>NC_045789.1:83667648-85067648 GCF_009873245.2 Balaenoptera musculus | reverse complement strand
GCACTTTAGGTGTAAGGTTAGGTTGTTTATTTGAGATTTTTCTTGTTTCTTGAGGTAAGATTGTATTGCTATAAACTTCTCTCTTAGAACTGCTTTTGCTGTATCCCATAAGTTTTGAATCATTGTGCTTTCATTTTCATTTGTCTCTAGATATGTTTTAATTTCCTCTTTGATTTCTTCAGTGATCCACTGGTTGTTTAGTAACATATTGTTTAGTTTCCACATGTTCATGTTTTTTAGTTTTTTTCTTGTAGTTTAGTTCTAATCTCGTACCAAAACCAGACAAAGATAATACACAAAAGAAGAAAATTACAGGCCAATATCACTGATGAACATAGACACAAAAATCCTGAACAAAATGCTAGCAAACCAAATCCAACAACACATTAAAAGGATCATACACCATGATCAAGTGGTATTTCTCCCAGGGATACAAGGATTCTTCAATATATGCAAATCAATGTGATACACCATATTAACAAATTGAAGAATAACGGCCACATGATCATCTCAATAGACACAAAAGAAGCTTTTGACAAAATTCAAAATCAATTTATGATAAAAAATCTCCAGAAAGTGGGCATAGAGGGAACCTACCCCAACATAATAAAGGCCATATAAAACAAACTTATAGCTAACATCATCCTCAATGGTGAAAAGCTGAAAGCATTTCTACTAAGATCAGGAAAAAGATAAGGATACCTATTGTCACCACTTTTATTCAACATAGTTTTGGAAGTCCTAGCTGCGGCAATCAGAGAAGAAAAAGAAAATTCGTAAAGAAGTAAAACTGCCACTGTTTGCAGATGACATAATATTATACATAGAAAATCCTAAAGACACTACCAGAACACTACTGGAGCTCATCAATGAATTTGGTAAATTTTCAGGTTATAAAATTAATACACAGAAATCTGTTGCATTCATATACACTGATAACAAAAGATCAGAAAGAGAAATTAAGGAAACAATCCCATTTACCACTGCAACAAAAACAATAAAATACGCAGTAATAAACCTACCTAAGGAGACAAAAGACCTGTACTCTGAAAACTATACAGTGCTGATGAAAGAAATCAAAGACAACAAAAACAGATGGAAAGATATACCATGTTCTTGGATTGGAGGAATCAATATTGTCAAAATAAGTGTACTACCTAAGGAAATCTACAGATTCAATGCAATCCATATCAAATTACCAATGGCATATTTCACAGAACTAGAACAAAAAAATCTTAAAATTTATATGAAGAAACAAAAGACCCTGAATAGCCAAAGCAAGCTTGAGGAAGAAAAACGGAGCTGGAGGAATCAGACTCCCTGATTTCAGACTATACTACAAAGCTATAGTCATAAAAACAGTATGGCACTGGCACAAAAATAGAAATAGAGATCAATGGAACAGTATAGAAAGTCCAGAAATAAACCCACATACCTATGGTCAATTAATCTACAGCAAAGGAGGCAAGACTATACAATGGAGGCAAAACAGTCTCTTCAGTAAATGGTGTTGGGAAAACTGGACAGCTACATGTAAAGAAATGAAATTAGAACACTCTTTGACACCATACAATAAAACTAAACTCAAAATGGATTAAAGACCTAAAAGTAAGACTGGACTCTATAACACTCTTAGAGGAAAACACAGGCAGAGAACTCTCTGACATAAATCACAGAAATATATTTTTCAATCTGCCTCCCAGAGTAATGGAAATAAAAACAAAAATAAACAAATGGGACCTAATTAAACTCAAAAGCTTTTGCACAGCAAAGGAAGCCATAAACAAGACGAAAAGGCAACCCACATAATGGGAGAAAATATTTGCAAACGATGTAACCGACAAGGGATTAGTCTCCAAAATTTACAATCAGCTTATGTGGCTTAATATCATAAAAGCAAACAACCCAACCAAAAAACGGGCAGGAGACCTCCATAAACATTTCTCCAAAGAAGACAAAAAGATGGCCAAGAGTCACATGAAAATATGTTCAACATCGCTAATTGTTAGAGAAATGAAAATCAAAACTATTGTGAGATCTCACCTCTCACCAGTCAGAATGGCCATCATCAAAAAATCTACAAATAGGGCTTCCCTGGTGGCGCAGTGGTTGAGAATCTGCCTGCCAATGCAGGGGACACGGATTCGAGCCCTGGTCTGGGAAGATCCCACATGCCACAGAGTGACTATGCCCGTGAGCCACAACTACTGAGCCTGCGCGTCTGGAGCCTGTGCTCCACAACAAGAGAGGCCGGGATAGTGAAGAGGCCCGTGCACCGCGATGAAGAGTGGCCCCCGCTTGCCGCAACTAGAGAAAGCCCTTGCACAGAAACGAAGACCCAACACAGCTAAAAATAAATAAATAAGTTAAAAAAAATCTACAAATAATATATGCTGGTGAGGGTGCAGAGAGAAGGGAACCCTCCTACACTGTTGGTGAGAATGTAAATTGGTACAGCCACTGTGGAGAATAGTATGGAGGTTAGTTAAAAAACTAAAAATAGAGCTACCATATGATCCTGCAGTCCCACTCCTGGACATATATCTGGAGAAAAACATGGTCTGAAAGGATACATGCACCCTAATGTTCATTGCAGCACTGTTTATAATAGCTAGGACATGGAAGCAACTTAAATGTCCACTGAGAGAGGAATGGATAAAGAAGATGTTGTACATATATACAATGGAATATTACTCAGCCATTAAAACGGATGGAATAATGCCATTTGCAACAACATGGATGGACCTAGAGATTGTCATATTGAGTGACGTAAGTCAGACATAGAAATACAAATATTGTATGATGTTGCTTATATGCAGAATCTTAAAAAATGATACAAATGAACTTATTTACAAAACAGAAAGAGACTCACAAACTTAGAGAAAGAACTTATGGTCACCAGAGGGGAAGGGGGGGTGGATAGTTAGGGAGTTTGGGATTGACATATACACACTACTGTATTTAAAATGGATAACCAACAAGGACCTACTGTATAACACAGGGAACTCTGCTCAACATTATGTAACAACCTAAATGGGAAAAGAGTTTGAAAAAGAATAGATACATGTATATGTATAACTGAATTACTTTGCTGTACACCTGAAACTAACACAACATTGTTAATCAAATATACTCCAATATAAAATAAAAAGTTAAAGCCATTTAAAAATATATATATATGCTTATGTTTTCTATTTAAATGAGAAACTAAATAATTAGCATTTTATGTTAAATGTGAATAATATCATGTGTTATATACGTTCGGAAATGTTTATGACTGTCTTAATCAGCTTGGGTTGCCATAATAAAATGCCATAGATGAATTGGCTTAAGAATCAGAAGTTTATTCGTCAAAGTTCTGGAGACTGAGAAGTCCAAGATCAAAGTGCCAGCCAATTTGGTTACTGATGAGAACCCTCTTCCTGTCTTGCAGACAGCTGCCCTCTTGCTATTTACCTACATGACCTTTCCTTGGTGCATTCAGAGGGGAGAGAGACAGAGAGGGAGAAACAAAGAAAGGAGGAGATCTCTCTTCTTCTTCTACAAGGTCTTCAGTCCGATGAGATTAGGACCCTACTTTTAAGACCTCATCTAAATGTTATTTGCCTCCTAAAAGCCCTGTCTCCAAATACAACCATCTTGGTGGTTGGAACTTCAAAGCATAAATTTGTGGGGGAGTACAGTTCAGCCCATAGATGAATTCTTACCATTTTTTACTTAAGATAATCCATATTTAGATAATACGAGACCTTGAAAGCAAGGAAAATGTGAAGCAGAATTTAAAATGTATCATAATAAATTAATTCTAACTTTATAATCTATAGTAAGTCTTTTATAATGATTTAAGCATCAGATTTTCTTAGCTTTTCTTTGGATATCTGTACTTAGATTTGAATTTTCTCATAACATTAGGTAAAGATTGTTTTTGCTATAGTCATAAAAACTACAAAAGTTGTTGTCATAATCTTGCTGTAATTACAGTCCCATTTATAGATATTCTAGTGTTTGAACTGAAAGTGTCCTATTTCCATAAAACTCAGTATGCAGAATCTTATAATCCGTGTTACTACACAAATGTTAAAAAGCTCAGAGTGTGAAAACATAGTTATATAGTCAATTTCCATTTAAGCAAAGAGCTTTAATAGAAGCATCAAATGTGCTATTTACTGCATTAGTACTTTTCCAAGTCTTCTTGAAAGAAAGCTTTTACCTTCCGGTTTTACAACTATATTAAGGGCAATTATAGAAGAGCTCACTCAATCTTTAGATCAAAACTCTTTGCCAGTGAGTCAATTATCCTGGTTAAATAGTGCTCTGAAAGGAAAGCACTGTGCTTAGGGGATATTAAGAAAAAACTTTATAGGAATTTTAGAAGCTTCAGGGCCCCCCCTACAGTGTGAGCTGGTCATGTGGTCCAGGCATCATTAGAACACCAGATGCATGTACTTTCTCTTCCATTTTCCATACCTGTACCTCCTTTCATCAGCATCGTCAGTAAAATGGGGAATATCAATTAAAATGTCCAAAATAAAGAAATAAGTCATTCTTTGAATGCTATAATTTAAAATTGCTTATTAACAAGGCTTACTTTTTAAGAATTTTATTTTATTCATCTATGTGGGAGTGGTAAAATTGCTTTGAACAACCACATTCTTCCGCGTGTTTGTGTGCGTGCGTGTGTGTGTGTGTGTACAGAGAAAGAACAAGAAGGGAAAAGAGAGATAAAGAAGTTACTTTATGTGCCAAGTACCATTTTATGTTGTGAGAACATCCAGATCAACCATTTCTTTCTCTCTAGGAACCCGCCATCTGGCAGGGGAGACAGAGACATGAGCCAGCAACTATTAAACTGTTGGTTTGTGTAAGTTTATTTATAATATGAGAATAATATACTATGCCTTAGTAGCACAGATAAGAGCACAATAAATTCTCCTAAGGGATCAGAAAAGAAAGTCAGGAAGGGCTTCACAGAAAAGGTGGTTCTGTAGCAAAGAATGAACTTTACCCAAAGAGAGTTCTGCCCTGTATCCCAGATCCTTGGAGATAACCTCTAAACCCTTGGTATTGCCCAAATTATAGGAGTGTCTTTGTTATTCATGGTGGGCTCCTGGATCATACCTGGTAGTTTATGCTAACCAGATGACTCTCATTGGGAACTGGCTATACCAGAAAAAACAACCATGTGATTGGAGGGTTGGGGTTTTGTCAACTCCATGGAAAATGACTCCTTCAATTGTGCCTATGTAATGAAGCCCCAGTCAAAACTAAGGAGATCAATGTTCAAGTGAGCAAATGGGTTGGCAATACTTCTTTCATCTTCTCACACATAGATGGCAGAAGGGTAACAAATGTCTCATTCCTGAGGACATGGGATCTTTTTATTTGAACCCTACTAGACTTCACCCTATGTGTCTTTTCTTTCGCCAGTTCAAATTTGCATTCTGTAATCATAAGTATAGCACTGTATAGCACTTTTCTGAGTTCCTTGATTTGTTCTAGTGAATTATTGTACATGAGGGTGACTATAGAAACCTTTGAATTTATAACTAGCTGGTATGAATTAGGGTGGTCTTGGATAACACCAAACTTGCAGATGGTTTCTTAAGTGAGGACAGTCTTGTGGTGACTAATCCCTCACAGTGTTTTTTGCCTATCTCGTAACTGTGACATTTAAACTTGAATGGATAGACTTGTGAATCTGAAAACCTCAATGGATATTCCTATGGAGTATGAGTAATCCTCCTGTGAAATAATTCACTCTGAGCTTGATTTAACAAACTTTTAGGTTGTTGGAAGGAAGGGATGTACTCAGAGTAAAGCATCCTGTTTTATATTGAATTATATTTTTTCATACTCAGACCCATATTCAATTCTCACTTAAGTCATATTGAAACTAGAGGGAGAAATTAGAATCACAGTAAATAAAAATTGTAAGATATTTTTCAACGAAAACTATTTAAGTTCTTGGGACAAAAATAGCACTCCCTTGGGGCTATTTTGAACAGATGAGTTGTATTAACTCACATTCATTTTGACCTCCTACAATGCCTTTTCGTACTGTAGAGCTTGTAAAACTAAAAGCCAAATTTTATGTTTCCCTTATAACTAGAAGTCGAAATGTAACTTTGATATAACTGTGTAAATCTTGATTTGGAAATGAATCAGATGGGTGAGAAACAGGGAACGGGCAGTTGATGATTCAGGTGTTTAGCTTAGCAGTGTTGCCAGAAGCTGTGATTATGGCTTCTCTCTTTGCAGGTCATGATTCTGGAGCTAACCACTGTACTGGTATTTTCATTTTCCACAGGTAATGTCCTGACCTTATCAGTACAATAAGCTCCCTTGGGGTACACTTCTGAGGTGACCTTCTAGAAATTATTCCTGAGGGTTCTATATAGAGTTTGTCTATTTAGACTAAATGAACCTGTAAGCTGATTTTAACCCAATGTTTAACCTAGTTATGTTCTGCAACTAAACTCTAACTAATAAAGTATGACAACCTTCTAAGAAAAGGATGCAAAAAAACCAAAACAGGAGTCATGAAATCCCTAGATAAATATGCTTCAACTGGGAGCTTGTTAGAAATGCAGAATCTCAAAAGCAACCCAAGGCCTACTAAATCAGAATCTGCATTTTAACAAGTTTCCTACTGATTCTCAATTAAATTTTTTCCATCAGAGAAAGAGATAAAATGAAGAAGTAAAACAAACAAATTCTGTGACAGTTGCAAGGTGATGATGTTATCACAGAGTGCTGGGGGCACGGTGGTCTTACTTTAAATATGTTTTGTCAGTATAGAGCTCTCAGGGGCTCTAACATTTGAACTGAGACTGGTAGGGTCTTAAGAATCCAGGCATGAGAAGATCTGGAGAATATCTAAGACAGATCTGTCAGATGCAAAGATTTTGAAATAAGAATGGTTTGACATGTTCAGAAAATAGGAAGGTTATTGTGACTTGAATATGGTAAGTAAAGAGGAAATGAAAGGTCAGAAAGGTAAGCATGAACCTGTCATTAAAAAGGAATATTGGTTTTTATTAGCTTCAATTGGAAGAACAATTAGTGGACTTTAATCAAACAAATAATATGATATAATTTAGCTTTAAAAAGGACAAACTGTGGAGAATAGCTTATAGGCCTCAATAACTGGAAGCAGGGAGTCTATTTTAGTCCACAGGCAAAAGATGAAAGTAGCTTGGGCACTAACAGTGACAGTAGGAATGGGGAAGAACTGGAAAATTTCAACATTTTGTACATTATTCCAATAGGACTTTGTAATTGAATGGATGTGAGACAGGAGGGAAAGAAATAAATCAAGCATAACTCTGGGGTTTGGGGTTTAGCCAACTGGTAGGATGATTCTGACATTCTTGAGTTGAAGAAGGCAGGAATAAGAAAAGTTTAGTTGTGGGGTTATTAAGAAATCCATTTTTATGGAAGGACCTAGAGATTATCATACTAAAAGAGGTAAGTCAGACAAAGACAAATATTATATGATATAACTTATATGTGAAATCTTAAAAATAATAAAAATGAATTTATTTACAAAACAGAAACAGATTCACATACACAGAAAAAAAAACTTATGGTGACCAAAATGGGAAGGGGATGGGACGGGATAAGTTAAGAGTATAGGATTAAAAGATATACACAACTATATATAAAATAGGTAAACAACAAGGATTTACTGTGTAGCACAAGGAACTATATCCAATATCTTATAATAACCTATAATGGAAAAAAATCTGAAAAAATATGTATAACTGAATCACTTTGCTGTATACATGAAACTAATACAATATTGTAAATAAACTATACTTCAATTTAAAAAAAAGAAAAAAAAAGTCTGTTTTTGAATATGTAAAATTTAAGATGTTAGAACTACAAACGAAGAAATGAAGATGGTAAATGGAAAGCTTGGAATGATGCTCAAGTTCAGGAGAGAAGTCAGAGCTACAGCTGAAATTTGATGATCAATCTGCAAGGGCATTGTTTTCAAAGGCAGAAGCATGGATGAAATTCCCTAGTAATAAAAAATAAAAAATAAAATGTATAGAGATAATTAAGAATATTCAGAACAAATCATTGGGGTTTCCCTTGCATCCACAGAATAAGTAAACGAGGAAGAGAGAGAAACATTGGAAACTAAGCAGATAAATTAGTGAAATTAGAGGAAAAGCAGACATATATGGTATTTTACTCGAGAGATAAGGAGCTGGATCGACACTGTCAAAGACTGATAGAATATCAGAAGAGAAGAACATTACTTTCACTTTTGACATAATGGGGATCAATAACTATGTTACCAAGAACAGTCTGATGGACCGATAGGAATGGAAGCCACAGTAAAGTGGGAAAAAGGAAACACAAGCAGCCAGTCCAGGCAAATATGTTGCAAGGTTTTACTAAGAACAGGGCCAGAGGATTGGGGCAGTAATAGGAGCAGAATATAGACTTGAAGTTAAGGTTTCATTTAGTTTTATCTAATGGAAGATAATAAAGGATGTTTGCATGTTGACAGGATATTATTGTAATAAAGAGAATACATGCATTAATTATACAACAAAGTCCCTGACAAGTTACAAGTGATGGGATCTGGAAACTAAGAAGAAGATTTTTGGGGGGATAGAAAAAAAGACTTTTTATGCTTCTTTTGTAATACAAAGGAACATAGAGAATTCGAGTACAGATAGAGGTAGGTTTTTAGACATGGTGGTAGAAAGATGAGGGATTTCTTATTTTTTCAACTGATTTATGAGGACAGGTAAATGTCAGGAGTTGTTGGATGACCATGAAGTCTTCCTGTTACTGTGGTAACTGAGGCAAACCAAAAAGTAAAGCATGATGGAATTAGTTCTGTTAGTCTTTTGAAGGAAGATGACCAAGTAGTTCAAGCTAGAATTCAGAATATTTAGCTTAACATTACTGGACATGTGGGCAATATTCTAAGCTTAAAGATGGTATGGAGGACGTGAGTTTAAAAGTCTTATTTAAATCTAGATGTAGCCAAATTTTTAGGGGAAGCATTGACTGAAACCATGCACCCTAGCCAGGCCCTATAGCAACCACTTGCATGAGTTATCTTACAACAGGAGGTCCTGGTAAGGGATGCAGAACTAACAAGCTACCACCAAGAAGAATTTGGGAAAGGTCAAAAGGAGAGAGGAGACATCAGTCCATATGTCCTACCAACCTCCCAGAATCCTTCTCGTGGGAATCTATCTTGTCTGAGTGATGTGTGCACCACCAGGAAGGACCCTGAGTGAGAATGATTGGCCAGAGACAACCCCGAAACTAACCCCATTACCATAAAACCCGAGACTGAGAGCCATGTGGCAGGGCAGTTCTGCTGGGTTCTCTCACCCTGCTGTTCTCCACCCTGGCGCCCCTTCCCAATAAAGTCTCTTGCTTTGTCAGCATGTGTGTCTCCCTGGACAATTCTTTTCCAAGTGTTAGACAAGAGCCCACTCTCAGGCCCTGGAAGGGTCCCCCTTCCTGCAGCAAAATGACTAACTTCTGGCAAATGAGATTGCAATGATTTCTGAGACTAAATACCTCGATCCAGGCCAGACTTCACAGGTTAAGGGCATAGTCCTCCACAAGACTGTTCATCTTATTTCAGATGCCAGCCACAATCCCAAGGGTCCCCACTCTGATCATGGGCTACAAATTTAAGAGTTCTTACTATCCACTCAGGTTTAATACTTCACTAGAATGACTCACAGAACTCAGGAGAGCACTGTACTTATGATTAGATTTATTATAACAATACAAAGCAGAGCCAGCCTAAGGGAGAAATGCATAGGAGGTAGTCTGGGAAGGTCCAAAATACGCAACTTCCTCATCCTCAGGATGTATTAGCCTTTGAACACATCAACATGTGACAGTATGCAGAGTATTGCCAGCCAAGGAAGATGACTCAAACATCAGTGTTCTGAGTTTTTCTTAGGGTTTCATTATGTAGGTATGATTGATTGAATCATTGTCTATATGGTTGAATTCAGTCTCCAGGCTTCTCTTCTTCCTGGAGGTCAGGATGATATCACATGGCTCAAAGCCCCAAATCTCTAACCACATGTTTGTTCTTTCTGTTATGGATAGTCCACATTCTGAGTCATCTCGTTAGCATGAAGAGGTTTGGTCCCAGGGGCCCACCATGAATTAAAAAAACACTTTTATCACTAGGGAAATTCCAAGGAATAAATGTTACTTCCCAGGAACTGGGGACAAAGGCCAACAAAATTCTTGATTCTAAGAATTTAGTTATCATTTTAGGGATAAAGAATAGAGATCTGTCAGATTGTTTATTAAGCAGAGATGTAAATAAAAGTATTGTGATGGTCTTCATTGAAAATCAATTTAAAGGGAACTGATTCTACTGTGAAGGAAACCCATTTGATACTTTAGTGTTTGTAATTCTTCTGGCTTTCACCTAGAATATTACACCTAGACCTCTAATAGCCATCTTGGGTCATGAATTGACCTTGCAGATGAAAGCCACATTCCAGAAAAGAACTTGGTATAATTATCACCTAAGAGCTAAATTCAGCCCACCACTTATTTTTGTCTGTACAGTTTTATTGGAATGCAGTCATACCTATTTTAGTAGTTATTGTCTAAAACTACTTTCATGCTACAATGGCAAAGTTACTTTTTGTGACAGAAGCAGAGTTGATAAGTTTTGATAGAGACTGTGTGGCCTGCAAAGCTTAAAATATTTCCTGCTTGGCCCCTTAAGAAAAAAATTTCTACCTGTGTTCTAGAATAACAGGAGAGAAAAGAGAATGAGTATGTGTCCCTGGTAATAGTGGAACTTCTGTGTTGGCCCTGGACTACTTACTTCTGGGCTTCTTTCAGGTAAAAAAGGAACATACTTCCAACTTGCTTAAGCCACTGTTATATTTATTTTTATTTTTTATTGTATTCATGTCTTTATTGATAAATGCCACCAAATCTAATCCTTAATGATAAATCTGGTATTTAGCACAGATTTGATGCCTAATATTTAAAAAGCTCTTTATGTTAAAAACTAATACATTTAAATGTTTACCATGTCAACATTTTGCCATACTTCATTTATTTTACTTTGAGAGGTTTTAAGAATTTTTTGGTAATTTATGTCAAAGTATCATTTTGTTAGCACTCATTAGAAAAGTGCTAATTAGAAGAAAAATTAGTTAGAGCAAGAATTTTAAGACAACTATTAATATCTTTCCTCTTCCTCTAACACAATTTTCTTGATTTTCTATGAGCCAATATTTGCTGTGATCCAAAAGTATTCTGAGAATGTAGTCATTACTGTAAATATCCCACAGCAAGATATAAATTCTACTAATTATCCTATGTCAAGTTTTCGATCTCCCCACTTCATAACAAGTTATCAATTTATTTTTCTGAGCTTAATGCCAGAGATAGTATTTCTCATAAAAATACTATGACTTCATTTAATACAATTATCAGAATGTTGACTAAGTTTTTTAACATTTTATCTAAAATATTAACATCTAGAGGAATATTCTTTGATATTGAACAAATGCTACATTAATTTTTAGTGTTATTAAATCTTACAGTAGATCAAATAACATCCCAATCTACACCAGGCAAATGCCATGGTTATAAGAATTTACAGTAGTATCTCAGTATAGTTACATAATTACACATTTATTTAACCAATTAAGCATGAAAGTGGCATTATTATCAGAGATATGATATATGACCTGAACATAATTTAGTTAATGAGGAACAAGAAATGCCTGCTAAGTAGGGCAGGTGTTCTGTTAGCAGAAGACTGCTAATTACCCCTGACATATGTCAGATTTAATGGTCTTATGTAAAAAAAAAATATTGCTGAGTGTAGAAAATATGTTGAAAATAGTTTCTTTATTTATAAAATGTTTTTAAACATTTAGCTTTAGAAAGTTGAAAAAAAAAGTCTGCTGTAGACAGTAGTGCAGATATTGTGCAAATTCTCCTGTGTACTCAGTCAATGATAAATAACCGCTGCCATTTCACTTTTTTGTCTGTTATGAACTTCTAGAGGAAAAAATCTTTACTTCCAATTTATAATTATCTAGACTCTCAAATGTATCCACCTGCAGAATCCCCTGGCTTAAGTTGAATCCAATTCTTAACTCCTAAAATCACTTTAACTCCCTCAACTCTTTCTCCTTTCTTATAAATAATAAAGACATTTTGCATGAGGATGGGAAAAATGACGAAGACAACAGATCTTTGAACTCCTGTTGTAGGATTTCAATGAAGTTCCTTATTGATTATTGACAAAGAATTAATGGAAACATGGAATTCAGGGTGGGGGTTTCAAAGGGAATTACTGCTAAGAAATGCAAAATACCAGATAAACATGGCAATTATGAATTATGGAATAGTCATCTTTATTGATAAAAAATAGAAAAATTCTGATGACTAAGTTTGCAGTCCCTGAGATAATTCAGTATGATTTGTAAGCTTAAATTTGTGGCTCTAACCAACCTGCATTAAAACATATGAAAATGGCCCATATAAAAATTTAATTATAAACTTACCTTTTGCTTTAATTATTTTTTCATGTGTAATTAGTCAATATGGCTGTTTTTAAAATGGTATCTTAAGGATGGAGTGTACAATAGAGTAGAGGTTATAGTGTCATACAGTTCTTATACCTACTAAATTTATCATATTGGTCAGTTTAAATAGCTTCTCTGAAACTCACTTCATCGTAATGAACTTCTCTATATTAATATTGATCCCATAAACTTATCACACAAAAATGGTACTTAACATTTACATATAATAGTCCTCTGCTTGTCCCTACTGCATACCTCCTTCCCATCATCACTCAAAAAGACAGTGTTTTCTCTTAAAAATATAGTACATTCAATTTATGGAAAACATGCAGTGGGCTATATAGGAATTAACAGAATATGCCAGCCTCACAGTTTGTCTAGAATTTAGTTAAAAGCAGTAAAATTATTTTGACCAAACAATATATTCTTTTCATTTTTTCCAGGTTTACACATTCAATTTTGGTTAGGTTGGTTAGTATATAGAAATAATTCTGAAGTATTTGAAAAATGTTAACCATAATTCAAATTTTAAAATGATTTAAATATTACAATTTTCAAATACCTTGTTTTATGTTTGATCCTTTATAATTAATATTCTCCTCACTGGTAAAAATCATTAGACATAATCCAATAATTTTCTTTCATATTTTTTTAAAAATAAGGGCAGGTAAATATGACCAAAGAAATTCAAAAATATTTTTTGCCACTAGTTTTCTTATCTTACATAAGTTGGAAATATCAAAGACGTAATACTTTTTTATATAACACATAATGCAATTCCACATTGGTATTACAGTTACTATTGTGTATTAAAACTTCAAATCATTTATAATTAAGTTATAGTGTATGAAAAATGTAGTGTGCTTATCTGGTAAGTAATAAAGGCATCAAATTCTGATTTCTTAAATTAAAAAAAGTCTTCCTAGTGTTCCTTTTCTTGTGATAAATTAAGAAAATTGTGTTCTGAACTCTTTCCATTTATTAGTTCCCAGACATAGTTTATTGAAAATCTGACTCATATCTTGGCACTATATCTGAGATAAGTTAGTTCTAGCTTCTCTGAAAACAAGTTCACAAGTCTCAAGTTTTGTCTGACTTTCACGAAGAGTAAATGTTATGTGAATTTTTAACTACCTGTACAGTCTGGCCCCACCCAAACTATTCATATTTATCGTATACCACTTTTCAGCCAGATTCTCAGTTCTAGGAGCTCTGACATTCAGCACAAAGATTCTGGATTCTGATCATTCTAGCTTCCATTCTCATGCTAACGTTTTATATTTGCCTAGAATTTCCTCCATACTAATTTTAAATCACACTAATTTTTGAAGATCTTTTGTCTCATTCTTGTTGGAAGCATTTGTGGCTACTCTGCTGGATATTTTCATTCTCCAGTACTCTATAGAAATTAAAATCTGCCTTCCTGAAATTCAGCAATGAATCATTTAAGTTCATATCTGCTTCAGTATTTGTTTCATAATGAATACAGTTTTATCTCCCAAATAGTTTATGGTTTCTGGGAGGGAAGAAACAGCCTATTATTCTCTTCTATCTCCCACAGTTATAGTTAGAAAAAAGTGTGGCCAATCATTATGAATTAAATAATTAACTTCCAAGTGCTTCTTGTGTGATGGTTTGCTAAGCATTCAACATGGTGCCTGCTGGACACCCTGACTATGAGGGCTTAATGATTGACAGCAATTATTATTGTCATTATTATCTCGTCTTTCTTGCTCTTTTTTTTAAATTAAATCTGCATTTCTCAGTTTCCTGTTAAAATAGTATCAATTTTATACAAGGTGGATTTTCTTCTCTTTTACACTTTTACATGTTGATTTCTCCTGGAATTAGTGCTCTTCTCATCTCTCTCTATATTTCCTCATTTATTTTCACAAAATTCTTGATGGAAAGAGAGATTGGTATGATTATACACTGGATAGGAAAGAGGGTACATGGAGAAGTCATTATTTTAATTTATATCTTATTTTTTAAGATGGGAGAAATGTAGAGATTTATTAAAGGAAAGGGTGTGAAAAATGTAAATGTAGGTGTTTACAAAAGGTAAAGGAAAATGTAACATTGAGGGAGATGATAAAGGATGGCCTCAATGTTCTTAATGATGCAAAAGCAAGGTAGTCATCACAGAAAGAGGTGAGAAAGGTTGCATAGGTGTCTTAAAAATTTTGAAGACTTTTGCATGGTCACTGAGCAGAAAGAAAGGTATCCGACTTTAGACAAAAGTAAGAATTAACTGGCAGTACTGGAGTCTTTGTTGAAGTTTTGAACTTAAGCACTTTCTTTTTTTTTTTTTTTAAAGAAATTCACGTTCTTTTATTTATTTATTTATGACTGTGTTGAGTCTTCGTTTCTGTGCGAGGGCTTTCTCTAGTTGCGGCAAGTGGGGACCACTCTTCACCGCGGTGCGCGGGCCTCTCACCATTGCAGCCTCTCTTATTGCGGAGCACAGGCTCCAGACGCGCAGGCTCAGTAATTGTGGCTCACGGGCCCAGTTGCTCCGCGGCATGTGGGATCCTCCCAGACCAGGGCTCGAACCCACGTCCCCTGCATTGGCAGGCAGACTCTCAACCACTGCGCCACCAGGGAAGCCCAAGCACTTTCAAATAACCCTCTCCTTACATAAATCTAGGTTGTTTTTAATTTCACACTTCTTTGTAAAGTTTGACAAAGCTGATCTTTTCCTGAGCTGTGTTCCCAGGAAAACAGCAAAATGGACAGGTAAGAAATCCCCCACCTTTTTGAGTTCCAAAGAAGCATCCATGCCCTTAAAGAAAAATTGAACCAGACGGAATTAATCAGGTAAGGAAAATTTTATTCAAGACTATTGCAATAGGGGAGAGAGACCGAACACACTTGGCTGAAATAAAAAGTAGGAGAGATTTTAGATGTTGGATGAGCTAGTGGAAAATTACTGGAGGATGTTAGGGAGAAGTTGGTCAATGTGATTAGGCCTTCTGTGCTTGCTAATTGGTCTTATCTAACTTAGGCTTCTACCTTTACACAGAGGACTAGAGATAGGAACTTTTTGAATTTGATTACATTTCAAGTGATGGGTTTCCAGTCCTTGAGAAAGAAATTCCTGGGAAGAGTCGTTTTTGGCAGAAAACTGGCAAGAGTCTGAGAAAAGATTTACATCTCAAACGGGCAAAGAAAGAATTTAAAATTGCAAGTTTTCTAAAGTAAATGCTCTAATGAAAAGAAGGTCAGGATCTATAACCAAGGAGAAAGCTGTCTAAAGTGTAATTAAGCTAAGGAGAATAATAAGACTGTCCTGGTAACCCTGTGTACTCTGTATATTTTGAGATAAACCCACCTCTATCTTTCTTCAATGACTCAGATAAGAAGCTGCTTCTTTCTTCTTGTCTGCCATTAAGAATCCAGGATGACTTCCTACTGTATCTATCTCTGTAAAACCCCAAGGCCCCCATTCTTTTCTTTGGGGATTTCCTGATTCATGAATGTTCTCCTTAAAAATTTTAAAAATTTTCTGGTGCATCTTGTCTTTGACATGGTAATATATGCTACATTAATTCATATTAAAATAAAAAAATGAAATGAGTTGACGTAAACAAAGCACTTAGCATTCCTGCAAACGATTACTTTTATTTTTTTATTTATTCATTTTTTATTTTATTTTAACATCTTTATTGGAATATAATTGCTTTACAGTGTTGCGTTAGTATCTGCTGTATAACAAAGTGAATCAGCTATATGCATACATATATCCCCATATCCCCTCCCTCTTGCGTCTCCCTCCCACACTCACTATCTTACCCCTCTAGGTGGTCACAAAGCACTGAGCTGATCTCCCTGTGCTATGCAGCTGCTTCCTACTAGCTATCTATTTTACATTTGGTAGTGTATATATGTCAATGCTACTCTCACTTTGTCCCAGCTTATCCGTCCCCCTTCCCGTGTCCTCAAGTCCATTCTTTACGTCTGTGTCTTTATTCCTGTCCTTTCCCTAGGTTCACCAGAACAACTTTTTTTTTTTAATTCCATATATATGTGTTAGCATACAGTATTTGTTTTTCTTTTTCTGACTTACTTCACTCTATATGACAGACTCAAGGCCCATCCACTTTGCTACAAATAACTCAATTTAGTTTCTTTTTTATGGCTGAGTAATATTCTATTGTATATATGTGCCACATATTCTTTATCCATTCATCTGTCAATGGACATTTAGGTTGCTTCCATGTCCTGGCTATTGTAAATAGTGCTGCAATGAACATTGTGATACATGACTCTTTTTTGAATTATGGTTTTCTCAGAGTATATGCCCAGTAGTGGGATTGCTGGGTGATATGGTAGTTTTATTTTTAGTTTTTTAAGGAACCTCCATACTGTCCTCCATAGTGGTTGTATCAATTTACATTCCCATCAACAGTGCAAGAGGGTTCCCTTTTCTCCACACCCTCTCCAGAATTTATTGTTTGTAGATTTTTTGATGATAGCCGTTCTGACCTGTGTGATGTGATACCTCATTGTAGTTTTGATTTGCATTTCTCTAATGATTAGTGAAGTTGAGCATCTTTTCATGTGTTTGTTGGCAATCTGTATATCTTCTTTGTAGAAATGTCTATTTAGGTCTTCTGCCCATTTATAGATTGGGTTTTTGTTTTTTTGATATTGAGCTGCATGAGCTGCTTGTATATTTTGAAGATTAATCCTTTGTCAGTTGCTTCGTTTGCAAAGATTTTCTCCCATTCTGAGGGTTATCTTTTTGTCTTGTTTATGGTTTCCTTTGCTGTCAAAAGCTTTTAACTTTCATTAGGTCTCATTAGTTTATTTTTGTTTTTATTTCCATTTCTCTAGGAGGTGGGTCAAAAAGGATCTTGCTGTGATTTATGTCATAGAGTGTTCTGTCTATGTTTTCCTCTAAGAGTTTTATAGTGTCTGCCCTACATTTAGGTCTTTAATCGATTTTCGATTTAGTTTTGTGTATGGTGTTAGGAAGTGTTCTAATTTCATTCTTTTACATGTAGCTGTCCAGTTTTCCTAGCAGCACTTACTGAAGAGGCTGTCTTTTCTCCATTGTATGTTCTTACCTCCTTTATCAAAGATAAGGTGACCATAGGTGCGTGGGTTTATCTCTGGGCTTTCTATCCTGTTCCATTGATCTATATTTCTGTTTTTGTGCCAGTACCATACTGTCTTGATGACTGTAGCTTGGAAATATAGTCTGAAGTCAGGGATCCTGATTCCTCCAGCTCCATTTTTCTATCTCAAGATTGCTTTGGCTATTTGGGTCTTTTGTGTTTCCATAACAACTGTGCAATTTTTTGTTCTAGTTCTGTGAAAAAAATGCCATTGGTAGTTTGATAGGGATTGCATTGAATCTGTAGATTGCTGTGGGTAGCATAATCATTTTCACAATGTTGATTTTTCCAATCCAAGAACATAGTATACCTCTCCATCTGTTTGTATCTTCTTTATTTTATTTTTTTTTCATCAGTGTCTTACAGTTTTCTGCATACAGGTCTTTTGTCTCCTTAGGTAGGTTTATTTCTAGGTATTTTATTCTTTTTGTTGCAGTGGTAAATGGGAGAGTTTCCTTAATTTCTCCTTCAGATATTTCATCATTAGTGTATAGGAATGCAAGAGATTTCTGTGCATTAATTTTGTATCCTACTACTCTACCATATTCATTGATTAGCTCCAGTAGTTTTCTGTTAGCCTTTTTAGGATTCTCCATGTATAGTATCATGTCACCTGCAAATAGTGACAGCTTTACTTCTTCTTTTCTGATTTGGATTCCTTTTATTTCCTTTTCTTCTCTGATTGTTGTGGCTAAAACTTCCAAAACTATGTTGAATAATAGTGGTGAGAGTGGGCAAACTTGTCTTGTTCCTGATCTTAGAGAAAATGGTTTCAGTGTTTCACTATTGAGAACGATGTTGGCTGTGGCTTTGTCATATATGGCCTTTATTATGTTGAGGTAGGTTCCCTCTATACTTACTTTCTGGAGAGTTTTTATCATAAATCATTGTTAAGTTTTGTCAAAAGATTTTTCTGCATCTACTGAGATCATCATATGGTTTTTATCCTTCAATTTGTTGATACGGTGTATCACATTGATTGATTTGCATATATTGAGGAATCCTTGCATTCCTGGGATAAACCCCACAGGATCATGGTGTATGATCCTTTTAATGTGCTGCTGGATTCTGTTTGCTAATATTTTGTTGAGGATTATTGCATCTATCTTCATCAGAGATATTGGCTTGTAGTTCTCTTTTCTTGTGAAATCTTTGTCTGGTTTTGTTATCAGGGTTATGCTGGCCTTGCATAATGCTTTTTGGAGTGTTCCTTCCTCTGTTATATTTTGGAAGAATTTGAGAATGATAGGTGTTAGCTCTTCTGTAAGTGTTTGATAGAATTTGATCATGAAGCCATTTGGTCCAGGGCTTTGGTTTGTTGGAAGATATTTAATAACAGTTTCCATTTCAGTGTTTGTGATTGGTCTGTTTATATTTTCTATTTCTTCCTGATTCAGTCTCAGAAATTTGTGCTTTTTAAGAATTTGTCCATTTCTTCCAGGTTTTCCATTTTATTGGCATATAATTGCTGGTAGTAATCTCTCATGATCCTTTGTATTTCTGCAGTGTCATTTGTTACTTCTCCTTTTTCATTTCTAATTCTGTTGACTTGAGCCTTCTCCCTTTTTTCTTGATGAGTCTGGCTGGTGGTTTACCAATTTTTTTTTATCTTCTCAAAGAACCAGCTTTTAGTTTTATTGATCTTTGCTATTGTTTCCTTCATTTATTTTTCATTTATTTCTGATCTGATTTTATGATTTCTTTACTTCTGTTAACTTGGGATTTTTTGTTTTTCTTTCTCTAATTGCTTTATGTGTGAGGTTAGGTTGTTTATTAGAGATGTTTCTTGTTTCTTGTGGTAGGATTGTATTGCTATAAACTTCCCTCTTAGAACTGCTTTTGCTTCATCCCATAGGTTTTAGGTCATCATGTTTTCATTGTCATCTGTTTCTAGGTATTTTTTGATTTCCTCTTTGATTTCTTCGGTGATGTCTTGGTTATTTAGTAACATATTGCTTAGCCTCCATGTGTTTGTATTTTTTACAGATTTTTTCCCATAATTGATATCTAGTCTCATAGCTTTGTGGTTGGAAAAGATACTTGATATGATTTCAATTTTCTTAAATTTACCAAGGCTTGATTTGTGACCCAAGATATGATCTATCTTGGAGATTGTTTCATAAGTACTTGAGAAGAAAGTCTATTCTGTTGTTTTTGGATAGAATGTCCTATAGATAACAATTAAGTCCATCTTGTTTAATGTCTCATTTAAAGCTTGTGTTTCCTTATTTATTTTCATTTTGGATGATCTGTCCATTGGTGAAAGTGGGGTGTTGAGGTCCACTACTATTACTGTGTTACTGTCGATTCCCCCTTTTATGGCTGTTACCATTTGTCTTATGCATTGATGTGCTCCTATGTGGCTGCATAAATATTTGCAATTGTTATATCTTCTTCTTGGATTGATCCTTGATCATTATGTAGTGTCCTTCCTTGTCTCTTATAACATTCTTTTATTTTAAAGTCTATTTTATCTGATATGAGTATTGCTACTCCAGCTTTCTTTTGATTTCCATTTGCATGGAATATCTTTTTCCATCCCCTCACTTTCAGTCTGTATGTATCCCTAGGTATGGAGTGGGTCTCTTGTAGACAGCGTACGTACGGGTCTTGTTTTTGTATCCATTCATCCAGTCTCTGTCTTTGGGTTGGAGCATTTAATCCATTTACATTTAAGGTAATTGGTCATATGTATGTTCCTATTATCATTTTCTTAATTGTTTTGGGGTTTTTGTTGTTGTTGTTGTTGGCCTTTTCCTTCTCTTGCGTTTCCTGCCTAGAGAAGTTCCTTTAGCATTTGTTGTAAAGCTGATTTGGTGGTGCTGAATTCTCTTAGGTTTTGCTTATCTGTAAAGGTTTTAATTTCTCCTTCGAATCTGAATGAGGTCCTTGCTGAGTAGAGTAATCTTGGTTGTAGGTTTTTCCCTTTCATCACTTTAAATATGTCCTGCCCCTCCCTTCTGGCTTGCAGATTTTCTGCTGAAAAATCATGTTAGCCTTATGGGGATTCCCTTTTATGTTATTTGCTTTTTTCCCTTGCTGCTTTTAATATTTTTTCTTTGTATTTAATTTTTAATAGTTTGATTAATATGTGTCTCTTCATGTTTCTCTTTGGGTTTATCCTGTATGATACTCTCTGTGCTTCCTGGACTTGACTGACTATTTCCTTTCCTATGTTAGGGAAGTTTTCATATATAATCTCTTCAAATATTTTCTCATAACCTTTCTTTTTCTCTTCTTCTTCTGCAACCCCTATAATTTGAATATCGGCACACTTAATATTGTCCCAGATGTCTCTGAGACTGTTTTCAATTCTTTTTATTCTTTTTTCTTTGTTCTGCCCCTTGGCAGTTATTTCCATCATTTTATTTTCTAGCTCACTCATCTGTTCTTCTGCCTCAGTTATTCTGTTATTGATTCCTTCCAAAGTATTTTTAATTTAAGTAATTGTGTTTTTCATCACTGTTTGTCTGCTCTTTAGTTCTTCTATATCCTTGTTAAATGTTTCTTGTCTTTTCTCCATTCTGTTTCTGAGATTTTGGATCATCCTTACTATCATTACTCTGAATTCCTTTACAGGTAGGTTACATATTTCATCTTCATTTATGTGGTCTTTTAGGTTTTTACCTTGCTCTTTATTCTGTAACTCATTTTTCTGTCATTTCATTTTTTTTTTTTTTTGATGGGTGGTGCTGTATTCCTGTCTTACTTTGTTTGGCCTGAGACCTCCAGCACTGGAGTTTGCAGGCAGTTGGATAGAGCTGGGTCTTGATGCTGAGATGAGGACCTCTGGGAGGCCTCATTCCAATTGATATTCCCTGGAGTCTGAGGTTCTCTGTTAGTCCAGTGGTTTGGACTCCAAGCTCCCACCACAGGAGCTCAGGCCCAACATCCGGCCTGGAAACCAAGATTCTGCAAGCTTTGTGGCCCAATAAAAAAAAAAAAAAGAAAAGGAAAAAAGAAAGAAAAAAAGGAGCTGTACAATATCAAAGAATAAAAAATAAAATAAAATTAGAAAGATAAAAAATATTTTAGGAAAAATAAAACTATAATTGAAACAACTGCAAAAAGGTAAAATAAAACCACAACAGGAAAAAAAAAAAAAAAAGAAAAAGGAGGGAGGAGGGAACAAGCCAAAAGGAGAGAACAGTAACAAAGTACAAAGAATAAACTAAAATTAGAAAAATAAATGATTTATTAAGAAAAATAAAAATATAAAAGAATCAACAACAATGAATCAACAAGGTAAAACAGAATTCCTATCTAAAAGAGGAAAAAGAAAAAAAATAAAAACAAAGCCTTGGCTATCGGGGAAGAGTTTAGGTGGGTATGGAACTTAGGCAGGGGTGGGGTTTAGGGTGGGGCGGGACCTTAGGTGGGTGGGTGGATGATTTTTGAACATGGGGCAGGGCCTAGGTGGGGCAATGTTCAAACTTGGGGCAGGGTCTCTGCTTAGGACTTTCATGGAAGGCGAGAGGCAGCATCTCCAAAGGAGGGCCTCTGGAGTGTGGAGTTCTGGAGCTTGTAGGTAGGGCCCTGACTGAGGGTGTGTGCATGGGGTTTAGGCTCAACTGGTTGAAGGGGTTCTCCAAGTGTAGAAGTAAGGCCCTGGGTGGGGTTAAGGGGCAGGGCTTGGGCTCTGTGCAGCAGGAGGGAGGCTCCAAGGGCAGAGGATTAGGTCCAGGAGCCAAACAGGCTTCCCAGTGCCTAAGTGGACAGGGAAAGCACTGGCCCCATTCCCTTCTGTTCCTTCACGGCCCACCCACAACCCCCCCAGGGTCTTCCGCATCACCACTGGACCCCTAACCATGGGTGGGTCCCTCTGGGTCCCCTCCCCCTGCCACCCCTTAGGGGTGCTGGTCTCTAAGTTCCGGCCTTTACTTTTGCTCCCCCTTCCCTCCCTCCCACTCCCTTAGGACCTGCAGCTGGAGGGGGCCTAGGTATGTAGAGGATCAGGCCCAGGATTTCAGCAGGTTCCTGGGGGCCCAAGTGGGCAGGGGAAACCTGGCCACACTCCCTTTTGATCCTCTGCCTTCCCAATGGTTCCCCAACTTCCCCCTTTGGGCGTGGGATCCCTTCCCCTCCCCCAACCACCCATCAGGGATGCCAGTCCCATCCCGCCTCCACTTCTCCTCACCCTTCACTCCCCCCATGCCCCACATCCTACCTGGCCACTGGGGTTCCTCCCGTTCCCTTAGGTGTCCGTGGTCTCCCACCGGTGCCTGGTAGGTGCCCTATTTGTGAGGAGACGCGAATTCCGTGTCCTCCAAGTATGCCATCTTGACTCTTCCCCCAACAAGATTACTTTTAAATACTCAAATCTGCAAGTAAAATTATTGTGAGTACCTAAGAAATTTGTCCTTTAAACAGCATATAATTCTATAGGTAAATATCACTACTTCTCACAATTAGATTTAGATGGGAATATGTCTCCCATAACCAGGTGATAGGTTTAAGTGAAAGCAAGTTTCAAGTGAGTAACAATACAGGGATAAACATTCCTAGCAAAGAAGCACAATTCCATCATATAACCTGCTTTCCTAAACTGTTCCAGCTCAGTTTCTTCAAGCATTATGACAAGTATCTTGTAAGGGAAGGTCACTCTGAGTTAGAAAGAATCATATTCTGATGACAGTTCAGGCAAATATCTGGTGAAATCAGACAATAGAATCCTCATTTAATAACTGGAGGGATGGTGCACATAAGACCAACCAGAAATTTTGACCTAGATATTAGTTCCATATGTTCCAAGCTGCAGGGTCTGATGGATTCTTATACTCTCTTACATAAAAATATCAGGGTTCCTATAGAGTTTCTATGTAAACTATTTTTCTGAATTTATTTCACCACCCAAAAAGTATATCTAACATTACTCATGCTAATTACTGAACCTTTTGTGCAAAGCTGGATGAACTATTTAGGTCGTTTTCTTTATAACCTTTGGAGTATGGATTCCTGATGATTGGAGTATTTCCAATGTTTACCAAAAGCCCTTGAATGTGAATTCCTGATTAAAGTACTTCAAATGTTAACTAACAACTCCTAAATGGGTACTTAGGTCTAATTTGTATAAAAGCACATTCAACTAATTCCAACAAAATATTGTTAAAGTAAGTAATATTATATTGGATATCATTAATATTTTATGCTTTTTTTTTTCATATTGAATAATGAATTTGGACTTACTTAAAGTCTTGAGTTTGTCATTACCATATAAGCTTTTATAGATTTATACAGTAAAATTTCTTCTGTAGGCATTTTCTTACAGTTTGAAGAGATGACTTCTAGCAGATAGGCTTAGAACAGAGGGTTTTTCTTCACTGAATATTTCATAGGTCAGCCTCACTCTAGCTGGTCTTTAGCTTTCATTGTTGATATCTCCTTATTTTCTCCATTGTCTGATACTATTTTAAGTATAGAGGAAAGATTTGAAGACTGGATGAGACTGAAGTTGATCTGAATAAACAAGCTTCATTCTGTATAAAAAAAGAAAAAATGTGACAGAGATGTTAAACATAAGAGTAAATTTAAATTTAGTTGATTTTTATTTTAAATTATATATCAAATGCCGGAAGTATAGAAATGGGAAATATAAATCAAAATAGTCAGTTATCTTATGAAAGGCCTACATGCATTATTTTTCATAGACTGCCTGAAAGAACTAAAAAGCAACAACAAAATAAACATTTTTTAAAGTGCTGCATCAGCTCTTAAAGCAGACAGTACTGACATTTTGAAGTGTGAAAGGGAGATTAATTTTGGATAGAGAGACAGGATGCTAAGAAAATCTAAATACTTTCTTGGCAGATAAAAAAATCTCTTTACAGTTTCCTGTTGCTATTCTCTTTTTGCAACATTATCTACACACCTACTAGTTTTCTTAAGAAGAGCAGACAATTGAGAAACAACATTTGAATAAGAGTGATTGAAATATTATGAGGACATTTTTTAAGGGAAATATTTGGGAAAAGATAATTTTCAAAGGCAGTAGTGAGGTAAAATTATCAGGGAAGAATTAGCATACTTTGCTGAAAAGTTGCTTTCAGATTGCTTTATATTTACTTTGCTGTGCCCTTGAAATTTTTATTTTTCATTTTCTTTACAAAGTTATTTCGCTAGGCTACTGCTTTAGACAGGCTACCTAGAACTCTAATAATGGTGGAGTATGCATAATAATGATTTCAGACATGAGAGGGAGTAGATGGAGATGGACAGCCATGGACTTTCATTTACCTCTACTTATTTTCTCAAATGGACAATTTTATTAAACCTGAAAGTACCATCTTTTTAGTAACTTTTTCAAATTGAGTAAATGTCTCTGGAAAGAACTTTTGTGACACATGCACACACACATACATACACACACATGTGTGTGTTGCTAAAGAAAGACTAGTTTGCAATCAGTACACTTATATCCTCTAAAAAGTAAGAAATATTTTCCTACCTTATGGACAGAGAGAGTATAGTCAGTGACAGCTATTTTGGTTTTTATTTCAAAATATCAATTCTCTGTCTTCTAGCAACATCATCTGATATATTTTTGGTGGGTAAACACCTTCCACAACTCCAGGTCCATGTGTTTTAGGATGGACTAACTCCACACTTGTGGTTCTTAAGAGCAACATAAGATTCAGGCCAACTCAACCTGTGTTCCATAACTCTGCTCATAGTTATCAACTCAAGGAAGAGCAAATGATACTGGTTGGTCCAAAGGGACAATCCAGGATATTCCCTGGAACTCTTTGACTTCTAGGTTTGCAAGCTGACTGAAGGTGAGTCTGGCACATTAGCAGCCATTTTGGCACCAAAAAGTGAGAGGAAACTAGAGAATTAAGCCAAAGTAAAGAAACCAGAAGTGATAGCACAAAGAGAGGGATAGAGTAATAGAAAAACACTGGGTCTTGATGAAATAGTTTGAGCACCCAAACAAAAAATATCTATTCCTAGAACTTTTATTTACATAAAAAAAATTTCCTTATTTACTTACATGAACATTAATAAGAATTAGTCACTTAAAAATGAAAGATCTGGTCTATATGAAAAGAGCTACTCAGATGACTGAACCATGATCTTTTTTAGAAACTTGTGTTATCCCCAGCTTTTACTAACCCAATACATGAGTCCTTTTTCATCCTCATCTTTGCCATTTGAGTAGTGCTGTGTTAGCTGCCCTCCTTCATTTGTAGAGTTGTAGAGAGCATTTCTTGGGATTCTACAATGATATATTTTGCTCAGAATGGAATGGGAGACATTTGACTCTGCTTTTCTGTAAAACTCTAGAAGTGTAAAATGTTTTATTTTTCTCATCTTTATAATATATATTTTTTCATTTTGAAAATCCACCTTCCTTTGCTGCATAAACTCCCCATAAGTCAGTTTCCATTTTCAAAATTAAATATATGCTATAAGTTATAAATTCTCCAGTTGTAGAGAAAATACAGTTAAAAGAGACAAAACTAATATTTAATTTTCTTTTGAAATCATGAGAAATTAATTACTTTTGAAAAACTTAAATAAAAAATGTTTATCATTAAAAGAAAATAAACTTTTAGTTGTTGTTACTGTTCTATCTCTTTTTCAGGTCTTTCTACACAGGCATTCAAATTCAAAATATGTTTGCTCTCATGTTTGAAGAAAGTCAACATCATGAAAGACAGTTCTAAAGATACTTTTTCTGTTTTTTTTTTTTTTAATAATTTTGTTTTAATACCTTGTCTTTATCAAAGGTAATTCATTGAGAGACTGGGTGATCTGATTTGAATGCTTCTTACTAAGAGAAGGAAAGGCTATATGTTTGCCTCTTTTTGGAAGAGGGAAAGAATATGTGTATTTGTTTTGTTGTGTTTGTTATTTTATTTGTTTCTGCCTTTTACACTTTCTAAATTACCAGCTACTAAGGAAAGATGTTGTTAAATGGGCCCTTGGACTGAGATTTATTGTGTCTGTCATTACCATGGTTGAGAAGCACAAGCATAATGTCCAGTTTTGCTTTGAGGGCCTGCATGCCCTGGTGTCAGCCACTGAACTGATTGAAAGCAGGTCATTGGTCATGACCTTCACCACAGCTGTAGTGGGGTTGGTGCTATGTGTAAGGAGTGGCTAATATGGAGGCACAGTATGTTCTCATCAAAGATGTGTGTCTGAAGGAAACAGGGAAACAGCTGAGCATCTATGATGTCCTGAGAAAAAGCCTGTTAAAGATGACCATAGATTTGCTGGAGTACCACATGAGTACCAGGTATATCATCAACCCTACCATGAATGCCAGGATGACCATGGATGAGGCAGTGTAGAACAGATTGGAAGAACCAAAGCTTCATGAGAAGCTGAAAAAGAGGATGCAACAAGTTACAAAGTTCCCCTACTCTAAAATATCTTTCCATTCCAGGCTGTAAAGAAAGGCCTGCCCAGAGGCCAGGACCTGCATCTGCTGGATGCCTAGTTGTATAGAGGTAGCATCATGGATCCTCCATGTCCCTGGCCCTCACCTGTGCTAGGTAATGAGAAGACAAGAAATGTTTAGTCAGTATCCATTGACAATGTCAAGGAATACTATAACCCCATCATGCAGGAGCAGGTCATGTTCAGTCAGCTCCAGCAGTGGTCCTACACCGACAAGCTAACAAACTGACAGGGCTGAGCCTGCAGCCCCTCTCAGAAGGCCATCCAGACCCAAAAGGGGGAGTTCTACATTGACATCCAAGCGTGCGTCCTTCAAGAAGCCTCAGTTGGCAGCTTCACTCACACACACATACACACACAAATCTAAATATTGCTAGGCAAGTATTTCATCTCCACATTAAGGTAAGGTTTGTCCAGTGTTGCACAATTAATTAGAAAAAATTCTGGACAAGAATCCAAGTGAGTATGCCCAGTTTAAAAAAGCTATCTCACTTTTCCTATAAAGGACATTGTATAAATGTGATTATCAGGACCTATAAAGTAAAATAGTCAGAGTGCAGGTTTCTGATGCCACCAAAATATCTTTCCTTCTCTCATGTCTGCTTCCCACAGCCAGGCAGTCAGTGTACTCCAGTTATCTTCTTCTATCTTTATGTAGAAACTAGAACCTCAATGTAGAAGGTGAAAAAGCCATGTGAAAGTGTCAATATTTAGGACTTTTAGTATATTACCTCTACTCTAAGTACTTGCACTGGGAAATAATTATGCTAATACTATTATATATATGTGTATATATACATATATGATGGAATTATAATCATGATTGAATAAATGGAGGAAGATGTTTTGCAGATAATGGGTACTTTCTAAACTCTATAAATAGTTCAACAGCATTGTCTGATTGTTCGCTCTTCATAAAAGTTATTTTCCAAAAGAAAAACAAATTTTTACCTGTTCCTTACACTCTGTTTTCTGCTTGTAAACCATCTGTAGCGGGTATTTTTTATTGCATTATACCTCACAGTAGTTTTTACACACTCTACTCTTATTTGCAGAAAGTCTCATACCATGGATCCTACCTCCACAAAGTGGAAGGCAAAATTCAATTTTTAGCCTCTTTTGTACCTAAAATAAAAGCATGTGCCTGACCTAGGCCCTGTCATTCAGCAACACCTTTATGAGACTTCAATTAAGAAGAGAGCACTGTTGTGAAGTGCTATCATATAAAAGGAAATCGATAAATACTTGTTTCCTTAAAGTCACAATGGTTGGCAAATGCTCATATCAAATTTTTAAATGTTGAAGAATGAAGAAATAATTAAAAGTATATACATAATTAACATTGTATGGAAATATATCGTTATAAGGAATGATTAATGATTTATACTTAATTATGTTTTTAATGTGTGATAATTAGATGAATATACCAGGCAGTTTATATGACTGTAAGAATTATTGTAATTTATAGCCAAATAAAATATTTTTAGAATCAACCTGGGACATGGGAGAAAGCAGGTAATTATGAGTGAGATTCCATACTAATTGGAATAATTGAGTGCAAAACAGAGGTATCCCATAATTACAGAAGAGCTTTAACATGGATTAGGATAGAATGTATAGAGATTAAAAGAAGTATTTTGTTCCTATTCGATGTGTATAATATATAAGTGCATATGTTTAAATGCATCTGCATATGCTGTTAACCCATTTATCTTCTTAGGAATTGTAAGCCATAGAGATGAATTCTTTTAAAATTTGTCATCTTAAATATTTTCACTTTCAAAATATGAAAAAATTTAAGCCAATGAATGTATTACCTTTCTATTGCCGCATCACACATTAACTCAAAACACTGTGACTTAAGGCAATCATTGTTCATCATCTTGTTCAGTGTCTGTGGGTGATCAATTGAGGAGCAAGTTATCTGGTCCTTCTGACTCAGGAGCATTAATGAGGTTGCAGTAAGATGTGAGCTGGGGCTGCAGTCATTGAAAGTCTTGCCTGAAGCTGAAAGATTTCCTTCCAAGGTGGTCTTTCTTATCACTGACAAATTATTGTTGTCTATGTTGGCTGCTGGTGGAAAGTCTCAGTTCTTCTCCATTTGTGTGCCCTCTCTGTAGGGCTGAGTAGCTTCATGGCATGGCGTCTGGCTTCCTCCAGGATGAGTAATCCAAGAGAACAAGGTGAAAGTTGCAATATCTTTAATGACTGCTCCTGGAAAGTTACACACCCTCACTTTAAAAATGTTGATCACATAGGTCAGTTTTTATTCACTGTGGAAAGTCACTACTGAAAGGCATAAATACATGGAAGCAAAGATTATCAGGGACAATCTTGGAAGCTAGCTAACACAATGAAAAATAAATAATTATTTCACTAAACAAAAGTAAGTTGTTACTTTGAATCTTGGTTTCCTTGATTTGTTTTTAATCGCTGGATAATAATAACCATATAAATTTAACTGCAGTAGCATTGTGTTCTATTGCATTATATAATATTGCATTTATTGTTTGTTTTTGGGGGGAGAGAGGTTGATAACTTTTAGCACATCTGTGTAAAAGTTTATCATTAGCACTAAATACAAAATTTACATAAAGACTTTAACCACTCATGTTACTTACTGATAAAGATCCCAGGATGTATCTTGACAGATATTTTGGAGCTAGGTATTAGTAATGCTGGGAATAAAACCAGGATTTTCTAAATTGTGGACTCAACTTCTTCCCTATACCAACTTTTTATGCATAGAAGAATGTTTGTTTATTAAAATAACATATTTTAAAAATAATCATAAGAGTGCTTAGTTTCCCTCATATATATCCTTTTTAATTTCCTTTCTCAATTATTGTTATTCCTTAATTCATTACTTAATTATAAATTCAAAAAAACCTCACTTCCATAGTATATAAAATGTGAAGTGCACATGGATGTTAGGTGCATACAGTACAAGTTTTAGAGAATATTTATCAAAGTCTAATAACAAATGCCTAGCAGTTTTTGCCTAAAAGGGCTTTTGAATTGGTTGCAGAATACAGACATACATGCAAAAAAATGTAGTTAAGCAATCATATAATTTATTTTACTGAACGTATTTTACTGAAAATTGCAAAATTATCTGATTTAAAATATTGTTCTCTTCCCTCACATCTAAGAGAGAGGCCAAACTGTCACTATCCTAAGTTAAAAAGAAGAGGAAGATAATAGGAGCTAAATAATTCTTCAGTTATCTAATCACTCTGCAGTGTTAAGGAGTCAGTGGGAACTGTTCTCTTCAATAGTTAAACAAGGAGAAGGTGGAGGGGAAAATGTGCATAAAAAGTAGCCTTTATAACTGTGGTATAATTTATATATATATATACATATATGTGATTAAATATATATATATATTCATACATGTATATGTATGTGTGTGTATATATATACACACACACACACACACACACATATATATATATATATTTGATTTTTGTCCTAGATTTGGTTCTTGGCAAAGAGTTTCTAAAACTCTTGGAATTTCCTGAGTGATAGGAGCGACTTTTGCGATTCATAAGAGGCCCTTTTCAATCACACCTAAGTTTGTGCTAATGAAGTGACTCTTCAGAGGGTCTCTAGGTAGCTTCTGAATGGGGGCTGGGCACCAGAATCACCAATCATGTGATTCAGAAGGTTGGAATTTTTAGTCCTAGTCCCCACCCCCCAACTTTTGAGGAGTCGAGAGGGCCTGCAGATTGAATTCAATCATCAATGGCCAATGACCTCATCAATCAAGCCTCTGTAATGGAACTTCGCATAAAAACCATAAACAACAAGATTTGGGAAGTTTCGGGGTTGATGAATACAACAAAGTGCTGGTAAGGTTGTGCACTTCCAAACCCCCACCCCACCATACCTTGCCCGATAGATCTCTTCCTAAGTTGTATCCTTTATAATAAACTGAAATAGTAAATAAAACACTTTCCTGAATTCTGTGAGTCAGCCAACCAGAAGTGTGGGTAGGCTGGCCCTTCATTTAGACTGGCTTTGTAAGTGGGGGCAGTCTTATAGTCCTGAGACTTTAACATACAGAGTTTGCACTAGCTTCAAGTTTTAGCATCAGAATTGCACTGAATTGTTGGACACCCGATTGTTGTCAGAGAATTGGAGAATTGGTGTGGAAAAATGACATGTGTTTGATGTCAGAAAAAGCCACACGTTTGGTGTAAAAAAAAAAAGATATTGCAATAATATTTATTCAACTATTTTTTATTTAAATCTAGTAACCCTCCAATTTTTTACAGATTGTTCATGTTATGGTTGCTTATCTTCTGAGGATTTTTGATAAAGCAAAAATGCATCAGGGATTTAGAAAAGCTAATTGAAGAAATTTAGGTTACAAATGTTGAGAATAGATTCTAGAGAGGAATGAGATGAAAAATTAGAGCAGTATTTTAGGGGAAAGGCAAAAAGAAAAGGATGGGTGAGAGAACCTGTTATTTAGGCGAGCCATGCGATCTTTCTTACAACTAAAGAAAGCAATGTAAAGTTGTTCCTTACCTATGTTGGAAAATAATGAGGAACTTCTAAAAGCAGCCAGAGGAAGAGTATAAAGCAACAGCAAAAATATATTTCTGTTTAAAATGGACTAATCACTGCTGGGGATGTGGGTATTTGGAAAAAAATCTCAAACAAGGCTAAAGACCAGTAGGAGAATAAGTGCTACTTTGAATTAAATTTATGATTCTGAAAAGTGTTAAAATATTTGGAAGTCACTTTTGAAACATAAATCTAATCATAGGATTTTATGAAATTTGCAAATGCATACAACATACACTTCACAACTAAGCCACTTACTTTACTGGTAGAATTTTAGATTCAAGCACTGATTTTCAAACATTTTTTATTATTATTTACTAGCTCCATTTGCCTGGACATGAACACCTCAAATGCTTTCATCTGCTATTCCAGAGGGGAAAAAGAAGAAAAAAATCCTTCTTTATACAATTCACTGCTTCCTGAGTAGTAAAATGCATGGTTATACAGTAAAGTAGGAAATAGTTAAAAATCACTTACATCATGAATTTACTTTAGGAATAAGTTTTATAGCTTCTTACATGCCGCATTTTCCCCCAAGACCTAAGGTCAGTTTTTCTCATCCTGGTAGAAGCTAAAAGATAGTGGAATCCAAGTAAATCAATGTTCAAGCTACCAATAAAAAAGCAATGTGCAGCCAGCAGACTGGCTGATTAAAACTTCAAAGATCAGTTGTATATTTCACCTACGTATAGGAGAATTAAATTGCTTCTTATATTTTTATGTTTTCTCTCAGTATTTGATAATTTTTAGGATACCATTAATTTACATTTTAAAGCAATAATATACTGCAAGGAAAAATATGGTCAGGAATTAATGATCTAGAGTTTACCTTTCTAAATGCTAGACTGTTTTGTCTCTTGCAAGAAAAAAAACTATTGCAATTAGTAATTATTTTTCATCACAACTTTAATTCCTAATAAGTATATAACAAGTTTCAAGATTTTTGAATATCTTATTTCTCTTCACATGACTTCAAAGTGTATTTTATTATTTCTATTTTGTGTATGAGAATAGAGATTCATTTTTACATTTTCATTTACTCAAAAATAAGCTGTGAATTGATTTTTGTATTAATCAGACTTCTCTAGAGAGACAGAACCAATAGGAAGTAAATAAAGAAATTCATTGTAAGGAATTGACTCATAAGATTGTGGAGGCTGAGAAGTCCTATGATCTGCCATTTGCAAACTGGAGACCCAGAAAAGCTGGTAGTATAGTTTCAGGTCAAATCTGAAGGCCTGAGAACCAACAGAGCCTATTGTATAAGTTCTAGTTCAAGTCCTAAAGCTGAAAACCAGGATTTCTGATGGTTTAAGTCTTAGTCCAAGATCAGAAGAAAACCTGCTTAGTTAGGCAGAGAGCGTAAATTCTCCCTTCCTCCATCTTTTAGTTCTATTCAGGCCCTCAGAGTATTGGGTGAAGGAATAGGAAGGCAAAAAAGTGAATGAAAGGTAAGAAAATTTTGATATAAGACCTGTATCAAGAAAGTTTAATAGATAATATATATTTATTCTTTGACAATTTAGTTAAGTGCCTAACATTCTAATCTATTTAAAATATATTGGATTTTGTAATGATTCTATGAAGTGAACTGGAATTTATTAACTTATATGTTTCTTAATTTAGTAGTGATAGGTTTTCTTGAGATATTCATAAGAATTAATTAATAATGATTGTGATAGTGGAGAAATACCAATTATAATAATCTGAACATGAAAAATCTTTAACCACATCATAACTTAAGTTTGAATTTTTGAAGTATCAATATGAAATTAAAATGATATTAATATTGATAATAAATGTTCATTTAGAACCTTCTTTGTCTTGTGGAATTTATTTCCCCTATCTTCAATCTCCAAGTCCTACAAGTGAACCAGAAGTATTTCCACTTTGTACTGGGAGAACGTGGGCTTAAAGAAGATCAGAAACTTGCCCACTGTTGCCCAGGAGGTAGAAGAGCTGAGATTTGAATTTAAGAGTCTCTGACTCCAAAGGCTATGACTTCTCCTGCTATTGCATTTTCTCCTTTCCTAAAATTATTCTATATTTCTGGGATTTTTAAAGGTTAATAAAGAATACCTCTTCTTTCCACTTTGATTTAGAATCACTTTAGTAATAAAGCACAGCAGGTAGAATAATGGAGATCAAGATATCAGCTTCGGAAAATATGGTTGTATTTAAATGGTAAAGCAGGCTTCCTTGAACTTCACCTCTGAAGTGGAGAGATTCTCAAACTCAATGAGAGACAAAAGTGGCCTTCACAGGGAGAGTACCTCCCCACTAAGCCCATCACAGAGTGTAGGGCTGTACGATCTGCCTTCTATGCAAACAGATTGACCTCATCCATGAGAAAAGGAAAGTGTGCTACCCTCATTTTTGCCTCTCATATTCAGCAACCAGACAACTCATCTTTCCTCTCCTGGGTTAGAGTTAGTGAGTCATTAGAAGATCCTAATAACTACAATATAATATAATATTATATATAACATAATATAACATAAGAATATAATATAAATAAATATCAGAATGTTTGTCATTAATTTAATTTTGAGAGGAATGAAAATATTACATTTTGGAATATATTCAGATAAATTGATTTTTTAAAGTTTGGAATATATTCTTCTAATTCTTATTTAAAAGAGAAGTCAAATATTTAATTTCTTGAAACTCTTCCAAAGTTTCATAGAAACATTTTCAATGACTTGAAAGTCAATGCTAATTTTTGAAACACATCTATCACCAGGGATGGATGACCTAATTTAGATGAATTGTGATTCAAGTATTAATCTAAAATTCAAGGTTGACCTACATCAAATGTGAGAGACTCAAAGTTTGGTTAAATTTATTCATTACTTTTCCTCTTTGTATACCTTTTTACTTCCTGTTTCTGACTTGCCTTAGAAGCGGAACTGCTAGCAGTGTCAGAAAAGCTGTTTCTATGATGATTCTATATAGCTACAAACCTAAAATGTGCAAATCTCTACAAGAATATGGGTCCAGATTTTCAGTCCCAAGAAGTTTCAAATCTGGGAGAGTTTTCAGAAATACCTTCCTTTTTCTGTATCATGTGATTATTTCATCTTTTATGTTGACACAATGTATTTGGTATGACAACTATGTTCTTTATTTTCATTTACTAAAATATTCAGAAACTGATTTTTATTTCACTATATGTTGACTCTATCTTCATTCATTTCAGAATTAGCAATATGATTTTACAAAATTAATTACAAATCTCATATAGGAAAAACTATTTTTCAGATACGTTTTTCACATGGCTGGCTTCTAGGTGTTTTTTATATCTTGGCTGGAATGTGGAAGAGGAGGACACATTCCAGCCACTATATAAAGTTGCTTCAGCCACTATTACACTGTTTTAGTTCTTTCATTGAAGGGTATAACTATGTTACCATCTTGGTTTTTTATTTGTTTACTAGGTGATTGCATTTCTCCCTGAACTGGAAGATAAATTGCATGAAGTCAGGAAACTTTTCTCTTTTGATCACTTCTGTATGTCTTGAATAAGACCTGGAAGAGCATGTGGCATGTGTCTATAGACTTTCAGCCTCTCAACAATACTGTCCACTATGCTTTATTTATTTATTTTTTAATCAGTTGTCATCTCATGAACCCACAAATTTAGCCACCTTTCCAGCTCTTCCATAACTTCATCACACACTGTATGCTACTTTAGCACTTTCTGAGTGGCCTCATGTGCAGACTGGCAAATTTCTTCTTCCGTTTTCTCAGTGTAATATACTGTTGATTCATTATCATTGAACTCATGGCAACAAGACTATAACGCATGCCTGAGCAAAGTTTATCTAACATGTATTTTCTTTATAAGGTATATCACAACCTTCTTGTAGTTAGGAATACTAGACAACACTTCAGACTCTGCTTGGGGGCCATTTTAAACAGTAAGATCATCAACAAAAAGCACAAAAATGCAACACATGGCATTAAATAGTCTGTGAAAAACACACTTGTTTAGAGTATGAGAGCTGAAATAAGAAGGCAGAGAGAACATTGATTGCTTTGTTCAACCTCAGCTCTGCATATGTTTACAAATGAAGGTGAAAACACTTCACACCTCAAGTATTGATTCAGGTTATGCAGGTGTATGTGCCAATTATTCTATAATATTTTTAGGAGCAGCATCTAAACTTTATCGAACTTTGTAACCCATTATCATGCACAGTACTATTATAAAGTGGAAACTCAATTTCCTATCAATGAATTGGCATGGCATAGAAGCTAGTGTGTCCTGTGAAGATTTCAGTGTGTGTATTTTGACTTCAGTGAGGTAGTTCTGCTTTGATGTATTGCTAAATTTTGACTAAAGGGACAAAGACCATAGGCTGAAGAAGACTGGTACTGGTGATAATTGTGCAGGTAAACAAGATCTTGAGAAAGTAATATGAAATGTTAAATCCAAAATGGATTTAGGACTCTATTTTTACAGTCTGAAGAATAAGGCAGGATTTGGGAGAAAGGTTCAGTAATTCCAAGAGGGCCTAGATGTTTACCTCAATCACCTTTCATTCATATTGCCTCATAACAGAGGGACTAGATTTTTATTTTCCTATCTATCTTCCTAGATTTTTATTTTCCTATTTCTTGCACACTATCTCTTATTCTGCACTGGCGACATAGAATTTCTCCTATACTCCCACATTTTATTAGAACAGATTCTGGGACTGACAGGGACTGAGTGTACTTGACATGGAGCAAAGCTGGAGAATGTTAGGACTGACATCCTTAATTAAGTAAGCCATTTGCACTATTTAACATTGATCTACAATAAAAATAATTTATATGAGGAAAATATTACAAACAGCTTTTTCAAACAGCTAACATGAAAATAAAAGAGTAATTGGAATATGTATATGTGTGTATATATGCTAGATCTGTCTATTTTATTAAACAATATTAATTGGATCGACATAATATTGACCAATGCCTTTTTACCAAAAAGCATAATTAAAAGGCCTATAGACATAAATAAGCTAGTTGTGGAAAGGTGTTTAAAGTAAGTATTATTAAAATGTAAAATTTGAAGTAAAATGTTAGATGTGGCTGCATAGAAAAGTAGACTGCCTAGAGTACCTTGTATGTCATTATAAAGAGCTTTGAGAGTATTTTGTATACAATAAGACATAACTTGACAATGGCTCCCAGTTCAAATTTAAAACAAATATGCTTTCTGTGTTCTCGTGTATAACCTAATGTGGATTTCTGACTATCTCTCGCATTATCAGTCTTATACTCAAGGGAAGAACTTAGTCCCAGACTTGCCTGGCCCAGCTTTCTTCACTTTGTCTATCAATGTATATTCTACTGTGTATATTCCCTCACATCTCGTGGCCAAAGCTGTGTAGGTTATGACTCAAAATGTATCTCATTTAGAGTGTTGAGTTCAAATTCCATTGCACTTCACCACACTGCATAACATCACATACAAAAAGCTATTTATTGATCCAACTAATATCAATTGAATAGTTTCTCCATATGAGGCACTATTGTAGGCATATGTTATACATAAAAATACAAAATAGATAGAATTTACTGCCCTTGCAGAGCATATATCCTAGCATGCTAGGATTAGCATTAGCAGGCATGCTAATATCTAACAGAAAACAAAAATACCACTATCTGTCTCAGCACTGTGTGTGGAACATCTTTTAAACTGATTCTGAGTTTTGTGACAGTGTGTCCAGTATTATTTGTTGCAGAGTCCAGCAGTAAGGCCAGGTAAGAACCAGGGGATTGGAAATATACAAAAAGTAGCCAATATTCAATTCACAAACCACTCTGTTTATTATACACAATTAGCACGCAACACAGGTTAGTCAAAGAAAGGAAAATAGGGGGTAACAAGCCACTCCAAGAAGCCTGGGAAGGAGTCATCTTAACATGAACAGCCTTCTCATGCTGGTCTCAGGTCTAGCAAATGGTCTCATGACAAATATGAGTAGGAAGTCTTCTTCTGCTCTGATAGAGCCCCTGGCAGTGTCCCTCTAGAACAATCTCAATGGGTGGAGTCAGGTCCTCCAGCAGAGCCTTCAACTCATTAAGCTCATGCCAGTAGGGTTTAACAGTTACATTCCAGGGGGTCTTATGTCTGTCAGTTGCTCCTTCTGTTCCAGTGAAATCTTTCCACAGAAATTACCAAACAAATTCTTTATCTAAATTAGCATTCTTAATTTATCACTCTAAGATATTTGCAGTCCTACACTGGGCATTTCAAAACAACTAATATGGAAGTTCACATTGGCCAGTGTGACTCCATCTTGAACTATATAACATAGCTTAAATCATATGAGCTTCGCACCGGATGAGTAGGAATCATGACACAAAAGAAATCACATCATAACAAGTACTTTTGATATGGTGAGTTCATGGAGAAACACCCTTGAAGACAGATGCTGTGATGAGAGAGAAGTTCTAACTGGCATCCAGTTGATCACTGATGAGGTCTCCACTCAGCTTGCTATTTTTATATTGAGTGTTTATAAGTTCAATCGCCTGTAGTCAGTCTTCCAGAATCACTTTATTGAGTTCAACATACATAAAACACATTAGCATTTACTCTGTGATTTCAAATGTTCTCTAGCTAAATGCTGTCACCTAGATGCACTACTTGCAGTCAGTTGAAAACGTCTTTCTTGAAGGAAGATTCTAATAGTCCACCTCCATGATGTCACACCTATGGCATTTATCCTATATCCTTCAGTTTTCTTGTTCTTCTTGTTGAAGCAAGTCTCTGGACCTCAGTCTGAATGCCTTTTCTCTGAGTAGGCATTCACCAACTCATCGGTGGAGTGACACTTTCCTCAAATCTTGCTTTTTTAACTGCATTGAAACAAATACACAAAACTTTTCTAATACATATTTTTTAAATTTTAAGCACTTTTCTGTTTGTCAGTACAAGCATGCACTAACAGTAACAAACAGAAGAAGTAACAGAAGTTTTAGGACCATTTAATAATCTCAGAAAGACAATCTATAGTTCTTAATTCTCTATTAAGCTAGAATTTTGTTTTGTTTTTCCATTTCATTCCTTGACAAAGGCACCCTAGCGTAGTCTCACTATATGTCTTCATCACTTGTAGTCCCACCTGTATTGAAAACCTTGGGGTAATTTTCTCTATAAAGGTCCCTGTTCTTAGGTATTGGTCTAAAACTGTATTCTTGTAGACCAATGAGTGTAATTTTCTTTCAGGTGAGTGATGTCACGAATCTACTGACAAGACGGTAATTCCATCCTGCACAGCAATTAACGTCTTGGATTGTTACCCAAATGAGTTATTCTTCCCCTAATCTCTTCAATTTCTAAAATTCTACAGTTTATTTGATTGTTTTCTCCAAAATTGATACCCATTTTTCAAATTCTTTATGAACTATTCCCTCTATCAGTTATCTATAAGCCTTAGCCAACTCTTGCTTTTCAGTCTGAACTCATACACCTCTAGAAAAGACAACTGGATTGTTTTCTGGCCCCTATTTTTTCATTTTTCATGGGGTTGTCTTTTTTTTTTATATCTTTCATGATTTATTAACAAATTGCTTTTTTTCTTAATTGACTTTAATTATGGATTTCTGGGATCCCTTTGATGATCATAAATAAAAATATTGTATTTTAACTCTGTGTCAGGTTTCAACATGAATTTGCCCTGGGTGTGCTTTTAACTTTAGAACGCAGTATTTGCTAAGGACCCAGAAATGGCTGTTTACTTGGATATAATATTTGTTTCGGATTTTCTTAGATAAGACTGAATAAAAACTTACTAGGTCTTTAATAAAATATATTGTGTTTTTACTACAATTTCTTCCTCATCACATACATTCTCTCATCCTGTAATATATGGGTAATGTTCTGAAGTTTGCTGCACTTTCCAAAGGAGTTTGTTTCTTAAAGTGGATTAAAATGGGTACCTTGCAGGTAAAACACCAGCCTAACTGAAATGTTCACAAAACATGGGTGAGAGGGAATGTTAATGGATGTTTCTCAATGTTGAAGCTCAGAAATCTTAAGAGCAAAGTAATCAATTTATTAGTTTACCAATAGATAAATCACAAAATATTCACTGAGTCTAGCAAAAGTTGGTATTAACAATGGTATGTTGACAGATGAAGCTATGCCAATATGTCTTACATGCTCTGCCAAGGAAGGATCTGGGGCATTTTCAATACGCTATTATGGTAGAGATGTATACAGCTCAATATGAGATTCTCCTAATGAAAAACTGATTAGGAAATTCAAAGCTGATCAAACTGAGATGTGATATTACTGTAACAAATATGGCAGCATTATGGAAGTAAAATACAGACAGAGTGGTCATTTTATTAGGACCAAACCATGAACCTTGTAGTATTTTATTAGAGAAATTAATGAAAAGTAGATAAAGAGGATCTTCAGAAGAAATAAAAGAAAGTTAAATGTGAATATCATCAGATTTCAAAATGTGGTAAGTGAGCAGAAAGAGCACAGCCTTTGTTATCAGCAAGGCTTCAGCTTAAATACTGAAAAAGAAGTTATTCACCTCTGGAAATTAAAATTTTCACTTATAAAATATGAATAACTACCAAAGTTATAGAATTGCTGTGAAAATAAAATATTCACTATAGTAACTGGCAGATATTATTAAATTCCCAGTGGCTGAACATCCCAAATAATAAAAATAATAAAATTTCATTACATAACATTCGCTCAGTATTATACCAACATAAATATGACAGGAAATCTATTTATTATATTATAATATTATACTTATTATTAAAATAAAATATTATTTGTCACTGTCATTTAATCTTATTTTGGATATACAATATAATTGCATAAAAACCTTACACGTCCTATTTCAGTCGAAAAATCATTTGGTACAATACTAACATAATATAAAACTCAGTGGAGAAGGAAGCCTAAATTAAGAGATTTCCTGGTGATTTTTAATTTTCATTTTTAACCTGAAACCTCCTCTGTCTCCTGCCCCTCTCCTGCTGGACAGTTACATCTTAATATACTTGCCAGCCTCCAGTAGGCTGGTGGACATGCAGAAGCCCTGAATGCTGAGAGCACTTTAAAAAAGTGAAGTGACTGTATATATGGTAATAGACAAGAGTAGACTCTATAAAGGAATGGAAAGTACATTCTGAATGCTGTTCCTTCGCAAGCTGTTTTCCCAGCATAGCTTTTTAGAGCTCTCTGCTGTGATTCACTTCTCTGTTATGTGACGCTCATGATAAGCAATGAAATGCCTATGAGTCAGCAATACAGAGTATTATTTAAAATGTTATAAAACACTCAGCTGTCTTAGCAGGCATAATGATGTACCAAGGCAGAGTACTAACAAAAAGCCAAGAAGGCTCCGTGGCCTTGTAGCTTCATTATCTTGTTATCTGCATGTGCTTGACTCAAAGGTTGAAATACTGACAGAGAAGAGCAAAACTAGTGAGGGAACCAGGTTGCTTCGTTGCCTTCAGCATTAAGGGAAGTCATAGCATGTCCTTAGAAACCCAGCAAGATAAAAAGCTACAACAAAACTCCTAGAAACTTAATGGTGACTAATCATTTTGTTACGTAATTTATTATTATATAAAGCTGGAGCATGTCAACGATTGCACCCTTAAAATTATGTTTCACTTTAAACCCTGCATTTATCAATTTTTATGAGAACATGTACACATAAAGCCACACAAAATGAAGATTAAAGACCCATCAAGCACCATACATAGTGACTGATATTATCATAATATAAGTGAATTTATCTTTTATTTAAAAAATAGAACTTTATTACCTTTGGACTCATTTTTTGTCAAACGTATTTAAAACTGTAAATGATGAATAATAGTCACCCAATACTACCACCACAGTGGCTGGAAGCAGAAAACAAGAATTGTAAAAATCAAATTAAAATAACTCTTTACTTAATATAACTTTAAACACATAAGCAAGAAGGCAGAGCTAATTAATGTTTTTTAAATGATAGAATTGTCATCATGATTTGTATATCTGGACTAGTGTCATATTAATTTTAAATATTACTTCGGCAGAAACTTGATGTAATTGGAAGAGTGAACTTTAGGATAAAATAACATTCGTAGGAAACATAGCTCCAACTCTCAACACTAAAGGCTTTTTTTTTTCTTTTAAGAAAGCCATCTACTTTTCTCAGCTAGGATTTGTTATTGTATAAAATAGTGAAACTAATTCCTATTTTTTTAGGGCAGTTGTAAATTTTAGAAATGTGCATATAATGCTTCGCACATACGAAATAATAAATGGAAACTTGTAACTTGTTTAAGAGGCGACCTTGACTGTGGCGATGAGGACATGGCTGTTTGCATATGTCAAAACTCACCAAATTATACTTTTTAAATATGTAAAATTTATTGTACTTTAAGAAATTTTACACTAATAAAGCTACAAAACATCTATTTTTGTGATCTGTGCACATTTCTCACTCTTTTTTGAATAGTTAAACAGAGGAGACAGTTGTTTCTCTTTCCTTTCCTGTCATATAGACATAAAAATGACAGTAAAATACTACATATTATTTATTGCTTTTTATTTACAAACACTTTGGGGAAAAAAAATTACTATTGACAGGAATTCTATGAGACAGGAAGTCAGATTTTTAAAATGTAAAAATTGAAGATCAGGTAATTTAAACAGTTTCTATAATACATGAGCCTCCATCAAATTTCCAGAAGCTGAATCTTGTCAAAATGCATATTGTACCTCCATAGATTTTTCTGGTAAGTCCGACATTACTAAGTGTTCAACCATAAAAATTTTTAGGACATTTACTGCATTGCATGGAAAACATGGAGAAAATATCTGGTAATTGTATAACAAAAAAAGAATAGCAAGGAATGATATAGCACTTAATTATACGTATGGAACACCGAAGACTGCAAATTCACCTATTCCTTCCTTCTCTCCCTTCCCCCGCTCTTCCTCCATCTCTCCCTCTCTTGTTATGTTTCTTTCTTTCTTAAAAAATAAGATAACTTGCATTCTCAAATTTATTTGTGTCTACCCAGTCTGTTTGCCATAGAGGTATTTTTGACTATTCTTCAAAAATAGTAGAGAACGAGAGAGAGGGAGCGCACACTCCCCCTTATCTGAGGTTTTGCTTTCAGAGATGTCAGCTACCCTTGGTCAACCATGATCTGAACATTTCATATGGAAAATCCCAGAAATAAACAAATTATAAGTTTTAAATCGTGCACCATTCTGGGGAGTGTAAATAAATCTCGCGCAAACCCGGTCCGCCCACCCTGAATATGAATCATTCCTTTGTCCAACGTATCGGTGTGTAGGTATAGGGAAAAACATAGTATACATAGGGTTTGGTACTATTCAAGGTTTCAGGCATCCACTGAGGGTCTTGGAGCATATTCCCCAAGGATAAGGGCTCGGGGGCGGGGGGGTGGTTAACATATATATGTGTGTATACACACACACGCAAATGAGTTTTGCCAATTCATCTTGAATCAAGCAACCATACTGAACTACCTCATATTCTATAAATTTCAGCTATTTTTCTTGAAATTTATTTAGATGTTTTATGCAGAGAATAAGTTAACCTGAAAAGTCATAATTGTGGGCCATCTCTCCAATGTTTGTTATAAAAATTGATGTTTCAACTCATTATTTTATTTAGCTGCATTACATACTATTGCATAGTTGTACAATATGTATTTAATATTCCATACTGTTGCATATCTAGGTGGTTTTCTAAATTTTTAAACAATAATAAGCTAAAGAAATAAACAGAGTAACTACAACAATGATTATTTCCTTAAAATAAATTCCTGAGAGTAGAATTGTTTAGTGCAAGGCTTTAAAAAATATTTTCATACTTGTAGACTCACAGGATACCTCGTTTTATTGCACTTCTATTTACTGTGTTTTGCAGATAACATCCCTTCATAACAATGCACCAAAAAAGGGATAATTCAGTTGAAAAATGTTAAGGAAACTTTTTTCTTCCTTATCCTGCATATTAAAAAGGGAGTTTTTTCATTTAGGATAGGCAGAAACTAAGCTTACATTCATTCAAGAAAATTAATTGATCACATATCATGTGCCATTAACAAGCACTGTTAGAATCAATCTTGGAATTGTGCAGGGCCATGGAAATCTGTCCAAAAGGAATACCAGATATTATCACCTCCCCTCCACACCCCAAATCATGCTGCTAACAAACTTCCATCGTGAAAAAGAGAACTGAGCTGTATAAAAGTGTTTGGCATTAACCTTTGAGCTGTCCACATCTTACTGATACATATGAACGTTCCACAAGTGTCTTCTCCTATTATCTCAGATATTACTTGCATGTACTTTCCATACAAATCAAAGTTCCTACTGAGTAATTCCACCAATATTTCCCCCATAACTTTTTGTGTTCAAGCTTCTATTATCTGGTAGATACATGTTCTTCCTAAGGAATAATGTCTGTACTTATATTGCAGACCAAGATGTATTATTGTAAACTAATACGTTTCCAGAGTTTTGAAAGCAACACTTAACTACTTTGTGTTGTACCTTACAACAGAAACAATTTGAACTAGAGGGCAAACTATCCCTGCTGCATGATGACTGCCAAGATACTTGATGGATGCACCCAGCATTTATCAATACTTACTCTAATATGATCTTTCTTTCTCTATAAAACTTCCAAATTTCTCTGCATTCAAATAAATAATAAGTGGAACACATTTTTATGCAGACCTTGTTCATAGTAGAATATTCTTGGATTCCATTCATTTTATTGCTTTATTACTTCCCAATTTTAAAGTCAACATGATTCCATAACTAAATGTAACTAAATATTCCATAATTCCGTAAGTCTATAAACAAATCTAAATGTAAAAATAGTGTCAAATTATTTGTTTATCTGATTATCTGTCATTGTTTATATATCTCTGTTTAATTATCTTCATTAAACTGAGTTAAAAGCTCAGTGTTGTTTTATGGTGATTTTTGGTTAATTAAATTATTTCCCTGACGAACTGTCTATAATTAGTAGTCTTACATTACAAATTTAATTAAAATACTTCAGTTCAAAAAATACTTTAGTGTTTATTATCTTTTTACCACTGTGTTTACTACTAGAAATATAAAAGTAAACACATCTCAGACCCTTCATTGAGTAAGGCATAGATTAGCTCAAGAAATATATGCAAGACAATAACATTCTATGAAAGTTTATAATAAAGACAAGTGAATAATGCACAAAATAAATAAACAGTTGAAAATAGTTAATATTATTTCTGCTGTTTTTCAACTGAACTCATGCCATTTAAAAATTAATATGGTTTCCAACTGGAAAATAATCATTTTCCAATTGATCTATAATTATTTTCTAATTTAAGTTTATAAATCACAACTGGCATTATTACTATGGAACATGAGCTCATATTACATGAAAACAATACAGAAAACACTAATTTATATAATGTTATTGATAAATGAAAATTTTACTGAATATTGTAAGAACATTAACCAGCAAAGTTTTAAATCTAAACTTTGCACATTAAAGCTGCATTTCAGGTGTGGAGACATTCAGTGCAGAAAAACAAACAAGTGACTACACCTTTTGGCTCAGATATTAGAAACAATTTGAAAACTAAATCAGTTTTGTCATAAAACTATATTTTCTTCTCATGTTTTCAATTTTCTATAATGTCAGTCTGATTAAAAGGCATTTATCTTGTATCTGAACTATTGAAGATGTTTCATTCAGAGATCAATGCTAGAGTATAATTTGACATATTTTTTCTCTATTCAAACATATAAGGGGTCTTCATAAAGATAAGCAAATGGAGAGGAGTTTGCATGCTCCCAATGATAAAGGATTTTTCTCTTGAAATGACATCATTATTCCCTCAAATGCAAGGACTACTTTGCTGATATGAAAAAAGTGTTCATGCAAATCATTTGATTGAGACTTGAACAGTAAAGTTTTAGTTCTATACCCTGAAATGAAACTAACATAACAAGCATAGATATGGTATTTTCAGAATTTTTCTTTGAGAGGTATAATATAAAATAAACTTGTAGGAATACTCAAAAGACGATACTACTAAGACATTATTTAATGCATATGAAACACTTTTTAAACACCTAGAGAAAATGTAAGTAAGTACTTACTAAATGTCAAGAGTATTACTATTATTATATCAATGAAATAAAAACACATGAATATAGACCATTTTCTCAAGATTTTGCAAACATTCTAAGGAAGTAAAAAACAGAAATAAGTACAGTGATTTCTGACTTTTATATAATCATTGACACAAAGTGATGTACTGGTACTACTATGCCTATTAGTAAAATATTAGAATACTTACACACACATTTATAAATAGCTACTGCTCTGAGCCCCAGCTGCCACAGTTTGGCCCGCCCCTGGAGGTCCCCATGATTTACCAATGATGGGATTTATTCCTTACGAAGAGTTCTTCAACTCCACTACCAAGACCAGAGTCCTTTCTGATTGTTGGATGCCTATTTTACACCAGAAGTTGTTAAACATTTTGGGTTTTACTCCTGAATTTACAATATACCAGTATGACAAAGTGGAAAGTATATCAGAGCACATGCTTTTGGATCTTTATTCTACTTTTAAAGTGAACAAAATTAGAGCCTTGTTTTCCTCATCTATAACAATGACCGTAATTTCATATATCATTCAAATTTTGAAGATAAAATATTTTTTGTATAAAATTATCTAGAAAATTGATCCTAAACAAAAAATGGATTCTGTCTGAAAGTTTTTAATATTTTTTCTTATATCCTTTTTATCTCAATTTATATGAAACACTTTCCAGACTCCCGGGTGAGTCATGTAAAGCAGTTCTCAAAAATCAATTTATTTATTCCCAAATGTTTAGCTTCTTTTGTCCAAGCACTTATCTGGCAATAGAGAGGCATGATGTAACAAAACAAAACAATACCCCAAAAAAAGTTCCACTATCATGAACCTTACAGTTTCACGGGAAAAGAGATCAAAAAGAGGTAAATAAATTAATAAGAAAATGTTAATGAAAAGAGCTATGGTGATAAAACTGATGTTTCTGCATCATAATAGTGCGTTGTCTTATTACTCTCACAATATAGTCTTTATCATAATAGTAGTCACAACTCTTTTCTGCACCCAAATTTGAATTATTTCAAGCTAATGAAATGTGATATTTGAATATGAAGCATTTAATCAATTGCTGTTTCATTAATAGGACAAAGGAGAAAAGCAGTAAGATTTGAACTGGTCAAAAGATGAGCCCAGGAGGAGATACAACTCCAGAGATATTCAGCATATTGGCTCTTCTTCCTGCAGAAAGAGAAGGAGTGTAGAAGATGGATGGCATAATGAAATCTCATCCAATTATCCAAATTCTACTCAAAGAAGAAAGATCTCTTCCATAGTATGCAGAGACCAAAATCATTTGTGGGGAGGTGGATATATGTCTTGGGCTAACTACAGAATAATTTTTAAAAGTTTGCTTTATGTGACAGTGGATCCCAAAGGTGGAGCTTGAATCTGTTGACCTCTGTCTATGTCAGTGAATGTAACCAAGTTAGCCTTTGCTGTACTCAGCTGCCCTTTAATTCAGCTGCCTGCCCTGATTGTTTCTAATCACATTTTAAGTATATCTCAACTTGTTTTTTCCTTGAGCATGCCCCATTATATGGCCCAGTAGGTGGGCTTCTTTCTCTATCAAAATTTAACAACCCAGAATAAAGATAGGGCTGTCCTGAAATTAAGTGCCCAATTTAAGGAAAGTTTTTGCCACTTTTAAATTTGTAAATGATACTGGCTCACAAAGGAAAAGGACACTTAATTCCTTCAGGTCCTTTAAACTGTTCTGTATAAATTTCATTAAGGTCCATGGCACTTTTTAGTCACTGAATTAGAAAGTATCCATGGAAATTGTGGGGATCCATGAGAAACAGATTATTTTATTATTTTCTTCAGTAGATAAAGGATGTCATTGTGATTTACATTTTTTAAATTCAATGTCATTATCACAGAATTTCAGAAAAAAACCTTTCTGTTTTATATATGCACATGTAGATATACATATAAACACAGATATATTTACATGCATGTAATATTAAAACCACTGTAAGATTTTTGTCTGTGTATATAAATATATATATATTTGAGTGAGCATGTCTCTCTATAAATACATACATATATGCACATGTGTATTTTTTTCTGTTTATATATATACATATATATTCTATTTTCATATATATCATATTTGTAGATATGTATATATATCTCTTTTTATATTTTTATTTTGTATAATATTCATAAGCCTTGAAACATTCTATAAGCTATGACAAGTTCCTACAGACTGTAAAAAGTACTCACTCTGTCTTATGTAGAAGCAAATATACAACAATTACACTATATATCTAACATCCCAAGGTATTTCTCAGTTGTATTGATAAACACCATATGTTTTTTTCACTAGGGACTTTGAAGATCTAAGTATAAATTTGATTTTTATCTACTGTCAGTGGAATTTTGAATAAAATCATAAAGCGATTTACCAAACACACTTACAAATATTGACTATTTCTGGAAAAATAACAATATCTAAAAATTATCAGAAGGATGGATTTCAAAAGACATGCTCTTGAAATCAATAAAACTCAAGTTGTCAAATCCTTCTTCCTCAATATAAAGCTAATGGCTTCTAGTTTTTAAAAATCAACATTTATTTGGATGAAAGATACATGGTTCTAGAGAATCCAAATATTCCCCAAATTCTTAAACCAGTCAAAGGTACAGTTAAGACACACTAAACTTGAAGACTGGAAGAAAACTGGGGAAAATAGAACACATTTTAAAATTGACACTTACTTTGAATAATATTTCTTCTAATTAAAATATTCCAGCAATCTTTGGATAAAAGTTATCAAATCATGTAGAAGTAGCATTTTGTTTTTTTAAATGACAATATAAAATCTGCTTAAAATTGATATTTCATAAACAATTTAAATTCTTATTTAAATTGAATTATTCAGTGCTCATTATGAAGAAAATAAATTGTAGCAAACGTACTTATTTACATTTAATTTTCTTGATGTTGACATGTAATATTAAATCAGAATTGATTAGTATACCGTAAATAATATGCATTTTCTATGAATAAGCAACATAATATAAAAAGTAGGAATTGTAAAATTGGACATTGTCAGAGGAGGGCTGTGAATTTCCTTACACTGTGTCTAAATTAAAGTATATGAATTTGAGAGGTGGGGTCAGGTCCAGAGCTTTCTTTGCTGCAATTCATTTTTGGCTCTGTGACACTAAAATAGGTTAGTAAATATTGATCTAGGCTTCTGTCCAAAGTTATCATTACCAAAAAGTGTTCCATGGAATACTAGTTTGTGAATATATTCTCATTCTGCCCTCCTTCAAATAAAGACTCTTGTCAAGTAAATTTGAGATATCATATGTACTATGCTTTCATATTAAATATTTACTTTGCAGCAACTTGCAAAAATACAAACCTTGCTACACACTTCAGTAGGGAAATTAAGAATTGATTCTAGAAATATAATTTGGCATCAGATCTAGAATGCTTGAATGACTAGATAAAGAGGTTCAATTTAACTATGTGGGCAAAAGTGTACCATTTAAAGAGAGAGGAGTGATGAAAGTGATGTTTCCACCATCAGTTTGCAAAGAGAACTGCTAAGGAAGAGACATGCTCTAGAGAGAGCCCAGGAGGTTACTGTAACAACTGAAGTCCTTTCTTTATTAATTTGATCACATCCAGATTTTATCATAAATATTTAACATGGTATCTCCTCATTGGTGAGGTTTTAGGTTGGTCAGTACATTATAAGCTATCGCATTCTATTCTTTCAAAGTTCTCTGACTCTCTCATTCTCCTGCATTTCACTCTCACAATCACACACACTGCTGCACTGCTCCGACTGCCTTAGTTGCAATTTATCCCATGCCATGAATGAAATGCCTATACCTCAATTTCATTTCTGGCCCCAGTTTTCCAATTTTGAGATCATTTCCTCTTCTTATTGACTTTTAGAGTAGACAGAAGAATTTATTAGGATCAATTTTATCTATTGCTTTTAGAATTCTATAACTTCAATAAGGTCATGAAAGGTTATTGATTCTTCATTAAAATGAATAAGCCCAATTTCCTCAAACTTTTCTCTCAAATAACATCTTTGATTCTGATACACTGTGTGTTCTGTTCCCTCAAGGGTAATTATGCCATTGAGTAGCTATATGCCAAACAGTATTTCACAACATGTTCCAGCCATGTCCAGAATCACAAAAAGATTGCTCTTGTTTAAGTGGAATTGCTCTTATAGAATATCTGCTATCTTTTTATCCATACATTAGGCTTTGGGTTCATGGGTATTACTGTAACTATAAAATAATTTTCCTCTGTCAAGGTTATTAGCTTAAGGCCCGTTTAGCTGAAATTAGCAGATTTATTTCTCTAGTCTTTCTGGATTATAACTGTCTTTCCCTGAATAGTGTACCAATTTACTTCTTATCTGACAAAAAATTTTTACATGCTTTGTTGCATTCTCATTCTTCAAGATAAATTGCAAGTATGCCATTTTAAAAGTCCTGCAATTTTTGTAAGTTTATCATAGATATTTTAATTGTAATAATAGCTTAAATGTAAAACATGAAATAGAATTATAAATGATTAATTCTATGAAAATATTTCTAATGTAAAAATAACATTAGAGGTTTTTTTGCTCCAGTTTTCGGCAAATGCCCTTAAACATCCAAATTCAATTGTTTTATAAATTAAGAAAGTATGAACTAGTAACGATATAGCACTAAGTAGGGAAACACATACTATGTGTTCAATATTTGTGTCAAATAATTCTCATAATTTTGCCACAAATCCCCCTCTGTATCCTCCTCCCATGTAAACTCAGCTTTCAATAACCATGAAACCATATAATATTGATAGCTAAAAGACATAAGGGTAAGAAGAGGTGTTTTAAAAGAAGTCCTGAAGTCTTTTATTTTATATTTAATATTTTTATTTATTTACTTTTTAGACATCGATATTGGAGTATAATTAATTTACAATGGTGTGTTAGTTTATGCTGTGTAACAAAGTGAATCAGCTATACATATACATATATCCCCATATCTCCTCCCTCTTACGTCTCACTCCCACACTCCCTGCCCCACCCCTGTAGGTGGTCACAAAGCACTGAGCTGATCTCCCTGTGCTATGTGGCTGCTTCCCACTAGCTATCTATTTTACATTTGGTAGTGTATATATCTCCATGCCACTCTCTCACTTCGTCTCAGCTTACCCTTCCTCCTCCCCATTTCCTCAAGTCCATTCTCTACATCTGCATCTCTATTCCTGTCCTGTCCCTAGGTTCTTCAGAATCATTTATTTATTTTTTTTAGATTCCAAATATATGTGTTAGCATACAGTATTTGTTTTTCTCTTCCTGACTTACTTCACTCTGTATGACAGTCTCTAGGTCCATCCACCTCACTACAAATAACTCAGTTTCATTTCTTTTTATGGCTGAGTAACATTCCATCGTATATATGGGCCACATCTTCTTTATCCATTCATCTGTCGATAGACACTTATGTTCCTTCCATGTCCTGGCAATTGTAAATAGTGCTGCAATGAACATTGTGGTACATGTACCTTTTTGAATTACGGTTTTCTCAGGGTATATGCCCAGTAGTGTGATTGCTTGGTCGTAAGGTAGTTCTATTTTTAGTTTTTTAAGGAACATCCATTCTGTTCTCCATAGTGGTTGTATCAACTTACATTCCTACCAACAGTGTAAGAGGTTTCCCTTTTCTCCACACCCTCTCCAGCATTTATTGTTTATAGATTTTTTGATGATGGCCATTCTGACGATGGCAGTAAGGTGATACTTCATTGTAGTTTTGAGTTGCATTTCTCTAATGGTTAGTGAAATTGAGCGTCCTTTCATGTGTTTGTTGGAATCTGTATATCTTCTTTGGAGAAATGTCTGTTTAGGTCTTTTGCCCATTTTTGGATTGGGTTGTTTGTTCTTTTGATATTCAGCTGCATGAGCTGCTTGTATATTTTGGAGATTAATCCTTTGTCAGTTGCATCATTTGCAAATATTTTATCCCATTTGGAGGTTTGTCTTTTCATCTTGCTTATGGTTTCCCTTGCTGTGACAAAAGTTTTTAAGTTTCATTAGGTCCCATTTGTTTATTTTTGTTTTTATTTCTATTTCTCTAGGAGGTGGGTCTAAAAGGATCTTGCTGTGATTAAAGTCATAGAGTGTTCTGCCTATGTTTCCCTCTAAGAGTTTTACAGTGTCAGGCTTTACATTTATGTCTTTAATCCATTTTGAGTTGATTTTTCTGTATGTGTATGGTATGGTGTTAGGAAGTGTTCTAATTTCATTCTTTTACATGTAGCTGTCCAGTTTACCCAGCACCACTTACTGATGAAGCTATCTTTCTCCATTGTATATTTTGAACTCCTTTATCAAAGATAAGGTGACCATAGGTGTGTGGGTTTATCTCTAGGCTTTCTATCCTGTTCCATTGATCTATATTTCTGTTTTTGTGCCAGTTCCATACTGTCTTGATGACTGTAGCTTTGCAGTATAGTCTGAAGTCAGGGAGCCTGATTCCTCCAGCTCCATTTTTCTATCTCAAGATTGCTATTGCTATTTGGGGTCTTTTGTTTTTCCAAACTAATTGTGAAAATTTTTTTTCTAGTTCTGTGAAAAATGCCATTGGTAGTTTGATAGGGATTGCATTGAATCTGTAGATTGCTCTGGGTAGTATAGTCATTTTCACAATATTGATTTTTCCAATGGTATCTCTCCATCTGTTTGTATCATCTTTAATTTCTTTCATCAGTGTCTTAAAGTTTTCTGCATACAGGTCCTTAAGTAGGTTTATTCCTAGGTATTTTATTCTTTTTGTTGCAATGGTAAAAGGGAGTGATTTCCTTAATTTGTCTTTTGGATTATTGGTCATAGTGTATAGGAATGCAAGAGATTTTATATTAATTTTGTATCCTGCAGTTTACCAAATTCATTGATTAGCTCTAGTAGTTTTCTGGTCGCATCTTTAAGATTCTCTATGTATAGGATCATGTCATCTGCAAACAGTGACAGTTTTACTTCTTCTTTTCTGATTTGGATTCCTTTCATTTCTTTTTCTTCTCTGATTGCTGTGGCTAAAACTTCCAAAAATATGTTGAATAATATTGGTGAGAGTGGGCAACCTTGTCTTGTTCCTGATCTTAGTGGAAATGGTTTCAGCTTTTCACCATTGAGAATGATGTTGTCTGTAGGTTTGCCATATATGGCCTGTATTATGTTGAGGTAAGTTCCCTGTATGCCTACTTTCTTCAGGGTTTTTATCATAAATGGGTGTTGCATTTTGTTGAAAGCTTTTTCTGCATCTATTGAGATGATCATATGGTTTTTCTCCTTCAATTTGTTAATATAGTTTATCACATTGATTGATTTGTGTATATTGAAGATTCCTTGCATTCCTGGGATAAACCCCACTTGATCATGGTGCATGATCCTTTTAATGTGCTGATGGATTCTGTTTACTAGCATTCTGTTTAGGAATTTTGCATCTATGTTCATCAGTGATACTGGATTGTAGTTTTTTTTTGTGACATCTTTGTCTGGTTTTGGTATCAGGGTGATTATGACCTCGTAGAATAAGTTTGAGAGTCTTCCTCCCTTTGCTATATTTTGGAATTGTTTGAGAAAGATAGGTGTTAGCTCTTCTCTAAATGTTTGATAGAATTCCCCTTTGAAGCCATCTGGTCATGGTCTCTTGTTTGTTGGAAGATTTTTAATCACAGTTTCAATTTCAATGCTTGTGATTGGTCTGTTTATATTTTCTATTTCTTCCTGGTTCAGTCTTGGAATGTTGTACTTTTCTAAGAATTTGTCCATTTCTTCCAGGGTGTCCATTTTATTGGCATATCATTGCTTGTTGTAATCTCTCATGATCCTTTGTATTTCTGCAGTGTCAGTTATTACTTCTCCTTTTTCATTTCTAATTCTATTGATTTGAGTCTTTTCCCTCTTTTTCTTGATGAGCCTGGCTAATGGTTTATCCATTTTGTTTATCTTCTCAAAAAAACAGCTTTTAGTTTTATTGATCTTTGCTATCATTTCCTTCATTTCTTTTTCATTTATTTCTGATCTGATCTATATGATTTCTTTCCCTCTGTTAACTTTGGGGTTTAGTTTGTTTTTCTTTCTCTAATTGCTTTATGTGAAAGGTTAGGTTGCTTATTAGAGATGTTTATTGTTTTTTGAGGTAGGATTGTGTTGTTATAAACTTCCATCTTAGAACTGCTTTTGCTACATCCCATAGGTTTTAGGTCATCATGTTTTCACTGTCATCTTTTTCTAGGTATTTTTTGATTTCCTCTTTGATTTCTTCAGTTATCTCTTGGTTATTTATTAGCGTATTGCTAAGCCTTCATGTGTTTGTATTTTTTACAGACTTTTTCCTGTAATTGATATCTAGTCGCATAGCATTGTGGTCCAAAAAGATACTTGATATGATTTCAATTTTCTTAAATTTACCAAGGCTTGGTTTGTGACCCAAGATATGGTCTATCCTGGAGACTGTTCCATGAGCACTTGAGAAGAGAGTTTATTCTTTTGTTTTTGAATGGAATGTCCTATAAATATCAATTAAGTCCATCTTGTTTAATGTATCATTTAAAGCTTGTGTTTCCTTATTTATTTTCATTTTGGATGATTTGTCCATTGTTGAAAGTGGGGTGTTAAAGTCCCCTACTATTATTGTGCTACTGTTAATTTCCTCTTTTATGGTGGTTAGCATTTGTCTTATGTATTGAGGTCCTCCTCTATTGGGTGCATACATTTTTACAGTTGTTATATATTCTTCTTGGATTGATCCCTTGATCATTATGTAGTGTCCTTCTTTGTCTCTTGTAATAGTCTTTATTTCAAAGACTATTTTGTCTGATATGAGAATTGCTACTCCAGCTTTCTTTTGATTTCCATTTGCATGGAATATCTTTTTCCATCCCCTCACTTTCAGTCTGTATGTGTCCCTGTATGTGTCTGAAGTGGGTCTCTTGTAGACAGCATATATACAGATCTTGTTTTTGTATCCATTAATCCAGTCTATGTCTTTTGGTTGGAGCATTTAATCCATTCACATTTAAGGTAATTATTGATATGTATATTCCTATTATCATTTTCTTAATTGTTTTGGGTGTGTTATTGTAGGTCTTTTCCTTCTCTTGTGTTTCCTGCCTAGAGAGGTTCCTTTAGCATTTGTTGTAAAGCTGGATCATGGTGTTGAATTCTACTAACTTTTGCTTGTCTGTAAAGGTTTTAATTTCTCTATCAAATCTGAATGAGATCCTTGCTGGGTAGAGTAATCTTGGTTGTAGATTTTTCCCTTTTATCACTTTAAATATGTTCTGCCACTCTCTTCTGGCTTGCAGAGTTTCTGCTGAAAGATCAGCTGTTAACCTTATGGGGATTCCCTTGTATGTTATTTTTTTGTTTTTCCCTCACTGCTTTTAATATTTTTTCTTTGCATTTAATTTTTGATAGTTTCATTAATATTTGTCTTGGTATGTTTCTCCTTGGATTTATCCTGTATGGGGCTCTCTGTGTTTCCTGGACTTGATTGACTATTTCCTTTCCCATATTAGGGGAGTTTTCAACTATAATCTCTTCATATATTTTCTCAGTTCCTTTCTTTTTCTCTTCTTCTTGGACCCCTATAATTAGAATGTTTGTGCATTTAATATTGTCCCAGAGGTCTCTGATATTGTCCTCAAATCTTTTCATTCTTTTTCCTTTATTCTGCTCTGTGGTAGTTATTTCCACTGTTTTATCTTCCAGGTCACTTATCTATTCTTCTGCCTCAGTTATTCTGCTATTGATTCCTTCTAGAGAATTTTTTATTTCATTTGTTGTGTTGTTCATCATTGTTTGTTTGCTCTTTAATTCTTCTAGGTCTTTGTGAAACATTTCTTGTGGAAACATTTTCTCCATTCTATTTCCAAGATTTTGGATCATCTTTACTATAATTACTCTGAATTCTTTTTAAGGTAGACTGAGTATTTCCTCTTCATTTGTTTTTTTCTGGAGGGTTTTTACCTTGCTCCTTCATCTGCTATGTATTTCTGAGTCTTCTCATTTTGCTTAACTTACTGTGTTTGTGGTCTCTTTTTTGCAGGCTGCTGGTTCGTAGTCCCCATTGTTTTTGTGTCTGCTCCCAATGGGTAAGGCTGGTTCAGTGGGTTGTGTAGGCTTCCTGCTGGTGGGAACTGGTGACTGTGTTTGGTGGATGAGGCTGGATATTGTCTTTCTGGTGGGCAGGACTGCATCCAGTGGTGTGTTTTGGGCTGTCTGTTCACTTAGTATGAGGAAGTCTCTCTGCTAATGGGTGGGGTTGTGTTCCTGTCTTGCTAGTTTTTTGGCATGGGGAGTTCAGCACTGGAGCTTACTGGTCATTGAGTGGAGCTGGGTCTTAGTGTTGAGACGGAGATCTCTGGAAGAGCTCTAGTCGATTGATTTTACATGGGGTCAGGAGGTCTCTGGTGGTCCAATGTCCTGAACTCGGCTCTCCTACCTCAGAGGCTCAGGCCTGACCCACGGACAGAGCACCAAAACCCTGTCAGCCACACCACTCAGAAGAAAAGAGAGAAAAAGAAAGAAAGAAAGAAAGAAAAAATAAAGTTATTAAAAATAATTGTAAAAAATAAAAATTTAAAAAAAGAAAAAAATAAGAGAGCAACCAAACCAAAAAAAAAAAAAAAAATCCACCAATGATAACAAGCACTAAAATGTACCCTAAAAAAAAAAAAAAAAAAGGACAGACAGAAACCTAAGGCTAATAGCAAAAGCAAAGCTATACATAGAAAATCACACAAAGAAGCATACACATATACACTCACAAAAAGAGAAAAAGGAAAAATATATATACATATAAAAAAAAGGGAAGAGAGCAACCAAATCTACCAATGACAATAAGCTCTAAATACTAAACTAAGATAAACATAAAACCAGAAACAAATTAGATGCAGAAAGAAAACTCCATGTCTACAGTTGCTCCCAAAGTCCACCACTTCAATTTTGGGATGATTCATTGTCTACTCAGGAATTTCAGAGATGCAGGGTACATCATGTTGATTGTGAAGATTTAATTCGCTGCTCCTGAGGCTGCTGGGAGAGATTTCCCTTTCTCTTCTTTGTTCGCACAGCTCCTGGGGTTCAGGTTTGGATTTTGCCCCACATCTGCATGTAGCTAGCCTGAGGGCTTCTGTTCCCCACCTAGACAGGACAAGTTTAAAGTAGCAGCTGTTTAGGGTGCTCTGGCTCACTCAGTCTGGGGGGAGGGAGGGGTACAGAATGCGGGGTGAGCCTGCATTGGCAGAGGCCGGCATGACATTGCAACAGCCTGAGGCACCCCGTGTGTTCTCCAGGGGAAGTTGTCCCTGGTTCATGGGACCTTGGCAGTGGCAGGCTGCACAGTCTCCTGGGATGGGTGGTTTGGATAGTGACCTGTGCTTGCACACAGGCTTCTTGGTGGCTGCAGCAGCAGCCTTAGCATTTCATGCCTATCTCTGGCAACCACGCTGATAGCTGCAGCTCACGCCCATCTCTGGAGCTCATTTAGGTGCTGGTCTCAATCCCCTCTCCTTGTGTACCCTGAAACAATGGCCTCTTGCCTCTTAGGCAGTTCCAGACTTTTCCCCAGACTCCCTCCTGGCTAACTGTGGTGCACTAGCCCCCTTCAGGCTGTGTTCATGCAGCCAGCCCCAGTCCTCTCCCTGGGATCTTATCTCCGAAACCCAAGCCTCAGCTCCCAGTCCACACCTGTCCTGAAGGGTGAGCAGACAGGCCTCTCAGGCTGGTGAGTGCTGGTCACTACTGATCTTCTGTGTTGGAATCTCTCTGCTTTGCCCTCTGCACCCCTGTTGCTGCGCTCTCCTCCATGGCTCCGAAGATTCCCACCCCGCCCATCCCCTGTCTCCACCAGTGAAGGGGCTTCCTAGTGTGTGGAAACCTTTCCTCCTTCACAGTTCCCTCCCAGAGGGGCAGGTCCCGTCCCTATTCTTTTGTCTATGTTTTTCCTTTTTTCTTTTGCCCTACCCAGGTACTTGGGGAGTTTCTTGCCTTTCAGGAAGTCTGAGGTCTTCTGCCAGTGTCCAGTAGGTGTTTTTTAGGAGTTGTTCCACATGTAGATGTATTTTTGATGTATTTGTGGGGAGGAAGGTGATCTGCACATCTTACTCCTCTGCCATCTTGAAGGTGCCTCAGTCCTAAAGTTTTACTTTAACTGCTTTACATCTTTATTGAGGTCCATCCACATTCTGCTAGAGCCTCATTTTAAATGTACTTGGGGAAATTTCTGAGATTTGGTAAAGTTTCTTAGCGAATATATTAGTAAAAAAGTTGTTCAAGTTCAGATTTCAGATAACCTTTGACCTTTCTTAATAAAATTTAGCTATTTCTCAAAACACACTTTAAGGAATTTTTTAACGCCACAGGCCAGTTTTAAGAATAAGTAAGTTAGTTATTTCCAGCGGACTAAGAAGCTGTTTTGCATGTGTGAAAACTATTGGTGTTCATATACACTATGAGATTAGAGTGAAAACAGATTAAAAAAAACAGATACAAAACAATATGCTTAGTTTGCAATTTTAGTTAAACTGGGTTTTTCATACTTTATATACCTTACTTACTAAGTCCAAAGAGTAAGAAAAACAGAAAAAATATGGCTATATTTTTATTATTATATGTTTATTATTTTAAGGCCAAGCCATCTTTGCATTTTATTTTAATACACTGAGTTAAGTAACTTATTCAATAGATGGGTGAATAAATTAAAAAAATATTTTGTTGCATTTTAACCTCTTAGATATATGGGCGTCATCTTGAATTGCAGTGTCCTGTGCAGTGCTTCTGCACACAGACTGTTGAACTGAGGTGTTGGGCACAGCTATTTTGCATGAGGAATTCTGGTCTGAAGCACCAGGTACAAGGCCCCTGAACATTGCACCCTATGAGCAAGTGAAAATAGACGAAGCACAAAGGAAAAAATAAAAGGGTTCTAGATTTTGGGCATTACAATGGAGACAAGATGGCAGAGTAGAAGGACTTGAGCTCACCTTCTCTCATGAAAACACCAAAATCACAACTAACTGCTGAACAACCATTGAGAAAAAAGACTAGAACCTACCAAAAAGATATTCTACATCCAAAGACAAAGAAGCCACAACAAGATGGTAGGAAGGGCACTTTCATGATATAATCGAATCCCATACCCACTGAGTGGGCAACCCACAAACTGGAAAATAATTATATCACAGAAGTTCTCCCACAAGAGTGAGAGTTCTGAACCCCATGTCAGGCTCCCCAGCCTGGGAGTCTGGCATCAGGAGGAGGAGCTCCCACAGCATTTGGCTTTGAAAGCCAGCAGGGCTTGAGTGCAGGAGCTGCACAGGACTGAGGGAAACAGAGACTCTATTCTTGGAGGGTACACACAAGTTTTCACATGCACTGGGACCCATGACAAACCAGTGACTCCATAGTAGCCTAAGCCAGACCTACCTGTGGGACTTGGAGGGTCGCCTGGGGAGGCAGAGGTTGGCTGTGGCTCACTGTGGGGACAAGGACACTTGTGGCAGAGGCTCCAGGGAATATTCATTGGTGTAAGCTTTCCAAGAGGTCGCCATTTTGGCACCAAGACCTGGCCCCACCCAACAGCCTGCAGGCTTCAGTGCTCGCATGCCTCAGGCCAAACAACCAACAGGGTGGAAACACAGCACCATGCATCAGCAGACAGACTGCCTAAAGTTGTCCTGAGGGCACAGCCACCTCTAAACACACCCCTTGACACAGCCCAGCCCAAAAGAGAGATAAGATGCAGCTCCACCCACCAGTGGGCAGCCACCAGTCTCTCCCACCATTAAGCCTGTCCAAGCCCCCAGACCAACCTCATCCACCAAGGGACAGACACCAGAATCAAGAGAAACTACAAACCTGCAGCCTGAGAAACAGAGATCACAAACACAGAAAGTTAGACAAAATGAGATGGCAGAGAAATATGTCCTAGACAAAGGAACAAGATAAAACTCCAGAAGAACAACTAAGTGAACTGGAGATAGGCAATCTGCCTGAAAAAGAATTCAGAGTAATGATAGTAAAGATGATTCAAGATCTCAGAAAAAGAATGGAGGCACAGATTGAGAAGATGTAAGAAATGTTTAACAAAAAGCCAGAAGATTTAAAGAACAAACAAACAGAGATGAACAATACAATAATTGAAGTGAAAAATACACTAGGAGGAATCAATAGCAGAATAAATAAGGCAGAAGAACGAATAAGTGAGCTGGAAGACAGACTGGTGAAAATCACTGCTGTGGAACAGAATAAAGAAAAAAGAATGAAAAGAAATGAGGACAGTCTAAGTGATCTCTGGGACAACATTAAATGCACCAACATTTGCATTTTAGGGGTTCCAGAAGGAGAAGAGAAAGAGAAAGGGCCTGAGAAAATATTTGAAGAGATAATAGCCAAAAACTTCCCTAACTTGGGAAAAGAAACACTCATTGAAGTCCAGGAAGCACAGAGAGTCCCATACAGGATAAACCCAAGGAGGAACACATCAAGGCACATATTAATCAAATTGACAAAAATTAAAGACAAAGAGAAAATATTAAAAGCAACAAGGGCAAAGCAACAAATAACATACAAGGGAATCCCCATAAGGTTATCAGCTGATTTTTCAGCAGAAACTCTGCATGCCAGAAGGGAATGGCATGATATATTTAAAGTGATGAAAGGGGAAAACCTACAACCAAGAATATTCTAGCCAGCAAGGCTCTTGTTCAGACTTGACAGAAATCGCAAGCTTCACAGACAAGCAAAATATAAGAGAATTCAGCACCACCAAACCAGCTTTACAACAAATGCTAAAGAAACATTTCTAGGTGGAAAAGAAAAGTCCAAAACTAGAAACAAGAAAATTACAAATGGGAAAGCTCACCACTAAAGACAAACATACAGTAAAGGTAGGAAATTATCCACACACAAGCATATCAAAACTGGTGTGAGAAGAGGAGAGTACAAATGCAGGATATTGAAAATGTATTTGAAATTAAGAGACCAGCAACTTAAACAATTATTTAACATCTTAGGTTTCAAACCTAAAAGAATTTCAAGGAAGATAGAAGAATGAAGAGAAATTAAAAAGGAATGGATAATAATGGGTTAAATAGAGTATTTGAACTGGAAATATATTAATTATGGCTAGGCATCATGAGAATGACATAACTGAAACCAAAAGGCAGAATTTAGAGCCATTACAATCAAACCAAGCAAACTTATTTGTTGTAATTGTATTTTTCTTTACTGGAGACAAAATCTCTCATTCCCCAATTTAATATAAATCTTAAATTGAGAGACATAGCATTTGCAAGTAATATAAACCCAATATGAATTATTAATTCAGTTACTTTACTGCAAGAAGTATTTTGAAAGACTATTTTAAATAGGACAACTAAGGAAGACGGCCCATAAAAACAAATATTATTCTGTAAAATATTCAGAGACAAGGTGTAGAAAGGGTGAAATTAACTTTGTGATGTCACAGTTTTTGCTAGCACCGGCCCTGAAACACAAAACTGTTATCGTATTTAGTACCCTGTTGTTTTCCTATGAGTTTTTTTTTCTCGTTTAAGAATTTGTGTTAAAATACCTGTATACCCATCTTCCTGCATGTCTCCTGCTGTAGAACAACAAACTAATAATAAGTTCCAGGTTTACCTGAAATCAAGAAGGATTTAGACTGCATTCAAGTGCCTATATGATTTAACTACAGATGTGTTTCCATTTCCAGTTAAGAGTATACTTTCTCTGAGATTCAGTGGGAAAAGATGTGAGTTTCTATTAGGTCCATTCAGAACCTTTTTGCTTACTGTGATCTACCCCACTGTGCCATGGACCACCATTCATATTTTTCTGCTCATCACCTAAATTCCCGGATGGACCCCTCAAAATATAAACTTTCCATCACCTACTCATGAGTGACCTCTACTTCATGGGATTGTTGTGAGGATTAAGAAAGACACAAAGGTAGATCCCTAATCCAGCACTGAGCACAGGATTAGTGACTCTTACCTCTAATTTTGCTCTTTTATTTTTCTCCCTAGGTCTCCTTCTCTGTGTGAGAATAATTCTTTCTAATTAATATTGTGAAAATCTGCACATATTCAGTAAATCACCCTTTATCAAATAGTTGTCTTGATCAAAATTTTTAACTTCTCCCAGCAGATATTTTCTCAAATCTGAGATACTGGTAAAGTAAAGGGACTCCATCAGCACAGAACTCAACAATGTTGCATATTTGAAAGTAGTTAGGAGAGTGGATCTTGAGAGTTCTCATCTGGAGAAAAACAAAACTTTTGTAATTATGTATGGTGATGGATGTTAACTGGACTTATTGTTGTGATCATTTTGCAATACATACAAATATTGAATCCTTACATTGTACACTTAAAACTAATATAATGTTATTTTCATTATACCTCAATTTAGGAAAGAATTCATACATAAAGTAATTAGCCCTGGGTCTTATCCAGGGAAATTTACCATTAATGATAAAGAAATCTTAGAACATTTAGTTCTAAGTTACAAAGAGAGACATTTACAACAGAAAATCTTTCCCTAGTATAATATTCATTCTGAGAAACACAGCAAAGTAAAATTTATGATGAAGTGACTGCTGATTTCAACAATTTTATTTATTAGATCATTTGTTTCCAGTTTACTGCTAGGTTTTAAAAGATGTCCCCAAAGTGAAATAAAGGGGAGAATGCCTATCCATGGACTAGGGACTCTGCTATTTGTTCTGACGCAGTGAGCAGAGATCCAAGTGTGTGGAAGCCAAAGAAAAGTGTAGGTGTGGGGAAAAAAAGAGAGAGAGAGAGAGAACTCAACAGCATTTGGCATCAGAAGTACCCAGATGACTACTGCTGAGGAAGAGAGCATGGTGTTGGGGAGTGTAAGGAGGAGTAGATAATGGGAATAAGCTCAAGAAGTCCAAACCCCACGTTGGTGTGCACATTCCCAATCTAGCTTACCTTGAGGCCACAGCATCTAGGGGATTTGTAGTGTGCTTATTTATTTGCATTCCAATTGCCTGGTAGGTAATTATTGGACTACAACAAATTTTTAAACACTGCTTTAGCTGCATCGCACAAAATTTTATATATTGGGTTTTTATTTTCATTCAGTCCAAAATAATCTCTGATTTTCCTTGTGATTTCTTCTTTGATTCTTAGTTTAAAAAAGTGTTGTTTCATGTCCAAATGTCCGACTATTTGGACATTTTCCAGACTTTTTCTTCTCAGTTATTAAATTCTACTGTAATTCCATTGTGATTTGAAATATAATATGAAAATTTCAATATTTTAAAATATGAGGCTTGATTTATGGCCCAGACTATGGTCCACCTTGGTAAATGTTCCATGTCATTTAAAAAAAAATTATGTCTTAAACAGTTTTTTGATATAAATTAGATCTGGTGGATTAATTGTATTATTTAACTCTTCTGTATCTTACTGACTGCTGGTTCTATCAATTATTGAGGACGGAGTGTTGAAATCTACAATAATCATTGTGGATTTCTATATTTTTTTCGTTCAATTTTATCAGTATCTTATTTACATTGTTCAAAGTTGTTATATGATGTGTTTTATTTAGGATTTTTGTAGTTTCTTGAATAATTGACCCCTCTATCATTAAGAAGTATCCCTAATTATCAGTTGTTATATTCCATATTTTGAGGTCTACTTATTATTAATTTAAGCATTCCAGCCCACTTTTAATGACTGTTTTGATGGTATATCTTTTTACATCTTTAACTATAAGCCTTTCAATATCTTTATAATTAAAATGTGGTTTTGCAGACAGCATATATTCGAGTATTTCTAATACAATTTTACAATCTCTAATTTTAATTAGACTGTTCATGTTTACATTTAACATAATTAACAATACAGTTGGATTTAAAACATAATATATTGTTATTTGTTTTCTTTTAGTCCCAACTGTTCTCTTTACCTTAACTTTTTCTGCCTTCTATGGATGAATTTTTATGATTTCTTTCTGTATTTTTGGTTTTTAGATAAACCTCTATGTTTTAATATTTTGGTGATTGTTTTAAGGTTTACAATAAACTTCATTAACTCATACAGCATGCCTTCCAATATTAGTATATACTCAGTGTTGAATTCTGTTTTCTTTGAAGATTTTGTGTTTTATTTCTAGTATTCATTAAAATTACACTGGCACAAAATTAGACTTAACACTTACAAGTTTTATTTTTAAGTTGTTTTAAAATTATACTCAAATAAAGTTACTTCAAAGTAATTTTTAAATACTATATCATTATGATATATTTTCTAAATTTCCTACCACGAAGTGTAATCTCTCTTCCATTGAATTACCACTACATGTCACATTCAGAAGGTTTAAAAGCTGAAATAAATTGTATTGATAATTGTATGAAGATAATAAAACGAGCTGAAAAAGACGATTTGAAGTAGTGAAGGTGGAATCAAAAGTTGTTATATCTAGTTCCCAGTCTAAAACTTTATTTAATTGATGATTTTCTTTGGATTTTTTTTGTTTTGTCATACTATCTATTTTAGCTATTTATCTGTTGTTCTTAATACTTCCTCTTGTCTATCTATGTGCCACCCCACACACACTTATATGCATAATTAATTATTTTTAAGGGCTTGGAAGTTAGAGATACTAATAAATTCTTCATTGTATCACATACATATCTATATCTATATCTATATTTATATATCACTGGAACCAGACAGTTATTACTTGATGCCATTCCTTCCAAGGGAATCAATGCATATTCATTGACCTAAACAACTAAATTAAGAAGATGGAGAACTTTAGCAATTATGATTTAGATGAAAACTGTATAAATTTTGTTCCCATCTTCCTATCGAATTGAAAAACTATGTAATTGTTACATATTATGCTTGTACACATATACATACACACACTTTTATTACAAAAAAAATAACTTCTAACTTTCTGCCACAGCATGTTTAATTAAGATGTTTTCTCACCATGGTAAATAATATCTGTTATATAACTATAATTCTTGCATATGACTTTGTATCTTGCCTATGATTGATTGAATTTTCATAATTTATTTGCCATTCAATTGTGTTTAACTGACTTTTTTATCTTGATGTTTTCAATTAAATTCCTAAAGTGAGGAATGGAAGATGAAAATTAGAATAAGCAGCAGTCTCTCAAGATTATAAGAGCCCTTTGCAATAAAGTGCATATTACTTTTTTCAGGATTATATTCAATGAGTCATAGAATGTTTCTCTCCTTAGGGAACTAGCTTTTTCTCTGATTTAAGTGGTTATTAGAGTATCAGGTGAGCATCACTTCACATCCACAGTTCTGTTTTCATTTTATTTCACAGATAGCTTGGTTCATTCTGACACAAAAGTAGTTAACGGAACCCAAACCTGCATCTTACCCACAAGGTAGGCATTGCTTAGGGAGAATGTGCAATTCTGTGTTTCTTCATAATGGAGAATTTAAGAGGATATATATCTTCCAAGGAAATTCATTTCTTTCTGCAAATCCACCATCTTATTTACACTGGACTAATACTTATTTACAGCTGGACTAATACTTTTGCTCATTCTCAGTGTGCCCTCTTCTCCAAAGCACACCAATCTTCAGTACACAACCTATTTCTTGTGTTGAATTGTGTGAGAATGGGAAGGACAAGGATGTGGGGAATGAGGTTGTGAACTGAAAGAGAGAAAGATTAGTACCAAGGTCCTTCTAAACCTATGAGTTTGCACTCCAAGATCCTATTCAAGTCACTCCTGAAAGCCTTCTATTTTCTACATTTGATTGCCAGGCATCCAGGCAAAGTGTTTTCACATTTTTGGACTAACAGACAGGTTGATACCAAGATGCATCAAATCTATGTGTGCTTCCAAACCACAGAAAAGGGGAGGATAAAACATAGGAGAAATCGATATAGATTGAATAAAGTATGTAAATATTACAGTACCCTAGACATTGCCTTCTTTCCTTTAAGCCTACTCCTTATATTCCCCTTTCCCTCTACCGCTATTGAGAAACAGGTGTTTCATGCCATCAAGAGCTCTGAATAAGTGAGTGAAAATCATTTTCAGCTTCTTAAATGATAGTTAATACCATTTTCGCCAAACCAACACCACAGACTATTAAAATAAAAAGACAACAAAGCACATTTAAGAGTAGGAAATAGGGGAAGAAAAAAACATACAAAATTATTGAGTTTAGGGACATCAACCTATAACACCACACGGTCATGGCCAACTTTCTTCTTTTTTAAAATTATATTACCATTTCTGCATATGTAAAATACATACACAGAAATTTTATGAGCTGGTCTCAAATCATAACCAATACTTGTTTCTATAAGGAAATATCTACTTAAGATGGAAAACATTCAGCATCTGGAAAAAGTAGTACTGATGCCTTTCAGTCTCCTACTGAAGATAGTTACTCATGTCCATCATTATCTCAGAAATACTCCCTTCTTGGTATAGGCAAAAAATGGGTTATTTTCCATTTTCAAGAAATAAACCCCAGATTGTTTATGTATTATGTGTGACTCAATTCTTTGGCTGCAGTTTGTTGGATAAGGGTAGACTCAGTCGGGGACAACAGAATTCTTGTTATCAAGCTTGAGAATTGAGCATAGGCTATCCTAGCTTAAGAGACTATGTGACATTAATGCAAATTTGGGACTCTGGATAGGTCATCTTCTGAATATTGCATGGTCTGGAGTTCAAGAAAACATGTCTGAAGAGAGGAGGATAAATTAGATCATCATAGAGAAATAACTGGGCTTCTTACAGCTTTTTACATTCATTTTCTGTTCCCTGAAATGTGTCTATATTCTTCCTTTCTTATGGTTAAAATGAGGCATCCCTAAATGTTTTTAATAATCAACTACTAATGCACATTTTAAAATTACCTTTTTGTTGTTTATTTCAAGCTGATTTCTTTTTCATATCATATCATAAAGCATCACATAAACGGATGCATCTGGCCCAGCTATTACTACATGCTTATTAATGGCGGAAAATAAGGGTTCGAAAAATAAACCATTTTGTTTATGTAGTTACTTGTTGTTTTCCAAGAAGTTTTGCATCTGATACAAGATAGAGTCTAGAGTAATGTACTGGATGTATTTGTAAATGATGGAATCAGAATTCCTGGGTTTATAGGTAGTTTCTGCAATTCAACATATGCACTTAGCCTTAGAAAGTTATTTAATCTCTGTATACTTGCAAGTAAAATGGGAAAATAACCATACTTACCTCCTATGGTTTTTACTAAGCTTAAATGTTTAAATAGTTAATGCATGTAAAATATTCAGAAATTTTAACATTATTATTTTTATCTGATTAAATCTAAGAGAAAGTTAAGTGGTAGATAAGAAATACTTTATCAGGTCTTTCTTTCTGAGAAAGAAATATAGTTGCAGCTATATTAAGGATCTTGTTGCTAGTGGCTTTAAAAAGGCTAATTTCCAATACTCTCAATCTCAAGTTTATCATAAACTGTTAATGAAGTTAAGTTTTTAGTCTTACATTTCTACATTATGTTCACAACAAAATATTTTCTTGATTTTGTTAACTTTGGATCCTTCAGGTATTCTTGATGGCTGTAATGTTCAAGTCTAACAGCCAAAATAGGTGATAATAATTACTCCTAAAACATCAACTTGTTTCAACTGAAAGTGGCTCCATGTCGTCGTGAATTTTTAAAAAGCTAAATTTTCTATAAAAGACACTGAGTAAATCAATTTACTGGCAGTGCAACTATCCATGTAGAGAACTGAGATTAAAGGTTAGATATGTTATCTCTTGTCACTGTTGGCAGCTTCAATTCCTCACCTCTTCACCTTATGGACTGCAACACGACATTGTTGATAAACAATTTCCTCATTTCTGAAGGCTTTATATTGTGATGGCATGTCAGGTTCAGTCCTTTCAGAAAGTTAATACTTTGAAGCTGGGCTTCTACATGCTCTCTGAGTGTCACTTTTGTCTATAGCACTTTCAATCACCCTTCTTCAGCTCATCATCAGCTAACTGTTTAGCTTTCTGCTATCATTCTTTCACTTTGTCCAGTTAAACAAAACTGAGTTTTTCTTTTTTTTTTTTTTTATGATATCTTCAATGTGAATGACCTTATTGTTGAGAAGCTTGCCTTGTCACCTTATATTACATCCTGAAAGAAGTAAAAACTGTTGAAAATTTCTACAAATACCCACTCAGATATCTATAACATGCACAAAAAGATGTGCAATTAATGAAACTCAATTATTTTTAAACTTTTAGACTGCTCTCATCATTAATGCTGTATTTCAAATTTGGAGCTATTGATTACACATAATTTGTACTTAATAATTATTCTACATATTTTGGGTTTTTAAGGGACAAGTTTCCAGGGAAGAAAGAGAAGAAAAGAAAAGTAAAGAAAAGAAAAGAAAAGGAAAGGAAAGGAAAGGAAAGGAAAGGAAAGGAAAGGAAAGGAAAGAAAAGAAAAGAAAAAAGAAAGGAAAGAGGGACAGAACCTCTCCCATACAAGACAGCACAATCTGAAGTGATCAAAATATATATCATTCTCAGCAATATGTGTCTTTTCACTAGAATCTTTGGTGAACACTCTTTTTCTCCACTGGTGGCTCTGATGGTGGGACCACATGTATTCTAAGTTCACTAATTATTACTTTGATATAAACCAAGGGGCACATACAGGGGAATGTTTTCATGACCAGACCACTTTTCAGTCCTCTCATTTGAACTCTACTTGCAGGATCTGGCCTTGCCTCACTTTTCAGAACCAAAGAGAGAATTTTATGGATCTCTGTAATCAGTACTGAATTACTCTAGCTACTAATATGATGTTGATTTTATTTCTCAGTTTTGATAAATGGGCTACTGCCTCATTCCTGAGCTATTTTTTCATTGTGTCAGACCTGTTCTTATAGCTACGCATTGGCCTAGATATTTGTAGTATATATCCATTCATATAACCTCTAAAAACCCATTGACCATCCCATACTGAGGACTTCTGTTAATTATGCCAATCTCCCTCTCAAGGACTGAAGTCAACCCTACATATGATTTGATGTCTTTAATATACATGTTCAGATAGCAGGTAGTTAGAAATTTTGCTCCCTTGACTACAATTGCATGATTGACATTCTCCTTACATGCTCCGTTTTACTGGAGCCAATACATTAATGTGAAGTGGAGCTTAATCTATGATAAATAATCCAAAATTCTCTTCTTGCAGAGATGTTGCAGTAAAATGAAAGAGATAAATTAACAGACACATAATTACATAATATAGAAAAGAGTTAAGTAAGAATTCCAAAAGTGTTATGGGAAAAGTTATGGGGAAAAAGGAAGATAAAAATATGCCAAACTATTTGGTTTCTAGAAGGCTTCAAAGGAGTCAGTACTATTTGCATGTAACTCATCCCTTTGATTGATTGGGTTAAAATGAAGAAACTTCTAGATAAAAGAAATAAACTTTATGAAAGCATTGATAAAAGAAAAGGGATACAAGTTTATAATAGTAAATATAGTGGGGTTGTCTGTATTTTATATACTATATGAATATTTCAGTTTAAATTAAGACCTAAAATAGAAGTTGGGAGCTGATTTGTGGTTAATTTTGCATATGTCCAAGTTTAATTTGAAATCCCAGGTTAGTTGCTTTTTTCTTTTCTTCATTCATAATTGAAATCTAACATAAGACATTCCTCAAGAAATGTAGCTAAAAATAAATGTACTGGTTGAGGGAGTAGTGTGTCTATTTGCATCCCTCATTTCTGCAAATGATGTCCTGTGACACCTGTGACTGGAAGCCCTGTGGCTTCACAGAGAGGTGTTTGAGAACCATGCCTTTACTGTGTGAAGGCCTTCAAATGATTCTGAATAGAACAGGTATATGGGCAGCAGCTTTTTTTTTTTTTTTTTTCATTGTTCCCAGAAGAAATATGAAGAATAAAATGGGGCAGCGGCTTAGGGCAAAATCAAAGATGGTCTTGGCCCTGAAATATAGACCAATATTTCTTTCGCATATCTGCCTTTACAGTTAGGCATAGAAGTCTATATACAATTTTCAGAAATGTAAACCAATTTTAATTATAACCTTTCACGAAGGGTGTTTACTAGAGATCTCTTAAAAATTTTGAACCCTTGAGACCAGGATATTCATAGCATAAAAGCATATCTGTTATTCAGTGCTGACTAATTCAATTGAAAATTGAGAAATTAGAATGCAAGCAGATCTGATGAAACTGGCTGATGTATCAGGCAATAGGCTTTATAATCATTATACATGTCTTTGTAATATCTTTATTCTCTTTGTACTACTAGAATCAAAATTCCTGATTTCATCAGTATTCCTGCATGAAAAATAATGGACTCACACATAAACATAAGTTAAAATACATGTCAATTCAAATACAGAAATAAAGAAGGCAATAAACACAAGCCTTGATCTTAAAATTTGTGAGGGTTATTTGAGTAAAGAGCATGTGAGGAAAAGCATAAGAAGGAAAAGTTGAGGTTGCTTCGTTGTAGAAACAAAGTTGGAAGGATATCATCAACAGAAACTGCATGCAAGTGGGGAAGCAATCACAGGTTTTGTACTAAGTCTAAGGCAGTCAGAAATGGAAGCCTTTCTGTTTGTCCTGTTCACAAAGGGAGAAGCACAACATAAACATTTCCACCAGTTATCACAAGAACACACCTAGACAAGAGGAAAGTCCTTTGTACCAGCTCTGTGTATACATAGTATGTACTATATATACTGAGTATATACTACATATATACATTCTGTACATACTGTATATATATACATATAGTGCTATAATATAGATAGATGGACAGATAGATACTGAATTCATAATCCTCTAAAGTTTGTTGTGTTCAGTTGTGTACTTTGTGTTAAGTTGTTGTTACTTAATTATATAAAACATAAACCTGCTGCAAAACATCATCCAAAAACCAAGATAACTTCAGTATTATAATGTCACCAGTTCTTCATAGAGCAATCTGGTATGAGCTAATTTGCTTTACAGAAACACAAATCATAAAATCAGATAGGATACATAACATGATATAGATTTCTTTTCCTGATTTCTGGAACCATATTGACCAGATTCTATTAAAAAAACATTTTGATGCCCATTAAATTCAATTGATAAGTGTGAGCTTTGCATGCACATACACTTTAGGTTTCTGTAGCATTTTCAGAATCCATTTTCTATCTTCACTAAATTAACACAATCTCAAGTCACTTAATTTCTGTTAGACTCAAGCTTTTCATGCTAAAATGGGGAAAGTAAGAGTAACAATATCAATAATAGGTCATACTAGCAAAAATATGTTCTAGATACTTTACATTCATTTATTGCATTTTTAATCTTCAAAACAATTCTATGAAGTAGGTGCAATGGTTCATTTCACAATGTAGATACCAAAGTTATAGAGGGTATAATACCTCAGTTCCACCTTACTTTTTTGAAATGAAAGTCCCTTTTAACCATACAACGGTCATATAATGCAAAGGAATTATTGTCTTGTCTTCTTCTGTAGTTTTTTTCTTAGCTCTTTAATGGCCCTTTCAGGAAGGAACGATAGAACACTGGGGCTTCTAGAACCAGCATAAGTGAGGTAAATGCCTTCTGTTCCAAGAATTCATTTTATAATCTGGACCAGTTACCCTAGAGATTATCCCAAGAGATTTCTAGTCTTCAAAGTTGGAAACCTCTCAAAGTAATTAAGATTACTTTCCAGAACAGAGTAAGGGATGCCTGGTACTTTGAAAGGTAGAAGAAAGTGGATGAAGCCTGGAGGAAGAAGTTTCCCCAAACTGGAAGCAGTGAAGAGGGCACAGATTGAGTGCATGTCAACACATGTGTACTAAATACCAGTGATTTAAAAACATAAGCAAAAACCATTTAGGGGGCAAAGTTACCAGTGAGGTTGGCTCCTTTTAGAGTGATGCTTTAATTTTCTATTGCTGCTGTAACACGTTAGTATAAATTTAGTGTTTTAAAACAACACAAACTTATTATCTTACTGTTCTAGAGGTCAGAAGTATGACATAGGTCTCATTGGGCTAAATTCAAGGGTCAGCAAAAATGTGTTTCCTCTAGACTTCTAGGGGAAAATCTCTTCCCTTGCTTTGTTCAGATTCTAGAGGCTGCCTGCATTCCTCAGTCCATGGCCCCTTCCTCCATCTTCAAAACCAGCAGTGAGCATCTTCAAATTCTCTCTCTCTCTCTCATTCAGGTTCTGACACTAACTTTTCTACCTCCCTATTCTACATTTAAAGGACTCTTAGGATTACATTGGATCCATCCACATAACTCAGGATAAACTGTTATAAGATCAGTTGTTTCAAAACTTTAATTCCAAATGTAATGTAACAGAACATATTCACAGGTTCCAAGGAGTAGGGCATAGACATCCTGGAGCAGGAACATTATTCGATTGTCCACACTGAGTAATCTGGAATTGGGCAATATTCTACAACAACAGTAGCTCTTTACACCAAGGATAGTATATCAGGGAGCCTCCCAGTTTTTCCTGGATCACTTAATCCTTAGGCTTGGACAAAGAACATGGAAGGAAGAGAATGCCTTAAAAAATCCATGGAAGCTTTGGTATATATGACTTCAATCTAGATCTAATTTGTTGCAGGAAAAAAATAAAGACATGACATTTTTTGCTTTAAGTATAGTGGAAAAATTCAAGTCTGCTTATAAAAATTAGATTTGTGACCTCAGCCTTGTCTACAATTACTCCTTCATTTACAATACCAAGGAGCGTTCTCAAGTGTATTTTATGGAATATCTAGTTTTTTAAGGAATTAAAGATGTTTTTGACCCTGCAGTTTTGAGACTAAGTATGTTGGAATATTGTATGAAAACCATCTTCTTGAAACTATAATTCACTGGAAAATTTACTGGATATCTACTTTGTACAAAGGAAATTAAGATTAAGGAAGATTAAATGCTTTTCTGAGATTGAGTAATAAGTTACAGAAATGGCATTCATTCACAATTTATTTCTAGCAAAACCCATATATTTTAAACATTATACTGTTTTCCCCCAAATTGCCTCATTATAAGTAACATACCAACTCCATTTAAAAAAATAGTCTCTGTCCCTTAGAGAGAGACCTCAATTTGGGCCCTAGGAAGCTGTACTTTCACAGTCACCTTTGGTACATATTCTTCACAGGTAGTTTGAGATAATTCCGTTAGGCAGCACAATCTCCCTCATTCCTGGAAAAGGCAATTCTGCAGAAATACATCTTGGGTAATTGCATTTGGAAGGGGAGCTTTTATAGAATTAAGATAACTGAAAAATCCAAGCTGTAACCACCATTTTCAATAATTCTAAATCCCCAAATTCCAACTGGAAACCCCTATACATTAAAGGAAGGGGCCCACTCCACAGAAAGTGTTTCACACTTTATAAAGGTGGCTGTCCCTACTATGGTACCAAGGTGTTATTTCTAAAACACATTTAGTTTTTAGTACATGGGATCTCCAAGTAGCCATATCAAAGTGGCATGAAGCCCATTTTTCCATCTCTCTGATAAGCCTATTCCTGAGAGGCTGCCATTGAGCTGTCAATTTCACTATTTTTCCACTGTCATAGGCAATGTCACATTGCCCACTAAGGAAAACAATCCCCAAACTACTAAAATTAATGTTCTCTTTACACTGCTATAACAAATGAATGGATTTTCAAATAGAAATTATACAAGGAAAAATGCTTTCAGAACAAGACCACATTCTGCAAGAAAAATGTCATGCCACTGTTTATTTGTCTGACCAATGCATAAGCTTCTAGAAAATAGAGTTTATTATAGAGAGGTATGATGGGCCTTTGACAGACACTACAACAAGAACACTGTTAGAAAAATGTTGCTTGGTCAACACAAAGCAATTATTTGTCAGGGAGACTAGTGTAGATGGAATGACATTCCTCTGTTAGCCTTGATTTTATGACTAAATTTTGAGGTATTTTAGTCTTTATTACCAACAGTAAAATATAAGAATGATTGTTAAATTATATTAATTATGCATATCAGAATCCACAGGTATACACTAATAAACATTCCTTGAAAATGTCAACAGCATATTTGTCTCCTTATGTAAAAATGTTTTCTTGAATATCAATATTAAAATACATTTCGTAGGACGTCAATTAATTGCTGTGTTCTTGTATTAGGGAGAATTTTCTATCTCACACATTGTTTTTTCCAGTGACTAACAATACATGCTTATTTTAGTCTTATCTTCAAGTCTTAGATAGGTTTTGTAACAAAAATATAGAGAGCAGAGGTCAAAGGTAATAAGTGGGGCAAAAAATTTGAAAACACCACATTTAAACTTGTGAGGGAGTCCACCTCCAGTTCTGTTTATAATTAATTATTGGTCCTTTTGTTAAGCTAGACTTCTCAGGATGAATTTTTATTTGCCCCTCTCATATATCTCATATACCTAATTCCATTCTAACATTTATTAAAAATCCAGTATTTACCAGTCTCTGTGCTAAATTCTTTAAATGTTTCCTTTCACTTTATCTTCACAAGGAACTGGTGAGGTAATACCATAGAATGAATGTCTGTGTCTACTAAGAATTCAAATGTTGAATGAAACCTAATCCTCAGCCTGTTTGTATTTGGAAGTGGGGCATTTGGGAGGTGATTAGGTCATGAAGGCAGAGCCCTCATGAATGAGATTAGTGCCCTTATGAAAGAGGCTGCAGAGAATTCCCTTGCTCCTTATGTCATGTGAGAACACAGTAAGAAAATGGCTGTCCATGAGCCAGGAAGCAGTGGTCAAGAACTTGTAGGTGGACTCCACAACGATCATCCTTCCAATATGGAGAGTGTGAGGAGAAGGATGGAGAGTAGGTCTGAAGAGGCAAAAGAACTGTTATGTAAATTTTTTTAATGTCTAATTTAATTAGTTTTAGAATTGTTAACTGCACCTTGTTAGAAAATATTTCTTGTTTAATATTTAATTAATTGTATTTCTATACATTACAACAAATATTAAAACAAATGTATAGAATCCTTCAAGTAACCAATAAAAATTAAAATTTATTTCTTCAGAAAATGCAGATATGGTTGAATGTATTTCATGCTAAATGTAGTCTACATAATTAAAATCAAAAATACCTGAAGTTTTGGTAAGTTTCAGTAACTGCCAATAAAATAGGCTCCACGGATTAAAGGTCCAGTAGAAATCAGCTTTGACTAAAGTCCAGCGAATTCTTTTTAGTTCAATGATATTATGTCAACAGCATTACTTCCTTTGCTATCTTTGACCTGTGCCTTACCCATGCTGCTTACATAGGGGCTGGTAGTTGTGTCAGATGTACCATTTGCTCTTTAGGGTGAGGTGAAACTATCCAAAACCATAAGACAACAATATTGTTGGGGATCAAAGAGAAAAAATTCCAAACCTAGCAAATCTAAGGACGTGAGTGATATTGGAGTATAATAGAATGGTGGCCACGTAGTCTCACAATAACACTGGAATAGAGCAAGATAAACTGGAAGTCACACTAGGCATCCCTAGAGAAGATGGTGAATATACAAAAACACTTTAGGTTGAAATGCTTTGTGTTTCCAACATAAAGTTTCTTTTTTTAAATTTTTTTTTGGTCAGGAAAGTCTGTGTCCACCAGAAGATAATGTTAGACCAATAACATTTTCTTTCTTCTTTTCCTTGCCTCACTGGCCACTGAATAGGATTTATTGAGAAGGCATGAACTTTCTATGCATGTGCACTGTTGGCTGGCTATATGCATAGCTTTAGTCTTCAATTTCTTCTTGGAATTTAATCTCATCAGTGTAAGAAAAGTCATTGAGAATCTCCACAAGGACCCAATTCAGCATTGAAGGCAATGTGGCACAAATTCAGGTAAACTTCTTATTCATTTATAGACAAATGGCAATATCAAAATGATGCACATGCGTGCAAGTCACTGCACAGTACGGGACTGTCAGCCCCGCTTTTTCTAAAAGGCACATCAGGGACACCCAAACATGACAATAGCAGTGTATTTCTCTTTAACCAGTCACTTGAATAAATTAGTGGTCTCAGTGTATTAGTTTGCAAGGGCTGCTTCCTGGTGGCTTAAACCACAGTAACTTGTTTTTTTCACAGTTCTGGAGGCTACAAGTATGAGATCAAAGTGACAGGAGCTTTGGCTTCTCCTGAGGTCTCTCTCCTTGGCTTGCAGACAGCTGCCTTCTCCCTGTGCCCTCATATAGTCTGTCTTCTGGTCTTGTGCATCTTGATGCCTCTTCCTCTTCTTAGAAGGAAACCAGTCATATTTGATTAGGGTCCCACCATTTCGACCTCATTTAACCTGAATTACCTCTTTGAAAGGACCTATCTCCAAATATAGTCACATTGCAAATTAGTACTATAATATGAATTCTGGAGGAACACAATTTAGTCCATAATAGTTTTTAATAACTATTCATTTTTAATCTCTATGACAAAGATCTGACATGAGCTGTCATGTAAGATTTAAAGACATGGAATAAGTCTTTCCAATTTTTGTTGCCCTAGAAATGAATATCTGATTTAGCCCAACTGAAAGTAACCTAACTAATTGTATCATAATCAAGAATGTCCAGGGCTGTTTTGATTCAAGTGTTCAACAGCCTTGCATCTCCAGGCAAAAGAAAGCGTTTCTTCTTTACTTTTACATACAACTGCTGAGGTAATAATCTTGAGGGAGGTTTGTTTCTGCTAGGCAGTCTCAGTGAATTTGGACTCTGTAATTTCTCCCTGGAAATAAATATCTCTCTAATTTATAGAGGAATCAGAGAAAAATGAAATGAAACAAAAGTACACAAAACATCTATTGAAATAGTTGAATATGCTTTGAACTCAACTGGCAGGGTTCAAGAGAAGAGGAAGGTCATAAAAGGCCTGCCTTTTCAACTGCCCATCCAGATAGACAGGAGTTTGGGAGAGTGGCATCTCAAACTTGGCTTGTATTTTGAAGCTGTACTGAACCCATAGCAGAAGAAGGAAAGTGAAGCCAGACTGAAAGGTCTCAGCCCAAACCAGCCAAGGTATACCGGCAGTAAGGCACTATCCATAGTGAAACTGAACGCTTTTCTTGTAGAAAAATCAGAAAGTTCTTCAGCAGTCCATGAGTATTTGTGTCTACACAATCCTCTTATTTTCATCTAAACCACCCCTCTTTAATAAATGCAGTATCTTTATCCATACATCCTGCTTGCGTCCACTTCCACTCTGTCCAGTGACACCCCATTATTAGCTCAGAGAAGCAAAACTTGGAGACCACATTCCTCATCTCTTGGAAATCAGCTGGTTTCTACCACCAGAGGTTCCCCACTCCACTTGGATAGTCCCCCCTCTCACCAGGACACCACCTACAGCCCTGGTTCCTACTGCACATGTAGTATGACTGATCCAAGTCCAAATTAGAATTTTTAAGATAACTTCAACTTGTATTCTCTATACAGGAAACACCTTTAAACGTTAAAGACATGGAAAATTGGGAAAACAACGAATGGAAAAATATATAACAGGCAAATACCCAAAGAGAGATCATGTATCTAAAATAATCAGACAAAATAGACCTTGCAGCCAAAAGCATTTCTAGAAATAAAAAGGTTTACTGCATACCGATAACAAGCTTGATTCACCAGGGACTATAAAAATCTATGCATGTATGCACATACCATAGCCTCAAGATAGATGAGGTAAAGTAGAACTTCAAAGGGAAACTGAAAAGGCACTATTACTGTGGAAGGTAGTACATTTCTCTAGATAATTAATTGAACAAACATCAAAAACAATAAGGATACACATGGTTTGAACAGTGTAAGTAACAGTCTTGAACAAATGAACACGTATAGAATACTGCACCCAGTAACTAGAAAATGCACATGAAATTTAGATGGAAAGCAAATATTTACTAGAAAAAGCTACCTTTGTCAAATGTTAAGACTAGGTTTGAACTGACCATATTTTTTACTACAGTGCAACTAGTTTGAAAATAAGATGGAAACAGATAAAAAACACATGACTCCAAAATTATTTTTTAAAAAATCTTCCAAAAAACACAAATTAATGTTTATACAGGGAATAAAATGTTGGTTTTACATTAGAAAATAGATCATTGCAATTAGCCAAATTAATAAAGATAAAAATATCATGATCATCTCGATAAATGTCCTCTAAAAATTTTTTGAAATTCATATCTATTTATGATTAAAAAATGAAAATAAAACAAACACAAGATTCTTATAATTCCAGACAGAAATAGGTACTTCTTTAACCGAAAAGAGAGAATCTTAATGTTGAAATGCTGGAAACATACTTTTTTGTTTTTAAACATCTTTATTGGAGTATAATTGCTTTATAATGGTGTGTTAGTTTCTGTTGTATAACAAAGTGAATCAGCTATATGCATACATATATCCCCATATCCCCTCCCTCTTGCGTCTCACTCCCACACTTCCTATCTTACCCCTCTAGGTGGTCACAAAGCACCAAGGTGATCACCCTGTGCTATGTGGCTGCTTCCTACCAGCTATCTATTTTACATTTGGTAGTGTATATACGTCAATACTACTCTCTCACTTCGTCCTAGCTTATCCTTCCCCTTCCCGTGTCCTCAAGTCCATTTTTACGTCTGTGCCTTTATTCCTGTCCTGCCCCTCGGTTCATCAGAACCATTTGTGTGTTTTTTGTTTTTTTAGATTCCATATATATGTGATAGCATACGGTATTTGTTCATCTCTTTCTCACTTACTTCACTCTGTTGGACAGAATCTAGGTCCATCCGCCTCACTACAAATAATTCAACTTCATTTTTTTTTATTTTTGAGTAATATTCAATTGTATATATGTTCCACATCTTCTTTATCCATTCATCTGTTGATGGACACTTAGGTTGCTTCCATGTCCTGGTTATTGTAAATAGTGCTGCAATTAACATTGTGGTACATGTACCTTTTTGAATTATGGTTTTCTCAGGGTATATGCCCAGTAGTGCGATTGCTTGGCCGTATGGTAGTTCTATTTTTAGTTTTCTAAGGAACCTCTATACTGTTCCCCATAGTGGCAGTACCAATTTACATTCCCACCAACAGTGCAAGAGGGTTCCATTTTCTCCATATCATCTCCAGCATTTATTGTTTATAGATGTTTTGATGATGACCATTCTGACGGTGTGACGTGATATCTCATTGGAGTCTTGACTTGCACCTATCGAATGATTAAGGATGTTGAGCATCTTTTCATGTGTTTGTTGGCAATCTGTATATCTTTGGAGAAATGTCTATTTAGTTCTTCTGCCCATTTTTGGATTGGGTTGTTTGTTTTGTTGATATTAAGCTGCATGAGCTGCTTGTATATTTTGGAGATTAATCCTTTGTCGGTTGCTTCATTTGTAAATATCTTCTCCCATTCTGAGGGTTGTCTTTTCATCTCGTTTATGGTTTCCTTTGTTGTGCAAAAGATTTTAAGTTTCATTAGGTCCCTTTTGATTATTTTTGTTTTTATTTCCATTACTCTAGGAGGTGGGTCCAAAAGGATCTTGCTGTGATGTATGTCATCGAGTGTTCTGCCTATGTTTCCCTCTAAGAGTCTTATAGTCTCTGGCCTTACATTTAGGTCTTTAATCCATTTATAGTTTATTTTTGTGTATGGTGCTAGGGAATCTTCTAATTTAATTCTTTTACATGTAGCTGTCCAGTTTTTGCAGCACCAATTATTGAAGAGGCTGTCTTTTCTCCATTGTATATTCTTGCCTCCTTTATCAAAGATAAGGTGACCATAGGTGTGCGGGTTTATCTCTGGGCTTTCTATCCTGTTCCATTGATCTATATTTCTGTTTTTGTGCCAGTACCTTACTGTCTTGATGACTGTAGCTTTGTAGTATAGTCTGAAGTCAGGGAGCCTGATTCCTCCAGCTCCGTTTGTCTTTCTCAAGATTGCTTTGGCTATTCGGGTTCTTTTGTGTTTCCATACAAATTGTGCAATTTTTTGTTCTAGTTCTGTGAAAAATGACATTGGTAGTTTGATGGGGTTTGCATTGAATCTGTAGATTGCTGTGGGTAGTATAGTCAGTTTCACAATATTGATTCATCCTATCCAAGAACATAGTATATCTCCCCATCTGTTTGTATCATCTTTAATTTATTTGATCAGTGTCTTATAGTTTTCTGCATACAGGTCTTTTGTCTCCTTAAGTAGGTTTATTCCTAGGTATTTTATTCTTTTTGTTGCAATGGTAATTGGGAGTGTTTCCTTAATTTCTCTTTCAGATTTTTTATCATTAGTGTATAAGAATACAAGGGATTTCTGTGCATTAGTTTTGTATCCTACTGCCCTACCAAATTCATTGATTAGCTCCAGTAGTTTTCTGGTAGCATCTTTAGGATTCTCTATGTATAGAATCATGTCATCTGCAAACAGTGACAGCCTTACTTCTTCTTTTCTGATTTGTATTCCTTTTATTTCTTTTTCTTCTCTGATTGCTGTGGCTAAAACTTCCAAAACTATGTTGAATAATAATGGTGAGAGTGGGCAACCTTGTCTTTTCCTGATCTTAGAGGAAATAATTTCAGTTTTTCACCATTGAGAACGATGTTGTCTGTGGGTTTGTCATATATGGCCTTTATTAGGTTGAGGTAGGTTCCCTCTATACCTACTTTTTGGACTGTTTTAATCATACATGGGTGTTGAATTTTGTCAAAAGCTTTTTCTGCATCTACTGATGTTATCATATGGTTTTTATCCTTCAATTTGTTATTATGGGGTATCACAGTGACTAATTTGCAGTTATTAAAGAATCCTTGCATTCCTGGGATAAACCCCACTTGATCATGATGTATGATCCTTTTAATGTGCTGTTAGATTCTGTTTGCTAGTATTTTGTTGAGGATTTTTGCATCTATGTTCAACAGAGGTATTGGCCTGTAATTTTCTCTTTTGTGTGACATCTTTGTCTGGTTTTGGTATCAGGGTGATGGTGGCCTTGTAGAATGAGTTTGGGAGTGTTCCTCCCTCTGCTATATTTTGGAAGAGTTTGAGAAGGACAGGTGTTAGCTCTTCTCTAAATGTTTGATAGAATTCGCCTGTGAAGCCATCTGGCCCTGGGCTTTTGTTTGTTGGAAGATTTTAATCAAAGTTTTAATTTCAGTGCTTGTGATTTGTCTGTTTATATTTTCTATTTCTTCCTGGTTCAACCTCAGAAGGTTGTGCTTTTCTAAGAATTTGTCCATTTTTTCCAGGGTGTCCATTTTATTGGCATATAGTTGCTTGTAGTAGTCACTCATGATCCTTTGTATTTTTTCAGTGTCAGTTGTTATTTCTCCTCTTTCATTTCTAATACTGTCAATTTGTGTCTTCTCCCTTTTTTTCTTGATGAATCTGACTAATTGTTTTTCAATTGTTTTTATCTTCTCAAAGAACCAGCTTTTAGTTTTATTGATCTTTGCTATCGTTTCCTTCATTTCATTTTCATTTATTTCTGATCTGATCTTTATGATTTCCCTCCTGCTAACTTTGGGGTTTTTTTGGTTCTTCTTTCTCTAAATGCTTTCAGTATAAGGTTAGGTTGTTTATTTGGGATGCTTCTTGTTTCTTGAGGTAGGATTGTATTGCTATAAACTTCCTTCTTACAACTGCTTTTGCTGCATCCTATAGGTTTTGGGTCATTGTGTTTTCACTGTCATTTGTTTCTAGGTAATTTTTGATTTCCTCTTTGATTTCTTCAGTGATCTCTTGGTTATTTAGTAGCATATTGTTTAGTCTCCGTGAGTTTCTAATTTTTAGGTTTTTTTTCCTGTAATTAATATCTGGTCTCATAGCATTGTGGTTAAGAAAGATACTTGATACGATTTCAATTTTCTTAAATTTACCAAGGCTTTATTTGTGTCCCAAGATATGGTCTATCCTGGAGAATGTTCCATGAGCACTTGAGAAGAAAGTGTATTCTGTTGTTTTTGGTTGGAATATCCAATAAAAGTCAGTTAAGTCCATCTTGTTTAATGTGTCATTTAAGGCCTGTGCTTCCTTATTTATTTTCATTTTGGATGATCTGTCCATTGGTAAAAGTGAGGTATTAAAATCCCCTACTATTATTGTGTTACTGTCCATTTCCCCTTTTATGGCTGTTAGCATTTGCCTTAAGTATTGAGGTCCTTCTATGTTGGGTGCATAAATATTTACTATTGTTATATCTTCTTCTTGGTTTGATCCCTTTATCATTATGTAGCGTCCTTTTTTGTCTCTTGTAATAGTCTTTATTTTATAGTCTATTTTGTCAGATATGCGAATTGCTACTCCAGCTTTCTTTTGATTTCCCTTTGCATGGATATCTTTTTCCATCCCCTCACTTTCAGTCTGTATGTGTCCCTAGGTCTGAAGTGGGCCTCTTGTAGACAGCATATATATGGGTCTTGTTTTGTATCCATTCAGCCAGTCTATGTCTTTTGGTTGGAGCATTTAATCCATTTACATTTAAGGTAATTATCAATATGTATGTTCCTATTACCATTTTCTTAATTGTTTTGTGTTTGTGTTTGTCATTTCATTTTTTCCTTCTCTTCTGTTTCCTGCCTAGTGAATTTTCTTTAGCATTTGTTGTAAAGCTGGTTTGGTGGTGCTGAATTCTCCTAAATTTTGCTTGTCTGGAAAGGTTTTAATTTCTCCATCAAATCTGAATGAGACCCTTGCTGCATAGAGTAATCTTATTTGTAGGTTTTTTCCTTTCATCACTTTAAATATGTCCTGCCACTCCCTTCTGGCTTGCAGAGTTTCTGCTGAAAAATCTGCTGTTAGCCTTATGGGAATTCCCTTGTTTATTATTTTTTGCTTTTCCTCTTCTGCTTTTAATGTTTTTCTTCGTATTTAATCTTTGATAGTTTGATTAATATGTGTCTCGGTGTGTTTCTCTTGGTTTATCCTGTATGGTTCTCTCTGTGCTTCCTGGACTTGATTGACGATTTTCTTTCCCATGTTAGAGAAGTTTTTGACTATAATCTCTTCAAATATTTTCTCAGACCCTTTCTTTTTCTCTTCTTCTTCTGGGCATCCTATAATTTGAATGTTTGTGTGTTTAAGGTTGTCCCAGAGGTCTGTGAAACTGTCCTCAATTGTTTTCATTCTTTTTTCTTTATTCTGCTCCCTGGCAGTTATTACCACCATTTTATTGTACAGCTCACTTATAAATTCTTCTACCTCTGTTTTTCTGCTATTGATTCCTTCTAGAGTATGTTTAATTTCAGTAATTGTGTTGTGCATCACTGTTTGTTTGCTCTTTAGTTCTTCTAGATCCTCGTTAAATGTTTCTTGTATTTTCTCCGTTCAGTTTCCAAGATTTTGCATCATCTTTACTATCATTACTGTGAATTATTTTTCAGGTAGGTTGCCTGTTTCATCCTCATTTATTTGGTCTTGTAGGTTTTTAACTTGCTCCTTCATCTGTAACACGTCATTTCATTTTTTTTTTTTCTTTGATGGGTTGTGCTGTATTCCTGTCTTACTTGTTGTTTGGCCTGAGGCTTACAGCACTGGATTTTACAGGCATCGGATAGAGCTGGGTCTTGGTGCTGAGATGAGGACCTCTGGGTGGTCTCACTTGGATTGATATTCCCTGGGGTCTGAGGTTCTCTGTTAGTCCAATGGTTTGGACTTGGAGCTCCCACCACAGGGGCTCGGGCCTGACCTCCAGCCTTGGAACCAAGATCCCACAAGCTGCAGTGCCGCATGGTGCAGGTCTGGAAACATACTTTTAATATGAAGAGCAACCAAAGATGCCCACCACCTCTGCTTCTATGGAAGTCACTGCCTATCGTTGTAAGGCCAGATAAGAAATGAAAGTATTGCACAGAAGGAAAGACAGAAAGCTTTTTTAAATTCTGGATGATTTAGTAGTATGTATACTGAAATTATAGTTGATTAGAAAATTTAGCATTATATCTGGATAAAAAGATACATGTATAAAAATTCATTTATTTCTATACACTGGCTACAATCCATTAAGAAATGTGTGTTTTAAAAACTTTTACATTTATGATAGCAACAAAATAGGTAAAGTACCAGGAGCAAATCTAAATATATAAAATTATTTTATGGAAAAAATAATAACTAGTTATTGAAACATATTAAAGTACCTACACAAATGGTTAAACCACTTTAGTCATGAAAATTTACATATTCATTCCTTACACCCTTTTGTAAGAATGATATATCGCAGTAAAAAAAAAAAAAAAAAATCAATAGAGAAAGCCAAAGATAGAAACTTGCAGTGTTATAGTGAAAAAAAATAGAATAAATTTTAACAACTTATGACAGTGAATTAAATACAGTGTTCTTTCCTTCGTGTCAATATATCAATTTTTGAAAATGGACATACTCCATCAACTGATAAATAATCTTGGCAAAATAGAGCTCATTGACATTAAAAATACCCATACTTCTTCATCTCTCAGTTAATCATGCCCTTTCATCATTATGAATCACATCCATAACTTCCTGCCCAGCACCCAAACTCAGATGCATCTAACCACCCACCTGGTTCATCTAGTGTGATAAGAAGCAATATTGCAGTTTAGAGCCATCACAATTCTTCCAAAGCTCACCCCTCAACTCTCTCATCACTTGACCTGTATTTCAATGAGAATAAAATTTTAAAAAATTGAGGCCATTAAGGATATGCCACGTGGACAATTTATCCAAATGCATATAAAGTGGAATTCAAGATGGTACAATCATATAAATACTTCCTGTATTTCAAAGACAATTCATCCAAGAAAAGAGCCTTAGTTCTTTGTTATTTCCCAGTTGTCCTTCACTTTTGCCTTCTCTCTCTCTGTCTTTCTGAAGTTTTACATTATATTATTGTCTCTAAAGGAAAATAATTCTACATCCTGAAGCAAGCATGCCTTTCTAGCTATTGCCCAAGATCGCCTTGGTTGGTTGGTTTGCCACTTATATCCCCAGATCCTAGAACATTAACTGGCAATGGAAAATTATTTGCTAAATGTGTGTTATTGATTCTTTCTTCAAAGTCATGCTTCATCAAAGAATACTCTGCTTTGGCTTCCTTTCCTTTTCCTTTTCCCATTCACTCCCACTCAGTAATCTCACTCTCTTCTCTAATCAAAACATTTTCTCTTTCTTTGTCATCATGGTAATGACACCACACAGACTCCCTGCAATTATTCTTTCCTTCATGACCCTCATTGCCAGCCATCATATACCAAGGTTGACCTATGTCTTTTGCATTTTCCATATATGACCTCTCCTCCCTGGTTTATAAATTTTGTGATCCGACTCTTTCTCAGCTGGATCTTTACAAACTCTTTTATCACATTTTATATCTTACTAGCCTTATTCTGTTAATCTTACACAATGTTATTAGAGTGAAGTTGCTAAGATTCAAATCATTCTGGATCAAATTTATATGTGGCTCAACATGTCTAATGATAAAAACTAAGCATTAGCATGTTGGGCAAGGTTGTTTTTTAGTTAATTATTTCCTATTTCTCTAAATACATCTAAATACACCTCCACATTTCTCTAAACTTTGGAGGCATTATTAAAATCCAGAGAGTTTGACGTAGTATCATGATTTCTTAATACTGTGATTTCCTACTTCTGTTACAGAAAAATAACACATCCAAAAAAGTATAAAGAACTGAAAAGAAATGTACAGATTTTACTTTTGTCTGTTGATTTTACAAATCTGAATACAATCTTGGTCATATTATATCCATTCACTTTTTATTTAATATTTTAATTAAATTTTCTGAAAATGAACTTTATGGTTATTTTTTTTGTCTCAATACATTACACAAACTGCTATACAAATATAATGATATGTGGTAGAATGTATCTAGTACAATTATTTGAGACAACTGAATCTATAATACACATAGAGTTTTATCTTGCCTACACTCATCTTTTGTGGTCTAATTAGGGACTATTATTCTAATTCACATTTTTTAGTGTTTTCAAAAGAAATATTAATGACTCTAGAAGCTTGCCAAAAGCAATATCCAGAAAGGAGATCCCTATAGCAATTTATAACACCTTAGCTTTCTTTTCCTTTTTTAAAATTCTTACATCTTTTCAGTCTTCAAATACTTTTAAGGGTCATTATCCTTCAACTTAAAGGATTGATAGGGCTTCCCTGGTGGCGCAGTCATTAAGTATCTGCCTGCCAATGAAGGGGACATGGGCTCGAACCCTGGTCAAGGAAGATCCCACATGCCGCAGAGCAACAAATCCCATGTACCACAACTACTGAGCCTGCACTCTGGAGCCCGCAAGCCACAACTAGTGAGCCCGTGCACCACAACTACTGAAGCCTGTGTGCCTAGAGCCCGTGCTCTGCAACAAGAGAAGACACCACAATGAGAAGCCCACGTACCACAACAAAGAGTAACCCCTGCTCGCTGCAACTAGAGAAAGCCCACACGCAGCAATGAAGACCCAATGCAGCCAAAAATAAAAAATAAATACATTTATAAAAAAAAAAATTCGATACATCTCAGAAAAACTGATTGCAAAGCAAATTTCTTCCCCTCAAATGTTCTTCCTTTTATTGGTTTCTTAAAATGAGAAGAAGGTGACTATCAAGAAAAATGGTATATATTTTCAATAAAAGTTTTAAAATTATGGTTCTCAAAGTTTAGGATTTTGAAAAATACTAAACTTAAAAAAATAATTTATAGGTACCAACATAGAATTGTGGGTTTTTTTAACTGCTAAAAAGGACCTACACACCAATTAATCTATCAAATGTACAAGAAAAAAAGACAACTAATATACTAGCTTCAAAATTCTAAAAGAAAAAATATTTAACTCTGCCATATTAGGAAAGATAATCTCAAAATAAACAAGTTTCCTAATCATACACAATTTATCAAAACAATTTTTTATAGTTTTTCTAGGTCTTTTGTCCCTTGTCATGGGTCAGAACTGTTCTATGACTGATGTTTGGGAAATGCTTCTTTGTAATATAAGCTAAATAAATATATATTTCTCAAATAAATATGTTGTTTCTGCCATTGTCCCAATCCATATTTCCCATCCCTTGCCTTATCTTCTATAAAAATGCAAATTTTTCCAAAATACAAGAGTTCCTTTATTCTATGTTCATAAATCCTAGAATCTTTTTCTGCTCTTTCATCTTTTATCTAGCTATTTACTACTACTGGGCTAAGATATATTTTCTTACTTAACCAAAACTTTTTCTTATTTAATGTATGAACTCTGATTTAAATAAATCTTTAAATTAATGCTTCTTAGTTGATATAACAAAATAGTATGATAATTTATTAAATAAAACAACTTTAAATGATATAAAATACATATTTAATATTAAAAATTCTATTTTCTTCCCATTAAGGAATATTTTTCAAATATGTGGTATAGAAGAACCTTATAATTGGAAATATATTTCTATATGATTTTCACATGCCTGCTTCCTCCAGTTGAGGACTTCTGTTATAAAGTATGCTGGTAATCATTGAGAAAATTTCTACTTTGGGACTTCATAATTTAAATTTTAATTCTCCATGGGTCATATTGTTATATAGTGTTAACTTTGTAGTGTTAATTTACTTTTTTGGTAATGTGATTGTAATAAATGTGATTAAAGTACCAACTTGTTTTATTTATTCAATATAAATTTACTGACAGAAAATAATTTTAAAGATGCAAAATATTCTATAATATAATCATGGCTACTTAAAATGTAGCTGCTGCTATGAAGCACATGGTATTTATTTCCATAAACAGTTGAGGAAACATCATTACAATTCACTTGCTGAAATTTATAAACAAGGATGATTGATTCCTAGTACCTTGAGAAAAGGAATATCATCTACTAATGCTCTTCAGTAAGAACAAAGCCAGAGGCAAATTCGTGAGCAGCTGAAATGGAAAGGCACAATTTCATGAGGAATAAAAAGGCCTCACAAATCAATACCAGAATTTAAGCACATAGACAAATATTGGACAACCTGAACTACAGATGGAAGCATTGCATAGTTATTAAATTTGTCTTATAGGAATTGAAGTGGATCTGGAAATATACAAAGCCCTCCTTGAATTAAACCAAGAGTAGCATCAGGAATAAAAGTTTGAAGAATTTTTCCCCTTGTTCTTGTACATACATGTTTTCTTAATTCTGCCTAGTTAGTGTGTGAAGTCTTCGAAGCTAGTGGTTCTCTACCAGGGACAGTTATGCCCCTCAGAGGACATTTAGCAATGTCTGAAGAAATTTTTGGTTGTCACAATGGGGTTTGTGGTGCTACTGGCATCCAATGGGTAGAGGTTAGGGATAAAGCTAAGTATTCCACAATGTATAGGAGTCCCCCACAACAAATAACTATCAATTCCAATATCTCCAAGGATGAGAAAACATACTCCAAATGCTTTACCTAGTAATATTGCTAAATAGGTAAATGATTTTCAGGAGTAACTCATTTTAATCCACAAATGAAAAAGTAGTTACTTCACTCTGCTGACTTCTACTTTTTTCAAAAATTTCTTTTAAAAGTTTTACCACACTATACCTCATTTTCCACCAAATATATGTACAAATTTATGTAAATATAAATATATTTATAGTTATAAGAAACTTAATCACCATTTTAAAATAAATGTTTTATAAATCCTTGCTAGAATCCAACTCCAAATAATTTTATATGTAAGAAAAATGGTGACTTAGTTAAGTGGACTGGATAAGTAGTGTTCAGAGCCATTTCATTTGATGAAATCTTGCCATATGTGATCTTTCTTAGTGGCTTTGTTCATTCAACATGCTACTGAGCTGGATCCATGTTTTTGTGAGTACCAATAGTACCTTCCATTTTATTGTGAATATTAGATCATTGTATAAGTATATCACAATTTCTCTACCAATTCTCCTATTGAAGTAAATTTAGGTTATTTTTGATTTTTGACTAAAGAATAAAGCTGTTATGAACATTTACATATATGTCTTTACAAAGCATGTATTTTCATTTCTCTTCAGTAAATACTTGGGAGTGGAATTTTTAGGTCTATAATAAGTGTCTTTTTAACTTGATAAGAAATTGTGGAATCATTTTCCAAAGTGGCTGTAGTATTTTGCATTCCAACAGCAATATATGAAAGTTTTGGTTGTTTTATATCCTTCCCAGCTTCTGTATTAGTCACAGTAATGGATGTGTAGTGATATTGCATTGTGGTTTTAATTTGATTTTCTCTAATTATTAATGATTTGAGCATCTTTTCAAGTGTCTATAAAGCATTCCTATCTTCCTTTATAAAATACCTGTTAAACTTTTAGTACATTTTTAATTTTGTACTGGTCTTATTGAGCACTTATTGTATTTTATATGACTTTAATACAAGTTCCTTCTCAGATATAAATGAAGAAAATATATTTTTCCAGTCTGTAGTTTGTCTTTTCTTTTCCTTAATGATGTCTCTTTTTTTCTTTTTCAGAAAAGATTTTAATATTAATAACATCCACGTTATAGCCTTTGTTTTTCTTTTATACTTAGTGTTTTGAATGTCCTAAGAAAATTTTGCCAACCCCAAGGTCATCAGGATGTTCTATGTTTACTTCTAGAGGTTTTATCATTTCAATTTTAGCTTTAGGTCTGTGACTAATTTGGACTTAATTTCTGTATGTTATTTGAGATTGTAGTCCAAATTATTATTTTTTCTTAATATGGATTTCAAGTTGTTCCATAAAAAGGTGTTTAACATTCATTATCAAGCATTGGTTGAATATATTTATCAGGTTCTCTTTTTGAATTTTTGCTTTTGTTTCATTTATCTATATGCCTATTCTTATAAGAATATCATATAGTCATGATAGTATGTTCAAAATGAAATTTGAAGTGAGGGACTAAGTTGTAAAGCTTTTCTTTCCATTTTGTTTTTTTTAACCATTTATTGATGTATGATTGGCATACAAAAAAGCTGTACATATTTAATGTATAGAACTTGATGAGTTTGGAGATAGGCATATATCTGCCAAACCATCACCACAATTTATGCCATAAATATATCTATTAGCTCCAAAATATCCTAAGACCATATTATTTGTGTTTGTGTGCGTGCGATAAGAACACTTAACATAAGATCTAACCTTTTCAAAAAATATATATATATCTATGCTTTTCACAAATTTTTAAGTACACAATACAGTATTGATAATGATAGGCACTATGCTATACAGTACATTTCTAGAATTTATTCATCTTGCATAACTGAAACTTTATAGCCTTTGATTAATACCTGTCCATTTCTACCCAGACCCTGAAAAACCATCATTCTTCTCTCTGTTTCTATGAGTTTGACTATTTTGAATTTCTCAGACAAGTGGTATCATGTAACATTTGTCCTTCTGTGTCTGGCTTATTTCACTTAGCATAATTTCCTCCATGTTCATCCATGTTGTTGCAGATGGCAGGATTTCCTCCTTTTTAAAGGCTAACTAGTATCACAGTAATTGTATATACCACATTTTCCTTAACCATTAGTCCATCAGTAGGCATTTATGTTGCTTTCATGTCTTGTGTGTTATGGATAATGTTGCATTGAACATGGGAGTGCAGATATTTCTTCAAGATTTTTATTTCAATCCCTTTGGATATACACCCAGAGGTGAGATTGCTAGATCATAGGATCGTTCTACTTTTAATTTTGCTAGGAACCTCCATACTGGTTTTCCATAGTAGCTGCAACAATTTACATTCACTTCAACAATGTACAAGCATTTCTTTTTCTCCACAGCCTTGGCAATACTTGTTATTTTTTATTTTTTATTTTTTTTGATAATAGCCATCTAAAGATGATATCTCATTGTGGTTTTGATTTGCATTTCCCTGACAGTTAGTGATGTTAAGCAAGTTTTCATATACTTAGTTACCATTTATATGTCTTCTTTGGAGACAGGTCTATTCAGGCCCTTTGCTTCCTTTTTAGTTGATTATTTGTGGGTTGTTTTTGTTTTTGTTGTTGTTGTTTTGTTTTGTTTTTTACCTTTGAGTTGTAGGAATCCCTTGTACTGAATATTGACACTTTATCAGATATATGGTGTGCAAATATTTACTTCCAATCTGTAGATTGACTACTCATTTTGTTGATTGTTTCCTTTGCTATACAATAGTTTTAAAATTTGATGTAGTCTCACTTGTCAATTTTTGCTTTTGTTGCCTGTGCTTTTGGTGTCATATGCAAGAACTCATTGCCTAGACCAAAGTTAAGAAAATTTTCATTCTGGGAGTTTTATGGTTTTAGATCTTATGCTTAAGTCTTTAATGCATTTTTAATAATTTAAAAGTCTTTAATAATTTTTGTGTATGGTGTAAGATAATTTCAATTTTATTATTTTACATATGGATGTCTAGCTTTTCCAACACCATTTGTTGAAGAGACTCTCTTTTCCCCATGTGTTTCATGGCACCATTATCAAAAGTCAGTTGACCATATAAACATGGCCATATTCCCAGGCTCCATTCTATTCCATTAGACATTTTTTTAAATTTATTTTTTTGTATACAGCAGGTTCTTATTAGTTATTTATTTTATACATATTAGTGTATATATGTCAATCCCAATCTCCCAATTCATCCCACAACCACCACACACACCCCCACTTTCCCCCCTTGGTGTCCATATGTGTATTCTCAATATCTGTGTCTCTATTTCTGCCTTGAAAACTGGTTCATCGGTACCATTTTTCTAGATTCCACATATCTGCGTTAATATACAATATTGGTTTTTCTCTTTCTGACTTACCTCGCTCTGTATGACAATCTCTAGGTCCATCCACATTTCTACAAATGACCCAATTTCGGTCCTTTTTATGGTTGAGTAATATTCCACTGTATATATGTGCCACATCTTATTTATCCATTCATCTGCCGATGGGCATTTAAGTTGCTTCCATGACCTGGCTATTGTAAATAGTGCTGCAATGAACATTGGGGTGCATGTGTCTTTTTGAATTATAGTTTTCTCTGGGTATATGCCCAGGAGTGGGTTTCCTAGGTCATATGGTAATTCTATTTTTAGTTTTTTAAGGAACCTCCATACTGTTCTCCATAGTGGCTGTGTCAATTTACATTCCCACCAACAGTGCAAGAGGGTTCCCTTTTCTCCAAACCCTCTCCAGCATTTGTTGTTTCTAGATTTTCTGATGATAGCCATTCTAACTGGTGTGAGGTGATAACTCACTGTAGTTTTGATTTGCATTTCTCTAATAATTAGTGATGTTGAGCAGCTTTTCATGTGCCTTTTGGCCATCTGTATGTATTTGTCGGAGAAATGTCTATTTAGGTCTTCTGCCCATTTTTTGACTGGGTTGTTTGTTTTTTTTAATATTGAGCTGCATGAGCTGTTTATATATTTTGGAGATTAATCCCTTGTCCGTTGATTCATTGGCAAATATTTTCTCCCATTCTGAGGGTTGTCTTTTCGTCTTGTTTATAGTTTCCTTTGCTGTGCAAAAGCTTTTAAGTTTCATTAGGTCCCATTTGTTTATTTTTGTTTTTATTTCCATTACTCTAAGAGATGTGTCAAAAAAAGCTGTTGCTGTGATTTATGTCAAAGAGTGTTCTTTCTTTTCTATTCCAATAGTCTTTATGTGTGTTTTTATTCCAGCATCATTCTGTTTTGATTACTGTAGCTTTGCAATATATTTTTATATTAGGAAATGCGACGTTTTCGGATTTGTTCTTCTTGCCCCAAATTATTTTGGCTACTGGAGGGTTTTTGTGCTTCTGTATGAATTTTAGGAATTTTTTTATATTTCTGTGAAAAGTACCATTGTGATTTTGATAGGAAATGCACTGAATCTGTAGATAACTTTGAATAGTATGGACATTTTAACAATATTAATTCTTCCAATCTATAAACATGGAATGTTTTTCCATTTATATTTGTCTCCTTTAATTTCTTTTATTAGTGTTTTAAATATGTTTGTCTAATCTGGGTTTTTTGCATTATCATATAGATTTTAGCATGCTTTTGACATCAACATTGGGGAAATAATTATTAGGGATTTAACTGGGAATTTGTTGAATTTATTGATCAGTTTTGGTAATATTGTCATTTTAACAATATTGCATTTTTTAATCAATTATTGAAGTACATTTCTTATTCTGATATTCTACAATATGTATGTGGAAAGGTTTTGCTGTTTTCTTGGTGTGATTTTATTTTTTGTTTTGTTTAGGATACAGGTCTTCTAATAGTTTATCAAATTTATCTCAAAATATTTTCTGTATTTTAATGTTATTTATTGTATATTGGTTTTGAAGTTTATTTTGAAGTTATCTAGTTCTGATAGATAAAAATACAATTAATTGTTTATATCAGCCTTATACAATGGCCATTCTAAATTAAATATTACTTTTAGTCAATTAAAAAAATTGGTTCCTTAAGATTTTCTACATACTGAATCATATTGTCTATAAATACAGTTTTATTCTATCCTTTCAAAACTACATTTTTCCTTCTGATCCCCCATCTTATTGCACTAAAATTTTTAGCACAATGATGAGAACAGCCATATCTGACTTTGTTCTTGCCCACAGGAGAAAAATGATCTGTTTTTCACTTAAGTATGAGGCTAGCTATAGTTTTTTCGTAGGTGACCTTTATCAGGTTGAGGTAATTTATTTTTCTTTTCAGAGTTGTTAAGATTTTTTTTTAATTATAAATTACTTTTAAATTTTATCAAATATTTTTCTTAAATATTAAACCAACCTTAATTTCCTTGGATAAATCTTATTTTATCATGATGTCTTATCCTTTTGATGCTCTATTGGATTAGTTTTATTATATGTTGTTAAAGATTCTTGCTTCTATGTTTGTGATTTATATAATATAAAATTTTATGTTTTGATGGAGAGGATATTTTTATGTGGCTTATATATTAGTGTCATGTTGATCTATAAAATGAGTTGGGGGAGTGTTGCTCTACTTCTCTGTTTCCTGAAAGTTTGTGTAAGCCTGTAATTTTTGCCCTCTTTAGTTTGTAACAGAATTCACCTTCAACGAAATCTATCTTTGGGATTTTATTGTTGGAAGGTTTTTATTACAAATATAATTTATTTTACAGACATAGGGTGGTTGTAATTTTTATTTCTTCTTGTGCTCATTTTGATAATTTGTGTTTTTCAAGGAACTGGTACATTTCATCTTGATTTAACCTTATTGGCATAACTTTGTAAATAGCCTTTCCTAATTATCATTTTAAATGTATATAAGATCTATAGTGATGTCTTTTATTCATTTCAGATACTACTAATCTCTATTTTAATATACATTTTATTAATGTAGATATAAGTTTAGCAATTTGAGTATTTTTCAAAAAACTAATTTTTAGTTTTATTTTTTTTTCCATTTTCTTATTAAAATTCTTTTTTTTATGTTCCAGTCCACTGGCCACAGCTTATTTTTTGGTTTTTTGCCTTTATTTTTAAAATATGCTTTCACTTAATAAAGAATGTCACATTCACATTTCTTTCAACAACTTTGAAAATTTTAATCCATTGTCTTCTTGTGGCATTGTTTCTTCACTCAAATGTAATATAGTTTTTATTGTTGTTGTTGTTTATGTCTACTTTTAAGTTTTTTTTCCATTACCAATAGTTTTGAATAACTTGATTATTATGAGCCTTGATGTTTAAATGCTGTTATCTTAAATGATGTTCTCTTTACCATGCATGCATTTTTTGAGCTTCTTGAATCTTTTAGTTGATATTTTTTTCATTAAAAATGGATGCATTTTAGCTATTATCTATTTAAATATTTTCCTGTTACCCCTTTTTCCCTGGGTAAAATTATGTGTACACTTTACTGGTTTTTATTTTCTCATAGGTCACTCAAGGTCCATTAAGTTTTATTTAATCATTTTTTCTTTCTGTTCTTCACTTTGTAAGCTTTCTTTCAGATTATCTTCAAATTTACCTATCTTTGGTTTTATAGTGTCTAATTATCTGTTAAATGCAAACAATGGATTTTTCACTTCAGACACTTTATTTTTCAGTTATAAAAATTCAAGTTATTTACTTTATATTTCTCTCTTCATTATGTTCATATTATGAATCTTGAATGTATTCACAGAAGTTATTTTAAAGTCCTTGTATGTTAATTTGATCATATTTGCCACTTTTGAGTCTATTTCTATTAATTTATTTTCTTTTCATTTTAGGTTTAATTCTCCTACCTGGCATGTCTAATAATCTTTAAATGAGTAATGGATACTGTGAATACTGTATTTTTGAGCACAAAAGTTTTCTTTTCTTTCTTTAAAACTGTTCAGTTTTGTTTACCCAGACAATTGATTTAGTTATGGAACATCATTTTGGGGGAATTGTTTTAAACATTCTTAGTTTAAAACTGCAGTAGGGATTTTATTTTAGGGCTTTTATAGCCCTACTGTGAAGAAATGGCATCTATGGTGTTCCTGTTGAATGTGTTAACTGTTCAAGGATGTCTTTCTACCTTAAGCAGCCAGAATCTGAACACCTCTCAGTCATGCATAAGTTCTGGTAGAAATTTAGCTTATAGCTCCTTGGTAGTTACTGATTTCCCATTTGTTCCCTTGTCATCTTATTGTATTCTTTCCCTAAGCATGCACAACTTCATATTAAGACAAAGTTCAAGGGAATCCTATACATCAGTCTAGAGCTCTTAATCTGAAGCTTTACATAAAGCTGTTTCCATTACTATGCCCTGCAAATTTCAGTCACCCCTTCTCCTCTCCCTGAAGTGAAATCTCCTCTTCTTGCCTAAAGAAGGCTTCAAGATCTGCTTAGTTCCTTTTTGTCTGTACTATGTTCTTGAAATTTCCTTCAGACAGAAGGCCAGGTTGATAGTAGGGTTCACTTTGCTTTTTTTCTCCTCTCAGTGTCATAATCCTGCTTTGCTTCTTTTTCAATTTCTGAAAGAGTTCTATGTATTTTGCCCATTTTCCAGTCTTCTTTTTTTAAATGGCAGTCTGGTTTTAGTTACTCCATCATGATTAAACTCCTGGACATATATTTTAAAATATGAAGAAGAAACTAAGGTAATATTATGTAGGAGTTGTGCTAAGTTATGTAATATATTATTTCATTTTCTCCTGAAAAACACCCGAGGAGATTTTATCATTCCCATTTCTTCAATGAAGAAGAGGAGTGAAGAAGATATAATGATAATTAGATGTGGGGAATTTCAGAAAGGCTTTATTCAGAGTTAGATCAGTGGAAGGGAAAGGAAAAGGAAGAGCATAAACAAAGGTTGTTTTCTCAAGCAGGGGATTCAAAAATCGGAGTGATGTAAGGAGGCTGTATATGATGCTTAGACTATGGAAAGCCCTGAATACCAGCTTAAGGAGTATATATTTTATCCTAAAGAAAAAAAAAAAATCTTTCTGGTACTCCTCTGAATGATTTGTTTACCCATTCAAATTGGAAGTAGATTTCGTATACATTCTTTCAGCAGTGGGGCAAGAAAATGTACATGCCCAACACTGGCTTCCATCATTACTGGGATATGTTATTTATTGGCTGATTCACAAAGAATTCTGACAATAATAGTTCAAGAGAAAGGCAACCTGTTCCAAATTAGAAGTTTTAATATCTCTGGAGTATAAATCTGCTGTCACTGCTTTTTAATATTAAATAAAATTTGGCAATATGGCAAGCAGGTAATACTTTGGAACTAAAATATGTCATGACTGGTAAAATATGCTAACTGTAGTTTAAACCATTGGAAAATATATAACCAGAGTTGACAAAGTCTCTGTTTTGCATTATCATAAATTGATTCTACATATTATTATATAGGAAAAACTCCAGGTATTTTCACTACCAAAGGATAAGGAGAAATTAAATGCCTTCATGGTAGCTTAGCTTGTCAAGGGACAGAAATATATTGCTTCCAGTCATGTGGCAAATGTAGATGCCAATTGAGCACAGCAGCCACAAGAGAAACTGCTTTAGTTTGAAACTGAATGTTGTCCAGAACCCTGGGTAAAAATCTCAACTCTGAAAAAAAAAAATAAAAAAAAAAAAAAATAAAATAAAAAAATAAAAAAAAAAAAATCTCAACTCTGCTAAACCCCCAAGGTGTTTAACGTGAAATGAGAGTTTCATTATCAATTCAGGTAAGAATAAAAGATAGAAATTTATTAGCTCTCTGGAGGAGTTTGCATTCCAAAAAGATTCCATAAAAACTATGATGATGGCTGAGAAGTGACAAAAACACTTATGGATGTTTTTGCTCTAAATATATCTGCAGTTTTACCATTATATTTTAGAGGAATAAATCACTTAGCCTGTGAAAGCACCCAAGGTATACAGGTGTTGCCAATTTTAATTTTTCTCATTAAATCTCTCATTTGTTATTGTTTTTGTGTTAAAATGTCCCTTCTTACAACTTTTATAACATTTAACATAGTTTGCATGTTTAAAAATCATCCACTGCATGCAGCTCAATTGTCAGGAAGGACATTTGAATTTTCATAGAAGAAAAATAAGAAAATAGACACTTTACCTACTAAAAAGCAACCAATTACTGAAGTAGCTGTTGCGATATTCTTTTGTTTTTCCTAAATGGTCAATATGACTTCAGTGGGAAATAATTTGTTTGGCTGTATAAAGGAGGCACACAAAATTGATTAGGTGTTTTGCAATGGCCTTTGTGCTTTGAAAACTGTCGATAAATGACCATTTTAGACATTGGCATGGGAAACGACAAGGCACTTTCATTCGTTTGTCTGTCTATTTGCTGCTTGAACAGCTGGAGTGCCTTTTAGTGATTCTCTTTTTCCTATGATAGCATAGCAATGTAATCTTATTTTCTGGGGCTGATTCAAGTCATGATGCTTTAATTTCACAAAGACTAATAATTTGACTACATAGATTAGACAACTACTTGTGCCCTAGCAGTACAATTATAGATCAAGTAATCATAGCCCCAAATTTCCCCGAGGTCTGCAAAATTATACTGCTGTGTGGTAATATTAACTCCTTTGTCATTTGAGTTTACCTTGATCATTCTTTCTTGAAAATGAGGTGCTTTGAATTTAGGAATTTTAGGCAGGAATGTGGTAAATTAAAATTTTCTTCATGAGAAATATATTTGTGTTTTTACCTTTTTTGGTTCTATTTCAGTGAATTCAATATTTTTAATCAGGTCTTGTTTAGCATAATGAGCTCTGAATAGGCCCCCTGGTCAGATGACATACCTTCAAGTGGATGAGATGTGACTTTCATTTTTAGCTACACTAGAACTTGCTTGGTGACCTTGAACAAGCTACTTAACCCCTCATTGGCTTATTTTTATTACCTGCAAATTGAATATAACAGATTCAGCCTCCCTCATGATGGGATTGAAAGATAGTTAACACAATCTTTCAAAAATGCCCTTGGCCCCTGAGGAACCACGCTCTAAAACAGCAGTTGTACTGGAAGCCAGACCCTAGATCACTTTGCAACCTTTAAATTGAACCTTTTATGCACATTGTCATGTCTAGCCTTTGCTCCTTAGATTGACCTTAGTCCATTTTAACCTTAAAAGCATCTAATATTCTTGGTCAATTTAAAATTACCTTTCAGTGAAACACATAGTTTATAATAAGTGATTTGCAAACCGTAAAGAAATTAAAGATTTTTATAAAAAATAACAACCCTAGAGGCTTTGAAAAAAATTAAGCATTGAATTTAAAATAGAAGAAGCAAATTGATAAAATTATTTGAATTTCAGAGAATGCATGATAGATAATAATAAACCCAAGGTGTACTGATGAAAATTTTCACCTTCAAATGTTTAGTTATTTTTTTTCCATTTTTTAAATAAGATGAAATAATCTTTCTCCTTCATTTTACTCACAGCACACCTTTAACTGTAGCATAATTTTGTTGTTTTCATTCTGCATTTTGTATAACTTATTTTCTTATTTCCACCATTGCCATATTTCTTACTAATCAAAGGTGCTAAGGTTTGCTACCATGACTTCTTTGCAGATCATATTTATATTTACTTCCTTTCTGTTGTCTAAAGATGTATTTCTCTCTCAGTCTAGCAACAAGTTCACTGAAAACAATGACGGGATCAACCGAATCTTCTACTTTCTTTGTTCTCATTCTCTACATTTAGAATCCAAAGAACATACATTTTATCTTTTACTTTATGGCATTTATTGATCATGAGACAAAACAGTAAAAGAGACAAGCAACATTTTCCAGCCAAGTGGATTTTATGAATTGATTTATTCAATCACAGTGAAGATACTCAACTGAAATGGTGTATAATTATTATTTGAAAATGGTAGTAATAATATATTTCTATAAACTTTTCTTATCTATTTTTATTAAATCATATAAAATAATCAATACACTTTGATCAGATTAACTTTTGGTCACTTACTCAAATTAGTGCATCCCACAAATTATCATGCTTGAACATACTCCAGAGAATAGACTGAGACATCTGAAAACAATCTTTAAGGAAGCGTTTATAAATCTTTTTTCAAATAATTATGAGGAATCCCTCAATATGAACATTTAAATTAACATTACAAGACCTCAAAGGACTTTAACTTAGGATATATATGATTGGGAAATATCAGGTTAAGTGTTTTAGTATATTTCTTCTGGTTTCATTTAATCTGGAATCTTTCTTCTTACCATTTGTTATGGAAGTCCAGGTATCACTCATCTCTGCACAGCATCAAGAAGTCTGTCACAAGCATTAGGTACCTGTAGAAGATATTTTACATGGCAGATATTGGAGTGAACTTATCCTCAATTTACAGCATTACACACTTCTGTGAAGTAGCATGTTACCTTGAAATTATTTAGAGCTATAGAAATGGTTGATGAATCCAGCATACACAAAGCAGAGAGAGAATTTTCTGCAGATGGTGTAAAAAGCTCTGGTTTATGGAAGTGATGAGTTCAACAAATGGTGGTATGTATGGTGTATGGAATAGAACAGGGCAATAAAGAATCAGTTAATGATATACAACTGTCCAGAATAAGATATTATTGGTTCAAAGAGATTATATATGAATACGAGTTATAATCTTGAATGTAAATTTACCCTACAACAGATAACCCCTGCCACCTATGTGTCTCCCTCCCACACTTTTTCAGCTGTTACTACAATTAAGTTGAAATCAGTAGGGGACTATAAAATTAACATCCAGATCATCACTTGGCAGTTCTATGATTGAGTTACAAGAGGCAACTTTAGGATAAACTTTTGATAAGTCAGATTTAGATACGAACATTTCTTACTTAAAAGGAGAAAGCAGAGGGATTTAGGCAAGTGTAATGAGTATACACAACAGTGTCAACACATTTTTTTGTTCCTCTGAGATTCAAAAGGTTTTGAGAATCCATTTATAAGTTAGGTTGCTTTTAACTGTTAAGTATGAGAAAACCAGAGTAAAGAAGCTTACAAGAAAAGAATTTATTATAGTTCATATCAGGAAAACAGGAGGAAAGGTGGCTCTAGAGTTACTCAGTTCTTCAGCTTAAAGATGACATGATGGGCCTGAGTTAAAGTCATTCATTCATTCAACAGTTGAATTCCTCATATACCTCAGGCCCTGTTCTAGGTACTGAGAATTTCAGGGTGCTATGCTAAAGAATGGCTGCAAATACTTTAAATTCCTCCCAATGTGAGGTGATGTCTAATTTCCCTAAACTTGAATTTTAGTTGGCCTTACTGACTTGCTCTGGTCACAAGAACATTGCAGAAGTGATTTTGGGGGACTACCAAGAAAATGTTGTAAGCATCCTTGAAGCTTCTACCTAGGGTTCTTAGAGTGCTCAATCTCAGCATAGTTTCTCTTGGAACCCAGCCCCCACATTGTGAGAAGTCCAAGCCATGGACAAGGAGACATTCCAGTTAATATTCCATGCTGAGCCAACCGAGAATTTCCAGCAACATGAATTTTAGAAGACTCCAATCCCAGATGTCTTTTGACTGCAACAATATGAGACCCCTAGTGAAAACGAATTATTTAAGCACAGATATCACCCCAAAACTATAAAAGATAACAATAAAATGTCATTTTACAGTAATTATTAAGTTTGGGGGTTGTGTGTCATGCTGCCATAACCATAAAACATGCAATGAACAGCACAGATAAAAATCTCTACACTTGTGGAGCTTATACTCTCATTGGGGAGGCAGAAAACATATAAGCTATATAAATAGGTTAGATATTTTAAAATGCTAGGTAAAATATTGTATGGTAGATAAGATAGAAGACAGAGAGAGATTTCTACCCTGATTCTTAAGAGTAAAAGCCAGTTCTCATGGTCAGGAGAGAGAGAGAGAGAGAGAACAGCACCCAGCAATACAGCCTAACAAACCAACTTTAGGAATAAAGACATTGCATCTTCCTTATGATATAGTTCTTTAAAAAATTAAATAAATAAATATTTCTCCAGAAAATCCCTAACATATTTCCTCTTCTACCTTATATAACACAGTTGTGCCACATGCCTGAACAAACTTAACCCTAGCAATAATTGATTACATAAAGAGGGAAAAAGACAGATACTAAGTAGAGGGCTTAATATTGGTACTACTTGTTACCATGTAAAAGCCATATCCATTTAGCATCAGAGAATGTCTTAGAGGAAGGCTGACTCCATGCTTTACCTTTAGATATTTGAACTAGAATTTCTTGAACCTATACACTCAACTTAAATGATCAGATATTTAATAAGGTTTTAATACAAAAGGAGGAGGCAAGCATTGTCAAGTATTAACATTGCGTGGAATGGATAAAATATCTGGTTATTATTTACTTGCATACAAAATACATACATGCATACATACATACATACAGGAGAATTTTACCTATGTTTACAGCTAAAATTATAAGGAAATATCCTTATGAGGAAAGCAAATATGCGAATAATCTTAGTTGACACCCAACTAATGATTAAGTTAAAGATTAAACTATTAACACATTAAATATATCAGATTTCAAGGGAGGATTTGTGTGAAGACCTATTTGTTTAATTTTAAAAATATAGTAATTTATAAAAGATAGGGGGCAAAAATAAGGAGAGACAGAACTTATCTTTTTAAAAAAAGGAGACAAGTTTACACTCAAGACATCAAACAAATAAAATTATTACAATTTCTGAAAAATATTCAACACTGTCTTGGAATGGCCCAGCACTTCCATACAAATTGCAAAATAGACATGTAATAACATGTTCAGATTCTGAATCAAATGGACAGTGAATATTTTTAAAATATTCTGCCTAAGTCTTTTGGGAATGCAATGTAGTTATGTGATTATAGAACAAATGTGGTGAAATTTTGTTGATTATAATCTCAAGGTAAGGAAGAGCTTTCAGGAGAAAAATAAATTTATAATTATGAAAGTTTAAAAAGAAAAATAAATTTTTCCAAACTACTGATTATAATATTAAAACATCACAAAATTGAGTTTTGGTTTCAAATTGGAGTAGATTTATCTTTCTTTAAGAAATAATTATTACTTAGATTTTACTAAATGATAATTAGAATCTATCAGTTAGATTCTACTTTAAAAAATATGTTATAGAAATTTTAATTTATATTCTCATTGAAATCATTGAAATCACAAATATTATATAAAATGTTTTAGAAGCATGACTACTATATATTTCAATAGCCATATATTCTAAATCATTTCTCAGCAATCCCTCACTTTATATAATTTATGCTTAATAACAAATTAAGTATGTAATAGAAAGTATTTAATTGCCATACTCTGTACAGCAAATCGATTTGTGTAAGGAAGGTTCAGTTAAAACAGAACAGGCAATCTGCTTAGATTGACTTTCTTGTAAATATAAGCTCTATTAGAGAGACACTTTGATTTCTCAAATATAGATGTGATGTTATATGCCTACCATTAAGACTTAGAAAGAAACTTAAGCTTTCCAATCATTGTTCTTGTAAAAGTGTAATTAAAATACTGAAAACACTAGCAAATTCTGGAGTAACTGTCAGAATGCTTAATTATTCTACATCATCAATTGGAAGAAATGAAAAATGTGGATTTTTAAGGATTTTTATTAGATTTATAACCTGTATTGCAAGCATAGCCTGGATTTAATAAATGTTTTTAAAATATTATTATAGGTTAATTTTAATGGCATGAATTTGGCTTCCAAAAAACTTGATAATTGCTGAATAATTATTCTTCAGTAAGCACTGTTTCACACATCTACTTTGAAATCACAGATATTAATAGATATGTTATTTCTAAAGCTGCCTATTTTTAATCATAAGCAACTTACTTCATATGCAGCAAAGAATCATATAACAAGATTTCTAAATAACATAAGCTCTATTTTACTTTTTACCCACACCTACAGGCTTGAAATTGATATTTCAATAACTTTCCTTTGAGAATTCTGTTGCTGAGATTTGTGCTTATATTGGCTAAAATCTAATGTTTATCATCTATTTTCTTTGCCATTTATAAACACTTTAATTTCTGAACTTTAAGATGTATATGTCACATTCTTGGATATTTAACTTCTTTATAGTTTCTATATCCTTAATTTATACAACCAAAAGATGGCAGTACTTCATCAAGTATTATTTTACTATAGGCTTTAGTATTTATATTCACAATAGTCAAAATCTATTGGGTACACTTTTTATATTTTAAGAGTAGAACTATATTCAATATTAACAGTTTTCCAATAAATATTTTAATTTTTGATCTTTAAATCAGTTCTTTTTTTTTAAAAAAAAAAGTAATTTAAGAAATATAAGTCCCGTAATAATGTCAAATAGAGCGTACTCTGAGTGCATATTTTAAACACTTTTCTCCGTATCCTCTCCTGGCTTTATTTGATTAGTTGCATCTGAATCTCACCGAAGACAGATCTTTGAAGACCTGTGGAGCTACCTTTCTATTAATACAATGATCTTGATTTCATTTCAAAGAACTTAAAACCTGTATTTGTGCTTACATATGTGCCAAAGTGAGGCTGAATCGTAAAATTTTCCATTAGGCTCAAGAGTTTTGACTCCAACTCTAACAAAGACTGCACCCAAGTATTTCTAATTAATGCACCATCAATATAAAGGAAATAGATTTCCATGTTTAAATATAGCAGCACTGAAATTCCACTGAATTTTTGAGTGTGGAATAATAATTAACTGAACTTTTAGATTATCCTCACTGTCTGTTGTATTAATAGCTAGTTTTCTCTGACAGTCTTTGTCCCCTTACCTACCATTTGCTCACTCCCAACCAAAACCCACACAATAATCCATTTTAATGTATTTTAATTTAATAATTTTTAGCAATATATTATAAATCACAAATGATTTCACGTCTACATAACTGTATCCAAATGTATTTCCTAACTTCTAATTCTGCCTCTTGCAAGAACATTTGTCATTACTTATTACTATGTTATTTGGTATCAAAGGTGAAACTCCAGATATTAAGTGTGTTTTCCAAGCTGCTTATTGACAAGACAATTTTAACATTCCTCTCAGCTTGACTAAACTTTAGACAGGTTTCTTTCAGAACATTAACCCTTGACCTCCCTTTCAGATTTCAGAGGAAAGCAGAAGAATGGTGTGAGATGACAATTATAAAGATTCATGTCAAACAGTCAGTGTTTTCTTTTTCTGCTCATTCTTTTGACTATTATCCTAGCCATGACTGTATCCTATAGTTGAGGTCATTTCAGGAAACAGGTGTCAGCTGATTAAAGATTTAACTAGAAATAGCCTAAAAGAACAAAAGTATGGATATGTATACAAGTATGGATATACATAGAAGCATATATACTCATATATACTTATATATATTATTTTTTACTTATATATACTTATTACTTATATAAGTAGTAGTATATACACACAGTTATATACAATCCTTTGTCAAATGCCCCCATTCCAGAGCACAGGACAAACACTATACTTTTGTGTTCCTTTCTCTTCCTTCCTTAAATTTAACCACAGGAATTTATACTTGAAATAATGGTAGTGAAAAAGTGAGCACACAAAGTTTTGCTGTTATTTTTTTTTCTGGAGACATTGATGGGAAGTTATGGTTGAAGGATGAATGAGGAACAAAAATAACCAATTCTTGTGAATGAACATAGGAATACTTGAAACAGTAAGTATGGGTCCTTTAACAATGTGCTTTTTAGAAAGACTCATTTCTATTTTTTAAAGCTATTTCTTTCCATTCAGATGAAACTTTTTTGAGTTATAGAAAATATTACCTAATTTTAAAAAAATTAGTAAACTGTGGCTCAGAGAGTTTGTATAACTTTGTAAAGGGAGAGAGAATTGTATAAGTACCAGGAAACTCTGGTTAATACTTTGTAATAACCTAAATGGGAAAAGAATTTGAAAAAGAAGACATACATGTATATGTATAACTGAATCACTCTGCTGTACACCTGAAACTAACACAATGTAGTTAATCAGCTATACTCTAATATAAAATAAAAATTTTTTAAAAAGAAAAAAAAATAAAGTAAGTCCTCCGGCTGTACCTCCTCACCCTTTTAACTTCACTCTCTCTCATTCGAAAATTGCAACATTAAAGTAATACTTTGCTTTTCTCAATATGCTTTCACATAGATTACTCTATTGATATAAAAGGTAAAAGTAATCTAATCCAATAACAAAATGGGGAGGGGAGTCTGGGATTTGTTTTAGGCATTTAAGTGTTTCCTTTCCATTATGAGAAGAGTGAGAATAGTGGCCTTCTTACTTTATGGAATGGTGTAGAGACATTACTGTGTCTTTGGTGATTGATAAGGGATCTTTAAAAAGGGATATGGATGTACGATAGTTTTCTAATACATATTTGCACACAATTTGTGTAAAGGGAATCAATTTCCAGATTCTCAACATTCGTGTATGATGTTTTCAAAAATCAATGTCTAAAATTTCACTCTCATGATGAGGTGCAACTTCTCCTCACCCACCTCTCTCTTTCTCAAGTGTTCTTCAAATTTGCAAATACACACACCCCCCCTAACAACCTTAAAATTTAGCTCTGAACCATGTGTACCATTTGTGTACAACCATTGTTGTACACAAATATCTCTAGGTCATCAAACAGAGGAACACATGGAAATAATATGGACTGGGTATTTGTTTCCTTTGTGGCTTTTACAAACAGGTGGTTTCCAAATGTCTACCTTAAACAAATCAAGGAGGGCCAAATCAAGTCATTAGCTGACCCATCCTTAAGGTCTTTTTTGATAATTAATTATTCTGTGATATTTGCTCTATAACTCAAAAGGATTTCAAAAAACTGGATGGCATTTCAGTAATAAAAGTGTTCATTGTTTTCTTATTTTCATAGATTGTCTAGGAATCTACATTTAAAACAATAGAGAAATAAAAATGAAAAGGATACTAAATTCAGCCACATTCCAGCAATATAAGTAAGCTTCATTCACAGATACAAAAAACAGTAATTGAAAATGGGAATCTCTTTTTTTTTTTTTTTTTTTTTTTGGGGGGGGAATCTCTTTTATCTTATTAAAAGAAGAATTCCCAACAAAATTTAACATTTAAAAAAATAATTGTAGTTAAGCCTATGTTTATATTGATCAATTACCAATAAATAAAAACTCCTTACATAAGATTTGTTTTATATAGTACGATACCTATTGTCACAGAAATTGTTAAAAATATATTTTCTGTATCTATTTGAAGAGAAAATGATATGGTGGTAAATAGTTTTTTAGCCAAACATTATATTTCACAAAGATAAAATTCTATTGGGGAAGCTGAATGGAAATATTTTAAATCTTCTCAATATATATTTCAAATTAAACTTTAAATGTCAAATTTAAAATATGAATGGGACATACAATTATACATAATTCCTTTGGAAGATACACGTGTCTAAAATTCAAAGAATGCTGATTCTTACTACAATTATAGAACCAGAAGAAAAGGACATGTTTATAATAGCTATTATATTAAAGTCTAACAGAGCACAAAAAAATGTTAATATATGAAGATGATTCCAGAAAGTTGTTGGAGCCTTTATTTATTAAATGTATTTATGTTTTATAAATTTATTTAACATATATAATTTATTTTATATAAATGTATTTATTTACTAAATAATATAAGGAGAGTCTTGAAATTTGGCAGTCAGTATTTTTTATAGAACTTCCTATTCACTCATATTTTTATGAAATAACAGAATTCTTTCCAACCCTTTCTTCCTTCTCATAAAGGTAATTTGGAACATATAAGAAATGTGATTTAACTTCCACCAATCATACACATGTGGAAAATATTTCTGGAAAGGGATGATTATATTCATTTTAAAATTTGTTTAGAATTTTTCAATGTAGTTTAGTTTTAGAAATTATTTCAGCTAGGTCATGAGATTTTTTTTTACTATAATTATCCATATTTATCATCATACTTTTTTTAGTACTTTTTTTCCTCCACTTAGCAATGGACTTCAGATCACATCATTCCTAATCAGATTGTAGACACAGAGAAGGATGCCAGGCACCAAGGTCTTTGCCAAAATGAGGTGAGTTGCTTGGGCCACTTATCCACTGTAAGTAGCTGACAAAGAAAATTGTACTTGAAAGGAAGCCAGGTTTACAAAATTTCTACAGACTCCTTAGAGTAACGCCATTTTAATTTTAGAAGTTAAAGGGGCAGTGCCCCATGCCACCACCAGAGTTCCAATGTTTGCATACCATTGCCAAAATACCCTGTACTTGAAGGGCTTGGACATCATAAAAGTGAAGGCAACACAGTTTTTAGAAACAAAGATGCAATCATGACACTTCTTTTACAAAAACAAAAATCCTGTCCCAGAATCTTATTTTTCCTTAGATAAAATCAAAGGCTTTAGTGGGCATTCAAGAAGTTAAGACCTTGAATGGACACTTCTTGCCTGACATGGCAGTGAAATTTGTTCACTGTCCTTCTTGCTCTCTTCAATGGACTCTTGAAGCTCCCTTCTGGTTTTTGCTGTAGTCTCTTATACCCCAGGGTCTTTCAACCATACAGCTTCCTCAGCCTGAAATATTCTAAAGTGACCATCTAATCCTTATTCTACCAACAAGTCTAACTTTAGTGTCATTTCTTCAGGAAGTCTTCCCTTAATCTGGGCTTATCTGCATTTGTTTTAAAATCTTGAAGCATTTCTATGAGAAGGAGGGATTACAAGAATGAGAACTTGGCAACTACTATTTACTGAGCTCTCACTATATGTCAGGCACTCATTAGCTCTTTTAATCATTATTGCAACCCCACGAAGTACATACTTCCCTCTTATTATTCCCATTTCAAACTAAGTATTAGATTCTGATTGGATTTACTTGTCCAAGGTGACAAGGCTTTTAAGTGACAGGTAATTATTTCTTTAATATGTGTACTTGGGCAGTGTAGGAGGAAGTGGAGTTCATGTCTCCCCACAGCTAAGGCACCCACAGGACAATGGTGGGGGACCTAGATGCCCAAGGTGACAGGAGGAACCCCCAAGTTAACTGGTAGGATGCAGGGGGCTGAAGGGGTAGGAGAAGTGAAGGCTGGACAGGGCTGGCATCCCTGAGGGGTGGCTGAGGGGGGGCAGTGGTTCCCAACCTGGAGGTACCCTTGGGGGCTCAGATCAGGGAGTAGCACACCAATGTATCCCCTGCCCAATCGGTCAGAGAAGCCTGCTCAGCTCTCAGGCTGGGTCTTATGCTCTCAGAGACACCCCCCCACCCTGGGCTGTGTGGGTCCTGGGGGCAAAAGAGGGAGGCTAGGGAGATCAGGAGAAGCAGGCAGGAGGGACCTTCCAGGACGGAGGAGCAGGAGAGGAGAGGAGGGTGTTGGCCCTGCTCACTCAAGCCTGGGAAACCTACTGAGCTCCCAGGCCAGTCTGCCACCCTCCAAAGCCTCCTCCATGCCACATGAGACCTGGGTAGAAGAGGGAGGCTGCGGGGGAGATCAGGAGAAGCAGGCAGGAGAGGCCTCCAGGACCCAGAACTGGAGGGGGAGAGGAGCAGAGCGCTTTGGCCCCAACCACTTGAGCTCAGGGAAACCTGCTGAGCTCCCAGGTGAGATCCTCCACCCTCTTAGAGGCAGGAGGCCCCTTCTGTTCCACTGAGACTAAGCCACACCCCCCACACCTCCAGGGCCTTTTCCAGCCATGTGGGTCCTAAGCATAAGCCTCGCCCACTGCCCAAACCCCACCCATACTTAGGCCCCAACCTCCACAGCCAAGCCCTTTTCCACCTTACTTTTTTTTTTACTATTGTGGTTCTCTTTTACCTTCCGGTTGCTGTTTCATCTATATTTCCATTTTTATATTCTTTATAACATATCTATTAGTTTCCTAGTCTAATTTTATTTTTAACTTTGTTATTGTTCTCCTCCCCCCCCCTTTTTTTTTTGCCTCTCCATGTGACTTGCAGTATCTTGGTTCACAAGATGGGGGTTGGGAAGAAGCTCCTGCAGTGGGAGTGCTGAGTCTGAACCATTGGACTAACAGAGAACCTCAGACTCCAGGGAATATTCATTGGAGTCAGGTCTCCTGGAGGTCCTCATATCAGCACCAAGATGCAGCTCTACCAAACAGCCTACAAAGTACAGTGTTGGAAGCCTCAGGCCAAACAACCAGTAAGACAGGAACACAATCCCACTTATCAGAAAAATAAAAATAAAAAAAATGAGATGGCAAAAAAATATGTCACAGATGAAGGAGCAAAGCAAAAACCTACAAGATCAAATAAATGAAGAGAAAACAGGCAATCTACCTGAAAAACAACTCAGAGAAATGATAGCAAAGATGATCCAGAATCTCAGAAATAGAATGGAGGCATGGATTGTGAAAATACAAGAAATGTTTAACAAAGATCTAGAAGAACTAAAGAACAAAAGAACAGAGGTGAACAACACAATAACTGAAATGAAAAATATACTACAAGGGATAAAAAACAGAATAACTGAGGCAGAAGAACGAATAAGTGAGCTGGAAGACAGATTGGTGGAAATAACTGTGGAGGAGCAGAATAAAGAAAAAAGAATGAAAAGAATTGAAGACAATCCCAGAGACCTCTGGGACAATACTAAACGCACCAATATTCGAATTAAAGAGGTCCCAGAAGAAGAAGAGAAAAAGAAAGGGTCTGAGAAAATATTTGAAGAGATTATAGTGGAAAATTCCCTAACATGGGAAAGGAAACAGTCACCCATGTACAGGAAGCACAGAGAGTGGCACCCAGGATAAACCCCAGATGAAGCACATCAAGACACATATTAATCAAACTAACAAAAATTAAATTAAAAAAGAAAATTAGAAGCAGCAAGGGAAAAACAAAAAATAACATACAAAGGAAACCCCATAAGGTTATCATCTGACTTTTCAGCAGAAACTCTGCAAGCCAGAAGAGAGTAGCAGGATATACTTAAAGTGATGAAAGGGAAAACCTACGACCAAGATTACTCTACTCAGCAAGGATCTCATTCAGATTCGAAGGAGAAATCAAAATCTTTTCAGACCAGCAAAAACTAAGAGAATTCAGCAGCACCAAACCAGCTTTACAACAAATGCTAAAGAAACTTCTCTATGTGGGAAACACAAGAGAAGAAAAAGACCAAAAAAACAAGCCCAAAACAATTAAGAAAATGGTAATAAGAACATACATATCGATAATAATCTTGAACGAAAATGGATTAAATGCCCCAACCAAAAGACAAGACAGGCTGAATGGATACAAAAACAGACCCATATATATGCTGTCGACAAGAGACCCACTTCAGACCTAGGGACACATACAGACTCAAAGTGAAGGGATGGAAAAAGATATTCCATGCAAATGGAAATCAAAAGAAAGCTGGAGTAGCAATACTCGTATCAGATAAAATAGACTTTAAAATAAAGACTGTTACAAGAGATAAGGAAGGACAATACATAATGATCAAGGGATCAATCCAAGAAGAAGATATAACAATTATAAATGTTTATGCACCCAACCTAGGAACACCTCAATACATAAGGCAAATGCTAACAACCATGAAAGGGGAAATCGACAGTAACACAATAATAGTAGGGGACTTTACACCCCACTTACACCAATGGACAGATCAACCAAACAGAAAATAAATAAGGAAACACAAGCTTTAAGTGACACAATAGACCAGATAGATTTAAGTGATATTTATAGGACGTTCCATCAGAAAACAGCAGTTTACACTTTATTCTCAAGTGCACATGGAACATTCTCCAGGATAGATCACATCTTGGGTCACAAATCAAGGAAAAGTTAAGAAAATTGAAATCGTATCAAGCATCTTTTCTGACCACAACACTCTGAGATTGGAAATCATTTACAGGAAAAAAAACTGTAAAAAACACAAATACATGGAGGCGAAACAGTGCACTATGAAACAGCCAAGAGATCACTGAAGAAATCAAAGAGGAAATCAAAAAATACCTAGAAACAAATGACAATGAAAACACGATGACCCAAAACCTAAGGATGCAGCAAAAGCAGTTCTAAGAGGGAAGTTTATAGCAATACAATCCTACCTCAAGAAACAAGAAAAATCCAAATAAACAATGTAATCTTACAAATAAAGGAACTAGAGAAAGAAGAACAAAGAAAACCCAAAGTCAGTACAAGGAAAGAAATCATAAAGATCAGAGCAGAAATTAATGAAATAGAAACGAGGAAACAGTAGCAAAGATCAATGAAACTAAAAGCTGGTTCTTTGTGAAGACAAACAAAAATGATAAACCCTTAGCCAGACTCATCAAGAAAAACAGAGTGAGGACACAAATCAAAAAATTAGAAATGAAAAAGGAGAAGTTACAACAGACACTGCAGAAATACAAAGCATCCAAAGAGACTACTACAATCAACTCTATGCCAATAAAATGGACAACCTGGAAGAAATGGACAAATTCTTAGAAAGGTATAACCTTCCAAGACTGAATCAGGAAGAAATAGAAAATATGAACAGAACAATCACAAGTAATAAAATTGAAACTGTAATTAAAAATCTTCCAACAAACAAAAATCCAGGACCAGATGGCTTCACAGGCGAATTCTATCAAACATTTAGAGAAGAGCTAACTCTGATCCTTCTCAAACTCTTCCAAAAAATTGCAGAGGGAGGAACATTCCCAAATACATTCTATGAAGCCACCATCACCCTAATATCAAAACCAAACAAAAATCACACACACACAAAAATTATAGCCCAATATCACTGATGAACACAGATGCAAAAAACCTCAACAAAATATTAGCAAACAGAATCCAACAACATATTAAAAGGATCATACACCATGATAAAGTGAGATTTTTTTCCCAGGGAGCAAGGATTCTTCAATATACACAAATCAATCAATGTGATACACCGTGTTAACAAATTAAAGAATAAAAACCATATGATCATCTCAATAGATGCAGAAAAAGCTTTTGACAAAATTCAACACCCATATATGATAAAAACTCTCCAGAAAGTGGCCATAGAGGGAACCTACTTCAACATAACAAAGACCATATATGACAAACCCAGAGCAAACATACTCAATGGTGAAAAACTGAAAGCATTTCCACTAAGATGAAGAACAAGACAAGGATGTCCACTCCGGCCACTCTTATTCAACATAGTTTTGGAAATCCTAGCCACAGCAATCAGAAAAGAAAAAGAAATAAAGGAATCCAAATTGGAAAAGAATTAAAACTGTCACTGTTTACAAATGACACGATACCATACATAGAAAATCCTAAAGAAGCCACCAGAAAACTACTAGAACTAATCAGTGAATTTAGTAAGGTTTCAGAATACAAAAATAATGCACAGAGATCTCTGGTATTTCTATACACCAACAACAAAATATCAGAAAGAGAAATTAAGGAAACTATCCCATTTACCATTGCAACAAAAAGAATAAAATACCTAGGAATCAACCTACCTAAAGAGGCAAAAGACTTGTACTCAGAAAACTATAAAACCCTGATGAAAGAAATCAAAGATGACATAAACAGATGGAAAAATATACCATATTCTTGGATTGGAAGAGTCAATATTGTGAAAATGACTATACTACACAAAGCAATCTACAGGTTCAATGCAATTTCTATCAACTTACCAATGGCATTCTTCACAGAATTAGAACAAAAAATTTTACAATTTCTATGGAAACACAAAAGACCCCAAATAGCCAAAGCAATCTTGAGAAAGAAAAACAGAGCTGGAGGAATCAGGCTTCCCAATTTCAAACTACACTACAAAGCTACAATAATCAAGAGAGTATGGTACTGGCACAAAAATAGAAATACAGATCAATGGTTCAGCACAGAAAGCCCAGAGACAAACCCATGCACATATGGCCACCTAATTTACAACAAAGGAGGCAAGAACATACAACGGAGGAAAGACAGCCTCTTCAAAAGTGGTGCTGGGAAAACTGGACAGATAATGTAAAAGAATGAAATTAGAAAAATCCCTAACACCATACACAAAAATAAACTCCAGATGGATTAAAGACCTAAATGTAGGACAAGGCACTACAAAACTCTTAGAGGAAAACATAGGAAAAACACTCTTTGACATAAACCACAGCAAGATCTTTTTTGACCCACCTCCTAGAGTAATGAAAATAAAAACAAAAATAAACAAATGTGACCTAATGAAACTTAAAAGCTTTTGCACAGCAAAGGAAACCACAAACAAGATGAAAAGACAACCCTCAGAATAGGAGAAAATATGAAACAAATGAAACAACAAAGGTTTAATCTCCAAAATATACAAAGAGCTCATGGTGCTCAATATCAAAAAAACAAACAATCCAATTAAAAAATGGGAGAAGACCTAAATAGACATTTCACCAAAGAAGGCATACAGATGACCAAGAGGCACATGAGAAGATGCTCAACATCACTAATTATTTCAGAAATGCAAATCAAAACTACAATGAGGTATCACCTCACACTGGTCATAATGGCCGTCATCAAAAATCTTGAAACAATAAATGCTGGAAAGTGTGTGGTGAAAGGAATCCTCCTGCACTTTTGGTGGCAATGTAATTTGATACAGCCACTATGGAGAACAGTATGGAGGTTCCTTAAAAAACTAAAAATAGAACTACCATATGACCCAGCAATCCCACTGCTGGGCATATACCCTGAGAAAACCACAATTCAAAAAGAGACATGTACCACAATGTTCATTGCAGCACTATTTACAATAGCCAGGGCATGGAAGCAACCTAAATGTCCATCAACAGATGAATGGATAAAGAAGATGTGGCACATATATACAATGGAATATTACTCAGCCATAAAAAGAAATGAAATTGAGTTATTTATAATGAGGTAGATGGACCTAGAGTCTGTCAGAGTGAAGTATGTCTGAAAGAGAAAAAAAATATATCATATGCTAATGCATATATATGGAATCTAAAAAAAAAATTGTACTGATGAACGTAGTGGCAGGGCAGGAATAAAGACACAGACATAGAGAATGGACTTGAGGACACAGGCGGGAGGTGGAAGCTGGGGCGAAGTGAGAGTAGCATCAACATATATAGACTACCAAATGTAAAATAGTTAGCTAGTGGGAAACAGCAGCATAGCACAGGGACATCAGCTCGGTGCTTTGCAAAGACCTGGGGGGGGGTATAGCGTGGGTGGTAGGGAGACTCAAGAGGGAGGGGATGTGGGCATGTATGTATGCATATGGCTGATTCACTTTGTTGTGTGACAGAGGCTAGCACAGTATTGTGAAGCAGTTGTTCTCCATTAAGATATATTTTAGAAAAATATGTGTACTTACTAAACTTTACCACCATAAGAACAAATGTCTGTTGTGTTCATCTTTGTGTGTATCTCCAGACCTGACACTGTCAATATTTAAGAAATATTTATTGGATGATTGAATTATGCAGATAATATGATGGTGAGACTGTTTTATATGTATGTTAAAGAGAGTCGTGGAATATAAGAAACTTCAAGGTGAGATTCACAAAAGGTGTCTTTGGTTCCAAGTGTGATAAATGAAAGGAAGATCTTCCCTCAGGGAAGCTCTGCACGTGGCATAATCTTAGAGAGTAGTAAGTGTGGGTGTGATTTTAAAATAGGAAGTAGTGCAAAATAGGTATTTATTGTCAGTGGGTACAATTATCTGACTGGAATTATGATGTTATTCATTCCTGCTTTAAAATTTTGAAAAACGTATAAAAAATAAATGTCCTCCATATCACTTAAGTAGGTAACCATGCTGGATTATCTAATTTGCTTTTGATTGAGTATTTTGGTTGCCTAAGAAATAAATCAGATAGAGCAAAAATATTATAATGATCACAGTCATTATAGAGAGGGTAGAAATTATAGACACGCAGGAAAAAGAGTGGCAACTGAGTCCAATGCAAACATATAACCACTGTTGACATTTGGTTATATTTATTTACCTATTATCTAATACACATACTGAATCAAAATTGTTTCAATCAGCCTTTTTTACTTGAGGGAATTGCACAACCTGAAATCTATTCAAAATTTTGTGCCTGGAAATTTCTCAACCCAAGAATCAATGGTTTTTATCAGCATTTCCAGGAAATCTATTATAAAAAAAAAATGTTAAGAACCATTTCTTTGTCAATGCTGATATCAAGATGATAGATTCTAGGCTTCTTTGTGCTTGCTTAATGTTCAAAGGAAAGAGTAGAAGAAATGTCTTCTTCATGCACAATTTTCTAAACAATGCCATTTTCATGATATTTTGTCTAATTTTTGCTGCCACGATTGATGCTGTCAGCTGATAGAGTCTCATTACACCAATTTGAAATTAATCACTAGTGTCTTTAATGCCATTTCTACTGCTGTTATAGATCTCTTGACACTATGTAGATAATAAAGACACCCACACACACATATATATATATACTTTTAAGCCATATATTATATATAATAAAATATGTTATAACTTTCACAATTTATTTTTAACGTCTGCAAGAATCTGTTCTACTATTATATTATCATATGTAGTTTGATGGTGAAGTATTTATAGTCAGTTGATTTATGGAAGAACTGATTTCTTTTAAGCATTGAGTCCATCCCTGAGTGTAATATGGTTTGTTTATTCATGACCTTTTATAGTTCCTTCAATATCATTTTGACATTATTTTGTTAGATTTATATTTATGTAACATTTGGGAGCAATTGTAATCACATTTTTATCCTATTATATATGCTGTGCTTTTAGAGTTGATGTAAAGAAATGCTATTGCTTTTGTTTCTATGGATTTTTTGTCATTCAGTCAATCTTGTGGAATTCTGTATGCTTTCAAATACTTACTGATATAGTCATTTGAATTTTATTACACACAGTTCTGTTTTCTATAAATAACAATAATATTGTCTCTTTGTTTCCAAACTTGATGACTATTTTTTTTTCATTGTGCTCTTACCGTATTGGGTAGGATGTTTAGGATAACTTTGTATAGTAAATCAGTTACGATTAATAATATATTTTCTAAATAACATTTTCTAACTTATCTTTTAATGCACTATTTATTTGTGTTATTTTTATTATATGCTGAATCTAGTTGAATTAATTGAATTTTTAATTGTATTGTATTTTCTTCCTGATTTGGAAGTTAGATAGTCCATTTTAACATGAAAGTAACAAATATCTCTATTATTCTGCCACACCAAAGGAACTTGAACTACCTTACTCTCATAACTTCACTACTTTAATTTGACCTGGTTTTTCACACCAACATAATGAATCTCTATGTCTAATTTTTTAAGGTGGATGATTATTTAGGTTCACCAGTATGTTCACAGACTTTTTTTTATAATTAATTTTTACTGGAGTATATTTGCTTTATAATGTTGTATTAATTTCAACTGTTCAGTGAAGAGAATCAGCTATACATATACATATATCCCCTCTTTTATGGATTTCCTTCCCATTTAGGTCACCACAGAGCACTGAGTAGAGTTCCCTGAGCTATACAGTAGGTTATCATTAGTTATCTATTTTATAGAGTATCAGTAGTATATATATGTCAACCCAAATCTCCCAGTTCATCCCACCCTCCCCTTTCCTCCCCTGGTGTCCATATGTTTGTTCTCTATATCTGTGTCTCTATTTCTGTTTTGCAAATAAGATCACCTACTTTTAAGTTTACCAGTTTTTTCTTTATTCTGAGTTCCTTATTAATAAAATAAACCCTTGATATTTTGTTCTTTCCAGTAAATATCTTAAAGGATTGAATTATCTCACATTTATTTGACTAAAAGCTTTCTATGTCCTTTACTAAAATTATATTTATATATTAATTAAAAAATATTTTGAACATTTTTTTATAAGTCAGACTTTGGTCTAGGTGCCAATGCTATAACATTGCACCACAAGACAAAACTGTCCTCAACAATCTTCCTTTACAATCAATTAAGAAAATACAGTTGGTTAAAAAAATACAACATTTATTGTGTTTGATGGTTATTAGGAGACATAATAATCAAGAAAGTTAGGTGGAGTCAAGATGGAGGACTAGGAGTCCGGGTCTCCTCACAACTAGGGCACCTACCAGGAACCAGTGAGGAACCACGGACACCTAAGGGGATGGGACGAACCCCCAGCGACAGGTGAGACGTGAGGTGTGGCAGGGAGTGAAGTGGGAAGAGAAGTGGATGCAGGAAGGGGCCAGCTCCCCTGAGGAGTGGCTGGGGGAGGGGAGGAGTTCCTACACTCAGCGGGACCCACCCACGGTTAGGGTCCTTTCTCTCTCTCCTCTCCTTCTGGTACCCCTATAATGCAAATGTTGTTGTGTTTAATGTTGTCCCAGTGGTCTCATAGGCTGTCTTCATTTCTTTTCATTCTTTTTTCTTTATTCTGTTCCACAGCTGTGGATTCCACCATTCTGTCTTCCAGGTCACTTATCCATTATTCTGCCTCAGTTATTCTGCTACGAATTCCTTCCTGTGTACTTTTCATATCAGTTATTGTATTGCTCATCTCTGTTTGTTTGTTCTTTAATTCTTCTAGGTCTTTGTTAAACATTTCTTGCATCTTCTCAGTCTTTGCCTCCATTCTTTTTCCTAGGTCCTGGATCATCTTTACTATCATTATTCTGAATTCTTTTTCTGGAAGGTTGCCTATCTCCACTTCATTAAGTTGTTTTTCTGGGGTTTTACCTGAAGATAAAGAAGAGGAAATAAAAGAGGAAATCAAAAAATACCTAGAAACAAATGACAGTGAAAACAAGATGACCCCAAAACTATGGGATGCAGCAAGAGTAGTTCTAAGAGGGAAGTTCATAGCAATTCAAGCTCTCCTCAGGAAACAAGAAAAATCTCAAATAAAGAATCTAAACTTACACTTAAAGCAAGTAGAAAAAGAAGAGCAAAGAAAACCCCAAATTACTAGAAGGAAAGAAGGCATAAATATCAAAACAGAAATAAATGAAATAGAAACAAAGAAAACAAAAGCAAAAATCAATAAAACTAAAAGCTTTTTCTTTGAAAAGATAAACAAAATTGATAAACCACTAGCCAGACTCATCAAGAAAAAAGGAAGAGGACTCAAATCAATAAAATTAGAAATGAAAAAGGAGAGATTACAACTGACACCGCAGAAATACAAAAGATCATGAGACTACTACAAGCAACTATATGCCAATAAAATGGACAACCTGAAAGAAATGGACAAATTCTTGGAAAACTATAACCTTCCAAGACTGAACCAGGAAGAATTAGAAAATATAAACAGGCCAATCACAGGTAATGAAATTGAGACTGTTTCAAAAAAATCTTCCAACAAACAAAAGTCTAGGACCGGTTGGCTTCACAGGTGAATTCTATCAAACACTCAGAGAAGAGTAAACACCTATCCTTGTCAAACTCTTCCAAAAAACTGCAGGGGAGGAACACTCCGAAACTCATTCTACGAGGCCACCATCACCCTGATACCAACACCAGACAAAGATATCACAAAAAAGAAAATTATAGACCAATATCACTGATGAACATAGGCGTAAAAATCCTCAACAAAATACTAGCAAACAAAATCCAACAACACATTAAAGGGATCATACACCATGATCAATTGGGATTTATCCAGGGATGCAAGGATTCTTCAATATATGCAAATCAATCAATGTGATACACCATATTAACAGATTAAAGAATAAAAACCATATGATCATCTCAATAGATGCAGAAAAACCTTTTGACAAAATTCAACATCCATATATGATAAAAACTCTCCAGAAAGTGCGCATAGAGGGAACCTACCTCAACATGATAAAAGCCATATATGACAAACCCACAGCAAACATCATTCTCAATGTGAAAAAGTGAAAGCATTTCCTCTAAGATCAGGAACAAAACAAGGATGTCCACTCTTGCCACTATTTTTCAGCATAGTTTTGGAAGTCCTAGCCATGGCAATCAGAGAAGAAAAAGAAATAAAGGGAATACAAATTGGAAAAGAAGTAAAACTGTCACTGTTTGCAGATGACATGATAACGTACATCGAGAATACTAAAGATGCCACCAGAAAACTACTAGAACTAATCAATGAATTTGGTAAGTTTTCAGGATACAAAATTAATGCACAGAAGTCTCTTGCATGCTTATACACTGACAATGAAAGATCAGAAAGAGAAATTAAGGAAACAATCCCTATACCATTGCAACAAAAAGAATAAAATACCTAGGAATAAACTTACTTACGGAGGCAAAAGATCTGTACTCAGAAAACTATAAATCACTGATGAAAGAAATCAAAGATAACATAAACAGATGGAGAAATATACCATGCTCCTGGATTGGAAGAATCAATATTGTGAAAATGACTATACTACCCAAGGCAATCTACAGATTCAATGCAATCCTTATCAAACTACCAATGGCATTTTTAACAGAACTAGAAGAAATAATTTTACAATTTGTATGGAAACACAAAAGACACAGAATAGCCAAAGCAATCTTGAAAAAGAAAAACGGAGCTGGAGGAATCAGGCTCCCTGACTTCAGGCTATACTACAAATCTACAGTAATCAAGACAGTATGGTACTGGCACAAAAACAGAAATATAGATCAATGGAACTGGATAGAAATCCCAGAGATAAACCCACACACATATGGTCACCTTATCTTTGACAAAGGAGTCAAGAATATACAATGGAGAAAAGACTGCCTCTTCAGTAAGTGGTGATGGCAAAGATGGACAGCTACATGTAAAAGAATGAAATTAGAAAACTCCCTAACACCATACACAAAAATAAACTAAAAATGGATTAAAGACCTAAACGTAAGGCCAGACACTATAAAACATAGTAAACATGTTTCCTATGAGGAAAACATAGGCAGAACAGTCTATGACATAAATCACAGCAAGACCCTTTTTGACCCACCTCCTAGAGTAAGGGAAATAAAAACAAAAATAAACAAATGGGACATAATGAAACTTAAAAGCTTTTGTACAGCAAAGGAAACCATAAACAAGACAAATAAGACAACCTTCAGAATAGGAGAATATATTTGCAAATGAAGCAACTGACAAAGGATTAATCTCCAAAATATACAAGCAGCTCATGCATCTCAATATCACTAAAACAAACAACCCAGTCCATAAATGAGCAGAAGAGCTAAATAGACATTTCTCCAAAGAAAACACAGACAGCCAACAAATGCATGAAAAGATGTTCAATATCCCTGATCATTAGAGAAATGCAAATCCAAATCACAATGAGGTATCACCTCACACCAGTCAGAATGGCCATCATCAAAAAAATCTACAAACAATAAATTCTGGAGAGGGTGTGGAGAAAAGGGAACCCTCGTGCACTGTTGATGGGAATGTAAATGGATACAGCCACTATGGAGAACAGTATGGAGGTTCCTTAAAAAACTCAGAATAGAACTACCATATGACCCAGCAATCCCACTACTATGTATATACCCTGAGAAAACCATCATTCAAAAAGAGTCATGCACCACAATGTTCATTGCAGCACTATTTACAACAGCCAAGACATGGAAGCAACCTAAATGTCCATCAACAGATGAATGGATAAAGGAGATGTGGCACATATATACAGTGGAATATTACTCAGCCATAAAAACTAAGGAAATTGAGTTATTAGTAGTGAGGTAGATGAACCTAGAATCTGTCATTCAAAGTGAAGTGAGTCAGAAAGAGAAAAACAAATACCGTGTGTTAATGCATATATATGGAATTTGAAAAAGCAGTAGTGATGAATCCAGTGGCAGGGCAGGAATAAAGTCTGAGACATAGAGAACAGACTTGAGGGCACAGGGATGGAGGGGAAGCTGGGATGAAGTGAGAGAGAAGGACTGATATATATAGAGTACCAAATGTAAACTGGATGGCTAGTGGGAAGCTGCTGCATAACACCGGGAGATCAGCTCCGTGCTTTGTGACGACCTAGAGGGATGGGAAAGGTAGGGTGAGACTGAGGCTTAAGAGGGAGGGGATAAGGGGATATATGTATACATATAACTGATTCACTTTGTTGTACAGCAGAAACTAACACAACATTGTAAAGCATTTATACTCCAATAAAGATGTGGAAAAAAAAAAAAAAAAGAAAGGTAGAGAATTCTTGAGTATGGGAGGAGGAATGCCAGTTTACAAAGAATGATTGAGGAAAATCTTGATAAAGTGAACAAGTCTGTTGCTATAAGGGAGTGAGCCATGCAGTGATGTAAGCACTCACAGCATTGTAGAGAAGATGTACAGCAAGTGGAAGGCTTCTGAGCCTGAAGGGGTAAGACTAGCCATATGTTTAGCATGGCTGAAGTGAAGTGAGTGGAAGAGAAAGTAGCTTAGAGGAGAGAGAAAAAGAGAAGGAACAGAAGTTGAGGTCAGAAAGGCATTAGCTTTTGAGATCTTACAGACTTTGTTCAATGGCTAAGGTCTTTCACTTTTAGAGGAGTAAGCTAAGAAGCCATTAGATGATTTCAACAGTGGAGTGAGATGATCTTTCATCCTAAAAACATGTTTTAAATTTGCACATTTTTAATGTGTGGAGCATGAGAAACTTCTGCAGTGATACAAGCAGTGGTTATTTATAGACATAATTTTGTAGCTCAGGGAAGAATCAAGGTTCTATCTTATTTCTTGTTAAAAATAGCAAAAAAAAAAAAAAAAAGAAAAACCAAAAAACACATAAGATTGGGAAGCGTTTTAAACAGATATATTTATTAATTGTAGGATCCTTCGGAATATTTTGTGTATCTCCAAGAGTACCATAAAGTATGTAGTATTTAACAGAATCTTCCATGCTGAGAGTCTCATTGGTAAATAATACTACTAGGGCTTCCCTGGTGGCGCAGTGATTGAGAATCTGCCTGCCAATGCAGGGGACACGGGTTCGAGCCCTGGTCTGGGAAGATCCCACATGTCGCGGAGCAACTGGGTCCGTGAGCCACAACTACTGAGCCTGCGCGTCTGGAGGCTGTGCTCCGCAACAACAGAGGCCACGATAGTGAGAGGCCCATGCACCGCGATGAAGAGTGGCCCCCGCTCGCCGCAACTAGAGAAAGCCCTCGCACAGAAACGAAGAACCAACACAGCAAAAATAAATAAATAAATAAATTTTAAAAAATAATAATAATAATACTAAAAGCACATCGTGAAATTCTGAACACCAGAATTTAGTGCTATAGCCTCAGACTTGTTCTCTCTTCAGACTGACTTCCTGCAAAACATTTTAATAAGGTTTGAGCCCAATTTGTAATTCTGATTATTTACTTCCTTAGTGAAACCACTGAAATGGGCCTTTATTGCTTCTAGGATAAATTCCAAAGTCCTACCTGATCTGAACTTTTTCTACTCATCTAATTTAATTCCACTGCTCATAGTTAAACACGATGACCTTCAGTCATATTGAATTAATGGAAATTCCTGAATTCACTCTGCTTTTCTTCTGTCTCTATAATTTTCATTCCCTTTTTCCTTTTTCTGAAACGACTTTCTCCCTCCTTCTCTGTTGGCTAAGTTCTGTTCATTGCTTCATATCTAGACTTTCTTGGGAATATTTTCTATTTTCCTCCTCCCACCTCCAGAATGGCTTATGCTCTTCTCTTGTACTCTGATAACTCCCAAGCATTCATTCTACCATGTCAAAAATTTGCTAATGTATTTTTTTTCTCAATAAGATTAATTTCCTAGCACATAGCCTGATACATACATGGAATGAATGGAGTGAATAAGATAAGTAATATATTCATAATTTTGTATTCATCTAAAAGTTTAGGTGAACTTTTTAGACTATGACTTCAGTAAATGCACTTTGTTCCCCCTGTTAATATTTTCTTGTCCACTTTCCAATTCCAGTTTTTATTTTTTCTTCTTTTAGTAAAATAGCCTTGTAATAATGTAGTTGAAAGAAATTTAGAAAAGTGCTCCCATCTATACTTAGCAGGTGCTTTGCCCTAAATTTTTTTTTTACTTTTTTCTTTTTAACATCTTTACTGGAGTATAATTGTTTTACAATGGTATGATAGTTTCTGCTTTATAACAATGTGAATCAGCTATACATATACACATATCCCCATATCTCCTCCCTCTTGCATCTTCCCCCCAACTTCCCTATCCCATCCTTCTAGGTGGTCACAAAGCACTGAGCTGATCTCCCTGTGCTATGTGGTTGCTTCCCACTAGCTATCTATTTTACATTTGGTAGTATATATAAGTCTATGCCACTCTCTCACTTCGTCCCAGCTTACCCTTCCCCCTCCCCGTGTCCTCAAGTCTATTCTCTACATCTGCGTCTTTATTCCTTTCCTGCCCCTAGGTTCTTCATAACAAATTTTTTGTTTTTTTTAGATCCATATATATGTGTTAACATATGGTATTTTTCTCGTTCTAACTTACTTCACTCTGTATGACAGACTCTAGGTCCATCTACCTCACTACAAATAACTCAATTTTATTTCTTTTTATAGCTGAGTAATATTCCATTGTATATATGTGCCACATCTTCCTTATGCATTCTTCTGTCGATGGACACTTAGGTTGCTTCCATATCCTGGCTATTGTAAATAGTGCTGCAATGAACATTGTGATACATGACTCTCTTTGAATTATGCTTTTCTCAGGGTATATGCCCAGTAGTGGGATTGCTGGGTCGTATGGTAGTTCTATTCTGAGTTTTTTAAGGAACCTCCATACTGTTCTCCATAGTGGCTGTATCAATTTACATTCCCACCAACAGTGCAAGAGGGTTCCCTTTTCTCCACACCCTCTCCAGCATTTACTGTTTGTAGATTTTTTGATGATGGTCATTCTGACTGGTGTGAGGTGATACCCCATTGTAGTTTTGATTTGCATTTCTCTAATGATTAGTGATGTTGAGCATTCTTTCATGTGTTTGTTGGCAATCTGTATATCTTCTTTGGAGAAATGTCTACTTAGGTCTTCTGCCCATTTTTGGATTGGGTTGTTTGATTTTTTGATATTGAGCTGCATGAGTTGCTTGTAAATTTTGAAGATTAATCCTTTGTCAGTTGCTTCATTCGCAAATATTTTCTCCCATTCTGAGGGTTGTCTTTTGGTCTTGTTTATGGTTTCCTTTGCTGTGCAAAAGCTTTTAAGTTTCATTAGGTCCCATTTGTTTATTTTTGTTTTTATTTCCATTTCTCTAGGAGGTGGGTCAAAAAGGATCTTGCTGTGATTTGTGTCATAGAGTGTTCTGCCTATGTTTTCCTCTAAGAGTTTTATAGTGTCTGGACTTACATTTAGGTCTCTAATCCATTTTGAGTTTATTTTTGTGTATGGTGTTAGGGAGTTTTCTAATTCCATTCTTATACATGTAGCTGTCCAGTTTTCCCAGAACCACCTATTGAAGAGACTGTCTTTTCTCCATTGTATATTCTTGCCTCCTTTATCAAAAATAAGGTGACAATATGTGTGTGGGTTTATCTCTGGGCTTCTTATCCTGTTCCATTGATGTATAAACATTCCCGATCTCATCTAAATTGTTTTAATTAATGTCAATGTACAGTGTTACTCAGTTTTCTTTCCTCTTATACACTACTATTAGTCATATGAAGCAGCTGTGATAATCCAGTATTTAATTCCATTAAAACTTGACATGTTTTCTCTTTAATATGATTATATTATATATGATTATATATGTCACACCTTGCAGATGATGAGTGTTAAAAAATTTTATCTAAATCTGATTAACCAATTGTAGTTACTTTAAGTATTATAAATAAAAATAATTTTACAACATATGTTTAAATTTTTAACCTTATAATGCCAATATAAATAAAGGTATGGGGAATGTGACAGATACATCTCTATAATGTATCTATTGGGGATAACAGAATTTGGCAAACAATGTTTAATATTAGATGTCTAAATATCCATCCATATGCATTTCTCTAAAGAAACTCAAATTCCAGGCAGACAGAAATACTGTATTATTGTATAACTTGTCTAATATAATTTGAGAGTTGGATAGATTAATTTAAAAATCAACTTGGTTGAGTATATTATTGGCTACCTGCCATTTTTAAATGGTCCCAAATAATTTTTTTTGTGGAAATTCTGTTAACTAGTGTGCATTAAGTTGAATGCACTTAAGTCCTGAAGACTTTCAGCTAGTTTAATAATGCAGATTAAAATACTACAGTGCTACATGTATAATATTAATAAATCTTTAATAATGTGCTTTTAATGAAACTGAGTGAAATGTGTTCTATAGAAAGACAACAAACAAGATTACAATCAGAAAAGCTATGAATTTAATAGGCAAGAAGGGTGGTGATATATATATATATACTATATGTACATATATATTAAGAATGATAGTTATCTATATCCATATCTATGGTGATATATACATATAGTCTATATGAATATATATCTTTTTTACTTCTTAACATAGGAAAGAATATATATATGCATATATTATATAATCTATATACCCTCCTATTTTAAGAAGTAAAAAAAAATTTGTATATATATATATATTATATATATATATACACATATATATATAGATAGATAGATAGATATTCCTGTCTTAGGAAGTAAAATAAATCTATCTTCTATGTATTTATGTGTCATCTATTTATTATTTCTTTTATAATATTTTAACACTATTTTAATGCACTGAAATGACTTTAGTTCAAAAAATTGTTGGGCTTACCTGGTGGAACAGTGGTTGAGAATCTGCCTGCCAATGCAAGGAACACGGATTCGAGCCCTGGTCTAGGAAGATCCCACATGCCGTGGAGCAACTGGGCCCGTGAGCCACAATTTACTGAGCCTGCGCATCTGGAGCCTGTGCTCCGCAACAAGAGAGGCCATGACAGTGAGAGGCCCACGCCCCGCGATGAAGAGTGGCCCCCACTTGCCGCAACTAGAGAAAGCCCTCGCACAGAAACGAAGACCCAACACAGCCATAAATAAATAAATAAATAAACCCAAAAGTTAAAAAAAAAAAAAAAAATTGTTAGGAGTTCCCTTGTTGCCTAATGGTTAGAGTTCCGGGCTTTCACTGCTATGGCCTGGGTTCAATCCCTGGTCGGGAAACTGAGATCCTGAAAGCTGCACGGCCAACATTAAATTAAATTAAATTAAATTAAATTAAATTAAATATTGTTAAATTAGATTTGATTATCAAATATTTAAATAAATAAAAATACAAAATAAATTCCACTTTATATGTTGCAGGTCCTAAATATTTCCACATCTTCCTTAATCCTAGAAATGTGATATTAGAAACTGAAATGTACTTGATGAAAAAATTCTTGATGAATGAGTAAACTACAAACTGTAGTACAGGAATGTATGTGATGTTCAGCAATAAAGTAGACAGAACTACTAATAGGTGGAAAAACATGGATGAATCTCAAAGTATCATGCTAAGTGAAGGTGGACAATCCAAAAGGCTACATGTTTTATTAATCCACTCATGTGACATTTTGGAAAAAGGAAAAATATAGGTTAAAAAAAAAAAGCAGATCAGTGATTTCCAGGAGTTGATTTCAGGGAAGATGTAGACTACAAAGGGGACATCCTGAAGGAATTTAGGTATTTGAGAGTTCTTTATCTTGATTATAGTGGTGTTTACATGATTGGATGTATATGTCTAAACTCATAAAACTGTTCATCAAAGAGAATAAGTTTTACTGTATATAAATAAACAGTAATTTAAAATATAGTACCATCCTTATAAATAATCTGTTACTTTCATTCAAATTTTTACTAATGATACGCTTCTTCAAATTTTCTTTATGCTACTGTTTCTAGAACAATTTTTATAGGTCCTTTTCCATCTACACCTTTTCTTTTTTGCACATATAGTAATTGTACATACAAAATCCCATTCATATGATAAGTGGATCTAAGGTACTTTGATAGAAAAAAAATAGAAATAATAATAAAAATTATTATTTTTTAATTTAACATTTGGAATGAAGGCTTTAGCATTGACTACTTTAAACCTCTAGTCACATAATAGCATCACATAGTGCTTTAAACATAGATTTATTTCAATGGTAAATTTATTGATTTTTCTCTTATTTTGAGTTTCCTCTCATTATTCTATATCTTTCTCTTTTGAGTCAATGCACTAGAGTGTCTCTCCTAAGGAGAAGAAGAATGCTTGCACATTTTATTATTTACACATCCAATTCTTCTCCTATCATCTATGTCCCCCATCTGTCTTATATACTTAAATAAATGAATCCTCATTAAGCAATCTTCCTTTAATACAACAGGGCTTTACTGCAAAAGAAATGTATATATTGTGGGTTATTAAAAATTGCTTAATTCTTATTTTGGAAGTAACAATTTTATTTTACTTATTACCTAAAGGGAACTTGTTAGTCATTCTGAATCAGTATGGTTACTCTAGTCATCTATTCATTGCATTTATTAAGAACCTACTTCATGTTAGGCACAGTTCTACATCATGGAAATGATTAATAGGACTTTAACTCTGCTCTCAAGGACCCAAGAGACATATAACGGAACAATAATTCCTTTTTACACAATAGTTGTACATAATTATGTGGAAGTTCATAGAAGGGAAAGATGATCTTGGCTTCAGGATTTATGATTTTAGAGATGTGGCAATTAAAACGGGTCTTGAAGAATGGGTATATATTTGCTATATTGATGTAGCATGGCTAAGGGCATGGCAGTAGAGAGAAGAGCACATGGAAAGGATATGCTGGGGCAGAAGATTAAGTAAGACAATCCAGGACAAGTTATGGAAGAGTGTAAAATGGAAATAGTTTGGACTACTTTGACATGTTCTAAACCAGAAGAAAATATGGTTACATTAATGATTTAGAAAGCACTGGAAAATCTAGCAATAATTTGGGTGTTGATTTAGAAATAGATGAATATTATTTTCATCATTATATTAATACTGCAAATATTTACCTCGGGTTTTGATTGTCCAATGCATGGAATGGATTATGGTTAATTTACTGGTAAAATGGTATATGAATTATTTCTACAGGAATATATTTACTTCTAAGTAGCTTTAGATAATAAGGAAAAAAGTTCTTGATTTTTGTATGTGGCTCATGTACTAATTTAATTCTAGATATCTACATCATAGATAACTAAACTTTCTAAAGAAAAGTAATCCAGACATTTTCAAATCTATATCCCTTCTCTGGGCAAGTTTATCTCTTAATATTTGTGGGGTTAGAAAACAAACAAAACCTAACCCTTGCCCCCAAGAGCTGACAACCTAGTTGAAGGAAGTCATTAGAACATGCAAAAGAAAAGATAAACAAAGCCATATTTATGACATAAAGTAGAGAACTGATAGATATCACTGATGAGAGGAAGACATATAATGCTAGAATATGGGATTATGCTTCCCTTGTTAAAAATGAAAAGCTAAGAAAAAATTTGAATTATATCCGTTATACTTAAAATTTGAGCTTTTTTTTGATTACTTTAACGACTAACCCCCTCACACATATTACTATTCATAATACTAAAAATCTTTACCTTATCTTTTAAATAATATTTCTTAAAATATTTTCATACCAAAGAGAATAAATGGAATGGAACAGAATAGAATGAAATGGAATGGAATGCAGAGTTTGGCTGTGGGCCATTATTATAATGTACTCTTTTATGGAGTTAGACATGGAAATGAAGAGAGAATCACTTTTAAAAAGCTATAAAAGAAACAAGAATAAAAATACCTTTTAAGTTATGAATAAAGTCATTACTGAAATTGAAAAAAAATTTTTTGAGTATTGAAAGCCCTGAATTATGACAATGCAAGATCTCATGCAAACTCTCAGAGTGTATTTTGACTCATGTATATCTCTGAACTGGAGGCATATTTGACCCCTTATTCATTCATACATTGTTTCTTTGGTAGTGTTTTTATATTAATAAAAATAAATTTTTAATATTTGCTTTAGCTATAGTAAGACACTACATGACATAAGTTATTAGATACTGCTATAGCCTAAAATTCATATGTTGAAAACTAATCCCCATGTGATAAAACTTGGAATTGGGGCCTTTGGGAGGTGATTAGGTCATAAGGACAAAGCCCTCATGAATGGGATTAGTGCCCTTATAAAGAGAGCCCAGACAACTTTCATGCCTGTTCCACCATGTGAATACACAGTGAGAAGATACCTGCTTATGAACCAGAAAATAGGACCTCATATGACTCTGAATCTGTCAGCACCTTGGTCTTGGACTTCCCAGCCTCTGGAACTGTGAGAAATAAATTTCTGTTGTTTATAAGCCACTCAGTTGATGGTGTTTTTGTTATAGTGGCCTGAATGAATTGACAGAAATACACAACACAAACACATATACATATGAACATGAGAACTTAAAATATTTTATCAACTATTTTGTAATATGTTTGTTTATTATTCAAAATAATCCTCATAATTTTGAAATACATTTTCTTAATTTTTGTCTATCTTATAGTAGTGATTATACAGGTTTTCAATAATGAGCAGTTTTGTGCATTTTCGTACATTAGATTTAATTGCATTTTTTAATGTTCTGAGTGGGTAAATAAGTTTATTATACAAATATCACATTGATCCTTAAAAACCATATAAGACAGATATTGTTATTCTAATTTTATGAAAGAGCACAATTAAACTAAGTAAATTTTTTATGTAAGGTTAAAAAGACCCAATTTGAACCCATCTATACGACCTCACATTTAATGCTGTGGATACGTAAGCATTATAAAACCCACAAATAATGAAACTCAAGAAACCTGAAACTTTGTAATTTTTTATGTATCTTAAAAAAATTACCTGAAAAAGCATTACTTGAAAGTGCTAAAGATTCAGTGATAAGCAATGAGGGCACCATCTATGTGCCTATGGAAAAATAATAGAAAATATTTACCTCAGAATTTTAAGTGAGAATTCAACGTGTTAACATTTGTAAAGATCATTAAACCATGCATAGAACATAGCAAATGCTTTATAAATGTTAGCCCTTATTGTTTTATTTTTACAATGCTGGTATTATTATTTTCACAAATATATATTTTTAGATATAGATGTGAGTCCATTTGAGAGATACACTACTGATATTATGTAGATATGGCATTCTAATAGATCATTTTCCAGGAGTTTTGCTTTCTTTGTCAAATATGCTATCATTTATTTTAAGATCTGAACACTTTCTTCTTCTGTTATCCTTAAATTTCCCTTTTTCCTCTTATACTTCCTTCTCTTCCTCCTTCCTCTCCTCTTCTTCTAGGACTTCAAATTCTTAACAATAATTAATAACTTTAATAGTGAATATTTGAAATCTGGCATGCATAATAGTCCAACAGTATTTTTCCAACAATTTGTCTTTAATAAATAGAAGTATATATCTTTATTTTATGTGGCCACATCTTCCTCATCCTGTGGAACTGCTGAATCTTAGAATGTTACACTGACCCCAGCAACCTGGAATTAAAAAAAAGGGTTAAGTTCTCAGAATTGTGTGGAATTCAAGATATATTGCATAGTAAATTTAATACAAAGCCGAAGATTTTAACAATACCTTTATTCCTAAAAACATGAACATTGGTTTGGAACTGAAAAGTCTGTTAATTAATTTTGAATCATTCCATTTACTTTTTTTGGTATCACTGACAAGAAAGTGGGCAGCACGTCAGATATTAATAATCACAAAAACATCAATAGCCCTTTTGAAACCCCATCCAAGCGCTGCCTCTATTTTAATATATAAATTACTTTCCCACATTTATCTAAGTCCTTCTACAAGATTGCTCTCTTAGAATGTACTACAATTTTTGAAAATTTTTTCTTTTCAAAATATAACATTTGTTTTCCCACTTTTTAGGTGAACATTGGTAGATTTCCTCCAATACCTGAATAAAATATCAGTCTATCTTTGTTGCCCTTCTCCTCTTCCTTTTCCAACTTTTCCTTCCATCTATTACCATCAATTTTCTTCCTATGCAGCTTTGAATCTTAGCCCAGAAAACATATCTTTTGTTTTTGTTTTTTCCTTCTGCTCCATGCTGGTATATTTAAACAGGTTACGTAGATATTCATAACTTCTGAGCTAAATGTTTGCAATAACTTCCTAGTTGATCTACTCTCTGCCTGTTGCCATTGTCCTGCCAAACGTTCATTCCTAATCCAGCACACAGCCACTAAAATACAGACTTGTTTATGTCACATCCTGCCACATTTCCACACAAATTACTGTCCCTCAACAAGTCTCTACCTCATTGAAGTTAACGCAAACCCCATAAAATGCTATGCAGTGATTTTCAAAGGAGATACAACTGCTTTCAGAAACTGTTTTATATTTGGGTTTTTTCCCCTAATAATTGGGACATTCTGTAACACTCAGTATGTGGAACCAGGGCTCTAAGTTTTCCCTTCTACACGGAAGAATACCACAAAATAAAAAAAAGCAGCCTGCATACTACAACTTTTGATTTTCCATGCGGATGGAAGCAATCTTACCAGATAATCAGGTAAGCAAGACAAAACATAATAAATAGAAGCATAAACACTAGAACCATTCATAATTAACTGAGCCTAGAATCTAAGTGTTTTTAACATATGATGACTAAGTATTTTAATGTTTTTATACACTATTAATTTTCCTGTAACCATATAATTTAATGGAAAACAGGTTGTGCTTTACTTCCATCAGAACATCACTTAAAATTATTATTTACCAGTTAAAGCACATCTGGCAGTCTTTCTTGTGGTATTTGAGTTGCCGGTTTAACATAACGCAATCTGCATTCGTATCTGAGCTGTCACATGCAAAGACGTAATAGTGGAGATTTGAAACTACTTTTAAAAGACTTAGAAGTAGGATAACCATATAATGTATCACTTAAAATAGGGACGCTCTTGATAATAAAATGATGCATTAAAATAATTAGTATTTAATATTTTTTGAAATGCTTGTTTCTTGATTTTTTATTATGTTGGTGAATTATAAAGTGGTTATATTCAAACATTGTTTTCAAAAATGAATTCTTGGGCTTCCCTGGTGGCGCAGTGGTTGGGAATCTGCCTGCTAATGCGGGGGACACGGGTTCGAGCCCTGGTCTGGGAGGATCCCACGTGCCGCGGAGCAGCTGGGCCCGTGAGCCACAACTGCTGAGCCTGCGCGTCTGGAGCCTGTGCCCCGCAGCGGGGGGGGGGGGGGGGGCCGCGATAGTGAAAGGCCCGCGCACCGCGATGAAGAGCGGTCCCCGCACCGCGATGAAGAGTGGCCCCCGCTTGCCGCAACTGGAGAAAGCCCTCGCACGAACCGAAGACCCAACACAGCCAAAAATAAATAAATAAATAAAGTAGCTATAAAATTAAAACAAAACAAAACAAAAAAAAAAAACTGCCAAGATTATCCTTCCAACCTCCTTCAGATGTACTCATGATAGCTGTCTCCAGAGAAATAAACAAAAGGGTATGGAGAGATAGATCAGTGTAGACCTGGAGCTTGAGCTCCTAAAAAAAAAATCCCTAGACAAAAAGGATCATTGATGGCTTCTTTAAAAAAAAAAAAAAAAAAATGAATTCTTTCTAAAAATAACATATATCATTGTATGTTGAAACAAAATAATATTATTGATTATCTAAACATTTTTAAAGGGGATTTCTGTTTCCAAGGACTAAAATTACCCTTCTGCTATAAACAACCAGAATATCAAATAAATATAGGAAGCAAATGTTTCCAGACACTGGACAAGGAATGAAGGAAGATGAATTCTTCAAGAAATTAACAGATGAAATGTAAATTGAATTAGGTTGAAATAAAATAAATAGATAGATATTTCTCTATCAACCATTTATAACATAGCTGAGATAATCACAGTACTCTTCAGAATGTGTCAGACTTTTGAGGGAATGTACAGTTGTGGCAGAAACTTTTTCTAGCCTCTTTGACTCTTTCTGCATCATCACTCTTCAGTGGAACAGCCTATCCTTCCACTGGATTTTTAGTCACTATGTTAGTTTCAGTTTATGACTTGGTAAATGTCATTCTAAACTTGCTTGATTTATCATAGCCTCCTCAAAATTTTTACCTTTGTTTTCTGAGCAATCTCACTTAGCTTCTCACTTTGAATATTTCTTTTATTACTCTAAGATACATTTCAAACGTATTTATTCTGTCTTGTCACCTTTGGGATGTTTCTACTTTTTATTTATGAGCACATACATCATCTCCCTGAGATCTTCTTGGTCACTGCTTCCATTTGATAACTGATGATATTGTGGGATAAACCGCCTGAGAGGGAAGGCACACCAGCTAAGAGTCCAAGAATTTGCTTGCTCATCCAGTTTCCTTCCAGATTGCACTGAAATTTACTGGGAGAAAAGGAAGTCTCATTCCTTCTTACATGTCAGTGTCCCTGGTGTAACTTTTCATACGAAAGTATCTTGGTTTTTCTTTAGAATATCTACCTACTTTTTTCTTTCTTTCTTTTTTTTTTCCTCTATAGCACATATGTTACAGACCTAAAATTACCACATTTTAGATGGTAATTTTAGAGAGCACATGATGATAATTTATACAGTGAAAGATAAACTTACCTAATTCTGGCAGACTGTAATTCTCTACTCTCTGGAGCCTAAATTGAATCATTACATTCCTTGTAAAATGTTTTAGGTTGATGCAATACCAATATGTATCTTCTAATTGCTCATTATTACTGCTTAGTTCTTTCACTGAAGTGGAAGCATCACATTAAACAATTCCAAAATAATGACTCTTTTAGTCATGAACTACCGTGCAACAATGTAAAAATCACTGATTTGTTGGAAAGAAAACAATAAATGATGGCAGGTGAAAAGATTGCACTGTGGTTCTTATCTATCCTGCCTTGACAAGAGCTCTACTTGGATCTGCAGCTTATTGTATTTGATTATTACATATGTATAATGATTTCTAAAAATATTGGGTAATTTATCAAGATATCTTAACGATGCAGTTGTGAATTTATCCTTATACATGTAACTTTCCAATTACTTTAAAGTAAGTTTTTTACCAAGATCACTTTTCTTTTTCCAATAGAGGAATTCAGATATTTTACTTTCAGAATGACAGTAAACTTATTTGAAAAGCAAAATGGACTCTATTACATCTATAATATCGTAATAATCATACATTATTTTACACTTCAAACGTTCTCTTTAAATACAAGGTGCTGAACATAGAAGTTAGTGGGTGGGACTTCTTTCACTTGCAACTGTAATATGAATGAAAAAATACTGAAAAAAACTGTGAGAAGTAAAAGTGTTCTCTTTATACTGTGGCATCAGTGTCTTGAAACGGTTTTTACTACCATGAAAGGCAGTTGGGCCATATGAAGTTGAAGTCAAAATCCAAATTGAATTGTAAATTAAAGCAAACAATCTTAGAGATTACTTGTTTAGAGAAGTCCTAATTTAATTAAGATATGTGTGCTTCCTTAGGAATTATTTTTAACATCTTGGGATTATCTACTGAGCCACTCTCAAACATGTGGGTTGTTTTTCTAATAACTATAATGAGTTGTCCTAATCCATTGATACTCTTTCAGCCTCTTCAGTTTTTCTTCAGGTAATGCGTTTGGGGGAGACATATGTATAGCCTCAGAACTACTTCAGTGAATGGATTAGGGCCCAATGTTGTCTGAACTGGTTCTGAACCTACTGTGAATTCTGTCCTGCCAATGAGCTAGACTGTAGGCAGGCCTTCTCTAAAAACTCTAAATGCCTGCATATTTTATTGTGTAACACCTGCATTTTGAGCAGGTTGAGGTTGTTATCTGTCAGTGTTCCCACGTATCTTTGGTCACTCTCTGGGTCTTCCTGGTTCCATTCCTTCTACTGGCTTTTATTGATGTGGTTGCACAAAGATAATGTGAGGATGAGTGTGTGGTTCCTTTGGGAATATTAGAGGGTCTTGCATCAAGTCCCTCCTTCACTGATGATTCTCTAGATTATATAACCCTGTCTCCCTCCAGCTTCTCAAAATATCCAAGCCCTCAAATATCCTTTTCAAATAACGTTATCCATTCATTATTTGAGTGTGCCCCTCAGCATCCTTAGGTTGTTTCTTTCTTCTCTATTTTTCATGCTCCTTCATAGGAGTTGCAGGAACCCATGAGTCTAATTCTGTCTTCTTAGAGGGATGGAAGCAGCTACTCTTCTCCATTTCTTCCCAGCCTCCCGTCATCACAGTTCTTACTTACCCTGATGGCAAAGGATGCCTCCACAAACTCCTGATATCAGAAGAGAACAGGGAAGAAACAATTATCAGTCCCTATATTCTCATGTGACAACACATTCCAAGGGACTCAGACCAGGCTCTCTTACCAATTTCTCAACATATATTGAGTGGTGATGCCAAAGTGGAACTGATATTTCCAGCTTATCAAGTTGTCAGGGGTGAGATGTTTGTCTCAGCTTGTTTCAGACAACTTCAACCTCAGGAGTGATGTTCCTAAGGAGTCCCTCTTTATTTGGCTTTTGTTGAAAAACAGTCCCTCTCTTTTCCTTGATAACCTTATTCAAAGAAATGGGTCACTCTCTTTCACAGAACTTTTTCTTTTTTTTTTCTTTACAGAGTCTTCATAAATATAAATAAATTTATTTATTTATCACAGACATATTTTCTTTTTGCCCACTTTAACATAATCTTTATGAGGGCAGATACGTTTCAAGTCTGATTTCCATTGCAACTCCCAAACTGTAAACAATAATTGAAATGTATAATTATTTATTTTTAAAGCAAATTAATAAATCCATGAGTGAGTATTCTCTAAAAAGAATGTAAGTGGACATCATCTACCCTGATCTATGAACTCTCTACTCTAAATTGTAAATCTGCTTAATTCAGTTAACATCCAGGTTAACTTAATTTAGGTTAAGGTTTAGGTTTTTAAAACATTTTAAATCTAGGTGAAGTAGAAGCACTTATAACTAAAAAAATTACCAGTTTTTATCATTCAAGGTGAGAGATAGATTATATAGGAAGTAACTGAATAGATAGTAAGTAGTAAGAATAGATAGTAAGTTTTATAAAGAACTTCAGAGGAATGTGTGGATTGATATAAACTAAAGGGTTCAGTGCAACATAAATGGAAAAGTTAGAACTAACGGAGACCTCCAAAGATCACTAATATTATTTACATGGAGAAGAGAAGAAGAAAAGCACCACAGCAATATTTGCAGAAAACAAAAGCAATAGTAACAAAACTTTTGTGACATAAACAATCTTGAAGTGTAGAATTAGCAGAATATTTTTAGAATAACAGTTTGACTCAAGCAGTTTATGTAGGGAAGATGTGTAAAGTTAGACCAGTTCTTGCCAAAAGAGGTGGCAACAGTAATGCTAAGCTTCTAACTTTACTTTGTAGGCAGTAAGAACTTTTTTGTGGATTATCTTAGGTAAATTGTTTTTTGGAGGTGTTTGACCAACAGGTAATTATATTTCTTCTTTTGTGGCTTTTGCCTTTATTTATACATATCAACACCAAATTTAAGTTACTGGATCATCGTTTCATTTTTCTTTACAGTGACCCTTGAACAATGTGAGGGTTAGGGGCGCTGACACTCAGTGCAGTCAAAAATTTGCTTATACCTTATAGTCAGCCCTGAAATCCATGCTTCCTCCACATTCATGGATTCAACCAACCTCAGCTTGTAGAGTACTGTAGTATTTACTATTGAAAAAAATCGGCTTATAAGTGGACCCTCACAATTCAAATCCATATCGTTCAAGGATCAACAGTATTTTTCTTCACTTTCACCGATAAATTCTACCACCTTTACTTCTATTTTATTTTGCTTCAAGTACTTATCTAATAGTCATTAATAATTTCCTACATAAAACATAATAGTCTTTCCTCTCTTCTTTGATAATTTAATTTTTGCACAAAAACTTTTAGCTTAATTTGTTGCCACACTTATGAGTTTTACAGGTACCATAACTAAGTCTTTAATTAGACTAAATTACATAAAATAATCATTTTTCTTGAAATGGAGCTCAATTACTTTGGATTCAAATTGCTGTTCTTGTTGTTTAGTTTCCTAAGTGGAAACTTAGATGATTGATTCTGGAGCTTCTTTTATACATTTTCCTCTAAGCACTGCTTTTGCTGTATCCCACAAATTTTGATAAGTTGTGGGGCTTTTTTTAAGTTAAAATATTTCTCAATTTTCTTGAGATTACTTCTTACACCTATTTTTTATTTAGAAGTGTATTGTTTAATCTCCACTTGTTTTGGGATGTTTTTCAGATGTCTTTCTGTTATTGATTCCTAGTTTAATTCCATTGTGGTTTGAAATCAGGCATTGTATGGTTTCTATTATTTTAATTTTGTTAAGGTGGGCACAATATGTAAGTGATAATCTATTAAAATATGATGGATTCCTCAATAATAAAAAATTCTCTTTTAAAAGGCTAAATGGGTATTTATTTACTGCTAACATTCATACTTTCAAATTGGAGAGAAACTGAGGATGCATTTGCATCATATGAGATGCATTTCAACATAAATATTTTTAAATAAAAAGAACAAGTACTTTAATATGAAATAACTAATAAATACTGCTCTTCAAGACTTACTTTCTTCATAAGTAATTGTTATGGAGGTGGTGTATACATATCATTATCAACTGGCTTGGAATAATTTTTAGCCAAATGATCTGCTTAATTATTATTAAGTTCCCTGAATGGAGCTAGGCTCCTGCTATTTCTTTACCTCAAGCATCCCCTCTGCTCACCAAGTTTCAGCACACTATCCTTCCTAATTTTTGAGCATGCCAGGCATTTCCTTTCTCAAGTCTTTTGCAACTTGCCATTCTTTCTAGGATACCTCTCCCCAAATATCCATGTCACTCACTGCCTTCCAGTTGTGGCTCAAATGTTGACCTCCCATAGAGACTTTCTTTGAATACCTCATTTAAAGTTAAATTTAAAATCCCACCTTCATCCAGCATTTATCTCATTTTCCTTACTTCATTTTACTATGGAGTACTCATTACCTTCTAAGTTAAAATATAAATATTTATTATCTTTTTTGTTTCTCTCTCTGCTGAAGAATTTGTTCCACGAGAGTAGGGATTCTTCCTTGTCTTATTTGCTAATGTATACCCAGTACCCATTACACAGAGGCTTAAAATTAATATTTCTGAATAAATAAAAATGTCCTTTAAGTATTCTGTTCTGCTTAATGGTTGGCTTATTTCCATGTACTGGCCTGATCCTACACTGTAATACCAATATATTTCTCATGTAAATTTAAAATTTCCCCCCTTCCGACTTTATCCTCAATAACTACTTATTTTTACCTTTATCACAATTTAGAGAAAATTATATATTGACTATTAAAATCTTTTGGGAAAAATCTAAACATTTTTATTTGAATTATTTTAAATTCATTTTCTGATTGTTTATATTGTTTCAACAAAAACTATCAAATGCCTTAACTATCTGATGATATTAACTTTTATAAAAATGAATTTCAAAGTCATTACTAATTTCCACAGAAACAAAATAACTGTTTACATTTTGAGTCTTTTCTTTCAGTTTTTTCCTCTTCATTTTTACATTATAATATTCACCACTGCCCTGTTCTTAATAAAATTTTCTTATATAACATGATAATTCACATCATATGGATGTGAAAAGTTTACTAAATCATTTCCTTTCATGACATCCTTGTTATGGAGGCAACATTCTTGGTAACTGCCACCCTTCAAAATAGTATATCAAAAGGCTAGAGAATTAGTCAGCTAAATGGAAAAGAAAATAGTTGTGTTTTTATCATAGCAAAAACAATTAGACGCTTCATTTCTAGCAGAGGTAGTATAGCTGTCACTACAAATTAGATCTCTCTTATCAGATTACCTGCATTTAAATCCCAAATGTATGAGTAGCTAGCGGCATAACTTCAACAAATTAGTTTCTCTGTCTTTTGTTTGCCTCACCTGTTAAAAATGGGGATTGTTTATAGGATGAATTATGTGTCTTCAAAATTCTTATGTTGAAGTCCTAACCTTCAGTAGTACCTCAGTGCAACTCTATTGGGAGATGATAGGATCTTTAAAGATGTGACCAAGGTTAAATTGTCACTAGGGCAGGCCCTTATCCAATATGACAGGTGTCCTTATAAGAAGAAATTATGATACAGGTATGAAGGAAAGATCATTTGAAGACACAGGGAGCAGACAGCCATCTACAAAGGAGAAGGCTCAAGATGAAACCAACCTGGCCAACACCATAATCTTGGACTCCTAGTCTGTAGAACTGTGAGGAAATAAATTTCTATTGTTTAAATCATCCAGCCTGTGATACTTTGTTATGGTTATGGCAAGCCTAGAAAACTAATACAAGGATCATAGTTTATCTAAGTCATATTATTTTTATAATGATTCAGTAACTTATAGAAATGAATTACATAGAATAATTTATGGTAAGAACTCAATAAACTTTGCCATTCATGTTCAGTGATATTTTTATGGATTTAAAAATATAAGCTCAAATTAGGCAGATAGCAAGTGCAACAATAAATTTCAGACTATAGATGATTTCCAGCTATTTTATTAATTGTATTTATATTATGCATTTCAAAGTCAAGTAAATTCCATTTCCAGTATACTGTATCCCACAAAAAATTTGGCAAAGATGATAGTTGGTGGGTTGGGGGGAGACTAAAAATCTTTCCATATGGAGGAATTTTTGAATTAACATCTTCTTTCCAGAATATTAATAAGAAATAATATATTCAAAATGTCCTTTAAAAGATTCAGCTGAATGACATATCTAACAGAGAGCCATAGGGGGAAACAGGAAATCTGGGTTGTCTTCCAAACTGTTATTAACTACCTATCACTACTACAGTGCTGCTGACAATAACTACTGCTAAATAATTCTATCCTCTTAATGAGTTCTTACATTGTGATAGGCACCATGATAATCACTTTCAAAGCAATGCCTAATTTAAGGCTCATAACGAGGGAATGAGTTATGAATTATCACTATTTTCATTTTACACATGGAAAAAGAGACTAAAAAGTTCAAAAACCTGGTCAGATTCCCACAGGAAGAACTTGGAAGAGTCAGGACTCAAGTTCAGTTATACTGAGTCTAAATATAGCAACTAAGGTGTATCGTGAACATATTCACTATATTAAGGCTTGCCTTTTTGAGCCACTACTGTAAATAGAAAAATTTGAATAACATAATATAGCCCCTTTCAATTCGTATTGGTATGATGCAATGACTGCAGATTCTAATATCTTTAAATTATTCAGGGACCCAAAAATTATTTCTCAACTGCTCTTTGAAAAAAATAACTCTCTGGAATTTAAAGAATTGACTTCAGACAATGCTAATGGTAAATATGTCTTGCATTATTTTTTTTTACTGGCAAGAATTTATATCCAAAAAATCCATAGAATTTATATATGCATTACCTATTAGCAAAGGCACATTTTTTAATATGAGGAACCAGAGCTTGTAAAATATAGAACTTAATATAATATGCACAAATGCTTACCTTTTGATGACTTAAGTCGCCCATGTTTTCCTTTGACATAAACAGATAGAGATATAGAAATAAAGATGCATTTGTAAATTAACTTTCTTATGATAGATTTAACATAACCTTAGCATGAAGGAAAACTATCAGCAAACTTAACTTTAGCTCTCACAAATTCACTAGCTGAGGTCTCTAGGAAAAGAACTATGGACAATGAAATAGATGTATTTTAAAAATCTCTTAGATTCTCAGTTTCCAAAAATAAAGAAAAATAAGATTCTTAAATCACAAATCTCATAGCCCTGCATCTCCCAATAAAAATGATTTTTCTATTTCTTGCCATTAATCTTTCAAACTACTGTTAAAAACAAAAATTATTCTTCCATCTTGTCATGAATCTGTCAAAGGCACTGCTTCCAACAAAATTGACTTCTCTAATTTATGTTTCTTTCCCTGAATCTCTCAAGCCTTGTTCCCAATTTAAAAAAAAATAAATCTTATTTTGTATTTTGAGGTCTTTGGGTCACAGGAAAAATGCATTTTCATTTTGGTTAAAGTTTCTTTCTGGTAAAAATATTTGTAACTAAATAGAATATTCACATTGAATATGTGCATATATATATATTTTTTCAATGCATGAAAGAGAGTATGTGTTTTCTTTCTTTCTTATTTATTTATTTATTTTTGGCTGCGTTGGGTCTTCATTGCTGTGTGGGCTTTCTCTAGTTTTGGCGAGTGAGGGCTACTCTTTGTTGCAGTGCTCAGGCTTCTCATTGCGGTGGCTTCTCTTGTTGTGGAGCACAGGCTCTAGGTGTGCGGGCTCAGTTGTTGTGGCTCGTGGGCTCAAGAGTGCAGGCTCAGTAGCTGTGGCACACTGGCTTAGTTGCTCCACAGCATGTGGGATCTTCCTGGACCACGGATCGAACCCATGTCCTCTGCATTCGCAGGAGGATTCTTAACCACTGCACCAACAGGGAAGTCCCCATGTTTTCTTAAATAGGCCATTTGAGCCCATGATCATTTAAAACACATAAATGACTTATTTTCTAAACATATAAACATTTAAAATCATGAAATAGATTATACTTCATGGCTTGTTTTATAATCATATATTCCATGAATATCACTTTCTGTTTTGGGAAGATATATACATGATACAAATAATCTGTAAAATTTCTCCATTTTATTATTATTTTTGAGGTGGATTGGATCTGTAGTTGCAGAGGAGAAGGGAGAAATGTTGCCTTTTAACTGACTCCTTAGTAACAAGCATAATGTCTGGCACAATATATCCATCCAGTCAGCTCTTTTGTATTGCATGTGTTAAAAGAAGAAATAGTTCTAAATACCTTTATAATAATCTTATTTGTTTAGGTGTCTTGTGATACAATTTGAAACAATCTTGTGGAAAACATTTAATTGTGTGACCACTGGCAGTTGGTAAGTTAAAAACAAGATATATGATTGAAAAAAAATAGCTAGATTGGTCATGACTATGAAATAAGCCTCATCAGAGTTGGCAGTGGAAATATTTGCTTTATTCAACAGGCATCATAACCTTCCCACACTCAAAAATGATGAGAGGTTGACTTATCCTTATTTTGAAAGAGAATTGTTCTCGTATGACCAGTGTGATATTTCCTACGTATTTCTACATATTGGAAAAAAATCTAATTGTTTCATTCACAACCCTCATAAAATCAGTGACAAATAATTCTCATATTAAGATTTACCTGGTAGATTTAGTTGCAGGTATGTCCATAGTCATTTTGCAAATTTAACACAACACAAAATCTTTACATGTATTTTTTTTTTAAATCTCTTTCCAGGCCAGGGCTTATACCACAGAGGGAAAAGAGAGTGAGTCACAGAAAAATTTGCCATTTATTCTGGGTAGGTCAATTATTCATTGGCAGAAACAGAACACAATAATTACGCAAAATAGCTATTTTCAAGGTTGTGAAGAATTATTACCTGGAAAAAGAACTTAGTTCAGATATTGTTGATACCAAGAGGTAGAAATTTAATGAACAATGTATATATCACATTGTCTATTATTGATACATTACATGATTTTAAAATAATCATGACTCTATCAGTACCATTAAATCAATCATACAAGGGAGTCGTCTAAAATGGTGAAATATCTTGGAGAAAGTTTGTAACAGTAAATGTTAAGACTAAGGGTAAACTATTAGGTTTCTGATTCCTAATATATTATGCATCCCATTGATAATTTTCATTATGTATAACAAAAATATTTCCTTTCCAACCTGCAGTAATTAAATTGAAGTCTACAGAGTTTTCAGGAAACTAGAAAGAAAAGTTTCCTGCAGAAAATAATCTATGAGTTAGGTTCAACACTGCCATGTTGAAATAAGTTTTAGGAAATTTCAATAGAACCAACCTATAAAAAAGGAGCACTGGGGCTTCCCTGGTGGCACAGTGGTTGAGAGTCTGCCTGCTAATGCAGGGGACACGGGTTCGCACCCTGGTCTGGGAGGATCCCACATGCCGCGGAGCAACTGGGCCCGTGAGCCACAAGTACTGAGCCTGCGCGTCTGGAGCCTGTTCTCCGCAACGGGAGAGGCCGCGATAGTGAGAGGCCCGCTCACCGCGATGAGGAGCGGCCCCCGCTTGCCGCAACTGGAGAAGGCCCTCGCACAGAAACGAAGACCCAACACAGCCAAAAAGAAAAAAAAAAAAAAAAAAATTAAAAAAGAAAGAAACACTTGTATCTCAAACATAATTACTAGTAATAATTTGATATATTAAAATTATCATACTACATATGAAGTTTTGTATCATTCTTTTTTCCTAGTTAATATTGTATTTTCCCTAACACGAAATGTTCTTGAAAACAATTTTAATAGCTGCAAATACACTTTATGAAAAGTCATATAGAATGAAAATTTAAACATTATGATTCACATATTTATTTGAATGGATAAATTTTGCAGTAGAATTTTCATTCAAATTTTACTAAATAATTCTCATCTAAAAAATTTCTAAAATATCTAGTTAGTAAAAAACAACAACAAAAAAAAGAATAGTAAGAATAGGACCAAGTAGAAGACAAGCAACAAGTTTGATGTAATGAATGTAGTGAATCTTACATTCAAAAATGTTAAAATAGTCCCTCTCCTTAAGATATAGTGGACCATTTATAGCGCTGGACTGTCTATCTGGTCATAAAACAAGTATCAACACATATACAGACATCTTAAACATAAAGAATAATTAATTTTGGCCACATTTACCATATTACAATCAAGTTCAACATCAGTAGAGAAATGTATATTGGATATGTTTGGAAGTTAAAACAAAATAACATAGAGATAGCTTTTGTATCAAAAAAAATCTTTAAAAAAATTAGAAAATACATATATTTTTGATATATCATTTCAATAGTCATCAAAATACTATATTGCAAAATGTGTTAAATGCATTTAAAATATAGGGAAAATATATCTTTTAATGCTTATGTTTGAAAAAAAATTCTGAAAATTAATGATCTAATCATCCAATGTAAAAGTTATGAAAATAAAACAAATTAAGCCAAGTAACTGAAAGGAAAGAAATAGCAAAAGAAGCTCAGAATCAAAGGAATATTTAACAAACTTTGGAGGATCAAGAAGGTCAAAATTATTTTATTTGAAAAGTGTAATGAAAGAGAAAAGAGCCTGCCCCATACAGATTTTAATCAAGAGAGGGAAAGAATAAGAGAGAGATATCACAAATAAATAATATTAGGACTGAAAGAGAGCATGATTACATATACAGAGGTAATTTAAAAATCAATGAATATTCAGTCACTTTATGCCAATTAATTCAAAACCCTGCCAGAACTAAGAATTGTAAACCTGCACAAGAAATATAATCATTAAAGAAATGGAATCTATGCACATGATATAAAATTAAATAATAGAACAAAAGCTACAGCTATTTTTGCCAGTAAGTTCTACCTACAATAGGGAATGGATTTTTACTAGTAAGTTTTTTGAATATTCAAAGATTGGAGCATATATAAATTCTTTCAGAAAGTAAGTAGAAGATGATAACTAATTCATTTTAGAAGGGTTACCTGTGGTAGGCAGAATTCTAAAGACAGTCTCCAAGATTCTTATCCTTGATATTCTATCTTATACTAATCTAAGTGCTATAAAGAGATTTTGCACATGTAAAGTCCTAGATCACCTGGCTTTAAGATACAGAGACTATCTGGGTGGGCCTGACCTAATCCCATGAACATTTGGAAACAGATAAATCAGAGAAATTTGAAGCACTAGAAGGATTCCATGTACCAGTACAACTTTGTATTGGCTCAAAGATAAAGGGGACAACATTAATGAGGAAAGCAGGAAGCTTCAAAAAATTGAGAGCTGCCCCCATGTTGACCATCAGCAGGGAAATGGGGACCTCAGTCTTCCAACCCAAAGAGCTGAATTCAGCTAACAGTCTGAAAGAATTTGGAAGTGCTTCTGCCCTAGGGCCTCCAGATAAGAACTCAGCCTTCCCTAAATCTTGATTTCCGCCCTGTAAGTTTTTGAGCAGAGAACCCACTTGAACTGGCCCAGAGTCCTAAGCTACTAAAGTGTGGAACAATAAATGGGTGTTCTTTTAAGCTACTAAATTTGTAGTAACTTGTTATTCAGCAGTACAGAACTAATATAATACCAACCAGATAAAGACAGTTGAAAATGTTGAGTATAGTCCAATATCACTTATGTATCAACGTGAAAAAATTCTAAAAAAAACAATAACAAACTTAATCCAGCAGTTAAAAAGAATTTATGACCCAAAGTTTTATCTCAAGAGTATGAAGATAACATTAAAATTAAATTCACCTCTGGGAATATTCATGTATATAGTGGAAAAAAGAATTTAAGAGAAGCAAGGAAATTTTCTGTTATTTGCGTGTATTGACACATATAATCAGTAATCTCTGTCCTTTAAGATATTTACTTTGGTGACTAGTTTGTTGAGTGGAGTTGACTTGAAGAATAAAATTAGATGATAATAAAACTGATTTTCAATTTAACTGTTAGTTTTAATATTGAGCTGACAGTTTCAAATAATTTCACTTATTTCATTCTGTTCTGTGTTGAGTCACATGTTTTACCTACTTTTAAGTGAGGTGTTTTTTTTAGTTGCAATAATATTACTTGATCACTCAATCAGAATTATTTACTATATATTTTTACTGTTACCTCACAGCATGATTTTTTTTCCCTCCACTACTACATTTATAAAATCTTCTCCGTTAGTTGGCACTGTATAATTTTCCTCTGCTACTGGAGTGAAAGTTCTTTGAGGAGAGACCAGGTTTGTTTGTTTGTTTTGTTTGGTTGGTTTTTGTTGTTGTTGTTTTCTTTCTTTTTCATTCTTCAGCAGCTTGCCAAGAACATAGCTCATCACAGTACCTGATCATGTTTATTGATAGAAATGAATAATGTTAATTATCTTTTTGAACAGTAATAAAATTAAATAGGTAAATATATGTTCCTAACAAGGAGAACATTCAACTTTTGGCTATCACAATTATAATCCACATTGTTTATTATGTCCCTAAAGTCTCACTTTTCTTTATTTTCACAGCATGGCAAATACACTCTGTGTGGGTATTGAACATCAAGTGGAAGGAAAATACACACATAAATTATTGAAAGACCTGCTTTTCTTGGTGGATGAAATAGAACTGGGATTAGATTTTAGTCCCCTTTGGCCCATTTTACCAGTTACCTTGTGTACAAGACAACAGCTCTGGTAACTCCCACAGGTTTTAGCATAATCTCTCACAGAGGAAATTATATTACTTCTACAAAAGTCTAGATAGTTGAACAAGCCTCCTGAGTCATGACATAGCCATCTAAGCGTCCTCTGGATGCCCAAAACATTTCTTAATCTAGCTGATATCTTGGCAGACCTGTAAACCATTTCCAAAATATGTCATCCCAGGGTGTGAATCTTTAATTCAAGCTTGGCGGATAAAAATGGTTTCTCTGTTGTGTCAGAAATTTTTCAAATGCCTGAGTCTAAAGAAGTAAATATATTGCTTTCCTTATTGACGAGCTCGATGGAGATGTCTCTAAATGTATGCTGGTTTTGAAAGAACTTGCAGGATCCCTCTTTATTGCAGTGTTCTTTATTGCTTTGATTTTATTATATATGGTTAAGGCAAAATATTCTGTATCCCAGTGAAGAAGCTCTAAAAACAAATGCAGGAAAGAGAGTTCAAATTCTGTATTATATGTATCTCAAAATGGAAATTCATTTGTTTAAATAGTCAAACCAGGATCATTAATTGATGCACCTTTACCCGCTAAAGCTTCGTGAAATGACTGCTGTGCATGAACATAATAATTAAAATGTGTTGACAACAATTTAGTTGGTATCCACTGAAATAGTCAAGCACTATTCAAAATTAAAATGGATTCCGTCAGAAATAGTGTTATATGTCATAATTTTCAGTATCTGGATAAAAAGCAATTGCTAATATATGTGTATTTCCATCCTCAGAATTAACAAGGGCATAAATGATGGCTTCTTGTGCTTTCTTTTCTCAGCTTTTATTTCCTAGTAGATTAATGGCATGCTGATGTAACTCACCATTTCTGTGGTCCTTTGTGCCAAACTGATAAAATAATGGCTATTCAGGTTAACTGTACCATAGCTCCTCTCATTCTAATCATGCCAGGTACTTGAGTCATACTTTAAGTACTAGACAAGCATGTGGTTAGACAGGGAAGCTCTTTGCAAAAAACATGTGTGTCTGCTTAATCTTCTAATTTTTCATTTTTTCCTGTTATTTAAGGAATTTTTTTCCAGGAAGATTAAAAAAAAAAAAAAAAAGCTGGCTGGGAATCGGTGTAACTCCTAGCCAGCCTGCAAGGAGACTATAGTCAGTGTCTGAAGTTTCATTTTGGCTCATAAAATACTTACATCTGAACTTAATATAAACTGCTGAACTATAAAACAGTTTGAGAATTAATATTTGAAATACTTATCACAGCCCCAGTACCGTACAGTTAGAGCTACTAAATATTTGCTAAATGAATATATTAAGTTCTTCTTTTACTTTAATGTGGGAAATCTTAAGAAGTTCATACATTTTTAGTGCTATAATGACAAAAATACATTCAATGAAAGCAACAAAGTATGTGTCGATCATGGAGACGATACTGTTCAATTGAGCAAATATGAGTTCAGGACCTGTGTGTGTGTGTGTGTGTGTGTGTGTGTGTGTGTTATGTTGCAGTATGTACTCAAGAGACAAAGTTGAACAAGACATTGGCCTTGTGAAGCTGACTCTTTAGTGGAAAAACTAGACAAACTAATAATTTCAATATGACATAAATCTTAAGGGGGTGTTATATACAGCAATCCAGGAAGTGGAGAGGAAAGACATAGATGTAACCTGAGGGTTCAGGTAAGGTATTCTGGAAGAGTTGATCCAAAACCTGAATAATGAAGGATGGCACAAAAATTAAGTGTGAAAACCTTAAGTTGAGAAAATATTAGAAGCAAGATCTTAGTAATAATAATGATGATGTTAATGATCATAATAAATTATAATTAAAAATAGATAAACCAAATTGACAGCCTATTATGTTAGGGTTTTCCATGCCTTATTACATTATTAATCTTCACAGTGTAGTTACTATTATAATCACCTCCGTTTTCCCATATAAGAAGACTGAGGCAAAGGAAGGGCTCATAAATAGCACAAGAATACACAGATAATAAGTTGTGAAGCCAGGGCTTGAAGTCAAAAACTCTTAAAATACTATAGCTTATGAAGTAGACTTTAAGCAATTATACACTACCACTATTCTGGTAATATATATTTGTAAACATTTTTTATTGAGGTAAGATACACATAACATAAAATTGTCTGCTTTAACCATTTTAATACATATACCTGAATAGAATTTAGTATATTCACAATGTTGTGTAAACATCACAAGTATCTAGTTCCAGAACATTTTCTTCTCCCCAAAAGGTAACTCTATACCCATTAAGCAGTCATTCCCAATTTCTTCCTTCTTACTACCTTTTCATATGCTTCTGACCTTAAGTGTTTATCTATATTCTTATTTTTTTATTATTATTTTTTAACACTACTCCAAGTGGTTTTTTGTTTGTTTGTTTTTTTGTTTTCAGTATTTATTTATTTATTTATGGCTGTGTTGGGTCTTCGTTTCTGTGTGAGGGCTATCTATATTCTTATTTTAAACCCATTTTCCCATTAAGTTGTATGGCTCATTCTTATTGATTAAAGACATATTGGCACTCTTTTCTCAAATTTTGTTTGTCTGCACTAACGTGTTTCATTCTTGATTTTGACCATATTTGATGTTTATACAAGACTAGATAAGAAGTTTTTGCGGTTAATACTTTGAGATATTATTCCATTGATTTTCACTAATACTGTTGGTGGAAGTCCTCAGACCTATGTTTGTTCCTTTGAAGATCTTATGTATTTATTTGCTAATTTAAGATCTTTTCTCCCTCGTTGATGTTTTGTAGTTACATTATGATAGCTCTAGGTGTGGAATTATATTCATTTGCCCTGCATAAGATTCATGAAGTTTCCAGAATCTGAATAGTTTTATTTGAAATTCTGAAATTTTCTCATCCATTACATCTTTATATCTAGCTTCTTCACCAGCTTATTCTCAATTTCCCAGTAGATAACTGCTACAATCTTTTACTTTATTCTCAAATCTCTTAATTTCCTTTTTATTTTATCTCTGTTTCTCTATACTGAGTTTTGAGTAATTCTACTAAAATCTGTATTCTAGTTCCTTCATTCTTTCCTCAGTGTGTCTATTCTATTTATCTTATCTCTGAGCTCTTTACCATTCTAGAAGTTTTATTTTGTTATTTTCCGAATCATATTCAGCATTTTTATATCCTCTTTTCTTTCATCTACTAGAACATCCACTTTTATTATTAAAACATATTACTCACACTTTTTAATGCTCTACATCTGATTCTTTCGTTTATGTATATTCTGTTAACTCTTGCTCACAGTAGGCTGTTCTTTCGTTATTTTATTTTCTTATAAATAAAATTTATAAGAATTTTAATGACTATTGCACTATATTATTCAGAAAACTTTGAAGGGCTATGATAACATTTGTTGCTATAATAAGGGCTATGTTTAATTCTACAAGGTATCTGGAGTATTGACAATACTCAGAAATTCTACATAAATTTTGTGCTTTAGGTATTGGGTTCTGTAGATAATACGATTACTGATATCAAACCTGCTTCAGGCCAAACTGGAGATTATAAATCATCAAAGAAGAATTTCTATACCCCACTCCCTCATTTGTCAAGTTTAATTATTGCCTCCTTGTGTTGGGAGTGCTATTTTTCTCCCAGTTGTAGCATTCATATTTTGGAGTCATGGTTTTATATTGAGGGGCTCTTGGTTCGACTTTTCACTTTCTCAGTCTGAGGGGTTTTATTTTGTTTTTCTTTACACCTGTTGCATTAAAACCATAATCCTAAAACCTCCCAGAATTTGCATCTGTTTTCAGAGCAACTGTAGCTTTTTTGTGGGCTTTCCTTTTTGAATTTTTGCTTTCTTCTAGATTTTTTATTTAACTTATTTTAATTTTTTAAAACTTTCTTGCTAACTAAACTATGCGATTAAAGAATTTTCAGAAGTGTTCAGCATGTTAAGGGAGGTTTCAGAATAGTCAGTGTGCCATATTGCCAGAAATAGAAGTTTTGTCCTATTTCTTCATTTTAATTAGTATTTAAGGGATAATGTACAAAAAAAACAGTTGGGGAGAGTTAGTAATCATCTTGATGTAAATCCTCAACAGGCGTTAAGATTTTAATTTTTTTTCTGGTTAAAATTAATGACATTGATTTATTTTATAATCAGGAAATGATCTAAATTTGAAATAAATTTATAGTAGTGGAACTATATGAGATGCCCTTTCAATTATTCAAAAGGAATAATTTCCAGATAATCTCCAGATGTTTCTTCTGAGTGCAAATTCTCCTTGGGAATTTGTCCATTACTGCCTTTGCCTAGCAGTGCAGTTTTTCTATTATCTGCTATTGTCTGTTTCTTTGGCTTCTGCCCAGATTCTCCCTCTTTGCCTACCACTTTCAATTTATGACTTATTCAGGTTTATCCTTTTTAATTTGGCTGCTCTCCAAGTAATTGCCTTTTGGAGCACATACGTCTCAACCTGCTCAACAATTCTTTAAAAAAGTATGCTTTGCCTTCTCATTTAGCTCTGACTTGATAGAAAACTCAGTTTTCCTAGTTCCCCAAAACACGAGTTACTCTGGTTCCTTGGGTAATAAAGTATTCAAATAATGTATTTAGTTAATATGGTTAATTGGAATGAGAGACAATTGTGGCTAACACACTCCTTTATTATTGCCTCAGGTTGAAACATCTGGGTGTGAATCCCTCCTCTTCCATTAACTAATTAACTGTGTAACATTGGAAAAGTTAGTTTCTTATCTGAAAAATGATAATATAAATAGTACTCAAATGATAAAATTGTGTTGATTAAATGAGAAAAAAATATTAGGGCTTAATACCCTGTACCTTAGTGCCCTGTGTCTCTAGATATATACCCACACACATGCATATGTATAGACATAAATATAGATACAATGTAAGTTATATTAGAAAAATATTCTGGATATTTAGAGAAGGAAAGCAGAATAAAGATATTTACATGAATTTTTAAATTTCTTTAGATCATCTGATAATAATTTAACCTGCCTGGAATATGCTCTTGTTCCTTTCCACCCAAATCTTCATTCCAGTTCAATAAAGCCATTTTAGTAATACTAATTCCCACTGATGTCTACCTATTCCAAAATAAAATATTTGTACTAAATTGCAACATTATTTGATCTCCTATGGGAGTATATAGTTTTCTGTGAACTCGACTATAAGTATCCTAAGGGAGATGACAGCAAAAAGTTATCCCGCATCTAGCTCAATATCTGGAACATAATAGGTATTTAATAATTATTTGTGTAAGGACTATTGAATGTTGACTTTCCAAACGTAAAAGAAATCATTTTACCAGAGGTAAATTAAATAAATGGTGGACAGAGTCTTTTTTTTTTTTAATCAAAGGAACAACCAGACAATTAAAAATAATTTTTCCAAGAGTTAATTTTCAACATTTTATCATCATAAAACCCGAAGCAATAGGGAAATCAATTACTGTATTATTTAGTTTATTGTTTAAGGGAAAAAAAGAAAGAAAAATTATCTCTTATGTAAATTTCTCCAAGCATTTTCTAACACTAGGTACTGCAGAAAACAGGAGTTAAAGCACAAGGGTGAAATGTGAAAAATTTTTCACATATTGGTTGTCCCCACACCGCCTGCATCAGCCTTCTCCCTTGAATATCTTTAAAGGTAAAGAGAAGGCTTGATTTCTGGAGAAATGGCATCAAAGAGGCTCTGGAATCAAGAAAACTAGACAAAAGTCACAGTGCTGTAAGCAGAGTTTTAATTAGAAATTTACTTGTTGAACTTTGAGGTGACCACTTCTTTTCTCCCACCTACTTGGAGAATTCCAGTTACCACGTGTGTACCATGACTCAGAGAATCTGATGTGAGACCACAGAGAGAAAAACTACCACAGGTTACTAATTGGGATACCAAAATGAAAAAACAAAATCACTTGTTTCCTAATTATATTACAACAATGAATCTTCAACTTGCATCAGAATCCTCTATATGGCTTATTAAGGCACAGATTGCCAGGCTTTTAAAAGATCTGACAATTAGGTGGGAAAATGGCAAATGAATAATTAACCCTAGAAAGAAAATAAAACCTATAAGTAACAAATAACACAGTGTATCTCTTAGTTCAACAGGTAACAGTATTTTCATATACAGAGTAATTAAGCGTTCCATATTAACTTAAACAAAATGTGATAAGTTTTAAGGAAATATAAATATGGGTGTGAAAAGAAACTGAAAACCTCATTATTCGTAACAAAAAACAAATCATCATATCTAAAATTAACAAGCATCATATCTAAAAGTAGCAGGTAAACTATATTATTTAGAAACATACATTTTAAAAACATGAGAAAAGTGAAAAAATTTTTGAAAAAGAAAGTTGCTGGATCAATGGCACTTAGGAAAGGGATGGTGAGAGATGGAAGGCAGCCTGTGGATTGTGGATACATTCTTTATATTTCTGTTTGGTTTATAACTATATGCATGCATGATTTTAATAAAGATAAAATTATTTTCATATACATAATTTAAATCTTCTCTTTATTATTTAATTTACAACCATGATCAGCTCATTATTTTCTTTATGCAAATTTCTAATATGCTAGTATTTATTTTGCTTTTTTAAAGTTGTCTTCTAATACATTTTTACTGGAGTATAATTACTTCACAATGTTGGGTTAGTTTCTGCTGTACAACAAAGTGAATCAGCTATTTTTATACATATATCTCCATATCTCCTTCCTCTTGAGCCTCCTTCCCACCCTCCCTATCCCACCACTCTAGGTCGTCACACAGCACTGAGCTGGTCTCCCTGTGCTTTGCAGCAGCTTCCCGCTAGCTATCTGTTTTACATTTGGTAGTGTATATATGTCAATGCCACTCTCTCACAATGTCCCAGCCTTCCCTTCAACTCCCTGCCATGTCCTTAAGTCTGTTCTCTACATCTGCGTCTTTATTCCTGCCCTGCCACTAGGTCCATCAGTACTTTTCTTTTTCTTTTTTCTTTTTTTGATGTGGACCATTTTCAAAGTCTTTATTGAACTTTGCTACAATAATGCCTCCATCCTATGTTTTTGGTTTTTTGACCGTGAAGTATGTGGGATCCCAGCTCCCCGACCAGGGATCAAACCCACACCCGCTGCATTGGAAGGTGAAGTCCCAAACCCTGGACCACCAGGGAAGTCCCAATGCTAGTATTAATTTAAAATAACATATTTAATGTAGTAAAGTTCCAGAATCAGAATGCACTCTATTTAATTTGAATAGCATACATGAATTTACTGTGAAAGTTTTATGGAAGTCATTTTGCCAGTTTTGTGTAGCTTCATAATGATGAAAGTGTGAAAACTTTAAAGGTCAATGTATAAATATTCTTCAATTACTTTTTAAAAATTATACCATATATATAATTATAAATATACTTCTAAAACTTTATAGAACAGATAATTTTATCTTGTAAATTGCTAACTAGTTTAGTACTCAAGAGTATGTACCTTTGATTTTAGTATTGGTGCTACAATTTACTATAGAAATAGAATGTATCTATATAGATATATAGAAAGAGAATATATCTATATAGATATATAGATATAACATTTCTGTATTGGATTCTTATATCATATCCTCCCCTCCTTTGTTATTAATCTCTTTGGTGCATCAAATTCTTCAGTACTGTCCATAGAATAGTTGAGTGGGAAGTGATTTTTTGAGATTTTTGTGCGTCTTTTAATATGTCTTTTCACTTTCTAACCTAGATGCTATTTTGGAGAAAAAAAATACCTTATAAATCCTTCAATGGAAATCAATATTTCAGAATTTTTAAATCTGCTGTGCTAGTGTCTTCCAGCTTCCATTTTTGTTATTGAGATGACTGATGACATTTTGTTTCCCGATATCTCCCTCTCTATCCCCTGAGTATATATGTACCTATTCCTTCTCTCATTTTTCACTCATATTTTGTGTGTTTGTACATGTATTTTTGGTTGTCGTTTGTCTGTTTGATGATGTCTTATCCACTATCATTGAATTTATGTGTATGTGTGTGTGTGTTTAGCGTAGGTTTTTTTTCTTTTTTACTTATTTATGCTATTTGATTTTCTTTAATGGGGATGATTTCATAGACAAATTCATACCAAGTCAATCAGAATGAGTCTTGGGTGTGTACATCTTTTTCTAATAAAAAGAAAAACTACTTCTTTCAATTACTATTTATTTTTAGTAGTTACTGTCTACCATGCACATACATACTTCATTCTACTGTACACATAATAACCATGTAAATCCAGTGGGACAAATAGATAATTTTTTGACACAATTACAAGTCAACTTAAAAATTACATGAAAACATTCTAACTGGATTTTACCAAATGGAAGGAAGGAAGGAGAAAAAGAAAGAAAGAAAGAAAGAAAGAAAGAAAGAAAGAAAGAAAGAAAGAAAGAAAGAAAGAAAGAAAGAAAGAAAGAAAGAAAGAAAGAAAGAAAGAAAGAAAGAAAGAAAGAAAGAAAGAAAGAAAGAAAGAAAGAAAGAAAGAAAGAAAGAAAGAAAGAAAGAAAAAGAAAGAGAGAAAGAGAGAGAGAGAGGAAGGAAGAAAGGAAGAAAGAAAGAGAACATGAGATCCACTACTAGCTTATGATTTTAATCTACATGGAGGAAGAAATAACCATTCATTACTGTGAAGGTTAGTTTTATGTATCAACTATACTGGGCCATGGGTTCCCCAGATATATGGTCCAACATTATTCTGGGTGTGTCTGTGAGGGTGTTTTTGAGGAGATTAACATCAAATTGGTAGATTTAATAAAGCAGATTGCCCTCCTTGATGTGATTGGACCTCATCCAATTAGTTTAAGGTTGAATAGGACAAAGAGGCAGACTCGCTCTTGGGTATGAGAAATTCTTTTTGCCTACCACTTTGAACTCAGATATCATCAGCTTTTTCCTGCCTTCAGATTCAGACTGAAACACCAATTCTTCCTCGGTCTCAAGCTTTCTGGCCTTTGCTTGGGAACTACACCATTGGCTCACTTGGTTGTCCACATTGCTTACTCACCCTCATCCTCCACATCTTAGGACTTGCCAGTCCTTATAATCGCATGAGCCAATTCCTTAAAATCAATCACTTTATCTATATACATATATGTAAATACATATAGTATATATATTCATACATATATTAATATACTGATTATAATATATATTAATACAATTACCAAAAGTAAAAACATTATGTGAGTTTTGTAAAAATATATTTATTTCAAGCAATGCAAACAATTTAGTTGAACCGAGAAAATCTTAACTTAATTTTTTTTTGGGGGGGTGAGGATAAACTTTTAACTGCATTAATTTTAATATCAATCCTGCAACTTTTGAATCTTTGTTTTGAACCTTTGTTCCATTTCCTTGAAGATATTTTTATAAGAAACAGAAATCTGAACAACCTGTAATATCTCTTGATGTAAAAATTCATCTAATATTTATGTGCATGTATGACAAATAGGATAATACATATGAAAGAATTTCAGATAAACTATAAATTGCTATTTAATTGTTAGTTATTATTTGGTATTGTTATTTAGTCTGTTGTTTAGTACCTTGAACAGATGACAGTATATAAGTATTCACTAGTCACATGATGACTAGATACACACACTTGCACACAATATGCATATGCAGTCTGTGAACTATATATATGTTTATATGTAAACATAAATATAAATATATGTATATATGTACATATATATGTAGAGAGCAAGAGAGACATAGAATAATACAAAATATAAAAGTATCTTACCACTTTAACAGTGCTTCCAAAATGATGTTATACCATTTTAATATAAAAATTATAAATGAAAATGAAATGAGAAAAAGATAATTAAACAGAATCAAGAGCAAACACAACTGACACAAGAAAGAATAGTCTTTCTAAGCACTCCTAGTTAGATTATTAATATTTCATTGAGCAAATATTTATTAACTACTTATTCCCAAAAGAAGCTTTCTAGTCCTGGCGAAGGACACAAAGAATTGGACAATTTTCTGCCATCAAGTCATTGCAAAGTTAGAAATGCTGAAGGCTAAGTAAAGCTGCCAGGTTGCTTAATGCCATTGATATCATAGAATAGCCACCCAAAGGAAAAGAACAGGTAAGGAAATCAGGCTGGTATTCATCTACATAGAAATAGCACCTGACTTGGAGCTTGTAGTAGAAAGTTGATAATTTACATTGTCCTGAAGTTCTTTCCCTTTTTGTGCCCTCATAAGAGCAAAACTTCCTGTATGATACTTTTTCTTTCTTTGGCATTCCAAAATGTACCATATAACATTTCTAATTTAGGTTTTATTCTTTCAGAAAATTGCCAAATATAAAAAAAGACACCTTTCATAATGTAATATTACCAGCTCTATGTTGGTTAGCATTATGCATCTTACAATGCTTTCAGTAAAAGAGGCTTTGAATAAGAACTAGTTTGTCAAGAAATTTTTTATATTTAAGTTGCCATCATTGTGCTCCTTGACTAAGTACTCCTCTTCTCCACCCCTTCAAATAACTAAACTTAGCATAGTTTTGTGCAACTGTGATATTTTCATTATTTAAAAGTATGCATTCTCTCTGTCACACATTGTGTAGGAGTCTGCCTTAGGCTACTGAAGGCCTGATGGAACAATGTCAAATGCACGATACAAATAATTATTTCAATAAATAACATTTTCTCTTTCCATTGCTTTCAGGCTGCCTACTTATACAATCACATTAGTGTTTTAATATTAACTCTCTGGATTTTTCTGATGATAAGAAAATAATATTCAAGTATTTATTAACTCTCTTCACTATCCAGACTGTGCATGTCCAGTATTTTATTAATACTTTAAAATTTGCGACTAGTTCTGCTTTCCACAGCTTGCTACCATATAATAGTCTGCCTACTGATAATTTAGGTTTGCCAGATTATATAGGGCATTCAGTACTAGAATCCAAATGATCCAGCAAAGATCATAAGCTTGGGAATAATCACTGTCCAAATAGTCTATGAGCCCCATGTGTTTATGTTTATAGAATAAGAATTGTGATGTCATAGTCCTTTATAACATCATGGAGAGCAAACAAATGCATCACTCGTCTGAATCTGTATTCAGTAATAAACAGAAATTAGATGTCCCTTGTAAAGGAGAGGGTGTTAAGAGAATAGGAGCTATTCTGTTGCTTGAAAAATCCTCAAATTATTCTTAATGGGCTCTTTATTAGGTTAAGATTTAGAATTTACCTTAAAAGATTTATTTTACATTACTTAAAAGTGCAAAGCTTTTATAGTTTAAAATAATGTAAATAGTATGTTTCATCTTACAGATAACATTTAATTAGAAAAATATACTAATGCTCATCATGCATCCTCATGCCAAGAAGATTAAATGAGCTGGCTTTTGTAGTATATGGTCTAAAAATTAATAAGTGAAACATATATATAGTTAAGTAAAAATATAAGATTTGAAAATTAGTAATAGAAATCAGTCATTTTTACTGGTTATTTTTGCAGTATTATCTTCATTATTCAACTATTTTGTCTATTTAAATATTTTGAATTTGATTTTCCAAAAAAAAAATTAATATTGAGGATTTCTAACATTTTAATGGCTGCTCCTCCATTTCTTCAGGTGTTTCTTGAGTTTCAATAATACTTTGTAACATTTTTCACAACAGTTTTATACATTGTATTGATGGATTTATTCCCATTGACTGTGTTGTATTTATTGCTATTATAAATGGTATTTTTCAGCCTTTATTTTATATTCTAACTGGCCATTGACACTACTGATTCTCATGAATGTGTTCTCTGTAGATTACCATATGATCAGCAAAGAATAACACTTTTATTTACTTCTTCCCCAGGCACTAGCTTTAATTAATTTTTTCCTTTTCTTATTGCATTGACTCAGACATGCACTGTACTTTTGAATACAAGGATTGATAGCAATTGAACTACTACCATTCTTAACCCTAAAAATATATGACTAAAATTGTTCTGTCAAGTATAATATTTACTGTAGAATTTTTTGATTATTTTATTATATAAGAAAATTTCCAGATGACCAATTACATTTAAATATGCTCCCCTTCATGAATACAAGTTAATTTTTATTTATTCTATTTTATTTTTTCATAGTTTATTTTTATTTTTTATATTTTTTAACATCTTTATTGGAGTATAATTGCTTAACACTGTTGTGTTAGTTTCTGCTGTATAACAAAGTGAATCAGCTATATGTATATATATATCTCCATATCCTCTCTCTCTTGTGTCTCCCTCCAACCCTCCCTATCCAACCCCTCTAGGTGGTCACAAAGCACAGAGCTAATCTCCCTGTGCTATGCAGCTGCTTCCCACTAGCTATCTATTTTACATTTGGTAGTGTATATATGTCAGTGCTACTCTCTCACTTCGTCCCAACTTCCCCTTCCCCTTCCCCGAGTCCTCAAGTCCATTATCAACATCTGCATCTTTATTCTTGTACTCTCCCTAGTTTCATCAGAAGCATTTTTTTTAGATTCCATATTAGCATACAATATTTGTTTTTCTTTTACTGACTTATTTCACTCTGTATGACAGACTCTAGGTCCATCCACCTCACTACAAATAACTCAATTTTTATGGCTGAGTAATATTCCATTGTATATATGTGCCACATCTTCTTTATCCGTTCATCTGTCGATGGACACTTAGGTTGTTTCCATATCCTGGCTATTGTAAATAGTGCTTCAATGAACATTGTGGTACATGACTCTTTTTGAATTATGGTTTTCTCAGGGTGTTGCCCAGTAGTGGGATTGCCGGGTCATATGGTAGTTCTGTTTTTAGTTTTTTAAGGAACCTCCATACTGTTCCCCATAGCGGCTATATCAATTTACATTCCCACCAACAGTGCAAGAGGGAGAGTTCCATTTACTCTACACCCTCTCCAGCATTTATTGTTTGCAGATATTTTTATGATGGCCATTCTGACTGGTGTGAGGTGATACCTCATTGTAGTTTTGATTTGCATTTCTCTAATGATTAGTGATGTTGGGCATCCTTTCATGTGTTTGTTGGCCATCTGTATATCTTCTTTGGAGAAATGTCTATTTAGGTCTTCTGTCCATTTTTGGATTGGGTTGTTTGTTTTTTAGATATTGAGCTGCATGAGCTGCCTGTATATTTTGGAGATTAATCCTTTATCAGTTGATTCATTTGCAAATATTTTCTCCCATTCGGAGGGTTGTCTTTTCATCTTGATTATGATTTCCTTTGCTGTGCAAAAGCTTTTAAGTTTCATTAGGTCCCATTTGTTTATTTTTGTTTTTATTTCCATTTCTCTAGGAGGTGGGTCAAAAAGGACCTTGCTGTGATTTATGTCATAGAGTGTTCTGCCTATGATTCCCTCTAAGAGTTTTATAGTTTCTGGCCTTACATTTAGGTCTTTAATCCATTTTGAGTTTATTTTTGTGTATGTGTATGGTATGGTGTTAAGAAGTATTCTAATTTCATTCTTCTACATGTAGCTGCCCAGTTTTCCCAGAACCACTTACTGAAGAGGCTGTCTTTCTCCATTGTATATTCTTACCTCCTTTATCCAAGATAAGGTGACCATAGGTGCGTGGGTTTATCTCTGGGCTTTCTACCCTGTTGCAATGATCTATATTTCTGTTTTTGTGCCAGTACCATACTGTCTTGATTACTGTAGCTTTGTAGTATAGTCTGAAGTCAGGGAGCCTGATTCCTCCCGCTACATGTTTCTTTCTCAAGATTGTTTTGGCTATTTGGGGTCTTGTGTGTTTCCACACAAATTGTGAAATTTTTTGTTCTAGTTCTATGAAAAATGCCAGTGGTAGTTTGATAGGGATTGCACTGAATCTGTAGATTGCATGGGTAGTATAGTCATTTTCACAATGTTGATTCTTCCAGTCCAAGAACATGGTATATCTCTCCATCTGTTTGTAACATCTTTAATTTTTTTCATCAGTGTCTTACAGTTTTCTGCATGCAGGTCTTTTGTCTCCTTAGGAAGGTTTATTCCCAGGTATTTTATTCTTTTTTTTGCACTGGTAAATGGGAGTGTTTCCTTAATTTCTCTTTCAGATTTTTCATCATTAATATATAGGAATGCAAGAGATTTCTGTCCATTAATTTTGTATCCTGCTACTCTACCAAATTCATTGATTAGCTCTAGTAGTTTTCTGGTAGCATCTTTAGGATTCTCTATGTAGAGTATCATGTCATCTGCAAACAGTGACAGTTTTAATTCTTTTCCAATTTGGATTCCTTTTATTTCTTTTTCTTCTCTGATTGCTGTGGCTAAAACTTCCCAAAGTATGTTGAATAATAGTGGTGAGAGTGGGCAAACTTGTCTTGTTCCTAATCTTAGAGGAAATAGTTTCAGTTTTTCACCATTGAGAACAATGTTGGCTATGGGTTTGTCATATATGACCTTTATTATGTTGAGGTAGGTTCCCTCTATGCCTACTTTCTGGTGAGTTTTTATCATAAATGGGTGTTGAATTTTGTTGAAAGGTTTTCCTGCATCTATTGAGATTATCATATGGTTTTTATCCTTCAGTTTGTTAATATGGTGTATCACATTGTTTGATTTGTGTATATTGAAGAATCCTTGCATTCCTGGGATAAACCCCACTTTGTCATGGTGTATGATCCTTTTAATGTGCTGCTGGATTCTGTTTGCTAGTGTTTTGTTGAGAATTTTTGCATCTATGTTTATTAGAGGTATTGACCTGTAGTTTTCTTTTTTTGTGACATCATTGTCTGGTTTTGGTATCAAGGTGATGGTGGTCTTGTAGAATGAGTTTGGGAGGGCTCCTCCCTCTGCTATATTTTGGAAGAGTTTGAGAAGGATATGTGTTAGCTCTTCTCTAAATGTTTCATAGAATTCACCTGTGAAGCCATCTGGTCCTGGGCTTTTGTTTGTTGGAAGATTTTTAATCACAGTTTCAATATCAGTGCTTGTGATTTGTCTGTTCATATTTTCTATTTCTTCCTGGTTCGGTCTTGCAAGGTTGTGCTTCTCTAAGAATTTGTCCATTTCTTGCAGGTTGTCCATTTTATTGGCATATAGTTGCCTGTAGTAATCTCTCATGATCCTTTGTACTTCTGTAGTGTCAGTTGTTACTTCTCCTTTTTCATTTCTAATTCTATTGATTTGAGTCTCCCTTTTTTTCTTGATGAGTCTGGCTAATGTTTTATCAATTTTATTTATCTTCTCAAAGAACCAGCTTTTAGTTTTATTGATATTTGCTATTGTTTTCTTCATTTCTTTTTCATTTATTTCTGATTTGATCTTTGTGTTTTCTTCCCTACTCTAAGTCTGGGGGTTTTTTTTGTTCTTATTTCTCTAACTGCTTTAGGTGTAATGTTAGGTTGTGTATTTGAGATGTTTCTTGTTTTGTGAGGTAGAATTGTATTGCTATAAACTTCCCTCTTAGAACTGCTTTGGCTGCATCCCCTCAGTTTTGGGTCGTCGTGTTTTCATCGTCGTTTGTTTCTAGGTATTTTTTTATTTCCTCTGATTTCTTCAGTGTTCTCTTGGTTATTTAGTAGTGTATGGTTTAGCCTCAATGTGTTTGTATTTTTTACAGTGTATTTCCTGTAATTGATATCTAGTCTCATAGCATTGTGGTCAGAAAAGACACTTGATACATTTTCAATTTTCTTAAATTTACCAAGGCTTGATTTGTGATCCAAGATATAGACTATCATGGAGAACGTTCCATGAGCACTTGAGAAGAAAGTGTATTCTGTTGTTTTTGGATGGAATGTCCTATAAATATCTATTAAGTCTATTTTGTTTAATGTGTCATTTAAAGCTGTGTTTCCTTATTTATTTTCATTTTGGATGATCTGTCCATTGGTGAAAGTGGGGTGTTAAAGTCCCCTACTATTATTGTGTTACTGTCCATTTCCCCTTTATGGCTCTTAGTATTTGCCTTATGTATTGAGGTGCTCCTATGTTGGGTCCATAAATATTTAGAATTGTCATATTTTCTTCTTGGATTCATCACTTGATCATTATCTAGTGCCCTTCCTTGTCTCTTGTGGTTGTCTTTATTTTAAAGTCTATTTTGTCTGATATGAGAATTGCTACTCCAGCTTTGTTTTGATTTCCATTATAATCCATTTACATTTAAGGTAATTTTGATATGTATGTTCCTATTACCATTTTCTTAATTGTTTTGGGTTTGTTATTGTAGGTGTTTTCCTTCTCTTGTGTTTCCTGACTAGAGAAATTCCTTTAGCATTTGTTGTAAAGCTGGTTTGGTGGTTCTGAATTCTCTTAGCTTTTGCTTGTCTGTAAAGGTTTTAATTTCTCCATTGAATCTGAATGAGATCCTTTATGGGTAGGGTAATCTTGGTTGTAGGTTTTCCCCTTTCATCACTTTAAATATGTCCTGCCACTCCCTTCTGGTTTGCAGAGTTTATGCTGAAAGACCAGCTGTTAACCTTATGGGGATTCTCTTGCATGTTATTTGTTGATTTTCCCTTGCTGCTATTAATATTTTTTCTTTGTATTTAATTTCTGATAGTTTAATTAATATGTGTCTTGGTGTGTTTTTCCTAGGTTTTATCCTGTATGGGATTCTCTGTGCTTCCTGGACATGGGTGACTATTTCCTTTCCCATGTTAGGGAAGTTTTCAACTATAATCTCTTCAAATATATTCTCAGACACTTTCTTTTTCTCTTCTTCTTCTGTGACCCCTATATGCTAATGCTGTTGCATTTAATGTTGTCCCAGAGGTCTCTGAGACTGTCCTCAATTCTTTTCAATCTTTATTCTTTATTCTGCTCTGTTGTAGTTATTTCCACTATTCTATCTTCCAGGTCACTTTTCTGTTCTCCTTCCTCAGTTATTCTGCTATTGACTCGTTATAGAGAATTTTTGATTTCATTTATTGTGTTGTGTATCATTGTTTGTTTGCTCTTTAGTTCTTCTAGGTCCTTGTTAATCACTTCTTGTATTTTCTCCATTCTATTAAAGATTTTGGATCATCTCTCCTATCAATACTCTGAATTCTTTTTCAGGTACACTGCTTATTTCCTTTTCATTTGTTTGGTCTGGTGGGTTTTTACCTTGCTCCTTCATCTGCTGCATATTTCTCTGTCTTCTCCTTTTGTTTAACTTACTGTGTTTGGGGTCTCCTTTTTGCAGGTTGCAGGTTCGTAGTTCCCATTATTTTTGGTGTCTGCCCCCAGTGGGTGAGGTTGGTTCAGTGGCTTGTGTAGGCTTCCTGGTGGAGGGGACTGGTGCCTGTGTTTTGGGGAGTGGAGCTGGATCTTGTCTAACTTGTGGGCAGGGCTACCTCTGGTGGTGTCTTTTGGAGTGTCTGTGAACTTAATATGATTTTAGGCAGCTTCTCTTCTAATGGGTGGGGTTGTGTTCCTGTCTTGCTAGTTGTTTGACGTGGGGCATCCAGCAATGGAGTTTACTGGTCGTTGAGTGGAGCTGGGTCTTAGTATTTAGGTGGAGATCTCTGGGAGAGCTCTTGCCAATTGATATTACATGAGTCCGGAAGGTCTCTGGTGGTGCAGTGTCCTGAACTCGGCTCTCCCACCTCAGAGACTCAGGCCTGACACCAGGCCAGAGCACCAAGAACCTGGCAGCCACATGGCTCAGAAGAAAAGGTATTAAAACAAACAAAAAATAATAGTAATAATAAATTAATAAAAAGAAAAAATTATTAAAATAAAAAAATAATTAAAAAAAAGAAGAGAGCAACTAAACCAATAAACAAATCCACCAATGATAACAAGCACTAAACACTAAACTAATGTAAACATAAAAATCAGAAACAAATCAGTCACAGACAGCAAACCCCAAGTCAGTTGCTCCCAAAATCCACCGCCCCAATGTTAGGATGAATCGTTGTCTTTTCAGGTATTCCACAGTTGCAGGGTACATCAAGTTGATTGTTTGGATTTAATCCACTGCTCTTGGTTGCAGGGAGAAATTTCCCTTTCTCGTCTTTGTTCGCACAGCTCCTGGGTTCAGCTTTGGTTTTTACCCCACCTCTGCATGTAGGTCGTCCTCAGGCATCTGTTCCCTCCCAGACAGGATGGGGTTAAAGCAGTGACTGATTAGGGGGCTCATGCTCATTCAGGCCAGGGGTAGGGAGGGGTACTGTAGTTATAATTGGAGTGCAGGGCGAGCCTGTGGTGGCAGAGGCCAGCCTGATGTTGCAACAGCCTGAGGCGCACTGTGTGTTCTACTGGGAAACTTGTCCTTAGATCACAGGACCCTGGCAGTGGCGTGCTGCACAGGGCCCTGGGGGTGGGGGGGCATGTGGATAGTGACCTGTGCTTGCACACAGGATTCTTGGTGGCTGCAGTAGCAGCCTTAGTTTTTCATGCCCGTCTCTGGGGTCCTAGCTGATAGTCATGGCTCATGCCCATCTCTGGAGCTCATTTAGGCGGTGTTCCGCCTTCTATGGGCAGACAGGGAAGGAATCCCCTCTCTTTGTGCACCCTGAAACAATGGTCTCTTGCCTCTTAGGCAGGTCCAGACTTTTTCCCGTACTCCCTCCCTGCTAGCTATGGTGCACTAACCCCTTCAGGCTGTGTTCACACAGTCAACCCCAGTCCTCTCCCTGGAATCTGACTTCTGAAGCCCGAGCCTCAGTTCTCAGGCCCCACCCACCTCAGCGGGTGAGCAAACAAGCCTCTCAGGCTGGTGAGTGCTGGTTGACACCGACCGTCTGTATGGGAATCTCTCAACTTTGCCCTCTGCACCCCTGTTGCTGCGCTCTCCTCTGTGGCTCTGAAGCTTACCCCCACTCATCCCCCATCTCTGCCAGTGAAGGGGCTTCCAAGTGTGTGGAAACTTTTCCTCCTTTACAGCTCCCTCACACACGTACAGGTTCCATCCTTATTCTTTTGTTTCTGTTTTTTCTTTTTGCTTTTGCCCTACCCAGGTACATGGGGACTTTCTTGCCTTTTGGGAGGTCTGAGGTCTTCTGCCAGCGTTCAGTGGGTGTTCTGTAGGAGTTGTTCCACATATAGACGTATTTTTGATGTATTTTGGGGGAGGAAGGTGCTCTCCATATCTTACTCCTCCACCATCTTGAAAGTCCCCCCAAGTTAATTTTTATTAGCATTTTGTTTTGCACCTATGAAGAGCATTAGTTTCCTCTTTAATGTTTAGTGCCAAGTGAGATACATTCATAAGTATTTTATTGCTAACTGAACTTCATATTACTTAATTTCGTGCATTAAATGAACTGCTGTATCATATTTGCAGTTACTTTTATTCAGAATTATTGGATCTATATGTTCATGTGAATCATGTATAACCTTTATTGACTGTCTATCATCTTTGATAACCAATTCATATAAATAATATAAATTGTTTTGGGTAGAATTACCAATATTTTATATTGTGCAAGAGTTGTATAAGACAAACTATTTTGTAAAACTCTTTGTAAAATTATCTAGTGTCTTATTATTAAAACACTCATTCACTATTCAAAATTGTAATTGATGTATTTACATCTTAAAATATTTCTTGAGTTAATTTAATCATGAATTATTTTCTAGGAAAATAGTCATTTAAAAAATGTTCATATTGTATATTTGTAATGTTGTGAGTATATTTTCCTATAACTTTTTAGTCTTACTATAAATAGTCCCCTTTTCATTACTAACAATGTTTCTTCATATCTCATAATTGTTGACAATGCTTTGTATATATTTGTCTATTATTATGTTATAATTATCATTTAGCTTTGTGTTTTATATTTCCTAATTTCTACTGTCATCATTTCTATTTCATTTTTTTAAATTAAAGTAACGTTTCCTATCTTATAAATATAAGTCACTTCATTTGCTTGAAGTCTTCCTAATGTATTAATAACTATGTATAGTAATATATATTTTCTTTAAATATCCATTTATATAGACAATAATGCCTTTGTTTCTTGAGTATAAATATTTATTTTCGTGATTATCATTTTAATACATGTTATTTAAGAATGTGCTTTTTAGAATCCAAACATAAGTTTTAATTTTACATAATTTTACTATTTTATTTAAGGTATTGAATTTTCATATAAGTAAATGGTCATTTGGAAACATTGAGAATTTACTAGTGGTGTGGTCATTATTTTGTAAATATTACTTGGGTATTTAAGAGAATGTGCATTCTTTATACTTTGGGTAGAAAACTTTCTATGTGTTAAAAGGAAGATATATTGAATCATAAATTGTCAATTTTTGCTCTTTTGCAAAAATAGCAAAAGTTTAAGACTTCTATATTCTCATTTATTTTTCAGACTGAATCAGAATAAATATAAAATTTGGGATAGTCGTATTAAACTCTTCTGACTGCAAATTCATATTTTTATTTAAAAGTTAAATTTTGCTTTATAATTTGGGACACATTGCATACATTGAAGTGAATTATTTTTCATTATTTTAATGATTCTTTTAAAATGTAAAATATACTGTCCTTATTAATACTCTTACCTTAAATTCTATTTAGTCTAATAGTATTATTGTACTAACATTTCATTGTATTATTTTTCCTCTTTGTTGTGAAATATATGATGTGTGAAAAAAGATAAAAAAGAGTATACAGCTTATGATTCCATTTTATAACAAATCCGGAAAATGCAAACTAATCTATAATACAGTTTGTGCTAGACCACGGTGATACAATGTATGTATTACAATGGGGCATGGGAAAGTATTATCTTCATCATGGTGTTTTCATGGTGTGTAAAGAAACATATATTAAAACTCATCAAATTTTAAAGTTTAAGTTAATGCAGTTTTGTACAATAAACTTACCTTAATAGAGCTCTAACAATGTATTTTCTTTTTTAAGATATTAAAGTCAGTTTTTTACGATTTTTTATGAAAAATATTTGAGCATTAATATTTTATATTGTGGAAATTATACATGAGTTATTTAACAATGTTCTATTGTTGAACATTTGGTTTAATTTACAGTATTAAATCACTATACACTGTTTTCTATTGTACATAAATGAATATGTACGCTTCTTACTTTCATTTTTTCCATTGTCTGAAGTCCTAGGAATTGAAAGAGTGATAATTGTGCCTGCCCACTAACAACAGCCACAAAGGACAACTAAACTATCTTGAAGTTTCCCAGCATTCTCTCTAAACCCTTGATAATAATAGCTTTAAAAAATTCTTCTCAAATTACCCAATTTGAGTAGGCTCTCTAGTTTCTGCCAAGACCATAACTGATAACGTGGTCCTCAAAATTTTATATTTTATAATCTGTTATATGTTATAAATTAAAAGATCATAGACATCACATATTTATCTGCTGCTTTATTATTTTTATTATTATTAATATTATTTTTGTTTAATTGTATTGGAGTTTCCAAATTGAGAAATTAATCATACTGAGTGTGTTTGGGCTTAGCCTTTTGATCAGGAAAAAAAAAAAAAAAACTCCATTGAATGTATTCTCTTATTTCTATTGTTTTTAAAAGCAAAACCCGAAGCAGTTTCTTTCGCTTCCAAAGTAGACACTGTTTTTCAAGTTATTCTAAATATAAGAATTGTTAAATTATAAAACATGAATTATCTCAAAGGCACACAACTGAAGTGAAAATTGAGTCATTTAGCTGCAGGCCTGCTTCAGTAAAATGTGTCTTTGCATCCTTTTCACTTGCATAAAAGTGAACTGTGAGTAACTCCAAAGAGAAGCTAATTTTGGAATGATCATTGCTTGCTGCACCAAGGTCAATTTACATGATGGGAAAAGGCAATAGATTCCCCCTCACTTTTCAAGGATTTTATGTAAAACAAAACAAAACAAAACAAAAACAACTTCCAACCTTATATTATACAGTTTTTTAGGGTTTGGGGTTTTTTCCTGTGTTTTTTCCTCTAAGTTTTCCATACTAGGTCTGAAAACAAAAAAGGCAGTTATTTGTTTGGAAGGCAGAACTTCCATATCATCTAAATGGTTCCCTAATGTTTATCTGGATACAAATAGAGCAAAACAGATAAAACAGAACAGTAACTTTTGGCAATATCCTAGATTTGCTAGAGAAATATTCACTCAACAAAAACATAGTGGTAAGTTACTAAGTACAAGTAATATTATTCTGCACTAGGGATATATAGGCTAATTGTAAAGTAAACAAACACAGACATATAAACAATTAGAAATATGTTCACAGTAAATAAGGGATAATAATGAGATATAACAGAATACAAAAAAAAAAAAAAATAAAAAAAAAAAAAATAAATAAAGAATGCTTCACTAATTTTTGTGCGCTTTGGAATCTAAGTATGGATCTAGTTGACTGTACTCTATGTGATTAAAATGGTATTTTTGTTGGGGACTTCTATAGGATTAGAAAAACTAAGGCAATAGTTTTAAAAACAATCAGAAAGATTTTTATTATGTCAGAGAGGCTATGATGAGAAATGGAAAAACTAAAGGAACTAATGATATGCTAAATTCAGATAACATTACACTGTATGTGATTGATTTTTGTGAAATTGTATCTGGTGCCCTTTTCTTTTTCTTCCTTAGCTCTTTTCAAATGTTCCATTGTAAAATATCCTTTTCCACACTTCAGTCTGTGCTTTTTTTCTTTTTGTTAGAGAAGAGGTTTTGGAAACATTTGCCATGGCTAAGAATGTGCTGTAGGCACAGTTTCAGCTTACACGAGGTTGAAGCTACTTCAGTACTCTCTCACGATTCCATGAAATGTAAGTCTGCCAGCCAGACTTAGAATCATTGATCTGGAAGGTCTCTTTCAATCCAGTTACATGTGATCCTGGCAGTTGTTAGCAGAAGCTTCTTTGAGTGTTTTTCAAATCACATCAGGAAAAAAGGAAAAGGGTGTGTGTATAGGTTTCTCATGATTTCAAATCGACTTATGGCTTAAGTGAAGTTGTTTTGACTGAAGGGTAAATTTGTTTACAATGGGGAGGCCATGTCAGTATGATTCATCAAAATCGTTGTGTTACTGAGTGCTTATGGATATGAACATACAGTGGAGAGACTAGGATGTAATGAACATTTAAACGTAAAATACCAAGAAGTTGTGAGGGTTTTCTGAGAACTTTCTGTGTGGGCAAGGCTACTCTTTGCTGATCTAAATAGCTCTCCAAAGACCTTGGGACATTAGCTCCTGCTGTGGCAAGGCTGCTCTGCTGGCAGGGATGAAAACCATGCAAAAAGCTCCTGAAAGAGATGGTCTTGCCTGCCAATACCAGTGCCTTCCTTCAATTAGCATTGTGCTCTAGTGACAAGGGACTTTGGGTTTGCACTGGCAGCTGGACAGCAGCTCTTGGTTGGTTAAACCAACTGTTCCAAGAATCAACTCATGGAAAGGTAAGTCTCAAATAAATTCAGACTTTATTTCTTTAATCTCCCCTTTTTCCTGGAACAATAGTGTAATTAATTTATCATTGTTTTGGAGTACGTTATTTCCTTATTGGCTTATTAAGAGACATTATTTTGTATGCTATTGGCTTGTGAAATATTATTACAAATTATAATTTCCACAGTGAACTTGTGTTAAATAAATTATTGGCAAAGACAATCTCAGTCTCTGAGCATAATTTGCTGAAAACAAAACAATGGGAAAGTCAGATTCGGCCAACCAGTGCTCAAATGTGATCATGTGATTCTGCCTTTAACAATTGTATCAAATGTACTCTTTGGAGAGCTTATTTCCTACTGACAATATGTAGAAGAAAATAAATTGATGTAACTAAAAACTATTTTAAATACAGATCTATATGGCATTTATCTTAAATATTTGTGAGTCTAAGAAAGAAGATTCAGTATACATGACAAAATATTTGATAATAAATGATGTACATGATTTTAAGCAATACATTTATATATTCAAAACAGTATTTCTTTTTTTTTTTTTTTTTTTTTGGCCATGCCTCAAGGCATGTGGGATCTTAGCTCTCCAACCAGGGATTGAAGCCATGCCCCCTGCAGTGGAAGCATGGAATCTTAACTGATGGACCACCAGGGAAGTCCCCAAAACAGTTATTTCTTAAATATATATTTTCCATGAATGTGTGTTGAAAACTCTATAATCTCTCTTTTTAAATACAAATAAGTTGCTTTTGGCAACCCTTGGATCTCAAAAGAAAGGGAACCTACCTAATTCTGTTAAGATGGTTGTTACTCTTATCAAAAAATGAATATGCAAGAAAACTTACTTTACATTAATTCTATTCTGATAGAAGCCAACTAGGGCTTTTTAGTACAAGGCTGATATATTTTTTTCTGGGCATGGTCAGTCATATGCATATATAAATTTTGCTTAATATTTTAAATACTCCTGAAAAACTAAAGTACATGAGAGTAAACCAAGATAATTACTTTTATATTAACATATAGTGTATAATATAATAAGATATAAATTGGGTTTTAGATTGTGTTTTAACATGCAAATCTATATTTTTTATAAATGAGTTAAATTTAAAATAATTTAAATACAATATAGGTCTATAAATTCTTTTGTTTTCATTGGGATTTTTTACCTGTTCAACAAGTACCTAGAAGTCTAATGGCCCATGAAAATATTATAAACACTATGAAGGAAGAAAAATCTTATAAGAATCATTTAAAAGTTTTAATAGAAAATATGTAGACCATTATTTCATTTTCCATATTGAATGAGGTAAAAATTTTCAAGGACTTTATAAACTTTTCTAAAGTTGTTATTCAGGAATAACCAATATTAGGATCAATAAATATTGAATTTAATTTGTTATAATTGAAGTATGTTAACTCCTAGAGAATCAGTGGTCCCATTAATTGATTGTATGTCTATGAAATACATAATGAAATGGATCCCCATAAAGATATAGGCAAAAAAAGTAGTTAAATCTATAGAGTTGTTTTCCTTCTATTAAAATCAGGGCAATTGTAACCCAAAACAGCCAATTGTGATAAATTGCTCTTTTACAAGCTAATGCTATTAAATCTACAATTCCTCTGGAAGACACTGTCTCATTTCTGAATTGGGTGCACTTTAAGTGTATACACATATGTATATTGGTCAAGGTGGATGGGTCATGAGTCCATTCCGAGCTTGTTTTTTTTCTTTTTTTAAAAATTTATCATTGCTATTTCTGTTTACAAGGGCCATCATAGAGGACACATAAATAAGGCCCTACACAGCTGTATATGGCAGCCAAATGGAACAGCATTGTTCATCAGAAAAATGAATAGAGGCAAAATTACCCCTAAACTGCTATCAAATTGAATTATAATAGACATATTGAATGCTTTTTACATATAAAGTTATTTGTTGAGCATTGTAAGAAACATTATGAAACACCTATTTATAAAAAAAATTTTATCTTTTTTGAGAAATGGCTAAACAAAAAGAGGTTAGAAGAAGTTTAGAAAGTTAAAACTCATTTAAGTAATGGATCAAGCAATGGCCAGTGTAACATATGCTTAAATGTCATGGGCAGAGCAAATAATTTGATTGAAGGGAAGGAGAGACTATGGCCAATAATTTTCAGGAAAAAAAGATTAAAGACTAGATGGTGTATTAGTTATGGTTTTCCAGAGAAACAGAATCAATAGGATGAGAGAGGGAGAAAGAAAGAAGTTAAGAAATTTTGGGGGGTTGTGTGGGGGAGGCAGAGGAAACTGGCAAGTGTGAGTTTTACAGGGTAGATCAGCAGGCGGGAGACCCAGGGAAGAGCTGATGTTACAACTAACACTGGAAGCATCTGGAGGCAGAATTCCTTCTTCATCAGAGAACCTCAGACTTTTCTCTGACAGGCCTTCAGCTTTCAGGAGGAGGCCCATCCACATTATGGAGGAGCCTCTGCTTTACTCAAAGCCTACTGATTTAAAGTTCATCTCATCTAAAAAACACCTTCACAGTGTTTTAGACTGACATCTAGACTGACTTGTGACCAAATATCTGGGTTCCATGGCCTAGCCACAAAATCAACCATCACTAATGGTGTATTTTAAGTTAGTTTGAAGAATGTTTGTCTCTCAAAGTACCTGGATCTCAGATTTCTGTTTTCTGTACTACACCTTTTTTTTAACCTAAGAATGCAACTCAGTTTTGCAATACTCTTAACCTTTAAAATTTTTTGTCCTCATGGGGTCTCGTTTGCAGTCTGTGAAATCAGAGACTGTGTCTCTGACACATAGGAAATCTCCTTTTAATATTTGTTGTATGATGTTACAAACCTTCACAAGTAAGGTAGTCAGGTTTATTTTTTATTTGGTCACTGTGCTGATTTCTGGTTCTGGTCAAGTATCCTACTGGACAGCATTTTTCTCATGCAATGATTCTGCTTCATTCCTCAGTCCCCTCTAGATTTCCACCAGCTGGAGATTTATGTAAGTTATGATGCAAGTGGACATAATTAATTAATGGAAGATCACATTTATCATATGAAACATGAATTTGCTACTAAATACTTTTTGCTGCTCTCTATTTCATACCAAATGCATGTATTTGTCACTTAATTTCCTGTCAAATGTGAGGAGTCCAGCTCCAGGCCAAAATACTATGTGATTTTTTAGCTCAGATTATAGGAGATCACAAAGGCTTTACCTGGCAGGCCTCATGAGGGAAAGCTGCCCTTTTTCACCGGACAGTGCACATCAAATATACTGCAGTCAAGGACTCCTGGCAGGTCTTGCTGTTTTGCATATTTGAATTTTTATTTCAGATTCATTCCTTCATTCCCTTTATCTGAGGCCTTGGCCAGAGGTCTTCCAGGAGCCTCTGTTGAGGCCTCCTCCTTTGCGGAGAGGGAGGAGGGAAGACATTGAGGACAACTTTTCCCACTCTGACTCACTACTCAATAGTTGCCATTCCTAGTCCTTACTCCTTGCCCTCACTCCAACCCCAGGGTCCATAAAACTCTCACCGCCTTTTGATTGGGGCTCCCTCAATAGTAAGAGGACCTCCACATCTGTGTTGATCTACCTGACCCTCTACTGGTGTGCTGTTCCATGGGGGAACATGGAAGAGTGGGAGTTGGTGTTTTCTTGGGTTTTAGCCTCTTGCTTATAGTGTTACAGTAAGTGATTGAAGGCTTACCTCTTTCATTTTTGGCCTGATGCTTTAATCAGCTACTCTGATACTTGGTATCTCAGCTTTCTCTCTCAACCCAGCCGTGCTCCTGACAAAATGTAGAGGCAAATTAAAATGATACCTTTAAGTCAAAGCACATGGCCTGGTCACTTTTTTACTTTACATTAGGGCTTTTCATATTTATCACTTCAGACAAATTGATAAAGGTCCACACATATACTTCCACAACTAATTTAGGGACAAATAGTATTTTTTATACTTAATCAAATTATCATAATTTTATTACCATCATTTCAACCCTATTGAAATATACCTGGGAAAATTCGGTGAAAAGAAATAGATTCTTCCCAATGATACAGACATGCACGTCTATTTATTGATTCGCTATCTATCAAACAAATATGTATTGAGGAAAGTCTTGTGTGTCTTGATCTGTATGAAATTATATGGAGCATGGCTAGCACAAAGATGAAAAAGACATGGCTTCTATTTTTGAATAAGTGGAAGTTTGGTGTAAGACAAACTTGTTATAATATATATACTTAATTAAAAGACGAAGAAAACTTGGGGCACCACAGAGAGGTAATAAACTAATTAAGGACAAATAAGGTAAGATTTCACGGAGAAGACAACACATAAGCCACCTCTTAAAGGATGAATAGAAATTTTCATGGACAGAAAAAGTGGCAGATCATATTTGGGGAATGGGAACAACTTATACAAAAGTATAAAAAAAGTCACAGGAGTGTGAAAATGTATATCATGCCACTAAGTAATGAGAATTCAATACTACTGGAAGAAAGGCTATAATTGGTGCAAGATGAGACCAGCAACAATATATTTTGATAAATCTAGGCACCATACTTACGAGTTCTAACTTTATCATCTAAGGACGGGGTAATATAGAAATGTGCAAATGGAGAATTAATATGACAATGATTTTTAAGGTTGGGTATTCTGAGAAACTTATAGATGATGTATGGGTAATGAGGAAATAAATTATTAAAAAGAAAGCCATTTAGGACTATATATCAATAGTGAAAACCAGAAAACCAATAATAGTTTTCACCAAAAAGCCTCATTAGTATAACATTTGAAGCTTTTAGAAAAGATAGATGTTTGGGCTCCAATCCACACTTTCTGAATCAGAATTTTAAGATGAGGGCACTGATTATGTATATATTAAAATTTTCAATAGTTTTATCTGATGCCCATAATTTGTAAAGAACCAGTGGAAAATTACAGTGAACACAGAAGACAAAAATAGATTCAAGACATTTTTGTGAACTGAAATCAAGGTACTTTGATGTGTTCTAATGGTGGAGGTAGAATGTTGTATTGACTATGATTAAGTAGACAGCAATTATATTTGAAAATATTAGAACACAGGAGAAGAAAAATCTTTGAAACAGTAGAAAAGAAATTCAGTTTTCAATATCTAGATGCTGGATTTTAACAACATAATAACCTACAAATTTCTTTAATTCTTCTATGGATTCTTCACTATCTACATACATTTATACAGTTTTAAGAAACATATTTATATGCTTTATGTAAAATTATTTATATATTACTGGTTTCATTTATGTGATATTGTAGTTTCCATGATATTTTGACCAAAGGCATTTCCTTCCTTTTCCTATATAGGAGAGATTTGTAGAGATATTTGTGTTGTTGTTGTTTATTTTAATATTTTTTACAATTGGCTTTGCAGTCCATTTGAGTACTTTGAATTGATGGGTAACTTACTTCCAGATTTGATATGTGACATAATTCCATTCTGAATCCTCAGGATAATGCTGCTGACTGCTTGTAACAGGTGACTAATTTCTTGTATGATGTTTACTGTCATCTCATAAATCTCCCTGGATTAACATGTCTAACCAATTTTTCTTCTCCAGCAAGGCATCTAATTTCTATCAAATTCTTGAAATGGCTTGTACTTAGTGTATATTTCTCAAGCTGTGTACTTACTTTATATTTCTGTTTCATACGATATATACTTTTCAGGAATTCAAATGTTTTCCTGGAAATTGAAATTTTTCTTAGAACTTTTTATATTTTGAAAGTCCAGAACTGTATGAAGTAATTCTTTTAAATGTACCAAATTATTTTATATATATTATATAGTTGTAAAGATGTCACTCTTACAGTTATTTAAATATTAATATGCAATTTTGACAGTTCAATAATCTGTCTATATTATTAGCTAATAGGCAGGCAGTTGTGCCAGAACATTATTTTCTGTTTTATGAATATAAAGACTCACAATAGGAAATCCCAATAAGGACTTTTGTAAATGCAAAAAATTCCAGGATTATGGCTTCAACCAATCACCAGAATGGGCTTGGAACTATTTATCTTATGAATAGCAATACTCTGTATTTGAAAGTACACAACCTACTTTTGGTAGAGAGGATCTTAAGATGCCCCCCATGATTCCTGCCCTCTGCTGTATAAACCTTGTATAACCCCATCTTCTTGAGTTCTGGCAGAACCTGTGAATATGGAGCTATCACTCCTGTGATCCTGTGGACTTTGATTTAATCAAAGGAGATGATCCCACTGAGCTTGATTTGATCAAGTGGGCCATTTCTGAAGTCAGACATTGGCAGTTGAGATGGCCTGTGTAGGGGGCAAGTGACTAAGAACTGCAGGTGGCCTCTTGGAGTTGAAAGTGGTTCTTGTCAACAGACAGCAGGAGAATGGTTAAACAAGCACAACAAATGGGATTCTGCCAAAAATAATTTGAATTTGAAAGAGGACCATGAGCTCCAGAAAAGAAGGTTACTCAGATGACACCTTGCTTTCAGCCTCATGAGACCCTGAGTGGAGAGTTCTATTCAGCCATGTGTGGATTTCCGACCTATAGAAACTGTGAGATAATAAATGGGTGCTAAGTAGCTAAGTTTGTGGTACTTTGTTAAACAGCACTGAAAAATGAAAAATCTGCTTTCTCTGAAAATGATTTGAGTATATGCAAATAAAAATTGAGAGCTATACCACACTCTGAATATAAAAATGCAAACTCTCAAATCTAAAGGTAGCCTTGTAAACTGTACTTTTGTCAGCTCGTCTCAAAAGCTGAATCCAGCTATTAAAAAGAGGTTGCTTTACTTTCTTATTTGAGATACCTTATTTCCTTTGCAGGTAATGTCATTGTATTTTAAGTCCCTTTTTTGCCCAGGTTGAATCAGATATTCCATGGAAGAGGGCAATAGCCAACAAGTAGATTGAGTTTCCTCAGTGAATGCAAAGTGAACCAAGAAATAAGTCTTTTAACTTTAACATTAAATTAGTTTCAATACTAAAAATGGAAGACATTTCTTAAGCATTTATACTGTGGAATTCACAAAAATAGTGTTACCTTAGCAACTCATGACATAGAAATTAAGCTGTCAAAATTTCGATCATTCAAAAAGGGTCACTGATCTTCGTGTCAACACAGCAGATGAAAAAGAGCTGCAGTGATGTACTTTGCCAGGTTTTCGAACTCTAATAAACAAGTCAAGCTGTGTTTATGAACTCCCTAAAATAGACAAGTGGAGAATACAGCAATATCAGTGCCAAAGCGGATTTATAGGTAGTTGGACATTGCACGCACTGACAAAGAATCTTCATTTACTACCTCCTTTTGTAATGAGGAATACCAGATTTACCACAAAAAGCCAAGCAGAAACAACCCCTGCACTTGGCAAAATTCATGGCTTTATCACATTATCTGTCATTAAGCAGAGATTCATTAAGTCAGGATTTCCCTTAAAGAACTCTAAGGTGCCTTTTGAGCTAATGCTTGGAGTGAAGTCAGCATGAAATTCTCCAGTCCCTAAATATATCAAGTAAAGATATCTCCATTGCCATTTCACTGAGACAAAAGAGAAATCGAGAAATAAAAGTTTTTAAAAATCCAGTGTAACTCAGTTCTCTCATGCAACTTTAAATATGTAGCATAAATCCATTCTAGTTCTTGATAAACCTTAATATTATTAAGGAAGTTGTTGCAGAATGTACATTCCACATGTCTGCACTAAGGGCCAGCATTTGACCATATTATATCGTATATAATAATTGTGGCCAGGAAAAGTAGGAAGGATTAGATTTTTTTTCTGGTAATTCATTTGTCTTTCAGAAACATCTTATTTTTTGGACACCTCTCAACCATATGTTTAAACAAGAGCATTTCACTAAAACTCTGGGCATCTAATCTTGATACACTTGTATTGGTAAAAGAAAATTGTTTCAGTTTTAGCACAACTCATTCATGGTTTATTTTGACTGCATTTCTGATCCTCTTTTCATTCTTGATCTCAAAAGAATGAATGTATGGTTGTCCAATTCTATTAGTCCAATGTAGGCTAATAAAGGCCTCCCCAAAATAGCCACACCCTACTCCCTGGAAGTTGTGAATATATTTAGGTTACATGGCAAAAGGGACTTTATAGGTGTGATTAAGATCACAGACCTTGAGAGGGGAAAATTATCTTGGATTAACCAGATTGCTATAAATCTAATTGCATGGACCATTAAAAGTAGAACCATTTCTCCAGCTAGTCAGACTGATGTGGTAGAAGAAGAAGCGGGAATGATTTGAAGTATGGGAGAGACTTCATCTGCCATTGTTGGCCTTGAAGATGAAGAAGGCCATGTGCCAAGGAATGCAGGCAGCCTCTAGCAACTGAGAATGACCCCCAGGCCTAGAACCAGCAAGTGAGCAAGATCTACAATTGCATGAATCTGGATTCAGCCAACAGTCTGAATAAGCCTAAAGTGAATTATCCTCCAGAGCCTCTAGACAAGGACCTGGCTCTGCTGACACCTTGATTTTGGTCTTGTGAGACTCTAAGCAGAGAAACCAAGAGATCCTACCAGATTCTGACCTATAGAACTGTGGGATAATAAATTTCTCTTGTTTTAAGACATGGAATTAGCAGTGATTTTTATGGCAGCAATAGAAAACTAATACACCCAACCTAACAGACTGCTTTATCATGATATTTGGTCTCTGACTCCATCTGATCCCAAGTCTGTTACTTAATGGTTTACTCTACATTCTTATTGTTTTCTATGGTTCTTCTTGTTCTGGTTCCAAGTGTTCCCAAGTATGTTCCACATTTCCACTTCAAGTAGAAATTCCAGACACTTGAAATTCTGGCAATTACCTTCTTTACTGTAGGAAAGATTTTGGGAAGTACAGTTTGATAACTGCATACATTGTTGTCATACCTGAGAATCTTAGTGCTGTGATACTCACTAGAGTGCTTACATTTCCGAATAAAATCTCTCAGAGGAGTATTCCACAGACCAACAAGATAGACCAGGGCTGAGAGCCAATTCTGGGAGTCCAGTCAGTGCTAGATATCCAAAAGAAGTCTGGACTGTGGCCACAATCAAAGGAAGTAGGCAGAATACCACATATTGCAAGGGAGAACATTCAATTGTAAGCTTACTTCCTGCCCTGAATCTTGAGGAAATTGAGTCCTTTCTGATTTGAATGCCCTTTTGATTGCACACAGATATAACGTCAACTGGCAGTGGTTGCTGCTTCTTCATCATCAGAAGAGTCTTCTTTGCTGCCTTCCCCTCCTGCTCCTCCTCACTCTCCCCCTCTTCTACTTCTCTCTGAGTATTGTACAGGTATGTATGCATATACATCCAAACACATTGCCTAAACAAAGCAATTAGGATTGCTTTACTTATTCATATTTCAAAGACATGCTTTACCTTTCTAAACACATTGGTGAGAGGAAATTATGTTCATCTTGTAAATGTGAGAGAAAAAAACCCAGTATATTATCTTGATTCACATTTAAAGAATGAAATTTATGTGATATATTAGAGAAACTAATATGCAACTTAAATATTTTTTTTCTTTTATAAAAATGTTATTATTTATGGAATGGCCACTCTGATAGATGTTAGAGATGTAGCAGTAATCATATCCTAACTTGCATGGAGTTTGAATACAGAAAAATTGTAAATATGAAACAGGTAAAGACATTTAATAGTGGAAAAATCTCCATTCTTTTAACAACATATAAGAATATCAATGTCTTTTGATGCAAGGTGGATTGAGTCAAGATGAAAAACTTCTGAATGAAAGAATATCAGATGGTTTAATCTGAAAAGTAAATATTCAGTAGAAGTTGACTGAGCAAATTTATGGAAGAAGGAATTACTAAGAAGAGAAGATAATACCGTGAGGGTCTTGAGATGGAAGGTGTTTGGCACATTCAAAGAGAAAGTTAATGTGATCGGAGTATAATAAGGAAGAGGGAGAATTGGCTAAGAATAAAAAACGTGTAGGGACCAGATTATGATGGGTGTCAAAAAATTGTTAAATTATATGAACTTTAACCCAAGAGCATTAGGATGATATTAAAGTCATCTAAGCAAGAAAGTGAAAAGATCAGTCATACACACACACACACACACACACACACACAAATAAAACTAACCTCTCACACATATATATAAGTTCCCAATGAAATACTTGTAAAGCAGTCTAAGAGTTGTGCAATGAAGTAACGAAAACTTGTAAACTATTTTAATATTTCCAAAATAATGGTTAATAAGATGTTGAAGACCCTCTACATAGTATGTTTCTTTGCTTTGGCAGGAATTCTCATTATAGAAGGTACATGGTGATCAAAAACTCTGAATACAATATCCCAGATAATCTTTGGGGAAAAATAATCTTTACATAAATAATACTCACAGAAAGAAAATAAATGAACTAACTGCTAATAGTGTGCTATTGGGATGATTCTTTAGTACTTTTCAGTATTATATTTTTGGCAAATATGAATTATTCTCAATGAAGTCTGATGCTCCTTCCCTCTAATTGACGAGGATGACAGTCCTTTCCTTATATTTTGTCATAGAGCTGGGGTATTCCACAAGTTCTCCCATGGGCTGTAAACAGACATGAGTCACTTCCTTGTGGAAGCATTTAATCGCTGGTGCGAGATCCTCTACTTCCTTCCCCTGCCCTGCTATTGCTGTAGTTGGGAGGGTCGAGCCATAGAAACAAAGCATCCTGTATCTCTGAGTCACCACTAGAGCACCTAGTGGCACACCAGTCTCCACATGGGTGCAAAATAAGCCTTTATTGTCTTAAGCCACTAAAATCTGAGGGTTTTACTTTACAGCTATCAGGATAGCTTACTTTATCCTAATGTATATATTATTATTTTGGTTTTGCACTTAATTTTAATTATCAGTAATACCAACTTTAGTTTAATGGTTTATTTTTATAATTACCTTAATTTTAATCAGTTAGCTAGTTGTCCATACTTATTGTGTATTTCTGATTGCCAAATGACATAAGGACTCACCTAAATTTGTTTTAGCTCCTCTATTAAAATGAGTATTATTTAAGAGGTGCTGCACTGAAGAGATACCTCCATAGTTCCATGTTAAACTGAGTTTTAAGTGGCTCTGAAAGTATTTTCATCTGCCATTTAAAGTTTATAATTGGATAGTCAGGGAGAAAAACTGCAGGCTATTGTATATCACATAAAGATGACAAGTGACATTCAGGCTATTAGGCCATTAATATACAGTAATAAGTTAATACTCAAGTTATATAAACTATTTAAAGTAAAAAAATATATATAATGTCTACCATTTTTGTTTGTTTGTTTTGCTCCCTGTAATATATAGGAGAAAGTATTCATTCCAAAATGGTCACTTTTGACTTTTTAAAAATATTCCTTTCCTTGGGCTTTTGTAGCATTTCACCCTCCTCCTGAAAATTATTCTTAATTTAATCAGCTAATGCACCGATTGTGCTTTCAAAGGTTATTCCAAATGGGGTCATTCTCCATTTTTCTGTACTCAATTTGTTAACACTCTTTACATTCAAACTGAAATGTGTTAGTTTTTGTTGACATTTCCTTCTTCCCTGAAAATAGGCAGTCATTAAGTCATCAAGGTTCTTTTCTTAAAATGTGTATCATATTCTTCTGTGCTTTTAGTTCTCGTAACCATATTGTTTTGGGCTATCCTAAGTCATTCTTGAAACTTTACATAGATTTATATCACCCACATAAGCCAAACTCCCTTCATGGTCTCCATGGTCTTGTATATCTTCAAATTGCTGATTATCAATCTTTGTAAAGTGTTGTTTGGATATTACAACTTTCTTCTCAATGGCATTTTCTGGCTCTTTTTATTTTTTATCCTACTGAACAAAGTTAAAATACATTTTTCTAATATACAAGATTATTTGCAGTGTCAAAGTTCCAGCCTTTTCTTTTATACCATTTTCTATTTCAGCCAAAATGAAATATCTCTTTAAAACAAAAACAAAAACAGTTTTGTTTTCCACATCCCTGGCTTGGCTCACACAGTTCTCATCATCTGTGTTTCTATACTTCAAGGTATGGATTGTTTGTGAAGTCTTCCATGAAGATCTATACAAAATTTGTAATAATTATGACTTTTTTTCATTGTAATTAACACTTGAATATCTTTTACTGTAAGTCCTTTGAAGGCAGACAATTGCTATCTATATAGTTGGTTCCTACCTACTGCTGAATGTAGTGATTTCATAATGTTAAGGCTCAATATCATTATGTTTGATAACACTGAAAAAAGTAGTATGATTTATTTATGACATAGTGTTCCATATTTTACTTGCATGATTTGAAAAGCATAAAATTTTATTGTCCATTTTACAAGTGATAACAATTAAAAAGAAAATGCCTGCATTAGCCTTCCTCATCTGTTTTAGAACTGAATCATATCTACTTCCCTGAAAGTCTCCCTTTTTGAAGGGAGAAAAAAAAGTCTCCCTTTTTGAAGAATATATGCTTGTCTCTGTGTGATAAGGACAAAATAGTAATTAGCATTTGACAATTCTGTACTGAGACTTAGAGTCTCAAATATGCACTGAAGTAATTTAAAAGGCATTTGATAAGGTGAACTGATGATTAGATGTAGGTTAAGTCCCAGCATAAACTTTCTCAAATTGTTTTACTAAATTCAAGGCACTGATTGAGAGAGGATTAAGTGGTGTTCAAGGACTACTTTATGATCTGTAGGGTAACATAAGGGCTATTTCATTCCTTTATCCTACTTTTAAAAGTTATTTTAAGCCAGAAGTAGCTCATATATCTATTTTATATTTTTTTCCTTTGCAGTTTCACTACATTTAGGCAACGTAGGCACCTATAGTAATCTTGTTATTTAAGACTAATTGGTTTACCAAAAATTAAACACATAAGTAATTATCAGTTTGTATTATACTCAAAGACTGCTTTTATCCTCAGAAAAGGTTTAATAATTATAAAATTATTTTTTTGATTAATCACAGTTTTTACTTTTAATGGATTACTACATAATAATAGGACTCTCCAAGTTGGCTTAACTATCATAAAAATTAAGATCCATAGTCACAGAATTATGCCCTAACTTTTAAATTAGACATGACATAAAGTCCTTCAAAATCTGTTCCTGCTAACTTCTCCAAATGAATTTTCCATAGGTCCTCTTGCATCTCTTAAGGATCACTAACGACTCATTCTCTCTGCATTCACTCTGTATAGTTTTTCTTTGCCTTTTTATATCCTCAAATGTTTCCATACACTATTTCCTCTATCTGTTCTACCTGGGATGCCTTTTATTTCATTTTTCCATTTGGGAGATTACTCTTTGAGGTTTTGCCTAAATACAGTGAAAGTCTTCATTAGAGTATAACTCCTTTAAGAAAAAATAACAGATAGAACTTATATTATGCATCTTTGACAATCCAGAATACAATATTTTGCCAGACATAAAAGCATTTAATATATTTGTTGACAGAACTGCTTGAGGGGGAACGGACTACTTCTGTTAAAAAATAGATGTCTAGAAGTTTAAAAGGTACAGTAAGACAGGAAAGGCTGCTATAGTACAACTGGGAAGGGCTCAGATGATTTTTGCAGTGTGTCTCAGTTTCTTTGTTTTAGATAGGTAGATAGATGGATAGATAGATAGATAGATCCATCTACATCTAGATATCTCTCCTACCTAGAGGTAGAAAGACAGCAACATACCTGTTAATTTCCCACTTTACAGGTGCTCCTTTGATGAGCTTTAGAGAAGTTAATGTTCAAATAAAGTACTGATGATCTAAATTAAAATGAAACAAAATCACTACATGTAGAATATGTTTTAGTCAACCATGTGATCTCACATGAATTGGTGTTTTGTTTTTTGTTTAATTCTAGAGTGCTAGATAGTATTCTAACTCCGGAGTCCCAATGTCTATATTTTAATGTTATCACCTGCTTTGGGTGTGTTTTCATATGGCTTTAGTCTTTTTTATGAGGGATATAATTTTTTCTCTACAGGGAGTCTGGAGTATGATTAAATGATCACAATTTGATACATAGCAGAGATATTTTTCTTTCTTTTTTTAAAAAAAAACTTGTATGTAGTACTTTTTCTTACCCTTTCTTTCTATCTACTTACAAGTGTCCTTTTTTCCCCCTTTATTATTATTTCTTTTTCCCCTTTATTATTATTTCTTATTTTTTTAATTGAGGCATAACTTACACATGCTAACATGCACAAATTTTAGCTCTACAGCTCAATAAATTTTACATATGCATACATGTGTCTTTTTGAAGGAATTTTAAAATGGGTAAAGTATTGAGTAGTACAAATACACTAATTTTTTTTCTCTTAGGTCTTTTCTGAACTAGATTGTGCTTCTCTTTAATTCTCTGTGATGCATTGCTGAATTTGTGTTAAATACAATTGGTTTACGCTTCCATCAGCATAGTGCCTCTTGCATTGCAAATACTGAATAAATGTAAATACTAAGTAAATGAACGAATGAGTGAATAAACAAAATATCAGTTTAAGCAAAGTGGTGAGAGTAACTTTCTCAAATACAGTTGTAGAAATAGAAATAAGCAAAGTATTTACTGTGCATTTGGAAAGTTTGACTATTGTATCAATCAGGGTCCAGTAAGGAAAGGGCAACCTCGTGATTATTTGCGTGGAGAAAGTTTGATATAAAAAACAGTCACTATAACAGAGAGTAAAATGTATTGGCCAGTAAGAGAAATCTAAAGTATATAAGAATAGTGGATATAAAGCCACTAATCCTGGAGCTGAGATAGAGTTCCCAATGAGGAGTGTCCATCTATGTCTCACTGAATGGCAGAGAAGTCACTGTGGTGTTGCTCTGGTGGAATTGGCTGGAAATCTATATTCTCTAGATGCTGGCGAAAATTGTTCATGGGAAGGTGTCTCACCAGAGGTATTTGTCTAGGAGACACTGGAGGGAGAGTCTATGAAAAAGTTACGGCACCTGAAGCTGGTAGCTGCCAGATACTGCAGGAGTCTGGCACTAGAGAGGCCGTGTGCATTGCAGAAACTGGGTTCTGGCGATGTCCACACAATGAAGGAGACTGGCACTGGAGAAACCAATGCACTGTAGGAGGCTGCCTATCAGAAGCCACCGGTGCTACAGAAAGAAGCCTGGAACTAAGGAACTTGCCTATATTTTAGAAGCCTAGTCCCAGAAAAGCTGCACACACTGCAGGAACCAGACACTGGAGAAGCCAGGTAACTGTGGCAGCTGACGATGAGGAGCACAGCAGAACAAGAAAAGAAGCCCCTTCTGCTTGCAACTGACAAAGATTACCGTCGTTCCATTTAGCAAAAACCAAATATTTATAGGGCCAAGCTCCATTTTCACAGAGCAGGCAAGGAAGTTTAAATTTGTAGCTGAGAGGCAATAATTTTATAACTGGCACTCTCTGTGAATGAAGGGAGGAGGAACAGAGAGAAAATTAAAAAGAATGCACTCAATAATTAGAGAAATTACCTATTTGCTTTACATGAGTCAATATGCTAAGAAGAAGGAAAGAAATGAGTCAAGAAAGGAAGGTATATGGCATGAAATAGGAAATAACTGACAATGAAATCATGAATACAAGAACAGATGAAAATATCAGGGACAAAATTTTAAAAGATATATACAGTTATCTTGTGTTTGCAATATAATTATAAAGTGATTTTCTACTAAGAAGCTTGCCTTTCCACATTTCTGTCTCTATATGCATATGTTATCCTAAAAATTGCTATTGAAATACAGTTTTAGAGTAGTTTCAGATTTTAAATCAGAAACATGTGGAGGAGGTACATCACTACACCAATACAGACTTTTTAAAAATTATAGTATTTAAAATTCTAAATGTATTATAAAATACCTATTTAATGAATAAAGTTCTCAGACAACAGCTTTAGGAATGTCCAACATCAGTTAAGTTTCATTATTTCTAGACAGTATGGTCAACACATGGATAGAATTTTGTAAATGGTTAAATAATCAGGATTATTAGAACTTGAACATTATGACTCATTTCTCTGAAATATATGAAGAGCTATGCACTATAAAATTAATTATTCTTTATCATGGCAAATATCACAAGTATATTTTAACAGGAATTATGTATTATTGAATTGGATTCAATATGTATTCATTAACAAAGCAAAATTGTCCCATAACTTGGCAGGACAGTCTCCTCTAAGAATGTAACAGGTAGGGTTTTAAAAATTATTAGGATTTCTCTTCAACCATGTTGAACATATGCCTTAAAGTAGTAACGAATTTCTGACATCTCTCATTAATTCAGTTTATACCTCCACAAAATGGATATATTTCTTATATTTTGGTGGGAAATGCTAGCAAAGTCTAATTTCAATCTCAGTGATTTATATTTTCATTTTGTGATTCTTTTCTTCTCACCATATAGATTACTTCCAATTAGATCCCAATCAAAGGAGAATGTATTAAGGGCATCTACATGAAAAAAAAAATCAAATGAGCATTTTAATGATTTAATATTTGGAATTTATGCTATATAAGTTTTTTTTTTAATTGAAAAGAAAATATATTTATAAGTGTATTTATAAATGACTAGTGTTTAAAACACATCATGAGATAATATTTACAGAAATTTTACTAATAAATTAATAATACTAATGATTGTTTTTATTGTTACCTAATAAATGTAGAGTATGTTGTTTGGGAACAAAACAATACTTTGACCACTGTTAGATCATTGGAATAATTCACAAACAACAAATAATTTAGTAAAAATATAAAATAACTATTTTACCTTGAATGTTTTATAAATGCTTATATCACAATTATAAGTATTTTGACTAATAAAGAAAAAAATACATAGAAAAGTAATTGTAATGCTAAACCAGTAGCATTTTAGTTTCTGCATTATATTGTTTGTGTAGATTGACAAATTAAACAAAAAGTAGTGTTTGGTGGGTCCCCATAGGAGGGATTTGAGCTAGAACAGAAACCTTATTTGCACTGATAGTGATACGGTGGTGTCTCAGAGTCTAAATCACCCTTGACTTCAGAGATATAATTTTGTTGAAGCAGAATACTGTTGTTTTTATCCTTACTTGACAAGAAAATGTGAGCAATGATTTTGTCCCCAACATAAATTGGGCTGCCCCAATTACAAACTCATGGTCATTTTCTGTGGCCATTATTGAAATGTATTACTTGAAATTTACCAACATATGTATTCTGTGATTATTTGCTTTCTGCATCTTGGTATCCAAGCACCAGTCACTTTGCATTTTATTCTTTTAGTGCTCTTTCTGATCCTGTGCTTAGATTTATGGTAAAGTATTCATCAATCAAATTGACAATGCTTTTAGTCACATTTAGGGGGGGAAATGTTTGCATTTAATCAATAAATGCACATGTTTTACTCCTGGATATGTAACTGTAGGCCCTATTACAATTTTAATAAATTATGCCGGAGGTTTTTAGAAGACTATCATTCTTTTTACAAATGCATTTGAATGTTGTTGCCTATTAGGACTCGAATGAAAAGAAGGATGCACAGGATATTCCAGAAGCTTAGTATGCCAATACTGATACAACTGCTCCTTAGAGCTGTCCTCAAATAGTGGAATACTTGACTGCCGCTGCCAATTGGATTTGCTTAACTATTATTTCCCTTTAGCCAAAGGCACAGGATGTAGGAAATCTATATCTAAGGGCTTTGGCAAAACCTTAGCTCTTTATCATTTGTGTGAGGATCAAGCAGCCAGGTGTACTGATCATTTTAATGAAGCCAATAAAAAGAAAAGGGAGTTCAGAAAAACAATATAAAGCATTATTCATTTACTTTACCCCTTGCTTGAAGTTGCAAGCATATCGTAGTTTCCTAACCCACAAAATAACCTGAGTTTTAATTCATTTTCACAAATAGAAGAGAAACCAGTTCTATTTAGACATCACTTACACTATATTGTGTTTTTGTTTGTTTGTTTAATATGAAGATTTTTTGAAGAAAAAATTGCTACTTTTCTGATCCATACAATGCCTAAAACTTCAAGATAGAAAAAAAAAAAAAGAAATTTTATTTTGAGGAAAAAAATGGTGATTGAAGTTAAGACGCAGTCTAGATTGTATATTTGTGGAATCAGAATATGACAGTGATCTGGAAGAGAATTTCAAAGTCCTCTACCTTCGTTCAAGTAGACAGTGTTTGGCATTACTCCAGTTCTTCTAAGTACTTCTAAATTCCAGTATTAGGAGTGAGGTGAAAGTTATGGTTAGGCTTCAAGGTGACAAGCAGTAATGCTGATTAAAATAAAAGTGATCACACTACTCTACATAAAATAGATAAAGAATAAGGACCCACTGTATAGCACGGGAAACTCTACTCAATACTCTGTAATGGCCTATGTGGGAAAAGAACCTAAAAAAGAGTGGATATATGTGTATGTATAACTGATTCACTTTGCTGTACAGCAGAAATTAACACAACATTGTAAATCAACTCTACTCCAATAAAAATTTTTATAGAAAGATAAAAATGATCAGACTGACACTGAAACAGTATGCAGCATTGGCAGTGGCAAGAATACAATGTACAGAGAAAGGGCTGGCATTCTGCAGAATACAGATGCTACTTTAGCAAACAGCTCCCCACCATATCTCTTATTCCCAACATATGGGAATGTTCAGTGATTACTACCCCACTATCGTGTATATTAGATTTCAGAATAAATAAGGGAGCACTTCAACCTTGTATCAAGCTAATAGAAATATTATAAAAGACATATTTTCTCCTAGTCTTTCATGTTCATTTCTTCTTTGGTGTATCTCACAATAGAAAAGACTTTTGAATCTGTGTCTTAGGGTCAACAATTCTGAAGAACCAGTTGACAAGGAAGAATATTATCCCTTCATTTCTCCATTCAGGTAGACTATTAGCACCTCCCTTGCCAGACTGTGTTCCAGGTATCATAGAAGCTTGAAATCTAGTGAGAAAAAATTGAGAAGCATTGCAGTTCTTCCTGTAATATCCATATTGTATGACTTCTCATAATGCAGACAGGTTAAAGGTAAAATATCCATTGAGGAAACCATCCTGTACCAGAGGAGATAGTTTCATGAGATAAGCAGGACCCAGGAAAGAAAGATGTTTGAAACTATTACCAAATATGGCAATGCATCTTTCTAACTCAGAGCTTCTGTGTTATCTATTCCTCTTCCTGTAATGCCCTTTTCCAGAGTCGCCTGGTTAAATACCTCATTTCATTTGGACCTCTTTGTAAAAATTTTGTGCAATTCACCAGTGATGTCATCTGGGTTTAGAGATTTGTTTGTAGGGAGGACTTTAAGTACAAATTCAATTTATTTAATTAAATTTTAATATAGGTCTATTCATGTTATTAATGTCTTCTTAAGTGAGCTTTGGTAGTATGTGTCTTTCAAGGAATTTGCCCATTTCTTCTAACTTGTCAAATATATTAGCCTAAAGTCATTCATAACATTCCCCCTATTATCTTATTAATATCTATATGATTAATAGTGATTGTACCTCTCTCAATTCAGAAAATGGTAACTCATTGTTTTCTGGTCATTTTGACTAAGGTATCAATTTGATAACTTCTTAAAGAATGAACTTTTGGTTTTACTGAATTTTTCTGTTTCTATTTTATTGAATTTTGTTTTGTTTCTATTTTATTGAGTTCCACTATGATCTTTAGTATTATTTATTGTTGTCATTTTGTTTTTACTTAGTTGTTTGGGTTTCATTTATTCTGTTGTTTCTTAAAAGAGAAGCAGCATGATTTGAATCCATTCTTCTTTTCTTATATATCTTTTTAATACAACAAATCTCTTGCTAAGTACTGCAATATCAGAATCCCACGATTTTTAACATGTGTTATGATTTCTATTTTATTAAAATAAACTCTGTTTTATCTCCTTTGGTTGATAGCTATAACTCTTTGGTTTTTTTATTTTTATTTTTTTTTTTATTTTATTTTTATTTATTTATTTATTTTTTTTTAAAGTATTGTCTAAGACTATTGTTCTCTTTTTTTTTTTTTAAAGAAATTCACGTTCTTTTATTTATTTATTTATTTATTTATGACTGTGTTGAGTCTTCGTTTCTGTGCGAGGGCTTTCTCTAGTTGCGGCAAGTGGGGACCACTCTTCATTGCGGTGCACGGGCCTCTCACCATCGCGGCCTCTCTTGTTGTGGAGCACAGGCTCCAGACGCGCAGGCTCAGTAATTGTGGCTCACGGGCCCAGTTGCTCCGTGGCATGTGGGATCTTCCCAGACCAGGGCTCGAACCCGTGTCCCCTGCATTGGCAGGCAGATTCTCAACCACTGCACCACCAGGGAAGCCCAACTCTTTGGTTTTTTATTTTACTAATTACTTTGGGGCTTATAGTGTTAATCTTTAATTTATGGTCCATATTCATGTGATATTGTAACACTTCACTTATACTATAAAAACATACTGTAATACACTTCCATTTCTCTCCTCTATTCTTTTCTTTACTGCCGTCATACATTTTTACATATGTTCAAAAACCCAAACTAAATTGCTATCATTTTTGTTTAATAAAATTAATGCATTTTGTTATTATGTTTAGAGAGCATTACCTTTTTAAAGAGATTTGGAAATTAAAAATCCATATAGTTACATTTTCTTTCTGTTCTTCTGTTCATCTCTATTTCTACCAATTATTATTCTTCTGTCTGAAGGAGTTCTTTTACATTTCCTGAAATGAGAATAGGCTGGTGACAAATTCCTCAGCTTTTGTATGTCTAAAATCTCATTATAATTTCTTAATTTTTGAAAACTCTTTTCTGTGGGTACAGACCTCTAGGTTGACAGTTTTTTTTTTTTATTATTCAATACTTTAAAGATGTTGCTCTACTGTCTTCTCAGGTTTATGAAATTGTATGTAAATCTGCTGTTATTCTTTGTTCTTAGGTGCATAATATGTGTGTGTGTGTGTGTGTGTGTGTGTGTGTGTGTGTTTTCTTCTGGCTGCATTTTTTCTTTTTTAGTGGAATATACTTGATTTACAATGTTGTGTTAACTTCTGCTGTACAGTAAAGTGAGTCAGTCATATATACACATATATCCACTCTTCTTTAGATTCTATTCCCATATAGGTCATTACAGCATATTGAATAGAGTTCCCTGTGCTATTCTGTAGGTTCTTATTAGTTATCTATTCTATATACAGTAGTGTGTAAGTGTCAATCCCAATCTCCCAGTTTATCCTTCCCCCCTTTTCCTCTCTGGTAACCACAAGTTTCTTTTCTATATCTGTGACTCAACTTCTGTTTTGTAAATAGGTTCATTTGTACCATTTCTTTATATTCCACATATAAGTGATATCATATGAAATTTGTCTTTCTCTGTCTGACTTACTTCACTCAGTATGACAATCTCTAGGTCCATCCACATCTCTGCAAATGACCAAATTTCATTCCTTTTTATGGCTGAGTAATATTCCATTGTATATATGTACCACATCTTCTTTATCCATTCCTCTGTCGATGGACATTTAGGTTGCTTCCATGTCCTGGCTATTGTAAATAGTGCTACAATGAACATTGGGGTGCATGTATCTGTTCGAATTAGGTTTTCTTCAGATACATGCCCAGGAGCAGGATTGCTGGATCATATGGTAGCTCTATTTTTAGTTTTTTAAGGCATACAGTTCTCCATAGTGGCTCTACCAATTTACATTCCCACCAACAGTGTAGTAGGGTTCCCTTTTCTCCACACCCTTTCCAGCATTTATTGTTTGTAGATTTTTTGATGATGGCCATTCTGACTAGTGTGAGGTGAGACCTCATAGTAGTTTTGATTTGCATTTCTCTAATAATTAGTGATGTTGAGCATCTTTTCATGTGCCTCTTGACCATCTGTATGTCTCCTTTGGAGAAATCTCTATTCAGATCTTCTGCCCATGTTTTGTTTGGGTTGTTTGTTTTTTTGGTATTGAGCTGCATGAGCTGTTTGTATATTTTGGAGATTAATCCCTTGTCCATCGCTTTGTTTGCATATGAATGCATCACATTCAAACTTCATTACCAAAATTTTCCTGATGCATAGAAGGGTCTAATCACAGATTTCCATCATTATCAGCAGTTTCACCAGGCAGGGAAATTGTCACCATAGGGGATGATATAAAGAGGAAAACAAGGAGATCTGAAGTAGAGAATATTTCTGGGGTGAAATTTATTATCTGTCAGCTTCTCATATGCACCAACTAATTTAATCATCACAGAACCTCATCAAGTTGTCATTTGTACTCTTGTAAAACAAGAATTTGAAACCAGAACACTTGATTGTGAAATCTATGCTTCTGTTACTATTACATAGGGCCAAGCTGTTTGATACTTTCCATATAGTCAATAGTTGTGAACTATTTGAATCATTTGTTAGGGGATTTTTACTCTACTCTGGATCCCAGTTTTTCATTAGAGAGTTTGGGCATGAGATGTGATTAAGAAAGGGTCATAGTGCAATATTGACTTAATTTCATCCTGATTTATTTTTACATTACTTTTTCTAAAAACACTGTCAAAATGCTACGTATAGTGAATAATAATATCAGTAGTAGTGATAAACATTTCAAATATTTTTATTTTAATTGATTTTATTTGAATAAATGAATTAATAAAGATATTGTTTTCTTTTTTATGGCTGTGTAATATTCCATTTTATATATATTCTACATCTTCTTTATCCATTCATCTATCGATGTACATTTATGCTTCCATGTCTTGTCTAAGAGATTATCATACTAAGTGAAGTAAGTCAGACAAAGACAAATATCATGTGATATCACTTATATGTGGAATCTAAAAAAATTAATACAAATGAACTTATTTACAAAACAGAAATAGACTCACAGACATAGAAACCAAACTTATGGTCACCAAAACGGAAAGGGGAGGGAGAGATAAATTGGGGATTTGGGTTTAACAGATACACACTACTCTATATAAAATTGATAAGTGGTCCTCTCTCTCTCATTATCACTTTCTTTCTCTCTCATCTTTATTATCCATAGACTGGAAATAACATTTTATAATTGTTGTGATTTGTACTATTATTATTTTATGTATTTACTCATATTCTGACTTCTTTGTTTTTAATATGAATGTGGATGTGTTTTATTTTCAAACATTAAAAAAATTACTAAATTTATTCATATGTTGCCATTACATCACACGTTTCTCATTCATTTATTCTGTTATTCATTAATTTATTCAGCAAATAATAATTGAACAACTACTATATGGAGGAGGGGTGGGAGACACCTCCCAACTATTTAGGTCAAGGATGGGATTTACTGAACCTAAGGTGATTAGAGTACAAAGGATAAAGATTAACCTGAGTGATTGGGGCTTCTTACTATGCCTGACAAAGGTTAAGGTTGCAATGAAAACAGTTCTGCTTTACTCAAAGCTGATGGAGAGGCCAAAAGTGGTGGGGGTAAGGAGTGGGTTTTAGAAAAAGAGGAACAAACTCCTGACTCCAGATACCTTCCCATGATTCCTGTCAATTAAATTTTATACCTTTTCTTCTTGGCGAAACTAGTCAGCATGCCAGAGTTTTCATGTTTTAGTTGGTTTCTTTTTTTGTTTTTGTTTTCTTTAATCATTTTAATGGAGTTCTCTTTACTGGAAGTAAGACTTACAGATTGTGCAACCTTGGACAAATTACTCAAATTTTCTAGACTTCAGTTTCTGTATCTCAAATTAGGTATAATAATATTGCATAGTTAATATATTTGTTGTATGGTTTAAATGTCTAGAACATTTCCTGACATATTGGAAGTGCACACTCAATAAATACCAGTTACTACTACCTTAGTATTAAAAAGGTAAAGTAGAGATGAGGAAGTTGTTGCTATTTCAAACAGTTATTACAATCTTCCTATGTCTTTTTTCAAGGTTGTGTTTTGCCATCTGTTTATTTTATATTTGTTTAGGTACATACATGCATTCATACTCTAATTTCAGATTCCATGGTTAGTATTTGTTTTCTTGTTCATTTCTCTGGAGCACCACAAAACCATCTACAATAAAAATTTTCAATATGTTGCCAATTTATGGGCAATATTTGTGTTTTATTTTTACCATGAGATATTCCATGTGTATATGTGGTGCTGGTTGTATAAAAAAAATATTTTAGGTGTCAGACTAAATCAAGGGTAGTTATTAACACTTCCTTGAGGTAGGTTTAATTTTGGTTTGTATAAATTAATCAGTGAGACAGTGTGTTTGGGACAGAAACTTAAAGATGATCCAATAAAGATGTTCTTCCAGTCTCTTACTAAGTATTCATATATCACTACATTGCTTTAAGCTCTCTTTTCCCCCTTCATATCTGAGCATCTCTGGGTCCCCTGTTTGAAATGATAGTACATGTCTATTTGCCCACACTTTATATCTGTTAAAAAGGAGTTGGGAGTGGCTGTGGTGATTTAGTCCTTTTACATAGATGTTATTCAGGTACCATTCTGATTCTACAGATGTGCATTAGTTTAGTCCTCTGGTAACAGTTTAAACACTGGTAACAGTTTATACATACTAATTGTACAGCAGTAAATGTTGCATTTGTTTATTTTAAGTGTATCTTTGAGAAAAAGGATATATATTTACTTTTTACTATGGGCTTGAGAATAATGGTTAAATCATAATTTATTATTTTAATCTTTTTAACAATTCTCTCTTAAAGGAGTGGGGAGGGCTTCCCTGGTGGCGCAGTGGTTGAGAGTCTGTCTGCCGATGCAGGGGACACGGGTTCGAGCCCTGGTCTGGGAAGATCCCACATGCCGCGGAGCAACTGGGCCCGTGAGCCACAATTGCTGAGCCTGCGTGTCTGGAGCCTGTGCTCCGCAACAAGAGAGGCCGCGATAGTGAGAGGCCCACGCACCGTGATGAAGAGTGGCCCCTGCTTGCCACAACTAGAGAAAGCCCTCGCACAGAAGCGAAGACCCAACACAGCCATAAATAAATAAAAAATAAATAAATAAATTAAAAAAAAAAAAAAAAAGGAGTGGGGAGATTCACTAATATGTGGCAGGTTTTCTAGGGGCTTCAGGAATGGAAATCAGATCAAAGACCTCCTTATCCTATGTTAATAATGGTATTACCTCTTATTTGCCTACCTGATTTTTTAAAAAAATAATTTATATCTGTGTGCCCTAGGTGTGCTTTGATAATTATTTTGACATGTCTGCTTATTGCATACCTACAATATATGTCTTATTTTAGTTTGTTTGAAAGGAAATATGCTATGTAATTTAGTGATATCATTATTTAGTTTGAACCCTAATTCAAACACAGACACAGGCATTTGAGGAAATAGTCTCTTAAAAGATTTGTGTAGAACAGTCTTCAGGGTGAACATCGTTGGGTCCTTGGTAAGTGAAAACTATCAATACTAAGGTTGCCACTACTAATTTTGCTTAGGACAAATTTTAATGTCTCAAGAGACATGAATGGATATAAGTCTAGGTCTTTACAGAAGAAAAAACAAAAGAGTCACACATCTCACTAAAAAAAAAAAAAAAAAAAGAGAGAGAAAAGAAAGAAAATGTTTGATGAGAAGAAAATGTATGTACCTTGAAATATATTTTCTCAATCTTTAACTATTTGTCAACAAATACTATTTTGATAGTACTATGTTAAAAGCATCATGTAGACTATTAGGAACTTAAAAATATAACTGACCTCAAACATTTTACAATATATTTGTGAAGGTAGGGTACATCCATGTTAGAATAAATATTTAAGCATAGTCAATATATATATATTCAGGACCAAATAAATGAGGTAATAAAAAAACAGCTCCTTATCTCCTACAAACTCTTTATTTCTTTAAAGTAACAATCAGCTTTTTAGCAACTACTGTATATCATTACCTGGAAAGTTTTCCTAATACCTAATAGTAGAAATCAAGTCATTTATTCTTGTTCTATCTCAGCACACAAGGTGAACAGCCATCACTCAAAGATGTTCATCTTATTTTACTTGACTTTTAGCCCTTTTGGAAAGTGAATCCTTAAATAGACATTAATGAAGAAACTTATAAGTCATTGTCAAAGTTTAATTTACAAGTAACTTTAAATTTTCAGTTAACCCATGACATCACACCAGTATTACAGCTGCATCTAGTTTTGTTTAGAGTAAAAACAGAGGACTGATTGTTACAGATCAAGCCAGACACCCATGACTACGAAGAATCTGAGAAATAATACTTTCAGATTTATATAAAGTAACTGAAAATGCTATTTTTACTCACAGTATTTTTTTGACTTATCAGAAATTCACAGTAACAAAATGAAAGCAAATTCTATTGCTAGAGTTTTAAGGAAAAAGTGAAATTGTGGTGAATAATTTTGCGAATTTTGGAATAATAAAAACAGTAAAAGGAGGATAATGATCTTCTAACTTCAATTTTCTTTACTAGAAACACACCAAGCTCATATTACACATGTGACAGCTTAACTAAAAGGCAAACAAACTTATTTTCTCCTTGAAAATATTTGTTTATAGTAAATTATGATTCAGAAATTCAACAGAAATTGGACAATCTCAAATAACTAATCAGACAATAGTTTCCAACATATTTTTTTTTTCAACTATGGATTAGGTACCTTGAATCAACAGGATTTTAATCCAGAGCTGGAAAAGGGGCAGAGGAGAAGTAAACAGCCTAACCAATATTTCTAGATATAATCAATAAAAAGTGCTATGTTGGAGCATTGCTACATTTATTTTTCCATCTGATTTTAGATAAACATTGGTAAATTACTTACATACAAGATACTTTCTATTTTTAACCCTAAACCTAGAAATAAATTTGAAAGATACTGATGACTTTGTCAAAGGTACAAATGTTTAAGATGTTTGTAAGTATCTTAGAAAGACTGAATTTCTTGTCATAGACGTTTTACACATATTCCTAGATGAAAAGTCTATCTTGTATTTCAGAGTCATCTTACAAAGATAGGAAATGTGTCATTTCTTCTGCTTTGGGCTACTCTTCTACAAGTGTTTTGGGTTGTGGTGTAACCTGCAGCATCCTCTGGAGGCTCCTCTATGACCTCCACTCTCAACTAAAATTGCATGTTTTCATTTCAAAGGTTTCTTACCATCAGCATTTAAATACTTTTTTTCATCCAAAACTTAACAAAACAAGCAAATAAAGATGTCAGTATCCACAAGAAGTTCTCCCAAACTATTATTTTTCTCAAATTTACAGCGAAGCTTCTAATAGTCTCTCTATGCACATTCCCAGGTTCTTTATCTCAAATTACATCCCAGCTTGCTACAAAGCAACTTCCACTTAACATTAGTGAAACTGTTTTGAATATGTTTAACAACCTCTTGTTTGCATAATCATTTTTTTAGTTTCCCTCGAACCATCTATTTTATTTAGCAATGTTGACCAGTGAGTTTGAATCATTCTATTTCTTCAGTTTCTATGATACCATGATTTCCTACTCACCCAGATACTTCTCCAGTTGGGCTTCTCTTTCCCTGTCATCCTTTAATTTGTGATTCTTCTTGAAGATGTTTCTTTGAGTCTCACTCTATTGTCTCCCCCAATATGGCCTATCTACAATCATGGATCCAATATTGGCTACACATTTGTAATTCCCAAATCTAGATCTACAAGTCTTATTGCACTAATGGTCATATTATTAGTATATTTATTTTCTTACTAAAAATTGGGATTTAAATCTACAGAAAGCTTAAAATGGTGATTTTCACCTTCTCTTGTAAAATAGGGAAATGTAGGAATATTAGCCTATTTTGTTTGTGGCAACAATAAGCTTGAGCTAATTAATTTCTTGGACATGTTATGGACCTTATAGTCATTTGAGTTTTAGAACCACAATAAAGAAGAGAGATGTAGATTTGGAATCTAACAGACCAAGGTCTTTTGGCTAAATGGCATTAGTCAAGCCCATTTTAAGTCTCTCCATCAATATGTAATGTAAAATAAAAAACAAAATATACATTCACTATGCTTTTTATAGGATTAGAAAAATGTTTCTTCTTTATCAATTTATTTATTAGTGACATTTATGCACTTATGTAACATATATTATGTACCATGTACTGAGGCGAATGTTGGAGGAGACACATAGCTTCTGTCCTTATGGAACTTAAATTCTACGTAGTGTATGAAATAATTATGTAATGATAAGTGTCATTAAATAGATAATTGTGGATTGTGCATGGCATATATGAAACACTTAATAAAAACTAGTTATTTTAGTCTTATATAAATTAACTTGGAGCATAGAATTCCTAGGAATTAGAATTTAAATGCATTTACTTTAGAGTAGGAAAGTTAGAAAATTTAGCCACAGTAAGGATTTTACTTTGAAGTTCATGCTGTGGCTGTTTCTTTTTCTATTCAAGTGTCTGTACTAAGTGCTGGGATGAACATTATCCGTAACTTCAATTTTTAACAACACACACATAAAATTAGTGTGTATGTGTGTGTAATTTTATAAACAATTAGCATATGTTAATTATCAATCTTGTCCCGCAAAGAAGCAAACTATAACCTTGCTTCTCAGAGGACTAACAAATGTAAGTGGACTACCAATAAAGATAACAGGAAATTACTTTTGCTGAGAAAGGGTAATTTGTGAAACTCTTTAACAAATATTAGTTTTATTTCTGCACTTTAAGTTATTTATCAATATAAGTAGGTGTCTTAAATGCCCAATGAAATGATATTTGCTGCTATTTCTTCAGCGTTATGAAAGTGTACATTTTACATCCATAGAGAGTACTTTATCTAAGCAATTTCTCAAGATACTTGTTATTAACTATTAGAAAGATAAAAGATTAATATTTTCATATCTTGTGTCTTTCACTGAATTTAAAAAATCATGTAGACCTCAGTTTCTGGTTCTGCATGTTAGGATCTTAGAATCACCACTCCATTTTAACAAGTGAAAAGCTGAACAGACTCTAATGTAACAAATCTTCTTGGGCAAACCAAGAAGAGAGAAAAAGGAGACAGAAAGGGGAGGACAGAGGGCAAACCACTGCCCTCAAGATTGGAGAGACTGACAGGTGAAAACAGAGAATAACCACTTACCAGAGCAGAGACTCACAAATGAAAATCTCCAGAGGAATCAGTGCTGGAATTGTAAAACCTGAAATGTGGTTGGCGAGCAGCTGGAGACTCAATGTATACAAGTCTGAGAGTTAAAAACTCCAGGAAAATCCATTCATAGTAAGGTCCCCACAGTTTTTTAAGATTTACCTCCATGAAGTCCATTAGAGTCCCACAATAAATTTCAGAAAAAATTCCCTCAGGCTTTCAGTATGCGGAGGGGAAAGGGAAACATTTTGAAATACTTCAGATTACTCTATTCTACTTAAAAAGGCATGCCCTCAGGAGAAACTAGTCAACTAGAGACTAACCTGCTGGGGTATTATCAGAGCCTAACTGATTTAGGAGAAAGGAAATACCTAACTCCAGTCAACTCCAGTCTTTTACGAGGGAGAAGGAAAATACACTACTTCAGCCCACTCTAGCTTTTCTGCCCCAACTAAGGGGAGATAAAAACCCTGAGAAACACTTGTGAAATTCACAGTCCAGAGGCACTGGCTCACTGAAAGATTAAGACCTAATTGTAGGATTATAGAATGCTTCCCCTCTCCCCACATGTTACTATCACATTACCAGAGGCTTATTTGCAGCAGTTTCTCTTACCTCATACATCATGTGTAGATATAAATACAAAATTACATACCAAAAGACAAGAAAACAATTTAAAGAGATCAAGCAAATACCAAAACCAGACATGGTAGAGATGTTAGAATTATCAGACTGTGAATTTAAAACAACTATGATTAATATGCTAAGGACTGTAATGGATAAAGCAGACAGCATGTGATAATGGGCATGTAAGCAGAGGGATGGAAATGCTAAGAAAGAACCAAAAAGAAATGCTAGAGATTAAAATCACTGTAACAGAATTGAAAAATACCTTTGATGAGCTTACTAGTAGACTGGACACAAGTGAGGAAAAAATCTCCAAGTTAGAGGATATATCAATAGAATCGTAAAACAAACAAACAAACAAAACAAAAACAACCACAAACCAAAAACCCCCAAAGGTAAAAAGAAAAAGACTGATAAAAACACAAAAGGGAACATCCAAAAACTGTGGAACAACTACAAAATTTGTAATATACATGGGAATATCCAAAGGCGAAGAAAGAAAGAAAGGAACAAACCAAGTCCAGGAAGCTCAAAAAATACCAAGCAAAATAAATGAGAAAAAAAAACAAAAACAAAAAACTACATCTAGGCATATCATTTTCCAACTATAGAAAATAAAGAAAATTCTGAAAAAAGCCAGAAAAAAAAAAAACTTACATATAGAGAAACAAAGATAAGAAATACATTGGACTTCTCAGAAACCATGCCAACTTACATATAGAGAAACAAAGATAAGAAATACATTGGACTTCTCAGAAACCATGCCAGCTAAAGAGTGGAGTGAAACATTCCAAGTTTTGAAAGAAAATAAGCACCAACCTAGAATTCTGTACTTTGTGAAATTACCTTTCAAAACTGAAGAAGAAATAAAGACTTTTTCAAAGTAACATAAACTGAGAGAATTGGTTGTCAGCAGATCTTCCTTGCAAGAAATGATAACAGTTGTTTAGAGAGAAGGAAAATATCTGGGATCAAAAACTCAGATCTACATTAAGGAAAAAAGATCATTGAAGAAGAAATAAGTAAAAGTAAAATTTTATATTTCTTATTCTTAATTGACCTAACAGATAACACTTTGTTCAAAATAATAAGAGCAACAATGTGTTTGATTATGTATGCTTATGTATATATGATATGCTTATGTATGACCATGGGTATGATAATGCCATTTTAGTTACAATACCAATGATACAATCCATTAAAGAAATAATTTGATAAGCTGGACTTTAAAAAAATTTTAAATATCTGCTTTGAAAGGAAGTGTCAAGAAAATGATAAGATCAGCCACGGACTGGGAGAAATTATTTGCAAAAGACTCAGTGAATAAAGGTTTATTTTCCAAAATATACAAAGAACTCTTAGAACTCAATAATAAGAAAACAAATAACCTGATTAAAAAATGGGGTAAACATCTTAACAGACACTTTACCAAAGAAGATTATACAAAGGGAAAATAAACATATAAAAATATGTTCCATGTCATATGTAGTCAGGAGAATGCAAATTAAAACAACAATATGATACAATTACACACCTATTATAGTGGCCAAAATCCAGAAACTGACAACACCAAATGCTGGTAAGGAAGTGGAGCAACAGGAAGTGTCACACATTGCTGATGGGGATGCAAAATTGTAGAGTCACTTTGGAAAACATTTAGCAGTTTCTAAACATAAACATAAAACTAAACATACTCTTACTATATGATCCAGCAATTGTGCTCCTTAATATTAACCCAAAGGGATTGAAATTATACAAAACCCTGCACATATAAATTTATAGCAGCTTTATTCTTAATGGTCAAAATTTGGTAGCAACTGAACTTCATTCAGTAAGTGAATGAATAATGTGAGGTACATCCAGAAAATGGAACCTTATACAATGCTAACATTAAATGAACTATCAAGGCATAAAAAGATATGGAGCAATCTTAAATGCATATTACTAGGTGGGAGAAGCCAATCTGAAAATGCTACATACTGATTTATTCCAACTATACAACATTCTGGAAAAAGCAAAACTGTGGCAATAATAAAAGTTCAGTGGTGTGGGTGTCAGGGGGAAGGAGATGAATAGGAAGAGCACAGAGGATTTTTAGGACAGTGAAAATACTCTGTATGATACTATAATGGTGAATATCTCTCACTGTACATTTGTCCAAATGTATAGAATGTATAACACCAAGAGTAAACCCTAACTATGAACTTTGGGTGATTATGAGGTGTCAATGTAGGTTTGTCCTTGGTTTAAAAAAAGAGAAATTACCATTCTGGGTAGTAATGTAGATAAAGGGGGAGGCTGTGCATTAGTGTGGGTGGGAGTATATGGGAATTCTCTATACCTCCTTTTCAATTTTATTCTAAATATAAAGTATTCTGAAAAAAATAAAGTTTTAAAAAATTTCCAAACATGAAACTTTAACAATTAGCTTTTTACAAAAATGTGTTTAGACTGCTCCCATTGGCCCACATTATTTATCTTTACCATATGAAAATGAAGAAAATTCCTTGAGGTTGCATTATTAGAATAAGAGTATGTAATTCTTTGAGTGCAAACATGTTTTAATTTGCTTCACATTTTAATGGGATGGGAGCTAGCAAGTCTGATGAAAATAAAATTTGGCCTTATGATTTAAGATCATTGAATTCCCCCCCCCCTAAAATGACCTGGTTTTATATATATGAACTAAGAGACTTCTATCTTAAAATTTGAGAATTTTTTCTTTAAAATGCTTTCCTAAGTAATTATTAGTCATTGCCCATGGTGGCCCTGGAAGTTAATATCTCTCATATAATAGTTTCTTTTTCATTCATTTATTTAATATGGGTATACTTGAGCCCAAAACTAGAATTTTAAGATTGTGATCAGTGAAAAGAGTAATCAGAAATAACAAACTATTACATCCTTGTTGATATGTAAACATGGTAGCATCATATTGTGGGAACAGAAAGTGTAGTCAGCCAAAAGGTGGCAAAGGCCCACATAGCATTTCTTGGAAAAAGTGGTCTATTGTATGAATCCTGAGCATAAACTCAATGTAAGGACTTATGGCAGCTGCAACCATTTCAATGCCTTAAACATGGTAGTGTCAGTGGTACTTAGGAAGTTGTGATGGTAGATAAAGGGAGAAAGATCTGGTTTGGACATCTGCATTAGAATGAACAAGGTGATTTACAAAACCCCTTTTCAAATGTTGCTCTGGAGAGATATAAAACAACTCTGTTTTTATGCCGTGGTGAGAGCAGCTATGGAAATGCAACTTTGAGTTTTGTTTGCCAACTTTTATATAATCAATCACATTGACTGTGTGACAGTCCAAATCAGTCATTACAATGGGTGAAAACAGTGAATCGACCTTGCTACAATCCAGTGTTTGGGTCATACAGGCATGAACTATGTTTATATGCCTGAAGCAAATGGATGAAGGAACAGCAGTGGGGTCAATAAGTTTCACTGGCCCGGTCAGGTTGATCTATGTTTTAGTATATGCGCTGCCGAAGCGAGCACAGCTTGATCTATTTTGAATCCCTATAGTATCAAAGCCGAGGCCCTGTGGATCAGTCACAGAGACAACCAATCACAAACTGCTCCAGTAATGAAGCCATAGTGCTGTGGAATTTATGAGGGTATAAAGTTAAGTAGATATTAAAAAGGGCTTTTATTTCTTTCCATATTAACTAATTATTAACTATCATTTTCTGTCAATCCCCTTCCTTCCAAAACTTGTAAATATTTATCTTGACATCTAATGCATATTAAAATCTGATAATCTATGAATAAAACACTGCCCCAAAATAAAAAGCAGGTCCAATATTGGAAAAAATAATGCAGCTAACTCTAGTCTTCTAAAATGTTGTGATATCATCTCCATTACTAAACCAAGATGTTTGGAGAACTGTAAAAATCATGTTTAGTTTACTTCTATTTACTTAAAAAAATTTCCTCTGCAGCATTTAGGATTTTTTAAAAATATAATTCCTATTCATTTTCTAGGCTGTTTCCAAAATCTTTATATTTCCTTTGAAATTATTTTTTGTTCACTGCTTCCCTAGGTCTTCTACTCTATCTCTCTTAAAACATCTGTTAGGTTTATAAACTTGTTATATCTTTATAGTATATTTGAATGGAGATTAAAGGGCTTCAAGAAGACCATCCTCTTTTAGACCACATGCTGTTGTTTCCTAACAAATTTATTTCTTACATTTTGCACAGCAGGCACATTTTATATATATATATATATATATATATATATATATATATATATATATACACATATATATTATATGTGTGTAGTTGTGCTTACTAGTGTTTTGGAGTTACTCTTTAATAACAAAAAAATCCTCTTTTTTTTTTTTTTTTTTTTTTGCCGTGCCATGTGACATGGGGGATCTTAGTTCCTGGACCAGGGGTCCAATCCACACCCCCTGCAGTGGGTGGAAGTGCAGAGTCTTAACCACTGGACCACCAGGAAAGTCCCAACAAATAACCTATCTCGCATAATTGCAGAGACTCCAGACCCCCACCCCAAACATTTCTGAATATAAGTTACATGGACTTTTTTTCTGCTTTTCTTTAATCTCAAACATGGCCATAAATTGTTGCCTTTAAATCTAGGACAGTAAAAGCAAGCTCACTATGTATCAAACTTTATAAGTTTTGTAGAAAATGAATGAAAATTATATAGATGTAAATTATATATGCATACATAATATATGTGTGCATATATATATATTCTTTATGACAGAATGACAACCATAATAGTATCTAAAGACCACCAGTGATCTTACTGAATTTATTTATTTATTTATTATTATTATTTTTTAAAATTTTTATTGGAGTATAGTTGATTTACAATGCTGTGTTAGTTTCAGATGTACAGCAAAGTGAGTCAGTTAAATTTTATTTTTTCATTCAACAAATGTTGTATTGAATAACTACAATATTTTTAGGTTCTATTCAATAACCCTGAGGTAGAGAAGAAAACAAAACAAATAAAAGTCTTTGTCCTTATAGTGTTAAATTCTAGTGGAAGAGACAATGAATAAACAATTAAATAATAAAAGGCGTAATAAAATATCATATAGGTAAAAGGACTAAGAAGAAAGATTAACATATTATAGCAGTGAGATGTATTGTCATATATTAATGAGGTAAGAAAGAGACAGAAAGATACATAGAGAAAAAGCATTCCACAAAGAGTTGATTAGGGCTTTGAGTCAGAAAGTTGCTTGACTTAACCAAGGGGCAGGAAGCATACCAGTGTAACTGGAGTATAATGAACAAAAAGTGAAGTCACATGTGATAGTGCTGGGAAGATAACTAAGAATAGAGTACATAAGGCTTTGTAAGACATAGAAGGATTTTATATGTTGATCTAAATGTGATGTGTAATGGTCAGGTATTACCACAATCACTGTGGGTAATAAACCACCACACAATCAGTAGCATGCACAAATTAGCATATATGTTTCACTTCTACATCTGAAGGTTGGCTAGGATCCAGGAGGGTTCAGTGGGTATGGTCCCAGGTGGTGAGTTAGGTCCAGTAGACCCAATGTTTCCTCCCTTCTCAGATTATTACATTTTACATTTCGTACTCTGAACCTACCTCTATGTAAATGTAAATTATTATGGTGTTTATTTTCTTCTGTTTTCCCTTGGATGAAAGCTATATTAAAACATGAATAATACTTGATTTTTTTACTACTGTCACACTTGTGGCTAAGGCTGGGCATGGAGCTGAGGAGATATTTAACACGTATTTGCAGACTGGCTTTCTTCTGGAGAGGTTTGTGAATTAAAGTCATTGTTAGGTGCATAGATAATTTTGATATACTCCTCTGTAATTCTCCACTCTTCAAACATGCTTTATATAAACTTTTTGAAAATAAAAACCATTCTGGTGCTTGTCTTGTATAAACTCTAGCAGACACTGAATTAAATCAATACATAATGTTGCCCAGCTCTTTCACGGGTTACCCTCCAGACAAGGGATTAGCAAACTTTTTCCATAAAATGTCAGATAGTAAATATTGTATTCTTTGCCATCACAGCTGAATAACTCTGCTGTTATAACATTAAAACGTCCATAGAAAATACATAAACAAATGTGTGTGGCTGTGTTCCAATTAACACTATTTACAAAAAACAGGTGGAAGGCCAGATTTGGTCCATGGGTCATAGTTTGCTGACATCTGTTCTCAGAGACACACACATCACTTGTTTCCATATTACTCCTATCTACCCCTACACCATTTTTCCATCTCGAAAAGGTATTGCCTCCTGTAGATACAATGGATGAGTTCACAGATTTCTGTATCATAGGTTTCCTCACAGTCTCTTGTGTTGATATTTGCTTTCTGATTCCTGTTTTGTGTCTGCTGCCACACCATATCTGCTGAGGCCGGAGCCCATGTTGAGAGCATCAGTGCCTTTGTTGAGGGTGATACAAGATAATACATACATAGTTTGAATACTCCAAGTGTCAATGTAGTGCTGGTCTCAGAATCCTTAATGTAATAACCTATATGTATTCTGTCCACAAATGGAAAAATCACCTCTCTCTGACATGTAGTTCTCATGTAGGTGTTGCTTATGCTACAATATCTCAAAGATTTGGTCCAAGGAAGTGACTTTTCAGTTTTTTCTTTAACCTCTGGAATAATAACTCTAGGCTTAGACAGGGTTTAGAGGCTAAACCAATGCAAAGTAACAAACAAAAATCATAAATCATCCCTTTATTCCTCTTCAGCCAGTCTATTAAATGTGCTCAGAGAGTGGGCAGTGTACCCAGGAGGGGGCACCGAGTAGACGGTATTGGTGTTTGCTATTAGAAGATCAGTCCACGAATTCTGACAATTATAATAAACTTCAGATATAATAAACCCTAACGTCATCCACACCTGGTTGATCCAAAGTGTGTTTATTAAGCTTAAAGTTTATAAGAAAGAAAGAAGGAAAGGTTGATGGCAGAAGTTTTTAATCTCCTGTGGTTTCTTCTCTGGATGATGGATGGAACATTCCTTGTTCTATCCATCTAGATTCTCTTTTGGATCAATCTCTCTACAGAGAATGCTCATAGAGACAGGTTATAGCCCTCAAAAAGGAAATATCCAGTTTTGGGGAGCAAGTTCAAATTAGGAGAGTATTGGAAGCCTAAAAGTGGCCAAAGTTTAAGCCACATTCTCCGAACTAACCTTGCATATACTTAAGCTGATATTTCATATCTATCTGTTTAATTCATCATTTATATGTTGCAAAAAGTTCTGAACTTCGGTGAAGACAAGCATGTAGCTTATTAACTCCCTTGAACTCTAAAATGTATTATCCAAATATAAAGCCTGAGGTATCAAGAGTTCAAACATATATAAGAAAAAAATAGAAAAAGACACCATTATTAATTTACAAAGCAAATTTGGTGTTCTGGTAACTTAAAATATCACAAAACAGAATAGTTGTTTTAAGTTTTGCAATTACCAAATTATAGAGATAGTTTCGTTAATAATATACTTCATTATTTTCCTTTACGTTAGTTACTTATATCGTTTATTTAAAAAGGATTCCAAGAGCACATGTTCATTATAGAGTAATGTAAGAAATAAATGCAGAAGATACGCTGAATATTTTTCATTGCATTTACAAAATACATTTTCTTGCCTCAGTTGATTTAATATATTGCACTACCTTAGGCATAATCCAGCTAGAAATAACCTAACTGGTGAAGTTGATATGTGAGCATTTTAATGTGTTTTCATTTTCTTAAATGTAACATGGAGAAACAAATGAGATTGAAAGTAATGACGCATAGTTTATTTTTATTTTATTTTTCTAGAAGAAACCATTACATTATGAGGGTAATAAACTCTTTTAGAAATAAAGACACCTGTCTTGATGGGTGTAAAAAAGAAAGAAGCAAAGTGACTACTGCACTAGTAAGATTTCATTTTTATTATTATGTTGAGCAGTTTCTTTTCTTTGCCTCTTTTTATGTAGTCTCTGAGTACTTTTACTGCTGTTTTTTGTCTTTCTCTCATTCACAATTTTTGATCTATTTGTTCCACCCTTCAAGAAATTTTGGATGGCAAAAACAGTGGCATAAGTGCATGCCAAGGTCAAAATCAGAGGAGCATACAGAAAGCTAGTATTGTAGGAACAAACATGTTATGGAAAGATTTCAGGTGACACACTGCTAGGTTTGCATTATTAGTGGTTCTCTTCAAATTAATTTTTCAGTCAAGTATCTGGTTCATGAAGTTTTCCTCTTGGCAAAGTATTTCTTCATTTGATTTTCATGAAATATACATTTCATGAAATAAATTTCTATTTATTAATCTGATTGGGAAAAGCAGATATATGGCTGACAATAATCTGTATCAGTAATCAACACATTGCTAATGAATATTGTATTATACTGTTAACACTTCAATACCATAGCAGAAAATACTTCTATATGTTATTCAGATATTGCTAGTCTTTGAAAGTCAAAAGAAATTGGAGGACTTGCAGTTGTTTAAAACTATTATTCTGAAATTTAAAATTATACAAGACTGTAGACACTTGAAAGCACACAAAATTGGTCTCAATTGGGGTACATACTCTGAACACTTCTTGCGAGCAGTTCTTTTGTATAATTCTGTGACAAATTTATTTGCTTGTCTTTTGATCTCTTCTTACAACATTAAACTTATAATGAGGTAATTAAGATAATACTATGGGAAAATTTTATAGAAATTTGTATTATATTCATTAGTGTGTATTTATTGAAAATTTAACTTTTTATATTTTACAGTGAGGTCAGTAATTTTTAAGTCATAAGACCTTTGTGAAGGATAGTAGAGTCCTCGTGTCAAATTGGATATATTTTTGGAATGAGTACAACACTTCCTTTCAGTTAAAAAAGCAGAAAGTTAGGGTATAATTACAGCTTCCATGAGGTTCCAGACTGATGTCTGTCATTAAACTAGCTTCATGTAACTATGGATTTGAAAAAGAATTCATATTGACACACATCATTAACATAGCCAGTTTGGGAACAGAGGTTATGTCATCATTACATAAGTATCCATGCAAATGAGATTCTTTGTTTTATTCAGAGGTGAGATTAATTTTTATTTTCTATTGGAAGGTCTTTTTTGCTCTCAATGTATTGCACTGGCAAAGCAGTCAATATGAAGACAAATTTAGTAGAATGCTAAATTTTAAGTGAAAGAAATTGATCTCTAAATCCAGCCTTGTTGATTATTGTCTGACTTTTAATAAACTATTACAGCAAATAGAAAAATAAATACTTGATTTGGAGCCACATCCAAGTTCTTCTACTTATAAGCCACACAGCATCATAACAAATTAAGCTAATATGATAATACCCAATTTATAGTATTGTTATGAGTACTTAACTAGTATATATATATATATATATATATATATATATATATACATATACATATATCTCACCTAACAGAGTGTGTGGCACCTGTATCAGATACTAAGTTTAATAAATGATACCATTATTCAAAATTAAGTAGTGCATTAATTTCTGAGTTAATCCAACAATTATTCATGGCTCACTTATGTTTTTTCTTTTATTAATTATTCAACATATAATAATATGATTACGAATTTACTTGAAGAGTTGTTGCATCAGAATGTAGAATGGGAAGAGGAAATACTAGGGATCACTGGAAGAGTGGTTGCCTAAGTGGGATCCAACTATAGCCCCAATACAGGAAAGGTTTTTTAAAACACAGGCTCACATACCAACCACAGATATTCTGATTCACAGTGACAATACTAAGATGCACAGCTAGGTTTGGGTCCTCTGTCCTAGCTTACACAAATATTACTGGTAAATGTACCTTTGTACGGAAGCTTAGGTGTGTGCACTTTCCTTTTCAGTCTACAGAAGAATGAACTTGGAAGATACTCACTCATTTATAAATACTATCTGGGATGGGCAGTGGATGGGGATGAGAAGAGAGATGATTCTATTCCTCTTTCCATGGTGTTGGTTCATCCTCTTTATTCATTTCTTTCAAAAAATCAAGTTATTATTCTGTTTACTATAATAAATGTGAAAGTAACAACAATGGCACCTAATTTCATTATTTATTCAGATAACCCATATTGACTTAAACATGTAAAAAATTCCATTGACATCATTGAAATTCAGTAGGAAAGTAGAAAGGCAGAAAGTGAAAGCCTTCTCCTTTGGACCTCATTCTTCTGTACTGAAGAGTCTAACAGGACTCCAGAGTACATGTGCTACCCTGCCATATCCCTGAGCCATTCTTTTAACGGTTTTTTGTTTGTCTATACCTCCTCCCCAAACCTACCACTCTAATTCTGCCTCCTTCTTAAATCTATCAGTAGCATTTAGATTCTCAAGTGAGGTCAGTTTGGTGATATAAAGTAGAAACTAGTATTCGGCATGAGAGCTATAATTCCACATCAATATTAATATACCCCCTGTTTATGTTCAGTAAGGAGTGATGGATTTCCCTTAACAAATCTAGACAGATTTAATATTATTATTGTGATCTCATCCAATAAATGTTTGATCTGTTCCATGACTCCCTCCCAGCTTCTATCGGTTGTCAGCAATCCTTAGTGTTCCTTAGCTTGTAGACACATCATTATAATATCTGCTTCTGTCTCCACATGGTGTTCTCCCTTCTCCACATTCTGGGACTCATAGAAAGACACCTATAGGGCTGACCATAGTCACATTTGAAAAATGTATCAAAGAAAAGGAATGCACACACATACACACACACACAACAAAACAGAACCCAGCATTACCAATCCTCCTCCTTTTAAATATCAATACATTTCTGTCATAACTCATCTTTGCTAGCTAATATAAAATTCCATCCCAAAACATATATTGGCCAATTTGGTACCTATGTGACACCCTATATTTTCAACATAATTATTTGATTAGTACAAAATATATCAATTAAAGATGACAAAACTTGCTTTTTAAGGTAAGTATAGCTTTTTATTTTAAAAGGTATAGATATTAATCTGATTCCCTTTCACTTATATATTTTGCACTGAATTTTCAGTGAAGTTCTCACATAAAGCTTATTGGTGGAGTGGGGTTTGTGACGGAGTGGTTTTCATATCTATGTTGTTACATGGGTAACATTTTTAAAATACTTTTATAAAACATATTTAACATTATCTTTTTTTTTAATTTTAGGAATCCATCTTCCTCCCTTCACCATCAATTTAAATGTAGTCTTCCTTAATCTGTTAAAGTTTAGCTTTTTTTCCTCCCTTATTTTTTCCCCTTTACATTCAATTATGTGTATACTACTCAGTAAATTCATACTGTTAAGATAAAATAGTTTTCCATTTTATCATTAAAACATTGCAAAGGGTAAGAAAATGTCTCAGCATATAGCCTAGCAGAGAATACTATGAAAAGTAGGACTATATTTGTCTAATGATTAAGATTTTTGTACTAATTTGTATTCCCAAAGTTACCAAACTGTGAATTGTTACAGAGTATAACTTAGGTAGTGATCTCTGAGCAGAAAGAAGCCTTTTATTACCTTTAAATTTTACATTTTTTTCGGGTAAGACAAGGGTATTAAGGGAAGTCCCTAACCATGAATTAGGGGTGAGATTTTTGGAAGAGTCAATGCAGTGCTTACATGGGGAAGAACTGGTTCAGGCACTGAATAAAACAGGGAATTCAAATGGGGGTTACAGTGCAGTGAGTTTCAAGGAGGGACTTTGTGTTTTGTTACATCTCGTTGTAAAACCATGATTCAGTGAGAGACTCTCCAAGAACTTTTGGGAGTCTAGGACTTCTGAAGTTCACCAGAAACATATAACCGAAAGTCTCATATAGAATAAAATATGTGATCAGGACAAATCACATGCACTGTGGCTTCTGTTCGTTCATCAAAATGTGTTATAGGAACTCTAGAGGATTTTAATTATTTCCTACAAGGATTTCAAAGAGGCCCCAAGGTGTCACTGGCTAGAAGTATATTTGGCAAAATGTCTACAATGCATCCTGTCATTTGCTAGGAGATACGTGAATATCAAACTAAATCCTCAGCCAGACAGAACAGTGGGTAGTCACTGCTCCAGGGATGTGTAAACACCTAGACATCTGCTAGTGGTGATTGCAAACCTGGGGATCTTGATAGTTCTCTACCTGTGGGTTTGATTGTTCCTGCTGTGTCTGGGCATATCTATGAGAGACCAGGATGCTGGGAAAAGTAGGATGAGGGAAGGATAAAAGGTACTCTCACACTCATAATGCTCTTTTGTTCCTAGAGAAACAAATTCTTTACTGCGATATTATGTAATGTCCTGAGAAAGGTGTTTACTGAATTTTAAGACCAAGGCTTGTGAACTCTTTCATTATGAACAACTGTAAAAAATATTTGAAATGTGCTTAGGGAATATATTTTGGCGATGAGCCACTAGGCTGATAACAAAGAACCCATCCTCTCATTCATTATTTTGGCATCAGTTTAAGACCAACTGATGCTTTTATATTCACACAAGCATATATGGACTGTTAATTAAATCTATATTTATAAACACACATATATTAAAACTATACCAAAACAAGCTTAAATATATTTCAGGTACAATCAATAAGGTAAATTACAAGTGAAAGCAAAAATAAGATATTAACTGGCTAATAGTCTTCTATTTCCTTACATATTCCCTTAGCATTATTGAAGAATTATTTGAGTATTTGAGCAGGCACTGGATTTTCTACCTTTTTCAGTAAATGCTTTTGATGGTATGGCAACTATAAGATAAATTTAAGTTGTAATAGGTAAAGGTATCATAAATATAATATGCATATATATACTATTTCAGTAGATTTCAATTGCTCTTTAGACTTAAGAAAATTTAAATTATTTCTAAACATTTATAGTCAAATTTCTGGCAACTGATTCTAAATTAATTATAGTAAGCTAAATGTTAGAAGAGTTAGCTATGAATTAGCAGAGTCCAAATAATTAATTTTCATAAGTTTACTAATAACTTCAGCAAATAAATCAGACATGACAGCTTAATGTGTTCAACCTGTTCTACATGTCATTTACTTACAGTGAATCCAATGCACATACTTTAGAATTAAGTTCTCTATACCCGTTACTAAGAATAGAGTCTAGGATTTATCCCTGTGACTTGTCCATTTTCCAAAGTCTCTCAAGCCAGCAGCAATATTTCAAACATGCAGTTTTGCATGTCTGAATAAACAATTGCTATGTTTTATGTAGATGCATTAGTTTGCTAGGGTTGCCATAACAAAATGCCACAGACTGGGTGACTTAAACAAAAGAAATTTATTTTCTCACAGTTCTAAAGGATGGAAGTCCAAGATTAATGTGTTGGTAGGTTTGGCTTCTCCTGAGGTCTTTTTCCTTGGCTTGCAGACTGCTGCCTTCTCACGTTATCCTTACATGGCCTTCCCTCTGTGTGTGTGCATCCCTGGTGTCTCTTCTTTTTTCTTATAAGAACACCAGTCATATTGGATTAGGACCCCATCCTTATGATCTCGTTTAACCTTAATTACATCTTAAAAGTTCCTCTCTCTAAATAGAGTCACATTGGAGGTTAGGGATTCCATACTTATTCCATCCTCTCAAGAAACTATTGAATTGATCTAGTGATGATACTCTATCACAGTTGTTTTTTTTTTTTTTTTTTTTTTTTGGTTAAATACTTGAAAAAACTCACCACTCTCATACCTTGGAAACTTATTTTCCTCCTTTTTTTTCATTTAAAATATTCTTAGTTCTCTCAGTTTCTGAATAGAGTTTGAAAATGCAGTCATTTTTGTCTTGCTTTCTCTGTTCCTGTATACATTTCATTAAAGATCTCAATCTGGGTGTTACTAACCACAGTCGATAAACTGTCTCTGGGCCGTGCTACACTTTTGGTTAATCTAGTATATAATATCATCAAAAAGAATGAGACACATATGCTTTTACATATAGTAACAAGAAGGTGACTTTTCCACCTATGAATCAAGCATCACAACACAACTCTAATGCTGATACTGGAGTTGAGGAATATCATCTAATACAGTTTGAATTTATAATAATAAAATAAAATATTCCCTCCAAAACTTTCATTAAAAAGTTACCACTTTTCTCTTAAGGTTTTTCCTTAAAGTTTACAACATTTCATTAATCACTCAAGACATGCATATTTTTGAAAATAGTATCCTTTTATTCTGTACCATATATTCTGTTTTAAAATACAAAATTGAAGTAACTATTTCATTTGTGATTCAGTAGAATAAATGAGAAGTTTGTCTTTGTTTATAACATACACAAAGACTATGTTCTTTTTTTGCTTTGCAAAATCAGGGATGTAATTTATCTGCTAAATAGCATGATTGATCCTTTCTCACTGTGGTCCTGTCTGAGTTAATAAATCAGGACATAGTTACCACCTCCAAATGTTCAATTCTGACTCTGCAATTAGCTTTCCACTGACTCTGGTTCCTGATTATCAGCACAAACCTCTACTTTGAGTTATCCCATAATTAGTAGACAGTACAGTGTCATGTGCTAAAATATCCTGTCTGGTAAAACTTTTGCTAACCACTGATCTGTCACATCCCCTGGATGGATCCCATGCCCTTGTTTAGATAAGAGGATCGTCAGCTATGCTTCCCATTACACTGACACTAATGTGGCATCCAAAATTTAAATGCAGCAATTAAAAGTTTTTAAAGCTTTTCTTAAATGGCACCAGGCCAAATCCTACATGCAAAATGTTTGGTGATCTTTCTTATGTATGAATAAAAATTTTCAAATGTTAAACAATACTGAAGGTGCTACACCAACAGACCATATGCATTGAATTTTGCTTTTATTGTGAAAAAAGAAAAGAGCAGAACTAAAACATCTCTCCAGTTGAATCAGAGAAAATATACCTCTTCTTTATTTGTTTTTATTGGTATTTTTATGTTATTCTTCCTTCAATTATCTGTAACTTTCTAAAAGTATTTTTCCAACTTAAGATCTCAATTTTGTATCATTTCTTAATTGTATTCTACTTGTATACATTTATAGAAATTTGTAAGAATTTTACTTTCCATATTTGGTCTTTTGGCAATATATGTGATCAAGGGGCAAGTATTAAAGGTACAAGAATTCAAAAGAAGGCCATTATACTATCGATAAGCATGGTGAGGATTATCAGGCATATTTAATGAACTAACACTATTGTCATCAAGAACAAATTACAGGACTAAGAAGCATAAGGTCATACTGTAGGTAGTTAAAATATTAGTAAAAACAATTTAACCTCAATCCTTGTCTGATAATTTTTACCATTTATTTAAAAGGATGTTCACAATTGAAAATACAGAAATGGCCAGAAGTAACACTAAAAGATATTCATCATCATGAATCATAAGGAAAATGCAACTAAAAACCACAATGTGCCACATTTTAAACAAACTCAGATGTCTAAAATTAAAAACAATGAATATCCCAAATGTCAGTGAGGATATGGAATAACTGAAATGACATATTGCTCATGGGAGTATTAAATTATGTAACAACTTTCTAAGAGCATATGAGATCCCTTATAAAGTTAAACATATTATATCATCTAGCAATTCCAGTTTTAGGTATTTACCCAAAATAAAACATATGTCCACACAAAGACTTTTGTGCAAATGTTCATAGCTCTTTTATTCAGTCCCAAACTGGAAATAATTCAAATGTCTACCTGCAAACAGTAAGTAAACACATTTTAGCACATTCAAAAATGGACTACTAAAGATAAAAAAGCACTAATAATTTATGCAACACATGGATGAATACAAAACAGACACAAAAGAGCATATACTATGTGATTTCATTTTTCTTGCTTCTAAGTAGGTAAAACTAAATTATGGAGATAGATATCAGAAAAGTGTTTCTCCTGAGGTTAAAGTGAGTTTGACTAGATAGGAGTATAAAGAACTTTCTGAGGTTATGAAAATAGTTTATATTTTGATTGAGGCAGTGGCCACCTGGGTGTATATATATATATTTGTTAAAACTCACCAAACTCACAATTAAATCTTGTGCACTTAACTGTAAGTAAATTTTATTTTGTGGAAATCTTGTGCTATATAAATATTGCCTCAATTAAAATCAACAATCATCACCATATACTAATAAACATAATAAATAGCAGAACTGTAACTCTCTTAATAGATTAATAAATACAATCATAAAAGCAACACTCATTCTTGCATTTAGTATCTGATAATTTCTCCATTAAATAATAATAAAAAATTAGCAAGACTGTTCTGAGTATTAAAGAATTCAGGTATAACATATTACCTAGATAACAGCCAGTACTCAGTAACTTATATATTCTTGTTAGATATTATCACTTTCTAATGAAATAACTTAAGTGCTAGATTTGTCTTTATAACATTAAAAAATAGCTCTCTCCGTGGATGGACCTACAGACTGTCATACAGAGTGAAATCAGAAAGAGAAAAACAAATATTGTATATTAACGCATATATGTGGAATCTAGAAAAATGGTATAAATTATCTTATTTGCAAAGCAGTAATAGAGGCACAGACGTAGAGAACAAATGTACAGATACCGAGGGGGAAGGTGGGGCGTGGGATGAGTTGGGAGATTGGGATTGACATATAGACACTATTGATACTATGAATAAAATAGATATCTAATGAGAACCTACTGCATAGCTCAGGAAACTCTGCTAAATGCTCTGTGGTGACCTAAATTGGAAGAAAATCCAAAAAAGAGGGGAAATATGTGTACATATAGCTGATTCACTTTGCTGTGCAGTAGAAACTAACACAACATTGTAAAGCAACTATACTCCAATAAAAATTAATTAAAAAATAGCTCTCTCTTATCCATAACATGGACAAAGCCATGGTAAAGATTAAAATAGATGAGAACTGCCATTTGGTATGCCCTACAAATATTTTGGTGAATCGATCAGTAAAATAATGACATTCTCTTTGCAAAAACTTGTACCAGAAAAAAAATAGCAAATCATGGTTGAATGTACTCATCGATATAAGACTGTGATAGCCTCAGAGAGTGATTTATGTAGTGTTATCCTCAAAAATTATTTTTAAAAATATGTAAATGTCAGAACACTTGATAAGGAAAAACTGACTAAAGAAAAGTGCCACCTTAATCTGACTTACCTTCTCTCACTTTCAGTAATTATAACTGTGTGTTTAAATTAAAATACTTGGTTCAAGCAGTTTGTTTTTTCCCCAATACTTTAGATGAAAAAAAAAAAATCAATTTCTTGTTTATAGGAGTTATAATTGATTGAACTACTTAAGCCCTTTTAAACAGTATGTCAAAAGAGAACCTTATCTGTTTGCTTTTATGTAAGTATATAATACAGCATTTTTAACTATAGTCGCTAATCTGTAATGTAAATTTTCAGGAGTTATTCATCTTGTATAACTGAAACTTTGTACTCTTTGACTAATACCTTCCTGTTTTTCAGCTTCCCAGCCCTTGGCAATCACCATTATCCTCTCTGCTTCTATGAATTTGACTATTTTAGATTCATTATATAAGTGGTATATGTAGTATTTGTTCTGTCTTATTTGACTTAGCATACCGTCCTCCAGGTTCGTCCATGTTGTTGCAAAAGACAGCATTTCCTTATTTTTTTTAAAGTTGAATAACACTCCATTGCATGTTTATACCACACTACCTTTATCCTTTCATTCATTCATGGGCATTTAGGTTGCATTTAGGCAGAGGTGATATCTTATTGGGGTTTTGATTTGCATTTCCCTGATGCTTAGTAATGTTGAGCACCTTTGGTATACCTGGTGGCCATTTTTATAAACATACAAAAGTTTATTTAGTCCCTTTTCCCATTTTTAAATTGGTTTATTTGTTTTGTTTTTGCTATTGAGTTATAGAAGTTCCTTATATATGTTAGATTTTTATCCCAGTTGATAGTATTGGGTAGGGCTTCCAGAAAAAAAAAAAAATAAGTGAATAAACATGTATATACCCATAATGCATATCTTTATTTTCTTGTTGGCTGTTGTTGTGTTTTGTTTTGTTTTAACTAAGAGTGACTTTGCAACCTGGTTTGATCTCTTAAAAGTTGTGTGACCTTGGGAAAGTTATATAACGTGTGTGTGTGTGTGTATACATATTTCCATTCCATATGTATGTGGATATATCTGGATATATGTATGGAATATTTCTGGACATATATATCTATATCCTACATATTCTTTATCCGTGCATCCACTGATGTACATTTAGGTTGTTTCCATATCCTGGCTATTGTGAATAATGCTGCACTAAACATTGAAATGCAGATCCCTCATTGATATCCTGTTTTCATTTCCTTTGGGTATACACCCAGAAGTGTGATTGATGGATCATATGGTAGTTTTATTTTCACTTTTTTGAGGAAGCTCCATACTGCTTTACATAGTGGCTGAACAAATTTACATTTCCATTAAGAGTGCACAAGGATTTCTTCTTTGCATACTTACCAACACTTGTTATCCTTTCTTTGTGATGATAACTATTCTAACAGATGTAATATCTCATTGTGGTATGGATTTCAATTTCTCTGACCATTAGTGAAGTTGAGCACTTTTTCATGTCTCTGTTGGCCTTTTGCATGACTTTGGAAACAGGTCTATTCAGTTTCTCTGCTCATTTTTTAATCAGATGGTTTGTTTTATACAATTGAGTTGTGTGAGTTCTTTATATATTTTGAATATTAACCCCTTATCAGATATATGATTTGCAAATATTTTCTTTCGTTCTGTAGGTTGCCTTTTTATTTTATTGATTATTTTCTTGGCCGTGCAGAAGTGTTTTAGTTTCATGCAATCCTATTTGTATATTTTTGTTTTTGTTGTCTGTGCTTTTGGTGTCATAGCCAAAAAAAAATTGTTGCCAAAACCAATATCAAGAAGCTTTTTCCCTGTTTTCTTCTAGGACTTTTATGACTTCAGGTCTTAAATTTTTCTTTAATCCATTTTGAGTTGATTTTTGTGTATGGTGTCAGATAGAGGTCTAGTTTCATTCTTTTGCATGTCTCTGTCCAGTTTTCTCAACACCATTTATTGAAGAGATTATTCTTTCCTCATTATAGTCTTGGCTCTTTTGTCAAAAATTAGTTGACCATATATATGCATGGGTTTATTACTGGATTCTCTATTCTGTTCCATTGGTCTATGTGTCTGTTTTTGTGCCAGTGCAATAGTGTTTTGATTACTATAACTTTATAATGCACTTTGAAATCAGGAAGTATTATACCTTCAGCTTTGTTGTTCTTTCTCAAGATTGCTTTGTCTGTTTGGCATCTTTGGCACTTGATACCAATTTCAGAATTGTTTTTCTGAAAAATTCCACTGGAATTTTTTTAAATGATTGATTTGAATCTATAGATTGCTTTGAGTAACATGGACATCTTAACAATATTAATTCAATGTTATTATTCATTGGTGTTCTCCCATTTTGGGGTTTTAAATACATATATTGGGCTAAATTATTTCTTATATTTACTTTAGAGAAAGATATCTTCTTTGGATTTAAAATAAGAAGATTCGTGCTTTGAAGTGTTCAGCCAGAAACCGCCTCAAAGCCTTCCAACTGTGTAGTCATTAAGTCTACTAACTCTAGACACTCAAAAATAGTTTCACCTCTTCTTTCTATGACTAGTGTAGCTTCAAAAGCCAGAATATAGCCTTGGGAACATTGTGCTCATCGCAGAAGTGGGACAAATAATACAACCTAATATGGAATTTTAATGTTTTTCTTTCATAGACCTTACCTTAGACATTAAATGTCAGCAACAGTGAATCAGTTGTGTGAATGTTTCTATTTCTATTTAGTTGGCTTTCGTGAATTTTTGTTTGTGTCAAAAGTGTAGTTGTCTTTCTTTCAAGAAGCAAGTGAAAAATATATTCAATCACAAATATTATTAGATAGTTAGGTGAGTAGAATAAAATATTCTTTAATGGAATTTGGCTTTGACAAGAGAAATAAACTTATTGAGTTTATCTCTTAAAATATTACCTGTAATATTCTTTAGTAATCATAACTAACAATTATAAAATATTTTGAAAAAGGAAAGATACCAGATGTCCTGTTTTCTTTCTGTCAGAAGTTGCTACTCTCATCACTAATAGGAGCCAGCAGCAATTATACTGACAACCAAGAGTTTCTTAAGCTGGGTAATTTCCTCTATGAGGGTTTTTTGATACATGATGAATATGTATTTCAGTTAGGTATCTAATGGATCCTGTCAGTGTCACCTGAATAGGTGAGCTCAGACTGTAGAGCATTGTAGGCTGATGGGAGCTTTTCCAGGTTAATGGTCTTTTGGATGTTTCAGTACCAGGCATTCCTTTTTCCTCTGTACCCAACAGCCACATGTGGCCACAAATTAACATGCTCAGATAAAGCCATATTTGATATCTCAGTCTCAAGAGGGGTGAAGTCAGTAGAGTTAACATGGCAATTCAAACTTTGCCCTCTCTGTAGAGTATATCCATATTTCGTAAGCTGGACCCCAAGTTTATGAGGCTAAATAAAGTTTAAGAGCAAGAATATAGTCATTAGGCACAAAGGTTAGGTGAATATGGTTTAGAGTGAGATAATCTAGCCTAAAATTAACCATACAACAAATAATTTACCTTTGCTGAATATTCATTGTCTCAGGTAAAATGAATAAATTAATTTTTTGATAATAATTCATGGTTCATGGGATTGTATTTGCCTGGTTTTAAGTAGGTGGAAATGAATGCCTGCTGGTGAGAATCATGTTAAAACCTTATTATTTTTTCACACTTAATTATTTGATCGATTTTCTTGGTTTTCTTGGTTTTCTTGGATTTTCAAATTATTGAAAAACAGTATATTTTGTTGTTTCTTGATTGAGAACCACATCTTTATATTTGTGATTTACTAATCTTGAACACACTTTTGTTATACCTCAAGAATTTTTAGAGGGTTCTTTAGTTAGTTGTTTACATAGTTTCTGAGTTAACAGGACTTCTGAGACTTCTGAGTAAGACAGTCTCAAAAGAAGATCGAAACTGAAATTAAGTATATTCATATGGTATATTCAATATCCTAAGGGAATGAATTTCTTTTAAACATTATTAAAAATTAATGACTAGGTTGAGAAGTAAATGAGCAATTTGTATAGACTGTACTGAAATTATTTGTTAATTAGGTACATGTATATTTTATTCACTTTTGATTCTTTTGATTATCTATGTTTTCTATTTTATATAATATATATTATCATATATAATATATAACATTATGTATATAAAATTATATATGATAAAATTATTATATATAATAAAAATACATAATTTTTTATTTAGAAATACACTTTTGATTGTTTTGATTGCCTATGTGTTTTCTATAATACCATAGCATAAATAAATAAAGGGGTATATAGTTTGAGATGGTATGATGTAATACATATTAAGGAAGGCATTTCAGTGAATCCATATAGAGGTCATAAAAACATTATGCACACATTTCAATATGTCTTATACTATAGGCAGAAATATTAATTATAAAATATTTTTTAAATGAAACATATATTTGGTTAACATAATTGACATCATTAAATTATTTGTTGAAATATGTTTCACTTGTACAAACTGCTTGAGGTCATTTCTAGTAGGACAGTGTCACTAACAAAAATGTAGGCTCTGGAACTGTATTGCCTGGGTACCACTCATGTCAGCTATTCTCCAGGTCTATGTGACTTCACCTCATTTGTACAATAGAAATAACCACAGTATATTCATAAATTGTTGTGAGGAACCAGACAATCTGTTTAAGCACTAAGAACAGTGTCTGGCATATGATTAAATTTCAATAACCATCAGTTATTATTAATAGTGGTAGCAGTACTTATACTGCTACTCATACTATAAATAGAAAAATACAGCATAAAATTCCCATTAGCGTAATTTAAAAATATCATTGTATCTAAAATTGCTATTTTATTTATTTTTAAAATTCAACATTCATTTTAATGAGTTGCAGGGCAGGATACTCACAATAAGACATTTGGAATTTTGGAGTTTGGAAAAGGAAGAATTGGAGTTATAAAGCAGTTACTGGTCCATGTGGTGGCGAAACCTTTGTCCTGGCAGTTGGAGACATTCATTTTTCAGACTCTGATTCTGCTCTCCAGGAGGAATTTCATGTCTGTTGATCCCTGGGAAGCTCACCCATTGGGCAGTTCTTCTTTGTTCCCTGTCCTCCATGACCACATCTAAAGTGGTCATTCTTGAGCACATCCTCCTTGGGGGCTGAGTGATTTATGTATCAATAGCTTGTTTTCTGTTAGTACATGTTGGGGAGTTTGGCAGCTGTTTTATAGTCACAGGCTCTTTCAAAGTAGACCCATGGTTTCTCTGGCTACACAATTCCCTCAGCAGTGCCATAAACATTGTTCTATTTGTTTTCAGGCAGATCCAATTGCCACATAAAAATATTGAAGGCATAACAATATCATTTTCGAGCCTACATTATTTCCTTCCTTTTGTGCTCCTCTGTTTCAACTTAATGTGGCTACATTGATGCCATTATGGAATTAATCTCTCTCTCTCTCTAATTTTAACATCTGCTTGAAAACTGTTACACTATTTCTTGAGTGCATCTCTTTCTTCTAATATTTGGTGAAAACAGAAGGGAATAATTAATGCACACAGACATAAAATTGTTATTTTACTAGATGAAAAATGATTAAAATATTTTTAAACTAATCACATGGGTACTATTTGTCTTCTTTCTACATGAGTTGAATCTGTAAAAGTGGAATAACATTATAAAATAAGACAAGTGTCATGTAAAAATGGTAAAAATTGAAAATTTTTAGTTATTAATAGTCAAGTGTTATGGTATATATCAATCAACGTATAATTTTCTTGATATTTACACTTAGTTTTATAGGATGAACTTCCAGCTGATAGCAGCATTATTAGTTGTCTGCAATATTTAAATAATTTTAAAGTTGTTAAGTCTTCTGTATTAAACAGAGTAAAATTTCAGACATCAAAGACAGTCATTTTTTAGGGATAATTCTATACATTTAAAATATTGTTTTTCTAGACACTTAAATTCTAGTTCAGTTGATTTTTAAAGAATACTTTCCATAACATTAATTCCTGGCACTTAACACAGAAGTTCATTTTCATATTGAACACAGATATTTTTAATTCCTTTCTTCAAATAAGTTATATACATCATGAATATAATATTTGCTTTCATACAATTAGAAATTCCATACTCTTATTTGCATAGCCCATTATCCAAACCACTATTTTATATTCCATACATTCCAGAGACAAGTTTTTATGGTGCTATACAAATTATACTAACAAATAATTTTTGTTGGATTAGTTGTCCTTTTCATCCTAATGTATTAATAGTCCCTTCTTTACTAACTTGTTTGAGGATCGAATTTTTATGCTAGCAGAAATAGTTTCAGAAGACATGAAGACTAAGAAAGGCCTTTGAAGAATGTATTAAATTTTCATAACTGACACTTTTGTAAAAACAACAAAGGCACCTTACATTTTTGCTTTATAAATGAAGGAATAATGTTTTACCTTAGTTATGAAGGACTAATGACAATTATTACCCATGCTAATGCAATGAATATCCTGTGTATCAACCACTAAAAAGTGGCTGAATTAAAGTGTTTCCTCATTCTGTGTGATAAAGGGAAAATAATATCATAAAATGACTTTTGATTATAGCATGGATTCCTCAAACGCATTTCTAATCTTAAGAAAGTTTGTGGTACACATGGTAGGTCTATTTAATAAGCAATATTTGACCACCAGCTACCAGCGCACATATATTCATACTCTCAGGCAGGTTCCTTCATAATCTAAACACACTGTGAAGAAAGCAGGAAACCTCTGTTCTCACCTGTTTGGTTATTGGAAAAGTCATCCCTCATGGTGTGGGTATTATACATAGGTAGATTTACCACTGATGACTATATATAGTTTCTGTGTTCAAGTTTTATTGTGTCCTGTTGTTTGTTTTTTTTTAACTTAAATTGTAAAACCTTTCTCTAATGGAAAGCAATAATATAAAATTGATTTGCACAATAAATATTTTAAATGTAAACAGATCACAGTAACAAAACATGAATATGTATAACTCAGCTCCATTGTTCTATAATAACTGATAACAGGAGTTTGTTTCTATGGCCAGAAATTGGTAGAGGAAATCATATATACTGTACAATGACTATATTTTTGACAATAAGTGATTAAATAAAACACATGCTTTGATACATTTGGCTTTTCAGGGATGATAAATTTAGAGGAAACAATCCTACTGTAGAATGATTTTTTTTTTTTAAATAAATGTATTTATTTATTTATTTATTTATTTTTGGCTGTGTTGGGTCTTCGTTTCTGTGCGAGGGCTTTCTCTAGTTGTGGCGAGTAGGGGCCACTCTTCATCGCGGTGCGAGGGCCTCTCACTATCGCGGCCTCTCTTGTTGCGGAGCACAGGCTCCAGACGCACAGGCTCAGTAGTTGTGGCTCACGGGCCCAGTTGCTCCGCGGCATGTGGGATCTTCCCAGACCAGGGCTCGAACCCGTGTCCCCTGCATTGGCAGGCAGATTCTCAACCACTGCGCCACCAGGGAAGTCCCTGTAGAATGATTTTTAAATACAACTACTGCCAGAGATAAAATACATGAATGGGATGCACCTAAGCTATTATAATTGATGACTTTTGTTCAGGAATAGCTCCAGTCATAAAATGAGAAAGTTGATGGTTTACTGTAATTGGAAACCAGGAGTGATTAAACGATTTAATAACAATGAGTCTAATTCTCTTTGATTGTCTCTGCAAGTCAAGGCAGTCCTTTTGTGGATAATGTTGCTCCCAACTTAAACACTGCTTTAGGTAATTTGAACCTGAGTCCCTGCTTATCTTGGGTCTTTATTTCTTCTAATATTGGTGCTCTCATGACTTCTTTTAATGCCAGTCTTAGGAGCTGAATTGTGTAACTCTGTTACACAGTTACCAAAAACTTTTTCTGTTACAGAAAATCTTCTGTAGCGTGATAGATATTCTGAATGACAACTGGAGTCTTCCTGGATATACCTATACTGTCTTCTTCTAGACTTTTTATCCCTATATCTATCCCTTTATTATAGCACCAAGCTGTGTTTTGATGTATTTTCAACCATTCTGGTATAGTTTATCTGCATTACTATCTATGGCGAATCACCTTGCTTTACGAATTCCAGCAGCTGAATTCCTCACCTTCTCACTCTACTCCCCTGACTGGCTCTGGTCATTCTCTAATGGACACATATCCTTCCAGGGCCATTTTTCATTTCCAGACGTGGCCATTTCACAGGGTGCAAAAGGAGAAGAAAGCAAGAAAGCAGATTGATAGCTGTGAAAGCTACAGATGTTAGAAATAACTAGATTGAAAGGAATTAGATTCCTATTTCTGTCACATTGTCAGTAAAGAAGGGTTATTTATAATTTCTTAATTTTATCTAATCATTTGGGAAATGGTAAGGCTGCATGCTGAGATGTGTTTATATTAACTATGTTGATTAACCCCCCCTTGTTAGAAATTAAACATTTATAAATAGTAATAAGAGATAACAGTGAGAATATGAGCTATTTAATAATATATTTCCTTTGCCTGACTTTATATGCAGACTAAAATTGGGTCATCAGAATGTATTGCTAAAATAATAAGAGCATTACATCCTTCAAAATCTTCATGAAGTTGATAAATATGATGTGAACTAGAACTTGTGAGCCATAAATGCTCACAGTAACATATTTGAAAAATACAATGTTGTCTATTTCAAAGTAATCAACTTTCTCCTCTATTGATTGTGAATACTGAATATCTAAAATTCAAACTCATCTTGGAGGGAAATCAATAAATATATTTCTATTTAATTACACAAATAAACAGAATTGGTAAGAGAGTGGGTGAAAGCTCCTCCCTATGACCTCACTACATGACAATTCTATATACAAATGGAAAATTTATTCCCTTCAATTCATATATGCTTCCCAGAAGTCTCCATATTTCCCAGAATGTACATTAGTTCTCTCAAGTATACCAATGATGGTCATTAAGCATTGCAAATTTTGATCCAGTTTTACTTTTCCAAGTTTCTGGGAAAATGATTTGTCCAAACTAATTGAAGTATTTCCTCTGATACATTTTTGTTCTGAAACAAGCTAAGAAAGTCTAAATTAAAATGAGAGGAGAAGAAAACCATTACCAGATTTTCTAGTGTCTTTCACAAGTCCTCAGCTAATACAAATTGAAACTTCATGTGTACTAGATAGGGACTTATGAAGACACATGATCATCAGACAAAGAATAAAGATAAGACTTTTTCCGTGCTTTGGACCAAAAGTTTGTGCCCCCTAAAATCTGTGTGTTGAAACCCTAATCTCCAATATAGGGTATTTCGAGTTGGGGTCTTTGAGAAGTAATTAGGTTTAGATGAATTCAGGCGGGTGGAGGTCCCATGGTGGTGTTAGTGTCCTTTATAAGAAGATAAAAAGCCCAATGCTCTCTCTTTCTCTGCCATAGAAGAACCACAGCAAGAATTTGGCCATTTGTAAACCAGAAATCTGGCTTTCACCAGACACCAAATCTGCTGGCACCTTGATCTTAGACTTCCCAACCTCCAGAACTGTGAGAAATATATGTTTATTATTTAATCCATCCACCTTATGGTCTTTTGTTATAGCAGCCGCAGCTGACCAGGACACTTCCCTTCTGGTTATAAAAGATGTACTACTATGAGTTCATCCATATTCTTTTTATAAATAGCATACATATTCTGTAATTACTAAACTAACAATTTACTTTGTTCTCTATGTTTTTCATCTATTTCATTCAAATTACTTTTGGTATCATGATTTTTTTCTATTATTCCATAGTTTGCCATCACACTCAATGCCTCAAGAGACACAGAACAAACAAAATGTGTCTACTAAATACTATATAGTCTTCACTACATGATTTACAATTTAGAATTCCTCTCTCCCTTACTATTCAATAGAAAATCTCTATTTCCTTCTTTCTCTAGTTTAAAAAATATAGGTTTCTACTTTTCACTGCTGAGAATGTTCTTATAGGAGACTCTCCATTAGTCAAAAAAATGAGCATCCTTTCAGCTCTACTTGTTTATTAATTATTTTGAACAAATGAACCAAATCTTCTACCATTCTTGCCAATTTTCTGATACCCAAGAAAATGGAATGTGTATCACCTCTCCTTTTTTTTTTTTTTTTTTTTAAATTGGAGGTTATTTCATCCACCCACTTCCTGTTTTGATTTATAAAGCTGCTCTCAAATTTTACTTTCCCATCTCCTTACCTCTGAGAACATTTTTCAACTCAATCTCTCTAACTCTAATCTACTGATCAATAACTGTGAACCAGAGGCTCTAATAAGATAGCAGGAATCCACAGTCATCAAAACAAAGGGGTCTTACTTTCATGACTATATATTTGGCATTGAGGAGGAGAGACATATGAAAAACCCATTGCCAAACAAATATAAAAAATACAATATTTAAAAAGAATAGTCAAAGGAAAATCAGAAAGCAGAGTGACTAGGGTGAAATACCCAATCTACAAAAATGAAAGAGACTTTTTTTTTTATTTAAAGATTTCCAATATAGCAGCATTACATCAGATATTTCTTCCCTTTATCTTTCTGCATATTTTGTATAGAAATGGGAATAGGCAAGCTATTTTTAATAGGGGAAGTACAAGACATGAAAGAAAATAAACCAAGTTGAACAAAAGAAATTGCGTTAGGAGTCAGAAGAACAGGGGTTAGCTAATCTTAGATCTGGTTCTAATATAATGATTTGGGCAAATCACTTCTATTTCTTAACTTATTAAATGAGGATGGTGTTCTAGGTTAATGTTTTCGAATTGTGTTCCACAAGCCCTAGGTTTTGAAGTTGAATACCATTTTATTTGGGTGGTGTGGGGGGATGATCAGTTTACCAGACATCCCCCTGCCACTTATCAGATTAGCTGTTTAGAGTGACTATATATTTGGTGTTTACACTATATGTATACATTTAGCTGAAAAAATGTTTTTTCATTCTAAAAGTAAAATATCAGTCTTTACACTTTAAATTCTAATGTTCCATGATACTATCACATACAGTGTGAAGAGGTCAGGGTGAACATTTATCTTTTGCCTTTGTTTTCCACATGACACCCACTACATTTCCTTACTTTCTTCTCATACTGACCTAATGTGAAAGTGACTGTCTTTAGCATAAAATACTTCAAAATTAAGCTACAAACTCTATCAATATTGCCAATAATATGTTTTAATTTTCTTAGAGAAAAACCTAAACTTGCACTTCAAGAGGAAACACAAAGAGCTATTTTCTGCAAAGATTCAAAAGAATTCTTCAAAATGGAGGCAAGGAAAATATCTTTCCAGTCTTGACCATCTATATCGTGAACAGTACAGATCAAGGATTCAAGGTGTGAAGGGGTGGTGGGTGGGGAGTAAAAAGACTGAGGAGTATAAAATAAACAAAAAGAAAAAGGAAATAGAGATATTTGACAGTCTAAATGATACTGACTCTACATATTAAGAAAGGCCATTAGAGGGAATTCAAAATGTATTCATAAGATATAGGAAAGACTGTATTCTTTTAAATAATGGACTGTACCTACATGTCCTTTCAGATATTTTGAGGGCATAAAAAGGGCTCATTACATTTGTACATTCAGTAAATATTAACCAGGTACTATGATAGTGTGGCGATACAGCTATTAACATACATATTTGAATTCCACCCACAAAAGCTAATAGTCTAGAACTGTGTTATACATTAGCCACTAGCTCACGTGGCTATTTAAGATTAAATTAATTAAAATAAAATATGACTAGTAACTCATTTCATTGGTCATACTATATGATTATATCAATCACTTGTGGCTAGTGTCTGCTGTTTTAGATAGCCAAGATTATAGAATATTTCCATCACTGCAGAAAGTTTTATTGAACATCAATGGAGTAGAAGACAGTACAAGAATGAAATTCAAAATTGCCTTTGTAATTAACACATTGAAATAGAAACACAGGACATTTTGGGAATATATTAACAGTCTCAGAAAAATTTAATTCATCTGTAACTGGGATGAGTATGTGACCACAATATTTGAAAATAAATCTTCCTTGAGAAAACTATGTTTAAAATAAAACTAAAAATTACTAGGTTGAATAAGTTTGGAGTTTAAAGATTAAATGGAGGAAGTATAAAACACCACAGGCAGAGAAAACAGAGCGTGTGATTCTATAGTTGTTAGACTCGACAAAGAAAGTAGAAGAGTTTAGCAAGAAATATTCCCAATCATTTTGGGTAATGAAGACTGTCAAACTTCAAGCATTTTATAGTTTATCCAAAAAGCATGAGAATGACTACAAAGATTTTTAGTAGGGTAGTGTCATAAACAGTATTACATTTTTAGAGAGATCTATGGCAATTGAGAATAACTGGAGATGGCCAAAAGATGAAATCAAAGATTATGTAGAAGTTAATTGTGCTGATCCATTAGAAAAATAATACCCCTTTGGTCAAATATGATGAAAACTGTGACTGCAGGATTAATCTGAATCCCCAGTAATTACTGAAAATCTGTATTTGGGAGGTGAAAGAGTAAGAGAGGACTGCCCAGCTGATGAGTAGACTCACAAGTGTTTTAAGACACTAAGTTTCAGAGTGGCTTGTTACACAGTAATCATTAACTGATACAATAGTATTGAAATAGAGAACAATAGATGAAGAATAGTGTTTTATTAGAAAATACTTATTTAAATACATGGATCCTAAGTTTGAAACTTCTATCAGACATTGAAATGAATACATTTTATGTAAGTGTTGGAAGTTGGTAGAAATGTCTATGGCTAAAATATACATTTCAGATATAGCTGTATGTAGAAACTAATTGGAATACTGGGGAGTGAATGAGATTTCCAAGGGAGAAAATGTAGTGTGAGAAGAGATAAAATAAAAGTCCTGAGTGACTTGAACACTTAATAGAAACTATGTTGTATACCCTGAGAGGTCCATATACTTTAGAAAGCAGGCTTATCTGAAGGAACTATGTTCCCATGGAAATATTCATAGACCTCAAATCCTTATTCAAATGAAGAATAGAAGGCAGAAGGCACAACAAGAAAGAAAAAGAAAGACCCAACTGAATACTTTTATTCTTCATAAAAATTCTTATCAATGTCAAATTTATAGTATACTATTCAGCTAATGCAAACGCTGCTAATTTCTGCTCTTAAATATAATAAAAGATTGTGACAAAAATGTAACTGCAATTTTTCAAGGGGAAAAATCAACAGCTTTTATTTTAGCTTTGAATATTTTTAAATTTCCCTCTGATTCTCTTGACCTTTTTTAGCTATCAGAAATACATTCACTGATGACTAATTTAACAGAAAGGAACCTATGATCTCTGCTTATTTCTTAAGTACGTTCACTCTGCTTCTTTGTGAGCTGGAAAATCTTAAAGGTGACCCTTTTGCTGAGATTTATGATAAAGAAACAAAAATAAAACTATTAAATGTTGATATGGCACAGTAAATGATGATGAAGTATTATTAGTTAAATTCTTAAATGTTATTGATAGTGGGAACTCTCAAAAATATGTATTATGGAAGGATGGAATATAAATTAAATGTATGTAATTTATTTATTTATGTAGAAATTTAAACTTTATAGAAAATAAGCTATATAGGTGAATACATTTTATCTTGACCTATAAGTTGAGGAATCATTCAACCTCTTTATAGACAACGATACAAATTAAAACAACTTAACCTATAGATATGAGATATATTATTGCATAAGTTTTTATTTGAACATTCAATTACTTGATCATGGTAAATTATTATATTGAAATAATGCTGAAATTAATTTAATAGTAAATTATTTTAAATTGTATATGCTCCTTTTTAAGAAATACCTATCTATACTTTTAGTTGGGTACAAGACAGAATTTTACAAGATGTTTGTATTGGTTTCAAGGTATATTTTTGATATATCAGAATGTAAATGTTTCCATATAATTGGATATTTCAGGTATTGCCCTAAATCTCCTCATTTGATTTCAAATTACTTGTCTTTTACCAAACATAACAGTTAACACTGGAATAATGATTGACATTGAACATTAAATTCTAAGTAAAATTTAAAATTCTTGGGGAATTTGACTTTTGAATATGATAAAAAATAGATATTGATTTTATATGTGTGAAATGTGAATGTCAAGGAGAAGGCTTTGCAAGACTGGCTAAAGATCTTTTGTGTATTATGGACAAAGGAATAAATAAATGCATAAATGAGAGTAACTATTTAATAAAAAATTGAATAGATGAAATAATCAGTCACATACATACTTTTTAATTGTGAGCTATATAAAGATCTCAGAATAGCTTGATGTGAATACCTCAACCCACATCTTGTTAGCAGGACTATGTAAAATGTATTCTGTGTAGTTGTATCAATGACAAAATTTCCAATCAATAAAGTTTTTATTATGGGTTCTAATTTTAATTTCCAAATGATCTAATGGAATTGCACTAAGGTAAGGGCAAGGGAAGATTCTTTTTTATTAGATATCGACATGTTTCTGAAAGTTTTGTTTTTGTCCCATTCTTGACACTATTTTTGCATCTTACGGGGCAAGTTTTCATCTTTGCTTATTATTATCTAAAATTAGAGTCTTTAAGAATGGCGCTTTTATCCATTGATTTATATGAAAGTCTCCTTTTCCTTCTCTTATACACCTGCAGAACTCTCTCGGGAGTGATCACGGCCTCAGTTCTCTGTTCTCATCTGAGGCTCTAGTCTTCACCTGTACTGTCTTTACTTTGAAACTTGGTTTTGAACTGCAGTAAAATGTGGGGTATTTTAAAGATTTTCTAGGTTACTTTCTGTTTGGAGTCTCTTCTAAAAACAGATTATTAAATGCACAGAGATGAGGACATTCAATACATCCTGGGAATGCCATTAAAAAAAAAAATCCCTCCTTCAGAAACAGCTCAGGAGAATGGCTATTTAACAACTTTTACACAATATTATACAAAGCACATGAAAGTATAATATAATTTCCTAAAATATGAGTTTCTTTATTTTCTTGGTTGTTTTAAGGGAAATGTGTAAGAGGGATTTTCCAATACTCCCTCACACCTACAAGTCACAGAATATATGAATGATTTGAAACGAAGTAATGCCCCTAAAACAAGTACAATGGCTCCATGGGTACAGGGTGAAGCTAAAGAAGCATGTCTTTGACGATGAGCAAAATTCAAGAATGATTTCTACACTAATAGGTAGTTCAGTGTAGAGATTTTGTAGAATTTTTTAAATTAAAAATAGTAGTTGAAGACTTATGGATAAGAGAGTCTGATCTTGGCTCTTTTATAACAGTAATTTGTGGTAAATTACTTTGAAGTCTGCAGTCCAAATGAAAATCAGCTGTGACAAGAAACAGTTGCCTTGAGTATGTTTTATCTACAATTTCACTGAGCTTGCTTTCTCTATATTTAGGTTATTTTCTAACTCAGTTATCAATTCCACATCTTCATTGTCCAACATTTACTTTCACTCTGTTTGCCAATCATTTTGATTATTCTTTTTCAGGGTTGCAGCTCATACTATACCCATCACTTTGCTTCTCCCTACATCTTATTTTTTCTCTCACTTGTGCGAATTTTTCCACAATTGTCCTCTTCTGCACTGTTTTAAATTACATTACATATCTTCTCCTGAGTTGTGAAAAATAGAGCATGAAAATTATTTGTAAACCTTTCTGTATTGTTTAAAGTTATGAATTCCTTTTAAAATTTTGAATCATGGTGTGTTGAAATATTTTTTGCTTATTTATTATCCATTTTTGAAAAGTATTAATTACTGAAATTGTTCTTCTGTGTGAAGAGCAAACAGTGTGCGGTGCTCTGTTTTTTTCCCCCTGATTTTGAGTCCTCACATGGAATGGCCAGTACCTGAAGGAATGGTTTACATCATAGTGGCTTAATCCAGTTCTTCTGGATCTCAGTCAGTTCTTTAAATTATTGGAGGGAGTATTTCCCCTGAGAAACATCTCTCAGGAGAAAGAGAAGAAGAATTTCAGGACCTCAGTAAAACTACTGACATGAAGTATGTAAGTGTGGTCCCTTTGGGGGAAGGTTAAACTTGCTACAGAATGAAGACAGGGTTCTCTACTCATGTTTACCAAGACATAGAAGGAAGAGTTACCACTAACATACAGGTGATTTGGTTCAAGCTAAACATAACAGGTATCAGATCTAATGTAGTCTTATATATTTTAGACACTACGTTTTAGCTGTGTTCAGGGATGTAGGTTCATTAACTGGACAAGATTGAACTTTTATTATCACATTATCAGCATGAATCAGTGCAATGATACTTGCTACAACAGATAAACCACAAACTCTCAGTCACTGAATAATATGCTTCTCTTGTAAAGTGCAAAGCAGGTGGGGCATGACCAGTGAGTGGGTGGTCTGCTATCAGCAGTGATTAAAAATGTCAGGGAACTTCTATTTGGTGGTTCCTCCAACTTAATCCTGTGGCTTCCGTGTTCATCAAGCTGGTTTGCATCAAGACCCAGAAATGGAAAGAGCAGAGTATCAAGTTTTGGATGTGGGCCCATATCATTTTGTTAGATCTCAGGCACAAATAGCTAAAGTTAAGCGTAACAGCAAGTAGACAATTTAGTCTAGCTGAATACCTCAAAAGAAGTGGGTGTGGTGAGCAGCTCATTATTCTGTGCCACACTATCTTTAATTGCATAAGTGTTGGAAAGAGAAAGCTTATTGAACCCACACTCTGGGAAGGGCTATTTTTTTCCATAAAATATTTAGAAATAATTACTTATATAAATTATATGGATGAATGACATTAGACACATTTCATAAGGTTAAGTAAAATTGGTCATTAAATTGAATAGCGTGAACTTTAGGAAAGCAGCCAGCTAGGCAATCAGTTAATTCAACTTTTAAACATAGTGTGTGTGGAAATAAGTGGTGCATGCTGATGTGTAGCCTCTGAGGAAATGTTTCTTTGAAGACATTAGCGCTTTACATAAAATCCAGTGTGTGTGTATGTGAGGGAGGCATGGGGGCCTGTGGGAGACTGGAGCATGGATAAATTGTAAATGAATACATTTAGTTCAAAATATTGATCTGGATATAGTGTAGAATGTCTATAAGGTATTTTAAAATATGCAATTATATAATTAATTTTATTTCATGCTATCTTATTGCTGTAATTTTCAAATTATTTCTTTAATGTAGAGAGAAACCATGGAGTTGGGATCTGAGGATAAATATTGTTGCCTTATAACACTGACTAATGAAAAGTGAGAGTAAATATTAAAGCTGGATAAATGCATAAAAATGGCATTGTAGAAGGCTTCCTCATTCCGCTTCCCTCCCTACCCAGGAAGATGTCCCCGGAACCTGGGAATACATTACATGACATGGCAGAAAGAGCTTTGCAGATAAAATTAAGGTTAGAGACTTTAAAACAGAGAAATTATGCTGGATTTTCCAGTTGGGTCCAAACTTAGAAGCAATGATTTTCTCTGTTAGAGTACTGAAAACATGTGGAAGCAGGGAAAGTCAGAGGGATTCAAAGACTGAGAAGGACTCCCCCTCACTTTGCCATATGGAAAACACTAGAAGGAATTGGGGCAGTCTTTATAAACAAAACCTGTCTAGTTGCTAACCACCAGCAAGGAAATTGGGACCACACAACTGAATTCAGTGAACAACTAAAATATTTGAAAGAAAATTCTTCCTTAGAGCCTGCAGAACATAACGCAGCTCTGACCACATCTTGAGTTCTGCCTTCAGAGGCCACCAATTCTGTTTATATGGTTTGGTAAAACTTTAGGCTAACATTTAAAAAACATAGTAAGGTAACTTCAAACAATTTTATTTAGAGATAAGAATGTTGTTTTATTTTTCATATGGCTTAAATTTTTTAAAAGAGAAGTCAGGCAAAATTTCATATTTTATTTTCTTGTATGCTTTCTCAACCTTGGAAGTCCAGTTCATTATTCTAAACCAGTTCAAATGGCACATTTTGGTGGATGCTCATTCTAGCTTTTTCATTCAAAATTGTCAATTTCTGTCTCAAAAACATTTCATTTACATCTCTTTTCAAGAATTCACTGTCATATATTTCCTTTTTTAAAAATATTATGTGTTTATCCCTTTCTCTAGGTTGTAAACCCAGTATCAAATAAATAATATCTTTTCTATTGATCCAGTTTTTATTTAAGAAGATACTTTTTATTGTTATTATTGCATATGTCTTCTTAAATTGTTATTATTACTTTTAAACTTTGCTGAGTTATTATCAAGGAATGTGACTTTACAATTAAAGTCTTCTAATAGATGAAAACTTTTCATCTAATCTTTATGACATACATATTGAATATATATATTTACATTAATTAATTAATTCAATTCAACTCTGTATTTTAAATATATATAAATTATCCTTTCCATTTTAGGATTATGGTATTAAATTGACACAACTCTTTTCCTGCAAATTGTACAGTAACAAGAAGAAAAATTTATTATTATTATTATCTTTTTTTTTTTTTTTTTTTAAGGAAGACATCCTACCCCACATCTGAACAGGCCACAGTACTGAACGATGGTCATCGGAAGCTGAGGCCCAATTCCTCCACTGTCCCCTTCCCCAAAATGGCTGAAAATTTTTAAAAGTAAAGAAATTTTTTTTTATGAAACTGCAAGTGATTTAAAATTCCAAATGCCATATTTAAAAGGAAAGAAAGAATGAAAAAATTAAAAACAAAAAAAGGAGTAGAAACCCAAAGAACTATATGTGAGGTGAAGCTCATAAGATGTCAGACCTTGTCCTCAGAGAGATCCGAAAACAAACACTCCTTGATGGTCAGGAGCACAGCCTGAGATACAAAACCTAAATGCCTTATTTGGAGCAGCAAGAATTGGAACACACATTAATAACAGATGCTCCCTGTTCTCCTTGTTTATGAACACCAAGGGAGCAGACACAGGCAAGTCATTATTCCAAGAGGCTGCCTGCCTTGGGGCCATGGGACCAATGTAAGACTTCAAACGGTAAATACTCTCCAGTTGAATATTTCTCTTAGGTGGAGAAAAGTGATGTCCAATTAAACTTACACACAATTCCATATGTGTAAAACTCATGTTTCAGATATGAATAATGGAGATGGAAATAGATCATGAATATATAAAGATGCCACAAAAATAAATAACATATGAAATATGAAAAACCAGTTGCAAGGAAATAACATTCTTCAGAAGAAATATGAGATAATATGTGTGCAAATGTATGTATACATATGTATTTATATACATCTCTATCTCTCTATATATCTATCTACCTATTCATAATGCAGGTACAATTTTGAAACAAAACATCCATGAGCTAAAATGACAATAATGAAATGGATCAACTGTATATTTATAATTTTAGACAGAAACAACCTGTAACAATGTGGAAGCAGGTCCTTGTTGCCATAAATTATCTACCCTCCAGTAAACAGACTTCACTTTAATGTTACCTATAATTCTGACCTTATTATTTAAAGATGCTCATTCATTCTGACATATGATTTGAGAGAATAATTCTATTTTTATTGTATTTCTGCTTTGAATTAAATGAGCTACATAAATTTCTCTAATAAAAGCAAAAAGACATTTTTTAAATGCTTGATATCAAATCTCTAGAAATCTGCTTAACCTTGCTTATATTCTTTCATTATTGATTTTCTTAACATCTTGACATAATGAGGGAATTCAGAAATACAAGTGATAAAACTGTAAATCTGAGATAGTCTAACACTGCTGTGAAGTATTTTGACAACCTTTCTCCCTGCTACCCCTGAAAAAAGCATAAAAGTGTATTAAACTAAAATAACTATAGCTAATACCCATTAGTTTCAACCTAGTTTCACACAGTATTTAGAAGTTGTCCCAGTTAAATCCATCAAAACACAAACCTTGCTAGGACAGGGAAGTTTTGTCCCTAAGGGCCCTTTCTCATAACTGCAGACCCATCAGATTTTTAAGTCATATGGAGTGTCAATATGGAATCTCCAGGGAAGCTAGTTCTTTCCCAACTTTTCTATATCTCTATTACTATGTTCACCTCATTTCAACTCTCATTCAAATTTTAACATCTGCAAGAGTAGGCTTATTTCAGAGCCTCTTGACATACATTTTTACCTGGTAGAAGATTCCAATACCCTTAGGGACCATATCAAAAATGCCGCACTTAAAAAGAATTTGCTAAATTGCATTTATGAACTCAGTCTCTATGCATTCAGCAGTACAGGTCTATAATTTTCCTCTAATGAAGCTTGGCCTTTGAGCATAGTTATACTTCGTATCAAAGTCATATGCAATTATAAAAATGGCTGAAAAAAAATCAGGACCCTTTAGGCAGCTGTTCTGATCATAGAGGTCAAAGAAATGCCAACACACTATTTCTTCTATGCCCTGCCTCCAGTCTGGACTGTATTACAACCACCCAGAAAGATTATTTTCTCTTTTAAAAACTCTCCAATTATTCTCTATAGAAAGATATGCAAACACTTAATATCTTAATATAATTCTCATGATGTTAAGAAAAAATAGGATTTTTGAGTAAGAAAATATCTGGTTGCTGATTGTACATTTGGATAAGGAAAGCTTTTTACAACGAATAGCAAGAGACCATAATCACTAAAGATGGGGCAAATTAGTTTTACTATCCTGCAAAAGCAGGTAACTAGTATGTGGCAAATTATAATCCATGAATATTTAATTCACCTTAGGTATTTCTCTCCTGTAACATGGCAGAGGGTATATCAAGAAACGACTTTTCTAAAAATGCAAATTCCTCCCTTGAATGCTTAACTCCTTTGTTAATCTGATGAGCACTTCTTTATTCAGTCTTCAGCTATTATTAAAAAAAAAAAAGGAAGAGAAAAGAATAAGAAAAAAAAAATCCTGCTAAGAGAAACCAAGCTAAATTTCAGTCATAATAGTTTATAGAAATCAAAACTTGTGTAGATATTTGCTGATATTTTTAAATAAAACGGAAAAATAATTACTTCAGTTGAAAAACGCTATTAAAACTTAATATTGACTATAGAAATATAAATTATGAGATTTTGCAAAATGTCAGAATGTTATTTATATGGTAAATTTATAGAAGTTAAATATTTTTGTCCTATCTTAAAATTAGTCATGGTAAACATAATTATATTTCATTATTTTATATTTTATTAATTTTTGTGATAAAATTTTACTGCATATAGATCTAGTGTCTGAATTAGAGTCATATGTAAAGATTTATGGAGAAATTTCTTTATGCAAATGATAAAAACAAGAGAAGAAATAAACAAAACAAGACTGATCATAAAGACGCTATTTTACTCTTTTTAAAAGATATCCTCTACGTAGAAAAACAAAAACAAAAAACACTTCCCTGAAATAAAATGCCAAGAGGCATGAACTAAACAACTGAAATATATATAGTAGCTTTAACCACATTTCCTCCTAGTGAATTCAGAACAAAGTGCTATATTTTGTATTCATATCTAAACCATTTATCAGTGCATTCAAATTAACTTAATAAATGTCTTCAGTGTGTAACAAATTTTGATAGGGTTCATGATGATCATTGTGAGAATGAAAACTACAGTCCAAGTGCCTAATAAAATACATGAAACACAATGGGTGTAAAATAAAAATATGAAAAAACTAAATGGATATTCCTATTAATGTTTTTCTACCTTGACTAAAATATCAATTTACCATGTCTTTGTTTTTACTTCAAAAATAAGTCAAATAGTCATTTCACCACTTCCAGGTCTTCTTTTTTTTTTTTTTTTTTATTTTAACTTTATCGGAGTATAGTTGATTTACAATGTTGTGTTAGTTTCAGGTGTACAGCAAAGTGATTTAGTTATACATATACATATATTCATTCTTTTTTAGATCCTTTTTCATACAGGTTATCACATAATACTGAGCAGATTTCCCTGTGCTATATAGTAGGTAGTTGTTGGTTATTTATCCTTTTAAAATTTTTACATTTATTATTTATTAAAAACAATTAATTTTATATTGGGGCAGAGTTTTTTTTTTTTTAATAGGGGTATAGTTGTTTTACAATGTGTGTTAGTTTCTACTGTACAGCGAAGTGAAGTAGAGTTCCTTGTGCTATCTTTCTTATTTTTTTGGCTGCGTTGGGTCTTTGTTGCTGTGCACGAACTTTCTCTAGTTGCAGCAAGCGGGGGCTACTCTTCATTGCAGTGCATGGGCTTCTCATTGCAGTGGCTTCTCTTGTTGCATAGCACGGGCTCTAGGCACTTGGGCTTCAGTAATTGTGGCACGCTTGCTCAGTAGTTGTGGCTCGTGGGCTCTAGAGCGCAGGCTTAGCAGTTGTGGCTCATGGGCTTAGTTGCTCCGCGGCATGTGAGATCATCCTGGACCAGGGATTGAACCCGTGTACCCTGCATTGGCAGGCAGATTCTTAACCACTGTGCCATCAGGGAAGCCCAGAGCAGGTTCTTATTAGTTATCGATTTTATACATATTAGTGTATATATGTCAATCCCGATCTCCCAATTCATCCCACCCCCCACGCCCCACCCCCCACTTTCCCCACTTGGTGTCCATACATTTGTTCTCTACATCTGTGCCTCAATTCTGCCTTGCAAACCAGAGATAAACCAATGCACCTATGGTCAACTAATCTATGACAAAGGAGGCAAGGATATACAATGGAGAAAAGACAGTCTCTTCAATAAATGGTGCTGGGAAAACCAGACAGCTACATGTAAAAGAATGAAATTAGAACACTCCCGAACACCATACACAAAAGTAAACTCAAAATGGATTAAAAACCTAAATATAAGGCCAGACACTATAAAACTCTTAGAGGAAAACATAAGAAGAACATTATTTGACATAAATCACAGCAAGATCTTTTTTGACCCACGTCCTAAAGTAATGGGAATAAAAACAAAAATAAACAAATGAGACCTAATGAAACTTAAAAGTTTTGCACAGCAAAGGAAACTATAAACAAGACAAAAAGACAGCCCTCAGAATGGGAGAAAATATTTTTAAATGAATCAATGGACAAAGGATTAATCTCCAAAATTTACAAGCAGCTCATGCAGCTCAATATCAAAAAAACAAACAACCCAATCCAAAAATGGGCAGAAGACCTAAACAGACATTTCTCCAGTGAAGATATACAGATGGCCAAGAGGCACATGAAAAGATGCTCAACATCACTAATTATTAGAGAAGTGCAAGTCAAAACTACAATGAGGTATCACCTCACACCGGTTATAATGGCCATCATCAAAAAAATCTAGAAACAATAAATGCTGGAGAGGGTGTGGAGAAAAGGTAACCCTCTTGCACTGTTTGTAAGAATGTAAATTGATACAGCCACTATGGAGAACAGTATGGAGGTTCCTTAAAAAACTAAAATAGAACTACCATATGACCCAGCAATCCCACTGCTGGGCATATACCCAGAGAAAACTGTAATTCAAAAAGACACATGCATCCCAACATTCACTGCAGCACTATTTACAATAACCAGGTCATGGGAGCAACATAAATCTCCTTTGACAGATGAATGGATAAAAAATGTGGTACATATATACAATGGAATATTACTCAGCCATAAAAAGGAACAAAACTGGGTCATTTGCTAGAGACGTGGATGTACCTAGAGACTGTCATACAGAGTGAAGTAAGTCAGAAGAGAAAAAAAATCGTATATTAACACATATATGTGGAATGTAGAAAATGGCACAGATGCCATTGTGGGCCACAAGTCCCAGTTCTTTATGGACCATTACCCTGGTTTATTCTGTTTTGTTTAAATTTATTTTAAACTTTTGTATCTATCTTTAACAAATATTGATTCTTCCATCATTTGCTTATGTCTGCTAAGAACTGAATTTCTCCGTGTTTCCTCTGGGTACAAACTGCCTCAAAATACCTTCTTTTGTGTAGAAATATATATGTATTTATATTTATAACTGAAGACATATTTCAGAAGTATTTTAAACATTCAAAATTTCAAATCCATCTTAGTGTATGCCTTTGTAAAATCATTTTCAAAAAAATATTTGGAAGGCTGAATATGCCTATGATGTCCTTACTTCCTAATAATATAAAGCCTGCACTCACCTTCTGCAAATATTTCATCTGTCCCTCATTCTTTCTTAATTTAATTATGGGTATATTCATTGATGTCCAGCATATGAAAGTAAAGATATAATCTTGCAAGTGGAGAGTAGTGGTATAAGAGAAGTATTAGTACATTACTTTTCTCCAGAGTTAAGATAGAATATGTCTTCCTGGGTTGGTTGTGGGATTTTTGTCATGAGATGAAAATTTCAGTAGAACAAAAGAGAACAAATAAAAATAAAACAAACTGTTTTTTTCTTAAGGATTCTTGAGGAGAATGGTGTCTGTTTAATTCAAAATTTTCCAAGTCATCTTTAGAAAAAGTTAAAAATGAAGAGAAAATATAACTAAACATATATCTTTGCTATAACTGTAGGCAAAAAAATGTCAAAAGCATAAATTTGCACTGTGGACAAGAAGAGAGAGAGAAGAAAAAATGAGTCTTTCCAAAAAAGAGAAATGAAAAATGAACATAAGAAATCAAAAGACATTCAATATCTTCCCCATCATTCCACCACCCCAAAAGAGAATTTAGTAAAAAAATTGATTTATCAAACTGACAGAAGGTGTTGCACTTCTAAATTATACTCACACAAGAATATGTTGATATGATAAAACATTAATATTTAAAACAGGCACTAAAAACAGAACTCAAAATGGTAGAAGCAAAATTAGAATTGATTGAATTTATTAAATATCAATAAATAGATGACAAAAAGAAAATCATTAAAAAAAAAAATGAAGACTTGGTTTAAAAGTGCCTTAGGAAGAATAGAGTAGAATAAAAACTTAAAAAATAATATTATAGAAAAGCAGAAAAAACAGCCAAAAGATTGAAACTGAAAAAATAAAATTAAAAACATTTTTTAAAACCTCTTAGGTAAAAGATAACTGAAATTATCATCTTCAAAATAACAATAACCAAACCCACATATTTAGTATATAATTAAATTATTTGAAAAAGTGTTCAGATATGAATTACGAATATTTTTATAAAAAATAAAAATATTTGAACTAAATTCCCATCTCAATAAGCTAAGAAAATAACAAAACAACAACAAACCAGAAAGAGAAAGAAGGGAAATATAAAGATAAAATAAAAATCACTGCCATGGAGAATAGAAACCGTCTAAGAAATATTCATAATTCAATATCCTGCATTTTTTAAAAAGTGATTATATAAAGTAGATAAAGACTTTTGTTAATTCCATCAAAATGAAGAAAGGAAAAGTACAATAACAAAATAACATGTAATTAAGAGAAAATAAATTTTGAATTAGGATTTTTTAAATTAAAAAGCATTTTTCATATATCTAAAATTTCGATAAAATGGATATATATTAGAGAAATTGAGTTTAACCTTATTAGAAATATAAAGTTCCAAGAAGCAAAAATATCTGTAGTGGAGATGGAGAACTTTTTTAATAAACTATAGCACAAAAACACCAAGCCACATGATTTAAAATTGAATTTAAAAAGCCTTCAAATTTTTTTTCGGAGTTGTGATGGGTATATATGTCAACTTGACTAGGCTATGGAGTGCCAGAAATTTGGTCAAAGATTGTTTCTGGTTGTTTCTATGAGGATGTTTTTGGATGAGATTAATATGTAAATGGGGAGATGGAGTAAAGCAGGTTGTCTTCCTTAATGTAGGAGGGCCTTGAAGGCTTAAATAGAACAAAAGGGGTGACCTTCCATAAGTAAGATAATTTTTCTTTCCTGACTGCTCTTGAACCCTGGCAATTTTCCTGGTGAAACATCAGATTTTACTTTATCTGGAACCTGCCAGCTTTTGGACTGTAACTACACCATCAGCTCTCCTGGGTTTCTAGTTTGCTGACTCATCCTGCTGATCTTGGGACTCATCAGTGTTCATAATTGGTCGAGCCAATTCTTTATAACAAATCTCTTTCTCTATATGTACACACCCTATCAGTTCTGTTGCTCTAGAGAACCCTAACTAATACAAGAATACAGAATATTGAAGGATTCAAAGATTATTTTCATGAAGCAAGTATATCTTGGCATGTAACTCTGATAAAAAAGTATACAAAAGGTAAATGACCCCATAATATAATTTATGAATTAAAGGTAAACACATTAATAAAATGTTAACAAGCCATATTAAAAATATGTCAAGGTTGCCTAACAAGGACTAGAACATGAAAATGAATATTGTAACAGGTTATAACCTATAGAATATCATAATCCACATGTCCATACTGACAAAAACAAATAAATAAATCACCCTTAGAGTAGAATGTTAAGAAATTTACTATAAATGATAGGTTGAGAAAAATTGGCATTTGACAACCATTACAATAATAATAAATTCAGGCAAGATTCATCAGTTAACACTAAAACTATTAAGTGAGAATTTGAAGAATAATATGATATTTACATAGTGTCAAAGTCTCTCCCTTCAGGGTGCTTACTAATTACAAAAAGTAAAACAATAAATGTACAGTGAAATCACTTGTCAGATACTACTTAAACTGATCACAGAAGCTAGTATTGCTTGGAAGAGGTGTATGGAACAGCACATTATTCCTGCTATGGATGATACACTGAAAAAATTAGCATAACTTTTATGGTATTATTGCTAAAATTGCATAATATGATTCTCTTCAGAAGCAAATATCGTACTTTTCCAATTGAAAGGCATTCTTCAAAATAAATGTCCTGCACTCTTCACAAATGTCAAGGTCACGAAAGACAGACTGTGGAAATATTCCAAATTAAATATAACTAAAGTAATGTGACAACTACATGCAAACCTGTAATTTGAATTGGATGTAAAACCAGAAACATTTTGTCTTCTGTAAAGAACAGACGTTATTGGGTCAATAAGAAAAATGTTAATAAGATCTATAGATTAGAAAATAGTACTAATTTTGATACTTCCTGATTTTGATCATTGGCTTGTGGTTACAGAAGAGGATTTCCCTTGTGTTTAAGGGACATATATTGAGGTACTTAGATGTAAAGTGGCATCATATATGTAACGTACTCTCAAATGATTCAAAGATAATAATATCTACAAGAAACAATAAAGCAAACATAAAACAATGCTAGCATATGGGGAATCTGTATAAAGGGTATACTGAGGATATACATTTTTTCTAAAAATCTGAAGTTATTTCAAAATAAAATGTTTAAAAGTAGAGGTCTCCTTTTAGTGGAACTAGATTTTCCATATCTATTTGAAAAATAGATTAAAATCTTATGATTTATATCTTCCTGGTGTGATTTTACTATTAGAGAGCTCATTTTTCAGACAATGTGGAGTGATTAACATTGAAACAATGGATTTATAGGGAATGAATAGAGTTGTTATTTTTATATTGAAACTTCATGACATCCATGATGGTTGAAAATAGTGACAACAACCGAACTGTGATTAACTTTTCTTGCAAAACTGAAAGCTATGCAAACCCCCACAATTAGAATTTAGGAGAGTCAGCTTGAAGTGTAATATTAAAATAGAGATATCAAAGATGTGATCTATTCTATGATTATTTCACCACTGGACATTTGCTCCTTCTCAGTTACAGGCATAGAGTGCAAAATTCAGAAAGACAACACAAACCAACACTCTAGACTTTGTTATAATCTCAGTGGGACAGGGAAAGCAAAATTGTATACATGGTCACCAAGGAAGATAAGACTTCAAAGCAAACATCTCAGATAAAAGTGAACTTCAGAAAAGCACACCTGATATGGTATTCTGTACCTAAATTCTGTTTGAATGAATTGATGTTTCCAATGTGCACATTTCCAGGGTAAGATGTTGTCAAGAAAAAAAAAGAAAAAGGAAAAGGAAAAGGAAAAGGAAAGAAAGAGAAAGAAGAAAGAAAAGAAAGAAAGAAAGAAAGAAGAAAGGAAGGAAGGAAGGAAGGAAGAAGGAGAGAAAGAAAGAAAGAAACTGCTGCTAAGGGGCTAAAAGCAATGACAACAATCATTATTTATAAAAGTTAAAAAAATTGAGAACACCTCAAATATTCATCAATAGCAGAAGGAATAAATAAAATAGTGTGTATGCATATAGCAGAATATTATACAGCAATGAAATAGAATAAACTACCTGAATTAATAGTGGTGAGTATCATAGAAGAATGAGTGACATAATGGGAAAATGTGGAATTGCCCTCTATAGAATGTTCATAAATAAACAAAATGAACCAATGGTGATAGAAATCAGAATAGTCTGCACCTTTGCAGTGTGTGTAATAAGTGGGATGGACCACAAGGGGGGGGCTTCCAGAGTGTTAGTATGTGTTAGTGCTAGTTTTACATATTAATCTGGATGTTTGTTCTATGGGCATGTTTGCATTGTAAAAATTAATTGAGCTGTTACTGTATAATAAGATTTTTCATTTTTATATGTTATTATTTTTCAAAGAAAATGTTAAAAACAAATGAAACAAACTACTCTTTCCTTTCAGAACACCAGGAAAAGCAAACTTTAATGTTAATTCAATTAATGAGGATTCTGATTAAAATATACTTGTTGTAATATTACCTATTAAGTAAATGATATTTGATTAGTAATAAAGATATAATATCCAAAAGTCGCCATTCCACTGACAGAGAATTAAAAAAAGACAAATGATTGATAAAGAGATTCCCGAGTCAATTTACTTAGATAGATCTGTCAAGTTATATTTTATTTTAAGTGGGAAGAAATGGGGTAAATAACAAAATCAAAATGTAGCCTGTGGATATAATATACTTCCACAGACCACATGTACTCAGCCTTAACTTGGATTTTGACATATCTACAAATGTTCAAACTTTCATTGAGCTTATATGAGCATTCAGTCTCCCCCTAACATTGTTTGGTGTAGTGGTGATTTCAAATATTGAACAATATCAGCTAGGTATCAACCAATCAGAATGGATGCCAACCATCCTCAGCTGATACAGCCCCACAGAAGCATCCTGGCTAAATATCAACCTGGCCAGATGTCCTGCTAGTATGTTTGCAAAAATAAATATTTGTCATGTAATCTGAATCTAAAGATCAATAATATTACTACAGAAACCTGAGGAATTATGAATTATTTGTGCAAAATAATCATTAATCCTTGCCTATATGTGTCATATTTGAGTAACATCCAAACATTATAATCTAAGCATATGTTATCTTGAATTAACATTGTCATAACAAATTACTAAATTAAGGCTTTCTATTTATATTTAATGTCAGATGAGTTTCCCTCTGTAGATTTTTATTTTAAATGTTTCTGTTTCCCAAAAACAGTTCCAATGTCCTTCAATAGAGTGTATTCAAGTGTTGAAAAATCACAGAAAAGTAATATTTCTTGGAGGATATAAACTGGGCCTGTCAGTTCAGATCATAATCTGTTCATCCAGGTAAATCAACTCACCTAATTATTGACTAATCATCACTTCAGCAATCCTTTTAGCAGTTTCTCAGGACAATTTTTGCTTCTCTCCCATCTGATTATCAGAAACCCCCCAAAGTTCCCTTTTATTTGTCATGTGAATTCAATCAATTGGACTTGAATGAAATAGCTGACTCAAGTACTTTTCTCTTCTGTCTTTGAGTAAACTCTGCCTTGTCTTGGTTAGTGTGGAGGTTGGCTCAAACACAGCACTCTTCGAAGAGGCATTCATTTTGAATTATATGCAGTACACATTCACTCTATTACCCCTTCTATTGCATCTGTCCTTCTACACTTGTTAGAGCCTAACTGCTCTCCACAAAATTTGAAATCCAGGTTGAGGATTTCTGTAGGAGTAAATCTTTTTAAAAATTATGTACAAGGCTTATAACAAAATAGTACTAAAATAAAGTTAGAGCTATAAATTCTCAAATTTTATAAAATAATAAAATTAAACTCAAGTTCCTAAAAGTGTGGTACAAATGTACAGTACATGATGACTTTAAAGCACTATAAAGTATAAAAGTAGCAATATGTATAATTCTACATTTTAGTGATTCTGACAACAATCTGATATGCTAGCTATTGTAAATATTCAGCCACTAACTGACAACAATCTGGTTTTCATCACTTTACAATTTTGAAGAACCTTGTGAAATTCTTACATTGCCTGAGTCTCACTAGAAAATCATTAGAAGGAAGTCTGAGCTGATTTACCTTTTTTTTCTTTTGATAAATTTCTATGAAGCAAGGATACACAATCAGAAGCATTTCCTAAACTACATACCAAAGTAGTGTTGATAGAACTATAGAGTTAATAAAAGATCCTGATATCAAAATATGTCCAACTAGTCATTCTTTCTTTTTTTACATGTATTTATTAGCAGCAACTAAGTTCAAAGAAGTAAGTGTGGTGTTAGGATATACCAGTTTGCAAAGAATGAACTCCTGATTTTAACTACTCTGCAAACTAATTGAAGATAAAAGTAGTCAATGTAAGATAAAATAAAGGTAACTAGGAAACAACTTCTTTTAAAAAATATTTTTGAGTCTTTGTTGACTACATATATTCTGCATTAATCAATTCATATAAATCAAATTTATTGAGAACTTATCAAGTACAATACACCAAATGAAGAAGTGAATACTTTTGACTTTAAGGAGATTATTGAAAAACCAAGGAAATATCTGGCCATTACCAAAGCTTTTGAAAACAACTTTAAAGCAATTTGCACTATATTGCTAAAAGTAATCATATAATGGCAAGACAGTATCTTATGAGGGTATATATTATTGTCTTATTTTACCAAAGTATAAATGTACGAAAGTGAGCTAAGAGGGTAGAATTTTTTTTGAAAGTTGTTAGATAGCTTGATAACTAGTCATTCATTCAAGCATTTAACTAGTATACTTATCACTTCCTATTAGCCTGGTATGGTGTTTGGTATGGCAGACTGACCAATCGAAGAGACAGCACAGCTTTTCCTTTCAAAAACTTGCATTATAAAGTGAAAGACAGGCATGAATTGGGTTGTACTGGGCAATAAGCCCAGGGATGGAGATTTCAGCTAATGTGGGATAACCTTTGTGGTGTGGTAAGGTCTATGTGTAAGGGGGTGCCAGGCTTCTCCCAAGAAGGTCCAGCTTGCTTTCCTTTATTGTTTTTCTTTTTTTTTTTTTTCTTTTTTTTCACTATTCTCTACTATGTGGGATGTTCAGATGCACTCATATCTGGGAGAGTCCCCTCCACCACTATCTGTCATCATCACCTCTCTTTTCTACTCTGAAAGCCTAAGATGACTCTGTTTAAAGAAATGTGACAAATGCTCATTCTCTATCTCAGGTTGGGTAGTTATGGATTAACATTAATTATTGAAGAGTAATGAGATCTAAGATTCATATGTTTATTTAATGTAAAGAATAGAAAATTAGAAATTTTACTTGGCTTTGTTTCTAGACCTTAAGATTCCTTTAGACCATGAGAAAAATTTGCTTAGTGCTTAAGCCTAGATCAAAATGTATTACGTTAAGATTTGGAGCTGACTTTCACCCATTGTAGTATGACTTACATTTGTTTAGTCTCTGACTACAGTATGACTGCTGTAACTAATTTAACTAACATTTTATGCTAGTGCTAATTAACCTAATAAGTTTACAAATTCAAGGTATATTACAACGTTCTATATTCTCTTTGCCTAATGACAAAACAAAAGTGTAAATGGGATAAATAGACAGTTAGATGATGGATAGATAGATATCATAATTAAATCATAAGTATATTGTTCATAAGACTTAAGGCATTTTCAGAAAGATCAAGTAAGAGAAAAAAACTTACTTTTTGCTTCAATTCCTGACTTTTGAAAGTAAAACTTCTTTTTTAATGCCAGAACTGTGATTAGAAAATGACAGCAGTGTAGATAAAGTAAGAAAATTAAGTCTCTGAGGAACAGAACGGCAAAGATCTTTGGCAATTAGAACCAAAGCCTTTCCTAGTGGCCAGTTCAAATCCAGCTGATTTTAGCAGAGGCCAAAAGTGCTTGATCTGATGGATGTTCAATATAATTCATGAAGCAAAGACAAAGGAGTAGCTCTCCCTTGGGTGATCAGCAATAACATTTTCAAATCTACAATAGAAATTGGCAAACTCATTACCCATCTTGAAAAAAGTTGGCAAATATTAAAATAGAAAATGAGAGTGACCCATTGGATATAGCACAAAAGGAGATTCTTAGGAAAGTATTAGCTATTCTGTTCTCTTTTTTTTCCTCCAAGCTAAATTTGGCCTACTAATTAAGAAACTAAACTATATTTTGAGGACCATAAGATAACAAAGAAACTACAATCTACCTCATCTCTCCAAGTAAAAGGCCTCTATTAATTAAAATGCTTTATTCCCAACTTACTGTAAAAAATATCATTAATATTATTTCAGTCAAGATGGTGTTGAATTTCATGTTTTAAAGCCTTTCCTTGGTTCTGAACACATAGCAATGATAGATAAAATAAAACAATGAGATATTACAATAAAAAAATATTGAAAAGTCATAGCTTTAAGAACAAAAGAAGAAGAAGGAAAAACAAAAAGCAAAAACACAAAGTGGTGAGCCTGGGTGAAAATACATATCCTATTGACACAGAATTAGCCAAGAAAATTTGGCTCATTTGGATTTTGGCTCATATCATTAATGAGATTAAAGGTGTTCCATTTTTTTACTTATTAGTGTTTTGATTTGGTATCCTCCTGCTTTTATATGGAGGTTAACAAAAAAGCTACTACAGAATATTGGTGTGGCATCTTATATGAAAGGAAGCAGAGAACACAGCTGTATATCAGGGGCAAGATTTGAACCAAGATTTGGTTACTATATCTCTGATTACCCTAATAAAATTGTTTGACATTCTGAGATGCCATTGTCTGACCTAATACTAGATAGGGCCCCTAAGGTGACAGGAAAAAAAGAAAAAGTCAGAAAATCTAAGATCCCAGAAATAATGAGAGAGAGAGAGAGAGAAATTCCAAACTCAGTGAAGAAAATTGGTCCTAAGATGGGTATCCAATAAATTCAAAACCTAGGAATTGAATTTACTGTTCTCAAAATTAAAATAATTTAAAAAATCTAGAGAGTTAAGTATAAATGTGATAAGATATAGTAGAAAGTCAAATAATGTAATATATCCATAAAATAAAATGTCAAAAACAGAATGAAATAAATAAAAGATATTTAAGTAGGAGGATCATTAACCCAAACTCTGAATTAAAAAGATATAGATGGAGGTGACCTTCAAGATGGCAGAGGAGTAAGACGTGGAGATCACCTTCTTCCCCACAAATACATCAAAAATACATCTACATGTGGAACAACTCCTATGGAACACCTACTGAATGCTGGCAGAAGACCTCAGACTTCCCAAAGGGCAAGAAAATCCCCACGTACCTGGGTAGGGCAAAAGAAAAAAGAAACAACAGAGACAAAAGAATAGGGACAGGACCTGCACCAATGGGAGGGAGCTGTGAAAGAGGAAAAGTTTCCATGCACTAGGAAACACCTTCACTGGCAGAGACGGGGGGAGGGTGGGGGGGAATGTATGGAGCCATGGAGGAGAGCACAGCAACAGGGGTTCAGAGAGCAAAGCAGAGAGATTCCCACATAGAGGATCAGTGCCCATCAGCACTCACCAGCCTGAGAGGCTTGTCTGCTCACCCACAGGGGTGGGTCGGGGCTGGGAGCTGAGGCTCGGGCTTCGGAGGTCAGATCCCAGGGAGAGGACTGGGGTTGGCTCCATGAACACAGCCTGAAGGGGGCTAGTGCACCACAGCTAACCAGGAGGGAGTCCAGGAAAAAGTCTGGACCTGCCTAAGAGGCAAGAGACCATTGTTTCTGGGTGCGTGAAGAGAGGGGATTCCTTCCCTATCTGCCCACAGAAGGCAGAGCACCGCCTAAACAAGCTCCAGACACAGGCGCAAGCTGCAGCTATCATCTCGGACAACAGAGAAGACATGAACCGTTAATGCTGCTGCTGCAGCAACCAAGAATCCTGTGTGCAAGCACAGGTCACTACCCACACCTCACCTTGGGAGCCTGTGCAGCCTGCCACTGCCAGGGTCCCATGATCTGAGGACAACTTCCCCAGGAGAACACACAGTGCACCTCAGGCTGTTGCAAAGTCACACTGGGCTCTGCTGCCGCAGGCTCACACCGCATTCCAATTATAAAAACCGTACCCCTCTCTTTGCCCCTGCATGAGTGAGCCAGAGCCCCCTAATCAGCCACTGCTTTAACCACGTCCTGTCTGAGTGGGAACAGAAGCCTGAGGGCAACCTACATGCAGAGGTGGCCAAAACCAAAGCTGAAGCACAGGAGCTGTGTGAGCAAAGAAGAGAAAAGAAAATTTCTCCATGCAGCCTCTAGAGCAGGAGATTAAATCCCTACAATTAACTTGAGGAACACTGCATCGGTGGAATACCTGAATAGACAATGAATCAACCCAAAATTGAAGTGGTGGATTTTGGGAGCAACTGTAGACATGGGGTTTGCTGTCTGCAACTGACTTGTTTCTGATTTTTATGTTTATCTTAGTACAATTTTTAGCGCTTGTTATCACTGGTGGTGCTTGTTATCCTTGGTGGATTTGTTTATTGGTTTGGTCGCCCTCTTTGTTTTTTTATTATTACATTTTATTTTAATAACTTTTAAAATTTTTTTCTTTTAATTCTTTTATTTTATTTATTTAATTTTTTTTTCTTTCCTTTTTTCTCCCTTTTCTTCTGAGCCATGTGGCTGACAGGGTCTTGGTGCTCTGGCCTGGGGTCAAGCCTGAGCCTCTGAGGTGGGAAAGCCAAGTTCAGGACATTGGACCACCAGAGACCTCCCAGCCCCACGTAATATCAATCGGTGAGAGCTCTCCCAGAGATCTCCATCTCAGTGCTAAGACTCAGCTCCACCCAACTGCCAGCAAGCTCCAGTGCTGGACACCCCATGCCAAACAACTAGCAAGACAGGAAAACAACCCCACCCATTAGCAGAGAGGCTTCTTAATTCATACTAAGTTCACAAACACCACAAAACACACCACCAGACGCAGCCTTGCCCACCAGAAAGACAAGATCCAGCCCAACCCAACAGAACATAGTTACCAGTCCCCTCCACCAGAAAGCCTACACAACCCACTGAAACAACCTTACCCACTGGGGGGGGGCACCAAAAACCATGGGAACTATGAACCTGCAGCCTGCAAAAAGGAGACCCCAAACACAGTTAGTTAAGCAAAATGAGAAGACAGAGAAGTATGCAGCAGATGAAAGAGCAAGGTAAAAACCCACCAGACCAAACAAACGAAGAGGAAATAGGCAGTCTACCTGAAAAAGAATTCAGAGTAATGACAGTAAAGCTGATCCAAAATATTGGAAATAGAATGGAAAAAATACAAAAAACGTTTAACAAAGACCTAGAAGAACTAAAGAGCTAACAAACAATGATGAACAACACAATAAATGAAATTAAAAATACTCTAGAAGACATCAATAGCAGAATAACTCAGGCAGAAGAATGGATAAATGACCTGAAAGATTAAATAGTGGAAATAACTACTGCAGAGCAGAATAAAGAAAAAAAGAATGAAAAGAATTGAAGGCAGTCTCAGAGACTTCTGGGACAACATTAAAAATACCAACATTTGAATTGTAGGTGTCCCAGAAGCAGAAGAGAAAAATAAATGGTCTGAGAAGCTATTTGAAGAGATTATAGTCGAAAACTTCCCTAACATGGGAAAGGAAATAGTCAATCAAGTCCAGGAAATGCAGAAAGCCCCATACAGGATAAATCCAAGGAGAAACACATCAAGTCACATATTAATCAAACTATCAAAAATTAAATACAAAGAAAAAATATTAAAAGCAGGAAGGGAAAAGCAACAAATAACATACAAAGGAACCCCCATAAGGTTAACAGCTGATTTTTCAGCAGAAACTCTTCAAGCCAGAAGGGAGTGACAGGACATATTTAAAATGATGAATGGGAAAAACCTACAATCAAGATTACTCTACCCAGCAAGGATCTCATTCAGATTCAACAGAGAAATTAAAACATTTACAGACAAGCAAAAGCTAAGAGAATTCAGCACCACCAAACCAGATCTACAACAAATGCTAAAGGAACTTCTCTAGGCAGGAAACACAGAGAAGGAAAAGACCTACAAAAACAAACCCAAAACAATTAAGAAAATGGTAATAGGAACATACATATTGATAACTACCTTAAATGTAAATGGATTAAATGCTCCAACCAAAACACACAGACTGGCTGAATGTATACAAAAACAAGACCTGTATACATGCTGTCTACAAGAGATCCACTTCAGACCTAGAGCCACATACACACTGGAAGTGAGGGGATGGAAAAAGATATTCCATGCAAATGGAAATTAAAAGAAAGCTGGGCAGGCAATTCTCATATCAGACAAAATAGACTTTAAAATAAAGACTATTACAAGAGACAAAGAAGGACACCACATAATGATCAAGGGAGCAATCCAAGAAGAAGATATCACAATTGTAAATATCTATGTACCCAACATAGGAGCACCTCAATACATAAGGCAAATGCTAACAGCCATAAAAGGGGAAATCGACAGTAACACAATAATAGAAGGGGATTTTAGCACCCCACTTTCACCAATGGACAGATCATCCAAAATGAAAATAAATAAGGAAATGCAAGCTTTAAATGACACATTAAACAGGATGGACTTAATAGATATTTATAGGACATTCCACTGAAAAACAACAGAATACCCTTTCTTCTCAAGTGTTCATGGAACATTCTCCAGGATAGACCATATCTTGGCTCACAAATCAAGCCTTGGTAAATTTAAGAAAATTGAAATCGTATCAAGTATCTTTTCCAACCACAACGCTATGAGACTAGGTATCAATTACAGGAAAAAACTGTAAAAAATACAAACACATGGAGGCTAAACAATACACTACTAAATAACCAAGGGATCACTGAAGAAACCAAAGAGGAAATCAAAACACATCTAGAAACAAATGACGATGAAAACACAATGACCCGAAACCTATGGGATGCAGCAAAAGTTGTTGGAATGGAATATTATTCAGCCTTGAAAAGAAACAAAATTGATTTTTTTGTAGTGAGGTGAACGGACATAGAGACTGTCATACAGAGTGAAGTAAGTCAGAAATAGAAATACAAATACTGTATGCTAACACATATATATGGAATCTAAAAAAAAAAAAATAATAATAAGGTTCTGATGAACCTAGGGGCAGGACAGGAATAAAGACGCAGATGTAGAGAATGGACTTGAGGACACAGGGAGGGGGAAGGGTAAGTTGGGATGAAGTGAGAGAGTAGCACTGACATATATACACTAGCAAATGTAAAATAGATAGCTAGTGGGAAGCAGCTGCATAGAACAGGGAGATCAGCTTGGTGCTTTGTGACCACCTAGAGGTGTGGGATAGGGAGGGTGTTAGGGAGACGCAAGAAGTGGGGGGGGGGGGGTAAGAGGATATATGTATACATATAGCTGATTCACTTTGTTATACAACAGAAAGTAACACACCATTGTAAAGCAATTATACTCCAATAAAGATGTTAAATATATATATATATATATATATATATATATATATATACCAAAAAAATAACTAATTAAAAATATACACACACACACACACACACATACACCTATATGACTGGCTAGGAGCCAGCACTACCACAAAATGTATTGAATAGTTAGCTTGGCAGTAGTTGAGGAGGAAGTCTTTGGGGTTATAGTGGAGGCAGTGGCATTCCAATAAGAAATTAAAATAAGAAGTTAGTAAATAATTTACCATTAATTGTTCTTTATTTCCTCTAATATTTAATAAATCTGTTAACACAATATTCATTCACTATTGAAAAGGTTTTAAGAAAGTGAAGTCAGAAGAAGAACAATCCAACAGAGTAATTTTAGATATAAAAAATATAAATGTTTGGCATAATAGTAAAATCAGTGCATCCCCAAATTACTATGACAAATACCATTTAAAAGAAACACACTGTTGGGCTCTTTGGTCTCTTTGATAAGATGAAGATTTAATAAAGATTTCAAAACACCAGAAGTGTTTGTCTTATATGAAAGATGTGTTTCCATTATACATTCCAATTGAAAAACAAATGGAGAAAAGAAAGGCATTTTGAAACCAATGAGGTGTTTATATTTATAAATGATACACAGTGAAGATCCCAAATGAGCAAAAGATAAAATATGAAAAGAGAAAGATAGAAAGGGAAATGGGAATTGCAGGGAATAATGAAAACATTCTGTCTCCAAACATTGTTTAGTGTAGTAACAATTAGTTTAGCAATAAAATATTTTGTAAATGTGCTAGTTTGCACTTAGGAATAGGGAAACATATCATTTCAGATTAATTCTTTTCTTGTCATTTAACAGAAAGAAAATAGTGCCCCTTTTAACTAGGAGCTCATTCATTTCAGTGATGGCTATAATGACACTTAATCTTGGCAATGGCAGTGGCTGATTTAACCACTCATGATTAGTTCAGGCTTGTTTTTGTGTATATTTAAAGCAAAAGACAGCTTTTTCCAGAGACTTCAATTCTTTCTGCTCTATTTCCTCTCCTAACTTAAAACTTAACATTTAACTCACACACATATTCCTCTTACATATCTACATATCAAAGGATGTAGCTATGTAAGGTATTAAGTACATATTTCTGAATCAAAAAGACATGGTTATTAGTGAATTCTAATATTTTACAAAATAATCTACTTCTACCAACTTATTCCCAGATGCTTCTAACCTCCAACCATATACAGACAGAGAAGAGAGAGTGAGAGGGAGGGAGACAGAGAGAAAAAGAGAGTGATATGAAAAATATTGTCTCTAATTAGATATATGATATATGGTGATTGCCTTTCTTAACATGTTTTTTAACATTAAAAAAATAACAGTGTATCATTAATTAGTCACTTTAAATAGAAAGCTATAAAACTCTAGAATGATCACGATATTATAAAGGCAAACAAACAAACCAATAGCCAGTGGTAGGAACTTAATGATCCATTAAAGCAATTTCCATGTGTACTAAAGGAGGAAATATGACTCTTTTTAAAATTTGACTTTATTTATGATTTCTGTAGAAGGATTTTTGAACTGCAAATTATTTGCATAGTTATTTTCCCAAATTTCATCCTCATGAAAGTCATCAGAAACCTGATATACCCTATAATTAATAAAATTAACCTTAAATGTTTCAGTTATTATTACTTGAAATATGAAGGAAGAACCTAAGATCATTCCTCTATTCAGGGACACCTATTCTGGAAATATTTTATTTCTGTGGACTTAATTCTTGCTAAGGGAAAAAATAAGCTTCTGTACTTAATTTTTATTCTACAAGTTCCTTTCTCTCCCCACCTCCACTCCCAGTGAGAAACTTATATGAACAAGGTTTGGCTTAAGGAAGTCATCTTCTAACTAAAGTGAGAATGACTGGATGTAGAGAAACGAAAAGTTTCATTTTACCTCTATAATAAGTATTAGAAATGTACCACATGAAGATGTAATGTTTGGTAAGTGAAAATATAAATATGCAAGTTATGTGTACCCAGACATGAATGGCTAATTGATAAAGGCATTTCTTGATATTTGTCATATTTTCTGAGATCATTCTTTTCAAAATGACTTCTCTGTTTTCATACTCATTCTATCTTTAAAACCTCTGGGAGTGCTAGAAGTATAGAATAACTAGAGTGGTCTTCTCATATATTTTACGTGTTGAAAGAATTTTAAGATCTTTGAGAGAAAAACGTGGTTGAATGCTAGGATGTCACTTTTAGTTCTTATATACATGTGTAAACAGATCCCTAGAAACTTTCTCTTTATTTTCATTCTCTTCCCTGCCAGTTATTCAGCAAATCTTTTACTTTGGTTTTCAACCATGCAATTAGCTATCTAAGTAACACACACCTGGAAAACAAAGTACTCTCCTTATTAAATAAAATGTTAGACAAAGTGTTTCTGCATTGTGAGCTCCAAAGGATAAAATGTAATATATTGTCATTACATAAATTTCCTCATGATTTTGACAGTAATAACAATACTCAACATATTAACTGGAGACAATCAAAAGATAATTTCTAGATACACTAAAAACACAAATGTTTCTCTTATTTCATAATTCCCAATGCATTTAAAATTTTGTATCAACTCACAACAACTATAAATTTAAAACTATTATATCTATATTCTGTATTTCTTATTTGTTATAATACTATGTTTTTGATGTCTGTGACATTGTGCTCTGATGGCAAATATTCTTTAATATCTGCTATATATATATAAAAGACAGATATTACATCTATAGTTAGGAAGCTTAAAACAGGGGTAGCAAAAAAGCATGAAAATATGTAATAAGCATTCACATATACAATCAGTTCAAGAGTGAATAAAAATGTAGAAAAAGAATGGGTATTGGATTGACCATATCTAGCAATAATGTGGATAATCATTGAAATATGCTTGAAACAACTGCTATTCACCAGGTAACAGAACAAAAAGAAGTTGTCTAATTTGACACTGAGTATCAAAGCTGTTTCATAAACATGAAGAGTTAAGATACAACTCAGACATGAAGAGGAAAGAGTTAGAACAAGCAACGAGATTTAGAACACAAAACGGTAAGCTTGAAGATATAGGTCGTGTTTGAGTGGGGCTGAGAGGCTGCACATAACTTTGTGCACCATAGTTAGATGCTGGTTTTTGATCCAGAGGGCATTGGGAGAGCACTGAAAAGCCTGAGTAAAGGAACACGTGGTTAGACCTGCCAGAATTGAAAGGGGTTTAGATATAGAAGAGAGAACACTGTGGGTTGGTCCTGCTTGAATTGATCAGGAGCAGGAGTCAGGATTTAGCACCAGAAATAAAATGGGTAAATTAGAGTAAAAATGAGAATACAAAGAAAAAATAAGGTTAAGAGAAATTCTGAATAACATATCCTAGGAGGTAGAAAAAATGAAGGGATACCAGAATTTAAGACACATTCCTTTCAATACATGCATTTGTGTTACCACCTGTATGAGCTGTCCAAGGCAGAATGCTATAGGGCAGAAACACATGAGATTTTCCATGGCATGCCTCATTTTGATCCCAATTTTTTTTCTGTTAATTTCTTTCTTCATCCAACAAATTAATTTCTTTCAATCAGAGTTTCCTTGTCTGTTAAATGTGAGTGGTTATAATAGTTGACACTACGTATCTCAGTATGTTTTGTAAGATACAACTGAGTTCAATTTAATATATTTTTGCCAATTTAAAAATGATACTACAAATATTAGCAATTATTACAAAAGACTTTAAATTCTTCTAGATTAGACAAAGTCAGGAGTTTGCTTGTACACATATGTATTTGAGTTTTGATTAATTTACACACATTGTATAGTTTTATATAGTTAATAAAATTGCCACTACTCCATTGAGGCATGGCCATGGAGATTGCTATAAGGAACAAAAATCACAAATCCAAATTCAACCCATAAGAGGTATCATGATTAAAAACTATAGGACCACATTTAGAGTGGTTTATGAGCTTATTATTATTAATTTGTGTTTATTTTCTTTTAAAAATTCCTTAAAGAAAACCTCAGCACACGGAGGAGGTCTCTGGTTAAAGAGAAAGTGAGAGTTTAGAGCCCTTTGCATTTCTGGGTCTGGGGCCCCACATCACTGGGGACAGCATCCTTAGAACGCTCTTTCAATACCATGGAGAGAAAGTGCTTCATGGCATTAGAAGAACATCTCAGCAATATTTAGAATTATATTAATCTGAAGGCTATATCTTCTTTTCCATTTATCCCCTCTTTGTCACATAGATACATTCTATCTCTATGGACGCCATTCATCCATTCATGAATATTTATTGAACCTTATAAATGTTCCCAGTGCAGTATAAATGATCTCCTGCAGATTTATTTCCCACTGTCTTGTCTTATCAGACATCTGAGTCTTCTCTGAGGAAAAAACTTGTCCTGAAATCTTTATGATCAGAGCTTATGACCTCCTCTGGCTCATGTTCCAATGACATACTTCTGGACTCCACAACTGTTGATATCTTAATATTTTCCTGAAAAATAAATTAATAAAGCCTGTGTGATCTGCACCTACTAGGGCATGTGCTTTTCTTTTTTTTTTTTTTTTTTAATTTATTTATTTATTTATGGCTGTGTTTGGGTCTTCGTTTCTGTGCGAGGGCTTTCTCCAGTTGTGGCAAGTGGGGGCCACTCTTCATCGCAGTGCGCGGGCCTCTCAGTATCGCGGCCTCTCTTGTTTCGGAGCACAGGCTCCAGACGCGCAGGCTCAGTAATTGTGGCTCACGGACCCAGCTGTTCCGCGGCATGTGGGATCTTCCCAGACCGGGGCTCGAACCCGTGTCCCCTGCATTGGCAGGCGGATTCTTAACCACTGCGCCACCAGGGAAGCCCGGCATGTGCTTTTTGTACCTCTTTTTACTTCCACTCAGAGCCAGACTTCTCAAATGGGTCCTTTCCTACCCAACCTATTATTGTGAATGTCCTTCTGAAGGTCATTAATAATTACGAGTTCCCTATTCAGTTCTAATCACAGCTGAAGTTTTTGATGTATTTGTCATTTTCATCCATTCTTTCTCCTTGAAACTTGCCTCCATTAGCTTCCATGCCCCTATATTCTCCTACATTTTTATCTACCTTTTTATCAAAAATATTCTAAGTGCCCATTTCAAATTTTCTCTGTACTCCCATAGGAAATTGTTGGTGTTACTCAATTGCCCTTAGTCATATCTGCTCAACTGCACTTTCCCCTGTAGCCATAATATTTTACTTTTTATGCCAATATTGAATTTTAAATTAATTTTTGGTAAATTTGTATGTCCATATAAAAATTATCTTCTGATATTTAGGCTCTTCTAATTTTTTATTTGAAATCCGGTTTGTATTTTCTGTGAGTATTTCAAATTCAATATACATAAAACTAACCCTTTTCCCAAAACCTTTGTTATTTTTTAGTTAATACATTCACTTGATGATCTAATTTAAATACCTAGGAAAAAAGTTTTATTCTTCACTCTCACCAACCCTTCTAATTGACACTCAAACTTTCATAATGTTTTGATGTTTCTTTTTCTTAAACACATATGAACTATCACCCTTCCATCCTTAACCTCTCTGTGTCCACGGAAAACTGTCATAGTTTAGGTTCTCATGATCCATCACCAAGAATATTGCACCAATCTTAATACATATTTGTTTTATTGAATTGATTCATCTCCTAATTTAGCTTCCTTTTTCTGGTTGTAAATCCTTCTATTTAAACTGTACTGTTACTATATGATCAAGTTATCCCTCTAAATTTAAACTGTCAGTTGACAGATGTCAATATTCCTGAACAAAATAGCTTTACTATGTCATTCCAAACACTTGGATATTTCTGTCAAGAATTTACAATTTTTTTTCACATATGCAGTATTTATTCAGATGAAGGTATTTTATATTAGTTAATTTTCAAGATTTCTGTTGGAAACAATTTACCAGATTTCAGAACTTTTTCTTATTATTTCACAGTTAAGGGGACAAAAACACTCTCTTTTGGTTGAATTCAATAAAGACTTTTAATATCTATGCCATCGAATCTTTCCCACCCCATAATGTGTTAACACACATTCTACCTTCTGTGCCTCAGGCACAAGACATGCATTTATTTATTGAATCTACATTTAAGTCATGGGTGAGTCAACAAATGAGGTAATGTGGGAAACTGGCAAATTAAAAAAAATAAAAATAAAAAAATAAGGAAGAATGCCCATAGCCTTGTACCATAAATAAGTGTCTTCTGATTATGTCCATTTTAATAATTTGGTTTTTGTATCTGTTTTTGAAGAGCCAGAAAATAGTCATCTGTTCTAACATATTGAGGTATCTATCTTAGAAGGTTCTGACTTTTTGTACAAATTCTTAGTTTCGTATGACATGAAGCTATACCATACTTGATGTACTTGTGGGTTATTACCTTAATGGGCCTATTTCCATTCCATTATAATCATCAATTTAGTCTATAATGAACCAGAATGAGAGAGCAAACAGAGTTTGCATGGGTGCATTTATCTTAATCATGAAATTGTTATAACTAAATCATTTAACATGGCTGCATTCTTTGCCTCAATGATAACTAAGAAAAGATGTTTCTGGAGGATTGGATTGTGTAGTAGGTGTGTGTGTAATGGAAGGACTTGACTGGGAAATCTTTTCGAGTTCACAAGTTCTACCCAAAGCTTACAACACTGAGAGTCTGTTAAGGGCCCCACCATTCCCATTATCCTTCTTCCACTCTCAATCTTGAACTATCAGAACTCAATCTCAGGGTGGAAAAGTAAGTGTTTTATATAAAAATGATTGGACGGTGATGCTAAAACCATATAACCAACTGAAAAGATCTTTATGCATATATCTGCAATATAAAGAAATAGACACTATAAAGAGGAAGAGATCAGTAAGACAACTGAATAGAGATTATGGGGGTAAAGATGTATAAGACATGTTGCTGGGGTTAAATCTGAAAAGAACATGGTTAGCCACAGATACTAGACATTTTTTTTTAAATGTCTAATTAGATACTTAACTTTCAGCTGGTTACAAAATGCTATTTTTTTTGTCAGTAGACAAAGTAAGAATTTTAAGCAAGCTATTCTTCTTAAGATAGTGACATTATTTATATTGCTAATTTCCAAAACAGAGTTCAGAACCTGACATAAAGTAAGGGCTTTTAAAATGTGAAATGAATTGAAGTTAAATTGACTTTGCATGTTATCAAAATTTCTCAAAGGCATTGGAACCCATTGTAGGAAAAAACAGGGCACACACAGGTACTTATAATATTTGAAATAACTAAAATTTCCTAGTCAGGGTTCAAAATGATTAATCAACAATATTAATGAGTTAACTTTTAATACATGTTGCTAACGAAACAAGGAATTATCATAGGTAGTTTTAAGAATATATGTCCATAATATGATAAATTATTTGAGACCTTCTCTGTAAATTATTTTCTCTCTTTTTAAAATAAATATAAGCATCTTTAATTAATTACTTTCTTTGAGGAGCAGTGATTGGGATGGAGTACAAGGGACGCTCCTATGAGGCATCTCAAGTTCTATTTATTAATATGGATGGAGATTACACTAGTGTTTTCATGTTGCAAAAAATTATTGAGGGGGAGTCTTTCAAGATGGCAGAGGAGTAAGACGTGGAGATCACCTTCCTCACCACAAATACATCAAAAATACATCTACATATGGAACAACTCCTACAGGACACCTACAGAATGCTGGCAGAAGACCTCAGACTTCCCAAAAGGCAAGAAAATCCCCATGTACGTGGGTAGAGCAAAAGAAAAAAAGAAAAAACAGAGACAAAAGAATAGGGACAGGACCCACACCTCTGGGAGGGAGCTGTGAAGGAGGAAAAGTCTCCACACACTAGGAAGCCCCTTCACTGGTGTGGACAGGGGATGGGTGTGGGGAAGCTTTGGAGCTACAGAGGAGAGCGCAGCAACAGGGATGCAGAGGGCAAAGCGGAGAGATTCCTACACAGAGGGTCGGTACCGACCAGCACTTACCAACCTGAGACACTTGTCTGCTCACCCACTGGGGCGGGTGGGGGCTGGGAGCCGAGGCTCAGGCATTGGAAGTCAGACCCCAGGGAGAGGACTGGGGTTGGCTGCATGAAGACAGACTGAAGGGGGCTAGTGCGCCACAGCTAGCCTGGAGGGAGTCCGGGAAAAAGTCTGGACCTGCCAAAGAGGAAAGAGACCATTGTTTCGGGGCACGCGAGGAGAGGGGATTCCTTCCCCATGTGACCACAGAAAGCAGAGCACCACCTAAGTGAGCTCCAAAGATGGGCACAAACCACAGCTATCAGCTTGGACCCCAGAGACAGGCATGAACTGCCAACGCTGCTGCTGCTGCCACCAAGAATCCTGTGTGCAAGCGCGGGTCACTACCCACACGCCCCTGGGAGCTTGTGCAGCATGCCACTGCCAGGGTCCTGAGATCGAGGGACAACTTCCTTGGGAGAACGCACAGCAAGCCTCAGGCTGTGGGAGGACACACAGCACGCCTCAGGCTGTTGCAATGTCACGCCGCCCTCTGCCGCCTCATGCTCGCCCCACATTCCAGTTATGACTACCGTACCCCTCCCTCTCCCCATCCTGAGTGAGCAAAAGAGTCCTAATCAGCTGCTGCTTAATCCCTCCTATCTGGGTGGGGAACAGACTCCTGAGAGCGACCTACACGCAGAGGCGGGGCCAAAACCAAAGCTGAACACCAGGAGCTGTGCGAACAAAGAGAAAGGGAAATTTCTCTGTGCAGGCTCAGGAGCAGCAGATTAAATCCCCACAATCAACTTGATAAACCATGCATCTGAAGAAAACCTGAACAGACAACGAGCTCGGAGCACGTGGGGCTGTGGTCATTCACCAGTGAAGCTTCCGAGAGGGAGCACAGGTTGCCAATAAAAAGTGGAGGGAGACAGATCTGGAAATGCTGCGGCTGGAAGCAGGGCTCAGTCTACATCAGGATTCTCAGTTCTGGCTGAGACCAGGATTAGGATTCCGTCTGTGCTCTGATTCAGGGTCCTTCTGAGATTAGGATTCAGACTCAGTCTGGACCAGGGATTTGGGCTCAGTCTAGATCAGGATTCTCAGTTCAATCTGAGACTAGGACCTTCTTCTCAGTTGTGGGCAGCCTCTGCACAGGACAGCTATTCTCGGTGCAGAGTGAACTGGCTGTAGAAGCTATGCCTCTGCCCCCACCTCCAGTACAGACGGAAAAAGAAATACCATATGCTAATATATATATATGGAATCTGAAAAAAAAAAAATGGTTCTGATGAACCTAGGGACAGGGTAGGGATAAAGACACAGTTGTAGAGAATGGACTTGAGGACATGGGGAGGGGGGGAGGTTAAGCTGGGATGAAGTGAGAGAGTAGCATTGACAAATATACACTACCAAATGTAAAATAGAGAGCTAGTGGGAAGCACTTGCAAAGCACAGGGAGATCAGCTCGGTGCTTTGTTACCACCTAGAGGGGTAGGATAGCCAGGGTGGGAGGGAGATGCAAGAGGGAGGGGATATGGGGATATATGTATACATATAGCTGATTCACTTTGTTTTACAGCAGCAACTAACACAACATTGTAAAGCAATTATACTCCAACAAAGATGTTAAACATATATATATATATATATATATATATATATGTATATATTAAAAAAAGAGTTTACAAAGCAAAAAAAATTATTGAAATGTATACTTGTGATTTGTGCACATTTTATGATTGTTACATGAATAAATTTAAAAAGTGACATGAAAAACTGTAATATGTAAATTCAGAAATAGCGAGGAAGAAGGGTATGTTTGTACCTTTTGATGTGATCATACTCAGGGTATTTCTAAAGCGGATGATTGCTGATAACTGTACATTTATTTATTTTTTTAATTCCTAAATTCAATATGAAAAAGAATTGACAACATTCAAAGACAATTTTCAAAGTCAATTTGTGGCTGATTTCTCATATTTTTATTAAAATAGGAAAATATAAATGAGATAACCAATTTGTTTGGCAAATAAATGTTACTTTAGCTTACAAACTAGCAAAATTTCAAACTGGTCATTAGAATTCCAAAGAAATTTTGATGCAATCAAATGTAAGTTGTCATGTGCATAGATAAGACTACAGTTTACCCTATATTAACTATAATTTTATCTTTTGATATTTCTCCTTTTAAGCAAAGGCTATGATCCCAAATGAAATGCCACATGACAGAAAGATTGTATCATACTCTCAGGAAACTTAATCCCCAAAGTTTGAGAGCTATGTTCAATAAGCTTTATTATATTTGGCCTAGATTATTTAAATATTAAGCAGGAGGTACAGTCCAAACAAGGACATCTTTTAAAATCATTTGACTTTCTTTACTATACAATATCTATAAATGCAATCATGTTTTTTTAATTCTCCAAGTTGTTTTCCTTTTGATTTACTATGATTGCCACATAACCACTCATTTCATCCCTTTCTCCAGACATCAATGCTGCAATATTCACTGAGTTAAGCTCTGGATCATCTCATAGGGTCTACCTTCTGACTTCAAATGGCTCTAGGAACTTTATTAATTTATTGAGTTAAAAATACATATATTGGTATCTATCGATAATATTCTCTCGATAGAATTCCATGAAAAGCCCTTCAAAGTAATTTTGAATGTACAGAATTTAACTAGTTTTGCAAATAACTTCAAAAATATCTATCAGCAAAATCTACTGAGGTGGATAGCCTGATAATCATTTAACACTGACATCAACTGAAAGATTAGTTTAAAACTTCACAAACACACACACACAGCCACAGATAATTTTACAGATGTTTTGCACCAAACACAGAAGGAACAAATCAACTGTATGTAAGTTCTTCTAGAGGAACTAATAACTGGGGAGCCAAATTATTTAATTAAACCTTAAAAATTAGGAAACTACATGATGACAGTATTGCCTTGGTATTAAAACCAGACAAGGACAGATTGACAACTATAAAAGCATCTAATATATGACTATACATCTGAAATCATAGCCAACTTGTTACCCATAGAGGATCTATATGAATACTTTCTGTAAGCAAAAATTATTTCTAAATTTATCTTTAATGCATCTATAAGATAAAATCATATTTTTAAAATTTTCATCACTATTTTCCTATCATTCCTATACTATATCAGGGGACTGATTAAAATTCATGGCTGATATAAAACATAGTTACAACTTGAATCCAGAAGAAAGGTAATAAAACTCAGGCTTGTAGTTAAAATTAAAAATTAGACAACAGAATCTTGTGGCATGCAAAAATAATCTGGAAAAATTCTGTTTTTAAAACTGTAAAATATTTTTTAAGACCATGGTCATTAGAATCAGCCATACTTGCTCTTGGGTTATATTTTCTTCTGAGTTATATGTATATTTTGGCATGTTATGTAAGCAATTTGAAGGTCCATTTCCACATTGGTGCAATATTGACAATAAGACTTATCTTATGGAACTGTTGTGAGACTAAAAAAACATAATACAGCAAAGTACCCCAAATCATCTCTCACTAGAGGATGATCAATTAATTACAGTTGCTGCTTTAGTGTTATTAATGACTAATAATTATGTAGATTCTTATAATTATAAAATTAATAAACAATTTAAATTTTTGTGAATTCATAGAGAGCAGAATCACCCTAACATTTATATTAAACACAACATTTCTAATACCATTACTTTTGAACTTTAAATATGTTCTTTTGACCATTACTAGGACTACCATAAGAGCCTAAATTGTTATTTCATGGGAAATTGTTTTCCATTATACTGTCCTGTTTAATCGATGAACAGCATTTTTAGTAGTACATAAAATAATGGGGTAACTTTAGATTAGAATCAGTGAAAGACAACTGGTTCTAGATAGGCATACAGATGTCATAACAAAGATACAGGCGGCATTGGAGAAACAGGATGTGTTTCTTATAATCTGGATGTGTATCCTGAAAAATGAAATGGGATTTGAGTCATTTTGATGATTCCTATGATTTAGACATCCAACTGGAGGAAAGCGTCTCCAACAGAGGATTAGATCACTAGCATAGCTGGACCTGATATGACAGGCCTTAGACGTCAGGCAGGAGACACATTGCCAACATCAAAGAAACTGCAGTTGAAAGCTCCTAGGTGGTTTCTACCTAGTGAGGCTTTTTTATTTTGATTTATTTTTTTCTCAAATTAGAAAATTGTATCCTCTCCAGTTGGATAAATTTCCATGCAGACAAGGTTTGGACAGGATATGGTCCTTTTGGAAAAAATAAAATAAAATAAAATAAAATCACAGGGTACATGGCTTGGCATGCAAAGTACTTGCTGGATTAGGATCTCCTCTCTCTCCTCTGTGTACAGCTGGGAGATTCCCAGAGACAGGGGATCATTGAAGAATTAACAAAAATGTCTTGTGACAGAACATGTCTTATATTTTTATTTATTTATTTATTTAAACATCTTTATTAGAGTATAATTGCTTTACAATGGTATCTTAGGTTCTGCTTTATAACAAAGTGAATCAGCTATACATATACATATGTCCCCATAACTCTACCCTCTTGCATCTCCCTCCCTCTCACCCTCCCTATCCCACCCCTCTAGGTGGTCACAAAACACCGAGCTGATCTCCCTGTGCTATGCAGCTCCTTCCCACTAGCTATCTATTTTACGTTTGGTAGTGTATATATGTCCATGCCACTCTCTCACTTTGTGCCAGCTTACCCTTCCCCCTCCCCATATCCTCAAGTCCATTCTCTAGTAGGTCTGCATCTTTATCCCGTCTTGCCCCTAGCTTCTTCTGACCTTTTTTTTTAGATTCCATATATATGTGTTAGCATACGGTATTTGTTTTTCTCTTTCTGACTTACTTCACTCTGGATGACAGTCTCTAGGCCCATCCATCTCACTACAAATAACTCAGTTTCGTTACTTTTTATGGCTAATATTCCATTGTATATATGTGCCACATCTTCTTTATCCATTCATCTGTTGATGGACACTTAGGTGGCTTCCATGTCCTAGCTATTGTAAATAGAGCTGCAATGAACATTTTGGTACATGACTCTTTTTGGATGATGGTTTCCTCAGAGTATATGGCCAGTAGTGGGATTGCTGGGTCATATGGTAGTTCTATTTTGAGTTTTTTAACGAACCTCCATACTGTTCTCCATAGTGGCTGTATCAATTTACATTCCCACCAACAGTGCAAGAGGGTTCCCTTTTCTCCACACCCTCTGCAGCATTTATTGTTTGTAGATTTTTTGATGATGGCCATTCTGATTGGTGTGAGATGATATCTCATGGTAGATTTGATTTGCATTTCTCTAATGATTAATGATGTTGAGCATCCTTTCATGTGTTTGTTGGTAATCTGTATATCTTCTTTGGAGAAATGTCTATTTAGGTCTTCTGCCTATTTTTGGATTGGGTTTTTCCTTTTTTTGATATTGAGCTGCATGAGTTGCTTGTATGTTTTGGAGATTAATCCTTTGTCAGTTGCTTCTTTTGCAAATACTTTCTCCCATTCTGAAGGGTGTTTTTTCATCTTGTTTATGGTTTCCTTTGTTGTGCAAAAGCTTTTAAGTTTCATTAAGTCCCATTTGTTTATTTTTGTTTTTATTTCCATTTCTCTAGGAGGTGGGTCAAAAAGGATCTTGCTGTGATTTATGTCATAGAGTGTTCTGCCTATGTTTTCCTCTAAGACTTTGAGGGTGTCTGGCCTTACATTTAGGTCTTTAATATATTTTGAGTTTATTTTTGTGTATGGTATTAGGGAGTGTTCTAATTTCATTCTTTTACGTGTAGCTGTCCAGTTTTCTCAGCACCAGTTATTGAAGAGGCTGTCTTTTCTCCACTGTAGAGTCTTGCCTCCTTTATCAAAGATAAGGTGTGTGGGTTTATCTCTGGGCTTTCTATCCTGTTCCATTGATCTATATTTCTGTTTTTGTGCCAGTACCATACTGTCTTGATGACTGTAGCTTTTTAGTATAGTCTGAAGTCAGGGAGCCTGATTCCTCCAGCTCTGTTTCTCTTTCTCAAGATTGCTTTGGCTATTCGGGGTCTTTTGTGTTTCCATACAAATTGTGAATTTTGTTTTTCTAGTTCTGTGAAAAATGCCATTGGTAGTTTGATAGGGGTTGCATTGAATCTGTAGATTGCTTTGGGGAGTAGAATCATTTTCACAATGTTGATTCTTCCAATCCAAGAACATGGTATATCTCTCCATCTATTTGTATCATCTTTAATTTCTTTCATCAGTCTCCTATAATTTTCTGCATACAGGTCTTTTGTCTCCTTAGGTAGGTTTATTCCTAGATATTTTATTCTTTTTGTTGCAATGGTAAATGGGAGTGTTTTCTTAATTTCACTTTCAGATTTTTCATCATTAGTGTATAGGAATGCAAGAGATTTCTGTGCATTAATTTTGTATCTTGCTAGTTTACCAAATTCATTGATTAGCTCTAGTAGTTTTCTGGTAGCATCTTTAGGATTCTCTATGTATAGTATCATGTCATCTGCAAACAGTGCCAGTTTTACTTCTTCCTTTGCTATTTGGATTCCTTTTATTTCTTTTTCTCCTCTGATTGCTGTGGCTAAAACTTCCAAAACTATGTTGAATAATAGTGCTGAGAGTGGACCACCTTGTCTTGTTCCTGATCTTAGTGGAAATGGTTTCAGTTTTTAACCATTGAGGGTGATGTTGGTTGTGGGTTTGTCATATATGGCCTTTATTATGTTGAGGAAATTTCCCTCTATGGCTACTTTCTGGAGGGTTTTTATCATAAATGGTGTTGAATTTTGTTGAAAGCTTTCTCTGCATCTATTGGGATGATCATATGGTTTTTCTCCTTCAATTTGTTAATATGATGTATCATGTTGATTGATTTGCATATATTGAAGAGTCCTTGCATTCCTGGGATAAACCCCACTTGATCATAGTGTATGATCCTTTTAATGTGCTGTTGGATTCTGTTTGCTAGTATTTTGTTGAGGAGTTTTTCTTCTATGTTCATCAGTGATATTGGCCTGTAGTTTTCTTTCTTTGTGACATCTTTGCCTGGTTTTGGTATCAGAGTGATGGTGGCCTCTTAGAATAAGTTTGGGAGTGTTCCTCCTGCTACATTTTGGAAGAGTTTGAGAAGGAAAGGTGTTAGCTCCTCTGTAAATGTTTGATAAAATTCGCCTGTGAAGCCATCTGGTCCTGGGCTTTTGTTTGTTGGAAGATTTTTAATCACAGTTTCAATATCAGTGCTTGTGATTGGTCTGTTCATATTTTCTATTTCTTCCTGGTTCAGTCTCAGAAGTTTGTGCATTTCTAAGAATTTGTCCATTTCTTCCAGGTTGTCCATTTTATTGGCATATAGTTGCTTTTAGTAATCTCTCATGATCCTTTTTATTTCTGCAGGGTCAGTTGTTACTTCTCCTTTTTCATTTCTAATTCTATTGATTTGAGTCTTTTCCCTTTTTTTCGTGATGCGTCTGGCTAATGGTTTATCAATTTTGTCAAAACTGCTTTTACTGCATCCCATAGGTTTTGAGTCATTGTGTTTTCATTGTCATTTGTTTCTAAGTGTTTTTTGATTTCCTCTTTGATTGCTTCAGTGATCTCTTGGTTATTAAGTAGTGTGTTGTTTAGCTTCCATATGTTTGTATTTCCTACAGATGTTTTCCTGTAATTGATATCTAGTCTCATAGCATTGTGGTCGGAAAAGATACTTGATATGATTTCAATTTTCTTAAATTTACCAAGTCTTGATTTGTGAGCCAAGATATGATCTATCCTGGAGAATGTTCCATGAGCACTTGAGAAGAATCTGTATTCTGTTGTTTTTGGATGGAATGTCCTATAAATATCAATTAAGTCCATCTTGTTTAATGCATCATTTAAAGCTTGTGTTTTCTTATTTATTTTCATTTTGGATGATCTGTCCATTGGTGAAAGTGAGGTGTTAAAGTCCCCTACTATGACTGTGTTACTGTCGATTTCCCCTTTTATGGCTGTTAGTATTTGCCTTATGTATTGAGGTGCTCCTATGTTGGGTGCATAAATATTTACAATTGTTATATCTTCTTCTTGGATTGATCCCTTCATCATTATGTAGTGTCCTTCTTTGTCTCTTGCAATAGTCTTTGTTTTAAAGTCTATTTTGTCTGATAGGAGAATTGCTACTCCATCTTTCTTTTGATTTCCATTTGCATGGAATATCTTTTTCCATCCCCTCACTTTCAGCCTGCATGTGTCCCTAGGTCTGAAGTGGGTCTCTTGTAGACAGCATATATACAGTTCTTGTTTTTGTGTCCATTCAGTCAGTCTATGTCTTTTGGTTGGAGCATTTAATCCAATTACATTTAAGGTAATTATCGATATGTATGTTCCTATTACCATTTTCTTAATTGTTTTGGGTTTATTATTTTAGGTCTTTTCCTTCACTTGTGTTTCCTGCCTAGAGAAGTTCCTTTAGCATTTGTTGTAAAGCTGGTTTTGTGGTGCTGAATTCTCTTAGGTTTTGCTTGTCTGTAAAGTTTTTAATTTCTCCATCAAATCTGAATGAGATCCTTGCTGGGTAATCTTGGTTGTAGGTTTTTCTCCTTCATCACTTTAAGTATATCCTGCCACTCCCTTCTGGCTTACAGAGTTTCTGCTGAAAGATCAGCTGTTAACCTTATGGGGATTCCCTTGTGTGTTATTTGTTGTTTTTCCCTTGCTGCTTTTAATATTTGTTCTTTGTATTTGATTTTTGATAGTTTGATTAATATGTGTCTTGGCATGTTTCTCCTTGGATTTAACCTGTATGGGACTCTCTGTGCTTCCTGGACTTGATTAAATATTTCCTTTCCCATATTAGGGAAGTTTTCAGCTATAATCTCTTCAACTATTTTCTTAGTCCCTTTCTTTTTCTCTTCTTCTTCTGGGACCCCTACAATTCGAATGTTGGTGTGTTTAATGTTGTCCCAGAGGTCTCTGAGACTGTGCTCAGTTCTTTTCATTCTTTTTTTCTTTATTCTGCTCTGCAGTAGTTATTTCCACTATTTTATCTTCCAGGTCACTTATCCATTCTTCTGCCTCAGTTATGCTGCTCTTGATCCCTTCTAGAGAAATTTTAATTTCATTTATTGTGTTGTTCATCATTGTTTGTTTGCTCTTTAGTTCTTCTAGGTCCTTGTTAAACGTTTCTTGTATTTATTCTATTTCCAAGATTTTGATTCATCTTTACTATTATTATTCTGAATTCTTTTTCAGGTAGACTGCCTATTTCCTCTTCATTTGTTAGGTCTGGTGAGTTTTTACCTTGTTCCTTCATCTCCTGTGTGTTTTTCTGTCTTTTCATTTTGCTTAAGTTACTGTTTTTGGGGTCTCCTTTTCACAGGCTGCAAGTTCATCGTTTCCATTGGTGTTCCATTCCATTTTGGTGTCTGTCTCCAGTGGCTAAGGTTGGTTCAGTGGGTTGTGTAGGCTTCTTGGTGGAGGGGCTAGTGCCTGTGTTCTGTTGGATGAGGCTGGATCTTGTCTTTCTGGTTGGCAGGTCCACGTCTGGTGGTGTGTTTTGTGGTGTCTGTGACCTTATTATGATTTTAGGCAGCCTCTCTGCTAATGGATGGGGCTGTGTTCCTGTCTTGCTAGCTGTTTGGCATAGGGTGTTCAGCACTGTAGCTTGCTGGTCGTTGAGTGAAGCTGGGTCTTGGTGTTGAGATGGAGATCTCTGGAAGATTTTCGCTGTTTGATATTATGTGGAGCTGGGAGGTCTCTTGTGGACCAGTGTCCTGAACTTGGCTCTCCCACCTCAGTGGCACAGCACTGACTCCTGGCTGGAGCACCAAGAGCCTTTCATCCACACGGCTCAGAATGAAAGGGAGAAAAAATAAGAAAGAAAGAAAGAAAAAAGAAAGAAAGAAAGAAAGAAAGAAAGAAAGAAGATAAAATAAAATAAAGTTATTAACATAAAAAATTATTAAGAAAACAAATTTTAAAGTAAAAAACAAAAACACACACAAAAAAACCTGGACAGACAGAACCCTAGGACAAATGGTAAAATCAAAGCTATACAGACAAAATCCCACACAGAAGCATACACATACACACTCACAAAAAGAGAAAAAGGGAAATATATATATATATATATATCTTTGCTCCCAAAGTCCACCTCCTCAATTTGGGATGACTCGTTGTCTGTTCAGGTACTCCACAGATGCAGGGTACATCAAGTTGATTGTGGAGATTTAATCCGCTGCTCCTGAGTCTGCTGGGATAAATTTCCCTTTCCTTTTTTGTTCGAACAGCTCCTGGGGTTCAACTTTGGATTTGGACCCGCCTCTGTGTGTAGGTCGCCTGAGGGCATCTGTTCTTCCCTCAGACAGGACGGGGTTAAAGGAGCAGCTGCTTCGGGGGCTCTGGCTCACTCAGGCCGGGGGGAGGGAGGGGTACGGAGGAGGCGGGGCGAGCCTGCGGCGGCAGAGGCCAGCGTGATGTTGCAGCAGCCCGAGGCGCGCAGTGCGTTCTCCCGGGGAAGATGTCCCTGGATCATGGGACCCTGGCAGTGGCGGGCTGCACAGGCTCCCAGGAGGGGAGGTGTGGATAGTGACCTGTGCTTGCACACAGGCTTCTTGGTGGCAGCAGCAGCAGCCTTAGTGTCTCATGCCCGTCTCTGGAGTCCGCTCTGATAGCCGTGGCTCGCGCCCGTCTCTGGAGCTCGTTTAGGCGGCACTCTGAATCCCCTCTCCTTGCGCGCCGCGAAACAAAGAGGCAAGAAAAAGTCTCTTGCTTCTTCGGCAGCTCCAACCTTTTCCCGGACTCCCTCCCGGCTAGCTGTGGTGTGCTAACCCCTTCAGGCTGTGTTCACGGCCGCCAACCCCAGTCCTCTCCCTGGGAACCGACCTCCGAAGCCCGAGCCTCAGCTCCCAGCTCCTGCCCGCCCCAGCAGGTGAGTAGACAAGCCTCTCGGTCTGGTAAGTGCTGGTCATCAGCACAGACCCTCTGTGCGGGAATCTCTCCCCTTTGCCCTCTGCACCCCTGTGGCTGCGCTCTCCTCCGTGGCTCCGAAGCTTCCCCCCTCCGCCACCCACAGTCTCTGCCCGCGAAGGGGCTCCTAGTGTGTGGAAACCTTTCCTGCTTCACAGCTCCCTCCCACTGGTGCAGGTCCCGTCCCTATTCTTTTGTCTCTCTTTTTTCTTTTTTCTTTTGCCCTACCCAGGTACGTGGGGAGTTCCTTGCCTTTTGGGAGGTCTGAGGTCTTCTGCCAGCGTTCAGTGGGTGTTCTGTAGGAGTTGTTCCACATGTAGATGTATTTCTGATGTATCTGTGGGGAGGAAGGTGATCCCCGCATCTCACTCTTCCGCCATCTTGAAGCTCCTCCTATAGTGTCTTAAGGTGGAAGTTTAAGTTATTGATTTGAGATCTTTCTTTCTTTCTTTCTTTTATTAATGGAGGCTTTTATAGCTATAAATTTCCCTCTAAGAACTGCTTAAGCTGCATAATATAAGTTTTGCTATGCTGTGTGTTCATTTTCATTCATGTCAATGTATTTTATAATTTCCATTGTGATTTTTTTTTTGACTTAGTTGTTATTTAGGAATGTAATGTTTAATTTTCCCATATTTGTGAATTTTCAAAATGTTATTTTACATATTTCTAAGTAAATTCAATTATGGTTAGAGAACATACTTTATTTGATTTAAATACCTTTAAATATATTGAGGTTTGTTTCACAACCTAGCCTATGGTCTATTTTTGAATATGTTTCAGACATGCATGAGAAAAATGTATGTTTAGCTGTTTGGGGTGGAATATTATATAGATGTCAGAAAAATCTGGTTGGTTTATAATGTTGTTCAAGTCTCCTATATCCTTGTTGATCATCTGCCCATTTGTTCTATCTATTATTGAAAGCAGGGTATTGACTATTATTTTTAAACTGTCTGTATCTCCCTTTAATTCTGTCAGTTTTGTTCCATGTATTTTTGGTCCTGGTTGTTAGGTTTATATATACGTTTATAGTTTTTAGTCCTGTTTGATAGTTTGGACTTTTTATCATTGTCATTGTAAATGATCATTATAAATGTTTCTCTTTATCTATAGTAACACATTTTATGTTAAATTCTATTTTGATATAATAGTTATTCCAACTTTATAGTTACTGTTTGCATTATACATGATGCACCATTCTTTTACATAAAAGTATTTGAATCTTTGATATAAAGTAGGTGTTCTGTAGGAGTTGTTCCACATGTAGATGTATTTATGATGTATTTGTGGGGAGGAAGGTGATCTCCGTGTTTTACTCTTCCGCCATCTTGAAGCTCCTCCTGTCCTATCTTGAAGTCTGGTAATCCCATGTGGTATCAATGCCAGATTATAACAACAACAAATGCAATTATTATTTTATTTCTTTTATGTCCTCTCCCTCTCCCTCAGTTCACCCTTGGCAAGACTGAAAAGGGCAAATACTGAGGGTGGGATGTGTCGCAATTTAAAACAGAAAAGAAGTCAAACACACAGCCCCTTCCCATTCTCCATAGTGACTCTGGGTCTAAGGTACATCCAGCTGGGAGTGGAGCTTTAAATTGAGTAGAAGTTCCTATAGTAGTTTGAATTTGACATTTAATTTAAAAAATTAAAATGATTTAAAAATTGTGAAATTATATGATTTTTCCCAAGATTTTATCCAGGGTTAGAAAGAATGTATGATTTTGCTGTGGGCTATGGAGCAATAAAATAAATATGTATCAGATATCATCATACAGAGCACAACATATAACATATTAAGTGGCTAATAAGTATCCAGAAGAGGAGAACTTCAGTAGAGGTAAGAGAAAGTGCAAAATTTTGGAGTAGAAATCGGCATGACATTTCCAGAAACAGCAACTGCATTTTAAATATAGTATGATATAATCAAATATAAAATTATCCAATATATATACAAATATGTATTATGAAAAAATATATGCATAGAGATGTGCATTCAAGGAGACATCTCTGAGACTGTGTCATTTGAGCTGAGTCATGTGGGGAGAGTGCATTGAGTGCAAAATGGGTGGAAAGGCATTCCAGGCAGAAAGAATAAATGTGTAAAAGTGAAAGCAGCATGACACGTTTGATGAATGTGAGCAGAAGAATGAATTAAGAAAGGAAGGATGGAGTATTTAAAGACAGGCTGATAGATTGGGACCACACCAAAAAATGCTTTGTATACCATAACAGTATTTGATTTCAGGTATGCATGAGAAGTTTAGTAAAGAAATGGTAATAATATGATTTGAGTACTTGAGAAATAGCTCTTAAAAACAAAATAAAAACCACAAAAATCTATTGTTTTAGTTTCCTATTTCTGCTGTAACAAATTACCATGAATTTAGTGACTTAACACACAGTCATATTTTCTTGTGCCTGTCAGAAATCCAAAGTGGGTCACATTGGCCAAAATCAAGGCATCAGCAAGGTATCTCAAGGCTTTAGGTGAGAATCTGTTTGTCTTTTCCATCTTCTGGAGGCTGCCCACATATCTTGGCCCATAGTCCTCTTTATTCACCTTCAAAGCCAGGAATAGCTGCCTGCATCTCTCTCAGGATATCAACTCACTGGTGTTTACTTTTGTGTCTCCATCTTCCCCATTCTTAGGTTATAGCAATTAGGACTTGGACACCTTTTGGGGGACATTATTCTGCTTCCCACCACTATTATTCACGAAATGATTAAGAAAATTTTGGTGCTTAAAAGCAGTGGAATAAATAATAATAGTTGTAAATAATAACAGCAATGATGATAACAGTAATAACAATACTGTTGGTGAGTATGGGTTAATATGTAAATTTCTCTGTGGTTCACGAGGCCAGAGAGATATTATTGAATGAATAATTTGTGGAAGATTAGACAAAACACTATCAAAGCCCTTTGGGAGACAACTGGAAGTTTGGTGTGGGCGGATTCTATACTTTTTAAAAATCATCTCCTTATATTGTTTGAAATTTTTGGTGTGTATATATAGCAACTTTTCAATTAAAGATACTGTATTTACTTAATTTTTAGAAGAATTTTTTTTAAAATGCCTTTGTTCTAATCAATTGAGGAGTAAAAGCATGGAATTTATTTGGTGTGAGACTTCAGTAGACATAATTTAGAGTAGCTTCCTGGGTACATCATCTTTACTGGCCATGACTGTGGTCTGCCTCCACATGTTCTTATAATAAAAGACTCACCTGCCCTGTTGGTCAATGGATTGGTCATGTTATCCATCCTGAGCATTATCAGTCAGAATATGTCAGTTCCTTAGACCTATGATTGGTCAATGGGCCTGTGATAGGTGAAGAGGATCTCCCTTGGTAATGTCCAACCTGTATGTGAGAAGAGAAGCTGTTTTTAATTTCTGCTCATGAAACTGCTAAGAAAAAACTTAAAACAGCTGACAATTACTTCCATTGGCATATTTCCAGTCATCACTAAAAAGTAAAATCTAACGCTAATATAATAGAGAACCTAAATAGGAAATCCTAAATATACTCTATCTGCTAGCCCAGTGGTTCACAAGGCCAGAGACATCATTGACCTTCTTTGGTTAATTCATATGGGCCAATAGATTCCCTTTGATAATTTAGCTAGTTCAGGTTATACTTCTACCTTCATAATGAAAAGAGCTTAGAAAATAATTAATATTTTATCAAGGAGTTTTAAATAACTCCATTTTGACAACAATGAAAATACTTTCCTCCTACTTACTATTTTATAATGTAGTCTCTGAATGTGGTTGTACCTCAGACCTTGACCTCAGACTACCAGAGAGCAACTCAAAATATGACTCAGAATATCTCCCTGAACTATTCCTATCATCCTTCCTCTCCTACACAAATTTGTTTTGATTTCTACACAAACAAATTTTTAAAACTCACAAATTATTTTTTAGACTATCACAAAGCCAACATAAGTAATGATCCAGTTTCACAAGCCAAACGTTGTGTTATTCATTTATGTTGTACTGCAGTTTTTCAGGTATAAAAAAACAAAGAGACAGAAGGAGATTATATATAATGAACAACAAATGTAAGTTTATTTTTTTTTTGGATATTCATTCAACAGCAGAGAAAATTGTGCTACAAAATGGAGGAAATGGTAAAATTTGAAATGGCCAGGTATGTTCTTCAATTATGACCAACCATTCAAGATTCATTCAAAAAATGTGAATTAAATATGCTGCAAAAGTAAAAACATAAATAGTTGTCAATAAAAGCGATATCAAATGACCTTTTCCATTTGGAAGAGCCAATTTTTTTTTTTGAGAGTGTAAAAAGTGGTCTTTTACGCCACAAAATGCCATCATCACTATCATTCTATAAATCTTATTAAAAAAACATTTGCACTTAAGAGCAAGATGAACTGATTTATAATTCAGAGAACAATCATTGGAACAATTTTACTTTAACATTTTGGACCCAAATGATTAAAGATGATAAATTTAAAAATCTATGAGTAATGAATAAGACTAGCCTCTCTCTCTCTCTCTCTCTCTGTCTCTCTCTTTGGCCATTATGAAGGCTTAATGTGTTTAAATAGAAAGAATCTCACAGAATAACTCTTGTAAATTGTTTTTTCTTTTCTCCTCAAAAAAATAGATAATCTTATATTTTGGACAACAAATACTAAAGCTACATTTTAAAAATAGAGTTACCAGAATTCCAGTTTCAGTCGCTTATGACGGGATGTTAATACAAATCTTTGACTACACAAGGCTCATATACCTCCTCTATTCTACATTTCTATGAGGTTTTGTACTCCAACTTGGAAGAAACATTTCAGGACTCAAAGATGGTTAGAAATGAACTGGTACTACTTGTTCTTTCTCTTTCTCCACCATCAACCTATCTTTACCTTATTTTTCTTTTCCATTACTGAAAGGCTCTTTAGATGATAAGAACATCTCTGACTTCTGGTTCTTCAGTGTGTGATATTCCTATAACCTCAGGGAGTTTGGAGGATTTAGTTAGCAGGAATTAGCTATCGTTTTAGTCAAATGTACTCTTCAAGTGACTACTGTATGTAAAAACCTGCAAAAATAATATTTTGCATTTACTTAGGTATTGATGAGGCTCAGGGCAGGAAACCCAAAATATGACAAAGTGGCATATTGATTGTTTTGAATTAACATTACTGGAGAAACAGCCACATGGAAACTCTGACCCTCTTCTCTGTTCCCCTGAAAGCAGGAAATATATCTCCCTTCTTGCACCAGGAGGTAGAGAGACATTCTTATACAAGAGATAGGGAATTAAGGGCCAAAGAGGCTGTGTAAACAAACTCTGCTTGGTTTCTTCACTAATAAGCACCCAAGCCTGTTTCTTTGTCTCATTAGTTCTTCACAAACGTATAGTTTCATTGTCTAAAAGGTATAAAAACAGCCTACTTTGGTCGTTTCTTGAGTTCGACATTATGAGACCACCGTGAGTATGAAATTATTATTTTTTCCTCCTGCTAATCTGCTTTGTGTCAATTTAATTATTAAAACCGGAAAAAAGAACCAAGAGTGGTAGAGAGAAAATTTCCCCTCCATGACAGTACCCTGACATCATTTGCCAAATACTTATATGTTATTAATTTACCCATCTCTGTGAAATGGGTGCTACTGATAAATTGCATCATTGACATTTGAAAGATGAATAAATGAATTTTACATAAATAGAGTGACTTGTCTAAGACACTAAAAATGTAACAACAGAACCAGGATGAGAACTCATTTCCCCAACTTTCGATCCCAATTCAGCTCAATTAATTCTGTTCAATGATACCCAAGCTCAAGTAAAATCATCAAAGTCCAGCTTCCCCTACCATAGATTTCTCTGTTTTTTCCAGAAGCTCAGCCCAGAATTTCTGACAGCTTTTCTTACCTCCTCTGACTCCCTCTCAGCATTTTTCCCTCACAGGTATTTCCCCACTAAATCTCTAATCCATCTAATCCTGTTTTGGAATATGCTTCTTATAAGACTCACACTAACATAAGCTCTTTTCTATAACCCCTCAGAAGAATACAAACAACACCATTCCTTCCTGAGAGCTAAATATGTTATATGATATGAATAAATAATTTATACCAATAGCCAACAAAATGCACAAAAAGTGTAAGTTCAATATAGTATATATTTCCTTTATCCTTCAGCATCAAGCCCATATGATTAATAGTAATGTAATTTGTACAAATACTTTATTTGTGCATGGAAATATATCAGACTATTCATTCCAAATCTTGAACCCTCTAATTCCATGTTTCTGAATTAATTTTAATAAAATCACTACAGAAATGCACAAAGGTAGAATTATAAGGATGAACCCAGGGGTTATTTTTAATGAGAAAAAAATTATTTTCCTGAAGATTATTTAAAATAATGGAAAGATGCTAATCAAATATTGATAAATCAAAAAAGCAATGTATACATTATAGTTTTTTGCAGAAAAATACATAAGCACGTTTATGCACAAAATGAATGGAATTATGTATCAATAAAATAAAACATAACCCAGTTTTCTGTTTATCTCCTTGTTGGTAAAAACATGGGTGGATTTAATCTTTTACTTCTGCATTTCTGTATTTTCTATAATAAATATGCATTAATTTTATAGTCAAAGAACATGCATATACTATGAAAAACCATGATAGACATACACTTTCCTAAATATAACAGGGAAAATGAAGAAAGAAATATGAAATATTATTCATCACTCACACCTCCATTCTTCAAAGTTGAAGTAAGTTTTAGAATACTTTTTCAAACTGTGTTGTAAATTACTTGTGACTATACATTGTCTGCCATTTTGGAAAACTGAATAATTGATATACACTATCCATGCAGTAATTTAATTCAAAATGCTGAAATATCAGCAATCACATCATGGTTTTGCATCCATAAGTTTGCACAGCTTAATATCCAGACTCACATGGAATACAAGTGTGTATTCATACTTCCATGAAGTCTTCAAATGAACTGTGTAATCTCTCAAAAAATTAAAAATAAAATTAATATGTAGTTTTTTAATATTTAAAAATCTCATCCTCTGCTTTTTTCAAAGTTTTATTCAGCGAAATAACTCTTTGGAAATGTGACTCATCTCCCATATAGAGAAATAGATTTCCTGAATCATTTACTTCTTCATTTATTTACAAATATGTGTTGCCTATGTTCATTTTGCTGATCACTAAGCTAGTAGCAGTATTGGAATTAATTAATATTTAGATTAATCATTATCATACTCTCCACAGAGTTTAGAATATGTGGTCATTCAAAAATAAATATATATTAATATTTTATTTTGTGTTAGATGTTGACAGTGAAATAGCAATTAAAAGAGAAATCAGGAACTTTCCTATGGAATTCAGAGATAAAATTGTGTAAATGAATGACTGACAGGACCTTGAGATATTCAAATTAATATGTTAAGAGCTTAGATGGGAGAGAGGTTGTCTCATGGTATAAGTAACATTTAAGCTGGCCTTAGATACCATTTTCTGTACTTGCCCCCTGCCCCCGGCATTACATTTATTTTTCTATTAGAGCACTCAACATTCTATGATGTAATTATCTAATATTTTCCTTTGTGGAGGTTTCTCTGATCATAAATAATTCCTCTCATCTCTACATTTGTATTGATTATCCTCTCATTTCTCCACTCACTTATAGATCTTTCAATGAGCCCTCTGTAATATTCTAAATATTGATAACAAATTCCTGGGCATCTTTTGTTTTTTCTCTGAATATTATTCATACATCATGTAACTGAAACCTTCATACTCCCTGTTTTTTATTACTGATATTGGTGACTTGTATTTTTTCCTTGATTACTCTTGTTATGGTTTTATAATTTTAGTAATATTTTTAGAGGACTAACATTTAGTTTTGATCATTTTCTTTATTGTACTATCAATTTACATTAATCGAGTTCATCTATTGCACGTTTAACTTCTATCCATTATTTTTTAATTGTTTCCTTCCTTTCACTTTATGAGTTTGTTTTTTAAGTGAAACCTCAGATATTCTATTTTCAGCTTTTCTAACCTATTCATTTAAAACTCTAAAAGTTCTCTTTTTGTCATGCTGTAAGCCTCATCCCACAAATCTTGATATGCCTCCCTTCAATATCATTCAGTTCAAAATATTTCCACTGATATTCAAAATGTAATTTTGATATTTTCAATGTAATATTCTTGTTCCCTGGTTTCTTAAAAAATATATTGGTAAATTCCAAGTGGAAAGAGGTTATTATTTTTGTGGTTTTTACATTTATTGTCATTGATTTACCTTTATTGTCATTGAGTGCTCAATTCCTTTTGAGCTATTGAATGCTCTTTAAATAATGTTCATCCATTGATAATCGTCAAATCTTGTTTAATATACCAGCCTTGAACCAATTTTGGTAAATACGCCATGTTCATTTGAAAATAATTTGTACCCTCTTTTTATGAGATAATTCTTCTTATCAAATCTTTAGAGAGATGTGCTAAAAATTTCTTAATGTTGGCAAGGAGTTACTGCTCTGAGTACGTTGGCTAACTTTTTCTTTATACTTTAAAGGTATATTATATATATATAATATATATACATTTATTTATCTCCCTCACAAGAATATACATATATGTGTAGGTAGGTATGCATATATCATTTTTTGATTCTGAGAAGGTATCTTGTCATAATGTCAAATTGTCTTTGTTAATATAACTAACTCAGATTTACTTTGGTTAGGGTTTGAATATTTAGTATTTATTTATTATTATTATTTTATCTTGCAATATCTTTATTGTTACAATGTATCTCATGTAGTTGAATATATTTCAGTTTTTTTTTCAAATCTGCCAACCTTAGTCTTCTATATTTATTGTAAAATACAAATATAGTCATAATGTTAATGACCATTTTCTTCTTTTTAATTTTCAATTTAACTCACCTTTTTTATACCCCTTAGTCTCTCCTTTTTTGACTTTGTTTGGGCTAATAAAATTAGTTGATTTTTCTGTTTTATCCTCTATCATCTCATTAGTGTCACATTCTTTTATTGGTTGTCTTAGATAATAATAAGTATCATTGAATAATGACAGTTTAATATAGAAGTTAGCAATTCAAGGTATGTTATCTTTCTTTCCAGTCTTTTCACATGCATGCTATATATGAAGATGGTTTAATATTTTTTTCCTCTGATTTCTTTACATATTTTCTATGACTTACTTTCATTTCTTATTAACTCTATTTCTGACTTTATGTAATCTATTGCCAAAACCCATGAAACTGATGAAAAGTGGTCATGTAATGAGCAGTGGTCATATAATTGGCAGACTCTTCTGATTAATAGAATGCATAATTAAAGAGAAAGAGAGACTCAATTATTCTAGATTTTGAGTATCTGGTAGTGTTTTTGCCACTGGGCTAGTTTTTTTTTTTTTTTTTTTGCTTAATCAAGACTTCTTAATGGGATTTGCTTGAGAAAGGGTACGGACCTTATTTAGTTGATATGTGGTACAAAAACAGTGTTTCTTCATAACACGAGAGGTTCCAAATCACTAGTTCCACAAGCAATTAAAATTGGGAGACTCAGGAGTTCCCTGCTGGTCTAGTGTTTAGAATTCAGTGTTATCACTGCTGTGGCCCGGGTTCAATCCCTGGTCAGGGAACTGAGAACCAGCCACGTGGCACGGCCAAAACAAACAAACAAACTGGGAGCAAGAGTGTGCCATTGGAGAACAATATGTCTTCAGGCTTGCATTTTGTCTAATATTTCCTATTTGTCACTCTTGTCTAAAATGCTGCTAAAAGTAACAGTCAGCATAACTAAACAAATCTTCAGATTTTTCCAAACATTTTCTTAAGCACTACAGGCTCAATGGTCCACCTCCTAAAATACAGCAAGTAACAGTTTTATTAAATGTCTTGGCATGACATAAGAAATCACAAGTTTTCCAAATACTTAACTTTTATTATTTTTAGAGGCACTCTGCTTTAAGTTTCTTTATTATTTAAGATACAAACTATGATTCTGTAGAAAAAATGGTAGCCCAAAATACAAGAGCCAAAGCTAAACAGAAGTAATTCTTCTCTCATATAACAGTCCAGTATAGATATGTGAACCAGAGTATCTCTACCCACAAAACCATCCATGACACACTTTCTTCTATATTACTGCATTTGTCAACATGGTAAAATATGGTCCAAAATTTTCTGTGTTCTGCTTCTTCTAAGTCAGAAAGATGCAAAGTTGATGGTAAATAATAGCCTTTTAAAAAATTATGAAATCTGTATATAACACCTCTATTCATATTCTACCAATTAGACTTTTTTACATCACTGTACATAGCTCATGCAATGATGAAAAATATAATCTCTAGATAAGTGGTCATCTGTACTACAAAAACTCAAGCTTTTTATTAAAAAAAAGATGAAAATGGATGATTTAGGAGTTATGCAGTTTCTGCATGACTAAAAAGCTCATCACTTAATTTGAAAAATAAAAGATTCACAAAAACTAAAGACAAAACCAAAGGAATAGACTCTGCCCTTTTGTAAGAGGTTCAACAAAATCACATTGCAAGAGCATGAATGAATGAGGGGAAGTACTTTGGATTACTTTTACAATTTACTTCATGCAGCAATTATTTGCTATTGAACAAAATTTACTTCAAAATCTCTTTTTCCTAAAGTAATCACCATATTAAGATATAAAAAATAATGATTTACTAGTCTTGTTGTATAAGTATAAATTATTAGTGGAATTAAAAAATTAATGTTAATATAATGGTTCATTCCTAATGTAGGAATAGTTTTTTAACTTTGTAGAAAACATCAGAAATGTATTAACCAGTCTCAATGACTACCTAATTTTAGAATTATACGTTAACATGTGAAATATATTTATACATTTTGAAGTATTTGACTGATATTTATTTAGATTACATATAATTTTTTCTCATTAAATGATTATTTATTATACTCACACTTATAAATAGAATCCTAAATATCTATTGTTTTTCCTTCATGTCCTTCAAAGTTTCATTATATCAAATAAATAGAGTCAAGACTAACACAATTAACAGGATTGTTTCTATTTCATTAGCCTCATGGATATTTAGCGATGTTAAACAATTAACTTTTAAATTAAGCATTTATTTCTTAAACAATTTATAATTTGCATTATCCCCAAATATAATCATTTTAAAGTGTTTTGGTAAAAGTTTTATCTTAATGTCTGCATTTTCCTTAAAAATTCTTGCCAAAGTTATAAAACTAAAATCTTCACTTCCTAAAGAAACTGAACATGCTGATGTTGGGGAAGACTTTTGGTTTTGTTTGCCATCTGGTTACCTTGGAAATAATACTCTTGGAAATAACTGCATTGCTGAGTTTGAAAATGTACCATGGAAACAGGAAAAAAAAAACTCACCTGTATGACAACAAAATACTGAAAACATAAGCACAGTGGGTGGGAGAAAGCCAGGAATATACATGTGCTCATTTATAATTTCTATTTTTTAGTGTAAAATTTTGAGATAATTAATGCATTATAATATTTATAATTGAAGGAAAGCCTGTTTTCTGTAATATCTTACCCTGAAGCAGAAGAGTAATAATATATTTATTACGATGATTAGAATCTTCCAGCACTGTTGGTGGGAATGCAAATTGATACAACCACTATGGAAAACAGTGTGGCGGTTCCTTAAAAAACTAAAAATAGAACTACCATATGACACAGCAATCCCACTACTGGGCATATACCCTGAGAAAACCATAATTCAAAAAGAGACATGCACCAGAATGTTCACTGCAGCACTATCTACAATAGCCAGGACATATATATATGGAATATATATATTAAAAAATGGTACTGATGAACCTAGTTGCAGGGCAGGAATAAATAGGTAGATATAGAGAAAGGACTTGATGTCATAGGCTGGGAGGGCAAAGCTGGGGTGAAGTGAAAGTAGCATCGACATATATACACTACAGAATGTAAAATAGTTGGCTGGTGGGAAGCAGCAGCATAACACAGGGAGATTGGCTCAGTGCTTTGCGATGACCTTGAGGAGTGGGATAGGGAGGATGGGAGGAGACTCAAGAGGGAGGGGATAGGGGGACATATGTATGCATATGGCTGATTCGCTTTGTTGTGCAACAGAAGCTAACACGGTGTTGTGAAGCAATTATACTCCAATTAAAATCTATTAAAAAAATGAATTAATGAATAATTGGTGGAAACATACTTTATAAAATTATAGAGAGTACATTTTCTGCATTCAAGAAATTTACAATTGTGTTAGAGACTATATACCCAAATAAATATGAGGAAAAAAAGATATGATCTGTAAGTTCTATGAATATAGAGAAAATAGTAAAGCCATAAGATTTTGGAGAAGGTAGTGACTATACCTGGTAAGTATGATAAGAAAAGGTTTTTCAAGTGATGGTAAACATCCCCCTAATCAAACAGTATAGGATAGATAGATTATTGATAATCAGACTTGTTTTTGACAGTGACAAAACAGTAGAAAGTTCATGAATGAACTTTTGAATATATTTTAAGAATATTGTTTATAATTGTCATTGGGAGTTTGAATGGTTTTATACCTTAAGGGTCTTTAATCAGATGACATGGACTTTTGAACAAAGGCCCATCCAAAAAAATCTTATAGTCTAGAGGTAGGTAGAGGACAGTATAGACATCTAATATAATCTAAAATAAAATATTTCATATCAGTCAAAGAACAGAAGTGTGTTCTGAAGTATCTCTACAAGTAGGAGAAGCCTATCATGGTATACTCCATAGGAATATGGGGACAAGTTTAGGCCAAAAGTTGGTGGTTCTTGAAAGTGAAGCTTCCATTCGTTCATTGGCTTTTGATTCTTTCAAGATTTTAATAATATTTATTTTCTTTTAATTTGCTGATGAAAATTTTTTAAATTATATTTTAACAGTGTATTTATTCTTACATATTTTAAATACTTGTATAAGGCACAGCATGGAGCCAATAATGTCATATAATACATGGCTAATTGATCATTATTTGCCTTTTCTGTTTTTCTTGCTAATGCAAATACTTCTTAATGCAGTCTCCCTTTTCATCCTGATCTTAACCACCTCTTTAATTCAGCCTCAGTTTCAGGAGAGAGTTGGTTTCTAAATGATAGTGTCCAATAATTACGAACAGTGTTCTATAATTTTCTATATAACTAATTCTGTAAAATAATTGAAATCTAATTTTATAGTTGCAACAGTTGCTAGAGTTTATGGCAGCATATTTGGAATTTTGTACAGTAATACTTTGTTAGCTTATCTATTCATTTAATTACATTTCACTTTTCCCTAAATAGATTGCACACTCCCTGAAACTCTAGAACATGTTTTATTTTTCTGTATATGCAGAGAGGTAGACACATGTTGACTATTTCCTTTCAGACACTCACAGATAGTTCCTGTTTTGCTGTCAAGTGCCTATGGATGTGTCAAATCCCATTCACCCCACTGGTAAGAGATAGATTCCTATCCTATGATTATGGGGATGGCCAAATACATGACATCAGACACTAGACAGATGAGATTGATATTTTTAGTCACATATACTCACAGCCCCGGGGACAAGAACCCTACATTGCTACAAAGGGCCCCACCGGGGTTGCACTTGGGAACAGAGTGAAAAATCAAGGGCAAGAGAGTGTCAAGAGAGTCAGGGACCTCTGGTTCCCATGGGTGGATACGATTAGCTTGTTTGTATAATTCCATGGGCAGGCAGGGAGCTGAAGCCCACTTCTCAGTGATATGCATGAACAGTGTCTGGTTCCCATGGATAGGAATTTTGTTTGGCTAAGGGACTTAGCTGTGGAAGCAGAGCAGGAAGGGGAGCTTGTGGTTAAACTCTTCCAGGTCCACCTGATTTTCCCTACATATCAAGGTGCAAATTATGTTTGGTCTTACTGTTAGGACTTATATCACTGGGTGTCAGCAAATGACCTTTTGGGCTGTGGAAATTACTCATTGTGATGTGCTGTTGATTTCTATCCTATATATATCATGCCAAGGCACGTTCTTCATTGGTGCCCTCAGACAACTGAGAGAGCACAAGCGGAAAAACCAGCTGTGTTTCCCTCACATGCTATTTTGAGAAAGACATAGATTACTTCTCCAATGTAAACTCTTGAAGATTGTCCAGCCATAAGGATATCAAAATTGGATCTCCTAGGGGAGAGCTTCAGCATCAAATGCTGTTACACTGCTCACTAAACCTGATATTTAAAAGACTTCACCGTTTGGCTAAAACTTAATATTTTAGCCTTGTTTCTCACCTTCATGAAACCTCTATAATCTATTCAAATTTCTTCCTTTGTTATCTCCCAAACACATTTTGATCTTTCCTGACCTTAGGTCAAATATGATTAGGCTTCCATCATTAGTTAAAATTCTTACTGTATGAATGATCTCTCTGGTCCTTATTTTTCTTGTCTATGAAAGAGAGAAATAATATTATATACTTCGTTTTCTGTTGTGAAAATTAAATAAAAGAGTGAATCTAAATTACTCATCACAGGGTTATACATATCATAAATGTTTGATAAATGTTATGAATACCATTTCTGTCAATACGGTCCTGATTTATAGAAAAAGCTTGAGGGAGGATTAATTATGGCATTGTCATTGCTTACTTACAGTAACATTTTATCACTAAAACATAAATTTTTCATACAGTCACATAATGGAAAATTTAACAGCCATTAAAAATTGCATGGAATTTAAATGCATAAAATGTCTCTTGATAATATTAGCACTGAAAATTGTTTATTTATATTATAGAAGAAAAAGTAAAATAAAAAGTTTACCAAAGAGAATGTGATGAAAACCCCAGGTTAAGGGTTGTCTACATAGAAAAATAAAACCTGAAAAGATATACAATAAAATGTGTTTCTTTATATGACTAGATTATGCTGGTTTTGCTTAATTTCCATTTTCTAATTTTACAAAATATACCATCGTATTATTCTAATATATTCTTGAAGCCTTACCAGATCATCTTACTTTCTGGACATGGCATTTTCCTTTGAATTGTGAAAGATTTTTGTTGTCTGTTTCAGCCACACATCAATTATCCATATGCTCTTCAGTTTTGTCTGTGTTGTAGAGATGTCATGATCATCCACGACAATATAACATACTAAAACTATGACTTAAAAATAGTTATTACACTATCTTATTATGTGGCTTCAGAGTCTAGGTGGTATTTTTGCTGGGCAACTCTGGGTGCCAACTGGAGTTACATGATAGACTTCAGAGAGCATTTGGGATGAGCTGGAGGATCCAAGACAGCTTGCTCATATGTATGTCTGGCATGATATTACAGATGGCTGGGAGACTGGGTTCAGCTGTCCCCATCACCCATGTAGTATCAGGGGCTTTTCATGTCATCTCTTAGCAGGATATTCATATTTCTAACATGCTGGGTTAGGGAATCCCTGAGATCAAACTGGAAGCTCCCAGTCCTCTTAAAATTCTGACCTCGATCTGCCATAACATTATTTCCACCATCCTCTGTTGATTGCACACTCACAGATCAGTCTAAATTCAAGAAGAGGGAAAATAAATCTCACCTCTCAGTGGAAGGAGAATATATTATTTTTGGCCTAATCTCTAATTTTCCAGAGGAAGGTAAACTAAAATTTTATTATAATTCTGATAAAATTTTGATATTTTTTTAGTGCTTTATATTATATGTGTGCTTGAATGTGGATTAGTTCATTATCTCTTTAGATATTTAAATATTTACAACAAACTCAAAAAGTTACTACTACTATATCACCAGTTTGTGGTGTTTGAGATGTTCTGATAAATAGTACCATTTTCCTTTTCAAAGTTCTACACTGATCGAGACACAAAGGATCAGTAGATGAAGACTAGAAAACAACAGCTTTATAACTGGAAAATATGATATTGAAGAATAAGGCTCATATCTGGGCATTACTAGGTTTCATAAAATTAGTCAAACTGACTCATGCAAGGAGCGACAGCCATTCCCTGTAAGGCAGAAAGCAGAGTAGAGCATATGTTGTCTGTTTTCTAGCCTGCTTTCAAGAGAACTAAGAGAATTGCGATAGGTTTCACATGCCAATTTTCTCATTTCTCTTCCCCAGGAAAGGATTGTGTATGTTGATGAAATGATGCCAAAGAATGAACAGGAGTGAGCATAAGGCAACCATACCCAGACACATGAAAAATTTGCCAATGAGAATACCAAGAATCAAAGAAGTTAAAAGAGGTTTGCAAGACTTCAAAGGTAGAGAGTTGCAGATTGAGACCTTGAATCTAAACCTTCTAAGCCCAGTTCTGCAAGGTATTTGCAGAAATGAATTTCTGTTGCTTACAAGCCACCAGTCTATGGTATTTTGTTATATCACCCCAAATGGACTAAGATAGTCTTTCTTAATGCAATCACTTAATTTATCTTGGTGGCATGTGCCAATCTGTAAAGTGATTGCAAAAATGTGTAGACCATTAGTCGCTACGTATTGGAACACTTAGGGCAATGCTCCCCCAGTGTGTGTCTGTGGCAACATTTGCTCAAAACAATGCCAAAAAGGGGATTTAGGTAGAAAATTCTAAGTTATTTCTATATTTTCCTCATTATTTTAACAGATGTTTTAGTGAGCAAACTTTCTCCAATAGAAAATTTGCAATGGCAGCTCCATGAAGTTTGAAATTGAACTCAGAATAGTTTTGGAATTTAAACTAGTTTCATCTTTAGTGCTTTAAATGCCATGGACTTTTATGACTTTACTCATATATTTACCTGCATAAGGATTCCAGCCACAAATATTGGAAATATAAAAAATGATATTTATAATAGGGGTTGAAGTTTATCTGTCTTTTAAATTTGTCCATAATTTTTAAAAAGGAGTCATGTTCCATTTATGCTATTTTTTTTCAGATTCGTCCCTTGCTACGTGAAGATTTTATATCTGTATGTTTATCTATATCTATACACACACAAGGAAGTGGAGATAGAATAGAAGGGAAAAAAAGCAGGAAAAAGTGTCTCAAAGCCAATCATTTAAAATGTTTAAGTTTGGGGGAATTCCCTGGCAGTCCAGTGGCTAGGACTTGGCACTTTCACTGCCGGGGCCCGGGTTCAATCCCTGATTGGGGAGCTAAGATCCCTCAGGAAGCGCGGCAAAAAAAAAAAAAAAAATTGTTTAAGTTTGTATTAGAAGAGAGTGAAGCTATTGAACAACATCTAAGTCGATGGTTTGAAGGTAGCCAGCATTCTGAAGGCCACTGTGTTGGAATTATGTAGTCTGTAAATATGACACATCACGAATATTGGATCAAAGTTTTTTGTAAAACTTTTCATCATTCTTTTAAAAATAGATATCCAAGTAGGTGATATATAACCATCACTAGGTATTGACGAGGAAAGAGTTGGGGTCCAGCGGACACCAGTGATTAGTCAATGAGATATTTATAGTATTTATTATAAGTCTAAGTTTTACAGATGTGTGTCATCTTTGACAATCTGACTGCTGTTTTCTAAATATATTACACTTGATGTTCTTTGGGGTGTGTGTGTGTGTGTGTGTGTGTGTGTGTGTGTGTTAAGGAGAAAGCAAACAATATGCCATCTAGAGGGAATAGTTGGAAGGAAAATCCTCTATCAAGATCATTTGTGTCCTGGGATCTCTTAACTACTGATGGAGATTTCAGTTTCGGTGCTGTGAAGGCATTGTGTATACACAGGCAAGATCATTGTCCGATTTTTCTCTCATTGATACAATTTTTCAATTTAGGGGGTCACAGATGGAGCAGGACAGGAACCAGAAAGAACCAGAAGTGGGGAAAAGTTTAGAGGGGAGGGCGTGTACTGAGAATTGAAACTACAGAACTAGACTCCTATTCTCAAGTCTAGCTCAAGGTAGAGTTAAAACCTGGGTATACATGAGAATGAAACTGGGAATCACAGCAAGGGCTGGAGTAAATTAAGATAGTTTAAGTTACTATTTTCAATTTCCCCAGGCTCATGTTTATTGATCAGCAAATGGATTGTGTCCAAGTGGATGGGATGGCACAAGCACAGGGTAAAGGATATTCAGTGTTAGCAAAGTCAAAACTATAACTCCTTGAAGAGAAACTTTGAAGGGTATATTCCATGCATAATAGGTTACATTTCTGCTCTCCACCAACCCAAGATGCAGACAAAGTTCTCCTACCCAGGAGCAGCATGTGAGCGAGTAGATTGGATCTACTTAGACACTTAGACTTGAAAGGACAAAAACTGCCTAGTGCCTTGTATCCTTTTTGGTGTTTTATTTTCCATTAAAAAAAATATCTTAAAACAAGTAATATGTGTTCAGGTAAGACTCTGAGGGAAAGATACTTTAGACTCAGGAAAACAGAGAGTTTTTTTAGAGGAGAAAGAGGATAGACCTTGAAAGCTGAGGTTTATTTTACTGGTTATGGCATGAAATTGGGAAAATTATTTAATGCTTAAGATCTACAGATTGTACATAGTAGGATTAATAAAGCTTTATTGGCCTTTTTAAGTATAATTCAAGCAAGAAGTGCATACAGTGAAATCAGTAAATGTCAGTTTACTCTCTGATTTATTTTGTTCTCTGATGCTCAAGTTAACCTCCAGGAAGCCCAGCTCTTCAGGGTAGCCTGTGCTGACTGGTGCTCCCTGCCGGTCATCTCTGCATTTTTTTGGAAGTCAGTGGAAAGAAGCAGACATCACCACCTGATGTGTTCTTGAAGTGATATAGAATTGGGAATATAAGTGATTCAATATAAATAACCATGGTATAAAGTGAAAGGAGAGACCCTAATTTACTCCTAAAATTACCTTCGTATGTGTAAATATAAATGTAATTATTGTGCTTCGTTGGATGATTCTAATTTTTAAATAAAATGAAATGAAATTAGGGCAATGAAAGTCTCGTGTTGTCATTTACCATTACAAAACTGTTAAATATGAATCTTTCCCGTCAACCATTCACTCAAATAAAGAGAAGGAAAGGCAGAGAGAGAGTGGGATAATGAGAAAAAAATATTTTTAGACAGTATTATAAATCTTCAGTATAAGAATAACTTGTTTATAATGGCCTATGGAACTTTGTTCATTTAGAAGGTACTTAAATTAAAACGTGCACAGTACTATAAATTGTAGCAAAGTATATGTTTCTCCTTGCTAATGATTATAGCTACCATTTATAGAATGCTTATTACATGGCAGGCAGAGTACAAAGCATTTTATATTTTCACACAATTCCCCCTACAAACCTCCCTGAAAAAGGTATTTGAATATTTCTAGTACTCAAGTGAGAATCATAAAACTTAGAGCAGATGTGTAACTTACATAGCTTAATGCCATACATCTATTAATACGATCCTAATTTCTATCTGAATGACCTGGAAGCCATTACTTTTTTTTAAGAAAAGACTTTATTTCTTGAAAGGATTTATGATGATACATGAGATGCACAGATGATGACTTTATATGGTACATGAAAGAGAGAGAGATGCATGTGTAACTTACTAACGATTTATGACATAAACAACTTTTTGTCATTTATTCATGGTATTTATTTATGGCATGAGGGCAAAGGCTTATGTCAATTATCCCCCTCACCACATATTTCAGCCAAAATCAACTATTTGCTACCTCCCTTTTACAGGCCAGATTTTCAAGAGGATTCTTCCCTTTCAAATATCACATGTCAGATTCCTACATATAATTTAAAAATCATCCCGTAAAATAAATCTTTCATAAATCTTTCCTGCGATTTTTGAGGTGGTCAGCACATACTTCTTTAAGTGTATACAAAATTTTAAAAATATTGCTATGCTACCCATCTTAGCTTCCATCATGACTTTATGTACTGCTCATCTCCCTTACTCCTCCAAATGCTCTTTGTTGGCAGAGTTTGTGCTGTATTAATCATTTAAAAAATATGTATATACAGTTTTGACTCCCCTATCTTGCACACAGTAGATTATTCAGTAAAGACAGGTGTTGTGGTGGTAAACACAAGCATAGTTCATGAAAGCTTTGAACCTAAGTTTTCATGCATGGCAAGATTGCAAACAGATTCTTTAAAGTTGGGTGTAATCCCACAAATTGATCTGATCAATGATTGTGAGGAGAAGACACATGTCACTTTCTCGGTAGAATGCAGCACACGATCTGCCATGCCCACTTCCATCTGTCAGGGCTCCAGGCTTATGGCCCTTGTTTAGATAAAAATAAAACCAAAAAAAAAAAAAAAAAAAGATAACTGCTCTCATAGACCACATCGCTACCTTTTCCAATATTAATGAGACTGGAATCAGACGTGGCTCTATCACCTTTACACTTTGACAAGACAATACATGGCCACCTTCTCTGAGTGTGCTGTGACAAGAGAAACATTTTGAGGCACATCAGCTTTACGTTTTCCACCTGAAAACCAACTTAAAAGATGCTTTGGAGTCAAAAGTCCAGGGTGTATTTATTTCATCCTTTTTATACATAATTTGATTTATTTGTAGCCTTCAAGTTCTATTTTTTTTTTCCTGACCTGATTTGCAATTTTCAACATACTGTGTGCAGCCAGGACTTGTTATGACAAAAAGATGTGTTTAAATATGCAATTGTTTTAGTAGCTCACTTATGTCTTTGTAGCTCAGTTTAATCTGTCAGACATAATGTAGATAATTATAGCAGCAAAAATACAAATTAATTACATATCCTCTTGATTTCTGATGTTGTGCTACCCTACAATGCAATGAGGTTTTGATTTCACACTTAAAAATCCTTAATGAATAATCCTCAGTTCCATTTACACAAAGCTAAAGAAATAAAAACCACGTTTTATTATTCTTTAGATGTTTAATTTTAAAGCAATTTTAAAATAAGTATTAAACTAGTTGTAATAAAAATATCACAGACTTGGAGTACAAATGTAATCATGTCAACATACACAACAGGTTAGGAATCATGAATCTGGTTTATATGACACATTTATCCTACTATTCTAGAACTTTGAAAGATGCCATTATATAAAGTAATTTCAATTGAAATTCACTTTTAAAATAACTATGACATAGTTTTAAGTAAATTAACCACTAGTGTGTTCAAGAATATGGATTTTTTTTTGTTTCGCATTTTCTCATCATAGTATAAAATGGAATCCATATGGCACAATGATTTATAGGAGGGGTTGGCCAATTCATTGCCTTTTCTTTTAATTAAAGTTTTATTGGAACTTGGGCATGCCCGTTAATTTACATATTGTCTATATGTACATTCAGAATTGATTCACAGTTAAACCTAACCCTAACCCTAACACCTACCCTACACTGACCAAGGGTTAGAGTTGAGTAGGGCAGAGTTGAGTAGTTTATGACAGAGACCATATAGTCCAAAAGCATAAAGTATTTATTACCCAGTCCTTTACACAAAAAGTTTGTTGACCTCGCATTTAGAATATGAGCATCGAGTCAAAAAACATAGTTCTGCCATTTTATAGCTTATAACGGCCAAATTACGTAGCTTTTTTTTAAACTTCATTTTTAAATTTTCATCCATAGTTTTATCTCTAAATTTTAAATTTATAATCTAAAGACTATAATACTACTTGTATCAAGCTAATCTGATGTTTAAATGGAAGAAGGTATATACATTGTTTAGTCTGGTGTCTGGTACAGAGAAATTGCTTAATAAAGATCACTTTGTTATTATTGATGCTGGTTTTGTTCTTGTTATGTATGACCTTTCTTCGTAGGACTGCCTGAGCAACATCCACTTGTATATACATTATTAGATTGTCAATGTTTACATAATGTAAATTATGAAATTATTAATGTAGTTCCCACATAGTCAAAGAGACTCTCTTAGTGTGTTATTATATGTACTCGAGTGTCATAGAAGTACATCATTTAAAAAATCTGGGCCCCGGTGATAGATGAGTGCGCCACCGAGCGGGCTGCGGCGCGCGGGCCCCGGGAGCGGGCGGGGAGGGGGCCGCGGCTACCGTGCGGCCGGGCCAGATGTGGCCTGCGCAATGGCAGCCCGGGCCAGCTGTGGCTCTCAGAAGGTGTAACCCGCCGCCGCCAGTTTCCCGACTCCTTCCCTCCCACTCCCCCTTCCCCACTGCTTCCGAGGTGCAAATGCAAATGAACCGGGATCGAAATCTAATTGCTTTTGTTTAAAAAAATTGTGTGAGCGAGTCTGTGTTGAGTCTGAGCAAAGGCCCAGAATCACGAGAAACCTAGCCGAACGCCTGGAAGGTGGTGGGGTGGGGAGGAAAGAGAAAAGAAAAAAGAAAAAAAAAAAGAAAAAAAATCTATATTTCTAAGGTTAAAACATTTACAAGAGATTTTCTGATCACACTTAGAGTTGACATGTTCACCACCTGTAAAATGTAGGTCATATATAGGTTGTGACTTTGAAGACATAAAGATCAATTTGGTAATGCATATTCATTCAAATCTCCATGAAAAGATTAAATAAATGAATGAGTTTCCTAATGAAGGTTAGGCTTCCTTCTTCCTCCTTACAGAGTATAACCTAAGTATAAACTGAAACCATGTAAAAAAGAGTCTCTAATGCCAAATAAAAGTGAGTCTCTAATGCCATTTTTAAACAATTTTATGGCTTGACAAAGGGCCTTATACGTTCATTTTCTCTTCTAAAGAATTAAGTTTATCCTGCACATCATTCTTTGAACAGATGTCCAAAGGGTTTGCTGCCCTGCGGTGCTCTGGTTTATGGTTTCCTTCTCTTGCTGTCAGTGAGAAGTATATGCACAGCTTATCTCTAGGGATAGGATGCAAAGGGCTAAGCTCACAGTGGACACAGGGGCAGACCTAGAGGAACATCACTGTGGCATGCTGCATGGATAGAGGTGAATGCAATATTATGGATATTTTTCACATATCTAAATTTTGAAATCCATAGCTAAACCTAGGCAGTTTATAGACAATGGATGCTGAATTTTTTCAAAAGTTGGAATACTATAACCTTTTGATCTTTCCATCTTTAGGTCATTTGCATATAAGTAATGTCTTCATTTCTTGAAATTGCCCAAACAATTTCTTTCTTCTTGGCAAAATTTCCATTACCCCAGATAAAACAATGATAGTCTGTCATTTCTCTATTAATATTTCCACTAAACTATTTATCTAAACTGCTTTGAAAATACAGTGACCTGGAATCTTTCTTGTTATGGAATTTGCCCTTGCATTTGTTAAGACTAGTTGTTAAACAACCTAGAATTATGTTAAAATGTGTGAGAATATAAAAGTATGGATGGATTGGAAGTTTGATTGTATATCTTAAAGGTGATTTTTTTCTGTATGCTAAACATATTTTCATAGGTCTGCCTAAGAAATCAAGAGAACTCACTATTCAGCCTACCTCATCAACCATTATTAAGCACCACATGAGAAAGTCAAGTATTCCCAGGGACACTTTTTTAAATTCAGATAGTGCTCCATACTTATTTAAGTTTCTATAAATCAATAAGCAGCTTACATGATTGTTAGCACATCTGGATGCTGGCTATTAGAGTTTTACAGGCACTCTAGAAGCAGCATTGCTTAGTATTCATATTTGGTGTTCATATAAAGCACAGGGTATTTTCAAGCAATTTACAAGCTGTCAGGGTTCGGGAGCCACTGATCAAAATTTATTGAAAATTGAAGAACAGGAGAAGGTAAGAGAGAAAGAACTAAATGGAGAAATGTGGCTTGTAGCCAAGAAATAAATTTTTACATAGTATTTGCTGTTCATGTGCTCTAGAAAATTAGGTAGATTGTAGATTATTGAATACATTTTCCAGAAACTACAGGAATAGAGAAACCAAGGAGATAGAAATTCTCCAGGAGGCTGAGAGGGCATTGATTACCATCTGGTTACTCATTCATTACCTTTAACCTGTCTCTCTAAGTTTGAAACTATGCTTTAAAAGAGTTGGGGATTAAAGACAAAAAAGCAAGGAAATCAGAAGAAATCTATTGCTGAAGACAAGGTAGAGATGATACTGGCATGAATGAGGTTAAACACACACACTTGCACACATAATTAGACCCTACAACTGGGAGGTTTTGAGATGAAGGAGGGGCCTATTAATGATAAGGTCAGAACATCAGACATAAACTGGGGCTGGCCCTATGCACCTGCAGAGAACAATCCCCCTGTATAAATTATGAGCACGTTCTCTAACCTACTAATAGCACTAATAAAACTCAACCAAGTCATTCACAGTTTTGCATCAAACCACCTTACAGACACATTTATTTTGAAGTAATTCATCACAGCATTTTTTAATATCAAATTTTGTTTCATATCAAATGTAACTACTTAGAGCCATACCTCAGTGTTAACATGGGATTCACAGAAAGCTTTCTCTCTGCCCCGTAAGTGTTCTTGTCCTTACTTTTGTCTCTATTCATGTATAGTTTAATTTGTGCCACAGGAAAGACATGCTCTGATTTGCAATGATTTTAATAACTTACCTGTAGGCAAATTTTTAAAAGGAAATACCTGCAGACACCTGTCAGGAGGTATGTTTACAGTGAGGCACAGCAACATTCATTTGACATTACTGTTTTGTGGGTTATATTTCCAGTTGATGTGCTTCAGATTTTTTTTTTCAGGTCTATTAGTCTGTACTTTTCAAACTGAAAAACATTTACTTGTTTTTGAACCAGATGCCTGACCCTTTTAGGTTCACACATTTTTTTTTCCATTTCATCACTATTTATTTTCTTTGTACATAACTCTACTATAGATAAAGTTATGTCACTGTCACTCTCTTCTGCTGTTCCTTTTACTTCATGTAAAATGAGTTTTCAAGAAGATGATAGACATTAGCCTCAACTGAATGTTTTCTCACAAACACATTTTCATGTATAGTTTTGTTTCAATTATCATGTACAAAGCTCTGCTTAACTCAAAAAATAAAATATCTTTTAAATCAAGTAACAAATTTATATTGAATATGTAAGTAGCCATCTGGATTTGGGTAACAATTCTGTAATACATTGTTACCTACATCTGCTGCATTAAGAAGGGGTGTGGTTGAATTAACTGATACAGAGACTGGTCCTCTTGCCTAAGCATGAATTTTGTGGTTGACTGGGATGCCGTTCCTACCATTACAAACACTATCTAGTTAGTTGGGGCTTTTAAATAGAAAGTTTAGACAAAAGAGTATTATTTGGGAACAATTCAAACCACATACAATGGTTTGCCATCCCCTGAATGTGCCATGTTGTTTTACATCACCATGGGATTCTCTCTGCCTGAAGGGAGGTATGCTACTTCCTCAACTTCATTAACTCCTTGCCAGCTTCATGACTCAACCTAGATGGTACTTATTATAAAGCGAGTTTCTTCAAACTTGGTTTGTTCATTTTCCCTTCTGTCTTTGGTGGAAGACTCTTTCCTTCTCTTTTTTTCTAAACCCCATATGAAACACTTCTTTCAGTGTAAGAAAGTTCAGGCTTTAGGACAACGACCCTAGCCCTTAACCTCACAAAATGAAACCAAATTTTCTCCTTAAATTTTCTCCTTACTCCTTCATCTCTTCTGAGCATCCTTTGACCCCAATAAAGTGGTCTGTCTTAAGTACTGTCTCTGTAATTTTGCTTTTAACTCTTTATTGCACACATTGCTCTAGACAGTATTAACTTTTATAAAAAAAAACGCTATTGATTCATTTCTGAACTCAGAGATTACATGAAATGCTAGCAAGCATTTTCCAGTACATCTCACAATCCTTGCTTATGTGTATGTATTTCAGTATCTTGCCAATCTTCCTGCATATTATTGTGCAGATACAATGGTTGCTTATTAACTCTTATAAGACCAACATTATTTCTTCCACAGTTATCGATAATTTAGCCTTCCAGTTACAGAAGTATGTACCTCATGTTGAGGTATCCTCTAATTTGTCCTTACACACCATTTTTTTCCCTTTAGCTCCTGGTAAGATGTTCAATGATGTTAGGAAAAGACAAATTCCATCATAACAAACTTCAAGAACTAGTGTAAACCTCATCTGAGAATTAAGTTAGCCAATGAGTGAGGTTTGGTAGTTTTTTTGTGTATAAGATTTGTCTCATGACAATAATGAAATGGTACCCTAACATGATAATATTGTTACAGTAAACACTAGGGAGAAAATAGGCAAGTAAAACCAACCCACTTTGTAAACACTCAACCTGGTGGAGTAATTAGTTAATCCAAGTACCAATTAAAGCTATGGAAGAATAATTGATCCTGCAGCACCTGTAGTCAGGCTGAACGTATTTAACTTAAATGTGTGAATAGTACTGTAGTCCCAGGCCATTTCTGCCCAGTCAAATGAGAGGTACATGATGGAAATTGGTTTAGCTAATTCAAGACCATACTGGTCATATTACCTGAAAATTAACATGTAGGCTTTAGTCAGTTAATTAAAAAATTAAATACATAAACATCTGTTTCAGCATCTAAACAAAGTACTACCGTAGACTCAGAGAACATTATACTGTCTACATTTTGCCAGCTCTAATAAGGTGTGACAGACTGTAATTTTCAGTGTCCCTTATAAAAGCAGGGCAAGTCCAAGTTCCTCAGAGTACAAAATCATGCTAACTCTGTACATTAAAGATTTTGCTAAGGAAAAAAATATCAAGAACATAATAGTAATTAACTAGGATCAAAGTTACAGATTATTACATATCATGTTTTACAACAACCTTAAAAGGCAGTTACTGTTATTATTTCTATTTAAAGATACAGGAAACTAAAGAACAGAGGATGCTTGCAGTTTGCAAAGAGTGTCAGTCATTGGTAGAAGCAAGATTTGTGCCATAGGTATTGTAGCTACAGAGAACATGTTCTTAAGACATAGGTTATAGCTCCCCTTTTCCACTTATGTGCCCCAATTTCCTCTGGCTCCAGACTTATATATTTTTATGGAGAGGGAACTGTGTCAACAAGATAAAGGATTTTATTCGTGATTTAGGGCAATAAAAGGATAAACTACACTACTTTGCACTGATGGAAGGAATTTTCTCCTCAACCAATACTCATTTCTATATTTCTAGCTGGGTATCATCATCAGAACTGAGAAAGCTGGGGCTACCTTAAAATTTGCTGTGTCTTCCATTAAGTCAAATGTATTAATCCTCATACTTTAAGGAAAGAAATTCTAACCTGCTCTCTTAAAATCCCTTTCAAAAATAAAGAGGAATCAATAAAATCTAGAAAACTAATATGGTTGATGATATTAGAGATGAATGAAGCTTTCTGAGGAAATAATATATAAAGTGTATTTTTTCATAATTTTTTCTTTTGCCTTAAATTTCTGAACTGGAAAACAAAGATAATGTATGCAAGTGAAATGTATGTATGTGCTTTCTATTGGATAATACATATCACGCTATGTTCAGGGATAAGGCACTTAAAACGTCCAAATTATAAAATCTCTATTTTAAGCGAGTTAGTTTACTTTATTCTAAATTGAGCCAATATTTTATTCAAAATTAAGCCAATAGTCTCTGAACTTGGTGCCTCAACTTTCAAATATATGTTCCTATGTAACCACAAAACGTAAAATTTTGTACAAAATCACACATTCAAATTTTAAATAAGTATTCCTTGGGGGGCTTCCCTGGTGGCGCAGTGGTTAAGAATCCGCCTACCAATGCAGGGGACACGGGTTCGAGCCCTGGTCTGGGAAGATCCCACATGCCGCGGAGCAACTAAGCCCGTGAGCCACAACTACTGAGCTTGCGCGTCTGGAGCCTGTGCTCCGCAACAAGAGAGGCCGCGACAGTGATAGGCCCGCGCACCGCGATGAAGAGTGGTCCCCGCTCGCCGCAACTGGAGAAAGCCCTCACACAGAAACGAAGACCCAACACAGCCAGAAATAAATAAATAAATAAATTAAAAAAAAAAAAAAAAAAAAAAAAAAAAAAGTATTCCTTGGAAAGACATTTAGCATCAATTTGATTCATATATATATTATAGAATGGCAGTGAATCATGCCTAGGGCATGGATAATAGCATAATGGCATTCAGAAACCTCTACCAAGATTCTGTTGATCTGCTACTCCACATTCTTTCCTGAATGTTCATTAAACTATATTGGTTTATTTCTTTCACTCACAATAATATTTCATAATACCAACTGATCTTTTTCCAATGGACTAATTTAGGCAAGTCAGTTCCTTGATCCTTGCCCATTTGTTCAGAGTTATGGTTAAACCTGCAAAGGATGTTGTTTGTTCTAATAGGTACTGTATAAGTCACCTCAGGTTTTAAAAAAGAAAGACACAATATAAATCTTACATATGTTTCTTGTTCTTAATTGGGACTTCCAATGAGCAGAAAACTCAAGGATGAATCCTCAAAGAATTTTTTTTTTTCCTACACTGATCCCAATGATTCACTGTACCTGTACAGGCAGAAGTAAAACCTATCAGGTTCCCAATAAAACTGGATGAGTTTTAGAACACATTCTACGACTGCTTATTTAAGACATGCGTTACACTGCAGTTATTATGACACTTACTAAAAGCTAACTAAATCCATTTCCGCAAAACTCAATTTTTTAACAAACTTGTCAGTGTTTAAGCACATGCCATTGTTAGTGCCATCTATTGGTTGACTTTGCAAGTGTCCTTTTATCTGGATGTTAAAGTAGAAAATTATCATCAACATTTCTGAAAAGTAGAAAGTAGAAAATACTGAAGCAATGGCCAATGTAAATAATAATAAATGAAATTATGCAATGATTAAAAGAATAATGGGATAAACATATTGCTTTTCAAATTATTCTCATTTGTACTTTGAAATTTTAAAAGTTAGACTACAATTAGAAAAAATTTTCTTTCTATTCAGTTAGCTTTAATGAAAAAACTAATAAATCATTTGTCTGTAATTTTATTTATTGGTTTTACCTAATAGATTTGAATATTTATATTGCAATTTCCTCTTAGCATTTGCTTTTCTCATATATAAAGATATCTGCTGAGAAAAAAAAACACACTCAAATGATCTAATATTAATTTCTGTACAGCAGAATTCTAGAAGTAAATAATTTATTCAAAACTACCAATTCTGGAACAATAAAAGCATCTAACATATGATACTATCCTTGTTGGTAAAATCTTTCACAATAGTCATGCAGTCAGTGTTTATTTGTTCAGCAAATGTGTGTTTAGCTCCTAGTTAATAAGAGAAATAAAACATATATGGTCATTACACAAACAAGGAAGAAACAAGGGGAGGGAATAGAGTGAGAGAGGGAAGGGAAAGAGGAGAAATATTATAAGGTGGGTGAAGTGCTGTGATAGAAATAAAAAGACTGATGATGAAAAAAATCTACCTGGTATACTTGGGTGTAGAGAGAGTCCCTTCCACTTTTGACATTGCATGACAAGTATCTCTGATAATATTCCAATTGTTGGAAGACAGCGCTAATTTCAGAGGTAAGTTTCATAATGGTGATCTATATTAAATCATCCCTTTTTCTTACACCTGTAAATGACTACAATAAGGTTTCATTTGCTGGCCACAAAGGAGTCCCTGATTCAATTGATGATCTGCATTACTACTGGGAAACTCCTCCAAGAGATTTGGACCAACAATTCATAAATAAACTAACTTTTAGAAAAATTTATATTAGAACCATATACAGGCATACCTTGTTTTATTGTGCTTTCCTCTATTACACCTCACAGATACTGTGTATTTTACAAATTGAAGGTATGCAGCAACCCTGCACTGAACAAGTCTATTGGCACCATTTTTCCAACAGCATTTGCTCACTTAGTGTCTTTGTGTCACTTTCTGGTAATTCTTGCAATATATCAAACTTTTCATTATTATTATAATTGTAATTGTAATTTGTGATCAGTGTTCTCAGATGTTACTATTGTGATTGTTTTGGGGCTCCACCAGCTGTGCCCATATAACATGGTGAACATAATCCTTATATGTTGTGGGTATTCTGACTGCTCCACTTACTGGCTGTTTCCTTATCTCGCTCCCTCTCCTCGGGTCTCCCTATTTCCTGAGACACAACAATATTACAATTAGGCCAATCAACAACCCTACAAGGGCCTCTAAATGTTCAAGTGAAAGGAAGAGTGGTAAGTCTCTCACTTAAAATCAAAAGCTGGAAATGGTTAAGCTTAGTGAGGAAGGCATGTTGAAAGCCAAGATAGGCCAAAAGCTAGGCCTCTTGCACCAAACAGTTAGCCAAGCTGTAAATGGAAAGGAAAAATTCTTGAAGAAAATTAAAAGTGCTACTCTAAGGAAGACAACAATAATCAGAAAGTGAAACAGCCTTATTGCTGATATGGAGAGAGTTTGAGCAGTCTGGATTCCCTTAAGCCAAATGTAATTCAGACTAATGGCCTGTCTTCAATTCTGTGAAAGCTGAGTGAGATGAAGAAGCTGAAAAAGAAAAGTCTGAAGCTAACAGAGGTTGTTTCATGAGGGTTAAGGAAAGAAGCTGTCTCTATAACAAAAAAGTGACAGGGGAACAGCATGCGCTAATGTAGAAGCTGCAGCAAGTTATCCAGATCTAGCTAAGACAATGAAGGAAGATGGCTATACTAAACAACAGGTTTCCAGTGTAGATAAATTAGCCTTTTATTGGAAAAAGATGCCACCTAGGACTTTCATAGCTAGAGAGGAGAAGCCAATGCCTGGCTTCAAATCTTCAAAGGACAAACTGCCTCTCTTGTTAGAAGCTAATGCAGCTGGTGACTTTAAATTGAAGCCAATGCTCATTTACCATTCCCCAAATCCTTGAGCTCTAAAAAATTATGTTAGGTCTACTTTGCTGTGTTCCAAAATTGGAATAATAAAGCCTGGATGATACCACATCTGTTTACAACATGATTAATTGAAATATTTTAAGCTCACTGTTGAAACAAACTGCTCAGAAAAACAAATTCTTTTCAAAATATTACTGTTCTTTGACAACATACCTCGTCACCCAGGAGCTCTGATGGAGATGTACAATAAAATTAATGTTGTTTTTAAGCCTGCTAACACGACATCCAGTCTGCAGCCCATGGATCAAGGAGTAATTTTGATTTTCAAGTCTTATTATTTAAGGAATACATTTTGTAAGGCTATGGATGCTGTAGATAGAGATTCCTCTAATGAATCTGGGCAAATTCAATTGAAAACTTTCTGGAAAAGACTGACCATTGTAGATGTCATGAAGAATGTTCATGACTAATGGGAAGAAGTCAATACATCAACATAAACAGGAGTTTGGAAGAAGTTGATCCCAACCCTCGTGGATGACTTTGAGGGGTTCAATACTTCAGTGAAAGAAGTAACTGTCTGTAGATATGGTAGTAATAGCAAATTAACTAGAATTAGAAATTGATCATGAAGATGTGACTGAATTGTTGCAATCTCATGATAAAACTTTAATGAATGAGGAGTTGCTTCCTATGGATGAGCAAAGAAAGTGGTTTCTTTAGAGGGAATCTCTTCCTGGTGAATAAAGGGAATTTCTACTCTAGGTGAAAAGATATTGATCAGCATTGCATGCTACAGAGAAATCATTTGTGGAAGGAAGACTGAATCGATGCACTAAAGTTTCTTGTTGTCTTATTTTAAGAAATTGCCACAGCCAGGCGCACCTTCAACAACCAGCACCCTGATGAGTCAGCAGCTATTAACAAGACCCTCCACCAGCAAAAATATTACAACCTGCTGAAGGCTCAGATGATGGTTAGCATTTTTTAGCAATAAAGTATTTTTAATTAAGGTGCATACATTGTCTTTTAGACACAATTCTATTGTACACTTAATAGACTACAGTGTAGTGTAAGCATAACTTTTATATGCACTGAGAAAGCAAAAAATTTGTGTGAATCACTTTATTATGATATTCACTTTATTGTGGTGGTCTGGAATATCTCCAAGGTATGCCTGTGTGTTCTGTTTTACACACACACTACATACTGTGAAAAAGAACAACAGACAACTGCAATTTACTCAGTTCCTGTAGGAAATTTTACTCTAGAGATACTTTGTGTTAATAGCATTTTAAATGTTGTAGTCTATATAAAATCACAGTATATAAAAGTGACATCATATAAACAAAGACAAGTTGTAAGCTAGGAGTAGTTACAGTAAATAGACTATAACAGCATCCAGTTGAAAGTAGATGCCAGAAGTCCTAAGTATAAATTCTTCCTTTTATCTTATTAGCTATGTGACAGCAAGCATTAGGAAATAGTTTCTTAATAGTGAGTGGCCTGATGCACACACACACACACACACACACACAAAAAAAAACTTTATAATTATACAAATGTATCATAAACATAGGTTAAGCTATAAATCTTTAACTAATATAAAAAGAAATAAAAATAGTTTACAACTTTGAAGATTTATTTTAAAAACCAAAGAGATAAATTGCTAGAGGTATATCAAAAAGTCTAATAGGTCAAATCAAAATCATCCAGAAAATTCCCTGTTATAAAAAATGATAAAGTTTTCCTAAACTAACTAAATAGTAAAATAACCAGATATATTGATAATCCACAGTTCATTAGCATTATAGACATAATATTATGTATAATAATTTAAATTTCATGTTTTTTTACAATTTGTTAGTCATACCAATGACCAGTGATTAGAATAGACAAAACCAATAATTTCATGGCTCTGTGTTTTGTTGAAATCATAAATATGCAGCACTAGGTTTTAAAAGCACAGACATGTAACTAAACTAAATAACATTTTATAAGCCAAGATCTACTACTTGGTGGTTCTCTGCAACTCTGGCCTTAAAACACTTTATTTTCCTTCCTAATTGAGGACTTCAAAGTTAATAAATGGCACGATCTGCATTTTTTTTCCAATTGTACTTGGTGCTTTCTATAGCACAATTTATATTTATTTGTATTATTCATTTATATTTATCATAATAAATAAATAACAAAATATTTATCCATTTTAAAAGTCATTAAAATCTTCTTGTAAAATAAGACATATGGAATCCTTATGTAGAAACACATGTAATATGGAGGGAGGGAGAGAGAGAGAGAGAGAGAGGGAGAGAGGGAGGGAGAAGAAAGGGGAGAGGAGAGGAGAGATAATAAGTAAAAAGCGAAACCAACATTTTCTCACACACACACTTGGATAGTACATTTATAGGAATTAACATTCTCAAGATTCTTAATGTGAGGATTTGGAAGAGGGATAAAAAAAGTTGGATGTTTTTTTCTAGAAGATCAAAAGGCAAGATGCAGCTTTGAATTTACAAAAGTTTGCATATGGAAGAGTAAAAATAAACATACACTTACATGTTTAGACAAGATTGAAATCAGTGCAGGTACTCTCTCTTTGACGTTAATGGATATTGTAAACATTAAAAATAAATATAAATTTATATAATTTTATTCAAATAAAAGTTGATATATATGAATTTCATCATTAGCCCTATTTATTAATGCCTGACTAAACAGAACCTGCATGGCACTATCTAATATCCATACTTGATGACTTTTGAGATGAAAGACACCATGGAGACTACATATTAGGAGTAAAATCATTGCTAATCATTTCAAGTATGCCTCTCATTTACTTAGCATAATTAATGATCTTATAATCAAAAAATTAAACTTTAACAGAAAATATGTATCATGTTTTGCTTTTTATATGTATGTATGGCATTGAACAAAATTTGTCACAAACCTGAACTCAACTTAGTTTTCCTATGACCTCCTCTAGATAATCCCAAACTGAAAATAACATTAGGGCAATGTACCTTATAAAGCAATATTTGCCAAAATGCAGAGGGGTATAGAATTGTTCTTCCTTTCCTCACCTCACCTTCTAGTCTGCCCTCATATTAAGTCAACTAATTCTTTGTCAGTTGAGCAGCTATGTTTTCTAACACATTGTCATATAATTATGTAGGTACACTATTCCTTTGTGGGCCTAGATATGAGAAATTTATGTTAAAATGGTTACTGAAGCTATATTTCCCTCTTTTGCATTATTGAATAAACAACTCTCTATTTTACAGTCTTATATACACACAAATATTGACTTTAATGGGATATAAGTTCTTTAATTTTTCTTTCTTACCTATCATGTTTGTTTGTTTTTACTAGACTTTGTACTGACAAAAAAATGATTTAAGAGAGGTACATAAAGTTGTGATTCGCTATATTGTATGTTTCTTCTTTGTACTTTAATCTCAAAAAAACTCTGATATATATCAATTATCTAAACTGATAAATAACCTTTCTTTTTTATGTGTGATTCATCCAAGGTTTCCTTAACACATAACACATAATTTAGATAAATAATTAGTGAATTAATGTAGGATTGCAAGGTATTTTCTGTGTGATCTGACATGTGAGTCAGAGATCTGGGTTCTAGAAAAGTATTATCTCTACTTTCATGACTTTATAGAAGTCACTTAACCTCCTTGAATCTCACATTTCTTTGTAGACTATACTGGCAGATAAAAAATATATATAAGTGAAACAGAGATAACTATTGGGAGCTAGCAAGGATCTTGTCACTTGCAACACACTGAGTTTTCAAAACATTCAGTTGTGGCAGATTCTAGAGGTAAACATAACCATAATCATGTTTAAAATTCTATGAGCATTTACTTTTTTTTGCCAAGCACTGTGCTAATTATTTCTTCAAATTCTCATCAGGGATCTTTGATTAGAAGCCATTGTCATTGCCAGATGAGAAAACAGTAGCTTATTAAAATCAAGTTCATATCATTTAAGTATCAGAGTTGGATTTGAACATCAATATCAGATGTAAAATGACACGGATACTTATGATGGAAATGTCCTAGCTTTATTCTTTCATTGGAAATAGCACACATTAAGAAAGCTCCCCTCCTCTGATCCCACTTTGTACATTTATCAGTGATGCCTTTTTCTTTCCTTTTTTTTTTTCCCCTCAGAGAAGCAGAGTGATACCAAGAAAGAACATGCATATTTGCTTCAGACAATAAGAGTGACGATTCTGCCTCCATAATTACTAGCTCAGAGGATTTAGAAATCTCAACTAAATTCTCTGAGCTATGTTCCCTGCCTTTGTAAAATAGGATAAAAAAATGTCAACTTTGAATACTTTATATGAGGCTGAAAATAATTAATGTGATGGTTACAGTGTAAGGTGCACTGTAAATGCAACAGCTATTATTTATATGAAAACTTCTCATACAGTCTACATGCTGAACAGTCCAGAACAAATTCCAGCTCTGTGGAAATCCCTTACATATGTTTTAGTTTATGATGGAAGAATCAGAGGCGGAAAGAGACAGTGTCTTCCCAAAAAAGAAATTTGGATAAAAATAATTATCTGCCAGAGATATGGAAATGTATGCCCTCTAAAATGTGGGATTAAAACCTCTAATCTCTGGCAGAAAAAAATCGTAAAAGGCTGGTGTGACTGGATTTTTTGAGGAAATAAATAAACGAGGTCTTTATCTGCTCTTGTTTCACTGGGCTTAGACAACGTCTATCTGTAAACTGCAAAGGACAGCAGACATCAGTTTGCTTTCCTTCACCAGTTGAATAACTAACTGGTCTTCAACTTAACAATTCTAGTAACTTATTTACTCATTTTATAAGTCTAATATCACAAAGCAGTTCAATTCTTTAACTCATTACTCAGAAAATTATGTGTACACACTTTATGACAGGACACTTATGTATTTCCAGATGGGTAAATGGTGTTTTCTTTTTTGTGCTGCTCTATAAGAGCAACCAATAGAGAAATTTCTCCTCATTCTGATCTTGCAGATTACATGAATATATTCTCTGAGGCCAGAGTGGGTCAAACTGAATACTTGGAATAGCCATCATACATAAATTACTAGCTATTTGCAGAGTTTACTGATAAGCTGTTTAACACTACAACATGTTTTTTTTTTTTTTATTGGAGTATAGTTGCTTTACAATGTTGTGTTAGTTTCTACTGTACAGCAAAGTGAATCAGCTATAAGTATACATATATTCCCTCTTATTTGCATTTCCTTCCCATTTAGATCACCACAGAGCACTGAGTAGAGTTCCCTGTGCTATACAGTAGGTTCTCATTAGTTATCTATTTTATACATAGTATCAGTAATATATATATGTCAATCCCAATCTCCCAATTCATCCCACCCCCTCCCTTTCCCCCTTGTCATCCATACGTTTGTTCTCTATGTCTGTGTCTCTATTTCTGCTTTGTAAATAAGATGCATGCTTTTAAATCACTGTTAGAGCCTATAATAACATTAGAATCAATAATTTCTAGCCTGTTGGACCACGTAGATCCTGACCCTTTTTGGGTGGCTGGCAATGAATACCTCAATATTAATGCATTTTTTTGATGTTCAAAGAAAAACAAAAATTAAATCAGTATTAAGCCTTATTTTATGTCTCTTGGTTTTTAAAATTGCCTTTTTCTTTTTTTTAAAGGATGATGATAGTGTGAAGCTGTGTGTGAAACCCTGGAGCTGGTGTGTTAAACTAAGAATATGCAGATTATGCAAATTATGACCTGCTGAATAAGGAGGCACAATCCACACGCAGGGCTTGGGATGGGAGTGGGGCCGTGGGGTGCAGCAGGTAACTTCCTGAGCACTAGAGGGAGCTCCCACTTTGGGGAAGGGGAAACCCTGGGGCCTGTTTTGATTGAAGGTGCAGTTTCAATACACTCACACAAAGGAAGTAAAGTCACAAGTGTATTACTTACAGAGCCCAGAAGGGGAGGTGTAATGAGCCAGGGGAGGGCAGCTTTCTGTCTTAGGTCACTAGCCAGCAGGAAATAGAGAGCAGCCACCTGTTACTTAAGAGACACCTGGGTTCCAGGTTACGACTATTTTGGGAGCTCAACACTGAGTGGTCATTTTACATGGTGCCCCAGGAAAAGCAAGGTGGGAACTTGTGGAGGAATACTGAACTCGGGTCCTTACCTAAATGTTCACACTCTGGGTATAAGCAGAATTGTCATACTGTAAAATGCTTAGGCAGCAACTCAAAAAATGGTTTTCTCATCACCGAAGAATTATATGGCAACAATCCTAGAGAAAACTGGTGATTTGTGATTCACTCTTGATTGCTCATTTTTTTGTCTCCCCCCTTTTTTTTTTTTAAACAATGATCAGACATTGAGTCTTTTGTTAATTAATTAATTAATTAATTTTTTTGGCTGTGTTGGGTCTTCGCCTCTGTGCGAGGGCTCTCTCTAGCTGTGGCAAGTGGGGGCCACTCCTCATCGTGGTGCGTGGGCCTCTCACTATTGCGGCCTCTCTTGTTGCGGAGCACAGGCTCCAGACGCGCAGGCTCAGCAGTTGTGGCTCACGGGCCCAGTTGCTCCGCGGCATGTGGGATCTTCCCAGACCAGGGCTCAAACCCTTGTCCCCTGCATTGGCAGGCAGACTCTCAACCACTTCGCCACCAGGGAAGCCCTGTCTCCCCTTTTGAAAGGATTACTTTTAGGAGGAAGGTCCTATATGCTCATTCCATGTGTCTTAATGAAAGCTGTATTGCTGTTACATTTCTAGTCCTAAATCGTAAGTAGTGGGAACTGTTGGAAATGGGCCCAAGCACAGTCAGGGATGTTGCATACAAATCAATAGAGTTTTTTTATTGTTGTTGTGCTTTTACTAAATATATTCATGGTTATTATCAGATAATTGATTATAATATCTATTTCAGATATTTCAATTAAATATTATATGTAATTTTTTATGATTTTCCTAAGATTCAGCCACATGCTAGCTTAATAACTAAAAATTTATAAAATCTACTTATAAAAATAAGAAAAATGATTGTCCCAATATATCTCACAAAGATGATACAAGAATTAATAATGTAATGATTATGTGTCAGCTAACTCTGAGGAGGAGATAATAGAGAATATTCTTCTCTTTAGATCTTTAACTTGAAATCAAGACCTGTCATATGAGTTCTTACCAATGAAGGTAGTCATTTAATGCATCTCTACCTTCCTTTTTTTAAAATTTCTTATGAACTCTTAAATCCCAATTGTTATAATTCAGGAAGGTACTCTGGCATTTTCTCAATATATATATTTTCTTATCTTAGCAAATTAAAAGGAGAATTAAGAGTTTAGAAAGTTAAAACAAAATATATCATCTGTTAGAGGACCTAGGTCAAATGTTTTATGAGCATAGATAATTTTTAAGTTATATTATATTTACAGTTTATTTTTATGTGTATGTGTGAGCCTGGTTTATTTGCAGAGGAGATAGTAAAATTATTAAAGTGTTCAATAAGTATAGTTCCCCTGTAAGAATTTAATTTACAGGAGTTGATATATTGCTGTCTGGACAATGTGAAGGAAAAGTAACACTGCTTGTGACTTCGTGTGTGAAATCCTCAAATGCAGAGCATATTAGGTGCAGACTGCAGTAAGTGCTGCCAGAGAGGAGCCAAGGATTATAGCAAGTTATCCTGCGGATGAAACACTTGAATGTACATGAGTACTGGTAGATACGTGGCTTGATGATTTATGGCAACACAATGTATGTAAAGAAAATAAACAAGATTTTTATGTCAAAGCACAACTTGAAGTCATATTCCTGATCACTGTCCTGCTATATGTTTTACTGAACATATATATACAACTTCTGATGGTGGAGGGGGCATCAAGCATATTTAATATGAGTATGATCTTGACAGAGCCCATGAGATTTGATTCATTCTGGTGCTCCATTACCTACTCTGACAGCCTTACAGCTGTCTTGGGAAATGAAGTATTACATCAGGTTACTAAGCAACTCTGCAGCTTTTTAAAAGTATGTCTTGGAACTCACTTGTTTCTCCTAATTGATTCCATCCACGTCATTTTGAACATAAATGGGACATCGTGCTTAGAAATATGCTGGGTTGCTACTTTCAGCTAACATGGCTTGCTACCTCTGCATATCTAAATCAAGGACTGGCATATAAATGTCATAGCCAAAGCAAAATTTATCTTTTTCTTGATTTGCATTGAAAATATATATATATATATATTTTTTTTGGCAGTTCAAGTAGTGTCTGCAGTTATCTACACAGTGTCAGAAAACAACATAAAAGAATGAAGAGTGATTTTTTTTTTTTTACTTTTACACAGAATAAAGTTTTAATTAGCCAGTCAGACTTAGCCCCAGTATACCTCCACAATATAACACATCAGAATTAATAGCAAATATGTCTCACAGTGTGGCAGCCATGTTGACATTTTCTGAGTCACTAAACCATGGAGCAAGATAGTATCTCATCCAGTCTTGACATATTAGTGATAAACACATGCATATATCACTTTTATGAGGAGAATAGTTGTCTTTTATTATCTTTGATTTCTCTTTCCGTTATATCAGAGGTGAAGAGTAAACAATAAAATTACAAACATTTTAGAGTCAGAGTATTTTCTCATGGAACCATTAACTCTCCACTCACATTTTACTGTAGGGCACAACTTAGTTACTAATTCTGTTACATGGAATATCTTGTAATTTGATGAGGGTCAAAGATGTACAAGAAATTGACAGATATTTTTAAAATTCTGTATATTTTTACTCAATGTCCACTTAGGAATTGCTGGATTATTTTTCTCTTTACTTAAAATATGACCAGTACAAAATCCTTTATAAGAGGAACTTAACAAGTAGTCACTTTAAAACAGCTAGAAGATGACAGAGTAGAAGGATGTGCTCTCACTCCTTCTTGCGAGAGCACTGGAATCACAACTAACTGCTGAACAATCATCCACAGGAAGACATTGGAACTCACCAGAAAATGTACCCCACATCCAAAGACAAAGGAGAAGCTGCAATGAGATGGTAGGAGGGATACAATCACAATAAAATCAAATCCTATAACCACTGAATGGATGACTCACAAACTGAAGAACAATTATACCACAGAAGTCCACCCACTGGAGTGAAGGTTCTGAGCCCCATGTCAGGCTTCCCAACCTAGGGGTCCGGCAACAGGAGGAGGAATTCCAAGAGAATCAGACTTTGAAAGCTAGCAGGATTTGATTGCAAGACTTCGACAGGACTCGGGGAAACAGAGACTCTACTGTTGGAGGGCACACACAAAGTACTGTGTGCATCAGTACCCAGTTGAAGGAGCAGTGACCCCATAGGAGACTGAACCAGACCTACCTGCTAGTGTTGGAGGATCTTCTACAGAGGCGGGCTTGTCGGTGGCTCACTGTGGGGACAAGGACACTGGCAGCAGAAGTTCTGGGAAACACTCTTTGGCATGACCCTTCCTGGAGTCCACCATTAGCCCCACCAAAGAGCCTGTAGCCTCCAATGCTGGGTCGCCTCAGGCCAAACAACCAATAGGGAGGGAACTCAACTCCACCCATCAGCAGACAAGCAGACTGTTCTACTGAGCTCTGCCCACCAGAGTAACACGCAGCTCTACCCACCACCAGTCCCTCCCATGAGGAAGCTTGTACAAGCCTCTTTGATAGTCTCATCCACCAGAGGACAGAGAGCAAAAGCAAGAAGAATTACAATCCTGCAGCCTGTGGAACCAAAACCACATTCACAGAAAGACAGACAAAATGAAAAAGCAGAGGACTATGTATCAGATGAAGGAACAAGATAAAACCCCAGAAAAACAATTAAATGAAGTGGAGATAGGCAACTTTCCAGAAAAAAGAATTCAGAATAATGATAGTGAAGATGATCTAGGACCTTGGAAAAAGAATGGAGGCAGAGATGGAGAAGATGCAAGAAATGTTTAACAAAGACCTAGAAGAATTAAAGAACAAACAAACAGAGATGAACAATACAATAACTGAATTGAAAAATGCACTAGAAGTAATCAATAGCAAAATAACTGAGACAGAAGAACTGATCAGCGACCTGGAGAACAAAATGGTGGAACTCACTGCCACGGAACAGAATAAAGAAAAAAGAATGAAAAGAAATGAAGACTGCCTAAGAGACATCTGGGACAACATTAAATGCACCAACATTCACATTATGGGGTCCCAGGAAGAGAAGAGAGAGAGAAAGGACCGAGAAAATATTTGAGGAGATTATAGATGAAAACTTCCCTAACATGGGAAAGGAAATAGCCACACAAGTCCAGGAAATGCAGAGAGTCACAGGCAGGATAAACCCAAGGAAAACATGCCGAGACACATAGTAATCAAATTGACCAGAATTAAAGACAAAGAAAAATTATTAAAGGCAACTAGGGAAAAACAACAAATAACATACAAGGGAACTCCCTGATTTAACAGCTGATTTTTCAGCAGAAACTCTACAAGCCAGAAGGCATGTAGTGTCATGATATATTTAAAGTGATAAAAGGGAAGAACCTACTGCCCAGATTACTCTACCCAGCAAGGATCTCATTCAGATTCGACAGAGAAATCGAAAGCTTTACAGACAATCAAAATCTAAGAGAATTCGGCACGACCAAACCAGCTCTACAACAAATGCTAAAGGAATTTCTCTAAGTGGGAAACACAAGAGAAGAAAAGGACCTACAAAAACAAACCCAAAACAATTAAGAAAATGGTAATAGGAACATACGTATCATTAATTACCTTAAATGTGAATGGATTAAATGCTTCAACCAAAAGACACAGGGTCACTGAATAGATACAGAAACAAGACCCATATATATGCTGTCTACAAGAGACCCACTTCAGACCTAGGGACACATACAGCCTGAAAATGAGGGGATGGAAAAAGATATTCCATGCAAATGGAAATCAAAAGAAAGCTGGAGTAGCAATACTCATATCAGATAAAGTAGACTTTAAAATAAAGAATGTTACAAGAGACAAGGAAGGACACTACATAATGATCAAGGGATCAATCCAAGAAGAAGATATAACAATTATAAACATATATGCACCCAACTTAGGAGCAATACATAATACATAAGGCAAATGCTAACAGCTATAAAAGAGGAAATTGACAGTAACACAATAATAGTGGGGGACTTTAACACCTCACTTACACCAATGGACAGATCATCCAGACAGACAATGAATAAGGAAATACAAGCTTTAAATGACACAATAGACCAGAAAGATTTAATTGATAATTTATAGGACATTCCATCCAAAAACAGCAGATTACACTTTCTTCTCAACTACACACATAACACTTTCCAGGATAGATCATATCTTGTGTCACAAATCAAGCCTCAGTAAATTTAAGAAAATTGAAATCATATCAAGTATTTTTTCCAACAATAACACTATGAGATAAGAAATCAATTACAGGGGGAAAAAATGTAAAAAGCACAAACACATGAAGGCTTAACAATACATTACTAAATAACAAGGCATTGAAAAATCAAAGTGGAATCAAAACACACCTAGAGACAAATGACAATGAAAACATGATGATCCAAAACCTACGGGATGCAGCAAAAACATTTCTAAGAGGGAAGTTTATAGCAATACAGTCCTACCTCAAGAACAAGAAAATCTCAAATAAAATATGTAACCTTACACCAAAGGAAACTAGAGAAAGAAGAACAAACAAAACACAAAGTTAGTAGAAGGAAAAGAAATCATAAATATCAGAGGAGAAATAGATGAGATAGAAACAAATCAAACAATAGCAAAGATCAATAAACTAAAAGATGGTTCTTTGAGAAGATAAACAAAATTGATAAACCTTTAGCCAGACTCATCAAGAAAAAGAGGCAGAAGACTCAAATCAGTAAAATTAGATATGAAAAAGAAGTTACAATGGACACCACAGAAATACAAAATATCATGAGACTAATTCAAGTAACTCTATGCCAATAAAATGGACAACCTGGAAGAAATGGACAAATTCTTAGAAAAGCACAACCTTCTAAGACTGAACCAGGAAGAAATAGATAACATGAACAGACCAATCACAAGTAATGAAATTGAAACTGTGATTAAAAAATCTTCCAACAAACAAAAGTCCAGGACCAGATGGCTTCAAGGGTGAATTCTATCAAACATTTAGAGAAGAACCAACACCCATCATTCTCAATTCCAAAAAATTTCAAAGGAAAGAACACTCCCAAACTCACTCTACGAGGCCTCCATCACCCTGATACCAAAACCAGACAAAGATACTACTAAAAAAGAAAATTACAGACCAATATCATTGATGAATATAAACGCAAAAATCCTTAACAAAATACAAGCAAACAGAATCCAACAACACATTAAAAGAATCATATACCATGATCAAGTGGGATTTATCCCAAGGATGCAAGGATTCTTCAATATATGAAAATCAATCAATGTGATGCACCATATTAACAAGTTGAAAAATAAAAACCATACGATCATCTCAATAGATGCAGAAAAAGTTTTGACAAAATTCAACAGCCATTTATGATAAAAACTCTCCAGAAAGTGGGCATAAAGGGAACCTACCTCAACATAATAAAGGCCATACATGACAAACCCACAGCAAACATCATTTTCAATGGTGAAAAGGTGAAAGCATTTCTTCTAAGATCAGGAACAAGAAGAGGATGTCCACTCTTGCCACTATTATTCAACATAGTTTTGGAAGTCCTAACCATGGCAGTCAGAGAAGAAAAAGAAATAAAAGGGATACAAATTGGAAAATAAGAAGTAAAACTGTCACTGTTTGCAGATGACATGATATTATACATAAAGAATCTTAAAGATGCCACCAGAAAACTGTTCGAGCTAATCAATGAATTTGGTAAAGTTTCAGGATACAAAGTTAATGCACAGAAATCTCTTGCATTCCTATACACTAACAATGAAAGATCAGAAAGAGAAATTAAGGAAACAATCCCATTCACCATTGCAACAAAAAGAATTAAATGCCTAGGAAAAAACCTGCCTAAGGAGGTAAAAGACCTGTACTCAGAAAACTATAAGACACTGATGAAAGAAATCAAAGATGACACAAACAGATAGAGAGAGATATACCATGTTCTTGGATTGGAAGAATCAATATTGTGAAAATGACTATACTACCCAAAGCAACCTACAGATTCAATGCAATCCCTATCAAATTACCAATGGCATTTTTTACAGAACTAGAACAAATTATCTTAAAATTTGTATGGAGACACAAAAGACCCCGAATAGCCAAAGCAGTCTTGAGGGAAAAAAATGGAGCTGCAGGAATCAGAATTCCTGACTTCAGACTATACTACAAAGCTACAGTAATCAAGACAATATGGTACTGGCACAAAAATACAAATAGAGATCAATGGAACAGGATAGAAAACCCAGAGATAAACCTACGCACCTGTGATCAACTAATCTATGACAAAGGAGGCAAGGATATACAATGGAGAAAAGACAGCCTCTTCAATAAATGGTGCTGGGAAAACTGAACAGCTACATGTAAAAGAATGAAATTAGAACACTCCCTAACACCATACACAAAAATAAACTCCAAAAGGATTAAAGACCTAAATATAAGACCAGACACTGTAAAACTCTTAGAGGAAAACATGGGAAAAACACTCTCTGACATAAATCACAGCAAGATCTTTTTTAACCCACCTCCTAGAGTAATGGAAATAACAAAAATAAACAAATGGGACCTAATGAAACTTAAAACTTTGGTACAGCAAAGGAAACTATAAACAAGACAAAAAGACAACCCTCAGAATGGTAGAAAATATTTGCAAATGAATCAATAGACAAAGGATTAATCTCCAAAATATATAAACAGCTCATGCAGCTCAATATTAAAAAAAGAAACAACCCAATCCAAAAATGGGCAGAAGGCCTAAGTAGACATTTCTCCAAAGAAGACACACAGATGGCCAAGAGGCACATGCAAAGCTGCTCAGCATCACTAATTATTAGAGAAATGCAAATCAAAACTACGAGGTATCACCTCACACCAGTTACAATGGGCATCATCAGAAAAATCTACAAATAATGAAAGCTGGAGAGGGTGTGGAGAAAAGGGAACCCTCTTGCACTGTCGGTGGGAGTGTAAATTGATACAGCCACTATGGAGAACAGTATGGAGGTTCCTTAAAAAGTAAAAATAGAAATACCATACGACCCAGAAATCCTACTCCTGGGCATATACCCTGAGAAAACCATAATTCAGAAAGACACATTCACCCCAATGCTTAGTGCAGCAGTATTTACAATAGCCAGGTCATGGAAACAACCTAAATGCCCTTCGACAGACAAATGGATAAAGAAGATGTGGCACATATATACAATGGAATATTACTCAGCCATAAAAAGTAGCAAAGTTGGGTCATTTGTAGAAACGTGGATGGACCTGGAGACTGTCATACAGAGTGAAGTAAGTGAGAAAGAGAAAAACAAATATTGTATATTAACACATATATGTGGAATCTAGAAAAAATGGTACAGAAAAAGTTGTTTGCAAGGCAGAAATAGAGACACAGATGCAGAGAACAAATGTATGGACACCAAGGGGGGAAGGTGGGGTGGGTGGTGGTGGTGGTTGGATGAATTGGGAGATTGGGATTGACATATATACACTAATATGTATAAAATAGATAACTAATAATAATCTGCTGTATAAAAAAATAATGAAATTCAAAAAAAATAAAATAAAACAGCTGTTGATATAAAAAGCATGTTTGTTCAATTAATTGGAAGAATCATAGTAATATATAACACATATAGTAACATATAAATGTCATTTTTAAACTAAAAATACCTTTAGAAGTGAATTTTATTTACTGGATCAGAGTACTGCAGTGGTTATCAATATTGTATGGCTTTAATAGTCACATAGAAATATGTGTGAACACTTAGCCATGTAATTACCGAAAGGATTAACACAAGCATGCTCTTTCCCACAGCAGTCCTGACATAGTCAATGTGCAATAAATGAAACTGCAACTATTTATATGAAATATTGTACTAACACTGTGCAATATAACACAGATTAGGACTGATATGTACTTTATAATTCTTATACATCCGTTTTGGAGACAAAGAGCACACGTTTCTCTCATTACAGGAAAACTCACACAACTACAAAATGTGGTAAAAAATGTGATAGTTAATACAATAAGATATGGAAAATCATGTGTGGTTACAAAAGTAATATACTGGGCTATTAAATTGTCTTAGCCTATAATTCTTTCCTATTAGAAACCAGCCTAATTGTTGTTGGACTTATTCTGTTCTGCTCCTAGTTAAGAAGAACTAACCGGAAAACATCAATCCTGATATCTGATATTTTGAAAGGAAGCTCATGAAAATTGAAGTTAAAAAAAAGAAAAACTACAAAAACTATAAAAGAAGACAAAATGACTACTTCTTAACACTTCCACCAGTGAATGAATCCATTAGCAGATTTTACAATGTTTGCTTTAAGCAAAGCAAAGAAAACAAAACTCACAAGTCAAAACTGCTGTTTATCCTCTGAACTAAGACTCCACCTCTCAAATATGATATCTCCCAAAACATTTGTCAGCCTATGGTTTTTAGTAGCTTCAAGCAGGATAAATCAATAAGGAGAGTTCCATACAACTGCATCAAATTGCAGCCATAGACTGAAGCACCCTGAGGTAAATTGTAATTCTACTTTGATACATTGAAGAAAATTTTCTATTCACTATGAAAGCAGAAAAACTTTGGATTTCCCAAACGTTTTCTCAGTGTTGAAATGATCTTCTTTCCATACATGTTCCCTGGATAATCCCTGGATAATACAGTTCAAAATTATATTACATAATATAATAATTACAAAAAAATAAACCTGAACCTGAAGACAGAGGGCATAATTTAAAATAAAACATAAATCTGCTAGTTTAGGAATTAAAGTTAAGGGTCAGTATGTATATGGGGGTCTTAAGAATTGCATCTTAATGGAATTGCTTACAGATTGTTTCATTTGACTTCTCAGATATTTGATAATAAGGCTGCTCTTTTCTATTTTCTTATTGAAAAAGCAATTATAGTTTATTGCAAATAAATGTTAAAAAATGAAAATAGCAAAAAAAGAAAATAAATAGCACAAATCATATAGCCCCCAATCAGGTGACCAATAATGATATTTTACTGAAAATAATTCTTTTCTTCTTTCTTTTTTATGCATATTTACATATATATTTCCAGAAAAAATGAGTATATATGATATTCTCTTTGTGTTACTGATTTTTTACTTACTAATGAATGGAATACAATTTTCTAAGCTGTTAAGTGTTTTTGAAGTATCATATTAAATGGCTATATTATATGGATTTGAACTTATTAAATCACTCATTTCCTTGGATATTCAGTAACTTCAAGTTTTGCTCTATTAAATATTGTGTTGCTGTTTCTCATTATATTTATAGATTTTTTAAAATATTGCAATTTTTAGGGTACATTATCTTTATTTTTTCTACACTAGAAGAATCTGAACCACATTGAAATAAAAATATTCCTGTGACACAGAGAAATAAACAAAAATATTTTAGAAATGAATCTGCACTCAAATTCCAGAAAGAATATAAATAAGCAATTTGTATCTACTTGTCCAAATAGCTAAGAGGGAAATCTCTCTTGAAATTCCTTACAACATTCGAAAGGAGAAACAGCAGGAAGTTTAGAAAGAAAAAACAAATGAAGTAATTAATTTACAAAATGCATAACTGAACACAACTATTTTTATTGAGCATTTATTCAATGCTAATGGTGAATAAGACAATAAATGTAGCAGAGAAATCAGGACCTAACTATTCATTTCAATGGTAATGTGGTATTTAGAAGATCAAATGAGGTAAATATGAAATTGGAAGCCTGATAATATGATACAAATGTAATGACACAGTAAGTCAAGGGAGAAAGTCATGCATGTTAGTCACAGTAGGTGGGAGTAATTCAGAAACAAAAGGCAGAATTAGAACTTGAATCTGAAAGAAGTTGATTTCAGATGACACACCCATTTCTGCATAGAGTTAACTTAGTTTATTGTCTGTTTGTCTTTTTACTTTGTTCTTGCCATGACAAAATATTCTTCATCAAGGATGCACAGTGTGTAGTGTAGAAAAGAAAAAAATGGGCAGAAGTTTTATGAATGAAAGCCTATGCAGCAATCTTTAGCTGCTGTTCTCTCTGTTCTGCTGGCTCCATTGAAAAATCCTCTCTGCCAACACAGTATGAACAGCATTCACATCAGAAGCATATCTTTTACTTCTCAGATGAAAGGTAGATGTTATCACATCAAAGGGCTTCTACTTAAACTAAACCCTTATCACTGTAACATTTGCTTTGCTCAAGAGACAACATCTGGAGGGCACTTTACAAGAAAATATTGCAACACAATTTGCAAAACTCCCTAAAGTGTTGCATGCAATGTTAAAATTTGGAAAAGCCCTAGATTTTCCTTACTTATCTTTTCTTTTCTTCTTCATATCTGCCAAAGGCTACTCTCCCCAATTCTCCATCCCACTGCATCAAGTTCAATCCTCAGTTTTAGCTGCTAATCTGGGTCTGATTATAATTGCGAAATTATAAAATCCATAGTCCCCAAGGATGAGAATGGTGTTTCTTTCTCACTGTTTTTTTGTGTGTGTGTTTGTATTTTTGGTGGATAGGGCCTAGTCTAGGAACTTTGCATTAAAACAAAAAAATTTCTCAGCATAGTAGAATTTGCCTCATTTGGCTTAGTCATCCTCCTAGATACTTAGGTCCTGCTGCCAAACTACAGTCAGGTGACAGGAGCATTAATACCTGTTGACAGGTTTACGTGGTTCGCATTACCAGTCTGTTTGCTTGAATCTTTAAAGACTCACTGTGTTTTGATTTATGATTACCAATTTGTACTCCTCTCTTAAAACATATTTTTTTAACGGTGAGCCTTATAATGTCAACACGTTTTATACCCACTAGGTCCTGCTCTTTTTGACTGGACTTTTTCCTTGCTTTTCATGTGGATGTGACTTGAAAATGCTTGTCCATCCCTAGATTTCATTCTAAATCTCAAATATTCAGGCCATGTCTTAAGAAGCCACAGTAAATATATTTTCTTAGCCCCAAATCAGAACCCACTCTGACAGTTGGTGTAAATGATTGTCAGACTGCCTTAGAAAATCTAACATAAATAGCTATCACAGTCAATGGGGCAATTCCCTTTTCCACTCAGGACCCAAGATAGACAAAACTGCTCCACAGTATAAGCCCTCTTGTTCTTGCCAGGAAAATACTTCTAGTTAGGAAATTTTAAAAACAAAGTTAAAAAAAAAATAAAACAACCCACAATGGTTCTTCTTCTCCTGGCAATAAGAACATTTTAAAAATTCCACAAATAAATATATCTCTTAGTACTGAGTAAAATATTATTATTGAGTGATACTATCATAGAAAAATTTTAGACCTCATAATTGACTAGCAATATATCATATTTCTGTTCAAGGTCCTTTATTGTATGGGATTAAAGTAAAAATGAAAGCACTCCGTGCTTGCTCCCCCAATAAACTCACCCAATATCTTTTTGTGTGTGATATCAAAATGTAGTCATTTTAGCAAATATTCTATTCTACTGCTCAAAACAGCACGTGAAAGTAGATTTTCATTGTCTGTGAATAACTGAACTACACTGTCAGAAAATTTGTTTTGAAATGGGGTTAAGCTCAGAATGGGAGAAAATATTTACAAATGAAGCAACTGACAAAGGATTAATCTCCAAAATATACAAGCAGCTCATGCAGCTCAATATCAAAAAAACAAACAACGCAATCCAAACATGGGCAGAAAACCCAAATAGACATTTCTCCGAAGAAGATATACAGATTGCCAACAAACACATGAAAGGATGCTCAACATCACTACTCATTAGAGAAATGCAAATCAAAACTACAATGAGGTATCACCTCACACCGGACAGAACGGCCATCATCAAAAAATCTACAAACAATAAATGCTGGAGAGGGTGTGGAGAAAAGGGAACCCTCTTGCACTGTTGTTGGGAGTGTAAATTGATACAGCCATTATGGAGAACAGGATGGAGGTTCCTTATAAAACTAAAAAATACAACTACCATACGACCCAGCAATCCCACTACTGGGCATATACCCTGAGTAAACCATAATTCACAAAGAGTCATGTACCCCAAGGTTCATCGCAGCTCTATTTACAATAGCCAGGACGTGGAAGCAACCTAAATGTCCATCGACAGATGAATAGATAAAGAAGATGTGGCACATATATACAATGGAATATTGCTCAGACATAAAAAGAAAGGAAATTGAGTTATTTGTAGTGAGGTAGATGGACGTAGAGTCTGTCATACAGAGTGAAGTAAGTCAGAAAAAGAAAAACAAATACTGTATGATAACACATATATATGGAATCTAAAAAAAGAAAAAAAAATGGTCAGAAGAACCTAGGGGCAAGAGGGGAATAAAGATGCAGACCTACTGGAGAATGGACTTGAGGATATGGGAAGGGGAAAGGGTAAGCTGGGACAAAGTGAGAGAGTGGCATGGACATATATACACTACCAAACGTAAAATAGATAGCTAGTGGGAAGCAACAGCATAGCACAGGGAGATCAGCTCGGTGCTTTGTGACCATCTAGAGGGGTGGGATAAGGAGGGTGGGAGGGAGGGAGATGCATGAGGGAGGAGATATGGGGATATATGTATGCATATAGCTGATTCACTTTCTTATACAGCAGAAACTAACACACCATTTTAAAGCAACTACACTCCAATAAAGATGTTTAAAAAAAAAAAAAAGAAATGGGGTTAAGTTTTCATTTTTGTTGTTTTTTTCTTTAATCTCAAACTCAGGTTTTGAGACCACCAGGCAAGCTATATGGCTGCAACCTGAAAGTAACTCATGGTAGTTAAACAGTATGTTTTACATATTAAACAGTGTAAAATCATAGTAGTTATACAGAAAGACAAGGCCAGCAAAATAATAAAATTGAATGCCTTTGTGGCCTGGAGTGTGTAATAGATATGACATGAATCAAGTGAGACAGCAGCCATCACAGAGAGAGCTGCTCTCCCAGGTTTCTCTTCATTTTATTCTCGGGTTGGGTTTCATGACTCTTATAATCTGAGAAACAATCAGAAATCTCAGAATAAAATACCTAGCAATAAGAGAACTCTTTTGAACAGCAAATGCTATTCCTTGCACTAAGGTTTGAAATAGCCTAGGAGAAAAAGCAAAGAAAATAAGAGAAATGTATTAGCAAGATTTTTTTTGCATTCTGAAATATCTTCAAGAATTTTAATAACAGCTCAGAAAATAGTATACTTGTTATGGACTGAATTGTGTCCCCCCAAAATTCATATGTTGAAGTCAAACTCCCGATATCCTAGAATGTGTCTGGATTTGGAGATTTGGAGGTAGGTTCTTCTAATTTTTTTTTTCTTTTTTTTTTTAGATCATAAGAGATCATTTATTCTATCAACTGATCTTACATTAGACTTCATTGTATACGTTGAGTCAGAAGAGGGCTGTTTTCTAATTCTTTTATTTATTTATTTATTTATTTATTTTTGGCTGCATTGGGTCTTCGTTTCTGTGCGAGGGCTTTCTCCATTCGCGGCAAGCGGGGGCCACTCTTCATCGTGGTGCGCAGGCCTCACTGTCGCGGCCTCTCCCGTTGCGGAGCACGGGCTCCAGATGCGCAGGCTCAGTAGCTGTGGCTCACGGGCTCAGTTGCTCCGCGGCATGTGGGATCCTCCCAAACCAGGGCTCGAACCCGTGTCCCCTGCATTGGCAGGCAGACTCTCAACCACTGCGCCACCAGGGAAGTCCCTGGAGGTAGGTTCTTTAAAGAGGTGGTGAAGAGTAAATCAGGTCATGGGGTAAGGCTCTAATCCAATAGGACTGGCGTCCTTATAAGAATGTTTATAACAGCCTAATCATAATTGCCAAAAAGTGGAAACAAATAGGATATCCTTCAACCAGTGAATGGTTAAGCAAGAGGCACTACTTTCATATAATGGAATACTATTGTGCTAACAAAAAGAATGAGCTAAAAAGCAAAGCAAAACAAAACAAAACTATACAGACAGTAAAAAATATCAGTGGTTTCTAGGGATTTGGGAGAGAGTGGCTTGAAAAATTAAGTAACAGAAGACTTTTAAGATCAGTAAAACTTTTCTGTATTATACTGTAATGGTGGATACATGACACTATACATTTGTCAAAATCCGTAGACTTTAAAGCACAAAAACCAAAACAATATATGCAAATTAAGAAAAAAAAAAAAAATAGAGGTTGAGGAATCCCAGGATGGAAGGCAAACTATAACAAGCATAGTGAACTCTATTACAAATGTGCCAAATAATCTCACTGAAAAGAATGAAGGAAAAAATGCTGACCTAAGGTCACTTGGAAGGGAGTGGAGTCTCTAAAACTAAAGGACAAGGGAATTGCACCTAACCACTGTAATTGTTGGTAAGGTTATTTCCCTCATGGGTACAGATGAATAGTTCTGAAACCATATTAGGACAGTATTAGAACTGAACAACTAAGTAAATGGGTGGCAAATGCTGGGAACCAGACTTCTTGTGCTGAAGTTGGAGGTTAGTGATAAGCAAGGAAGAAGGCTATAATAAGTCATGTGATAATGATTTAGAGTTAGAGATATCAGTATAAACTCATGTTTAGCTTAATATAGATACATGTGGTTACATATGGAAATATTTATAGACCTGTATATAAACAGGTTATCTGTCAGCTGAGTGAGACTAGTATCAATGACATCCCAATAGCAATGAACTTCCCCAGTGACCAGATCTTGGATCATATTCCATTCACCAATAAATGAAACTGGGAATCTTCAGAGAAATGACCAAATCTGGTATCGAGACAGAGACTAAATAAGATCAACCTGGAACCGTTAGTACCCGGAAAATAAGATAGTGCCTAAAAAAATGTAAATCCCACAATAGTGTGTATACACCAAAAGGATACAGCAGCCAACTAAAAGAATTCCCACAGGCCAAACCTGGAACAATTTAAGCAACTTAATAAATAAAAGAGAATTGGATTATTGCCCAAAGCATAAAACAAATGTCCATAAATCCATAGTTATATAAATAAATAAGTAAAGAGATGACATAGATAGATAGATAGATAGATAGATAGATAGATAGATAGATAGATAGATAGAAGAAAAAAGCTAAATCTCCTATGCTGAAAAATTTTAAATACTGGATGCAGATATTCTGCCATTAAGAAAGCGGGACATAAGTCCCCATGCCTTAGGTGTGAGCTGTGCACAGAGACTTTCAAAGAGTACAGGTTGGAAAGGGGAAAAATGATAACTGTCAGTGGAGAAATTTGACAAACACTACTTCAGTCAGGTGATGAAGGTAAACATCAAGAAAGGTCAGTCCTGTTGCTAGTATGTAGCAGTGATATGTGAGGGGAATGGCACTTTACCTCTGTGACCTTCCCCTCCAAAACCCATAAGTGGAGACTAATCTTGAGAAAACTCCAGACAAGTTCTAACTGAGGGACATTTTACAAAAAATTACCTGACAGCATTCCTCAAAACTGTCAAAGTAATCAAAAACAATGAACGTGTCAGAAGTGGTCCCAGCCAAGAGTAAGGGTAGACAAAGTAGACAAGATGGGTAAATGTAATGTTATCTCCTAGATGGGATCCTAGAATAAAAGAAGTATGTTTAGGGAAAACTAAGGAATATAAAGTATGAACTTTAGTTGATCATAATGTATCAATATTGATCCATTTACTTTGACAAATATAATATGCTAAAGTAAGATGTGAATAATAGGGAAACTGGTTGTAGCTTGTATGGTAACTCTGCATTATTGTCACAGTTATTCTGCAAATCTAAAATCATTCTAAAACAAATTTTTTTAAAAAATTTATAATAGCATACCATTACAATAGCTTCAAAATATGAAAAAAAACTTCGGAGTAATTCTGATAAAAGATGTGAAAGATCTGCACACTAATATCTACTAGCTATTATTGAATGAATTTAAAGACCTAAATAAATGGAGAGACAAGCTGTATTCATGGGTCAGAAGACTCAATATTGTTAGGACATCAATTCTTTACAAATTGATTCATAGATACAGCAAACTTCCAGTCAAAATTCCAGCCAACTTTCTTTGTAGAAATTTGTGAATTAATTCTAAAATTAATATGGAAATGCCCAAGGAGCTAGAGTAGCTTAAACAACTTTAAGAAAGAGAACAATGTTTGAGACTTCAAGACTTATTAGGAAGCTACAGGAATCAAGATAAGCAAATACATCAACAGAACAAAATAGGGAAATGAAAAATAGAACCACAGCTATGGACAAGTTCTTCTCAACAAAGGAATAAAGACAAGTTAGGGGAGAAAGAATAGCATTTTCAACAAAATGCTGTATATTCCCTCCTATGCCAAGGGGTCCAAGTAAGGCAACCTTACTTTGTTCTAAATAAAGTAATCAGTTGGTCTAAATGAGAGACTAAGTTTCACAGTTAACATAAGCATATGAAACCTTTACACTCAATAATCTACCATCATGTTTAACTACAAAATTGATTCGTAAGAAAATTAAGTAGTTAATTATGATTGTGGCATCTGTGAATAAAAAAAAAATCTTTCCAGTGTTCATATCTTTCTTAACAACAACATGATGTATATAGTATTACAGTCATCATGTTGGCCAATTCAGATACCTAGGAGACAGCCCATAATATTTCTTTCTCGTTCTGTACACCAGCTTTCAGTTTACCACTGTGTCACACCAAATATGCCTTCTAATATCTCTCATATAGTCTCTATAGCCACTATTGTTTGGTCTTCAACATCTATTTCTTAGGTCATTATATCAAGTATTCAGTTTATACTTCTGCTTCCATTTTTACCCTCTATCAAATTGCATTACTTCCAGGGTAATCTTTGTGAATAAAATCTGATATCACTTCAATAGTTTACCAAACATCTAGAAAACCAGTCCTTCTAGGGACCTAAAGTGGTGCAATGGTGGCTGCTGAGAATTAAGTGGAGTTAAAATAGGTAAGACCACACCTTAAGAACTTTTATTACATGCTATATATCTAGGTCAGATGACACGCATCTCTCTGAGATTCTCCAGGCAGAGTTTGGGGCCACTTCACCCACAGCATCTTACTAACATAACGTGTGACATATTGTAACTTAAATGTTATTTTTAACTGCTGTCAATTACATCATATTAAGTGAATTCAGAAAGGGTGTTTTGCACTTATAAAATTTTTAATTCAACTTAACAACTTTTATAATTGTATCCTTTTTTCCTTCAGTTGTTTGATGTGCATAGTCAGAATTAACAAAGTCCCATATTTGGCATGCCTTGTGTGTGCTTGTGTGCTGTAACTGATCTCCATTTACATGGTAGAATTTAATATTATATTTGGGTGGAGGACCTGAGGATATAAATAATGCAGATTTGTTAGAAAAAGGCTTTTTGGGAATTCAAGAGTAGATATAAGCTGTAAATCTTTGAAACATATCAGTAAATATGATCCATTCATTTACTGCTTTAGCACATTAATTTGCAAAGACTGGTATTACTCAGAGCATGCCAAGAACTTTAGGGAAGTAAAATAACTAAATCAGGAACATTTTGGAGAGATGATCAGAGAAACAACTGGTTAGTCCTCCCCAAAAGGAAAGGCCAGCAGACTAAAATAACATGTTCATAGAACAATGTTCATGCAGTGCTTTTTAGGTGATGAGTACGGTGAGAGAGTTGTGGTGGTGAGAATGTTCTAAATCAGAAAAGATCATCAGCCTCAAGGCAAGGATTATTATGTTTTTACTTATTTTTTATTGAGCTATAGTTGACATATATATTGTATAAGTTTAGAACAATTTGATGCATTGATGTATTGCAGTGTGATTACCACGGTAATATTAAGTAACATCTCCATTACGTCACATAATTTTTTTTCTTTTTCTGTGGTGGGGATACTGCATTACATGCTTCAAAATTGCTAAGAGGCTAGATTCTAAAGGCAAGGCTTAGTGAAGCAGGACCCTCTCCTAGGTGATAAAAAGCCATAATGTAATAAAGTGAGGATTAAAGACTGATTTAAATAAACAATCTGAGCAGACAGAGGGTAAGCAAAGATTTTAAATCACATGGAAACTCATGGCCCTGTTCACAGTCAGTCTTACCAGATCTTGGGTAACAAAGGAAATGACTTCAAGTTTCAACTGACCAGTGAAGAAAAAGCTGCTGGATGTGGCTGAGACTTTGCTGTGTCAGAGACCTCAGCAAAGACCTATACCTACAAAGATTTCAGCATCACATCTGGCATGAAATTAGGGTAGGCCAAAAGGTATTGGCCCTGCCCTTGCAGTGGATACAGTCTAATAAGAGATAGACTGTGAATAGAACAATGACAATGCAATGTGTTATGTTAAATAATAGAGCTATTAAAAATGTTTTGGTAGTACAGAAAAGAGAATAATGTATCCATTTTTACCAAATTATTCAATTTTTTCAAAGTTTTATTAATCCTATAGATCATCTGAAGTCCTCATCCTGACAGATAGATCCAAAGTGATTGTTCAGGTAACTCATTATACGTGTCTTTTCTCTAAGGAAAATCTTCCTTTTTTTCTAGATACTGAATCACTATAATTAAATTGCATTTCCCCATAATGAACTACATAATGTTCTGTTAAGTGACTTTCAACCTTCAAAATGAATTTATGAGAGGAAGTACTCATTTGAAATATAATAATTGTCTCTTTTTGATGTTTAATTGAGAATTTTTCTTTTTAGTTTATGATGAGAAGAGTTTCCTTCAGACGATACTGGAATCTTTGAAGAAAATGAATGAATCAGTAAGACATAGCCCTTCCACTATAAATTTTGTTTAGCTTTTTAAAGTATTAAATCAACAATGATTATACATTATTTTTACTAGATTGATGTGAAATACCTTCTAATATTCAGTCTTTTATTTGGGCTGTTTGATCCCTAATTTCTTACCATGTCTATAGTCTCTTTCTCTTCTGTTTTTCTTTTTTTCTGTTCTTTCTTTTTTTCTGTTCTTCTCTTTCTTTCTTTCTTTCTTTCTTTCTTTCTTTCTTTCTTTCTTTCTTTCTTTCTTTCCTTCTTTATTCTCTTTCTTTCATTCCTCCTTTTTTGGTAATAATGTCATTTTATTAGTATCTCCATTCTGTGCTTCTATTTCCATAAAATGTTCTTGGGTGAAGACTGATTGCTCATGGGGCCAATACCATGGAACTGATTTTTTTTTTTTTTTTACCTGCAGTTAAAATCTAAGTAATTTTCTCTAAATTTAATGCAGAGAACATGGAAAGTTATGACACTTTTTCAATCTTTATTTTCAGGAACATAAAACTTACCTTCCATAACTTGTAGCCAAACTGCAGCTTTTCAAAACATGATTTTACACATATAAGGAGAATATAATGTTATAAAGAAAAACAATGTTTCAAAAATTCAAAATGCAGATTAAATACATTTATATGTAGTACTCTCTATACAATTTTCTCTATACAATTTTAATCTCTTATTCTCAAACTATTGCCAGAAGTCTATTGTATTGTCCACATTTTATTTACACAAATTTTGATTCAAGCATCTTCAGCATCTAGTACATATATTTCACCCTAATTCGAGGAGCTGCGAATTTCCTGTTCCTAAATATCCCATTTCTTGAATATCAGCATATCTTTCTAATGATTTTTAATATTTCTTGGTTAAACTGACAAAAGCTTTTGTCTCATACACCATTCACAAACCATTTTTTTCCTACAAAATACAATTTCCAAATGAGAAATCATTTTAAAAATCCATAGAAAAATAACATGAGAACAAACTACTTACTTCCTTACTGAGAAACAAAGTAGAGAAAATAAAGTAGAACAAAACATCTTTTCAGCATCCCTCACATAGTTCATTCCATGGAAGCAATGATTAGTTCCTTCCTTGGCTGTTGAACAAACAACTTGATAAAACTAGTGTGAAAACTTTTCATGTTGTTTCAGTATTACCAATATCATCAACTTCATATATTGTAACATGAACAATATCTCTGAATTTTTATGACATGCTGCAGAAAGGAAAGGGAAAGTAGTTCTAAAATTCTAGGATAATTTTTACAATAGTTGGATTTTTCATAGCTACACACAAAAGAATTGAGGAAAATAGACATATCTAACGGATGATAAAGATATTGTTTAACACTAGAGAAACAACACCAAAGCATAATCTAACCATAGTTTAAAAGGCTAAGAAACAAAAATATGTTAAGAAGATATTACCTTAAAGGGCTAAGAAACAAAAATATGTTAAGAAGATACTACCTTACTTGCTAATTTTCTAACCACCCTTTGAGGTAGGTGTAACCTGACAAAGCACACAGAGCTACAAAGTGGCAGAGATAGATTTCAAGCCCTTTTGTCTGATCCCAAGCCCATGCTCATTTATTTTAAGTTAGAATATATTTTACCATAACTTACAAGTCCTATTTTGTGAATCAGTTTTTTACTTATAGACTTTTAAAATAAAAGTTTCCAAGCATTATATTTATTGGTACATAATTTCTGTTAACTATTGTCTTTAAATTTCTATTTTAGATATATTGTTACTTTTAATTTTTTGTTTGGTAAATAATATGCAACATCTTGAAAATTCTTTATGTATTCTGCTTGTAGGAAACAGAGTAAATATATGACAGATAGATATAGAAAACGAACAATTGAGAGAGTAAAAGAGAAATGTTAAGACAAAGAGAATAGGGAGATTAAAAAATAAAACTAATGGCATTTAAGTAATCCAAAGATGTGGTAGCATTTAATTTTTTAACTGTGCTCTTTTTAAAAAAATATTATTTTGTAGCTGTGATACCATTTTAGATGTGTCTGCCTCTTCATAAATTGTGCACTTGAATTATTGAAAAATTAAGATTCAATGTAGACCTTTTTTTCCTACGTGTCTGTCTTAATTGATTTTTTTTATAGTATGAATGGTACACAATCTAACTCCAACCTATTTAAGAACAAATGGATATTTACGGCTTCATATAACTAAATAGTGCCATGAGAAATAATATTGGTTGTAGGTCCACGGCCTCTCATTTTATCATTAGGTGTTGTGCTTGCTTCCTCTATGTTCATTTTCCTCCATATTGGACAGACCCTCAGGCAGAGTTCCCACTGAGGAATCAAGTTGCCTGCCAGCAGCTGAATGATTACAACCTACCTATTCAAATTCAAGACCAATGGAAAGAGTATCCAGCTTAATCTGAACAGAGTTAGTTCCCTTGGCCATACCGAGCCAATGATTTATTTGCTCATACATTTATTTTAAATTTAGTTATGGAAATCTACTCACTTCGTAGATACTCCTTATCCCGTTCCTTCCTTTATTTTTCATGTTACCACCATCATACACATGGTTTTTATATCGATATTATTTTATATAGTGGTAAATTGTATATATATGCTAATCAAATTTGTCTGTTGTTTTCTTGTTTATTTCACCCAACCAGAATATAAACTCCATGTGGGAAGTATATTTAGTTTGTTTCATGTACTCACTGTTTTTTCTCCAGAACCCAGAAGAGTGCTGGCAAATAGTTTCTGCTCAATGATTTAATGAATTTATTAGTATCTACTCTGTACTGTATGCTAAGTATTTGAGATATAACAGTGAACAAAACATCAAATATTCTGGCCTCATTGAGTTTATATTCTAGTAGGAGTATACATGATAGATAGAGAGATAGACAAAATGTATACATTGTGTCAGGGAATTATTCCTGCTAAGAGGAAGTATGCTGTTTCTGGATGCCAAGAGGCATATTCACTGATTGGTATGGGCTAAGTCATTCATTCTTCACTGACTATATATGAGGATAACCTCAATCAAAGTTCCTTTCCTGAAAGATTGGAAGGGATGTTTCTGCTTAGAGCCTCTAGTATGTATTTACCAAAAGATATTGGAATAGATGTTAAGAAAGCAACAATAGCAAAGTCCACCATAACATCATTTATGATCTTATTCTGTCACTAAAAATGTTTACTGAGTGCCACGTATGCTCCTTAAACTTTTCTAGGCTTTAGAAATCATTAAATATCTTAGTCTAGTTTCCCAGAGGGCAGAATCTAAAGAAAGATCAAGTGATTTAGAGAATGTAATCTCAGAGAACAGAGGCAAGGAGGGGGAAGTAAAGAAAGCCAATGTAAACATGCCTCCCACGTTGTATCAAGCATCTGAAAATCATTCCAGTAACTGTTTCTCAGGACTTCCCTGCTGTACTAGAAAAGGAGAAGTAATTATCTCCAGGAGTTCTTCTACCCCTGGTACCAGATTGTCTCCTGTCACTTCACCCCCACTCCACTTAACCTGATACCACCCCATGTAATCCCACTTTCAGGAAATCATTCTGGAAACAAAACAATAGAGAAGCTCTGGAGCAGGATATGAGAGGAGTGTAGCATGGACAAAGTGGGTCACTACTGAGTCGTGTACAAGTGAATTTGCTTAGATCCCACACAGATCACATTGCAGCTGGCATTGGATCAAGTCACAAGAAACTTGGATATGATGAGGCAAACAGATATAAAATCATAACTTGGAAGAAGAAACATTCCTACTAACATGGAGTTGATAGTCTCAAGGACAAACAACATGCCATCAATATAATAAATCAGTACATTCTACAATATGCTGGTAACTATGTGTTGACTGATAGAATAAAATGAATTTATATTTGGCCATAATTTGAGTTCAGTCTTCTAAGTTCTCAAATAGCAAAGTATCTAATGAATTTTACCTTTTGCCAAGTTGTTTGCATGGTAAAGTTTATGTACAACCTTTGCTGTCAGTAAATTGGATTGTAATTGTTATCTTCTTAGCATGGCTTTTTCAAATTTGGACATAAGTTGTCTTGCCCCAGGTTTGCTAGGCTAAATGTATAGGTCTCTCTATATTTGAACTTTACCTTTTCCAACACTTCACATCTAATAATTTTATACAATTTGCCCTCTAATGTTCACTGTCATCTGTCTTTTAAAATCTTTTTGATGAAAACAAGTTGAATAAAATCTCTAGTTTTGTGACAGGAGAACAAATTTCTTTTAATTAGCAATAATTATAAGTGAAACCTATGATTCTTATGTATTTATGTAATAAAAATTAGTGTGACTTGTAGTCTAGAATGTACTGATTGTGTTTCTACCTTGTTGATAGTCACCTTGCATTTATGAAGCTGAAAACATACAGCTAAGCTAAATTGTTCCAAAGTAATGAAAAGTAATGAAAGGTGATATCTAGATATTTCTAATGATTTTCAAAATGAAACTTAGAATATATGTATATATATATACCATGACTTCTTTATCCATTCATCTGTTGATGGACACTTAGGTTGCTTCCCTATCTTGGCTATTGTAAATAATGCAGCTATGAACATTGGGGTGCATGTATCTTTTTGAATTAGTGTTTTCATTTTCTTTGGATATATACCCAGGAGTGAGTGGAATAGCTGGATGATATGGCAGTTCTATTTTAGTTTTTTGAGGAACTTCCATACTGTTTTCCAAAGTGGCTGCACCAATTTACATTCCCACCAACAGTGTAGGAGGGTTCCCTTTTCTCCACATCCTCTCCAGCATCTGTTATTTGTGGTCTTTTTGATAATAGCCTTTCTGGCAGGTGTAAGGTGATAGGTGAAAGGTATAAGGTGTAAGGTAATCTCATTGTGGTTTTGATTTGCATTTCTCTGCTGATTAGTGAAGTTGAGCATCTTTTCATGTGCCTGTTGGTCTTTTATTTCTAAACATCTCTTTCATTAAGTCTAATTATAACTAGAATTGGACTGTGTAGATTTCAGTCCTCCAGTCTCTACATGTTTGGATTTCCTATCACTCCCTCCTTTCTTCCTTAACGATTTTAGACTTTTTGTTTCATCAGTTATAAAGTTCAGTTTCCAGCATAAATGAATCCCTTGTCCTGCTGGCCTTCTGTCTTATCCATCTAGTATAGCCACAACCCTAGCACAATTAGACTGTCTACACTCTGCATTAATACCCAGGATTTTGAGCACAGCTAGAGAAAATCTTAAATCATGCGGACCTGACCCCATGGACATATATGTCCCCTCCTTATCCAAGCCCTCAGTTCAGCCTGGACATTCTTCTATATTTCCTACTCATTATTTTAAACCAATTGCACTTCTATCCAAACATGTGATCTGACCATTGACCACTCAATCTGAGATAATGGCTTTGTTTTTTACTCCACAGAGAAAATAGAAAGTATCTGAAAATGATCTCTCAACTTCTTTTTACCCTATCCAGATACATAAAAATATATGCACTCACCATATTTCTTCCCCTTCTATTTGAAGGAAAGCTATAATCTTTCTTCTATCTCAGATACAACATTTTACCAGGAAACTGGATTCTCTCCTTCCCGAATTTGTCAGACACATTTCTCCTATTCTTTACTACTTATCTTTTCATCTTATCATTTAAATATGTTTAAGCCTCTCTACTTATATACAGTAAAAATATAGACCAAAAAAATCTCACTCCTGATCTGTATCTCTTTCTACCTAATGCTATCCCTGGCCTGTTTTAATACTCACACTGCCTGAGAGGGTTGCCCACCATGTATTGTTTCCACTTTATCATCTCCCTTTTACTCGTCAACCAAATTCAATCTGGTGTCCACCACTATCACTCTAGTTAAAGACCTCTCATAGGTACAGAGAACAAACTAGTGGTTGCCAGAGAGGAGGGAGGTGGGGGGATAGATGAAATAGATGAAGGAAATTAAGAGGTACAAACTACCAGTTATAAAATAAGTCACAGAGATGTAATGTACAATACAGGGAATGTGGTTGATAGTATTATAATTACTTTGGTGTATAATCTATAAAATAGCAAATCACCATGTTGTACACCTGAAACTAATACAAAATTGGAGGTCAATTATACTTCAATTAAAAAAAAAACTTTCATGAAGCACATTTATGATCTTGTTGTGACTAAATACAAGCAAACTCTGTTTATCTTATATTGCTTAGCCTCTAAGAACATCTGACTCTGTTGACTTACCCTGCTTTACTGAAATAACTCTTCCTTTAGTTCTGTAGTGCAGAATCTTACACTTTTTCTCCTATCATGAGGGCTGCTCTTCAGCCATCTTATAAGTGCCTTTTTAATTCTAGCTATCATTTAAATATAGATGTTTTTCAGAGTCTATCGTTGGGTTCTTATCCTACACAATTTCCTTGGCAGACTCAACAAATGTTACATCTTAATTAGCATGGTTAAATAATCCCCACCCCATCTGGATGCCTCAAATGCCTCCTACATTAGTTACTTTTCCCTATGGACAGTTTCAATATTCACCCCTGTTACTCAGTCATAAATTTAAATATTGTTTTTGATTTCATTTCATCCTCTTTCCCCCCACATCCAACAAATTACCTCATTTCATTTAATTTTGCATTTTAGATACCTCTGCTGTTTTTCATGTAGTCATTGTTCTAGTTGCTCATTCCATCTCTTTCTTGTTTACTGTAACATCTTTCTAGATTTCTTTTTCTGTTTGTTTTCCCTCCTTTCTCACCCCATTTTCAGTCAGGAAAAGATATGTTATGTCATGGTAACAAGCAACACTGTTTTCTCACTGATATACATCAATAAAGGCTTATTTCTCATCTGTGCTTTCTATTTATCTTATATTTGTGTGACACCCAGATCTTTGTAATCCTTATTTCAGAGCATAAGATGGTAAAGGCTTCAACTCCTCCCATATCATCATTCTGCAGAAGGAAAGAGTGAATATAGATGATCAGGCACTGCCTCTGTCAGGTTTTTGTCCAACACCCGCACATACCACTTCCGGCCTTGATGACTCACTTGGCCAAAACTAGCATCTAGTGAGTGATGAAGTGTAATCCTCCAATGTGCACCTTGTTTTTCAACAATTAAGTAGGTCTAACTTCTTTTTTTAATTTATTTTTTATTGAGGTAACATTGGTGGATAGCATTGTATAAGTTTCATGTGCACGTCATTATATTTTTACTTCTATATACCATACAGCATGTTTACCACCAAACATTAAGTTTCCATTCATCAGTGTACATCACTCCCCCTGCCCCGTTTGCTTCCCCTCTGGTAAACACCACTCATTCTCTGCACCTAATGTGTTTTATTTAGATATATTTGTTTGCTTGTTCATTTTTTTATATTCCAGATATACAAATAACTCATACAACTCAACAACATGAAAACAAACAACCTGATTAAAAAATGGGCAGAGTATCTGAATAGACATTTTGCAAAGCAGACATACAGATGACCAACAGGCATATGAAAAGATGCTCAACATTGCTAATCATTATAGAAATGCAAGTCAGAACCACAATGAGGTATCATCTCACACCTGTCAGGATGGCCATTGTCAAAAATGCAAGAAATAATAAGTGTTGGTGAAGATGTGGAGAAAAGGGTACCCTCATACACTGTTGGTAGGAATGTAAATTGGTGCAGGCACTGTAGAAAACAGTATAGATAGTCCTCAAAATATTTAGAACTACCGTATGATCCAGTTATCCCGCTTTGGGGTACTTATCCAAAGAATTCTAAAACACTAATTCAAAAAGATATATGTCCCCTATGTTCATCACAGCATTATTTACAATAGCCAAGATATGGAAACAACCTAAGTGCCCATCAAGGAGTAAATGGGTAAAGAAGATGGAGTATATATGGAATACTACTTAGCCATAAAAAGATGATATCTTGCCACATGTGACAACATAGATGGACCTTAAGAATATTATGCTAAGTGAAATAAGTCAGAAAGAACATATGATTCTAACTTTTTTATACACCAATGTAAAGCCTCACCAAACAGAAGAGCAATAACCTGAATGACTACTCAGTCACAGAATCAAGTTTAAAGTCTGGGATCTCCAGAAGATTTAAGTAACTCAAAAACTAAAGTATGAGGATGTTTGCACAAACAAGCTGCAATGGTAGAACGGGATGTATAATAATTAAAACACACCCATACCCTTCCTGATTCATAAATAACAAGAATAGATAGTTCAGAACAGGCAAAGGATTACAGAAATTCTGAAATCAGTTGGGGTAGTGAATATTTCTTTTCTTGGTCCTGATTCTACTCCCTATACATAGCTTGCTTATCTAATACCTTAATTTGAACCTTCCCTGAAGGCTAAGTTTAAATTATTCTTTCCAACTATAAAATTTTAATTATTTTATTTTTAACTAGTAGGGTTAAGAATCAGTTGCATCTTTGAATCCTAAAGTTCTCTAAATGTATAGAATCTCTCTATTCTTTTCATTCCTGTTTGCTAATTGGATAATTACTTGTTTGCACCCAACTTCTATTTGAATTACTTGCCAACCACAGCTAACACAAGCCCTTATACTTTTAAACTTCTATTTCTGAATTAACATAACTCTCCAAATTAATTCTTTAAAATAATCATCAGAAATACAAATTCCTACAGATAAGTAATAAAATGGTTTCTCCTGATAGCATGGCTTGCCATCTTTTCCATCTTCAACATCAGTTTTCTTGGTGCTCACTGCCCAGTCTTAAGATAATTCTACAAATGTCTGCACCAGCACACTAACTTCTGGCCCACATATTTTTACATGGGGATTTACACACACAGACTCTCCAAAAATCATGAGCATTGCAGTCAATGGTGAGGGAACAGAATGTGGACACTTCTGCCTTGGATCTTAAAAGACTTCCACTAGTAGGTGTATGGTCATTCCACTCATATGGCATTGTCAGGGAATGCAGTCTTACAGTATGTCTAGAGAAGGAGAACCCAACATAGTAGTGAACAACAACTTTGATAGAGTTTCCTACATTATAATCAAAATGATTTTTTAAAATATACATTTTCTTCATTACATGAACCATACTATCACTAATTTGTAAAGACAGGTTGCAAACACAGACCTGTGCATCATTTCAAGCTTGAACTCTTTCAAGTAGTCAACACTGCCTCTCAAAATCTTTGTTTCTTTGTGAGGCATCTATTATGGACCAAATCCTATACCAAATGTGTCCATGAATGTCCTCATTTAATCTTCACACCCTGAGAGAGAGTAGCTAATATTCCTGCTCCACAAGGACTTGAAAAATATATACAAATGCCACATAGACATCTTCTGCTATCACATTTATAGTAATAAAGGAAACACTGCATAGAAATTTTCTTGAAAAAAATACATCATTATGTCAGATATAGAAGAGGGATATTTCTGACTACTTTGTATGAATTTCTTAAAATATTATATGTCTGCTCCTCTAAAGTGCTTGCCACTCAAAGTAGTATTAAAATAAGATCAAGCTGGTTGTGCAAATGATCCATATTGTAAGAAATATTCCAATCTATTCCAGATATAGCTGAACAACTTCAGTTTATGGTAATAACTAGTGAAAGAGAAACAGACTCTAACTTACAGAATCTGGACTCAGGCAATATATTGTTTATATAAAGACAAAAATCATTTGACATTTAAGCTTAATAGTGTTCTTCTAAGTTTCACTGTTACAGTGTTCCCCTGAAATTTTTACTTAGAGGCTCTGTTGCCAACATTAAGACATAGACTTTTCTTCCCAGCCATTCATTCTCTAAACTACTGTTAGTCCCATAATAAAAGTGGCCTTAATGTAACGGGGTGTCATTGTACTTTACATTAGGTGGAGTAGATTCTACTTGATTTCTACAAAATAAATTACTTTTCTCTTCTTCCAATTTCTAAACCACTTTGAGGAAGAAATATTTGAATTCATCAATTTTAGAGAGATATTGAATCATCCTTCAAGCAATATATGATGACATTTTGAGCACAAATATCAAGATTATTATTTTTAAAATTAAATATTACCTGAGTGTTTAAAGTGGCTGAGAAGCATATTAATATTAAATATTATTTCTGACATTTAAAAAGGTCAAATATGCTGCTGTTATACAAAAACTATTAGGAGAAACATCAAATTATTATAATCATTCTAAACACTAATTTGGTTCAAAAGTTAACATTTAGAGAGTTTGGACTCAATATTTCTTCTCAATTAAGGTCAACATAATTTTACTGTTCAAGTTTTATCCTAAAAAAATTCACTCAGCTTGAAAATATTAATTTAATATCAACACTGACTTTCACTCTAATTCTTAGTGAACATTTTAATTTTTCCTGGCTGACTATAGTTGCCAGGGGAGGGGAGTGTAATTTTTTTCAATAACTTTTCAACTTTCATCTAACTCTTCTACAAAGCATAATCCTTGAACACAAAATGTAGCTGCACAAACTATGAGGTTGAGAAGGATGTTTGCTTCTTTGTAACTGAAAGAACAAACTCTTCTCTACTATTCAGCAGTGATTGAATAGAGGACTAGACCTTGAACAAAAATCTAACTTTGCTCCCGAGAATCAGCTGCCTAAGATTTCACACTCATTCGACTTATGGACTTTCATAGAATAGAATGTCTTTTGAATTAATGCAATAATCACAGGGCCAAGGAGACTTTGGATGGACTTTCTGTATCTCTGTTTTCTCTTCTGTATAAATATTGCATCAATAGTTACCTTAATGCTTACTTATGTCTTACTTCATTCTCTTCTCTTTGTAAATTCTCATTTTGTTTATTTACTCAGTTTTGTTCTGTAGAAGAAATTTTTCAGTTGTGGTATAGCACAACCTCAGGAGGACTTCATATCTCTAAGATCTTTAAAAATTTACATGTGACCAACTGCCTTTCAGTACAGATAAACCAGAAGACTGGGATATTTTATGTATGGAATATGTGGCTATATCAAAATATTCAACACATCTTTCTTTTACATGTCTTCTTTTTCCATTCTATTTTCTTTCTTTAAATAATGACATTGCTTTTAAAAAGTTTCCAGAAACTATTAAATTCTGGTTAGTAAAAGCGCTGAAGACTTTCAATGTGATAATAACTACTACATCTATATTCTTTAAAACAAAGCATTTTTTGACTTGCTTTATATCACTTCATTCTGACAGCATCCCCATATATTAGAGAGCAACCTCATCTCCTATATGTTAATAAAAAGGGAACCTCCAATAGCTAACACATATTGTTCAAGTTCAAATAGCTAATAAATATCTAAACTAAATCTGGAACAGAAATCATAAAACACTCTCGTTTCAAATGTTCCTTAGTAATGACTATTTGAAAATTTACATAACATCTTTTTCTAGTCTCCTTGGATTCAAGTATCAATAAATTCAAATAGGTGGCAGAACAAGCATTGGAACCATTTCAATAGATAAAAAGAAGTTTAGAATATCTGCAGATCTTGGGACTGTTCTGCTGCTAGAATGGATTAGCCAAAATGTTTTGTTGTTGTTCCCCAAGAACAGAAAAAGGGCAGGATTTCTGACCCCCACATATTATTGTATTATTTTTACGCTTTTAAGAAACTCACAAAAATGGAATAGACTGGTTTCTCCATGACCCTGATTCATCATTTATAGATGTATTTTCTTCAAGTGGTGATATATACAACATGATGGCGTGAAAAAACTTTGCAGGTAAACATCACTTTTTTACTATCTTTTTCCGTTTGTCTAGGTGCTAATAGCCTTCTAAGTTCCTACATTCTATTTCCAGAATTGCTGCAGGCTAATTTTACTTTCTTTTGCCCTTTATTATATAATTTCCTAGTTTTAGAACCTATTTTATCTCTTTAATATGGCCAATTCGTGGTCATTCTAATCATTATGTAGTGCATATATGATCTTCAGTAACTTAAGCCTTTATTTCTTCATCTGTAAAATGGGAAGAGTAATGATACTTTAACATACAGTGCTCAAATAACACTTGGCACCTACTAATACTTTTTAAAGTAGCTTACATTATTTTTATTATATAGAGTTTCAGACTTGTTATTTTGACTTTGAAATCTCCCATATATCTTTGAGTTCAGTTCTTTGATTCTAGGAACCAAAATTCTTTTCCACAGCCCAGAAGGTTTAACATAAGATTGCAAGTGTCACACCTTGCCCATGGCTCAAATCTGAAAGAAGGGTAGACATCTTTCAGAAGGGAAGAGGTTACCAGATTCTTCTGTCAGCGGTAGTAGACTCAAACACTCTTGGGTTTTCCGATTATCTGGGGACAAATATTCTACGTATTTCAAAGTGTTACCCTTAATGTTTCAACCATTTTGAAAACAGGTATTCTCAGATAGTCTATCTGTGGTTCGTTCACATGTATATTTCTCTGCTCCCCTAAAATGAATATTGAGCCTACTGAAAATAAATATCCATACATTTGTTTTTCTGAGTTTGCCTGCAGGAGCAGTCTTTTCAGGGTGAATTGCATATTCAAGATTCCTGCTGCTTACAATCCATCTAGGATTAACCAGAATTTACCTGTTTACAATAAATGGAATGGATATTGGGTATTGATCAAGGACAGTCCTCAAGCCTTATAGTTTCTTCCATGTGCTGAAATATAATGTCATTTAACCTCTGGGAGTGGAGCACAAGCTTTCTTCTAGACCAGATGTTTCTAATTTATAGAGGAAGCTTTTTAAATGAAATGGAGCTGCAAGGCTGGTTTTTATTTGTTTTGGCTCAAAATGTTTGTGTTTTTATATCACTTGCTTGCCCCAGGGCTCCACAGAATGGGTGATTTTTACAGATCGGAAAAATAAATCAATCGATATGAGAATTTGTTGGTCTGTATTTGCTATTAGTATTACAATCTCTTCTTTCCTGGGACATCTTCTACAAATTCAGTTAATAAAAGAGAAGCCCTTGCAGTGTTTTAAGTCATGGTTATACTACAGATAAACAAATATACCCAACAACCTTCCATCAGTCTTATTTTAGTAAAACATGGGAATGAACAATGTTTGAAGACAAAAGTGCTAATCGCAAAGCCCAAATAGTCTTAACTAGTGTGTTGTGACTGTTATTAATGTTGTTTTTAAGTATATTATGGTGACAAGATTTTCTCAATCTGTAATATCTTTGCATTAATGGAGGGATCTAGGAGGATATATTATATCTGAGGGGATAGGAGAGGACAGAAAGGAAAGAAAATGGCGGAAAAGGCAAGATTTATACAATAAAAAGGGAAAAATACTCTTCAGATATGGAGTAGATGACTTTATGAAGGTTTACTATATAATATACAGCATTTCCCATATTAAAAGTCTAAAGAAAAATTTGACTGAAAAATGTTGAGGTCAAGAATAAAGTATAACACTGCTTTTATTAATGCTTAAAATACTTAAAGTAAATAATCAAATACTTTAAAATTAAAAATGGATATAATATCTGGTGAAATTTAAAAGTCCTTTGATTTATATATAAATAGTTTTTAGTAAGATTTTACGAGATTAATTTAAATAATGAAAGTGAAAGTAGCATTGGGACTGACACATAGTGGGTATGCAATAATTGTGCAGTTAATGTATCAGGGATAAAAATTAAAGATAACATATGCATGAAATAGCTGTGTTCAATAGGAACCCAAAGAAATTGATTAGGGTTCTTTTCTAACATTTATAACCCATATAACTTAATGCAAATCATATAATTTTCTAGGTCCCAGTTTCTTAATCTAAAAGAAGTTGGCATATTAGTATTAACCTTGGTAAACTTGCAAAGTTATTGTGACAATACAATTTAGTATTAAAATGAACAAATTCATTCCTTCAATTAATTTGTATTGGGTATGCATAAACTTTGTTCTAGCTGTGGACTAGTCACTAGGAAGATAAAAAGACCCTGCCACAAAGAGATGAATAATGTTTACAGAGAGACCAAATACACAAAAGGCCAATGATCAGAATATATGTAAAAATGGAACTCTAGCCTACAACCTCTAGAGCAATGAGTTCAGTAAGCCAAATCAAACCTCTAGCGCTGGTGACTCCAAATGGTCCAAACTTGGTCAGTAGTTGCCAGCTTCTTCAACTTTTGCTCTCACTTTTAATCTGGGACCAATCAGAGAAAGCCAGATATTCTATCCAAACCAATCACATAGGCTGCCTTGCTAATTAGCCCACCTCCAGCTTCCCCAGCAAACAACCTCCAATCAGAGCCTATGGGAAGTCTTCCCTTTGTTTGCCATGAAGAGTCCACATTCCCCTGCCTCCCTTTGAGTCTCTGCCAAATGGAAGTGATGAGGGCTTACTCCCCCGCAAGCTCTGAATGCGTTTCCTCTGCTTTTTGTCATTTGAGTTGTCTTTGTTTATTTCCACATTACATAAAAAGCCATATCTTATATCTATAATGAGCAGTGTTAAGGGAGAATTTTTTGTTGTGAATAGTATGGGAGATCATGGTGGATAGTGACCTTTACAAGGGAACTGAGGAAAGTTAAAAGGCAACTGTGGACTTCCAATTACAACTCCAGCATATAAAGAGATTGAAAGTCAACACTCTCAAACTTACAATAAGGAAAAAACTGGACAAAATGAAAATTGATGATTTCTCTTGGACTGTTGCAGGAAAACTACCATCCCCAAATCTGGAGGATCTGGTGCATAAAGATACAGCACCCATGATTTTTTTACCCTGAACAGAGGTCACTGGATGTCTTAGGTGGTAGGAACAGTTAAATGGTAATTTTGACAAATTGCTGAAGACTATGTGTGGACTAACATGAGAGACAGACACTCCCATGGTCTTAGAGTTCCACCAGGTTGGGATTCAAGAAAAATTTCCTTGTGATCCTAGGAGGCAGAGGAGGAAAATGATCACTTGTAAACCATGCCTAAAGTCTTCTCCACAGCACATGCCTACTCTGTGGTGGAAAGGGCTTTGCCAGAGGACAAAAGAACCAGAAAACTTTGGCACAGATTTTGAGATTCCCAGACCAGGGAGGTAAATAATTGTAATTAACATATTAAGTTCTCTAATGGAAACAGTAAACAACATGTAAGAGATGGGTAGTGAAAGAAGAAAGATGGAAATTCTAAGAAAGAATAAAAAGGAAACGCTAGAAATCAAAATCATAGTAAGAAGAATAAAGAGTACCTTTGATGGATACATCAGGAGCTGCAAAAAGACCAAGCTAAGAAATTTCCAAAACTGAAATTTAAAAAACAGATGAACAAAGGGAAAAACCACAATGGAACAGGCAACAACTGTGAGACAACACAAAAAGTTGTAAAATGAAAACTTTGAGATCTGTCCTTTAAAAATTTGTAAAGTTATAGGGCAAAAAACTAGTCAGAGCATTATAGGCAGAATGATCATCATACGTGCACAAAAAGGGAATATGTGGGAAGAGCAGAAAATAATGCTAAGAATCAGGTTATGAATAGTATCATATACCATGTTCTTAAGTTCAGATTTAAATCTGAGGACACTATGGAGCTAGTATATGTCTGTGCAGTTTAGCAGCATGAATTGATTTGAGTTTTGGGCAATAAGCTTTAGAGGCAGCTGAACTATGGTAGAAAGCAGAGTAATCTGAGTATGTGTTTTTGTCTTTGTTTTTTGGTTCTTTAAGGGAGAAGGAGAGATCAAGATGTATGAAGATCAAAAAGGTCCTACTGTTTTCTATCTCATTTACTGTCCTGCCATAATACTTCTTTAAATGTCAAGAACTTCAGAGTTGAGAAGAGTATGTTGTGCAGGCATCATCAGCCTGTCCATAAATTCCTTCAACATGACTGCACAATATTTTTTTTTAATAGATCTTTATTGGAGTATAATTGCTTCACAATACCGTGTTAGTTTCTGTTGCACAACAAAACGAATCAGCCATATACATACACGTGTCACCCTTGAGCCTCCCTCCCATCCTCCCTCTCCCACCCTTCTAGGTCATCGCAAAGCACCGAACCGATCTGCCGGTGCTATGCTACTGCTTCCCACCAGCCAACTATTTTACACTCGGTAGTGTATATATGGCGATGCTACTCTCAGTTCGTCCCAGCTTCGCCCTCCCACCCCATGTCATCAAGTCCATTCTCTACATCTACCTCTTTATTCCTGCCCTGCAACTAGGTTCATCAGTACCTTTTTCTTTTCTTTTTTTTTTTTTAGATTCCATATATATGCGTTAGCATACGGTATTTGTTTTTCTCTTTCTGACTTCCTTCACTCTGTATGACAGACTCTAGGTCCATCCACCTCACTACAAATAACTCAATTTCGTTTCTTTTCATGGCTGAGTAATATTCCATTGTATATATGTGCCACATCTTCTTCATCCATTCATCTGTTGATGGACATGTAGGTTGGTTCCATGTCCTGGCTATTGTAAATAGTGCTGCAATGAATGCACAATTTTAAATTCATGTATTCGTGTGCTATTTGTGGGGGGGTGTGTGTGTGTGTGTGAAATTCTTCACTTTTACAAGATTATCCCAAGATTTTGTGGCCTTTGAGAAGGACAGCAGAAAACACTATGTAATATTACTTTTATTCTAAAAATATAGCAAACCATAAACTCTCTTTTCTATTACTGTTATGGTAGTTTTAACTATATATGAAATTACTGTTCACTGAAATTCATCCCAATATCATTGTCTTAGGGAAGCATGCTATGATCTCTCCAAATACAGTAAATCATCCCTTTGCTGGGCTAACTCTATATAGATGTCCTTCTATTCTTATCCTTATCACACTATGAAATATAAACCTGTCTTCCCAATTAGACTATGGATAATATGAGCACCTTCTCAGAACCTATCATGGCACGTAAAAAAAAGTTGGCCCCTAAAATGTTGGTTGAAAATTATAATTATAAATATCTAAAATATAAATTATATTATTTATAATATCTATAATTTACAATTATAAATATTTAAATAAAAGAACACTGGGATATACTAAGTTTTTGGCTATTATTATAGTTTGTGTCTGATTACAATCTGTCTGAAATTTAATCTGATTAAATATACTGAAGATTATTAAGAATTGATAAAAGTACCAGATTGTTGTTAGGCACATAAATACCAGAGAAACAAGGCTGAAGTAACAGTACAATGGCCTCTATAGGTTTCAGCATCTAAAATAAGGGGTTAGGGAAGATGTCTATATACTTCCAAGCTATGATTTGTCCATCAACATACATCCTCCAGAATCATTCTTCTGCTATGATATATATGCAATTTTCAGCATCTAGCTGTTCCTCCATTATTTTTCTTCCATTCAAAAAAGCATATCAGAATGCAAATGAAAAAGTTTGAGGTTATTATAGAAATAAACTCATTTCTGATCTAATTTATACTGTTAACAGAAAATCACTGGAGAAATTCAGAAATTTAATTATTATTAGTACCAACTTAATTACATACTGCAAAACTAATGGTGACACACAAGTATATAATAACACCATTCTTGAAAATCTCTATATTACTTTCTGTTTAATATTGGAAGAAGTACAAGTATGTATTATAAACATTAATTGTAATTACAGCAAAATTTCATTATATATAAACAGGGTGATAACAGATCCTTTCAAACTCATAGGGTTGTTCTAGTAATTGAAATAATCGATGTGTAATGTTTTTCAATGTACCTGGTACTATGAGAAATTAATGTCTTTACCATTATGATTAAATGCTACTATAAGCAATAGTATGTGCTTTATGAAGTGCGTTTACATGCACTATTTTAACTGAGAGAGATAAGTAGGACATGGATTTTTATCCTTGATTTACTTATAAGGAAAAGAAAAGTTAGAAAAATTATTTGTTGAATATGTTTATCTATTCAGTATAGAGACAGCGTAGCATAGTGATAAATTACAGACTCATTCTAAAGTTGAATTGTCTGAGTTTCCCAGCTTTGCCACTCATCGAACGAATGCCCTTGACTACTTTACTGAATTGCTTTATTCCTTGTGTTCCTGATGACAGTAAGTCACTTATATGTGCTCATTAAATGAATAAAATAGGAAAACTGGTGGTTTTTTGGACATTCTTATTAAGCAACCAAATACTTGTTACAGAATCTGCTTCTTCCAAGTTATCATAATAAAGCACTGCCTCATTCTAATATCTAAGGATGTTTTTTCTTTCACCTGAAACTACAGAGAGCATTTTTGTTTAGACTTAGGTTTCAGTGGTGTAGCTCCAAAGTAGCACAAATCAAGAATAACTTCAGGTTTCCCTGAGAGCAAATATGGGAGTCAGACACATCTAAAGGACCGTATGCCCAGGAAAGTTGTTTGGTTTCCAGCTTCCCTGAGGATCAAGGTGCTCTATAATACATAGTCTCTTTGTAAGAAATGCATAATTGCCCCCTACCCAATATAGAATCAACTGAATTCCACTGGAAAATTATCTCATATTCTGTCATTAAAATCTTCACTTGAATTTTTATTTATTTTCCTGATGAGAGTCACTATGGATCTCAGAAACATTATTCAAAATCACCACCCTTTTAATTTTGCCCAAATCTCACCTGTACCTACAAAGTGTTGGAAATATTAGATCTGCTTTTTAATGCAATGCATAATCTTTTCTCTCAATGTTATTTACTGTCTCAGACTGTTAAGACAGATTAGTGATAGAGTCACTGACAGGCACATTTCTTTGTCAAACATTTTTCTGACAGACTTGGACATTTGGGATAGACTTGGAGCCAGGAGCAAGAACACTGAAAACATCATTTTTGGTGATGAGGGAAAAGAAAAGATGATAGTGCAAAAATCAGAGTTCTGAGAACATAAGCAATATAGTTCATGGATTTGATATTTCTACTCACCTACATCAACTTCAATTATTTTGACTAAGTTTAGGAGAACTCTAAATTGTTACATTATTTTTCATGGTTTGTTTCAATAAAATTATGTTTTAATTATCCAAAAGAATGTCCTGTAACCTATAAATATTTACATTATCATAATAATTAAATGAGAATATTATACTAATTAAGGTCTAATTTCAACAGAAACATAGAATAAAACTATATTTTTACTTTAGAAATGTGATTATAGTGAACATTTGCCTTCCCTGTATGGACAAGTAATAATTCTCATGTTATGATGATGCTATGAGCTGAAGTCAGTCTATCTCTTTACTGCAGAATTTGTAAAAGCATTCCAGACTCTCCAAATGTTTTAAAATAGTTAATTTATTATAGAAGAAAGAGTTACTTTACTTTGCATTTTCTTAACTGCAATAAAGTTATTGAGAACTATTAAGTAAAGTCAGGAAGGCAGATTAAATGTACTATTAAGGCTATAAAGGAAATGTGCTAATGTTAATATCTGTCCTTCAGAAGAGGCAAATTGCATGATTTAGAAAATAAAGTGAAAATTCGTATTGGGATTAGTGAAGCTAAACCCAGTTTCCTGGATAGGATGCAGGTAAGATCATTATATTCTTTCTCCTATGTCCTTATAGAAATTTTATTTGAATAGTATTATATCTCATCTACTTGTTTTATTTTTTTTTCTATTTCCTATTCATCTGGCAATAAAATTTAAGAAGACTCTGTTAAACTTTAGTTCATCTTGGTTTTATTCTGTGTATCCAGGAATTTATCTGGTCAAATGGGGGCTATATTCAGTAATAGTATTGGGCATTTTTTTTTCTTATAGCCTCAGGTTTTACAAACTAAAAGAACAAGCAAAGAAGTATTTTTAATGACCAAGGCAATAACAAAACTTGATCTCTGAGAATTTTTTTTTTTTTTTTATCTAACGTGTACTTTTTAACAATAGTAGACACAGGAAGAAATTTTATTAAATAAGAACTGAGATTACAACTCAAGATAAACAATTCAAACTTTATAATTTGTTGTCAGTCATGTCATGCATTACACCAGGATAAGTCTATTGACTTATTTTTGTTATTTGTATAATGATAGCAAGAACGTACCGTAGACAGTGAATTCTGGAGTCATTACTGAAATTCTGGTAAGAAACAGTAACCTTTTCTTCTGACTTCTGTCTTACAACTTCACCAGGGGCATGCTGTAATCACCTTGACATGCATCACCTATTGTGTCTTACTACTACATAATATAATAGGAAGTAAAAAACTGAACAATCTGATGAACTAATTAGAGTTCTGAGGAACTCAGCTAGTACTTACAATCACCTTTGTCACTTGGAATCACACTTGCCTCTGGGCCGAAATGTTAAAGATTCACATCTTACAACCTTACATTGATTCAGATTTTGTTTGCTGTCAGAAGAAAAGAGCTCAACCTATTCTGCGTCATTTAAAAATTATTTTGTTTTGCATAGAAATGTTTATACAATTTCAAATAAAAATAGAAAATAAATTCAAGTATGCTAATACCAATGCCAATATTCCCTCTTTTGCTAAATTATGTATAGTATGTTAAAAATTATTTAATAGGAGACAAACTTCACTGTTAGGGCCAATAAGTAGAACACTTTTGGCACTTAAATGTTACTACCAATTCATTTAAATTTTGTTGTATTTCTCTGTTTTAAAAAAAGATAATTTGTAAGGTATGACTAACATGTTGGTACAATCATTATAACAAGTACTCAAATTCTGACACTTTAAATGAAAGCATTAACACGAGGAGGCAATGAAAGGAGAGAGATGAGTCAGTCTTCAGTTCCTGTGTGCTTCAATACCTTCTTTTAATTATATCTGTTTCCTCCCCTGGGTCCTACTGCCATCATGGACTGTGGAAATAACCACGTGGGGAAAAAAAGGGAAAAAAAAGTAGCTACAGAATAGGGCTACAATATTTATCGACATTCATTACAACCTGAAATATAACTTCTCTGTTAACATATACTTCTCTAAGTTTGGGTGGGAAAATGAAAGCTCTTGGTGACATGTGGGAGCTGAATACATCACCCCAGAATGTGTCACTTTGGCATGTGGATTATTTTGAGCTAAAGACAGTCAGGAACCAGCAGACTCAGGAAGAGCTTTTCATTTCCCCCTTAACTGTCTAAAAGAATTTGGACAGGTGACCTGTGCCAGGGAGAGAGCTATTACCAGAGATAACTTTTTTGTATCAGAAAGACTTATCTGCATGGCATAGCAAATATTTGTCATTCTCATCTACCTGAGAATTGTCTTCCTCTCCTTTAAAGCCCCAGATAAGTACACCATTATCCTTGGCTCAGGATGTTGTATAAACTTCAATTACCTGAGTGCTGTGGAGTCTCATATTTTCATACATATAAACTTTGTTTCTCCTGCTAATCTGTCATATATCAATTTAATTATTAGACCAGCTAAAGAACATACAAGTGAAGAAGAACATTTTTCCACCCCTAGGGTCACATAGGAAACTTAACTGAATAAATAATTGCCTAAAATTTCTTCCCTTTTTTGTCTACATTCACCACTTCCCATTTCTTCTTTACTTCCTATCAGTTTGTAGTTAGATTTCAAGGAAAGCTTCTAGAAATACTCCTTTCTTATTCATCCAGCCATCTTAAAAATATAAGAAAAAGTAAAAATACACTGATCAATGCATATTTATCCTCATCACCTTTAATTTTAATTTTACCTTTACCTTTTAATTTTAATATCCTGTATATGCTTTTAGTGTTAAATAATTATCTATCTCTCTTTCTACCCCACTCTCTCTCTATTTGTTTATACAGTCAGTAGAACCCTGAAGTAAAGAAATTGGCACCTTGATTCAGGCATGTCTTGGTGTACTGCTGGTTTCCTACCTCTGACTTCTTGGAAAGCTTCAGTTTCCCTTAAAATAAAAATTTTAATAGAACCTATTTTACTAGGATGGTCTGAGGATTAAATAAAATACTTCATGTTCAGCACAGTTCAGCCTCCTCCTAGGGTAAGTAATGGTATATTGATAATGCACATAGTTTAAAGTTAAAATTGACAGTAATTATGTTGATATTGAGTTTTGTCATGAAGATCACAAATATCCCAATATTATGCTTTTTATTAAAATTTCAAGATGAAATTAGCTTTTAAAAATTGTTTATTTTCTGACTTCATTATTTCAAAATTGTTATATAAAAATTATAGAATTGATACTACTAAAATAAGTGTCAGATATCTAAAAAAACAAATACTTAACTCTTGCCTTTAAACAAGTTATAATTTAGTGATGAATGGACTTTATACATAAACACGCACATATACACATACATGACCAAATAATATTAGAAATAAAAGCAAGTAGAGGGAATTAATTATTTTTGAAAATGACAAGAAAAGACACTGAGTAACGAAGAATTAGTTGAAGGAAGAGGCTTTTGAAGAAGTGACTCAATACTGTTCTCATCTAGAGACTCTATGCTCATCTAGATTCTATTCATTCAGAAAGAAATGCTTAGAAACTGACATAAAGCATACCTTCAACAGAGAGTTGGTGAATTTTGTTGGTTTACTGTCTCTAACTATTCGGCACAGGATTAAAGATTTTGGGGTAGTGTATATATGTCAATGCTACTCTTCATCCCAGTTTAGATAGCTAGTGGGAAGCAGCTGCATAGCACAGGGAGATCAGCTTGGTGTTTTGTGACCACCTAGAGGGGTGGGATAGGGAGGGTGGGTGGAAGACGCAAGAAGGAGGGGATATGGGGATATATGTATACATATAGCTGATTCACTTTGTTATACAGCAGAAACTAATACAACATTGTAAAGCAACTGTACTCCAATAAAGACGTTAAAAAAAAAGATTTTGGGGTAGCTGCATTAGTATGCATGTGGATTAGATGACAGTTCTCTTGTTGTTTTGGTCCAGATTATTGAAAGTTCCCCAAGGGCAGTGCTGAGCCGAGGTTTGCAATGTACAATTAAACTTGAAAGTAAGCTCCCTGAATCGTCCGTCTTGTTCCCTTCGCTTAAACTAATTCAGGGCAAAAGTCAGTGAGATTATTTGAAGTTAATTTTCTTGACAATTGTTCTGATATTGTGTGTACACTATGGATCACAATTAATCCAACTTGATAGTGTTTAATTATTTACCTTTTATTTGAGTGTAGGTCTTGAATATGAAGACTCATTTCTTAAATAGTGCCACTCAGGTCACAGTAGAAATGTGGATTAAGTTCCTACTTAGTTCCAAACTCTTTAATAGATTACCAAGAAAAAATAAATAAACAAGATGTCTGGCCTGATTAGAAATTAAGAGTTTACCACACATCTTTAAATACAATCAATTCCATGGCCATTGAAGAATGAATGGCCATAGAAATTGTAGAAAATCACCAAGGTGTAAAATTATGTGAACCAAAAAGCAGACTCTTTTGTGACACTGTACTAACTTTCAGTTTCAAACAGTAGAGCAGCAAAGAAAACTATCAGAGTTCACCATTAGCATCTAAAATACTAAAAAGATGTCAGAAAAGTGTGACTCATTTATATAAAATTGATTGGGGTTCAGATTAAGGAATTATCACAATTTCCAGTTAGAAAGGATCTTGAAAATCATGAGGACTCAGCCTATTCCTACTATGAGTATAGAATAGTGGAAAACAGCTTAAGTTTTAGAGCCAATCTTCCCAGGTTAAAAACCCTGCTCAAAACTCTTACTCTCTGACCTTAAAAAAAATCTCATCTTTCACTTTTACATTTCTAAAATGGAGTCTCTTCCTCATAAATATGTTTGTTTAATTTAATATGTGCAAAGAGTAAATGGTAGTGACTCACATATACTAAATAGTCAATAAAACTCAAATATTATGAAAATTATAAGGACTGTTTCCTTTATTACCTGGTGTGGAAAAACATTTTCTGTGAAGGACTAGATTATCAATATTTTAGGCTGTGCAGGCCACGTGATTTCTCTTCCAACTGCTCAGACGTGCCACTGCAGAGTGAAAGCAGCCATAGAAAATATGCAGATGAAGAAGGATGGCTGTTTTTTAATAAAACTTTATTTAACACACTGAAATTTAAATTTCATATATTTTCATGTATAACAAAATATTATTCTCCAAATGATATGTTTCAACTACTTAAAAATGGAAAAAAGAAAAGCATTCCTAGATTGTGGGCTGTCCAAAAGTAGAGAGCAGGCTAGATTTGTGCCACGGACTGTAGTTCTCTGACTCTTGTATTATTTCAGGCAAGCCTCTTGTGCAACTTGGGCTTGCTGGCCTTGTCTATACAATGGAGATTGCAGGGTCTCCTTACCTTACGCAAAGATGTTGTAATATGCTAATGGAGAAATGTTGGAAAATTGGTCAATAGCAAACAATTGATGATGTTTATATGATGCAGTTGTAAAATTGCAGAATACAACCAGAAATTCTTACATTAAACTATATCTTTATTTTTTCCTCATTTTAAACAGTTATGACACTTGTAATCAATAGAATAGTGTCTTTCTTATTGGACTTAATGTAAGTTCCTAAAGGCGGAACTCTGCCTATTCTATCTACCCTGATCTCAGTATCTATTAGAATGACTGGTACATGGTAGGTTGTCAACAATATTAATTGAATCAGTGAATGAAAAAATAGATAAAAATAAAATAAAGCATATTCCATTATTTAATCCTATCTTTTCCACTTTCTAAGAGTTTAAACTTAACTGGATGAAATAAAAGAGAATTTGGATTACAAGCTAGTGGACTATTGTTGAAATAATCATTATTGTTCCTTTCTAGATCATCTGTTATGCCTCGGTTGTCCAAGCCCTTGAGTATGTGACTCTATCATAACTTGCCTAGAAGCCCTTTAACCAGTTTTTTTTTTCACTTTCCTTCTTTCCATTCTCAGTCATTTCTAATTATTATGATTATTTTAATTTTTGATCCAAGCTTACTGTTAAATACCAAATACTCTCAAATACTGACTTCTAGCAAATACTCTCAAATACTGACTTCTTCAATCTATTTTTAAAAATAAAAATGACCATATGAATGCATCTGTGAAATCTGACAGGTTACATGTTCAACAAATTTAGTAGGCAATATATAGCTTTTTGGAGGTATTTTGAGAAGAAAATTAACAGGCTGTATTGTTACCATTGAAAAATACTTCCTCTTCTTTTCCCTCCTCCTTCCATTTTCCAGTTCTCTAACTGATATCTTGACGTGTTTGTTCTACATTTTTTAGCACCTGTTTTCTAAAGACTAAGGATTAAGTTTATATATTTTCTACTCTTCACATTTTTCAATTTCTCTTTTCTAATAGATCGCCATTATTGCCTACCTGTCTAAGATACTGTTGACAGATTCTCTCTTATTAAACCATCCATGTTCCTGAAGCCTCAGGTAACAACCACAGCAATGATCTGCTCCAATAAATGGAGAATAAAATTCCACACTTTTTCTTAAATGAGACTAAGAGAGAGAAGTTTCTTTTGTAGTCCACAGAATCATCTGGCATTTTCCCATAGATTTACAACAGGAAGGTGATTTGGAGCTTCCACCAATGTATTACCCCAGAGCTCCTTGTAGAAACAGTAAAGAGCTTTGAATGTGTGAGATCACTTCCCACATCTTTTTAACATCCCTACTTTTCCCACTAGGTTCATCATTCTTATCTAAGAAGGAAGATTCTCATTTTCCATGCTTTTACTCTACCACAGTGTCCTTAAGGGAGTGATATGTGGGAATATGGTCTCTAGAGTGCCTTTAAATTTTCAAGCAAGTGCAATCAGAACACCCAATGGAAAGTATACCATATTCTGCTACACCAGAGGTTAGGCAGTTGGCATCTTGCCTTTTGCTTAACATGCTAGCCAGTACAACATAATTTATATTATGTCATTTGTTATTCTTAGGTAACATGCTTTGACCATTTTGCCTTCAGTTGAAAGACCTGTTATACTTAAATCTTGGATTCTGTATATTTAAATTTGGACTAAATTACTATTCAGTCAAGATACCAATTTCTAGACTTGTGGTTTAATGACAGTATTATGTCCATTGGTATGGTATCACTACAAAGGCACTCATGAATATACATTTAAATCAGTGCCATAGGTCAAGGGTTGCACTAAGGTGAAGTTATGACTGTACAATATCAGCATAAAAGGATAAAATTGATGACCAGTAAAGTCACTGTAATTCTAAGGGGCAAAAAAGATGTGATTTACACTTTATTTTGCATAGTAAATGGGGAGAAATGACCTTTTTTGTTTCAAAGAATTCATGTTCAATGAAACCCTTTAAACAATATACACTTCAATTTTTATAACCAATCTACATGAATAACTTCAAATAAGTGATTTAATTAATCATTTGAAATTATACAAATGTTTCAACTAAATGGTGTAGTTAAAATGAACTAAATGTCTTAATCCCAAACTCGTTTCTAGAAAGCTTACATTCTCAGTGGCACAGATTTATTTGAATATTCTGTCATGCAAGGCCAGTTGCTAGCCTTCATAATCTTTATACGTGTAGTCATATAAAGGCTATATTCTCCAATGTGCCTTTATGTTCTTATGTTTCCTCTTGGTTGGCGTCCTTTCTTAGTTCTAATTGCTGTCTGTCTTTATCTCTCTTTTTCTCTCTCTGACACACACACACATATACACACAAACACAGAGTTTACTGCTGTCACCTCTTTGCCATTTCTTTCTAGCTTGCATATTTTACCATTTATCTGGTAACAAAGATCTATTGTTGAAAAGTAATAGTAAGAAGAAAGAAAAGAAATGTTTGTTATCACATCCTAATTTGATTTCCTTGATGACTTTGATGCCAAAAGTGCCTTATAATTATCAGTAGAACTAATAATTATTTCAGCATAATTATGGCTGTGTATGGGGAAAACTGAGGTGATCAATAGAATTCAATGACTAAACTAGCATAAAACCATAAGTGAAGTGATTTTATAATGCAAGAAAGTGAAAAGGCAGAATCCATGTTTTATGTTCCCAAAACAAGCGGCCAAAAGAAAAGGAAGAAAAAGGTCACTCAATTCCTTCTTAATCAGAATTGAACAAATCTATGTAATGTGTTGTGAAATGTAGTTATTGACTCATTGTAATTATTGTAGTAGGTAACTCATCTCCAATTATATCATCAAAATATCCACTCTTCGAAAAACTCATTAAATTTCCTTCAATGCTAACATACTCAGCTGCTATAAATCACCTCATATTTTTTGTTACTTTTATTTCTCAGAAAAGTTTGAAAAGTTTCTTCACCTTTTGTGCTGAAACTAACCCAGAACAACACACACAAATTCCCATTTAAGTATCTATTTTGTGTTTAGCTCATCTGTAGAGATATGTAGCTACTATTATATGCAGAATTTTGAAGCTTTACATGGATCTCTACTTACAGGTTGCAGAAATTAACTTGAACAAAATAAAGATGTCAGTTTCCAAAGAGAAGTCAGAAATGTTTCACAGGGTCCTCAATGTCCAGCCCGGACTAAGGGAAGACTGGAACAGGAAACTAGAAGGCTGATAGGGAACCGAGATGTGCTAATTTCCCTCTTTTTCTCTGCTTCTCCTGTCACGTGCTCCTTCTCTCTTTCTGAAAACTGTCTCTCTCTGCTTTACTGCACAGTGGAACTGACTCTTTTGTGCTCTAGCTTTCTATCTCCCCTTGTCTCTCTTAGACTCTCTCCTCCACACTTTTTGTTCCAAACACCTGGGTATCAAGTGATGATCATTCCAACTTAGATCACCATCTGTAGCCCAGTCAACTACAGTGAGGGAGGAAATGGGGAGGATTACTTTGTTTAGAATGGCTGGGGTAGAGGGTGGGGGAGCTATTAGCCCCTAAAAGAACTAACTGAGCTCCACAACCAGTTCAAAAAATACTATCTACTTGTGATGTGTGCTTCACTCCACTTGGGATCTTGTAATCTCAAGAGGCCCTTGAGTTAGACGTTTGAATAATCAACTGCAGTAATTAGATTTCAGGATTTTCGACTTTCAAGTAAAGAAGTCTATAATGTACACAAGGTTACTTAATGCTTACAAGTTACTTTATTATAAGTTGTTTATATTGAGGCTATATCTCAGCTAACATCACTATTTATGCAAAGGTATTTGTGGAGAAGAATGAGAGATTGATTGCCATCTAAAGTTCATAATGTTCAAATGTACAAATAGAGAACAGGTGTCAGAGCTTCTCTTCCATGAAAGAGGAGAGATTATTACATAAATTCAGAAAAAAAAGTGATTTAAGAAGTAAAAGTGTGTAGCTCATGTCAAATATTTAAGAAGTTAGAAAAGATGAAAGATGAAAATGACTCTCACCTTTGCCAACATAATCCAGATATCCTATATAGAAAAATTTGCTATCAAACAAAAGTTATTGTATTTGAGATCTTAGCCAAAAGTACTGGTTTAGAAGTAAGTGGAGAGTGTTTCTATGTTTTGTAGTAGTGAGTGAAAATGAGAAGTTTCCAGGGGAAACAATATGTGGCAGAAAAAAAAAAAAAAAAAACTGTGCACAAATATCCATGACACCTTCTTTCATTTAGTTTTAAATCCCCCCCTGAGATTTATCTGTCCATATGGCTGCTCAGCTAGAAAAACATATCCTATATTCTTTTGCAACACGGTATGGCCATATTTTGGTTTAAGCAATGTGAGCAGAAATGAAACTTACAATGTGTAAATTGCCATCTACTTCAAATCCCCCCTTTCCTGATAGCAGGACTATGATGAGATTGGAAGCAGCTGCTTTGAAGCTAGAAATGTAAAACCCAGGGCTAAAGAGTTGGCAACCCTGATACCTCTCTTCTGCTTAATTCTGAGCTATTTCTTTCCAGCAAAATGTACTTTAATTCTATTTAAGTTTCTGCATGCTAACCTCCATTCATGAAAACAAAAGGTAACATTTAACTGAACTAGTTTACTTGAAAAGGAATGAGCTCATTATAATTTAAGACTGGGAGGAGTAAAACTTGCTCAGTGAAAAGTACGGGGATATATTTTGTCTGTAATAGAGATGCAGGTCCAGGCAGTATGTTAGAAAAGTGAGTTGCACTTGATTCTCTAAAGGAAAAGAAGAAATAAATAAGAAGAGAACAGATAACAGAGCTTCTTGGATTTTAGGTGGCAGGTAGGAAAGGAGCACACTGAATAGAAACATGGTGGGATTTATTAGTTCCATCCTCAAGTGAGGATTTGAGAAGCCAGGGCTTGATAAGATCAACTATATTCTGCTATCCATATTCATTTACTTCAAATATGACTTGATTCTCAGGTAAAAGTGTTGGGATTCTTTTATTGTAGCCTACACAGAACCATTGACCAGGCATGAAATAGGAAGTGACAATTTATTAGTGCCCAGAAGGTCTTACAGATAAATCAGTGCATTTGGATTTAGGCTATACAGGCAGCAAAGACTGAAAGAATGCAAAGAGAGAAGGAAATGATGTGAACAAAAGCTCAAAAGTGGAACAAGGGCCACATAGAAATACTCTGTAAATCAGATGGACAACTACATGGACCCTAAAACATAGAGTATTAAGGCTAAATTATAGAATATTAGAAAACCTGTAAACTAAATTGTTTATTTTAGAGGAAGCTGAGAGCCAAGGATTAGAATTTACATGGTTCAGAGTCATGCAATCAAACTGAGTCAGATTCACTACTAGAATCCATGGTGACTTGGTTTCCTGATCCATGATTTCTGCAGACACAAGCACAGGTTTGCATGTTTGTGTATGTGGTGGAGAGGCATAATACGTGAAATATAATAATTGTCTCTTTTTGATGTTTAACTGAGAATTTATCTTTTTAGTTTATCATAAGAAGTGTTTCCTTAAGACGATATTGGTATCTTTGAAGAAAATGAATGAATCGGTAAGACATATAAATTTTGCTTAGCTTTTTAAAGTATGAAATCAACAATGATTATATATTATTTTTACTAGATTGATGTGAAATACCTTCTAATATTCAGTCTTTTATTTGGGCTGTTTGATTCTTAATTTCTTACCATGTCTATAGTCTCTTTCTCTTTTCTTTCTTTCTTTCTTTCTCTTTCTTTCTTTCTTTCTTTCTTTCTTTCTTTCTTTCTTTCTTTCTTTCTTTCTTTCTTTCTTTCTTTCTTTCTTTCCTTCCTTCCTTCTTTCCTTCATTCCTTCCAGTTTTACACACAGAAAAGGACCTATGAACACAGCAGGGTAATAAAAAATGAAGCACTTTTCCACATAACAGGACTTTTCAAGAGATTCAAATGAATACCTACAGAGACATCATAACCATAAAGGGGCAGCCAAGATCCAAACGGAAAAAAACATGTGCAGAGCTCAAACTTTGCCCAAGGAGACACTGATTTAACTGAAAACCATCATTAAAACACTCTTCTACGCCATTCAAGATCAAACACTTGCACTATAATTGACTCTAGGTTTGCTACTTCTTCTGTGTGCTCGACTTACCAGTTTCTTAATAGAGAGACACTTTAAATGGTTTGGGCAGGACCTCAGTAAAGGAATCAAGAGACGTTTCAATCCACCAAAGAACTATCTTTCTGAAAGAGTACAAGAATCAGATGGCAACTCACTGAATTACGTTACCTGTTTGAATGTTACACATTTACATTCAATGTCTTATGACCCTCACTTCTTAGAGCTGTCTTTTGGAATGATGAGAATTTTATCTGACTACACGTGCGCCCATGGCTCCTACATCTCGTTTTAACCTGGACTTCCGTTCTTCTTCAGTTTCAGAGCCGTCCATCACACTGCTGTTCTGCTTTGTCCTCCGGTTCCTTTGTGTTCCCTAAATCAGAAATAAGCACACCTTCCCTCCAGTCACCTGTATGGAGTCCTCCCCATTAACCTACCTTGCCAGGTGGAGGTAAGGATGGAAGACAAAAGGTCGCTGTCCCCTAGAGTGTGAACTGTAACATCGGTGCCCCTGTCTGTCTACTCTTGTATCCCCTGTGTCTGTCATGAAGCCAGGTCCACATAACAATAAATGTTAGCTGAACGAATACATAAAAAAAAAAAAAAAAAATGTGAAGCTTGTGATTGATCTAATAGCAACAGTTCATTGAAAATAACCCTAAAATGTGGAAACTATTTTACCTTGACAATATGTGGAGCATTAATACTCACTAGAAACAATGTGATCTCATTTCATTACACTTTGCATACTTAAGTGTTCCCTATTGTATTCTTCTATATACTTTCAAATCAGAAGCATGACAGCTCCTTTGTATGCTGAACTACCACATGGTAGATACATCTTCCAAACAAGGGTTTGTGCACTTCAGCAGCTCAGCCAGAAACAAGTTTTTCAATAAATATCTTTCCTTAATTGTCTAGCTCATTAATGATTTTTATTACATCTGAAAGTGTGCCAAATCCCTTACGGAACTCAATTACATTTCAAGTGAAAAGCACAATACATGTAAACACTGAGATCTTATATAAAGAAAGATTTTTTTCCTCTTTTTTATCCCTCCCACTGAGACACTTTAGAATTTAAAACTATAATGTCTCCTGCTTCATGCATCAACACATGATATAATGTAGAATATAGTGAGATTGAGAGCAGGTGAAATGCAGATGCTAGCTCCCGAAAAATGTTCTAGAGAGGAAAAAAATAAAACAAAGTAGGATTTCAGGCTCTGAACTTAACCCTTTTTTTTGTATATGAAATAAGGAAGGGATTCTTGTAAAATGATTTTTACTCCCTCTGGAGAGAGCAAACTTATTGGGTAATAGGTTATCCTTCAGCCAGCAACAGCGCAGCTATAAATCTACAATGTACGGAATCAACAGAATTCATTACTTGTCATTGAATGTAAGGCTTAGAAACCTCAATGGAGAAAAATATCAAACTATATGTGCCTGTTCTTTCTGTATTTTTCTCATTTTGTAAGCATTTTAGGTGAAACAGTTGTGTCTATTACTGAATTTATCTTTACAGGAATGTTATGGGTTTGTAGTAAATATTAAATAACAATAATTAGGAGAGCCCAGAAGAAAAATCTCACTTTAATTTTAAAGCAAGAAATCTTACAAACAATAGTTTTATTAGAAAACAATGTACATCAGTAAATACATTTAAATTATAATATAATTTGTGAGTAGAATTAGCATGGTCCTTTGTTCTTTATACTTAGATATTTCCCTCACATTATATTTAGAGAAAACTGTTTCAAAATATAAACTCTTCATATCTAGCTCAAAAGCCATACTTATTTCATGGAATCACATAAATGATATCTAACAGGATGACTGCTAGTTTTGCATAATGGTTGTGATTCTAATCTAGATAGAGGAAAAAAAATCTTTTAAAAATATGCCATAATAAAGGTCATCTGATCATTTTAGCCTTCAGAATGAAGACAAGCAAACATGACAGTGATCATGAGAATAGGGTCTATAAACCATAATCAAATTATTTGGTTGAAATGAAATATTAGGATACTATTTGAATAAAAATCTGCAAATGTTTGAGTGCTAATTATATCAGTCATGATTTGACCACAAATGTTAAAACCTTAGCAACGTAAACCACTGGATAGACAAATCCCTGATAAAGAGTAGAGGTAAGAAATTCAGAATTAACTGCAATATAAGATATAATTATGGAGAATGAAGATGATGGTGATGCTGATGGTGATGATGATGATGTCTCGCAAAATAAATGTCACTACATTCTTTAAAACTACAGAGAACTGGGGCTTCCCAGGTGGCGCAGTGGTTGAGAATCTGCCTGCCAATTCAGGGGACACGGGTTCGAGCCCTGGTCTGGGAAGATCCCACATGCCGCGGAGCAACTAGGCCCATGAGCCACAACTACTGAGCCTGCGCGTCTGGAGCCTGTGCTTCGCAACAAGAGAGGCCGCGACAGTGAGAGGCCCGCGCACCGCGATGAAGAGTGGCCCCTGCTCGCCACAACTAAAGAAAGCCCTCGCACAGAAACGAAGACCTAACACAGCCAAAAAAATTAAAATTAATTAATTAAAAAAAAAAAAACACTACAGAGAACTGAGGTACTTTTACACTTGTAGGTAGAAAAGGCTTAATTTAAGAGGGTGCTGATTTTTAAACTGGTTCTTAAATGAAGGTATACAATTTAATATACAGTTCAGGTGTTTTAAATGGCTTCAATGCATCTAGAAATGTTACAGAGGAGTACGAAAGAAAAAGCAGTGCAGTTTAACTAGAATAACACCTTAATATGTTGGTTTAGTGATAGGCAAATCCTGTTCATTGTGATTGGATAAGGAAAGCACTGAATTTTGATGGAAGCTTGATTCACTATACAAAAATTTCTGTTTTTCTTTATTTTTACTGTTTTACACATTTTGAGTAAAGAGACTTCTCTTGCTTAATCACACTAAGTGAAATTGTTTATGATAGAATCTGAATCAGTTTGACTGGGGTTTACATAAACTAAATTAAGAAATTTTGTGAGACTATTCTAGAGAGTTGTGTTTTACTAAAAGTAAAATAAAATCTGGAGTGCGACATAAGGCTTCATATTTTTGCATTTAATTTAATAAATATACTTTTGAAGCTAATAGAACATTTCAATACAGTAACTTTTAATATCTTACACTTGTACTATTTCTTAAGCATTATTAACTGTGTATTACTAAAGCAGAAGTTATGCCAGAGAGGCCAAATCTACTTTGCTCATCACAAGGCCAATGCTGTCAGATCACCTGCCTCAAAACAAAGGTTCAGAGAAGAATGAATAAAGTATTACATGAATACTAATTTAATGGAATCCACTGCATTTTGAACATAAATATTTTCTAAACTAGTAGTCTTTAAATGTTTTTGATCATATACTCTTTAAAATAATGCCCGAACTATGTAACCTCAGGGAATGTTGTTTAGTAGTATGTGTAATTATCTGTCATAAATTTAAATAATTTTATGGAATATAATCTATGTTGTATTATAAGTATTGACATGTTAAAATAAAATCAACACATTAGTTTCAAAATATACATCCAATGTAATAGAAATATCAGAGTAATTTTAATACTATGATCATACATTTAGTAATTTTATATCATTTGTTTCCTCCTTTAACACAAATTCATTTATTCTGGGCTCTTTTTGTTTGTTTGTTTTGGCAACACAGCGCGGCTTGCTGGATCTTAGTTCCCTGACTGGGGATTGAACCCAGGCCCTCGGCAGTGAAAGCACAGAGTCCTAACAACTGGACCGCCGGGGAATTCTCCATTTATTCTTTAAAAAATTATTTATTGGGTGTCTGATATGCATTGGTTATTGTTCTAGACATTGACATATGTGGTGGTGATTCCTGCTTTCATCCTCCAATTTCTGTATAGTTTACATTGTCTTCTAGATATCCTGCTTAAGAGATCAAGGCATGCACACATTTATCGTTAAATAACATGTTGCTCTTATGAGTCTGAATATTTATAGGATTTTTAATATTCTACCTTTTTAAAGAAAAACTCAAATATCAGTGTTTTCATCTAAATAGTTGACATTTTAGAGAGCCTTTTCAATTTTGGAACTTAGGTCAACAAGTTATATTTTTTGACTATTGTTCTGATACTGTTCTTTTTTTCCTCATTTTTCTTTTTATTCAGAAATGATACAATTCCTAAGGGTCAGATGGAAAGATAGTACATTAGGATGTAGCTCAACTTGAATAATTAAAAGAAAAGAAAAAGAAATTCCACAATAGAAAACTATTGTCTTTAACCCAGTTTCTAGTTTTAAGACAGTTCATAGATACAGAACTAATCGTTTCAAGAATAGAATAGCCCAGTTCATCTTGGGGAAGGGCTCTACAATACCATCCAGTATATATCATAATCATATCCCTATACTTCCCAAAGGACCTGTGGACATTAACCGGAGAAACTATATATTGGGGAAATAGACCCAAATTAAAATTTTAATTAAATTTTTAAAAAATTACTTTATTATTATTATCTTATTTAAACAACTTCCTATTTATAGGAAACTCAGTAAAGCTCATTTAAGAGATGGGACTGCAAGATTGAGCAGTTATTTTTGCTTGATATCATAAGGTGGCTACCTTAATAACACACATCTGTGTTTGCTCGCTGTGGTTCCTACCTCACTGCCTTTGGCCTTACTCCTGTTTCTGGAATTACATCCCTAATAAAGGGATTATAAAATTTATGACCAGAAAGTTTTGTATTGGGCTCTGCTTTGGGGGGAACACAAGCTAAGACAATTTATCTATACCCTGAAAAGTCAGTCTGAGAAATGCCTTTTTTGAGGTTTTGCTTTGTTAGACACTTACTGTCTGAGGATTACTTATGAATTAACTTTGATTTTAAGAATCATTATGTTTCTGGAGAGCCAATCGTGGTGCCTCTCTTTCTTTTCTCCAACAAGTAGGGAACACTTCCAGCATGAGCCATTTCCTCAGTGTTAGAAATACCACAGCACACCAAGGGATTTAAAGTCTTAGATGATACCTGACATAGCTATCTTATTTTTATGACACTTTACGTCAGTCACCCAACTAATAATAAAACAGTCCCCCACTCCCACCCCATCAGCTAGACCCAAGACACCAAAGCTAAGGGAAAATTAGATAAATGTACCCCATCCTTCTTTTAGTTTACTTCACCCTGAAGCATACTGTTTTCTAGGCACTTGGCTATGGTTCCCTCTTTGCATGTACATCTTATTTAAACACTGGGATATTTTAAGTTGTTTTGCAGCTCAATTTTAAGTTGTTTTTTTCTGGGAAATATATACTCTCTCTTCTCCAAAGCTTACTTTTATTTTACATATATATATATATATATGACTATATATAAATAATATATATATATATTATATATATATAAAATTTATATATCTTATATATATGTCTATATATATAAAATATATATATATATATATATATATATATATATATATATATACATATACATATGTTTCCCCATTATTTAATCCCTCAAGTTTCTACATTGGATTCCCAGTCTCCTTACTTTGATGGTCTGTTTGAAAATGTTTCCTTAGTTGTTACACTCAGCTGAATAACTCAGATATACTTTCCATTCACCATATGCATATTCCCCTTTGTATCACTGAGTATCGATGATATAGCAAAGTAAAATCTTTATCTGATAATTTTCTCATCTGAGACACCCAAAGAACGGTCTCCTTGAATGTTTTTTCTCTCGGAGGGTAAAACTATTATTATTATGTTCACTAATATGTTTTATCATTTAGTAAAGACATTGTGATTGTTAATTTGTGGAGACTCTAAATTCTGAAGAGTGTTATTGTTTGTTTTCTATCTGGTTTGGCAGACAGTTAACTTGGTTGGACTCACTTGCAGGTGTCAGCTCAAATCTCAGTCCTGTTTTTTCATTCTTAACTAGGATGTATATTGCCTTCCTTGGTTTTTACCTGGTTTGCGTATCAGCCAGGGATTTGGGCAGCACTTACAGATTTTTAGATTCCTGATCTCTAGTTCAATTATTTTCAGAATTTTCCGCTAGACTTTTCATCCTTCGTTTTTGCCCTGACTCTTTCCTTTAGTTCCTCAGGCTGGAAAGACATCTACCAGAATTTTATCTTCTTAATGTGGCACCAGTTAGTGCCAACACCTTTCTTAATCCCATCAATATTGTCCCTACTTTCCCGAGAATCTTTTTCTATGTAGGAGATGTTTTCTTACTATTCATCATGTTGAGTCATTTTTCTTGGACAATTTCTGTCATGCTGAATTTCTGACAATTTCTGTCATGCTTGGACATATTTTATTTGTCCATTAGTGGGCAGGAAACGCATTCAGCTTTTTGATATCAGGTTACCACAAAAACATTTTTATGGGAAAGATTATACCAAAACATTCAGATGCATTTGTATCTTATTGCAAAGAGTAGATTTTCAGTAAAAATGTGCAGCATCTATACTGTATCACTAAGTAGGAACTTTATTCTCTTTCCCTTCTTGTAAATGATAATCCATGAAAAGAACAGTGAAGACATTCCCATATATTTATCTGTGAATGAGTTACTTAGAAAGTGGAATTCATTGGCATAGCATGGGAAATCTTACATATTACATTGAATGAGACAAGGAATTATATTTGTTGTTGGAAAATACAATTGGACGCTAACTTCACCTTAAATCATCTTATGAAAAAATATAGGAACTCTGTGAGAAAACAGTACAGACACTAAACAGAACTATCTCAGACAGTGTCCTGGTAGTGAGATAGGTCAGGAAAAGTGAACAGTGGTGAGAAGAGACCAAAAAGAATTCTGAGTATTCACTGAACCTGGATAGTGACCATCTTTTTATGATGAAAAGCTGATTGCTCATAGACAGTCATCATGACCTTTTTTAAACTGATAAATTAACCCCAGTGAATCAAATGGAATATTGTTTCCTAAGCACATTTTCTTCATCTTACTCTTCTCTTGAAATAATGGGCCACTTGATGTTACTAATATGTCACCAAGCAAAAGACAATGTTCACCATTGGAAGTATTTATGTTCCAGCTGGACAATTCTGTGTTGGGACTGTTGTGGACCCAAGGATTAGAAGAGGGACATAGGAGGAGAGTGCTGTTGTATATGATGTTTAGTATCACTCCAAATTTGAAGTATAATAATGCAAATATTTTATTTGCCCATTAGTGGGCAGGAAAGGCATTCGGCTTTTTGATATCAGGTTACCACAAATACATTTTTATGGGAAAGATTATACCAAAACATTCAGATGCATTTGTATCTTATTGCAAAGAGTAGATTTTCAATGCTAAGCAGTTGAGAGTTTACTGTTAGCAGTTTTTAATTTCCTGCCTTAAGAACTGCTATGTGTCATGACTGCTGACACCTTAGTCTACAGTCCACTCAGGATGTAAAACAGGGTAACTCTTCCACAGACTTCTTGCTACTGGAATACTGGCTCGATTACAAGGGGTTTTCCTCCTGGGACTGAAGCAACTTTCTTCTGCTGTGATGATTTCTTCCCTCTCTAAAGCTATACTGGGCTTAGGACCCACACTTCCCTGGTCTCAGAATGTCAGAGAAGGAATCCTATACTCCCTCTCTCCCTAGGGCAGGCTGAGGCCCACAGTTTAATTTAAATCAGGTAAACTGTAATAATTGGAAACTGCAGGGGTCTAAGACAATTTGTTAAAACTGCATACCTGTGAAACAGAAATGGCTGAATTGTGAAAGACAAGTCCCAGACAGGGATGGTCTATTTTATATTGTTTGAAATGAAATCTTAGAAATCAATAACACCAGGCCAGGGAAAACAGACCTATTATAGAGAAACCCAAGTTCTCAAATGACAAGGAAAAATAAAAAAAGAAGAAGATATTGGCCCCTGTTTATAAAGCAATCACACATACACACACACACGCACATAAAAACACACACACCCAGACACAAAAATTCACACCACACAACCCAGCCACACGCAGGTGAACTTATAGATTCAAATTTGTTATCTTTTATAAGTAACTTGATTTTCATGTTCTCTATTTCACTTCTGGGAATAACTAATGATATAAAATTTATGAATAGATTGTTTCATAAACATTCCTGGAAGATAGATGCAAAGAAGCCAAGATGACTACAGAAGTTGAATGGGAGAAATATGACCTCCTGAAAAACATTCGCACAAGAACAACAATTCAAAAATACATGTAGATAATGAAGATCATCCATACAAAGAAAAAACATTATCTGGGAAATATTAACAAAAAATGAAAAGCTGAAGAAGGCATTTAGCTTCATTGGATCCAGCCTACCATGTGACGTGAGAATAAATTTTAATTAAGGGAGAGTAAACAGAACAATCAGCAAGGCCGTTCAGAGAGAGGGGACTTCAAGCTAAGTGGCCAGGCTGTAGTGTCTTTCAATGGCCCTGGATAATTAGAAGAGTAAACGGTCATCTGAGGAAGGTAAAATCCTAATCCATTGTCTGTAATGTCAGTTGGTTTTCTTGGCTGTGAATGCATTTGGTGTGCATTGAATATTCTGTCTCTCAGAGACTGCCAAGTTTCTTTGGATTTATGCTCCATTGAAGAGATACTTGGATTTATTATAAAAAAGCATGAACAAAGTCCTATGCAGTGTGGTAGACAAGTTTTAGGTTAGAGGGCATAGTGGACATGACTAACAAATAGGAAGTAATCTCCAGAATTCCTCTTACATATAGGAAAACAGTCAGTAGTTAAATCTAGTGGATTTTTTTCTACTCTCAGAACTTCAATGGGATTATGATAAAATTTTATTTATCAAAAGACACCCTGAAATAAAGTAGTTATTACAGAAAACTTATACAGTAATTACTGTCTCATTCCAACATCACTGGGTATTTCCTCAAATCATGTATCAGTTGTGAAAAAAACCCAAAATACCACTTCAAGAAATAGGTATTATTTGATCGTAGGAAAGATAGTATTTTGAAAAAGTGAACTTTCAAAGCTATAGTATTGTTCAAAAGAAGTTTATTGAGTATTCTTAAATGTCGTGTGCTTTTGCTGATCTGATTGACATGTGGGTGAAGAAAGATCTGTCACTATTTGGTGACAAAGTAACATGTATTTTGGAAATCCTTTTCTTTCTTTTTTTTTATTTATTTAATTGTTTCGCTTCTAAGAGCTCCCCATAGGAAACTAATTCTGCTTGTTCTTTTTCAAATACTGTACTGCTTGAGGACTTTGACAAACTGTGTAATGAAGGGTTTAGTCCCCAGTAATGAATGTCACGATCTTAACAATAAGATCCAACAAACAATTTGAAGTGATGTAGTGAACACTGACTATGCCATCAAGCACACACAGAGTCTGACTGGTCTAAATAATTACTGGAGTTTGGCGGAGATACAGTTTGCACAGCCCAATACGATGGCACCTGCTGAGACTTTGCATTATTTTGAAAGATAATAGGTTCTTCCAAAGGAATGAATGCTTTCTAGTACAGTAATTGAATGCAGGCATCAATACACTTGCTTTCTTTGCGTTCTTGAGAATCTTTTTATTTAGGGGTTGTGTTTTGTCAGCCATGTTATATTTTAAGCAGTGCCAATTAGTCTTGGTATTATTATTTATTGAGTCCCTTCAAAGAAGAATCAGTAGTAGACATTTGGGAGACGTGGTTGCAAAGGACAAAATATGTACTGCTAATGTATTATAATTATGTATTGATTATTTAATTTTATATTATATAGTATATACATATATACATATGTATATATGGACAAATGGGGCTGAGGCAAGTTTATTCAAGGCACTGATTGTGGAAGAGTTTATTTTTTTTTGTCTTTTTCTACAGTTTTGATTATATTATCTTTTTTTGCTTTTTCATACTGACCTTCCTGTCTAAATTGAGCATAGTCTAGGACTAGACAAGGAGGTAGAATATTAGAATGGATAGATAACAATGACACCATACTTAGACTGCTGGTAGAAACTTTTTTTCCCTTGCATTGTCTTGAAGGACTAAAAATGACACAGGAAAATAATTTCTGTAGTTTCTTTTATTACAAGCAAGGGGTTTGAGAGACAGAAACTTCATGATAGGACCCCAGGCACTGTCCCTGCTGGGTTATTATTGGACATTTGAATGAATTAGACCACTGGAATCTACCAGAAATAATAGCACTATACCTGCACTTCAAGAAAAGGTGTCTTTCTGTGGTTCCCAAAGTGTGACTCATTTTTAATTACACTGCCTGATCTGAAATAAGAGGACACAAAGCTGGCACAATTTCTTATTCAGATGGTGAGGACTAGGTTAGGTCTAGGTCTTTTAGAAAGTTTTATGATAATGTCTCTAAATGCAGAAGCTTGCAGTGAGATGAGACAATGTGGAGATGGAGCATGTGGGCCCATCATTAAAGAGCTGAGGGATTCAGGGCAATTCTGACTTTGTCGAATTACTTTTAATGTCAGTCTCTGCTATAATTTTTGCCTTACCGATTGTCCTTTCTACCTTCCAAATTTTGAAACTTTGGGCCATTCCTCTTCGCCGTGTGTTTTCTCATGGGGAAATAGAACTAATTGTCAGAGTTGAGAGTGACAAGTAGCTAGAGGGGATTTTTTCCCCTTTATTGATTATGAAACTGCAACAAGTCTCCTCTGAAGTATTGTCATTATTTACACGAAAGCAATACAGTGAAAGTTATCAGCTGGGAATCTCCTGTAATGCCACTATTGTGCATTTCCTTACGACTGATCATCTATCTGAAAACACAGGCAAGGTAGGTCTGTATTTTTATTAACCACCATGAATTTATTTCTAGACCTCCCAAGAAAATGCAGGCCCCTCTAGATACAGGTTAAAACAATCCAGTTTTTTATTTATTCAGAAAAAACACTCATCAACACAAATAAAACTTCCCTTTAACCATACAGGTTTACTAAAAAGAAAATCTATAGGTTGATGAAATATGGCATAAGTTCATTTAGAGAATTAAGCCTTGAATTTACGACATTTTAAGTGAAAACACATTGTATTTCGGACCATCCAAGTAAAAGACTGGGGAGATAAAGGGAAGTTAGAGTGTATATGGCTGAAAGAGAGTCAATAGTATTTATTCCTAAGGAATTCTTATAACAGAAAATCAAAAGATTAATTCTCAAATGAATATGGGCCATGCTCTTGAGCCTACAATCATTGTATTTATATAATGATTCTTATATTCCAGTTATTATTCAAAATTATATATGTAATTATATACATATGAATTATATATATATGTATTGTATATGTAATACTCATTTTTTTAAAACCTATTCCCTATAGATAGGGAAAATGAGGCATGTAGTAACTAAGTAGCTAGGCCCAGGTCATATGGCTGAGAGACAGCTGACTTGAGATTTAAACCAGTGCAGTCTGGCACCATTGTTCAGGATTTTAACCATTATGCCATATTGCCTCCAGAAGAAATACCAAATTTCAGCAGGTATATTAAATATTTTTAATCTAAGTATTAGTTTAAATTGCCCAAATTAAATTATTCAAATTAATGATACACCTGACAAATTGATATTTCTAAATGACAGTATTCAACGATGGTAATTACATAGGAATATAGGTTCCTTTCATATGTTATAATGGGTTTCTAATTTGGCTCAAACTTTTTTGAGTACAATTTAGCAATATATGGAAAGATCCTTTAAATGTTTTCTTTGAGCAAATAATGGTACTTCTAATATTATTTTGCAAGAAAATAATTGAAAACAAATACGTGAGGACCATGCCAACATATATTTTCTGTGTTTTTCCCTGCTGTGGCCATTTGCTAGAAAAGTTTTTGAGGTACATTTTGTTGAATGAAATATTCATTTAACGATTGATATTTATCATGAATTATGTATAACATTATAAATTCATAATCTACATGCTTCCATATAGGAGATTATTTACAAAAGTTATATTCTATCTTTAAAAGATACATTATGTGACTATAAAAAGCATGCTGGGGGCTTCCCTGGTGGCACAGTGGTTAAGAATCCTCCTGCCAATGCAGGGGACACGGGTTCGTGCCCCGGTCTGGGAAGATCCCACATGCCGCGGAGCAACTGGGCCCATGAGCCACAACTACTGAGCCTGCGCGTCTGGAGCCTGTGCTCCGCAACGGGAGAGGCCGCGATAGTGAGAGGCCCGCGCACCGCGATGAAGAGTGGCCCCCACTCGCCGCAACTGGAGAGAGCCCTCGCATAGAAACGAAGACCCAACAGAGCCAAAAATAAATAAATAAATAAATAAATTTATTAAAAAAAAACAAAAAAGCATGCTGATGATGCTTCTGATGATTATAATGATGCAGGTATGTAGGTATGGAAATGGAATAATTTAAAAAATATTATTAAATAACATTAGGAAAAGTTATTCAATAAAGCAGAATATATACTATGATTATAGTCTGGGATATTTGTGATATACATGCACATACTATAATACACATATATGAATACATACATACATAAAATGATTACATTTTGGAATACAAACATACATATCTAATTATCTGTACTGAACCCGTTTTAGCCTATATCTGGAAAGGTACTAATCAAAATATTCAAAGTGACTCTGTTTTATTGGTATGCAGTTTTGTTTACTGTTTGCTTTATTCAATGAAAATGCATATGGTTTGTAAATAAATAATAGAAATAGAAATACTTTTGAGTCAAGTGAATAAAATAAAGGCTTTATCTATATGGACATATTTTAAGCCATATCTGGCTGGCCAAATATAACACTGCTTTTGTATGTAGAAAGTTCTCCCACCAACATGTAAGAAGCATTAGTGTCTGGAATATTGTATAAAATAGATACATGCTATTAATTTGCACATACCTCTTAGTTCTGGAGTGTGAGGTTTGAAAAGAGAGGGCCAGCTTTTATACTAAGAGATAAGATTCTGTGTATTCTAACATTCAAGTGTCCTGTTAATTTAACAGGGTCATCAAAAGGAAGAGTAATAGTGAACTGACAATACATAGTCCTTTCCCTACACACATAAATATGTGCTTCTAAATACATATCATTATCTTATGTAGCTCAGTTTTTTAAAAAGTATATATATATTTCCAACATCTTAAAAACTGAAAATCTTGTCCTATACACACTCAGTGAATTTATTCTTTTAAAAGTTGTCATTGTAAATAAAACAGATTGCAAAAAATTTTCTGAAATAGAAAAACAAAAATTTTGTGACCAAAACTACAATTTACAAATGATATTGAATATTATTTGTGGAGCATGCTTTATCATTAATTCATGGTGTCTTCCATTATCATTAATAGTATTTAATTTTCTAGTGTGTGATAATGAACATTATTTGTAAAAAAAGCATTATCTTATTTACATAGCTTTGGAAACTTTTGATAAATGGATATAATCCCTCCTACTAAGTGTGACAAGGTTTTTGCTAAATAAAAGTGGACTTCTGAACAAGCATTTAAGATAAATGAATAAATAAACATTATATTGTAGACAGTACAGGACCTTGTGAAAACTACAAAAGAGTACTAATTAGAAAATAAGCTGTAAGAAGCAATGTGTTGATTTATTTATTTCTAGTTTTGTTAGTTTTATAAATTATATAATTGTAAAAATATAAAATCAAATGTGCCAACATGAAACTTTATTTTCACATACTGAAACTAATATTTGCTTTGAATGGTGTCCTAGCCCATTTGGGCTACAATGACAAAATACCACAGACTTGGTGGTTTAAAAACAGCAGAAATGTATTTCTTACAGTTTTGGAAGCTGGCAGTCTGAGGTTAGGGTGTTTGCATGGTTGCATCCTGGGAGAGCCCTCTTCCTGGTTGTAGACTTCTTGATGTGGCCTCAAATGGTGGAAGGCGTTAGGGTGCTCTATGTGGTCTCTTTTATAAGATAACTGATCCATTCATGAAGGCTCCATCTTCATGACTTAATCACCTCCTAACACCATTACATTGGGTATTAGGATTCCAGCATGTGGACTTGGGAAGAAACAAACATTCGTAACATAGTTAAATATCCAATTTTCTAGAGGGAACTTTAATGAGTTTAAGTGGCTGTGAGTTTACTGAAAACCAAACATTCACTGAGGAGTGAAATCTTGTCCTCAGTGTCACTATAGATCTCCGAGTTCCACATGGACACTGCAGTCTCCTCATCCCAATGGCTACAGGCCCATGGTCCCTTGCTCCACTGAGTTCTCTACCCTTCTTAAGGCAAGGGGTGGGGGTCAGAAAAACATTTAGGTGCTCTTCCCACTGTGCTGGGTCTCTGGAAAACATAAAGATCTGTGACAGGCCCACTATGATGACACCACCACTGTTGTCATTCTATGGTGGCACACAGAACTCCGTGGACACTTCTCCCTGTGGTTGCTTGTCCTTGCTCTCTCCTGCTTCCTACATAATGTTAAAATGTGAAAAAAATATTTTAAAATTCTTATGGAAAATTTTGCAAAAGTTTTCTGATAATTTGTGTCAAATTTATTCATCAATTTTACATTTTTCAAATATTGCTATAATTGAATATGGTATTTATCATTAACTTGTTTAATGACTTTTGGAATTAAGATTCAGACAATATTTTTTGGATGGATTTTTTTCTGATTTTTGTTCCACAATAGCAGAAATAACATAAGGATTATATTGCATATAAATGTTTGTTAAATTTCTGATATATTTGAAACAGATCACCATCTATGGAATGTATATTTCTCAAAATAAAACCATTTCTTACCTATCAAACAAAAATAACTGCTGGTATAAAATAATCTGGATGTAATTTTTTAAGTGTTTATCTCTGAGTGAATTTTCTGTCAATGTTTTCTAACCCTCCTCAAGTAAATTTTGACATTAGAAACTTTCTGAGAAATTTAGTCATTAAATTTTCAACTTTATTAATATTAATTGTCAAATGCATCTTTTAATCTTGTTTTAATCTTTTGCATATTTTTGTTTTCTTAAATAGTATCTTAAATATGTTTTAATATAGGAGAAGGAAAGGAACTCAGCACTATTCTTTTGTAAATGTTTTTGTAAATTTTCTGTAATTTTCAGCCATTTTTATTCTTTCATATGAACTGTAAATTTAGTAGTTACAGAAGCAAATCATATAGCACTCAATGTATGATTGGAATCTTATTACATTAATAATTAATTTAGGAAGAAGTGCCACTTTGATGACTTTATCTCCAGAATAAAATTGTCTTTACATTAACCCAGATATTATTTTATTATATTTCGCAAAGTTTTATATCTTTCAATAAAAAGTACAATTCTTTTCACTTAAGTCCTGTTACTTTCTGTTATATTTATGCCTAAATATGTTTATTTTTCTAATTTCATTTTAATTATATATGTTATTTATTAAATCTTTTATAAACTGCAGTCATTTCATGTTGAATTTCTCATATGTAGGGATTATAACAAATTTTCAAATAAAGTTAATCTTTTCTTCTTAAATATATGTGTATATCTTTGTATGTTATATATATATTGTATGTAACGTATATATAACTGTTACATTTTATTCTTATGATATTATCTAAAATATACAAAAATGCTGAATATTTTGGTATGTAGAACATCATGAATGCTTTATGGAAATAATGTTTAATATTATTTAATTATTTATCAAGTACCATGATATCAATAACTTAGATCCTGTGTCCTCAAAATATCTTGACATTGTTCTTTCTCCTGCATTTTGTTACCTTAATTAATGGCTATAGATTCCTTTAGAGGATTGGGTAAATCATTCACGTATACATATTTGTGGGAAATTCAGGGCTCATCCTCTTAGAGCAGGCTTATACTTCAGTCAATGGATTCTAGATCTGATAACTGGATCAAGTCTGGGAACTGGACAAGAGATTATGAGTTGTATTAGGACAGCTCTTCTCAGCATACTTATAATTCCTCCTTTATATATGGTCATTTTAGATAGTCAGTCTTTATTGGCTATCCATTAATCTTGCATCTGGGTACATCATGTTCTATTAACCATCTTCATATCTCTCTACAGGTTAGGACCCCTTGGCTGCAAATCCAAATTTTCTGCTTACTACAAAAATTATGTAATTTTGGCTCATTACCACCACCTGACCTTTATTACTTTAGGATCCTATTATCTCCATTGCTACTAGGAGTCCAGTTTTGTAACAGTGTTCTCTACCATCAGCCTTGGTCACCAGAGGGTGACCATCACTGTTTCATGGATGGTGACACCTCTCTCAAGCAGTACATTTCATTTTTCTTGCATTTTTACTTCACTCATGTATCCAATTGCTTTTTCCAAATTTCCAAGAACCATCTTAGCAAGATGTTAACAAGTTCTACCAGAGTCCTTGTCAAACTGTTAAATCTTACAGAAGGAAGAGTCTTTCCATATTGCTAAACCTTTCTTTGTTCAACTTTAAGTTTCACAGTACACACTTAATTCAGCACATTCAAAACCAGGGCCCATGCATATTCTTCCAAATCCTCTTTGCCAGTATTTGCTAGATCCTGCAATGACTTTCAGATATAGCCCAGCATATCAGTAGCTAGTTTGACTTATGACTTGACTCTTGTGTTGGTTTCGTTTCCAGTGTGTAGTTGGGCGAAGTTCCTAGTGTAGGCATGTTGTCTTGCAAGTCAGAGGCCTCTCCATCATCAGGGAAGAGGAGAGTGCTGATTTTTAAGAGGAAGAAGTTAATTCACAGGGTTCATGGGTAAATGAAATTTCAATGAATTCCAGTGTATGTATCCAGATGTCCCAATTTCCAGTCCCAGTGTCACACTCCTTCCCCCAAAGGGTCCCAGCCTAGGTATATCAGATTTGCTTATGTTTGGAATTTAAACTTTTTTGGTAGCTTGGCCACCTTTATGATGAAGCCTTACATTTTTCTGCTCACTCATTGTAAGAGATGAGAGTTTCTTAACATACTGCCAAAGAGGCTTAAATACTTTCACATATCACCTGAAGTTGGTGATTAATTACCCTCATGATTTCATTTGTTTTTCCCCCTCCAAGTTCTAGCCAATACAACAAGAAAAAAATATATATATATATAAGTTTGGTGTATGCTTTATCTCAGGCCTTTGAAACTTTCCAAAAAAGTTATGAGCACAAAGATACTATAGGCATTCTCATAAACTTATATACACTAAGGCTAAGCAACGTATTAGGAAGAAGATAGCGTTGCAATAAAAAGGTTAGTATATCATGACCACAGTGGGCTTATTTCAGGAATGTAAGATTAGTTTAACATTAGAAAACAAATCAGTGTAATTCACTAAATTAAAAGAATATTGGAATTTGGAAACATGACAAGAATGTCTACTCTTACCACTGGTAATAAGCATTGTACTAATGGTTGGTCCTAGGCAGTATAAGATAGGACCACTCCCCCAACTCCAATGAAAAGATTCAGTGAAGGAAGTAAAATAATCTTTATCCACAGATTACATAATTGTGTATATATAAAACTAGAATTAATAAGTGTATTTAGCAAGGTCACTGGATAGAGGTCAGTATACAAATATCAATTGAACCTATAAATATTTGCAACAAGTAAAAACTAGAAATGGGGTTTATAAAACACCACTTATACTAGCATCCCAAATAATAAATAACTAAAAATTAAATCTAAGTAAAATATATAATAACTCTACATTGAAAATACAGATAGAAAAATTAAAGATTACCTAGATAAATGGAGAGATATACCATGTTTATGAACAAAAAGACTAAATATTCTAGAGATGTCAGTTCCCTGAATATTGTTTTATATATTTAATATAATCTTAAAGTAATCTCAATGGTATTTTTGTAGAAATTAAAAATATACCCCTGAAGTTCATATAAAAATGTTAAGATCCTAGATTAATCAAGAGAATCTGGAAGAAAAGAACAAATTTAGGGGTATTGCATCAATATTTTCAAAATTTACTACAAGTGATATTGTGACAGTGTTATAGAAACAGTGATAGGCATATATACTACTGAAACATAATAGTCAATAAATAGAAGATACGTGTGCAAACTTGATATACAGAAAACTCATCATTGCAATTCCATAAGGAAAGAATATTTAGGGTATCTTAGTTTCATTTTGTTTCTTTTTAGAAATAAATTGTGCCAGATCAATTAGATTTCTATATAAAAACAAACAACAACAACAAAAACTTGTATCTTTATGCCAAAAAACTTGCAATAAATTTTAAATCATAAAGCTAACTGAGAAAATAAAAGCTTTTCAATTCCAAAGCTTCATTAAGAAAATGTAGCAGGAAATCTTTGTGACCATGGAGTAGATGAAGATTTCTTGAATAGGACTCAAAATCACTCATCACAAAAGAAAATAAAGATTTCAGTTTGACTGTTTTTGGGGGTAATGGGGTGAGAAATTAAACATTAGTGCTCTTCCAAATATATCAACATATATTTGGAATATATTAGAGACTTTCTTCACAGGGCACGGTCTCAGAGTGCTGTACTCTGGAAACAGTGAAAGTAGGAGGGATAAACCAGCCAACCGTCTTTCCATTCCTGAGGAAAGTCTCTTTATTCTTAAGGGCTGGGGGAGGAAGAAAAACTTCCCTTGAGTAGGTGTAGTGGCAAATTTAATTTCACACATATATGATAGCTTTTAGTTTCACATTTAATTTAATATTACTTTTAATATTTAATATAATATTTAGTAATGTAATGATAGTGGGCTTTATTTTTTTTTTTTGGTCACGTGGCTTGTGGGAGTTTAGCTCCCTGACCAGGGATTGAACCCAGACCTTGACAGTGAAAGCTTGGAGTCTTAACCACTGGACCACCAGGGAATTCCCCTGATAGTGGGCTTTAAACAGTTTAGTCTTTACAACTTTTTCAGTCTGTATGAAAGAGAGCTTAAAGATTCTTAGTTCACCTCTTTGTACCACTTCTTTCAGACACCTGTTATGGCCCATAAACATTGGGATTCAGTCATTTTACGTTTCCCATAATCTCCTCCTCTACCTCTAAATTGTTTAACAGCAAAGACCATCTCTTACTCATCTTTCAATCTCCTTATAATCAAGCAGAATGACTGGCAAATCACACAATAAATAACGTTGAATAAATTTCCAATAAAAATATGAAAGTTAAAACTTGGAATATGACTTACAATGCTATTAAAATGAGGAAACCATCATGGAGTTTTTTTCTTACCTAAATTAGTGGGTGTAAGTAATATGCTATACAAAATACTGGAAAGTTCTGTTCTAATTTACAGAATTGTACTTCTGTACTAACAAATAGAAGACTAATTAAGTTACCAGAAATATGAAAATCAACTTGTTAATTCTTCTATTGAAGATTGCTTCAAAAACGTTACCACTTTTCTCAGAAAACTTCAGTAATAAAAATATGTTAAAATCTTAATTTTAAAAAATTTACAAGTTAAGCATAATTTGAAATAAAAAATAAAACTCTTCAAACAATTTTTGTAAAAATTATTTGTTCATTAATTTAGGAAAACGAAAAATATAAACTTGATAAAATGTAAATAGTAGACTGTGGAAAATGGAATTTTATCATGTGAAAATCTTTGCATATTACATGAAAAGCCTACAGGATAGGCCCATTTAAATCTATTTTAATCATTTAAAAAATTTTTACATAAGCAAAACTTGCTTTTCTGGGGTGTACAGTGTTGAGGGTTTAGAGAAATGCATGGAATCATATAATTGCCACCACAGTCAGGGTACAGAACAGTGCCATCACTCAAAAGTTGTTCTCATGCTGCTTTGTAGTCAAAGCTTTCCAACACTCATTATTCCTGACAATAACTGATAATACATACATGCCTTTGATAGTGTTAAATATGTATTACTACTCAGTATTTTCAAAAGAAAATATAAGGCTATTTGGCAATTATTAAAGAATGGAGGAAAAGATTGATAAGTGAAATACTATAACATAAATCTGAGATCTCACATGCTTTCATTTTTCTGTATATATCATTATCACATTTGTAATAAAATTATCACTACAAAATTACTTTAATGATGTCTGCATATACACAGAATATATCCGTACAGATAACTAGTTGAAAAAAAGTTATTGAGTGAGTTATCATCTCCAAAGCATTAATTTTCAGATAAATATAGTAAAAAAAAAAAAAAGACAGCTTTTAGGTTTGTTATTTCACTTATGTTTAAAAACAACAGGAAGTAAATTTTCACAAAAAAATTAATATGATCCAAACTAGACATGAAGAGTATGGTTTTAAACCATCCAAATTTGGAACTTGTTTTATTGATAGATTTAAGGTAGTTTACCTACCTTTCACTCTGTAAATAATCTCATAATTAATTTTCCCTGTGAATAGGCTTCCACATTTCGTGTATTTTTCCCCTTGCTTCTTTTAAACTACAGTCTTCTTTCACAGAATAGTTGTACTAATCGATGGCTGCAAATTTTTACTTCAAAATAATTATACATGAGAAGATGCCTTATTTATTGTCTGTACTTATTAACAATATCAGGAGTTGCATAAATGTAAGAAAGGGAAAAGTAGCCTCTCATTTGTAGCTCTTGGAATTGACCACATTGAGGGTGTTTTTTTTCCGTCAGCTGATTTTGCAGCTTCCACCAGGTACAGCTCGCAGAGTTTCCTCACAGCAGACAGTGATGCTAATGCTAAAATAAAGATGTTCTGAGCTTGATGAACTATTAAGTGACTAAGATTTGTAAAAAACAGAAACACCCATGTTATTTTCAGTTGCCTTTCAACTGTATGTACTCATTGCTTTTCAGTGTTTGCCAAGTGAAAAACCAAAGGGCTAATGGTAGGGAAACATCGCTTTGGAATATCTGTTACCAAATCACTGTCATCATCTAAGGAGAATAACTGCTTTGCTTGATGAAAAAGCCTTCCTCTCCAAATCTGCATAAGAAAATACTTATATGCTTGCAGACAATATTGAAATTGCTTTTCAATATCTTCTAAAGGTCATCCCCAATACTGAAAGCCTTTTTCATATTTACTGTGAGATTCTTAAGCATAATAGTATTAAATTATAAACCTCATGAGAACAGGGGTTGAATGTATCATGTTTACGACTGTTTTCAAGTACCTGACATGGTGCCTGGTACAGAAATATTCAATAAATATTTACTGAGTGAATAAAGGAATACATGAATGAATGAATAAAGACAGTAAAACATCTGACTTAAATCTGAGATTTTTACATCTGATTTTAATTTCAAGTTTATGGTTTAAACTGAAGAAAATATGTTTTTTTCTGGATTAATAAAAAGTATATTATAGTAATAAATAACAGTGCACACTTAAAATGCTATGCCTGGTCTTCCAACATTTTATAGAAGATAAAAACTAAAATTAAAGTGGAAAACATATTTATTGAAATAAGAAAAGGAAACAATTCTGCTCATATTGTCATAGGAGGAGACTTCTGTAAATGGCCACCTAGGCGTAAGAAGCCTGGATGAAAAAGTATTGTAGTCATTGTTGTTGCTTTTCCAGAAATGAAAAATGTCTCTGGACAGCTATTTTGTTTAAATATCAGCACAAATCTCAAGGAAAACATATGGAAGGAAAATGTGAAGTATCTTGAGCTCACAGGACAACAGGGCTACACAAATCTTAACAGTCTATTTTAGCAACAATCTCATTGGAGAGCAATTCCAGTTATTTACTATCATCTATAAAGCCCTAAATGGTTACCTCAGTGCTCACCTCCTGGCTATTGTAGTGAATTATAGACCATTTTTTACAGTTCAAATTCAATTTTTTTCCAATATGTAGAGATGATTTCAGAGAAGGAATTAGTCTGTTCCAGATGTATATTTACCTAAACTTACAAGCACATGTCTAATTTGAAAATGGGTGTGTATTTAACCTGTTCATGAGATATTTACAATTTCATAGTCATAATTTTGAAATGTTCACTGCGCAATCTTTTTAATGAATCCCCATCATTTGATATAGTTTTCTTAGTGTATAGTTTGTTCATATACCATATACAATGATCATTAGAATTATATTATTATCTTGATATAGTTTTCTATAGTGTGATTTACAAATGTAAATGCCAATAGGCTTAAAAAGCTCATTTCACATTGTACTACACATAAAGAATTTCCCTGTTTTGTTCAGATACTTATTATATCTGAGACAGCATATACCTTACATCAAATCCATCTGACCCCCATCTCTGGTAAATGCTAGAATGGGTTCTGGGAAGCTTCATACAAAAACATGTGATAACACCTTACCTTATGTTCTTGATGCTTCCTGCCCTGGAGCTATATTGTTGAAGTTCTCATGGGAACCAACTTGGTATCCAATCATATGTAATTCAGAAGTGTGACTTTTCCTCAGTTGGTGCTAACCAGGCAAAGACTGTAGGAAGCACATTTATGGTCAAAGTTAGGTTTATTAAGCTCTGGTAACAAAGGAGACAGGAAACAATGAAATATGTGGTACCTCACTAATAAGAGTTGTTAGGAGGGTATAATGGTTAATTCTGTATATCAGATTGACTAGGTTAAGAGATGCCCAGATAGTTGGTAAAACATCATTTGTAGGGCTGTTTGTGAGGGCAGCTTAGCTTTTGAATTGGTAGGCTGAGGAAAGATCACTCTCCCCAATGAGCATGGGCATCATGCAATCAATTGAGAGCCTTAACAGAATAAAAAGGTGGAGGAAGGGTGAATGTACTCTCTTTATTTGAGCTGGGATATCCATGTCCTCCTGCCCTCAGATATTGGTGCTTTTGGTTCCCAGATCCTCTGACCCAGATGGTATTTACATCATCAGCCCTCCTATTCTCAGGCATGTGGACTTGAACTGAATTCCACCACTGGCTTTCCTAGTTCTCTGGTCTGCAGACAGCAGACTGTGGGACTTCTCAGGATACATAATTATGTGAGCCAAATGCTATAACAAATCTCCTGGTATATATGTATCTATATCTTTATCTAATCTATCTATCTCATTGCTTCAATTTCTCTGGAGAACCCTGATTAATACCATATTACTTATAGAATTTTGGATACCTATTAGGAGATTTCGTGGGAGGTTCAAAGAAGCATAGGCTGTTCTGGATTGAATACTATAAGAAGTCAGAGACAATTTGAATATTAAGTATTTTGGTTTTTTGTTTTTTGTTTTTTGTTTTTTGTTTTTATCTTGAATGCCCAAGGAACAGTGCAGGGCTGGGATTATTATTGGAGAAGGAGCTATGAGGAGAAGGGCATGTTTGGTCATGTTTTCATGCTTGCAAAATATACTTATTTTTGTCCCTCTTTAAACATATTTTGCAGTGGTCTTTATAAAGTATAGCCCTTGCTCTGACAAGAAATAACCTATGTACTGAAAGAATTACATGAGTTAGCTAATGTAGTGGGCTAATAGAGTAGGTATTAGCAGGGAATAACACCTATCTACTAGGTAGGTAGGTAACTACATTTGGAGTAGCTAATGACATTGTTGGGTTATCATGAGAATAGAGAAGATATAAGAATGGTTAACAAAACATAATGACATTGAGTCAGGAGGTAGATGGGTCCCAGGGTGAACAGCTGGAGTTTCTGCCCTGTGGACATATACTCCAAAATAGCTGGAGATAGAAGAGCTGAGACCTGCCCAGATAAAAGATAGAGAGCACATATTTCTCATTCTCGAAGTCAAGGAGGCCTTCTCAACAATACATGTGCAGAAAGCCTCCTCGGAGGTCAAAAGGGAGGGTGTGTCACCTCATAGTAAGTGCTGTCAACCTACCCATAGGCCTCTTCACTAGAATCTCTCTTGGCCAAGAGAAGACTCTGGGAAGACTCTGAGATATACCAAATACTGATTCAGAACCAGGCAAAACAAGATGATTGGCCAAAGGAAACGCAGAAGAAATGCCCCATAAATGTGATTCAAACTACCACAAGGGTGCGACTCTCTCTCTGAGCCCGCCCATGTGTCTACCCACACGTACTCTTTTTCCTCCTAATAAACACTTTACTTGCTTCACTACTTTCCATCTCTACGTGGAAATTCATTTCTTCAAAGCCGATGGGCCAGGGCCGTGTCACTGGCCGCTGGTCCCCAGTGGTCTAGTGGCTAGGATTCAGTGCTCTCACTGCCACGGCCTGACCTCAATCTCTGGCTGGGAACCGAAATCCTGCTTCAAGTCGCTCCGGGCCGAGGCCACCTGAGATCAACATGGGGGCACTAAATCACTTCTCCAGATATAAAAATTTTCAAGGATACCTGTAGACAGTATTAATATTTTTCTGAGATGGTTTCTCAAAGTTTGATATAAAGAGAGCTATGGTAAATGAGGTAGAGATGCCAAAACTTCCTTGGCATGGGCATCCAGATTAAGCAAAGACTTTAGAATGGGATTATTTTGTATATTTTGAAAACCCACTATGAGAATGTATTTCCTCTAATGCAGCTATGTACAGGAAAGGCTAGGGGACATCATTTTCATACAGGAAAAAGAAATATGCTAGTCATGGGGGATGAGGGAAAAGGGTGGTGCTTATCGACATCTTTGAGAAGCTGGAGGTATTGCTCATGTAGACTAGAGTTATTGGTAGGTTATGAGTGCATGGTATTGGGCACTCAGGGATTCTGGAATGGCAGCAGCCCAATAACATCACTTGTGAATTAGAGGCAGGACCTGAATGAATATTATGGTGCTTTGTTCCACAAGGATGTATAGTGATGGCTAATAGATTTTAGTATCCTTGAGGCAAGATAGGAAGATGGCCAAATAGAGTATTGATCAACTTGTTCAAAACTGATCAAATATGGTATCAAATACTTTTTTTAAATTGAGATCTAGCAAGCAGATATCTGGTGGTAGCCTCTGCAGTGGAAAGTGACAATCCTTTAACTAGTTCTATTTCTAAGTCAGTTCATAGATTAACAGCTTAATAGATGAGGGACAGGTTCCATTAAGGAAGAACCTGGAATATCACCTTAACTGCACATGTTGTACAATGTTCTCCAGTTTGAAAGCAAATTGGAAGCAAAGGGGATCTTTGGATATTTTCTCTGGTAACTGCGCACTGGTGAAGAGGTAAAACTTCTATGCCATTCAAAATAACTGATAAGACGACATATAGATAGAACAACAAACTTTAATTCCACCCATTTTTTGTTTGATAAAATAGTTTAAACATATATATTACTACCAGGAAAGAATGTTAGTGCGTATTTTCTTTTTGAGATTCTTTAGTGTTAGGCTCTCAAAACAGAAATAAATGCAAATCAATGCTTGAGAGCCTCATTTGATTTAAAACTCATTCTCCTTCATTCCTTTAAAGAGGCAATCATTCCTTTTACCCTTTGGTTGCCTTTATTCTTCCGAGATCTTTATATACTTTTAAATGTAAAGTACATCTTTACATTCTTTCAAAACCAATGTCACCAGTTTGTTCTTTTTCATAATCGTCTCTTCTTTTTTTTAATGTTTGCAATATTTTACCTACTTTGTCAATTTAGTATATTTATTTTAAGATTTAGTTCCATTTGCTCTATTACCATATTATCTGTTACAAATTAGTTTGTTGTTTTACATTAGGTGTATGTGAAACTTAGCATGGAACTCACTTGGGGCTAGTTTTTCCCTCCCTATGACACAAACACAGTAGTGTCTGCCCTTGTGGGTAAAGGCCACAGGGCATTTGTTACATACTCAACTCTTTGTTTTTTGTTATATTCCAAACCATTAAGTTCCCACCCTTAAGTTTCCAGTCGCATTATCCACTGCTGGATAGACTATGGCTGTATACTAAAAGAAGCCTACTCTGGACTAGTCTGAAATTTCTTACCCAGGTTACATTTAAGCCCTGTGTCTACCCAGACTGATGGGGAGAGAGAAAACCCCTATCCCAATCCTTCCCACATTGGTCACCACCAATTTGCTCACACACACAAGCCCATTGTTTTCTTCATGCAATTCATTATCTCCAGGCTTTCTTAAATTTACATTGTAATTGCTGCTCTGTATAGCTCTTCCTATTCTGGCTAATACTAGACTTGAAGCTCCAGAATGTAACTGAAGCCTGCCTATTATCATGGTCAGTTTGGGAATTTTTCTACACTGTACTGGTGTATGCAACTTTATAGATGCCTCATTCAGTTTTCCGTAACAAACACTCCCTCATCGCTACACTGAATCTAGCCCAATTTGGATATAATGCAATGACATTTACCTTAAAATACAGTTTGGTGAAAAGACAATGATCTACCTACCTCTTAGTTAACAAAGAGAGAAAAACATTTTCCTTTTGTTTGTTTTCCAATGTAGTCTAGTTGTTGAAAATTTCATTTATCATAGCTTGTCTCTATGAAATGTATATACCATTTGGTCAGTAGTTCCAGTTTTAATCAAATGAGGACATTCTAGCAAATTGACAATTCAATTATGGAATCTGGAACTGTAAGCTTTTCCCAGGTATGCTGTTATTGAGATTTTTTCCTCATATACTTCACAATAGTCTCTTACATCTGGGGATTTTATTTTTCTCTAGGATTTAAGACACTGCAGTGCATTTAAACAATGTGACAAAATAAAAATGTAATAGATTCTAGAGTTTCCAAATGCTGCTCTTGAATATAAAGATGCTATCATGCTGAAATATGCCCTTGGATAAATTTGTCCACTTTTTTGTAAATCCAAATATATTTATTTTTGTAATAAATAATGTATTTATTTTTGAAATTATTCTGTTGAATACAGTATTGGTGATAGGGAAAAATTAATCCAGCCAAAAGACTGTCATGGCATCTCAACTTTGTCCTTTACCCTTGAATTATTGATATTTAATATTGCTGTTGCTATTGGTGTGTGTGTGTGTGTATGCATTTTACTGAGGAGACTGCCAACATTTTTTTTTTCATTTTTCTCTTGATTCTGTTGAAAAAAATGTTACTTTCCAGGTATTAATCAATGGGATATATTATTAAGATGAAGTTTCCCCTGTGGATTTTTATAGTATTCAGATGATTAGCAGGTTCTATAGGTTGCTATCATAAATATGACAATTGTAAAACATTGTCAATGTACTTCTAATACTCTAACTATATTTTTCTACCTTTATTGAACTTATAAAAAATAAAATTGCATGATAATAAAAGTTAATTTAAGAATATATTTTAATGATGTACAATGTCATGTTGTTCATGGTAAAATCGACACTTTGCCACTGGAAATGTTTTAGTTAAAAAAAACAGAAAAGATTTTCAGGAAAATAATTTTATATTTTAAAGGCAACTGACTTCCAATCTAATATTGTCTAAACACAATTACAGTATTCAGTTATTTGACACCATTGTAGAATACATTTTATTATCTCAATAACACTGGAGAGATGAGAAATATTCTTAGCTCTAGTACCAAACTTCAGTGAAAACTTTATTATTCCTGTTTTCTATGATGAGAAATTGCATTCTGAGAAGACAAATGATTACAAATATTTCCTCTACTATCTCTTAATATCTTGACTGTACTGATAGTTAGATTAAGGTTATACTCTATATAAAGTCGATCTTATGTTGAAGGAAGTCACTCTTTGATTTTGAAGGAATAAATAAGAAGGAAATATTTGCAGGACAGCAACAAAAATCAAGAAGTATGTCATAATTTTAATAACCTAAATGAATATGCCAGGAATATAGTCAACAATTAATATTTTATTGAAAAGTCAAATATTATTAATAATACGTCTAGACACTGGTGGATTATATGTTTATTTTTTTTAATTTATTTAATTTATTTATTTTTGGCTGCGTTGGGCCTTCATTGCTGTGCACAAGCTTTCTCGAGTGGTGGTGAGTGGGGGCTACTCTCCGTTGTGATGCTCGGGCTTCTCATTGCAGTGGCTTCTCTTGTTGCGGAGCACGGGCTCCAGGCACGCGGGCTTCAGTAGTTGTGGCACGTGGGCTCAGTAGTTGTGGCTTGCGGGCTCTAGAGTGCAGGCTCAGTAGTTGTGGTGCACAGGCTTAGTTGCTCCGCGGCATGTGGGATCTTCCCGGACCAGGGCTCGAACCCATGTCCCCTGCATTGGCAGGCAGATTCTTAACCACTGCGCCACCAGGGAAGCCCGGATTATATGCTTTTGATAGTGTACCCTTTTGAGATATTAATTTCTTTTCAGGTTTCTCAATACAGGCATCTCAAAAGAATGAAAAGTTAAATTTCCTGTTCACTCCACCCCCACCATACTTTCAGGAGTTCAGCATGCTCTTTTCCAATGGATGTTAGTAATATATTGTTTAGTCGGGGCTTTACAGGATCCTTATTGTGGGGTTGGAAAAGGGAAAGAGGAAGGCTTGAATTGACTCTAGAGCTGGAGTGCAGGAGGCTGCTGCTTGGAGACTGGTAATAAATCCCAAAAGTGCGGAGGAGAGAAGGCTGGCAGGATAGAGAAATAATGCAGGTACAGATCTTGATTTTCATGTAACATCCTGGACTTCACAAGATTCTGAGGGCTTAATGTATAGATATTTTGGGCCTACAGAATACATCAATCATTGGGCTTTGAGAAAAACAGAGGAGTTCCTGCTTACCATATTTAGCATTGTAGGATGCTTTCTACATTTTTCCTCTTCTCTTTCCCCCTTAATTTTATTAAATTTTAAAATTTAGACGTAAGATGTGTATATTCACAGATTCACAATCTATTCCAGTTCAAGTTTTTAGTTAGAATACTAAAATCCCCAGTCTCACAAGTTACAAAGTGGTTTGTTGAAATGTTGAATTAAACAAGTAAGTCGATGGTATTTTAGGGAAGTTTAATATATGCACCAGGCATTTTGGCAAGATTGTGGTCACAACCAAATCTCAATTTCCTGGAAACCCTTGCATTTGAAATATACAATATACATAGGCAACTTTGTCTCTGGCAGATGGGATCACCATTACAAATAATGATTTAAAACTGAGAAATATGAGAACATTCCTTGTCCATTCTGATGAAAGCGGCAGAGTGTGATGGGCAATTATTTGTATTAAAAGAGGCATCACTGGCAAAGATCTTAAGTGATGAAATCTTGTACTCGAGATTTGCATTACCTTGTCGAAAGACAGAGATATTGCATCTAAATAGAAGTGTAATATAGTAGTTTTTTCTGGTCTCATAGACTTTCTAAGCTTGATTCTCTAGGCTTCATTGAGATTCTGTGAGCTATTCCCTACACTTAATTGATGTTCAACTTAAACAAGATAGAATAAGTTGTTGTTTCAGTAAGGACACACACTGGATTGCTGAACTATTTCAGCCTGCTTTAAATGATAGCAGTTTTGAGGAAGACATCAAAATGGAAGTTTTCATAGAATGTGTCAGATTTGCTAATTGCTATAAATTCTTTAGCAATGATTTAATAACGTCAATATACCCCTGCAGAATAATTTTTCTTGAATTTATTAAGAATATCAAGGTCACTTGCCCTTTTGCTTTTCTTTCATTGGTTTATATAGAAAAATGTAAGACTTTCCTTGTAAACTGCGTAGAGGTATGCCTTAGTGTTACACATAAGGAAGGAAGAATGCCGAGCCACACTATTTCCCAGGGAAACATAACACATGTGAAGTTGCTTGATCAGTGTCAGAAATTTTATACAATCTGCGAAACTGAGAAAAGATCATAAACCAAAAATAGCATCCTCTGTTTCTGCAGAGTGTTGAGACCACGTTAATGCCAACAGTTTTCTTGTAAGGGTCATATAATCTACCATTTTTGAAGCATGTTACAAATTTAGAAACAAAATACATGTCATCCACAATCAATCAGATCATCTTGAGATGACTTTTAAATCACTCACAAGAAGAGTAGCTAATAATGATGTAGTCAAAGTATAAGACTCCACAGAACTTTTTTAAGTGACCCTGATATTAAATGTATGCATCTGTTTTCCCAATCTTCCTCTTATTAGAAGCCCCAAAAATATTTTGGCCAGTCCATCCATCAGTGGGTAAGCAGTTTTGGTAAGAGAAAAGAAAAACAAATATAATCCAAAATAACACAAAACTTCTTTAAATAGCTCTTCTTACAGGTAAACCTAATACATAGAAAGGCATTTGAGATACAAACCAACATGGCTATATACTGGAAGAGTATTTTGATTGATGTGCTGTTTCTTTCCACATGCCATCTCCCACAGTAGGAGTGGAAACCCATGCTGAAACAATAGAATCACACCTTACTAACTCGATAATTTCAGCCTCCCTCATCTTCGTCCTCTGCACCTGGTTCATTGTCTCCATTTACTCAACCAATTTCCACAGGTTTGAGTTACAGCCTTAACTGGCTGCTGGCCAAAACTAAACAAAAGGAAGAATAACTGAGTATCTGCATCTATGCCTCCCCAGCACAGCACCAGATAGAAAGAAGAGTTTTTAATCACTATGGCTCTTTTTTAATATAAAAGCATGCCACTACTGTTTTCAATATCTTAATTTTAAAGATATTATTTAACTGTAATTTTGAAAGTGTTACCTTTTGGATCCTGTGGTGGAATTTCATTTGCCACTGATTTAATTGATCGTATAAATTCTGCATTTTAGATCTTGTGAATAGGTATGCATGTGTTTTGCGACAGTAAGCATTATTGCTGGAGTGTTTTGGGTACATATTAGAAAGTTTAACACATATTTTAAACAAGAGAGATGCATCTGTGGAAATTTATGTATGGAGTGTTAGGTATTATGGTACATATGAAACTTGTTTATAAAATATGCAAATCTCTTGTTGTTATTAATACTAACACCTGTCCAAACCACGTGTTGCTCATATAGAGAACATGTATGTGTTTGTTGTAATGTAGAGATTTGCTAACTTGATTTTTTCAACAATTCATGTTTTACCTTTTCTGCAAGTTTTCATTTTGGTTCCCGATTTGAGAGAATAAAAACAAAATGCATCATGCTTTTATGAATAGAATTCTAAGCAGATGTGGTTTGATACATGCAGAAAAATAATCAGGAACAAAACATATTTTTCTGTGCAAACTGCAATTTGAGTTTTTTAATGCTTCTCATTCAATTAATTATTCTAGTAATTTTGGGTCTTCAAACTCATTATATCTTATAAAACACACTTTCCTGAGCAAAAACTGTAGTTTATAGAATAACAACCCAAGCTACAGATAAAAAGTAAATGAGCTAAAAGACAGATAAGGAAGAAAAGGTGAATGTAGTTCCGATCAGGAAATTGAGAAAAATTAACATTCCAGTAGACAAGGTAGCTAAATCTTAAAATATAGGCAAGTATTTGACATGGGAAACTATACCCTCCTACTACAGATTTTATGGAAACCATCTTAGTTCAGGCTTCTTCTTAGTGATAGTTTATTAGGCCACAGTCATAATTTTGTTTTATTTTTGTCTCCTTAGTAGTTATCAAGGTAAAGATCATTGTATGTAAAATTGGTCAAGAAAATCAGTAGAGACAAAAATTCTGACAGTGTCTGATGTGTGTTGTTTTCAAGCCTGGTGCAGTGGAATGGTTGTGTTCAATGAGTTTATGACTATTGATCCAGGTCATGAGCTTTTCAAACTCTGCTTTGTTGTAAGAAACTACTGGGGAGAACAAGCAAGACCTAGATGGGATTTCTTGCTCCTTTGATTAAGGCAGACACAGGCTCAGAGACACCAAATTAAAGCTGAAAGGTGGAGGTTGTCTTACTTGTCTTACTGAGATGTGCCCTTGTGTCTATCACTGACTCCCTGTCTTTTACTTATAAGTTCCTTTCTTCCAACTACCCTAATTATACCACAAGTATTTTAGTAAAAAACAAGAAAAGAAAATTATATACAATTACATCTTCAAAATTTATTTATTTTGTAACTGAAAGTTTATAAAATAACCAGGACCACCTTTGCCCGTTTTCCCCCCTCCTACCTTGGGCAGCCATCAATCTGTTTTCTGTTTTTATGAATTCCTTTTTTTTAGATTCCACATATAAGTGAGATCATATAGTACATTTTCTTCTCTCTCTGAATTATTTCACTTAGCATAATGCCCTTAAGGTCCACCTGTGTTGTTATAAATGGCAGTGTATCCTTCTTTTTATGGCTGAGTAATATTCCATTACATATATTTCATTTTCTATCCATTCATCTGTCAATGACATTTGTTTTTTTGTTGTTGTTCCATATTTTGGCTACTGTGAATAATGCTGCAGTTAACATCAGAGTGTAAATATCTCTTCAAGATAGTGATTTTGCTTTCTTAGGATATATCTCTAGAAGTGGAATTGCTGGATCATTTGTCAGTTCTATTTTTAATATTTTGAAGAACATCTATACTGTTTTCCATAATGGCTGGACCATTATGGAAAACAGTATAGTGAACAAGGGTTCACTTTTCTCCACATCTTCACCAACGACTGTTACCTCTTGTCTTTCTGATGACAGCCATTTTATCAGGCACGAGATGATATCTCACTGTCTCACTGTGGTTTTGATTTGCATTTCCCTGGTGATTAGTGATGCTTAGCATTTACTTTTTAATATATAGACTTTATTTTTTAGAACAATTATACAGTGACAGAAAACAAAGAGCAGAAGGTACAGAGATTTCTCATATGTCCCTTATCTCTACACAAATGCATATTCTCACCCAATACCAATATCCCCCACCAGAATGGTACATTTGTTACAACTGATGAACTATATTGGTACAAAATCACTCCAAGTCCATAGTTTATATTTTTAATTTTGGTGCTGTGCATTCTATGAGCTTGGACAACTGTGTAATGACATGTGTTCACCACTAGAGTATCATACAAAGTAGGTTCACTATTGGAAAAGTCCCTGTGTTCCAACTATTTATTCCTTTACACTAACCGCTGGCAACTACTGATATTTCTAAGGTCTCCATAGTTTTGCCTTTTCCAGAATGTTATATAGTTGGAATCACACAGTACGTTGCCTTTTTCAGATGGGCTTCTTTTGCTTAGTATTATGTCTTAAAGTTTTCTCCATATCTTTTCAAGGCTTGGCAGCTCATTTCTTTAGCTCTCTTAATAATAGTCCACTGTCTGGATGTACCAGTTTCTTTACACATTCACCTACTGAAGAACATCTTTGTTGCTTCCAAGTTTTGGCAATTATGAATTAGGTTGCTACAAACATCTATGTGCAGGGTTTTGTGTGGTCATAAATTTTCAGCTCCTTTGGGGAAATACCTAGAAGCACAATTGCTGGATCCTCTGGTAAGAGAATGTTTAGTTCCATAAGAAATTGCCAAACTGTCTCCCAAAGTGGCTGTACTATTTTGCATTTCCTCCAGAAATGAATGAGAGTTCTTTTTGCTCCACATCCTTGCCAGCATTTGGTGTTGTCAGTGTCCTGGATCTTGGCCATTCTAATTGGTGAGTAATGAAATCTCATTGTTACTGTTGTTGTTTTCATTCTAAAACTTTACATTACTTTGCTTAATTAAATTTTTACAATACTTTTCTATATCTCAGTTCAACTAAACAGCTGTATGGTAAGAAAAAAATATTTAATCTCTGTTGGTATGGATCTCAGTGAGAAACTCTTTGAATATATCCAAGTTATTTAGTTAACACACTTGAGCAATAATTATACAAAACTTCTAGCTCTGTGGGTTCAGAGGCGCATAGCCAACATTTATATAAATTATATAAAGATATGTAATATATTATGCATTGTTGTTTTAATTTGCATTTCCCTCATGATATATGGTGTGGAGCATTTTATCATGTGCTTATTTGTTGTCTGTATTTTTTTATTGAGGTGTCTGTTAAAGTCTTTGGCCCATTTTTTAATCAATTGGTTTGTTTTTATTGTTAATTTTAAAGAATTCTTTGTATATTTTAGATAATGATCCTTTATTTGACATTATTTTGCAAAATTTTCTCAATAGTTTGTTGCCTGCCTTTTCATGCTTTAACAGTGTCTTTCACAGAAAAAAAAGTTGTGTGTATTTGTTTGTTTTATTTTAATAAAGTCTAGCTTATTAATTCTTTCTTTCATGGATGTTGTTTGGTGTTGTATATATAAAGATACCTCTAAACACAAGGAAATCAAGACTTTCTCTTATGTCATCTTCTAGTAGTTTTATGGTTTTGCATTTTGAATTTAGGTCTATAATCCATTTTAAGTTAATTTTTGTGAAAGACACAATGGCTGTGTCTAGATTCATTTTTTTTGTGTGTGTGTGTGGATGTCCGGTTGTTCCAGCACCATTTGTTGAAAAGACTACTTTGCTCCATTGTATTCCCTTGTTCCTTTGTCAAAAATCAGTGGACTGTATTTATATGGGTCTCTTTCTGGGCTTTCTATTCTGTTGCATTGATCTACTTGTGTATTCTTTCACTAATGTCCCACTGTCTTAATTATGGTAGCTTTATACTGTCTTAAAGTTGGGAGTGCCAGTCCTCAGGCTCTGTTATAGTTTTAACCACCTTTTAAATAAATTAATCACTTTTAAATTGGAAATCAGTGTGGCAATAAATTAAGCAGAATGCTGTATGGGTTAAATGAAGGCTCTGGTCTCAGACAGCTTAGGATTGAATATCAGCTCTGTTCCTTACTAGTCTTGTGATATTAGACAGAGGCAAACCACTTTACTTGCTTAAACTTCAGTTTCCTCATCCTTAAAATAGGAATATTGGACAGTATGTCTCATTGCATTACAAAATGAAATGAAATTTTTGATATTCAGTATTATGCAAGAGTGTAGCTCCAAGTCAAGGTGAGCTATATCATTCCTCAGTGGCAGCAGTTTTATTATCATTATTCACATTGATGAAGCATCATCAGCCACTCTGCACTCCAACTCCAGTTCTGGGGATTTGCTATGTGTGTAGCTACATAAGGTATTGTGAATTTGGAACCTAAAAACAACAACTAGTAAAGCCCTGGCACAAGTAAGCTCTCAAAAGTGTTAGGGAATTGGATAATTGGAAATCAAGCTCTCTGATATTTAATTTTCTTTTCTGTAAGAAGCATGATATTTAATACCTTCCTTTCAGTGTTCTTGTCAAAAAGAAATCAGATTATATATTTAATTGTTTGGAATACTATAAGGACTAAACAAATCACATCATCATTATTATGTTATGGATACATATTTTAGCTACGGAACAGGAGTTTATTGTTTACCACATTTCAAACTATATATTTGAGAAAAATGGAGTCACATTTTTTTTGTTTTGTTTTTGTTTGTTTTTATTTAATGCACTGATTTGTTTGTTCAAACGAAAGCTAGCTTGGAAGTCCAAAATAAATACAGGGAAAAGCAGAGCTGTTGTGTTTGAAGCAGTGGGGAGTGAAGAACTCCTCTTACTGAACCCATTACCCCTCCCATCAAAGTGCTCTTGAAGTGTCTCTGTGAAAAACAATGGGAAAACCAAGGATCTATTCCCACCGCCTCATTTCACACAGAAAAGCTGAAAAGTGAGCTTACTTCAGCAAAGCTGCAGGGGAAGTTAAAGACAGAACAGGAATAAAATCCAAGATCCTAGATCTCTGGTCTGTGCTTTTCCTAAATTAAAGGCATGAGCATGACACTGAGCTTGACAGTGACATCATGATGTATGGATTGTATCACAGGTTCCTGGGAGACAGGGACAGTGGCATTTATTTTGCTGTTGCAAGTGCTTTGGGCACTTACATACCACTTCATTCACTTCTTTCACAGTTGAAATTTATTGACTGATAGTCGTTTGGTTTTATTTTGTAAAATAAAAATTTAACTCATGTGTTGAATTATTACACAGAATACTCTGCAAAGTCAGTGAAAATTAAAAGTTTCATAGAACAGTGCTCTAATGGCCATGCCACAGAACCAATATTATGAAATTCACTCTCCTAATTCTCTTAGTCCACATGAATATGATTTAAAATATATTATCTTTTTAAAAAATACCATAAACAATATTTTCAAAGGGTTTTCAGTGATAATATGTTGACAATAAAAACACTGTTGGAATTGTAATAAAGTGGCAAAGCATTTGTCAATTATTCAAGGAAAATGGCAATACCATTCTGGTTAGCATATATATATTTATTGTTAAATTAAAAATATATTTCAAAAGTAAACAATTTAATAATTGTCAAATTGATAACTGAAAGTTTGTAAAAATAATCTTCACTCTTTATGGGGGTTTTTTGCCCTCAAAAATAAAATGTAATGATGGACTTTTAAGTGTGCTGATTAGTAAAAACAGAAGTAAACTTGCTAATCTGAGTAGTGTTGAATGTGGGTTCCCAGAACATATCACGAAAGCAACTTGATGAGTTATCACTTACTGTAGCAAAGGAAATAACCACCTCCATGAATTTTTAGTGAGGGAAAGTTCAGGATATTTATGATATTTTGAAGTCTGCTTTAAGATGACGCTTTAAGCTGGGGCTTGGTTAGGATTCCATAGGGTCATAATGTAATAGTGTGGGATTGGTGGATACAATGGGGTGAGGAATTTGAGGAAAGAGGGGTCAGAGTTTTGGGCTGTAAACTATCATTTGATACTTTCTACTGAGAGTTTATGGGTCTTTACGTAGTTCCTAAGATAAATAATTAAATTATTTGCCATTTTTATTTTCCTGGGCAAAGTTCTGTTCTCCCAGAGTATTAAAGTCATGAAGATGAAGAGAATGAATAGTAAAGTCAAATTAATGAAGACAGTAAGCTGTGCAGACTTAGAATTTTTGGTTTTCAGAGGATTCACATGTAAGAAAGATAAGAGTGAAAAAAATCAGAAATTGCATTGTCTTGCAGACTTCAAATATACATAAGGGTTTTATTTTCCTCCACAAAATCAACTCATAAGTATGGTTTTCAAAAGTTTTCCCATGTCTATTGTGAGCTTTTACTGATTGTTTGAAAATGTGTTCTCTGGAACTTCAATATTACTTCTTCAATGGCATTCTCACTGCCTCAAAGAGTTAATGACATTTTCACAGACAATTTACACCTTGTTCCTTGAAGTACCCCAGGGTGCATTTGCCTCCAGCTGAAGGTACCTGATAAAGAGTCCGCAGAGAAATTTGCCCTTAATCTCAGTAGCTGCTCCATTGCCTGCACGTATTACATATCTAATCTTTTCTCTCTTCAATTCATTCAACAAATAACTACCAAGTTCCTGGTATGGACGAGACAGGATAGCAGCAATGGGGACCAAGAGAGGAAAACACAGTCCTGAGGCTTCATTTCCATCTGCTTCAGAAAGAAATGCAATGAACAGTGAACATTGTAATCACCATGAGGAATCCAAAGAAAAACACAGGCCTGGGTCCAAACAAGCATATAATAAGAGAAGCAAACCTAGTGTGGTCAGGAATGGTTTAGCAAATATTTTTTGAAAAAGTAAAGTTTAAGCATTGAGTTTCATGATAAGCATGATTTAGCCGGCAAAATGGCAGTGGGAAGGAGAAGACAGATGTCAGACACAAAAAAAGCATCCATTTATCCATTAAATATGCATTCCACTACCTTGTAGAGTGGACTCTTTTCTAGGCATTATGAATATAGCAGTAAAAAGGAAAAACCAATAGCAAAAAAGGAAAAGAACAAGCCTGCTATCACACAATGGGAGAGAGAGTTATACCAAGTGTGAAGTTCCAAGATAGAAAAGAACATAGCATAGTGTGGTCATGAACTTGAAAAGACATTCAGGACTTGAGTTAAGAAACAAAATGGGAGGAAAATTTGCAGAGGTAGACAAGGTTAGGTTAGCCAGGGTCCTTGTTTAAGCTGTGCCAAGGAATTCAGACTTTACTTAAAGATACTGGGAAACCACAGAAGAATTGTAAGGATACATAGATTTGCATGCTCTCTTTAAAAAAAAAAAAAAAAAAAGCAGCCCTAGGTACAGGTAGCAATTCTGAAACTGCCTTACACGTATACTGGAGGTGAAGAATTAAGTGAATGGAGAGTGAATGGTAAGAATCAAGTTTTTCATTGTCAGCAAAAAAAGTTCAGATAAATAAGAAATAAAGAATAAAATGTATGCTCTGGTACTGCACTAGAGCCTGAGACATCAGTATGAACTCATGATTTTATATATATATATATATGTGTGTGTGTGTGTGTGTGTGTGTGTGTTTAATATCACACAAATAGATGCAGAAACAATTATAGATATCTATGTATACATAGGTTAGTATACATATATTCTCTAGTTCTGTCTGTTGAGAGGGCCTAGAAACAATGATACCTCAGTGGCAAGGATTACGCCCAGCACCCAGATTTTAGTTCTGAATGATATTCTTTAATAAAAAAGAAAAACTAATATTCTTTGGTTTAGTAAGTGACTTTAAGGTTGAGGGAGAGAAAAATGCAAAAAAACCTGGAGCATCCTGTGGTTTAGGAATATTCTAAAAAATCAATTGCGGACATGTCAAAGGACATAAGAGAAAATTTAAAATTGAAATATTTTCCAAAGACCAAAATTTGGACAATTTGAGCAATAAAATAAATAAATCGTGGATTATAATCCTACATAAAAATAATATTACATAAGTCCATACAGATCTAAATAAATGATAAAATAAACAAATAAATGTAGAAGACATCAATTTTCTTACAGAAGAATTCCAAGAATATAAATATGTACATACTCCCTCTAAGAATTGGGGTTTATCTCCCCACTACAACCTCATACCCATGAGGGTGCACTAGACTGAGTGACTAGCTTTCAAAATATAGAATAAGAAGAGGGAAAATTAGTAATCTTACAGTGGAGAAACCTGTCAACTACTACCCTAAACAAATGATGAAGGTGAAGATCATCAGTGATATCATGTGGATATCATCTACCTCCTGATATGATGTGATAACAAGGACACTTTATTTTGTGGTATCCTTTTCAAAACCCCATAACCTGAGTCTAATTTTATATATTATATATATATATATTAGATTATATATATAATCTATATATTATCTATCTATCTATCTATTTATCTATCTATCTATCTATAGAGAGAAACAAATCCAGCTTGGGAGTTTTTCTAGAGACTACCTAGCTAGTACTCCTCAAGATTGTTAAGGTCATGAGAAACAAGGAAAGACTGAGAAACTATCCCAGACCAGTGGGGATAGGAGAGAGATGAGGACTAAATGAGATGTAGTACCTGGTGCTATAGACTAAATATATGGGTTCCCCCAAAATTCATATGTTGAAACCCAATCCTCAAGGTGATTGTAGTAGGAGGTGGGGCCTTTGGGAGGTGATCAGGTCATGAGGGCAGAGTTCTCACTATTAGGATTAGTGCCCTTATAAAAAGCACCCCAGAGAGAAAAGTCATCCTCTTTCGCCATGTGGGACACAGCCAGAAGACAGAAATCTATAAACCAGGAAACAGACCCTCACCAGACACTGAATCTGCTGCTGCTTGGATCTCGACTCTCCAGCCTCCAAAGCTGTGAGAAATGAAAGTTTGTGGTTTAAGCTACCCAGTCTATGGTATTTTTGTTACAATAGCCCAGACTAACACCTAGATTATATCAAGGAACAGAAAAAGACCATCAATAGGAAAAGTGATAAAATCCTCTGGTGTTTAATCAGTAGCAACATACCAATGTCAGTCTCTTCGTTTTGACAAAGGTAAGAGAGAAACATAAGATGTTAACAATGGGAGAAACTGGGAAAGAGTTTTACAGAAATTCTTTATGCTTTCTTTGCAACTTTCCTGTAAATTAAAATTATTTCAAAATAAAGTTCAAATACAAATAAATAAAAGGCAGCCTCATACCTGTCAAGGCCTGCAGGACACTACATCTCAGTTCGGGCATGTCCTTCCTTAGTTACTGAGTGTTCATGGAGAGGTCTTCAAACACTGCACGTTAGTTATATTTTAATGGATATTGGCTCTGAAAATGTTACTTGGATTTTTTTCTCAAGTGGGCCAGAAAACACTTCAGAAAATGATTTGTGTTGGCTTGTTTTTTTTCAACTGTTTAGAATAACTGTCATAAAAAATAATAATTTCAAAAAATAAATGAAAGCAAGCATGTTCTCAGAAAATTATTAAAGGACAGAGAGAATATTATACTTGACAAGTTGGCATTAAACATCTTATTTTATTGTAAATCTCTGCAGATGTCAGCAATAAACATTATTAGAGAGTAGGAAGAATTAGTTTTTAACATGAAAAGCATTCAAAATTACTTATTCCTTGGTGACTTTTAAGACGGAGTTATTTTGGGAATGTTTTTAACAACAACAAGGCCATAACTATACAGCGTGATTATGTGCAAGTGTCTTCTGACTTGTTTCTAGTGATTTCTTTTTTTTCACTGTGACCTATGTGACACTGCTCTCATGACTCAGTAATGAGCCACCCAAGGGCCTGTTCTATTCCACAGAATGGTTGTTTCCAGAAGTCACTCTGATTGGTCAGAAGCAGAAGAGAGGGAATATACTGTCAAGGCTTCCTTGCATAAAGTTCTTCCTAAGCATGAATTACCCACAAATCCATTCTACTTCAGAATTCTGCATGGCCTTAGACTCATTATGACCAAAACTCACCTCAAGAACCTGCGTTACTTTCTAATTTCCCTATATATTTGCAAAGCACTAAATTTTCTAAGCCTTAAGAACAGTCGTCTCTGGTCGTTGAATTTATCTTAGTCCACTCATTTAATTAATGGGTAGTTCTTAATGATTCTGATTTGGAGTTATTTCTTCATAATTCATCCTCCATAACTGTGCCTGGTAAATACAATTGTTTTCCTTGTGACCTAATGCCCAGACATCTCATTTCACAAGCCTTAAATATGTATCTCTGACTCTTGTTTTTCTCTCTCTAACATATTCTGATAAAACTGTGTTTAACAATCTCTCCCACTCTCCCCAGGAAAAGTCTTTTTCTCCAGAAAGACTGGTGGCCAGCACAGTGCCCATAATTCATTAAAATCAGAATTTTTGTTTCCTTTGACTTTTTGGTAAAATAAATGCAGTGTTAAAAAATAAAAACCAATTAACCAAAAATCTAATCTTCAGGAAAAAAAAAATTTATTTACATTTTTTTCGTAATGCTATTATTCTATTTTTAGCTGTGCTCGTTCTTCTGTTACAGAGGTGTGTTCCAAGAGTTCTTCATTAGACATTTCCCAAGGCTGCTCTAGCATCTTGTAATGTTTCATTTTCAGATCCTGTGTATTATCTCTATGCATTTTCAGCTTTATACTATTGTCTTTTATTTTGTCTTTGTTTAGTTTGTCTCTTCAACAAAAGAGAAGGACTTGCAGATTTATGGTGTCCCAACTTACGACCAAACAGTTCAGTGAAGGTAGGAAAAAAAGGAAGAAATTTTAAGTGCTTAAAATTCAGCTATTACATATTAGGTGTCCTTGACTTTTAGGTACATGACCACCTCATATCAGAAATCTGCAAATGTGGCTGTGTCTTTCGGATCTATATTTATATCCATATCTATCTATATCTAACAATTCATTTTATAATACGTACCAATATAATGGATAATTAAAAAACTAGAAATTTTCACAATTTTACCATCCAGCGATCCTTTAGGGAACAGGGAGACACTGTTCCATGCCCTTTTCCTAGCTTCTGCCAAGCTTTGTTGGCAATCTTCAGTGTTGTTTAGCTTGTAGATCCATCACCCTGACCTCTGCCTTCATCTTCTCATGGCGTTCTCCCTGTGCACATGTCTATGTCCAAATTGTCCATTTTTTATAACGACACCAATTGGGATCTACCAACCTAATGACCTCATCTTAACTTGATTATCTGAAAGTATTTTATTTCCAAATAAGGTCACATTCACAGGCACTGGAGTTTAGGATATCAACATCTTTTGGGGTGATACAATTTAACCCCTAACAGGTATCTTATCTTGAATAAGTGTCTCCTTGGTGACTCATATGACCAGTCTTCACTGGGGACCCAAGCACTGCTAAATACTGTGATTTCTTCTCTACATGTCAGCAAGACATCAGGTATCTCTTAAGGACCATCAAGCTCAAGAATTCTATGATTCTATTTGTCAGAGATAGAACTCAGATCAAGTCTTAAACCCAGTCAACAGATCCACATAAAAGTGTTGTTTCCCAGGTGGTCACAGAATTATAGTTTGGGGCTAACATCCCTCCCATTCTTTCCTATTATTAATCTACTCAAGCATAGAAAATGGATTAACAATAAGCATAAATCATATGCGGAATGAGGACTACGAATGAAACAGGAGAATTGGGTCTTGAAGACTTCCCTTAATAGTCAGAATTGTTTGTGAGTAACCATGGTGATGTAAAAAAGGAAGTTATTGCCTTAGATAACTTCAAATTTATGTACTTTATGCACTTCAATCTTCCTCTGCCAAGTAGCTGGTTGGCTTCATTTACAACTGGGACTTTGCTGGGTCTTTGTTTTTATCCACAATCACCTCAAGGATAATATAATTTCAAAATTGTAATTAGAGTTCATAAGACATATTTTAATTTATTTCTACTGGATGGTGACTAAAGGCCTAGGAACAATTGAACATGCTACTTAGAATCAGAAATTGAAATGTTCGAAGTGACAAGGTCCCGGAGATTCATGTCACCTCCTGTCACAGATGAGAATCCTGAAATCAAGAGGCTGACAGTTATTGAGCTGGTCAGCAGAAGAGTGGAATTGAGTCCAGGTCTCCTGAATCCAGGCCAATCTTCCTTCTGGAGGGAAGTTTGAATGATAGTTTCTCTCATCCTCTTTCACCTCTCTAACAATCCCTTATCTCTAAGATCTCAGGTGACATTCTGGCAGAGACAGCAGATGCTCCAGAATGTTAGAGTTCCATGGAGTATCGCAGATCATCTAATTATTAGAATAGACTCTAGTCCAAGCACCTCAGTTTACAAAGAGGGAAACTGGAATCCAGAGAAAGAAGCTGACTGGACTCCTGCCATTAGCCAGAGACAGAGCTGGTACTGTAACCAGGGTTTTCTGGTGAAGTTCAGTGCTCTCGTTCCCGCCTTCTTTGGATTGAGTAATTCTTATGATTCCATTTATCTCCTTTGTTGGCTTATTAGCTATAACTTTATTATTTAGTTGTTTATAGTATACAATTTATCTTATCACAGCCTATGTGTAAGTGATATTAAATGACCACTTCATGTGTATTATAAAAGCCTTGCTTTCCTCTCAGCATAATGTCCAATGTCTTAAAAATTGTTGTTTCATATAATTTGTCTTTCTTGTTTTTGGTTGTTTCAGGTAAGAGGGTAAATTTGGTTCCTGTCCCTCCATCTTGGCTCAAGGCAGAAGTCTGGAATGGTAGAAATTTAATCCTACTGAATTTGGAGGATTTTACTGAAGGAAAAAGAAAAAAAATAAAAATAAACACCTTAAAAAATACGTATTATAATATACACATATAATATATTCTATACATTGTATATATAGAATTTGTTTTCTTATATTATCATTTAATATAATATTATGAGCAATGAGCATAATTCCCATTAAATTAAATATTCCATTAAAACATAATTTAAAAGATTATACCAAAACTCATTTACAATATCATTACTATTTGGAATTTATGTGTTTTACATGTATATTTGTGCTCATCTCTGATTATTTCTTCAGGAAACTGTTTTTGTTTTTTTAGTTCCCTGGCAGTCCAGTGGTTAAGACTCTGTGCTTTCACTGCAGGGGGCACAGTTTCGATCCCTGGTTAGGTATCTAAGATCCTGCATGTCTCGCAGCGTGGCCAAAAAAACCCCAGAAAAATGGAAACTATGTTCTATGTTTTAAAGTGTAATTTCTGAGGAATAGTATGTGAACATATGAAAGCTGTACTTGTTGCTTTTTCATTAAAACTATAAGGTGGTATAGGTCTTATTTTTCTGATGTTCACTAATTTTCTTACTAGTGAGGTACAATATTTTTGTAATATTTTATAATTTATTCTTTATAATATCCCTTTTATATTTTAAGTTTGAAATGACCAATTGTTTCCTGTTCAGAAATCAAGTACTTTATACTACTTAAATAATGTCAAGCTCTTATCCATTGTTTTCAGAAAACATTCTAACAGTTTATTTATCATGTTTGTTTGCATTTTAGTCTCATTTATAATGTCATATGAAGCTCCAAAGATCAATTTTGTTATGATCAAATTGGTCAAAATTTCCCTTTCTGGCATTTTCCATTTTATTGTAGAAAGATTTTCTCACTTTATATATATATATATATTTTTTTTTTCAAATTGCCTTTTATTTCTTTTTTTGGATTTAATAATTTGATAATCTGAAATCTATTGTGTTGGAAGTAAATATGTAAATGCATCCTTTTTCAAATTGTTAATTTTCTTAAAACCATTTACTAAATTACATCTTTTTTTTGTCTGATATTAAGTCTTTATTTATCATATTCCTGATATATAATTTGAAGTAAACATCTGATAGATAAATACTGATTTCTTGTTCAAATAACATTATTTCATTACTGTAATAGCTAATAGGAAAACAAGTCGAATGTTAATCTATTTTTCTACATATTTTGGGTTAGTTTTAGCTACTTTTACTTCCAAATATATTTTGGGATCGTTTTGTCAATGTCTTATATTTATGAAATAATATGTGAAGCATAAAATCCTTAACAACATTTAATTTTCTCATTGAAGAATATCCCTTAATGTCATCAAGTTTTCCATTTTGGCTCTTTGGGCAAACTGTTTTCTAGTGTTTACCATACAAGACCTAAAATTATCTTGGTATTTCAAAAACTCTTAATTTTTATTTTATTCTATTGCTTGTTTCTTATATCACAGCTTTTCACCATGGTCATGATGTTCTAAATAATTATCCTAATTCACCATAAGAATATCTAATATACTGTTACTGCTGCTGCTGCTATTACTACAAACACTATTACTATGTCTAGTATTATCTGCCAAAAGTCAGTTATTCTTCAACTTCAGTTAAACAGAATTCAAAGTTTTCCCACATAGTCAAGTCTTATGGAAGTATGTTTAGGAGTAAAGTAGTACATTTGAAAGCATTTCTAAAAGATATTAAAAGCTAACATAGATTGTGTGAACTCTATGCTAGGAGCTATAATTTCATCATCCTATGTAATCTTCACAACATGCTATACAACAAGGCCATTCTTACCTCCAATCAACAGATGAAGGAACTCAGATTGACAACAGTCAAATACCATCTTATATGGTGTCAATGATGGAGCCAGAACTTGAGCCCTATCACCCAGGCTCCAGACTCACTCACTTCATCACAAAATTGCTCTTGACACTTACACAGATTCAGTCTGTTTTTAAGGACAAGTTCAGAGAGGAACAGCTTGGTCCTTAGGTAGTAGTTCATGTTTCATGAGCTCTATCTTAATTCCTAGCATTGTCTTTGCCACATAAAAGGGATTTCTAGTATATATAAGTCCATGCCACTCTCTCACAGGGAGATCAGCTTGGTGTTTTGTGACCACCTAGAGGGGTGGGATAGGGAGGGTGGGAGGGAGACACAAGAGGGAGGAGATCTGAGGATATATGTATACATATAGATGATTCACTTGGTTATAAAGCAGAAACTGGTACACCATTGTAAAGCAATTATACTCAAATAAAGATGTTAAAAAAATAAAAATAAAAATAAAATAAAATTCATTATAGGCATTAAAAAAAGGGATTTCTAAAGAGTGGCTATATGTTTATTATGCCATTAAGTTATGAACTAGGTAGAAATATTTTATTTTCCATATTTAAACTTTGCTAATGTTTAGTCACAAGTTTTAGTACGTGTCTATATGATTTCTCAATTTTTATTCCTGAAAATTTCTTGCAGAAATCATTGTCGTGGTTTGTTTGCTTTGGTGCAATCAAGAACATAGTCTGAAATCTCTGTTCCTTAAAAAACTACTTAATATTATATTAATCAGGCACAAGAAGATCTATGAACGTAGAAGTCTTATATAAATCTTGGAAAGAGTTCAGAATTTTTATGATTAAATGTTTATAAAGGATTGTTAAAACAACAACAACAACAAAAATAGAAGCATGTCTTTTTGCAGCATATTAATAGGAGCATGACCACAAAAAGAAAATCAAAATATTTGCTTCCATGGTTAAATTTCACAAAAGTCATTTTTTCAAATCATTAAGTCACTGCAGAAAGGAGTAAAAATGGAGGAATAAAGATGACTGGAAAACAAACAAAAAATTATTAACCTGATCTAATAAACCCATCTACAATGGTGTTATCAATATCAGTTTAGTATTATTCTGTGGAAGAGTATTGTTACAAGTGAAATTATTTCACAAGAGCAGAAGCTTAAAAATAGTAAACATCTTGCCTTCAGAACTGTATACAGAGAGATCCAAAGCTCAATCTTTAGAGCCACTCTCTCTCTCTCTCTCTCTCTCTCTCAGTGCATTAAGTTAAGCTTATAAATTCAACTTGAGACAATTTACATGGCTATCTAACCAGTATACTATTGAAGTTTATATTTCATTGCTGCTGGCTGATATAGTTCTAATTTACTTTATGACCCAGAGGTATCTGCGCTAAGCTCTGTTTAACAGTAATTTAAATAGAAATCATTAAGCACTGCTCTTTACCTTTCAGGAATTTGAAATTTAATACAATTTTATTTCATTATAAATTTTAATAAATCAACCCATTTTTATGATATATATGTCTATCCAAGTATGTGAAATTAACCTATCATTTTACACAGTTTAAATCCCATTGCTATTTGAAATTAGCAGAAAACTGAATCAATTCTATTTTTGCCATTGTTGAATCTCTACTATGTCCTTGACACCTGACACTGAATCTTACATTATACTAATTTGGAGTATGTCTAATTTAAAATATATTATTTTTTGGTATTTTGAGAATTAATAAAATTACATTGCACAGATGTTTCTCTCCATAAAAGTATTTGCATTTCCCTCTTAACAGCGTGTAAACAAGATATATACATAGATAAGCAAGATTGCATCAACGTATTTCGTATTGAAAGAATCTTAACAATCAAACACTGCTTATATCAGACAAACTAGTTTCCATTCAGAAACTTTACCGTTTGTCACCTACATATGTTCCTCCCCATTGATTTCATATAGCATCCTTTTCACAGGCAGGTATTTTCAATATGATTTTATTACTCCAATTCATTAACCTGACAGAAACATTTCAAATTAAAGAATTTTTCAGTCAATACGTTCCAGTCCACTAAAAACTGTTTGGGCCATTTTAACTTGATATTTTACATGTTTAGAATGAAAACAAGCATGTTATCTAAGAAAACTTATATACAGATCTAGTTTCAAAAACATGTATACCTGGCTTTCTAATCGAAGTACTAAAAACTATTGAGAAAAAGACAGCATTAGTCACGGTCTGGCATTTAGCAACTAAACACAGAAGCCTCTTTTGTGCATTGCATGATTTGATATTTACCTTGTCTTGTTTTTACAGCTCAGAACATCCTTATTTAAAATTCTTGAATATTTTCATATAATTCTGATAACTGTTTTTATTATGAATATATCCTGTGGAGTCAAACCCAGTATATATTTTAGGATATATAAAAAGCAGATTTTTTTGTTGATCAAGTAATTTTATTTGATTGTAATTGGACATACTTTCATATGTCAAGTATGTAAAATTTTTTATTATAGAGGACTTTTGCAATGTTTTGTTATACTAAGCTATTTTCCTAGGTAGTTCTCTTAGGCCCATTGCAAGTTTATGGCTCTGGTTCCCTCTGCTGACTGGAAGATTTCTGTGTTGATCCTGTCTCTCCTTAGTCACTAATCTGAGGTGAAATCCAGGATCCAGTACCTTGTAGAGTCTCATTAAATTGAAGGTCACTATGATTCCCCACATAATTTTTCCAGATTGGGATACAGCTTTGGTTCCTGATTGAGAAATTGCAATCTTCTTCCCCAAGGATTGTTGCCTTGAACTCTGGATGAGTTACCTAGACCATGGGGATAAACCTCTAGCATCTCATCTGAATTCTCTCTGAGTATCTTGCGTTGAGCAACCTGCAACCTAAAATGAGAATGGATTTGCCGTATGTCTTGAGGTTGTTTTGCATCCCCTTGAATAACTTTCCCTCTCATTGAGCTTTCTTCTCAACTTTTTGTAGTTAATGTCAGACTAGAATGTGAATCCTACCCACTTTTCACTAAACCACTAATCTAAATTTGCCTAATATAAATCCTGCCCCACACAGACAAAAAATACATAAATCAACTTTTTGTAGTCTATATCATAGTGTCATGATTATGTTTGCTCACCGAGCAGCTAACACAAACCCTATGTGATATCACTGGTAGTTGTCATTTTAAACATCTTTGATATTCAGATAACTAGTTGGGATTTAGTAAATGTCTTCTCGCTCTGCTGCTTAAACCATATGTTTCACCATAATTTTATAATTTTGGTTAAACATTTATTGCAATACTCTAAACTTGATTTGAAATAGTTAAACAGAGGCAAGAAAGTCACTTCCTGTAGATATCATTAGTTAAAATGAATGAAAGAGGCAGAGAACTGTGACAAAATTGCTCATGATTTTCCAGGGAGGAGAGCCTGGAGATGATGTGTTCTTGTGAAATGTGGGCTCAGTGTTGAGAGATATTCTACTTACTCAAGAGAAGTCAGATATCTGGATTTCATAAACATGGGACCTTTTCAAAAATGTTGTTTAATAATCTATTTTTGAAAAATGGTAAGGGAAGAAAATTGTGTCTATGGCCACAATCTATATTTTGTCCTGGCAGTGTGTAACATCTGGCTTAAAGGAATAAAAACTATACTATAAATAGATGGTTTTTACTGAAACAGTTAATTTTAACTCCATTCCCACTGAGGTTTTATAAGTTATATCCACTTGTACAGAGTCACTTATCACACTTATTAATACATTTATTCAACATACATTTATTACATATTTTAGCATATGTATTTATAGAGATTCAAATGTTCAAGTATCAAAAAACTAATCTTGAGAAATCTGGACCACCGAGCATCTTCCGCCATAACCTCAGCTGCTCATTGAACACTGGTGAATATTTTATAAGGTATATGCTATTGGATAAATATTTCTGACCTCGTATCTTAATTTAGTCATAATAATGAGCAATAAATTGACATTAAAAAGGAGCAACACGCATCAAACCTCGGAGAAGGAAACAAAACGGTTATTCAGAGAAGCAGGTGACGTAGCTAACTGGAGACTGTTTTCTTGCATGAGACTATTTTAGCAACAGGGCTACCAATAACAAAAAGTACCATGAGAAATACAGATACTGTGAGAATTTAATCAAATATAGAAAGTGGACCAGATAAAGTATATACAATACCCTTAGAAATAATCTCACCTGAATAAACCAGAGGAGTTGGCAGTGAAGAAAATATAGATAAAAGAGCAAACTTCAGATGATTTTTACAAATTTGATAATTTATTTCCTTACTGAATTCTCAGGGAGCCCCCTGCACTGTAACAAATTGGCACACTGCAAAACCTGCCCTCAACCTTACTTCTCCAACCAGTTTCCTTTGCAATTCTGTTCCATTTTTCAGTAAACTCAAAACAATTGCCTATATTTTCCATTTCCAGTTTTATTTCTCAATTTCTTTCTTAAAACCATTTCATTCAAATTTTCATTCCTAACCATTTCATAAAAACATTATTGTCCAGTTCACAAATAATAAACACATAGCTTAAATAGTGGTCTATTATCTTTCCTCATCTTAATTTGACCCATCCTTTGTGTTTGACATAAGTTGATAAGAATCTCTTCTTAGGTATACCTTAGTTAGCTTCCAGGATAATACTCCCATGTTTATTTTCCATTCTTACTGGCTGTATTATTTCTCAATTTCCTTTGCTCTTTGCTCCACTTTCCCAAGTCTGTTAATACTGGAGTGTCTCAGGGCTCATTAGGAAGGATTGTTTTTTTCACTAACTACACTCACTCACTTATTGATATAACATAGCTTGGTGGCTTTTAATAATATCCATACATATGCAATAACCCTTAAATTTATCTCTCTCTCCAAGACCTCTGTATGCAACTTCAGATTCACATGTCTAAATGTCTACCCCAAATCTCCATTTGAAAGTCTAAGAAACATCTCAAACTTACCATTTCCAAAACTAATCTGATCCTTCCTCTTAAACTTACCTCATTTACAGTTTTTCCATCTCTGTGGATGGCATCTCCATCCTTCAACTTAGCTTGCCCCAAACTTTGATTTCATCTTTGATTGCCCCTTTTCTTGTATGACATAGATATTCCATTAGAAAATAGCTCCAGAATGCAATCACTTCTCTTTACTCAACTGCTATGACTCTGGTTTGAACCATATCATGTCTTACTTCCTTTGTGATCATCCTGATCTAGCAATCATTATGCCTTATTTGGACCATTGCAACAGCCTCCCAATCTGTATCCTTGTTCCAACACTGACCATTTACAATTACTCCTGACAAAGCAGACAGAGTCATCCTATTTAAACATATGTCAGGCCACATTGTCTCTCTACTCAAAACCTTTAAGTGACATCCTATTCAAAGCCAAATAAAAGACAAAGTCCTTACAATAGCCAACACAGCCTTCCATGAGTCTAGCCTCTCTAAATTTATGTCTACTACTCTCCTCATTGCTAGAACTAGTCTAGGTTCACTGCTCTCTCTGTTTCTCACCTTGACCATGTCAGGCATGCTACTATCTTAGGGTCTTTCCACTGACTTTCCTCTTTGACTGGAATGCTTTCACCTTTAGATGTCCATATTGGCTAACTTCTTCACAACCTTCAAGATGTTACTTAATGGACACCTTCTTAACTAGTCTTCTCTGACCACCCTGTTCATAATTTCAACCACTGCTGCAACTTCAGAGTCCTCCTCCCTGCCCTCTTTTATTCCTTCCATACTACTCATTAATTTCTACTTCCATGACTTAACTTTCTTACGTTTATTCTGTCTCCCTCTGACAGTATATGAATTCCATGAGGAATAGGATTTCCATAATTTATTCTTTGTTGTATTCCAAGCCCTATTTAAGGTACAAAGGGAACATTTGCTATATAAATAAATTACTGCAGCCCGTGGGATGCTGGCATCATAATGACAAATGATGTGGGAAAAAAATGAGTGAAAACTTAGGAAGCATGGAGGATTGATTGAGAAAGTGTCGGTTATATTTAAATAGAGTTTCAGAAGGAGATAATACAAAGAAAAACTAATACAAAAACCAAAAAATAAATTTACCCCTAACTAAAATATAAATAAACAAATAAATTTAAAAATTCAAGAAACAAACTTACAAACTGAAAGTGAACACTAATGTAGCCTTCTTATAAGCAACAATGGAACATACATAGATATTTTGTTTTGTTGTTTCTAAAATTCAATATACTATGACCTTTTTAAGGATATGTTATAGTCTGAAATGAAAAATAATGTGCTGAGACAAATTATATTGCTTCATGTGAAATTACTATATATTTTCTCATAGGAAAGTAACTTGCAATTTTTAAAATAAAATATATGCTAATTTATAACCTGGTTCAATTCTAAAACAGCACATCCTCATACTAAACCTGTATATGAAAGGCCAGTTGTAAAGGGTAAAGCATACATGATTGAATTAAGCTAAAACCTAGTATGTGTCTCAAGTAACTATAAAATGTGAGCATATTAAATATTAATAATTTGTATTTTATTTACATGTTTAAAGTGGTGTCCTACATAAAAGTGATTAGAAACCAAATATTACACAAATAATTACAAAATATTTTTCATTACATTTGTAGGATTATTTTATTTGCTAATTGTAGTTCATCTTTTCTGGCTATTCTATAATTAGAACTTATGCTTAATGTTGCCTACACTACATCTATTAATCAATCATAATAACTGTATATATTTCACCTACAATACTATTGCTATTTAATATTAGTATATAATAAAATATTTTATAAAGTATTTCATTGCCAAAAACAGTCAATAAGAAGTATCAAGAAAGAACCATGGCATTGCACAGATAGGAAAATAAAAGTTTAGGGAGGTAAGAAGCTTTCAAAGTTGATGTAAGCTAGCACAATTGCTACAGCATTAGATCAAGACTAAACCTCATGTCTTCTGTATCTAGATTCACTTTTATAATATTTTGATGAATTTATTGCACATATATTATTATCCAACATACTTGGAGAAGAGCCGGTTAATAAAATACAAAATATATTTTCTCATGCTTCATCTTCCTCAATATAATATAATAATTTGTTGATTAATATCTCATTATTAGTCAAAGTACTATTTTGCTGGAGTGGTAAAAGAGTGATTGTGAACAACAGAGCTTCAGCAAAGTGAAAGTTATGATGCCAACAACTTCATAATTTTGCACTCTATATTAAAATGAATACTCCATCTATTGCAATGCAAAGTAAAGAATATACAGGTTGGAATTATGTATTTGAAAGGAATCTAATATCACTTAGAGACTTCTGCTAATTCTACTGCAATAATTTTACTAGTTTAATGGCTACTACTTGCCATATTAACTGCTCTTTAAATTGATAAATAATTGGAATATGGTTTATGGTGCTCTATTCTATCTCCATTCTATTTCTGGAAGCATAAGGCATGGAGGAAGGCATTCTTAGCACAGAAATATATAATTGTAGGTGATAAATATATATCAATAACGTAACCAAGATCAGTCGATATTTAAAATTAAGTTTTCCTGCCAGCAGTCATGACATTGTGGTGGGTCATTGTTTTTTAGAATTTCAACATTAAATAGATAACTATGTTTTTCTATGGAAAGTTCCTGTTTAAAAAAAAAGAAAGTTCCTGGTTAGATAAAATATTTTAAAATTTACTACTCACATTAGGTAAATTCTATCTTTTTATCAGTACCATTTCAACTTTGCTTTTCTATCCATCACATTATTTCCCTTTCCTGACTGACTCTGCATGTGTGTGTGTGTGTGTGTGTGTGTGTGTGTGTGTGTGTGTGTGCTTTCTAGCAGAAGCCTTTTAGATCACCTGTGAGAACTCCATTCTCAGTCAGCAACCAAATCTCTTTCTCTTAATTTCCATACCAAAGTGACACTTTAGTAATTCAAAATTACTAAGAATTACTAAAACTTCCATGATATGAAAATAAATTATTTTCTCAAAATTCTACTAGAAAAATAAAGAACAAATTCTAGGAAAAATGACTGCACATTAATGAGATGTTCCCCAATTGTCTCTGTTTCCTATGCAATCTGTTTATCTTTTTCAATTGTTCATTTTAAATTAACTCTTCTAATCTCATAATAGCTACATGATGGGAGAGATAACATGTGTACAAAATTCAGAACAATGCCTGGCACTCAATAAACATTTCCTATTTTTTAATCTCCTTATCAATTGAGAGTTTTATAATTTTGTATGATATATATTAATTCTTTAAAATATTTCTTAAATATATTTACTGTGCCAGGGATTCAGCAAAACCTAAAATAAACCTTTCATTTAAAAGAGCTTAAGAGTCACATATTCATACCTAGAAATCTAAGTAAAAACCAAAGTAGAAAACAGCATTCCTATATGATACATAATGTAAAATCCATTTAAGAATAATTAGGTCAAAGTTGCCTAGCAATTTACAGTAGTAATTTTCTTCAATCAATAACAATTCCATATAAAAAACTATATTTTTTTCTCATGGGAAATATTCATGGGAAATTGTTTAAATATATTCTTTAAAAATTGCACTATCAAGCAGATCATATATTCTTCAACATGTTTTCTTCCTTATCCAAAAGAACTTCCAAATGCTTTAGTTTCTGCCAATCCTGGGAGCACTAATGTGGGTAGAGAGCCAAGTGTCTTTCTGAGCATTGAATCCAAATTTTTAAACAAAGATTTGTGTGGTTTCCCTTGTCTTACACAGTATATACTACCATTACTTAGTTCTACATCAATAATAAGGAAACAACACTCTACCTGCAAACTCCCTCTTTTCCTTAGTTGTATCTTTCACATAATATTGTATCTGTTTTTCCATTGATAGCTGGGGATTTATGTAACTTATTCCACTGTGCATTGACTGGAGAATAAATCCCAGCAATATGCTTCTTCTCCATGACTTTGTTCCATATCTATATTTCTGACCAAATGTTACTGTCATATTTTTAGTGCTTTCACCACACAAGCTACAGATAATCCAATCAGACCAACCAACATAATTCATTTCTTATTCTGCTAAAAATACATATGCTTGAAAAAATGTTTCTGAAAACTTAACAATAGTTAACATGTGCTTTCCATTTTTGAAGACAATTTTTCTTGCTGAAATTTTTAGAGCAAAACAAGAGCAAACCCTGAAAGGAGTATTGTTATTACTATTTAACCACAGTCTGACACAACAAAGGAAAATACATTTGTAATATAAATAAGTTGTTAGAATACATCTAATAAAGATTGTCAGTGTAGGATTAAGCATCCAGTAGTTTATATGTTATCCCTTCTATGATTTTTGTCTGTATGGTATTTATCTGTACACCTTCAATTCATAGCACAGCATCTGACAGAAAGTTGCTTTAAAATATTGTATTAATTCAATCAAGCAACACTAAATATTGTAAAGACACTTTGCTCCTACGTTACAATACATGCAACATTCATTTCGCATCATAGTAATCATTCAGCTAAAACATTTATTTAGAAAATGCAAGAAATACTCAAAGTAAAAATTAAAGGAATTATTTTAACAGTAATATGATCAATTGGAAAGCTGTCATGTTATATTGGTGCAGTTATGTTGGGTCCAGTTATGTATTACATAGAATAAAGATGCAGATACTTGCATATGTATAACTGAATCACTTTGCTGTACACCTGAAACTAACACAACATTGCTAATCAACTATACTCCAATACAAAATTTAAATTTAAAAAAATCTCAAAAAAGATGCACTCTTATGATGGAGATGCAATAGGAACTTATGAATGTCCCGACAACTTCAAAAATCACCTTAAAGAAGAGTGTTTGGAATACAGTAGATACAAAACTAATTAACTTGGGATTTATTAGTTACATGGAATGGTTGCAAGTTTGAGTACTGATGTGATGATTAAAAAGTGACACTTCTGGGAAGTGCACTTTCACGTAGGTACCCAACATGGACGCTTGTCATTATGTATATGAAATGTCTCCCCAGAACAAAAATGAAGAAGATATATAAGTAACCTTTAGTAGTAACACATTTAAAGGATTGAGCTGAAAATTTTAGATGGGTATGATAACGGATCATAATTTTAATTGATTTAAATTGACAAGTAGACTCATAGAAATTATGAATGTGTTTTGCATTTAATGAGTGCAAATTTATGAAAGGACACTATTCCAGTTAAGCTTATTACTGCATCCTCAAGTTACCACTTATGAAATTTCATCATAAAGCCAAGCCTGTAAATATTCAGCCATCTTCTCTGGGCCGTTGGATATATTCGGTAACTGCAGTATTTGAGAGTGACTCAAGACTTTCACTTTATTTTTGAAAGCTATTAGAGATATTCCAATAAGTCCAGACTTCCTGACAACAAAATTATAGGAATTAAATAAGACAGAATTGATAAACCCATATAGATTTCGAGCCTTGAAGCATCTTCCTTCTAAGCTTCTTAACTCAATTTGTATCACGAATTCCAGTATACTTATAACCAAAGCTTTTGGAAAACCTGCTGGCATTACCGTCAAGCCAGGTAGAATATATGAATCAGTGAATCAGTTGTATTCAGTGTATTAACAGATTTACAATGTGTAAATAAATCTCTATACTTATGTGTTTTAACTTTTATCGCTCTACTCTGAAAGCTAAGAGTTAAAAAGTACAGATCTTCCTCGATTTATGATGGTATTATATCCTGATAAAACCACCATAAACTGAAAATACTGTAAGTCAAAAGCACATGTAATACACCCAAACTATTGAACATCATAGCTTACCTAGCCTACCTAAAACATGCTCAGAACACTAACGTTAGTCTACAGTTGGGCGAAATAATCTAACATAAAACCCATTTTACAATAAAGTGTTGACTATCTCATGGAATGTATTAAATACTATACTTAAGGTCAGAAACAGAATGGTTGTATGGGTACAGGATAACTGTATATTCATCAGTTGTTTACCCTCGTGATTGCACAGCTAACTGGGTGGTGAACCTTGCTACCACTGCCCAGCACCATGAGGGAGTATCACACCATGTGTTGCTAGCACAGAAAAAGATCAAAATTCAAAATCTGAAGTATGGTTTCTACTGAACACATGTCACTCTTGCACCACCATAATGTTGAAAAACTGTAAGCTGAACCATAAGTCAGGGATGATCTGTACAGTGAAAGGCAGGCAAATTTGACCAGAACACCTGATAAAATGCTGCTTAATGATAATGTTTAGAAACATCATAACCTGAAATAGATTAATGATATAAAAAACAAAGCTATATGAGAGTCAACACAAACATGCACGTGCACACACACACACACGATGCTTGCAAAATTTCAGCGTTGGTACAGTCCTACAATGCTTACTTTGTTCTAACTAGCATCAGTGATCAATGGCTTCAGAATGACAATCAAACATCATATTCAATAGGCATCCTCAGTCTATGAGTAATAAAGATCACTCACCTTTAAAAAATTCCAAAAAACACAGAGCAAGAAATTATACAGTGTTCAAAACAGCCTTAATATCTTATTCTGCCCTTGGCACCTGCACATAAAGGACTAGGCTAGATTTTTAGGAAAACTTCAATTCAGAGAAGCCATTGCATTTTATATGTAGGCCCTTCAGACGTGGGTGATCAACTCCCATTCTCCCAGTTCTCCTGAATCCCATTAACGCTGGTTGCTCTTTACTCAATAAACATGCTCCTGATCATAAAGTCCTGGGGTTTGGTCCAGTACATAAGCCTCAGACAAATTTTCAGGTTGTTAGATGAAGAACAGTGTCTTAAATTATATGTTCCAGGAGAACTGACCAAAATAAATGTTCAGACACCCCCAAAGATAGAGCAGTGACCATAAAATCAGCTGTCAACACTTTCCTTCCAATGCTGGATGGTAACTTAGGTTATATAAACATGGTTTGATTGAATAAGTGAAAACTACTTAAAATGCTTTCCTCTTCATCAGACACTTATTGAGAATGCAAATTTAAAATTAGTATTTTCGGGACTTCCCTAGTGGCATAGTGGATAAGACTCTGCGCTCCCAAGCAGGAGGCCCAGGTTCGGTCCCTGGTCAGGGAACTAGATCCCGCATATACATGCCGCAACTAAGAGTTCACGTGGCACAACTAAGGAGCCCACCTGCCACCACCAAGACCCAGCGCAACCAAACAAAGAAAAAAAAAGAATAAAAGCTGCTATAAACATCCATGTGCAGGTTTAAAAAAAAAAAAAACTAAAATAAAACAAAATTAGTGTTTTCTATTTTAATATTATGTAATATATTAATTTGAATATAGATACAATGATCATAACATGATCATTAAAGTAATATGGAGTACAAATTTAAGTGGTTGGTGTGAAGTTAGTTAAATGAATGGACTGTTTGGAAATCTATTTTAATTCACTTCACCCCTGAGAAAGACAGTAGCATCTAGTTCCTTAAAGCAGAGTAACTTTAGCTCTCTTTCTTATTTTACTTTTCCAATTATATTTTCAGTGAAGGCATTTTCAAATATTTATGATTAGATATTTAATTGTTGACCTTTCTAGTATCTCCTTCTTTTTCTGAATCTTTATCAGATTAGAAAGTACTAATTTAAACTTCTAATCTCTCAGGTTGTGGAAATAAAAATGACAGCTATTTTTTCTTCTATATGTCATACTATATCAAAATATACTTGATATAGTAGTAAGAAAAGTAGAGTTCTGTTTAAAAGGACATTAAAATAATGTAGCAAAAATAAATGTTTAAAAATGTATGCTTTCCCTATTTATTTTTGTTGAATAAGTGGCAGTTTTTTAACGCATTTGTGTATTAATATTTTATATGTTTATGTAATGCATAAAAGTATACATGTTTAAATTCCAAAACTCTAATATCTTAATCTATATTTATTATAATTGACTGTTTAAATATTTTAATTGTCTGCTCTTTTACTTTGTGTTCACTAATTTTATTATGATGATATAAAATTTTTAAACTTATATGAGAAAATATTAATGGTTATATTTTAAAGGTTTAAGTTAGACTCTGTAACTGGTTTTAATTTAACATGAAAGAGCATTTTGTCTATGTAGATTATATAATGAAAGTTTTTTTTTTTACTTAAAATCATTTGTCCATGGTTACTTAAATTTTTACAGAGTGAAAAATACATGGAAGATAATTTATTATTTACTGCCAATAATGTAAAGATAAGTAAATTTTAATATCTGTTCTCCAAGTAGTGTAGTTGTCATAATAACCCTATAACACAAATAAAATTTTTGGAAAGTGGTTTCAAAAGCTACAAGATTCTATCAAAATTCAAAGAGGGAAAATTCACTTCCATCATCTTGAGGGAAGGCGGCATTTAAGCCAGGTTTTAAAGGCAAGTAAAAATGGAACACAATGAGAAGGGCTGGGACAGGATATTAAAATATGGAGGAGGGAAACCAAATGGTGTGTTCTAGGAATGATGAGAAAGTCAGATTGGCTGCATCATTTAACATATATTGAGAAACAGTGTGAGAAAAGTTTGGAATATATAGCTCATACAGAGATCCGAATAATCAGATCAAATTTTAAAACATTATTGGTTGTAATAGGTAGTTGTCAAGAGTTTCTGAGTAAGGAAATTTGATGAAAATTTCTTTGATTTAGGGTTGTTAATTTGACAACTATGTGTAGGCTGACTTGGAGCACAAATTTACTAGAAATATTTAAAAGAGTTAACAAAAGGACTATGAGATTGATGTGTAGGTTAGGGATAGCCTATTGTAATGGCTTGGGAAACAGAAACACTAAGGACTTAAGCTAAAATGGTACTTGGAAATAAAGACCTGCTATCCATACAATATTTGTGTTCACCTTCCATAACTTAAAGTTTTTGCTAAGAAGCAGCATCCAGCCAGGGACTGTAGTTTTTAAGCCCCGCTGCAGCAAAGTGTAGCTAAACATTTGAAGATAGTCAAAGGCATGCAAGGATGAATAGCCTTTGCAATTGTTAGGATAAGTGATAAGAAGCAATTTACCTTCACTATTTTTTGTCCCTGCCTACTAAGTGAAACCAAAAGAACTTGAAGTCCTAGAGATGGAAAATATTAAAGATGGAAGGAGCTCAGTTTCCTAAATTACCATGTGCAAGGAGCCCCTCTGAAAATCTGAAAAAGGAGTGAAGTGTTATGTTTTTGAGGTTCTAAGATTTGGAGTTTTAATAATTACAGCCAGCCTTATCCTCTCAATCAAAGTTGCTACTCCTATGCAAAAACCTAAATATGTTTCATTTTCTAGGGTTTTAAAATTATTTATTTATTAGGCGTTGTTATTTATTCTTTATTCAAACAATATGCAAGAAATATTCCATTCCATTATCCAATTATAGGAACCAGGACTCCTTGGATAAATGGCTGACTCTAGGCCTTGGGCAGAATAGATCAAAGATAAGCCTGAAGAATTTCTAATGTCAGAAACACACACATTCACACACATAGGGAGTATATCAAAGGAACACAGAAGCCAACTGAAAGATCTCCCAGTGGATTAAGTGCCAATGGACAAATAATTTGAGCAACAAAGCAAATAAAAAAGGATTATATTGTAACTCAAAGTAAAAATTGAATATCCATGAGCCCATGTTAATATAAATAAATGATTAAATAAATAAAGGGAAAAGAAACACCTCCCATAAAGGAGAATTTTAAAAAACCTATATGTATAGTCTACCTTCAAAGAGGTGAGGCATAATTCCTCACTTCTTAAATGTGGGCTGGGCCTGGTGATTACTTCCAAAGAATACACTATGGAAAGGAGGCAAATGAATAAATTTAAGGTGAAGAAACCTGTCAAACACTATCTCACCTGAGGGATTAATATCAACTATTATAAGTCAGGTTGGTAATATGTGGCCTTAATATGATGTGATGAATGGTACTTTACCTTAATGGTCTTCCTCCTAAAAGCCCATAACCCCAGCCTAATCATGAGAAGACTATCAGACAAATGGCAGTTGAGAACCAATACTACTCAGAACATTCAATGTCATCAAAAACAAGAAAATCTTGAGAAACTATCACGAACAGGAGGCATGATGTGACAGAACAACTAAATGTAATGTGGTATTTGAATGGAATCTTGGAACAGAAAAAAGGCTTTAGGTAAAAGCTAATTAAATAAGCTCCATATTTATTTAGATTTCCTAACAATGTATCAAAATTATTTCACAGGTTGTGACAATAATACCATAATAATGCAAGATGTTAATAACATGGGAAACTCGTGGTGTATAGGAACTCTGTGCTACCTTCATAAATTTTCTATAAGTCAAAAACTATTCTAAGATAAAAATTTTATTAAAAGTAGTAATAATTATGGAATAATCACACAAACAGCAGTCATAGATCACAAAGAATACTTGACAAAACAATTTATTCCAGAAAGCAGAATAAGCACCTAATCAATATATTTACCCACCATCAGGATGAAGGTATTTTGGGAGACAATCCTCTATGGGTTTCATGTTTTTGCACATTTTGTGAGCGAGACAGTAATTGTCCTTTTGTTCCAGACTATTTTTTTTAATGCTGTTTGTATGGCAAACTTTGTATATACCAAATATTTCTATATCAAACAGCCTCGAAAGAGTTAAGAACAGGTTCATTTCCTGATCATTGCAAAAAATTCAGACTCCCTAGGCTCATGTTTCATCTACTGTAACACAAATTATTGTTCATGAAGGTGATACACACGGTCTTCATGTTTCCCTGTGAGAACCTGGGCTCAGAGAACCAGTACAAGAAAATGTCGATACCCTGGATATTGCTGTGAATGTTAAACTTTCATCTGTGACCTAGAAAATCTTGTTTAGTCTACCAGCATCCACAAATCTGGTCAATTAATAGACTGCAAGTAGGGTAACATTTCAGATATTTCATGATTCTTGACAAGGGAACTCACAATGCTTGGCGGTGTGATTAAATCCTTGGTGTGAACCAGTGACTCCTATGTGCCTCCGAGTCTTTCTTTCTCCAAAGAGGAGTTTCTATTGCAGTCACCCACTATTGTATATTAAGTGTTAGAGTTAAAATTATTTTTAATTTGTACATTTTCAGGCCATGGGATCTGTACCCAGATATAATAAATAAGAGTGTATATCCAGGGCTTCCCTGGTGGCGCAGTGGTTGAGAATCTGCCTGCCAATGCAGGGGACGTGGGTTCGAGCCCTGGTCTGGGAAGATCCCACATGCCGCGGAGCAACTGGGCCCGTGAGCCACAACTACTGAGCCTGCGCGTCTGGAGCCTGTGCTCCGCAACAAGAGAGGCCGCGATAGTGAGAGGCCCGCGCACCGCGATGAAGAGTGGCCCCCGCTTGCCGCAACTGGAGAAAGCTCTCGCACAGAAATGAAGACCCAACACAGCCAAAAATAAATAAATAAACAAAAATAAAAATTAAAATTAAAAAAAAAAGAGTGCATATCCAGCTCTGATGTGGCATATCCTTTGGATGATGGCTCTTGTGTGCATGGGAAGAAGGGTTTGCAAAAATTTTTTGTGGCCTAATAGTTAGACTTTGGCCCAGAGGTACTGCAGTGTTTTTGGTTTTTTGGTTTTGTTTTCCTGGCAAGTAGCTATAAGGCCAGGAATTATGTTTCTAATAGCCTTAAACATAGGTATGACTGTGTAACTAATGGATATAAAATAAAGTGATATATAATTCCTGGACAATGTGATGAAATTCATACAAGTTTTCTTTGTCCTTCATCTGCTATCTGCCTGGAAATAAAGGACTCCATGGCCCTCTGAGATGACTGACCCATAAGTTGGTAGGATTCTGTGTCTCTGAATCGCTGTGTGAAATGCTGGCTACTGAACACATTCATCAAAATATTGCATGACTAAGAGGTCAACAAATTTTGTCAAGCTATTGCATATTTAAGCTTTATTTGTTATTGCAACTAGTATTAACCTACCTAATGTAGTGATGGTGAAAAAAGAATGGCAGTTAGAGAAATATTTTTTGGTGATATCAATAGATTTTGTTGACTGATTTATGGAAAAGTAAACAAAAAGATAATTTCTTGTGTCACCAGAGGAGGATGTGTTTGGGAAGTTAAATTTTGAGATTTCTTTTAACATTTCTGTCTCGACTTTACAAATACCCATTTTGATTTGGTAAGTTGTGATAGGCAGAATAGTACATCTCCCAAAGATGTCTATACTCTAATTCCTGAGATGTGTTAATAGGTTATTTTTCCTGGCAAAGTGGGAATTAACATAGAAGGTATAATTAAGGTTGCTAATCACCTACAATAAAATAGGGAGATTATTCTGGATTATCAGAGTGGACCCAATGCTATCACAAGGATCTATAAATTGGAAAAGGGAGGTGGAAGAGGAATGCAGAGTGATGTAATGTTGGAAGGACTGAGCCTGGCTGTTGCTGACTTTGAATATGGAGGAGGTGGCTGCAAGCAAAGGAACGCAGGGTTCCTCTAGATGCTGTAAAGGGCAAGAAAACAGATTCCCCCAGGGAGCAATAATGCAGAAAAAATGGAAGCCTGCCAGTACCTTGATTTTAGCACACTGGGTCCCATTCTGGATTCCTAAACTGCAGAATTGTAAGTTAATAAATTTGTGCTGTTTTAAAACACTAAATTTGGACAATGTATTATAGCAGTCATGCAAGACCAACACAGCAGTCGTCCACGTGGAGATGGTATTTCAAACCACAGGAGAGTAAAAGATTAGCAAGAAAGAAAAGTTAAAAAGAGGAAAGAGAAGATAATTGAAAGAAAGGGAAAAAGAGAACAGACAGTTATTTGATAATATCTATATTTCTTACCAAGATATGGAAAAAAACTAGAGGTTTAGATGTCTCTTTTTAGGAAGAGAGGGAACTTGTACAAAGGCACAAAAGCAGAAGAAAAGTGCTAAGTTATAAAATTTGTACCTTTTTCTATGGTCTCCCTACCTGCTATGGTGATTTATATTTGTTATTTAATGCTATACTACCTCAAACACGGATATTTCCTCAGTTCTGGATGAGAACAGACCACCGCAGATGTCTCTGGCCCAAGACTTGGCATATTTGGTGTACCTGCTCTGCTGCTAGGGTCTCCTCCCGCCATCGATCAGACTGATGTGCCAGACTTTGATCAACGGTGGGGAATTTGAGACAGGTGTCTTCCTCCACTTCCCACAGGCCCACAGCTCCAACCCGGAGAAGACAGGCAACTTCCGAGGGTGACTCTATACTCTTGAAGCATTAGGCATCTGGATGAGTGGGTTGGTGAGCGAGAGGCTTACTCTTGCCAAGTCAACCCACTAGCAAGCAGGTTAGGTAGCTCCTGTCTTTGGAGGGTGATCCTCAGAAGGTGCCACTATGAGCATTAGTAGTCAACACTCAAAGTATTTAAAGAAGGGTGTACCCACCTAAAAACATAAACTTGATGGAACACCAAGAGTATCTAATACAGCAACATAGGTCGTGTTCTGATTGTGGGGTGGCACCTGGCTCTGTACTCTTCTGACTAAACCATACCTTGTTTTGCTACAGTTTGATAGTAACTACAGAGTTGGAGAACTGACATTTAAAATACTGGGCTACATATTCATTCATTAGTTAAAATATGTAATAAAATTGTAAAGAGATTTTAGATTGCTATCAGTCATCAGAAAAGTCTGGGGTTGGTGGCTACTATTACACTACTGCTCAGGATCATAAACAAAAATAAAGAATAAGACAAAATAATGAAAACCAAAAAGCAGGGATTAAAAAGAAAACCCTGTTCTTTTGCTGAAGTCACGTCTGAGTATAATGCAGGATAGAACCAGGTTATTAAAGACTTAACAAGGAAAAGAGCATTTGTTTATGCCATTTTAGGGTTTAATAAAAGTAAATGCCAATATTTTATGCATAGGTGTGTGTATAGGAAATTACTAAGGTTTGAAAATGGCACACATACACATGCACACACACAAATTAAACAAACAGCTAAGATTTAACTTAATGTTGATTTGTTTAAAAATAGATAAGGATATATATCTGGCATTTGGTATGCTTTTTAATGTCAAGATAGTAACACTACTTGGTAAAGAATGTAATGTGAATAAATAAGACTAAAATCTCATTGATATTCATATGTGCATACGGCAGATTATACTTTCTGGCTTAGATTTTCTTAAGAATATGGAGTCAGAATTTTACAATCATTTTTGTTATTTTATTTACTTATTTGACTGAGAGATGATTACTAGTTACTTTGCAAAATAAATTTTCTGTAATATTTTTGCCTCAAAGACACTTGAAAGCTATAAAAGACAATTTGCCTTTAGGCTAAGGGCTCAGTGGTAATCATGTAATTTATTTCCATTGAATTTGGGAGAGTGATGTACTTTCTGGATATTTGGATAAGTATATTTTGATAAAACTCTTTATTAACTATTATAGGGGCTATATTTTCAAACATTAACTTGAGGGATATTTGTGATATTAAATATAGTAATGAAAAATTAATATTAAAAGTACCAATTAGTGGGAAAAATTCATTTATCATCTACCATGATTTTAAAAACATCACTTAATTAGTTAATTTGTCTTTTCATTAACCAAACAGTTACAAAGTATCTTCTGTCAGGTTTGAGCTCATCACTATTCACAGGAGATATCTCATTTAAAATTAAGAGAGTACATGACTGTGGTAATGAATAAATTATGAATAAATAATTGTATGTTTACCCCTTTGAATCATTAGTGCACATAATTTAATTCAGAAAGATTTAGAGTGTGACATGGAAAATAATATATAGGAAGCCTGCATTCAGATCACAACACTTAGCATAGTTGCTTTATGATCTTAGGTAAGTTTTTTAAATCTTTCCTTTAAAACAACATGGTATAAATTTTCAAGATTTCAGGGTCTGGAATCCTATTCTCTATATTCATTTCCTGGTTGAGTGGCCTTGGTCAAATATCCTTTCAATGCTTCAGTTTCCCCATTAATAAAAGGGGAATAATATTATTACTTTCTTGTTATGTTATTTGTGAAGATTAAGTGAATGGGTACATCTAAAGCATTTAAAACAATGCTTCCTTAGAGTTCAGTAATTATTAGCTGTATATTATTAATATTGGTTTCTTCATCTACATATCTCATATATTCTTGTAAAATGATTACCCCACCATCAGGTATATTTCAGTAAAACAATTTCCTGAACTAGAGTTGATGGTTACTTTTCCATTCCTTGTGGAATTCATATATCCCTATGATCATCCATGTGTTTTGGATGAGATTGAATCCACTCCACAGATCCAGGGATGGGCCTACTCTGAACAACTTAAGCCAATGAGAACATCACATTCTCTTGGCAATAGTGATTGATTCATAGTTGGACACTTGCAGCAATTCACGCAAGTGGCAAAGAGAGAACCATAGGAATCTCTGGATTACACAGTGAGAGCTTTCAAAATCAAAACCTACTATAGTCATCTTGCTGTTATGAGTGAAGATACTGAGTTACCCTCAAGCCACCATGTGAAGACTGAAGAAAACTCAACTTGTAAAAGGCATAGAAAAGACAGATAGGCAATTTACGTCATTGATATCATTTAGGCGGATAAACAAAGACTCACTTGAAACAAATTCTCCATTTGTTGTACCCATAAAACATTTATCATTTAAGTTAACTTACAACCAAATTAAACCTATGAGCTATATCTAAAAGTAGCTTTTGATATTTTGGTAAAGGGAAAATAAAATACATTTTGAAACGTATCTTTTAAAATCCTAAGGTAACTGCAAAATAGGAAACAAATTAGACCTCCTCTTTAAGCTCAGTGTGCATGCGCTGGGCAGCAGTTGAAACTCGGATTTATTAATAAATTAGGCAGGGCTTTATGTCCCCAAATTCCAGGAATAAGTATTTAGATCACTTTCAAGAACATTGCAAAGGACACTGAGGTTGAGAATGCAAAAATTGAAATGTCCTTTTGTATTTCAGGGAAGAAAATTGATAATAGTGAGCTGTGGTGCTTGTTCTGTCTTCTAGCTTATATCTTTGAAAGCTCCACTGACAAAGTATAAAATTTTCAAATTTATGTGGTAGATAGAGAAAACACTCTTTCCTTGAGAGAATAGTATCTTGTCTTTCATCTCAACTCATTCTAGGGTGTTGGAAGAGAGGTTTATCACTTACTTTGATCATTTAAATAAAACAATTCTACCCTTTAAAAGAAACCGTATTTACCATTTTCTAGCCTGTTTGCTTATTTAGGTCAAAATACTCAATTCTGGAACATGTTGATATCATTAGAGGGTTTGCCATTAGCAAATAATTCCACAGTAATCATATTAGGGACTGTGGCCATCAGAGTTCAACTAGAGAAACAGAACCAATAAAAAATATATATTAGGAAATTAAAAGCACATTATTAGCTTAAACAATAGTGGAGACTGTCTAAGGCAAGTCCAAATCTCTGGAGTAGTCTGTCAGGAAGAGCAGTCTGTAACTCTTGGACAGGAGACAAACCTGCTGTCCAGAGGTGGAATTTTATTTGCCTTTGACCTTAACTACATTTATAAACCTTGTGATTACTTTGATCCCACCTGGATGATCTTCTCAAGCCAAGATACTTAATCACATCAGCACGTAGACATTTTGTTGGGGGGTGGAGGTGGGGGACTATTCTGTCCACAGTGATAATTAGTAGTAACAATAAACATAGAAGGTAGGAAAGATTAGATTCACCAATTTTCTGATTTTGTTCAATGCAGAGACTAAAAATGATTTTAAACTATAATGGAAAGAAATGACAGAACCAAGCTTTTCATAATTTTGCCAGCCTATAAAAAAATATAGTATTTGTTATGACCTACCTGTTTAGAAAATCGAGAAAACAGTGGTTGGGGAGAGGCAGATGAAGCTTCCCTTGCTCGCCTGCCACTCACCTCCTGCTATGTGGCCGGGCTCCTAACAGGCCATACCGGTCCACGGCCCAGAGATTGGGGACCCTTGGTTTATAGTATTGCTTATAGGGAAAAAGATTTAGTAAGAAAAAGCCAGTTTTATATCATGCATATGGAGATCAAACTACAAAAAATAGTTACAAGCATGTAAAACATAAACCACCTGGAAAAATAAAGAATCCACAGGTACACAAGAGATCATTTTAAGGGTCAAAAAGAAAAATAAATTTAGATGCGGTAGAGGTTGACGTCTCCCACTCCACTGAATTGCTCAAGGGAGTATAAATGATAAAAAAAAAATGGTGCAATTATATCCTTTGGAACTTCTCCAGAACTTGTCCAATTTCCATATGTGCCATATGAGGGGGAAAAAAAAATCAAATGATCTGCCAGGTTATTCCTTGACAGTGAAGAAAACTATACATTCTATTGAAAACAAATGTAATAAAACAAAAGCTATAAAAGGAAAACAACAGAGTAAAATGAAGAAAATTTCAGGAAAAATAAAAGGGATATATATAACCAGTAGACAAACAAACCAATGAAAGAAATAAAATAATATTGAATTAGTAATGACAGAATCAGTAGTGAGTGAATTAAATCAGTACTGATAAAATATTTTGCTGAATATGTGCAAAAGTTTGCCAAGTTTAATGCTGCAAGAGGTTAAAAACATGAGTGGCACACTGTTTTGAAAAGGCACACTGTTTTTTACTGTGATTTCAAAACCTTTAAATTTTATCTTAGGGACAGCTTAGATGCAGGTCTTAGTATTGCTGTATCCTTTTCTTGTTGGGATACCAAGACATCTTCCCTGTTTCTATACTTAATTCCATCAAATCATAGAAAATAAAATTCTAGTATCTTTATTCTTGGGTATATTTTCTTACCTATCTACTCTTTAATCATCAGGTCTTTTTCTACACCACTACTATATATTTATTATAACCCTTATAATGTTCTATCAATAGTGTGTGTAAAGGTCTCTGGTACCATGTCAGCAACTAGAGGTCACGAATTGTGTCTTAATTATTTTTAATCCCTAATCACTCATCATAGTGTCTGGTGCAGAGTAGGACCTCCACACAATATTGTTAAATAATGTATGCAAATAATGCATAAGCTAGTGGTTATGATGTTTAATGAATACTCCTATTTCTACAGATAAAATACTAGAGGCATGTAAGTGTTATTATAAGAACTAGTGTAGTTATCAGAAAGGGATGGGGGAAAATAATAAATTTTGGTCCTAATTTAACTTTAAATATTCAAAAGAATATCAAATTATCAACTATATGTAGACTTTATATTAAATACTCAGTTGTTTTATTTCTCAGGTGAAATCTGGTGAGGAACAAAAAATTCATCAGGAGTGTTATAATGTAAAATAAATATTCTGACATAAAGAAATAATACATCAAGAGATAGCAAAATGAGAATCTCTGTTTAGTTAGCTCTTATTATGTTCTTATGCTAGTTAATTGTCCATTGTACTAATATTTTATATATGATTGTATTTATTTTAATCCTCAAAACAATTGTGAATAGTAGTTACTATATCCCTTTTATACAATAGATAACAATGCATGTGCTTTGAGTCCTACACTTAGAAGTGGCAGAATTAGAATTAAATCCAATTTTGTCCAAGTCCAAAATTATCTTCCCATTAGAACACACCCATCACAACATCACTTTCATTACATTCTTTACTCCTCAAAAGCTTTTACGGAGAGCTAGTATACAAATTCAGTTTGAATCTTTATTTTCCATACTGACATCCATATTAGATGAATTGGTTATCGTTATCCTTTACATTGTTTTCCACTATTGTCAGGATCATGTGTTATATATGAACTATTTATGAAATCTGAAGTGTTTTAGATTCCAATATTTGCGTCAAAACATAATCTCCCAACTTTCAGTTTCTTATATACGATGGATTTTTTTTTTTTTAAAGAGAGAAACTCCACTGAAATAAACATTTTTCTTAATATGCTTTTCTTACTGCATCTAGTCTCTCTATTATTCCCTGGAATCTTAGAGAATGTGGTTTTTGTTTCACCATCAATTGAACTCTTAAACATAGCTTCCTAAGATATATTGGTCATTGCCATTATTCTACTCATTTCCCCAATCTACAACAGTGAACTGGGTGAAAACCCTATTTCTTTCTCATTCACCTGGACATTCCATTCTTTGTCCAGTTTCTTTTATCAGCTGTATTCTCTCTCCAGGAAACGGTTCTCTGTGCAATGAATCCTTTGAGCTATCTGGTTGATGAAAGGCAGCCCGTAAGCCATGATACAGTTTAATTTAAGAAAAATTACATATCCTCTCTGATTTGTTTTTCACCTGAGTTCTCACAGATAAGAATCCTGAGATTTCACTAACTATGCTTATTGGACACCATTGATGAAGAAAACGTCAAATATGTGTGAACTCTCTTATAACTCTCTCACATAAACATTAAAACTCCCTTTTCTATGAGCCTATTGCAACTATTACGTGTCCTAATAAAATTCTAGTCATATTTAATTGCATGTAATTATTTCCTTGCAGTGGAGTATAGAGACCTGGAAAGAGACTGTCTTTGTCAGGTGTATATCCCTAATGACGAGCAAAATTTTGCACATGATACCTGATCAACATATTTAGAAAATTAATGAATACTTTTAGTTATGAAAAGATCTAAGGTATGGATTTCTAATCAGGAAATACATGGCAATTAAATCACATATTAGTTCTGAGTAAAACTAAAGAAAAATCACATCCCAAAGGACAATCAGTCTCAATAATTATCATCTTTTGTCCTGCAGCACCTAAAACAGCACATTTATTGGGCTTTCAAAGAAATGCAAAATAAGCAATTCATCTTTTCTAAATTCCTTCAGGAGCTGGAAATATACCCTATTCTATTAAATTACAAAATGAACTATGCTGGTGCTTACCTGATTATTAAAGAGGAAAATGCCTGTCAGTAGTTTCTAGTTACTGAGAATTTTAATATCACATTAAATATTCACTTGAAAAGAACTTTATACAAGGAAATAAATTAGAGGAATATTATCTATATGTTTTAAGCCTAATTGTCTACAGTATGCTTTATACATTACAAAATGGAATTAGAAAACCAAATAGAAGTGGCCATATAGAAAAATATTGGGAGCATAGACATATGCTTAAATGTATATTACAATTTCTTAAAAGTCAAAGTAAACTAAAGAACAACTAAAAAGGTAGGTAGGGTTTTTATACAGCAGAATATCAAAGACTGGCTTGTAATGTTGGAAAGATATTGGTGATCTATGGGTATTCTCCAGACATTGATAAAGAAAGTGGGGCAACATCTTTAACACATTGAAAGAAAAAAGCAACAACAAATTACCAATCAAGAATTCTTAAGCAGTGAAAAAGTTTTCAAAAACAAAGATGAAATAAAAACTATTACATAAGCAAAACCGGAAATAACTCATCACTGGAAAACCTACACTACAAGAAATATTAAAAGAGTTCCTTCAAACACATGGAAAATTACACCATATAGAAACTTAGATATACACAAAGGAATAGAATTATGTCTATATAAGTAAAGGTGTATACAACAGCATTCCTATGTCTTGCAGACCTTTAATTTTGTCTTCTATATTATATGAAAATATTCCTTTCACCTCAAATTAATTTATCATGGGCCTATACTGAGTGCAGGTCTCAATCAACATCTGAGTAAAAAGTTGAAACCAAATCCACCTATTGGCATGCACAAGCCTGAATCTCAAGTAAAATCAATTGTATTAATAAATTTAAACTATCCAAATATATTTTTTGTTCCAGTTCCATCCCAGAACTAATTATCACAAATTATCTCAAACTGTGTCAATATAAATTAGTAATATCCTGAAATTTCTTTGTTAGGCAAACCTTCTCTACAAGGCTGTAACAATTTGGCCAGTCCTTACAACACAAGGGTTTCTTACTCTTGTCTAGTTCTGGAATCTGTGATAGTTGAAGGATAACACTCAGAAAATAGTTAACCAAGGAGGTAAGACAAGGTAGTATCTCTCCACAGAAACTGTCTGTTAAAGACACTTATAGTTACTACCATTATTTTACACTGGATTCTCAATTCCTGTTAAAACACTGAAAATTATCTTTGGCATTTAAGATACAATTATGTCACTACTTCTAGGTTCAAAATACACAGAAATACATTTTAATTGTAGAACTCCAATTACATTAAGGAATCTTTCTTCTAAGGAGTTGGGAGAGAACATTAGTTGTCCAGGATTAATTCAGCAGCAAGAGACAGAACCCTGAATTCTATTTGTTTGGAGCTTCAAAACTATGAATTAATGAGCATTCAAAAAGACAGAAGGCCACTTCATTTGGGGAATAAAGGTAAGGACATTTTATTAATAAAACTATATAATTTTTTAAGGGAAACTAGAAAATACAGAGATATACCATGATATACTTTTATAAGCACAGACTTTATCACAAAATTAATTTAAAAATCTCCTTTTTTATTTGAAATAAAAATCCTAGTGTGATTAGAAACTTGATAAACTCATTTTATAAAGCAAATGGACAAATGAATAAGTAGAAGAATATGGCCAAGAAACCCTTGGTAAAAAGATAATTGAGAGAAGATTTGCTTTTTGAGACGTTATACTATTAAAAAAACTAAAATATCTAAAATTGTTTAGTGGCATTAGTGGAAGCTTAAGAAAAGTACTGAAATAGTTTATGAACCTCAGAAGCAGACTCCAGATTCTACAGAAATTTATTATGCAACAAAGGTGATATTTCATATGAAGAGCATAAAGATAAGCTTTTCAATAGTGCTAGAAAAATCAGTTCTCTCTAAAAAAATAATGTTATATCTCCACTTCACAATACTTGCAAATTATATTCTAGAGTAATTAATAGCTAGATATATAGGATTCAAATATAACCAATAGAAAGTAGAGAGAAAGAAAAAATCAATTTCTTAGAACTATTTCAAATATAACCTTTTATTCTTTCTGTTTTTATTATTTCTATGTTTTACCATTAAATATTCCATTATAGACACAACACCTGATATTTTGCCAATTAATTTAGTTTAAGCCCACTTTTAAGTGGGCATAGACATATGAACATTTAAATTCCTTAGAGTGTGTAACCTAGAGGTTCAGGATCTGAAAACTTTCTAGAACACTATTTTACAAATTTCATTTAAATTTTGAGCACAAAGTGCATGACATTTATCACATATTGGCCAAAATGACATAGGTATTGATTTTTGCCAACTAAATTTATCAAAAAATGCATTAGCACATTTACTTGTTAGTTCATAATGCCACATACTAAGCAAGAGATCTGCATATTAATAAATAAAAGATAAATCTTGAGTATGCAATGTACATCACGATGACTATAGTTAGCAATACTGTGTTGTTTATTTGAAAGTTGCTAAGAGAGTGGATTTTAAAATTTCTCCTAAGGAAAAAAAAAACCAAAACTGTAATTGTGTGCTGTGATGAATGTTAACTAAACTTATTGTGGTGATTATTTCATAATATATGCATAAATCAAACCATTGTGTTGTACACTCAAAATTAATACATTATATATCAATTTTAAAAAAAGAAATTATACCAGATTGCTTATTATCATATATGCAATGTCAAAGCAGTAGTTTGAGTAATTTTTACAATTACACAAAAAATGTTTGTGGTAATCCTGTAGAACATTAAGAAACTGGTATTATTAAAGAAGAGCTCATTTTAGGCAATGGAAAAAGAGAAAGACATCGTTATATTCCTCTAATTTTCTCTAAAAAGGAGAATCTTAAAAAATGAATTCAGGTCTTTTTTATTTTTGCCTTCCCTAAGTTAAGCTTTATTTTTCATAATTATATCATCCTAGACATGAAATACAGTGACATCAAAACATTTTACTCTTAATCCAGAACACCACAAGAAGAACTGTGAGGTAAGAAATAAGCTTTGACACCTTTGTCAAGTCAAAATTGTAGGTAATTATTTTAAAGTAGGTCTTCTTTTTTATTTTAAAACTGAAGGAAGAAAAGTGGCCATAATTACTCTGCAATGGAAATGTAAAAATAGTACACTCCATAATTTCAGGAGTTATCAATTCTATTCTCTGTGTGAGGCAGTAGAAACCTAACAAATAAAACATTTATGTGAAAAATGTAGCTTAGTACAATGAGCTATGTGCTATTCAAGTTATCATATAGATCATTCAAATAATGAACATTAATTTGAATGATGTGTCATTTAGTATCCTGTCACAAATATTAAAATTTAATGAAATGGTGTGCACATAAATGGTATGTCTAGAATTTTAGGGATTTTCATAATTCTCAATCTAGTGAAAAATTACAATGATTTGAGAGGTGGTGAAAACATTAACAGTGTCATAATAACACCACATGACAACATGGCTTCTATGATATTCCTAATTACTGACTATTCCATATAGAACAAAAGTTCCCCTTTATAAAACAAGTTTTTGCCCCTCTTATGATTACATACTCACCAGAAAACATTTCACGTACTTCAAAATGTCATCAGAAAAAACCTCTTAGGATGCTTGAGGCATTTTGAAGGAAGACACAGACAAAAAGAGGTTATTAACATAATAAGTCTTAAAGGAAAATAAAAGTCCTGAAAAAATAAGTACTAAAAATAACAGTTAAAATAATAAAATGTGCTTTGTTTTTCTGAAAACAGAGTAGAATTTGCCATAATCCCCAAAGAACAGCTCAACAATTTTTTATTCATCTTCATGCTTTTTTTTTTTAACATCTTTAGTGGAATATAATTGCTTTACAGTGTTGTGTTAGCTTCTGCTGTACAGCAAAGTGAATCAGCTATATGCATACTTATATCCCCATATACCCTCCCTCTTGCATGTCCCTCCCACCCTCCCTATCCCACCCCTCCAGGTGATAGCAAAGCACCGAGCTGATCTCCCTGTGCGATGCAGCTGCTTCCCCCTAGCTGTCTATTTTACATTTGGTAGTGTATATATGTCAGTGCTACCCTCTTACTTCGTACCAGCTTTCCCTTCCCCCTCCCTGTGTCCTCAAGTCCATTCTCTACACCTGTGTCTTTATTCTTGTCCTGCCCCTAGGTTCTTCAGAACCATTTTTTCTTTTTCTTTTTTTTTTAGATTCCATATATATGTGTTAGCATACAGTATTTGTTTTTCTCTTTCTGACTTACTTCACTCTGTATGACAGACCCTAGGTCCATCCACCTCACTACAAATAACTCAATTTCGTTTCTTTTTATGGCTGAGTAATATTCCATTGTACATATGTGCCACATCTTCTTTATCCATTCATCTGTCGATGGACACTTAGGTTGCTTCCATGTCCTGGCTATTGTAAATAGTGCTGCAATGAACATTGTGGTACATTGTGGACTCTTTTTGAATTATGGTTTTCTCAGGGCATATGCACAGCAGTGGGATTGCTGGGTCATATGGTAGTCCTATTTTTAGTTTTTTAGGGAACCTCCATACCATTCTCTATAGTGGCTGTACCAATTTACATTCCCACCAACAGTGCTAGAGGGTTCCCTTTTCTCCACACCTTCTCCAGCATTTATTTTTTGTAGACATTTTGATGATGGCCATTCTGACTGGTGTGAGGTGATACCTCATTGTAGTTTGGATTTGCATGTCTCTAATGATTAGTGATGTTGAGCATCTTTTCATGTGTTTGTTGGCAATCTCTATATGTTCTTTAGAGAAATGTCTATTTAGGCCTTCTGCCCATTTTTGGATTCAGTTGTTTGTTTTTTTGATATTAGGCTGCATCAACTGCTTGTATAATTTGGAGATTAATCTTTGTCAGTTGCTTCATTTGCAAATATTTTCTCCATTCTGAGAATTGTCTTTTTATCTTGATTATGGTTTCCTTTGCTGTGCAAAAGCTTTTAAGTTTCATTATGTCCCATTTGTTTATTTTTGTTTTTATTTCTCTTTCTCTAGGAGGTGTGTCAAAAAGGACCTTGCTGTGATTTATGTCAAAGAGTGTTCTGCCCATGTTTTCCTCTAAGAGTTTTATAGTGTCTGGCCTTAACATTTAGGTTTTTAATCCATTTTGAGTTTATTTTAGTGTATGGTGTTAAGGAGTGTTCTAATTTCTTCTTTTACATGAAGCTGTCCAGTTTTCCCAGCACCACTTATTGAGGAGACTGTCTTCTCTCCATTGTATATTCTTGCCACTTTTATCAAAGATAAGATGACCATATGTGCGTGGGTTTATCTGTGGGCTTTCTATCCTGTTCCATTTATCTATATTTCTGTTTTTGTGCCAGTACCATACTGTCTTGATTACTGTATCTTTGTAGTATAGTCTGAAGTCAGGGAGCTTGATTCCTCCAGCTCCATTTTTCTTTCTCAAGATTGTTTTGGCTATTCAGGATCTTTTGTGTTTTCATACAAATTGTGCAATTTTTTGTTCTAGTTCTGTGAAAAGTGCCATTGGTAGTTTGATAGGAATTGCATTGAATCTGTAGATCGCTTTGGGTAGTATAGTCATTTTCACAATGTTGATTCTTCCAATCCAAGAACATAGTATATCTCTCCATCTGTTTACATCATCTTTAATTTTCATCAGTGTCTTATAGTTTTCTGCATACAGGTCTTTACTCTCCTTCGGTAGGTTTATTCCTAGGTATTTTATTCTTTTTTTTACAATGGCAAATGGGAGTGTTTCCTTAATTTCTCTTTCAGATATTTCATCATTAGTGTATAGGAATTCAGGAGATTTCTGTGCATTAATTTGGTATCCTGCTACTCTACCAAATTCATTGATTAGCTTTAGTAGTTTTCTGGTAGCATCTTTAGGATCCTCTAGGTATAGTATCATGTCATCTGCAAACATGTGACAGTTTTACTTCTTTTCTGATTTGGATTCCTTTTATTTCTTTCTCTTCTCTGATTGCTGTGGCTAAAACTTCCAAATCTATGTTGAATAATAGTGGTGAGAGTGGTCAACCTTGTCTTGTTCCTGATCTTAGAGGAAATGGTTTCAGTTTTTCACCTTTGAGAATGATGTTGGCTGTGGGTTTGTCTAATATGACCTTTATTATGTTGAGGTAGGGTCTCTCTATGCTTACTTTCTGGACAGTTTTTATCATAAATGGGTGTTGAATTTTCTTGACAGCTTTTTCTGCATCTATTCAGAGATTGTCATAAGGTTTTTATCCTTCAATTTGTTAATATGGTTTATCACATTGATTGATTTGTGTATACTGAAGAATCCTTGCATTCCTGGGATAAACCCCACTTGATCATGGTGTATGATCATTTTAATGTGCTGTGGGATTCTGCTTGCCAATATTTTGCTGAGGATTTTTGCATCTATGTTCATCAGAGATATTGGCCTGTCTTTTTCTTTTTTTGTGACATCTTGTCTGGTTTTCATATCAGGGTGATGGTGGCCTTGAAGAATGAGTTTGGGAATGTTCCTCCCTCTGCTATATTTTGGAAGTGTTTGAGAAGGATAGGTGTTAGCTGTTCTCTAAATGTTTGATAGAATTCGCCTGTGAAGCCATCTGGTCCTGGGCTCTTGTTTGTTGGAATATTTTTAATCACAGTTTCAATTTCAGTGCTTGTGATTGGTCTGTTTATCTTTCTATTTCTTCCTGTTTCAGTCTCGGAATGTTGTGCTTTTCTAAGAATCTGTCCATTTCTTCCAGGTTGTCCATTTTATTGGCATATAGTTGCTTGTAGTAATCTCTCATGATCCTTTGTATTTCTGTAGTGTCAGTTGTTACTTCTCCTTTTACATTTCTCATTCTGTTGATCTGAGTCATCTCCCTTTTTTTCTTGATGAGTCTGGCTAATGGTTTATCAATTTTGTTTATCTTCTCAAAGAACCAGCTTTTAGTTTTATTCATCCTTGCTATTGTTTCTTTCATTTCTTTTTCATTTACCTCTGATCTGATCTTTATGATTTCTTTCCTTCTGCTAACTGTGGGATTTTTTTGTTCTTCTTTCTCCAATTGCTCTAGATGTAAGTTTAGGTTGTTTATTTGAAATGTTTCTTGTTTCTTGAGGTAGGATTGTATTGCTATAAACTTCCCTCTTAGAACTGCCTTTGCTGCATCCCATAGGTTTTGGGTTTGTCTTGTTTTCATTGTTATTTGTTTATAGGTATTTTTTAATTTCCTCTTTGATTTCTTCAGTGATCTCTTGGTTATTTTGTAGCTTATTGTTTAGCCTCCATATGTTTGTATTTTTTACAGTTTTTTTCCTTTAATTGATATCTAGTCTCATAGCATTGGGTTTGGAAAAGATACTTGATATGATTTCAATTTTCTTAAATTCACCAAGGCTTGATTTGTGATCCAAGATATGGTCTTTCCTGGAGAATGTTCCATGTGCACTTGAGAAGAAAGTGTATTCTGTTTTTTTTGGATGGAATGTCCTATCAATATCAATATCGATTGAGTCCATATAGTTTAATGTGTCATTTAAAGCTTGTGTTTCCTTATTTATTTTCATTTTGGATGATCTGTCCATTGGTGAAAGTTCCTTACTATTATTGTGTTACTGTTGATTTCCCCTTTTATGGCTGTTAGCATTTGCCTTATGTATTGAGGTGCTCCTGTGTTGGGTGCATAAATATTTACAATTGTTATATCTTCTTCTTGGATTGATCCCTTGATCATTATGTAGTGTCTTTCTTTGTCTCTTGCAATAGTCTTTATTTTAAAGTCTATTTTTTCTGATATGAGAATTGCTACTCCAGGTTTCTTTTAATTTCCATTTGCATGGAATATCTTTTTTCATCCCTTCACTTTCACTCTATATGTGTCCCTAGGTCTGAAGTGCATCTCTTGTAGACAACATATATATGGGTCTTGTTTTTGTATCCATTCAGCCAGTCTATGTCTTTTGGTTGGAGCATTTAATCCATTTACATTTAAGGTATTTATTGATATGTATGTTCCTATTACCATTTTCTTAATTGTTTTGTGTTTGTGTTTGTCATTTCATTTTTTCCTTCTCTTCTGTTTCCTGCCTAGAGAAGTTCCTTTAGCTTTTGTTGTAAAGCTGGTTTGGTTGTGCTGAATTCTGTTAGCTTTTGCTTGTCTATAAAGTTTTTAATTTCTCCTTCGAATCTGAATGAGATCTTTGCTGGGTAGAGTAATCTTGGTTGTAGGTTTTTGCCTTTCATCACTTTAAATATGTCCTGCCACTCCCTTCTGGCTTGCAGAGTTTCTGCTGAAAGATCAGCTCTTAACTTTATGGGGATTCCCTTGTATGTTACTTGTTGCTTTTCCCTTTCTGTTTTCAATATATTTTCTTTGTATTTAATTTGTGATAGTTTGATTAACATGTCTTGCCATGTGTCTCTTTGGGTTTATCCTGTATGGTACTCTGTGCTTCCTTGGCTTGATTGACTATTTCCTTTCCCATGTTAGGGAAGTTTTTGACTATAATCTCTTCAAATATTTTCTCAGTCCTAATATTTGTGCATTTAATGTTGTCCCAGAGGTCTGTGAGACAGTCCTCAATTCTTTGCATTCTTTTTTCTTTATTCTGCTCTGTGGTAGTTATTTCCACCATTTTATCTTCCCGGTCACTTATCGGTTCTTCTGCCTCAGTTGTTCTGTTATTGATTCCTTCTAGAGTATTTTTAATTTCAGTAATTGTGTTGTTCATCACTGTTTGTTTGCTCTTTAGTTTTTCTAGATCCTTGTTAAATGTTTCTTTTATTTTCTCCATTCTGTTTCCAAGATTTTGGACCATCTTTACTATCATTACTCTAAATTCTTTATCAGGTCGGTTGCCTATTTCATCTTCATTTATTTGGTCTTGTAGGTTTTTACCTTTCTCCTTCCTCTGTAACAAATTCTTTTGTCATTTCTTTTTTTTTTTTTTTTTTTTTTTGATTGTTGGTGCTGTATTCCTATCTTACTGTTTGTTTAGCCTAGGATGTCCAGCCCTGGAGTTTACAGGCAGTTGGATAGAGCTGAGTGTTGGTGCTGAGCTGAGGACCTCCAGGAGGCCTCACTCCGATTGATATTCCCTGGGGTCTGAGTTTATCTGTTAGTCCAGTGGTTTGGACTTGGAGCTCCCACCACAGGAACTTGGGCCTGACTTCCAGCGTGGAAACCAAGATCCCACAAGCCGGTCGCTGGGGGTTCTTCCCATCCCCTTAGGTGTCTGTGGTCCCCCACCAGTGCCTGGTAGGTGCGCTAGTTGTAAGGAGATATGAATTCAGTGCCCTCCTAATATGCCATCTTTACTCCACCCCCCCATCTTCATGCTTTTTAAAATAAGGTAATTACATAATTGAAACTGAATTTAAATTTATCTTTGGATGTGTTTATTAATAGAATCAGAATGATCTGCAGAGTATCCCTTCAAGTCAAAATGGCTGTGTATTGGACACATCTGCTTTATTTTGTAGGGACTAACAATGGTATAATTTCATTTCTATGTTAAAATATACAAACTAGTAAATAAATAAATTACAAAAATATACAAAACTATAAAAACAACATATAGTAAACTAGAATTGCAAGTAAAATATGTAAGAAACTAGAACTGAGTTTTTGGATTTAATTACTTGGAAAAGGGCAATAAATCTATTGGTTTTGGTAGCCATGCTAGGGAGTTTCTTTAGAGCTTATTAGACACCAGACACTGTTGTTAATGCTTTTTGTGTATTAACACATTTAATACTCACAAGAACCCAAGAAATCTGTGCTATTTTTATTAACCAGAATTTACTGATGAGGAAGATGAGGCATAGAGGTGAAATTGCCCAAACTTAGGAAGCTAATGAGGGTAGAGCTGGGATTCATACACAGCAGTGTGACTCTGCAGCCTCCAAACTTTCCACTATACTTCCTGCAAGCTGAAATTTATGCAATGTTTTGATTTTTCAGAATAGAGAGCCTGAAATTTTTAGCCCAGAAGATTTTTGAATAAAATGCTATCAATCATTTATGGTAATGGTAAGATAGGCACATCATCAATAAAGTAAATTTTATGCAAGTACTATTCTTGGACTGGTAATCAATTGAAAGCCATTTTCTCTCATAGTGCTACACATACTCGAGAATTTTTTTTGTATGTTTTAATGCTGACTGGTCTATGGACTACATTATCAACGAACAGGTGAAGTTCTTCAAGAATTGTACAACTGACTTATTTAGGCCATGTTCTCACTTGCAATTTTGCAAAACACTCAGTAGTAAGGCCATCTAACATTAATTAAAACATTTGAACTCTTATGTATGATCATTATTCAACATAGTGCCACCAATCTATTTCATAGTGAGAAGTCTACAAAGATAGGTAATATCTGAAAGTATTTGAATCTAGGTTTCAGCACAATGGCAGCTAGCTCACAATTCAGATTATGCAGTATCTTTCTATTTTTCTCTCATAGTTATATTTAGCTCCTATAAAAGTCATCTCTGGGAAGATATTTGTGAGGTGCAGTTATTATTCAGAACCCAACTGAACCGATATATCAAAATGTTATATTTTTTCCTCTAAGGTTAATGAATATTTACAAAGTTAATCAAGAATTGATAAAATAATTCAGGAAACTTTTGGCATACGTTTATTTTTTTTTTTTTTTTGCTTTGAATAATCAAGATTTTTGCTAACATTCATCAAATATAAAAGGTAATCACTGAACTATTTATTTTTCATAGCAGAACAGGAGAGACTTGGAAATTAAGGGAACAGTTGCAGGAAATTCCCCAAATATATGCCCATTATCAACCCATATTAGGGGGAAAAAATCATTTTCTGCAATGGAGAATGAGTGGACTCTCTTGCTTCTCCATTTATTCAATAAGCATTTATGCAGCATTTACCATGATTCAGGCAATATGATAACAACAGAAACACAAAAGTGGCTTAGACGTGGCCCCTGTCCTCAAGTAACAAACTGTCTGGTAGACAGAATGAAACTGTAAGAAAACAAGTCTTAAAACTGTGAAAATTAATTTAATGTTTCAGAGAGGTAGAATGGAAAAAGAAACACATAATTACCTTGGGTTTTAGAGACAGTTTGAGTTTATTTATAACTTAAGAGTCAAGAATTGCTTTTTAAAAAATATTATGTATTTTAAAAGATTTGAAAGTTTTACCTAAGTCAAAAATGTCAAGCACTTAATTTTTGTAATATTTGGTTTTAAAGCCTAACTATGTTTCCAATAGAGCAGCATCAATGTTATCAGTGAGTAAGAGATTCTCTGGGTAATTTTAATAATTAATAATTTTATTAATTATTTATTTTGCATTTTCCAGTGTGTTGTGTTCCTTAGGAAACAAAATGCTGTGTTCATGTTAATCGACAGAAATGTAGCTCAGGATAAGGAAGAACCTGATAACGACTGACAGTGAAAACCAGATTTTCTGTGAGGAGTGAAAAGTTGAACTCTAGTCTAAATTTATTGATGAAAAAGCTATGAATGCTAGTTTAAAAAAAAATTATTGTATAAAACGTTTGCTATGTTCATGTCCCATATCTCACTCCTCTTTTTTTATTACTGACTTTAGGCTACAATATTCATACAAGCATTAAAAAATAACTCAGGTAAGTGAAATAACCCTCAATCATATCATCATGGTTGGCGTTTTTGTGCATTGCCACATACTTCACTCTGTTATACATATATTGTATAGTGGGAAGTAAAATAAATGCTAGTAAAAAAAGATCTCTTGGGCTTCCCTGGTGGCGCAATGGTTGAGAATCTGCCTGCCAATGCAGGGGAAACAGGTTCAAGCCCTGGTCTGGGAAGATCCCATATGCCGCGGAGCAACTAGGTCCGTGAGCCACAATTACTGAGCCTGCGTGTCTGGAGCCTGTGCTCCGCAACGAGAGGCCGCGACAGTGAGAGGCCCGTGCACCGCGATGAAGAGTGGTCCTCACTTGCCACAACTGGAGAAGGCCCTCGCACGGAGACGAAGACCCAACACAGCCATAAATATAAAAATAAATAAATAAATAAAAATTAAAAAAAAAAAAGATCTCTTTCTCATTTTCTCTCCCTCTCTGTCTCTCACTCTCTCCCTCTCTCACTCTCACTATAATTGCTTCTTTTCATCCAGCAGTGATACAAGAAGTAAAGGTGGCATTACTCCCTCTAGAATGAAGAAAATCTGACACAAAATTTGAGTTGCCCCATGATGTAAGCATAAATGGAATGTCAGTGTTTCTTAGTGCTGCCAAATGCTAGAGAATGTGAGAAGCATTAATACACTCTGAGATTTAGAAAGATAAATACTAGTTTGTAGTGGAGAAATTGAGAAAGCTGAATTTCTATGCGTAAAATAGTGTTAGGACTTTTTGTTTTTTAGATTGTCAGCCAAGAGGAGGAGGAGATGGTGAGAAGTGAGAAGCCAGTACTTCAAACGGGAGAATAAGTAGGAGAGGGTTGCCCAGCACCCCGGGCCGCAGACCCCTACCGGTCCGTGGCCTGTTAGGAACCGGGCCGCAGAGCAGGAGGTGAGCGGCAGCGAGCAAGTGAAGCTTCATCTGTCGCTCCCCATTGCTCGCATTACCGCCGGAACCATACACCCACCTCCATCCGTGGAAAAATTGTCTTCCACGAAACTGGTCCCTGGTGCCAAAAAGGTTGGAGACCACTGAAGTCAGAGATAAACTCGGTAACAGAACTCAGTTCCCAAGTGACTTTGAAGAGCGAGGAAAAACAATATTCAGTATAAAACTGTAGGCTGTACTCTGCTGTGGAGTAACATCTCCCCATTGTGTCAGGTTTTCATGGCATTCAGCTCACACAAACATTTTTAATTGGTTCTTTAGGGTCGATGGAGGAAGAGGAGCTCATTTGGGGATGAAAGAGAGAAAACATGTTTTGACAGATGCTGCCTGAACACACAGAGATAGAAATGGAGAGAGTTGGAGCAGTTGACAGGATTAGCAGGACCAGGTGACAGGTGAATACTTTCAGGGTTCTCCAGAGATTTTAGGAAGAATGATTATTTATTAAAGCACATGAGATGGTGAGGCAAGTTTGAGCCAATTTTAACAAAATCTTAAAGGCCAAAGTGACCCTTACAAGCTAGAAGTCCTGCAGATCAACTGAGAAGTTTCCAATTGGCCCTTGTATGCACCCCCCACCCCCCCCCACACACACAGTCTCTCTCTCTGCTATGGCCTGTATTGTGCCACACACCCAAATTCATATATTTAAACCCTAACCCCCAATGTGACAGTATTTTGGGATGGGGTCTTTGGGAAGTGATTAGGTTTCGATCAGGTCTTGAGTGGAGCATCCTCATGGTGGGCTTAATACCCTTAGAAGAGACCAGAGAGCTTGTTTCTCCCTCTCTCTCTCTCTTTTTATTGCTCAACTATGTAAAGACACAGGGATAAGCAAGTTGTCTATAAGCCAGAAAGAGAGCTCTTACCAGATAATTAATTGGCTGGTACTTTGATCTTGGACTTCTCAGCTTCTAGAATTATGAGAAATAAATATCGGATGTTTAAGCCACCCAATCTGTGGTATTTTGTTAGAGTAGTTCAAACATAGTAAGACACACCACACACACACACACACACACACACACACAAACACATGCACAACTTCTGTATGTTTGCAGGTAGACTAGGATTTTATGCTACTGTTTTCTAATCTACTTCTTTATTTAGTAGGGTACCACGGTTGCTTCCCCAATTCATTAAATTGGGGAATTTACCATGACTTTCAAAAGTACCACAGTACACCATTCTGTGGGTATATGTAGTTCATTTGCTATACATTCACAAAATAAATAACTTATTTTATGTATATTAAATAAAGAAATCATTATTGTTTAAACATTATTTCTTGTTTTTGCATATTTCCCCTAAATTATTTTCCCAGAGATATTAAAGTTGAACATTTTAAATACATTTGCAGTCCTTATATTATAATTTGAATATATTGTGCATATGACTTATTTATTCTAATAGATTGTAAGCACTGGTTTGTGGTATTTTATTTTATACATCTTTAGATTATTTCATAGTAGCTAGCACATTGGCTGCACAGAGTAGATATTCAGCAAATATCTCTTGGATATTGAAGTAATCACGTATTTATACTACAAGACTACCATCTGTAAAGTGATACTATTTTTTTGTTTTGTTTCTATCATGAGATTTGAGCAAATGTTTATGGTTTTATTAGTAATTTTTATTAAATTTTAATCCTCCTTATCCTTTTGTATTTGTACTTATCAACCACGTGACTTAATGGTTTTATACCATTAACTTTACTTTCCCTCACAATTAAAACTATAATGAAATAAAGGTATTATGCAAATTAAATTTTGAGACTTTTCCTAGATCTTTCAACCAAATAAAAATGGTTTCAGAAAACCAATTCTTTTGTTAATACTTACAGTAGGTCCAGAGCTTTACTGTACTTTATGACTGTTTTGACAAGGGTATTAAGCTCTTTGGAGAGATAAAACCAACATATTTGAAATCTGAGTGAGCCACTTATCACAGGATGCAATTACTAAGTGACATAGTGAAACGATGTTGTTGATCAATCATTGAAAAAATAAGCATAAAAATTAAATGCAGGGGCTTCCCTGGTGGCGCAGTGGTTGAGAATCTGCCTGCCAATGCAGGAGACACGGGTTCGAGCCCTGGTCTGGGAAGATCCCACATGCCGCGGAGCAACTGGGCCCATGAGCCACAATTACTGAGCCTGCGCGTCTGGAGCCTGTGCCCCGCAACAAGAGAGGCCGCGATAGTGAGAGGCCCGCACACCGCGATGAAGAGTGGCCCACGCTTACCGCAACTGGGGAAAGCCCTCGCACAGAAACGAAGACCCAACATAGTCATAAATAAATAAATAAATAAATAAATAAATAAATAAATAAATGCAATTGTCTTAATCAAAGATACACACTTTTATTTCAGTTCCAGACTATGCACATACAAAACAAGGAATTGGAGGCCATAGCATATTTCGCAGGAGTTTGTTGTGAAAAAAGTTTTTGGTGACAACGTTTAGTTCAATCCTATAATTTAAAAAAATAAAACATTTTTTTTCTAGACATTCAAAATAAAGCTGTATCAATTGTGGTTCAATTCTTAAAACCACCTAAATGAATATTCCAATGATCCAGGGAATGGTAGGTAAAAAGCTAGTGATCTTCCTCTGCTGTCATGTAAAGTCATCAATATCAGATTGAAAGAACTTTTCTGATGGGAGAAATATCATAAGATTCTCAGGCTAACAGAACTTCTGTCTGTGGTACCAATAGTAAGTGAAGCCTTTTTCATCATGTTATATTTATTTTGAACTGCTCATATGTGAGTTTTAAACTACGCTTTCATGCTAACAGGCCCATGGTGTGCCTGATCAATAGTTCAGCATTTATAAAATCAATAGTTTCACTCATTCTAAATCCACTGTTTTTTGGATGATCTGAATATCAGCCATGCTTGGATTCTTTTACTCTACATGTATTGACTTTACGCTCAATTGAAGTTCAGAAAATTGGAAGATAGCCTATCCTTAATATCATACCTATTTTCTTCCTACATTTTTTTTTCACAGATTTAATTCCAGCCACCAATCTCTGATGAAATCATATGTGACTCAACCGAAGCAACATTTCTATCCATCACTTATTGCATCCTCCCTACTTCCATTTCATTAACCAAAATAGTTTGATCTGTGTTTTTTTTTTTTTTAACATTTTTATTGGAGTATAATTGGTCTACAATGGTGTGTTAGTTTCTGCTTTATGACAAAGTGTATCAGCTATACATATACATATGTCCCCATATCTCTTCGCTCTTGCATCCCCCTCCCTCCCACCCTCCCTATCCCACCGCTCTAGGTGGTCACAAAGCACCGAGCTGATCTCCCTGTGCTATGTGGCTGCTTCCCACTAGCTATCGGTTTTACATTTGGTAGTGTGTATATGTCCATGCCACTCTCTCACTTTGTCTCCACTTACACTTCCCCCTCCCCCTGCCCTCAAGTCCATTTTCTACTAGGTCTGTGTCTTTATTCCTATCCTGCCCCTAGGTTCTTCATGATCATTTTTTTTTTCTTAGATTCCATATATATGTGTTAGCATACGGTATTTGTTTTTCTCTTTCTGACTTACTTCACTCTGTATGACAGACTCTAGGTCCATCCACCTCACTACAAATAACTCAATTTCGTTTTTTTTTATGGCTGAGTAATATGTTTGATCTGTTTTTGATCTATTTATTTATTCTAGGGCACACTAACTGTAACAGCTATGGCATTACAAAAGAATAGAAACTAGAAACTTATTTTAAGTTGATTACAATGTGACTTTATTGTAATTCAAATATAACATTTCATACATAAGCCATGAGGCCATAAATTAGCAATACTTTGATAGTTTTTAGATGATACCTCTTTGTATCTTTTGTAGTCCTACACAGAAGTAGTCACATAAATCCATTGCAGTAAATTTAGGGAAATGATCTTACACTCTTATTTCCCAATTAATTTTTAGGAAACATATTATTATTAAATAGATAATATAAAGAAGGTAGGTTAGGTTCTCCAGGGTATGTCAATTTAAATAAACAAATCTGTTACCAAAAAGGGGCATAGATTAATATTAATAGCAATGATGATGACAATAATAATAGAGCTCACACTTACATAGCAATTAACACGCGCTGTTCACTGTTCTCAGTGCTTTACATGCATTAACTCAATTAACTATGTTAGGAAATGAACGTTATAGATTGTGGTGGTATTCAAAGTATTTCATGATCCCTGCAGTTCATGGCAGAAGCAGCAGTTTCTACAGGCAGGTGGATATATTTCTGGTGGGCAAAGCCCAGATACTGATGCTCATGATCTCTGGGTTCTGATAAGTACTGAGCTGTTTGACCTCCTGAGTGCTAGTACTACCAATAGGATGGCATCAGCCCTACAACTTCTAGGCCTGTCCTAGAGAAGCGTCTGCATTTGTGGACTTTCTCAGTTACCCAGTATGTGTTAAATTTGGAAGGGATCCAGGTGGTATCTCTGTTTCTCCAGTCTCTTAACCCTTCACATACTAGTTTGAGTAACTGGATGGGGAACCTCAGGAGGCCCAGGCAGTAACTATTTACCAATAGATATTCTTCAAAATTATACCGATTGGCACAGGTCTCTCATTGGGTACCATCGGATTGTCAGCCCAGAGGATGAGTGCTGAAATAAATTTTCACACAAGGTATGCCAGTTCAAAGGCAAAGGAGATGATGCCAGGTGATTTTGGGGGAAATGCTTAAAAAACAATGTGGAATTTAAATTGAGTGTGGATTTGCAGATGTTTACAATTTCCTTTACCAAAAAATTGGGATAACAGTTTAGTCTGAAATAGAAACATGAGTTAATATGCAGGGGCAGGAGACCATGGGAAAGGTGCAGAAAATACAGAATTTGATGTTGACTCGACATGAAGTTATGAGAGGTAAGTCTAGAAATATAAGTTGACTCTAACTTGTAGAATATCCACATGTTCCACAGCCGTAAACTGGAACATAATTGATAAAACTGTGGAGAGTCAAGGCATTGGGAAGAAGAGTTCCCTGATTACCATACTAGGCACTTATAGAGGAAATTTGGTACTAGGAAGCAGGAAGAGTTGCATGACATTTTCTGAGGATATCTACAAAACAAAAGGAGAAAATAAATTGATTGGTGAGAATAGAAGACGTAGATCCACGAAAGACTGGGAGAATAATTTCCAGTAGCAATTCTGTACTGTGTCCTTGACGTTGCTCCAGCATCTACTAGGAAGGGTCAGATAAGACAAGTCAAGCAGCCTCCAGGCCTATTGATCCTCTTTCAACTAGAAGAACTCAGCTTCTGTATCATTTATCTACTGAGATTCTTGAAAACAGTTCAATTTTTTACTATTTACACATTCTCTAATTGGATTCCTCTTCAAAATTGTAAAAGTAAGGATCCAGTTTGGAAAAATAAAAGCTCTCTGATGCATATGTATACATATGTTATATATAAATATCATGTATTTACATTGCACATGAGTTTTATATAAGAATTTAGGGATTACTGAATGAAAAGAACAAGAAAGAGAGAGAGGAAATAGGGGGAACAAACTGGAAAACTTGGCGATCAAGAAAATTCCAAAAGAAAAGTCAAATAACGAAGGTGAAGAAATAGTTTTATCTGAGGTATGTGACGTTTAAAATGTTTCAAAGAAGCACATGATGTATGTAAGATATAAGAGCTGAATACTGGAATTGTATATTATCTCTTTAGAGATTACACTTGAAATCATGAGAGCATGAATTTGCCCAGAAGAAAAAACAAACAATTAAAAAAAAAAATAGAAAAAAGAACGTACCCAAAAGCAGGACAGAATTTTGAGCTAATACTCTCAATTGAGTAGCAATTGGAGAAATAGGAACAACTTTTGAAAAGAGAAAATGATCAGTTGAACAGAGTAACAGAAACTAGACTACTTAGGCTGAGAGAAGTCAAGGACAGATGGAGTTCCAAGAAAACTTGTCATTTGGAGTGAAGTTCTCAGCAGTTTTCATTGTATATGGTCAAGATTAAGCCTTAGAAAATGCTTATGGACTTAGTTTTCAAAAAAGCAGTTACACTCAGATGATGTGGAAAGAACACCAAGGTGATCAATAATGAGAGCATGGTGAGGGAGAGGACACAAAGATGACTATTTCAGGAGATTTGGCAAGAAAAGGAAAGAGGGAGAAAAGATTACAACAAGTTGGTAGGGTCTAGGAAAAACATTTTTGTTTTTTTGTGTTGCTGTCTTAAATATGATAGGATACCTCCGAGGCCTCTACTATTGACTAGCATAGATGGAGAGGGAGAGAGCTACAAGATGTAAGTTTGAAGAAATAATTGATTGAGCAAGGTGTCTATGTGTGGGAGGACTAAGATTCAAAGGTACAGGTGAAGGGTCATTTTTAGCAAAAAGGGAAAAAAAAATAGTTCAATGAAGACATATAAAGTTTCTCATGTAGGCATCAATTTTAATAAATGAGAATACAACTTCTGCTGAAAATATGAAGGGAGACTAGGACAAAGTAAGAAATTTGGAACAATTGGAGATATTTTATAAAGCTGCTATTTAAATAAGTAATTAATAAACAATAAAAATTTGAATCATAAAGATTACTTATCAGAATTGAGGAGTCTCTACTTTAGCCTGGAATACAAGATATCATTATGTCAAATGAAAAACAAATCTAGACTTAGGTAAGGAAACACTTTATTTGAAAATACTGTTGCAATGGGGGTAGGGGAATTACTGCAATAAGGGGAAACGGACTGTTGCAATAGTTAGGAAAAGTTAGGCATCCATGAGGCAAAATGGTTTCTCTTTTATAAGGAGAAATAAACAAGGCTGGAAAGAACCATGTGTGGGGGGGTGTGGGATAAGCACGAGGTATTTTCAGAAGATGTTTTACTGATCAGTAATTTTTTTTTTTGAGATCAATAGATTCTCAATAGATGCCATGAAGGAGAGATTGTTTTTCATTCATATACCTACTGAAGAGTAGGTCGAGTCAGTGTCTTGTGTGAGAGGAGACACCTGGCTAAATTTTGCTCAGGACAAGTTAGTAAGCATTTTGTCCTGCTTATTAGCTACTGAAGGCAAACCATTCAGCTAATCATGTATGAGACAAACAATGGGAATTTCGGGATTGTGTCTGTCCCTGTCATTCCATCTGGGAGTCTTATTTTAGTCAAAGGGGGATGGATGTTTCTTTGAAAGAAGCTCTTTCCCAGACACAAAAGATGGGGAGATTTCTTCTTTCTGTTTCTTCTTTCTTCTTTCTGATTTCTTTCAACAGACTCTTGCTGTTTTCCAGGAGCATAGGGCTCAGGTAAAGTTCAACACTGTCAGTTATTCTTGCTTTCATTTAAGTCTCTCAAATGTTACTGAATTACTAAGAAGAAGTGGAGAAAATGTGGACCGTACAGAGCTGGAGAATGGCAAAATGAAAATAATGTGTATTTGGGTGGGGCAAAGATTTTCCAATAGTGTGGAGTGAACATAACTGAATGTCTCCCTCTAGAGACAAAGATGAAGAACAGGCTCCTTCCTGCAGGTTGCTGAGATGGAGAAGATGAAATCTCAACTGTTACAACCAGACTTGGAATACTAATTGTTTAAATGAAATAGGTGTGTCTGTGTGTGTGTGTGTGTGTGTGTGTGTGCACGAGAAGTCAAAGTCGCAATAAATTTTATTGAAATTTTCCCAAATTTTATCCTGCAGTAGTGGAAGATCCAGCCATTTCCAGCACATATGAGGTGTCAGTGGTAGATAAAATAAAAATCCACTATGGTTGCATCTCATGAGTTGCCCTTTTTAAATGTAACAGCTACAGGCTTAAGGTTTGCACATATATCAGGAATTGTCAGTGTTGTCAATATTGGGATTTAGAGGCATGAGTTGGGGCTATATATAAGTAATTGAATGTAGCAAAGTCTGTACAAGCCTAATTTATTCAATGATGTGTATCAGTCAGTGTCCCTGGGGAAAATAAATAACACGCTCTTGATAATATGATGCTATTTTAATAAAGGGGAGATTTAGAAAGTTGTGTGAATAGTGAAGCATACCCCCAAGGAATAGTGTAGGGAGCCTGCGTTACTCCAAATCCAATTAACAGGGACCAGGTCTGGAGTAGAGAACCAAGGAAACAAACTACCTAACCCCATTCTCCTCCCCTCTTCCAATCATCTCTCATTCTTCCCATCCCAAAACCCAACCAGGAGCCAGAGGGCAAGAGTCTGTTGATGAAGCCACACCAATCCACAGACCAGCATGGAGAAAGGAAAGATTAGATCTGGAAGTGAAGATTTCCAGCTTTGGGGGAAGGCGGATTGGTGATTAAGAAAATAGCTAGCTGCTTTGTTCTTGTTAAATATGTGAACCACAGGACTTCTGGTTGAATATGCTGTTTGTCTCCAATGCAGTGTCACCAAACTTCTCAGTAAGATTCACATGAAGTCACAGGAAAAACACAAAACTCTAATATTCCTAGCAATCTAAGTCCAGAATCTGGAAGGAATCCCCCTCTAATATTAAGGCAGGTGGAGTGAGAATGAGGAAAATCTGTCTCAGACTTGCATTATTGCATACCCAAGTATTGTACCCTAAAAAAGAGAGAAAAGGGAACATTTTGAAAGCCATTTTATCTGTTCTTGTTTAAAGAATCCAAAGTCTATATAAATCTGAAATTTACCTCTATTCCTAAAAGATATTATGTTTTAATAATTATTACTTCATTCTTTAACCTAAACTGTCCTTGTCACAACTCTGAAGCAATTCCCGGGAAGACTGAGGTGTAAGGATTGTGGTTGAGTGAGAGCTTTTGGAGAGAAAGTACTAAAACTGAGCAAGGAAAGAGTCAATGGAATGTGACTATGTCATCCAAGGGACAATTGTCATATCCTCCCATAGGACAAGGATTTGAGAATTACATTCAAAAACAGAATACAAGCATAAGGGCAGTTCACCATGCTTTTTGATTTGAAGTATTTGGTCTCAACAAAGGGTTAATTATAAGGGGGAAAGAGCAACACGTAAAAGCTATGAAGTGATTTCTGACCTTAACATACATACTTTGGAATGTATGTATGAATGTCTTTGGAAAAAAAAAAAAAAAGAAGCAAAGTAAACATATCACATAGAAGATATTAATAGTTTAATTTATATGCTTGGAAATATGTCAAATTAATACCAAAAGATGAAGAGCAAAATTTTTCCGAGGCCCTGGAACTAGTCACAAAATTTAGCTTATATTAGGCACAACAGCAATATCAAAAGTGAGTAAATAATATTTCTGTTCTTCCATCATAATTCAAGAAAGCCAGCAAATAACGATAAAATTTCTTTAAACATTTTATATTTTGGAAACAATGTGAAACTGCAATTAGATCACATTTAGTAAACAAAACCAAAACATTTTTTATCACTCTTTATAGAGACAAAAATCTGTATTCAGACAAAAATTTACATGTTTAAATGGTATGTTATAAATCAAAATGGAATAAAATAAAATAATCTATTTCAAGAATTAGAAGAATCATAAAATATATGCAGTGAAAATAAGATATAAACACATAAATATTATAGCTAAATTAATAGAGTAAGATATACAAGTATTAAAATCTAATAGTGAGACAAATAGTTTTGTCTGTGGTAAACATAATCACGAAAAACTTTAGAAAACAAAATAACTAAATTTAAAATGAAAAATGTCTATATTTCTATTGGGAAATACTATAAATGCAAAATTATATTTTACATTATTTTATAATCATATAATAATATAAATAAAATTTAGTATTTTTATATGTATTTAGTACATCATATTTTGTTATACTTATTTTTACTATATCTGTTACATTTTATTATATTTATTCTATTATGTTCACATTTTATTATATTTATTATTTTACTATATTCCATAATAAGCTACATTTTACTATATTTTTCAACTTTGAAATGATAAACTTGAAATTATATAAAATAAACATCCTTTTAGGAAGTACGCATTGATACATTTTACATGTCAATTCTTGCAAAATGCTGAGGAGATAGTTCCATTTTAATAAACTGATCTAAAGTAAAGCTGAGAATGAAACATTGTTCTCTTTCTCTCCTGCTGTTTGCTGTGTTTCTTGATTTTCACTGATGTAATAGACTGTTTTTTCATTTTATTTTCTGTTTTTCAGTGGAATTTTTCATGGAAAGTAATGCAGGACTAGATTCTTATTCCATAAATGTATAAATATACACACAATAAGGTGACCAATGAAAGCTTTCCTAGTTTGTGGTATGGAGAAGTGTGTTCATTTCCTGCCTCTAAAGTTTTCTTCTCCATCCACTCATCTGTCATGACTTTATGTTAAAATTTGGTCACCCTTTTTCTTTCATGAGAAGCAAGCAATACATTTGACATGCTAAAACTTTCTGTTCAGTTCCCTTAGTCTTTGTTACTACAGAGATGTACATTTGTAGAGTTCTATTGGACTAAAGCAGGACAATAGTTACAAGTCTAAGTATTGGATGGTGAGTGCAAGACACCAAGTTAGCTCCAGGGGGACTCCATCTTCCTCCTTCTCACTGCTGTCAGATTGATTTTCCTAAAGCATGGCTTTTATATGCCTTAATTGCCAATAAATTTCCATGTAGTCTGCAGGGAAGTGTACATTTGAAAACAGGAAAGCTGCTCTAGATTCCATGTGTAATCCACTTTCTAAGATTTATCTCCAGCATTCATCATTATATCACAAAACCTCAAGCCATGCTTAAAGATTTATCCTTACTTTTATACCCTTTCACTTTGCTGCACTTTCATTCTTTTTTTTTTCTTTCCCAGTGATGCCCTTTCCCCCCATTTTCCTATGGCCAAACATGTTCCATTTTTGAAGTTCTTGAAGTCTTCCAAGTAAGTGCTCCATTCAGGAAAGCAAACACACCAACAAATAAATCTCTATCCCTCTTATAAAATAAAAAGCCCTCTCACAAGACTATATCTACAAATGGCTTAGTTCAATTACCACTTTTATGTTATATTTTTGCTTCTCATTTGCATGTTTTCCCACCATGGACAAAGAAGAACGTGTTTGATCCTTATTTATGTGATTTTAAGTAACTGCTTACACACAGTTGTCCTAACACAATTATTCTAAAACAAATGATAATGACAAATATTTGTTAAATAAATGAATAAAATAATTAATTGCATGCTGGACTCTTAAGGAACTTAAGGCTATTCCATAAGTAATATTGTCAATTCTCTGGGGACAAACCTCTATTTTAATGCTGCCAGCTTCTCTTTCTGTGCAGCAAAGAGATTGGATTTGGCTCTGCTTCAATAGGCCACTTGCTTAAGTAAATGCAAAGCTCAAATATTATTCTGAAATAATATGAGAAACCAAGAGGGTATGCTGTTCTTCATATTGTTTAAATTCTCTCTAGCAGTTTCTCCCAGATCAGAGCCAGAAAATGTTTGGTGTTTCTATTGTTGTCTCATATGCGGCCAGCTATCAGAAAATTATAATTTGTTAATCTATTAGATTTCTCTTTTGGCTTTAGCTGTTGGAGGCTCGAAATAAACTTTAAATATAAATACCACGACTTCCCTACTTGTTTGTTTCTTACTTCAATTTAAAGATCTCCTTCTCATTATAGCAATTACTTTTATTTATTACTCAGTTTATTGTTTTCTGATGAGGAATATTTTTAGGTACTATGATAAGTAAGTTAGGTTTTCTTAATATGCCACTGCTAACATTATTTTTAAAAATAAAATCTAAGTGGTTTGTACATAGCATAAGTAACTATTTGCATGCATCTTTTATTTAAGATTGTGAGACCACTTAAGGCAAAAACAACACCCACATAATAATCATTAAGAATCACCTTGCAATAATTAACAATGATCTTGCTAGAATTTTTCTGGTTTCTGCTCTTTCTTTTAGTTACCACACCTAATTCATCAGGAAGTTCTCTGGAATCTCCTGAAAAACTGATCCTGTATATCTACTATTTTTCCATTCTTATCTCTCTCCCCTTTGTTCAAGCCACTATCATATCACACCTGGATTACTTCAAGATTTTCCTAAAATCTCCTCACTTACATTTTATTCGCAGGAATGCATTGTCCTCTTGGCAGCCAAGAGGTTATTTTAAATGTAAATTGTATTATATCACTCACTTGCTTAAAGCCATGCAATTTTTTTCATAGCATTTGGAATCAAATTATGACTCCCTACCTTGGCTTTCAAACCTTGAATATGTTGTTCATGCAAATTTCTGTGATTATTTTTTACCAGTCTTTCCCTTCCCTACAATGTTCCCACGACTCAGGCCTATTGTGCTTCCTTGAACACACACATTTCTTTTCTACCTTAGTGATTTTTCCTCTTCCTGCAATGATCTCCCCTATTTTCCCCATTCATATAATTTATAGCTCAGTTTAAAGGCAGCCTTCTGAGAAACTCTGCCTTGATCACCAAATCTAAAGTTGGCTACCCAATCACTGCCTATGATATCAACTCTATTTTAATATTCCAATATGGCAGGCATCATTCTTTGATATTTTTCTCTGTATATCCATACATCCACTGATCCATCCATCATATACTCTTTCATTGGTTCAACAGCACCCATCTAAAATTCAAGACCCATGAAAGAAAAAATATCTTTCGTGTGTTCACTACTTTCTTCTGGACCTACATTGATAATGTATAGTAGATATTCAATAAACAAATGTTAAACCAACAACTGTTAAGCTGACAAACACTCATTATTATTTTGCATATATCTTCTCAATTAATCTTCACTATAAACTTTTCAAGTGGTGACTGGTATGATTCCTTTAATGAGTGAGGAAACTGAGGTTTAGAGAGGTGGACTAACTTGTCAATTATATTTATATATATATATATATATATATATATATAAACATATTAAAAATGTTATTTGTTTTCTTTGGGGGAAAAATCACAAAATTTATGTATGGCATTAAGTCACAGATTGGGCCTTTCCAATCAGTTATAATCCTTAGTTAGAAATACGTTAAAATAATCCATTCAGACATAGATCTTTCTTTCCCCCTTCTATGCTTTATTTCAAATAAAATCTGAACTCTACTACCATAGTCACACTCGTTCCGGTATTTAATATAAGTTCTCCAAGTCAAACACATACGCATCCATAATCATATAATGCCATTCTGTGAGTTTCTTAACTGAAAAATTGCATAGTATTCAAGGTCTAATACTGAATTTCATCTTTTTCGGTCATCATTATGTTACTGAGATTCATTCATATTGATATCTGAGGGTCTAGTAGAGTCTTTGAATGGCTTTGTGATATTCTTCCATGTGAGTAACCACATTGTATTCTGTAGAGCTTCCCCTTTAGTCCCTTGGGATGATACCAAATTTTGCTATTCCAGACAGTATTACATGAACATCTTCATCCTTAACTCCTACATACCTGTGAATGGAGTTCATAGGCTCTTAGCAGATATTATATTAGCTGTAGAGTTTAAGTGAAACACCTAAAAATATGAAAACTTTTTCGTGTATGTACCATATGAATTTTCCTGTGAAATGGATTTATTTGCTTTGTCACATTCTCAGATGTATGGCGATCCAAAATATTTAAGTACTTAAAAGTTGTATTGCTCAGTCATATCTTCTTAATATTTTCAGTATTATTAAATATTGACAATTTTCCAAGTTGACTGAACTTATTTATATAACTTCTAGTAAAGAACATCTCTTCATAAAGTTAATATCCATTTCCTTTTTGGTTTTTGCATACCTGATTAAAAAGTGGTATCTCACTGTTATTTTAACTTGCTTTTCTCTGTTTAATTTTGAGACTAAACCTACATGAGGTTATTTTTATCATGTACTTAAAGCATAATGAAAATTAACTTTTCATTTTGTAGTAACTTTGCATCAGTGGTCTCAACATGTCATCTTTTTCAGAATCTACCCTTTGCAGTGTTCTCCTACTGTGCATGGGAAGCAATTCCCATCAGTGAATTCAGTCATGAGTTGGCTAATTGAGTGACAATAATAATGATGTTCTCAGTTCTAAGTTTAGATATCATGAGGCCCAGTGTATTCTTTTTGCCTTTTTATGCTTCTACCATTTTCACTGGAAAGATGTCCAGGCTGGTCTTCAGGTCAGAAAAAGAGGATGAGAGACACATGGAGCAGAACTACCCAAGCAAGCTACTCTGGCCAAGCCAGCCTTTAATGAAGCCTCCAGCCTGACTGCAGATGCATGAGCCAGATGCCCCACAGAAGCCCGAGGGAGCCCAGATGATATCCACGAATCCACGGCCTCCAGACTCATGAGATGTAATAATAAATGTTTGTTTAAGCCACTGGGATTTGAGCTGGTTTGTTAGTCAACAACAGATAATGGTTACATATCATATGTCAGCAAAGGGGATTTGTCCTAGGAAATAAAAAAAATCAGTTTTAATGATTCAGTGACATTTTTCATTCATATAATAACATGCTTTAAATAATTTATATATTACCTTTTTTTTCTGAGCAAACCTAGTAGTGTTTAATTTTCTCTTAGGTATAAAAAGTTTAGTAGTTATAATCATATCTATATATATATGATTAATAAGGATAAGCTGAGGCCCTGGAATGTCAATTGTCAAGCAGTGATAAAGTATTGAGTGGGATTTTCAAACACACACACATACACACACACAGACTTAATTTCATAAAACAAGCCAGGTGGTGAAATAAAAGATTTTTTTTTTCACTCCTGCATTATAGTGATGCTACATTAATATGCATAGAACTCAAAGAATTAAAAGAAAATAATTTTGAAAGAAGCCCACTTTTGAAATAAATTCCCATGATTTCATCTGTATAAGCAGTTTCTTCTCTCTTTTTCTTTTGCTTTAACTATATTATCTTCAATTTATATTTTGTGTGCTCTCAGCTTTTTAAAATAATCAAATAATAATAATTTGATATTATTCGAATGTAGCTTAACCAATAAAATTGTTAACATAACCAATTCTTTTTGGCACATGTGAAATAAGAAAATAGCAATAGTGCTTATTATTTAAATGTGTTGGATCTTTGCTCTCTGGAATTTCAACATTATGAAAATGACTAACCAAATCCCCTTTACACAGATTTACAGTAATGGCATCACATATTAATATTTTACATAATTTACACTTTCTTTGAGATTTTAAATAGACAAATAATTGAGAGAACCTGTGCTACTAGTGACAATTTTTAAAGATTTAAGATAAGTTTAAAACAGAGAAAAAGAAACTTCTGGAAATATGGAAATTCAACTTAGATTTAGATATTTTATTCTCAGAAAAAAATAACTGACTTTATTCTTATCAAATCCACTTATTCAAGAATGTCTAACTTATATATGTGTTAATATATATTACTATATAAGAATGTATATTATATATATCTTATATGTATTCCACATATAGTAGAACCTTTAAAGATAATGCTTTAGATCTTCCTTTTTTTGGCATGAATGTGTATGAAGAAAGGAATATTTTCTGGTCCATAAATTAATTCCACTTATCATTCAACTGTAAGCCAATATTCTGTTTTATTATCTAAATATATTTTCAAGTGCAATAAATTCACAGCACTTAACAGGAAGACATTTAAAATAGTAATACCTTAATAGACCATTCTAAAGAAAGAATAGACATTTTAGCCTGTGACAATAAGTGTGAGTATGAATGTTTCTGTTTTCTCATCTTCCAAATATTATTCAAATGTATATAAATAATCTAATGGAAAAAATAGAACATATTTTACCTACTTATCTTTCATACTTAAAGAAAATCCTTAATTCCTTCTCTTTCCTTCTGCTTCTAATATCATAAAAATCACTGTTTTTCATAGTTTTCATATACAAGGTCTGCCATTTCTTACTTCCATAGCATTCACATTGCTCATGTCATAATTAGAATAAAACAACATAAATCTTCCTGTCAAAGTTTTGTATAAGTAGTTAATAGCATTTGTTACTAAAAAAAGTTAAGTGTATCTCTTATAATCCAAAGGATTGTGCTGAGAATTGGAATTTTATCATTCATTACTTGTTTGTTTTGTAGTGGCTAGTGAACAGGGAATATAATAGAATTTAATAAATATTCTAATTGGTTATTCAGTTACTAAAATTATCTGGATTGAAGCAAATCATAATTTTCAAATAGCAATAAAATATAGAAATACAAAAGCAACTTTGAAAACAGCTAAAATATACTTATTTAAAGATAAGTAATGGCAAATGTGTCATTTTTTTCAGTAATCAAATAATTATTTTAGTAATTACAGATTTACTAAAATATCATTAAATTAGCAAACAACTGAATGTAAGAAATATGATTTAAAGTCCAGGTACTTTACAAAATTACAGAATGAGAACTGACCATTCAGTGCATACATTTTGTTCTCTTACCTTCTGAGTGAGAAAGCAACTGAGATAGGGGAATAGATTTCTGCCTTAGTCCTGTATCTTCTCTACCACTCCATACTCAACTCTGTAAACGCCATTTCCAGACAGTAACAGTTCTCATCTACTTGCTTCCTAAATCTTCACCCTCAGCATGTCACACTCTCCTGGAAACCTATCAAAACATGCCATCTTTGTTTAAGGTGGATGCTTAAAGAAAAAAAAAAAAAAGTGGATAAACATTAACTAGGTATTGTTCATTACCTTTCCAGTAAGACCCTGATAATAAATCAACTATCATCACTAGAAAATACCACATTAACTTACTGATAAATAACAACCTACTTATGCAACTGGGTATTTAAAATAATAATGATTAGTATTATAAAGACATATGCTAATGTTAATCATCCATTCTCTCAACAAATGCCTTCTTTACTGCCTGCTCTGAACAAGTCATAGTGATTGATCTTTTCCTTAATTGTACTACTTAGTATATAAAGTTATTCAAACTTTACAGAAACTGTATTTTGATGCACTATATTTTTGAAACAAGATAAAATTTCGACTATAAGATACTAATTATGGTATTTAATAAAGTGAGGCTGTCAAATAATCAAAAATAATAAATCAAAGAGGATACTTAATCTGCAAATATAAAAAGGATATATACACCATTGAAAAGGAACTGAGGTCATTGCATATGAAAACTTTGAAGTTGTGGGTTGGAGTCTTTGTACACATCTAAGAAGTTTGTTTGATTTCTTGAAAATTAAGTATTATCAAATGTGGTATTTATGTATAAGGCTCTGTCTTAAACCAGTAGGAGGCATCCATTCTATCAGTATTATTTCTATATTATTTCTACTATTTTGAGTATTTCTTAAGATTATTGTATATATACTTCAATGCTCTTTGTAATGTTTTTAAAAGTACAATGTATATTTTTTATTAAGTATATTAGTTCTCTACTAAAGTCAAATATAATGGGAAAACATTACACCATGTTGTAGTAAAGGTCATATTTAGAACAAATATCTTATAAATCATTTTAAAAGCATTTTGTTAAAACATAAAAAGAAAGTATTTTAAGAACAAAAAATTCCCCTGTTAAAATTTTCATAGATAGTATTTCTTTATACCTCAATTTATAAAAAACTAAAGATGGGCACTAATATATATACAAAGGTAGAGCAAAAGTGTTTTTTACTATCCTTAGAAATTTTCATAGTGAATACATTTTGTCTTTTTAACTAATGGATAGTAGATATCGAATATCTTTCAACAATGTATCATTCTAATTAAGAGTAATTTTGTCTAAACCCACATGGTATCTGAATCAGATATATCTATCTAGGTGCCACATACCAGTTTTATAGACTTTCTTGATGTTGATCATAGCCTAAAGTAAAAGAAAGCCGTTAAAAAAATCTGTTTCTATTACCTGAGGAAAGTTAGAAGGTCTTTAAGAAAATAGTAAAGTATTTTGAATATAAATTTAGGCTCTACACTCTTCTTAAATTTCTTATTTCAAAAATGACCCTAAAATATGACTTCCTGTCAGAAAAAAAAAAGAAGATATCTTCTCTTCACACAGTCATTTAATTAAAAAATTGTCACAAGCACCTAAATGAACAGTTAAAAGAAACGAAATTGAGTTATTTGTAGTGAGGTGGATGGACCTAGAGTCTGTCATACAGAGTGAAGTAAGTAAGAAAGAGAAAAACAAATACCATATGTTAACACATATATATGGAATCTAAAAAAAAAAAAAAATGGTTCTGAAGAACCTGGGGCAGGACAGGAATAAAGACGCAGACATAGAGAATGGACTTGAAAGGACACGGGGAAGAGGAAGGGTAAGCTGGGATGAAGTGAGAGAGTGGCATGGACATATATACACTACCAAATGTAAAATAGCTAGCTAGTGGGAAGCAGCTGCATAGCACAGGGAGATCAGCTCGGTGTTTTGTGACCACCTAGAGGGGTGGGATGGGGAGGGTGGGAGAGATACACAAGAGGGAGGGGATATGGGGACATGTGTATATTTATAGCTGATTCACTTTGTTATAAAGCAGAAGTTAACACACCATTGTGGAGCAATTATATTCCAATAAAGATGTTAAATAAATAAATAAATAAAATAAAGATTAAAAAATGAAAAAAAATGAACATTTGGGATGTATTTGCAATACTTTCAAATCTACAGTTGAAGAGAGTTGAACCAGTTAATTCTATTACACCTATTCAAATATTAAATTAAAATATGGAAAATATATTGCCCACATATTTTCAATCAAGTAAGTTTATATGCTTTGTGACTGTTTACATTTTTTTAGTTTAGCACATTAACTAAAATATGAAAAATATTTTAATAAGTGAAATGTGATAAATAGAAATAAATGATTTCCCATTTTTGAAGATATTATACAGTGAGGCTGTCATATAATCAAAAATAATAAATCAAAGAGGATACTTAATCTGCAAATATAAAAAGAATATGTACACCATAGAAAAGGAACTGAGGTCATTGCATATGAAAACTTTGAAGTTGTGGGTTGGAGTCTTTGTACACATCTAAGGCTGCACTGACCTTATGACAATGACTAGTCATGTACAGATACTGAATATTTGGAATGTAGTTAGTCTGAATTGAGATGCAATTTAAGTATAAAATGCACACTTGAATTTTGAACAATTACATGGAAAAAATGAAAATATATTATTCATAGATCTATATTGATTACATATTGAATAAATAATATAATGATATATTTTTCTTAAACCATATTATTAAATTGTTTACTTGTTTTGTTTTACTTTTATCAATGTGGCTACTAGAAAATTTTAAATTACGTATGTAGACCACAGTATATTCTATTGGATAGCACTGTAACCCTCGATGTGAAACTTTGTGGAAATTTTCTTTCAATACATGTAAATATCAAGAATGCTGGATTACATCATTGATATAATAAAGCACACTGTAATATAAGAGCAGGTAAACATTACTGAAGGAAAAAGAAACACTCAAAACCAAACAGTATAATGATTGTAGGTGGTTCACGAGGGCAAATTCAGGTACTTAAGTATAGTCATAAAATGAGGGAAATAGACTGTCCTATGAGAGTTTTATGAAATCAACAAAATATGAATGTGAGTCCAAACGTGCAAAATCACCTCAAAGAGACCAAATAGTTACCGGGACACCAAAAATGTTTGTTACTATATTCTTGGTAATAAAGTGCTAATGAAAGACCAGGTCGATAAGAAGATTTTGGGGTGACAATGGAATATACAGAGAGCAAAGCACAGAGGCAAACATTTAGGATACTCATCTAGAAGCCATGCAGTGAAGTGTTTGTGATCTTAGGATAAAGTTAGTATCTAGTTGCCCTAACAGTAAATTTTGCCAGTGTGCATAAACACACCAGATCATCAAAATTTGATTTCTTTAAGCATTCTAATTATACAAAAATACTTGCTTTAGTTCTCACTCATCAAGCGTCTTTTAAGTAACTTGTCTTTCCAGGTAACTTGTTTCTAAATGAAAATGTGGTAGTTTTATGTTTTGTTCATGGAACAGTGGTGTTGTCTCTCATATTTGCCTAATGGATTTCTGTTTCGGCTTGATCCATTGGTTTCTTTTTTATTTTTAGCTTTATTGAGGTATAATATTTGTCTCCTTTATAAGAGAAAATTAGTGTACTTGAGGGCTGCCAAATCTGAGGCCCTGATAAACAGGAATGCTTGATTATGAAGGTTCATGATTAGAACCAGGATTTGAAAAAATATGTGTCCAGGAGGTCGTTAAATGTTCCCAGGCAGCATTCTCCAACTATATGCTGAATGCACCTCTTATTTGATGTTTTCAAAATACGTAGCGTTTATAGATGGAAATTTGAACAGTATCTGCACAAAAATAATCTTGTGATAGTTGATGCAATGAGTACAAGTGTGTATGCATGTGTGTGTGTGAACATGAAGGAGAGGGAAAAGTACTTTATGTAATTAACCCCTCTGTAGTACTCTAATTGAAGCCATGTGACACTTGGAAGCTTTGGAAGTAAGGACACAAATATGCCTTATGTGCCACACATTCTCATTAGAACCAAGGATATATTTTTGAGACACAGACATGACATCATGACTCATTAATCTTTAATTTATAATTATTTGCATAGCTTACCTAGCATTAAACAAAATTATTCCAACCCTCCTATGCTATCCCAAGAGCCCAAGTATAAAGAGGAGAAGATAATGAAAGCAGATAAAATCTGTCATTGATAAAATACAAAGAGTAAAGAATCTGTTGCCTTCAGAACTATGAAATAGTAAACTATATTTTCTGTCATTGTTACTTCACATGAGTGCAATCATAATATTTCCAGCTGTTTTCCAGTACCTTATATATCAGCTTGTGGAAACAATATTGGCTACTGTGACTTCATTGTAAGAAATTCTATGTCATGGAAGGTTGCTGCAGGAGGAGCGGAGTTTCTAAAGAGCAATAAAATTTTAGATGACTTTTACAGTAACTGCTGAGTAGAGAAAAGTTCAATGGTGATAGATGAGAAGTGTGAGATCCTAGAGGGATAAACACATACGTAAAGAGGAACATAGAAATAATTACTTTTAAATTCCTCTCATTTTAGGAGAAAAGATCCAGGAAAGAATAATTTTATTATTGACATACTTTATTTTCCCATGAGAATAAACTTAGCAGATTATCAGGATTTGCACAGGACTCAGAATGATATTGATTTCCAAGATGCCTATTATAGCTCCACCATGAAGCATTTGAGATAAAGTTTTCAGCTCTTTTGAGTGTTTTTATGAATTTCCTATTTCCAGTGACTGTAAAATGTAATTGGAAGTCTTGTTTAAATGTCACTTCCAAAGGGAACATGACAAGATCATAGCATCCTTGTATTTCCCTTTTATTTCTCTCCCCACGTGGAATCACTCATTTAAAATACATCTTCTTTGAGAAATTGGTAAACTCCATAAGGGCAGGAACAACAGTTGTTCGGTCTTATTCTGAGCTCAAAGTGACCAGCAGAGCTATTTCTTGATTAATAATTGATCAATACCCAATTGATACTTTAGGTAATGTTTTGCAGAAATTGTGAGGATATCAAGGTTTTATGTTTAATACAATTGCAAGGCAATTCATTCAACACATGTACTATGTCCTAAATCAAAACTATCCTGGTATTTCAACCAGAAGTAATTTCCTTCCTGAAAACTCTCACTATGGTTTGCATAAACTTCTCTTAGTGAACATCATTCTTCCCTGGATTATCATGGCTGCAGACATATTTTATTTTAAGAATTGCAATCTGAATACCCTTAGGGAAAAAACAAATGTTATAAATAATAAAGCCAGACTTGGGTAGTGACGGTCACAGTGTCACACTGGAAAGTCATCTAGAGTAAACAGGGGTTACTTGGCTCCAGCTAAGTGACACAGTTTGAGAACTCATGTTCAGCACCGTCAAGACAATTGTTTCAGCTCATTTAATATTATACAACTTCCTAAAGTAATTTTCTATACTTTACTTTTGTTTAAACCTTATCTATGTAGTACCAGGATAGCACATTGCACATATCAAGTGTTGCATTAACTTCTTTGGATTAGTTATAGCATGCATTATACATAATATAATTTTAAAGAGAATAAAATTAGCCAAAATAAGAATGAATATTTATTTATCTGCTAATTTATTAATGTTTTTCTATACAAGACATTAGGTTACACCCATCATATGAGTCAAAATGTCCTACTATGAGAATGGTATTAGTGGTGTGTGTGCTACAATGTATATCCAACTGTATATTCAGTGAATATTATTTCAAAATGTACTCCCATTTCCTCTTAAAATGTTATAGCATAAAATTCAGAGAATACAAGAGAATTTTACTTGCTCTATCCAAACAAGTAATCAGCTCAATTATTGCAACCTAACTGTAATACTGAAAAAGTTGTTTTAATTCTAGAATTCATTACATTGTAGGTGAGGTACTTAAAAGCAAGTATGATTTCTCATTTATTCTCTCATTTTCCAGTGCTAAACACTGTGCTTGTAACCTCTTAGTGTGTCAAATGATATATCATGAATTAATTAATGAAATAGTTGGCAATTAAAACAACTTTTCTATAAGCAAACCACATGTAGTTAATTAAGTGTAGCCTTAAACATGAGTTTCTGAGGTATCACCAGGTAAATTCATGTAGGTGAAACTGACCACATTTCTCTTAGAAATGCTTGGCTGAAACCGTCCTTTAAGAGAGTTTGGGGTAGTTTTCCTTTTTTGAATCTGACCCATAACATACTCTCCTTTTGCCCTGATTCCATATTTTACCTTTCTTATCTCAGCCTCATCATTGTCCTTGTCAGAACAGTTCTTAGACCAGTGCTAACAGAGAGAGCTCCCTTTTGATAGGCACCTTTCTGAATTACCCTATTTGAAGTACAGATATTCAGTTCTAATTATACAATGACATGTGTGACATTTCACATAGTTCCTCTGTTACCCAGTGATCGATTCACACACATTCTCTTCGTCCAAAGTTCATTCTAACGTGAGCATGCTCACTCCCGTGATGCTGTAATAGGTAACAAATAAAATTATCTTCAAAAGCACTGGGCTCCTAATCTTGCACTTGATGCTTCCTTCTGCTGATTCTGAGTTCCTGACTCGGTTCCCCAGCCTCTCTCCCTGTTCAGGCGTGGGTAACAAATGACATTTGCTAAGTTCCTAGGTCACCTTGGATGAAAAAAAAAATCATTATATTTTTTCACTTCAAACCTTTTACATCAGCTATATAGTCCTTTAAAAATATGTTCCTTAAAGTCAGACACAATATCATTAATTGATTATTTTTAAAAATGAATAAAATTATCAAACCACTTTATTCTTCATTTGAGGAAAATAACACACACATACACATGCACATAAACTCAGAGCTACGATTAGTGGCATTTGAGACATTTCTTCTAACAAAAAAAAAAATCTTGAAAGAAATTATTCCTGAAACGTTTGGTGATTTATGGGGATGCTGGAACAGAATATTTAAAATCAGGACCAAATGAGAGAACAGATTTTAAATTTGCCGTATAAATCATTTGGAAACATTTGCCTATTTACTCTGTACAACTGGTAATATAATGTATAATAAGCATAAATAAGCATACTCTTTTTCATTACTTTTAATATATACTTTCCTTATGCCTTTTATTTTGACATGCACTGTCACTTGAAAAGAGAAAACTAAATACTTTCCTGAAGAGTCGACAAATCTTTGCACTTATTAACTACCTCATTATTTTACATTTCAGAGAAGAGAAGCCATCTGAATTTCACTGTGACTAATTTAATTAGACCAACACTGTAATTCTCAGTGTACAGCCTACGATGTGTCTTTATTTTACTATACATTTTGGTTCTTTTGCCAGATGGAAGCAAAAGGGAAACTACATCCCTTGTGTTTTAAAATTCTACTTTCTCTTTTTGCTTTTCTGAAATCTTCTTTTAGATTATGTGTAACTTGCCTTCTTCCTCCAACCCCGCTTTCTATTTCCCTAAACTATACAATGAAAATTTGATCCTTAACAAAACCCCAGTCTATAAGGTGATTATATTATGATAAAACATCATTACTTTATGAAGGAAGAAAAAGCCAATATACATTGATGAAAACTAGTCAAAATGAATTAATATTTGTTTTATTTATCATAAATGCTGTCTAACAAAAGAGTTCTGGAAAAATAATTTGTTTTCTCCTGTACAAAAATTTACAGTTTTATTTCCCGTTACACATTGTGTTTTTTTTCTAAAAGATCATTATTTTACTTATATTTGCTTTCAGTTAGATAAACTAGGATAAAGATGGGTCATTTTCACTCCATCATATAAACTAAATTTATTTGCAGAAATACTTGTCTCCCATAACTGATCTCATTCACCCAGTTCACCTGCTGACTTACAGCAGAAAAGAGTAAACACTCTTTATAATTTTGTGTAATTTGCATTAAATTTTAATGATCCTCCAAAGATGCTTTAAAATGTACACAATCCAATACAAATATATGTTTCTCTTCCAACTCCTTGCTTTTATACAGAGAGAAGATGTTAAATACTTTGTTCTAAACTTTGATTTTTGCATTTAGCAATTTATCTTGGCAAACCTTCCATATCAGCACATAAGAGCTCCTTCTTTTTTTTTAACCTTCATAGTATTCCATTATAGAGATTTACCATAATTTATTTGTACAGTTCTCCATTGATGGACGTTTGTGTTGCTTCCAATTATTTCCAATAATTATAGACAGTGATGCATTGAGAAGACTGTATATACAGTATTTTAAACATGTTCAACTCTGTTATGAAATTTCCAGAACTTGAATTGTGAGACACAAGAGTATGTGAATTTTTATTTTAATAGATGTGTCCAAACTACTCTCCATGTAGGAGACAGAGCCCCATCAATCATGAATAAGCAGACCTGTTAATACAGAACTTAATCAAATATTTATCTGTTTGCCAATCTGATAGGTTACAATGTGATGTTTTAGTTTCCTTTTTATTTTAAAATGATGGTGACTATATTTTCATATATTTGAGAATTTCTATGAACTACCTGTTTATATCCTTTGACAATTTTTCTATTGAGCTATTTTATTTCATAATCTGTAGGAGCTATTTATATATTGGGAGGGTTAGCTTTTTGTTTATGGTATGCATATTGAAATGTTTCTCAGTTTGTCACTTTGCCTTTAAATTTTGCTTACGGTGTTCTATGTTATACCCACTATCTTTAAATTGAAGGTAGTTGAATATATATCCATCTTACCCATTGTATCATATGGATTTTGAATCAAGGTTAGAATAATTTTCAACATTCTGAAATTGTAAAACAATAATATTTCATATCATTTTAATACAGATTGTTATTTTTTATTATTAGTCTTTGTATCATTTGGAATTTACATTTAGGTGATGTCTGGCTTATGAATCCATTAACTTTCATTTCCAGAAAGTTACCCAGTTATTAAAAAAGCCAAATATTGAATAGTCATCTTTTTCTCACTGAACTGAAATGTCATTATCAGCATATACTTAATGTCTGTTTCTATATCTGCATATCAATTATTCATTTGCCTGGCATATATCAGTATTTTATCATTTTAACTATTAAAACTTTAAAATATATTTTGCTTCAGGAGAACAAGACTCCCTTCACTGTTCTTATTCAGTTTCTGGCTGTTTTCATAGTATATTTTCTAAAGGTGCCAACTCCATATCCACACCGTCCAAAATCAAAGTTTGTTTCCTACAGCTTCAGCACGTTCCTTAATCAGTTTCATCAGCTGAGAAAATAATACTATCTACCTCAAAGGATTGTTATGTTTATATTTAGGGAACTCAAATAATGTCTGGCAAACAGCACTGAATTAAGTGGTAGCTCTATCATTATTAATTATTTCACAGGAAATATGCTATTACTTGTCCAGTTAAAATGCTAATATTATAAAGGGATTTTATTAATGAGATACATAGATATGTAGATTAATTTAAAGGACATTGACATTTTGAAGATTAATTAATGACTGATTTTGAGTTAATTTAGGAGTTTCTATTCTTGCTTACTGTTTGTCAGTTCAGGCTACTATAAAAAATAGCATGGACTGGATTATGTGTAAGTAACTGGAAATTATTTCTTACAGTTATGGAGTCTGGAAAGTCTAAGATCAAGGCACCAGCAGATTTGGGGTCTGGTAAGAGCCTGCTTCCTTGTTCATAGATGGCCATATTCTTGTCCTCACATGGCAGAAGGGATGAGGGAGCTCTTTGGTGGTTTTATCTTAAGACTCTAATTCCATTCATGAGGGCCTCACCCTCATGATCTAATTGCCTCCCAAAGGAACTCCCCCTATCTCCTAAAACCATCACTCTGGGTGTTGTTAGGATTTTACAAATGAATTCTGGAAGGACACAAACAGTTACTCTATAGCACTTATCTACTTATTTGGGACAGAAAAGAAGTGCAAGTATTTATGTCTCTCAAAAATAGTCCAAGTCATGGTAATTCCATTAATTTAATAATTAAATTTTATTCTATATGTTTTTATTATATATTTTGCCACTTTTAAACACATAAGTTAATTTAATTTTTAATTCATTTAATTTTTTGTTCATTATCTGATGTTTGTTACTTTAGTCATTTTAAACTGGGGATTGACAGAAACTTAGCTAGTGATTTGTCAACCTGATCATAAAAGATACTAGAGTAAATTTTATTATCTTTGGCTATAAACCATAAGGCAGTTTGCAATGACACTTTATTTTGCTGATTTTTTACTGTCACTACATATAATGAGTTTATTTTAAATCAAGCCCAAGCAGCATGTATATGATATGACTAAAATATAACATGTGAATAAGAAGTCTCTAAATCAATTATGGAAGAATAATTAGACATTAACAAAAAGTGACTGTATAGAAATTGAGAATCATATCTAGAAGAATTAAAATGAACATTATTAAATATGAAAAAGTCTTGAGAAATAAAGTATCATTTAAATATCCTCCAAAATATCTGGAGTAGAAAATATTATTTTACTCAAATTATAATTCCTAAATGCACCAATTAAGGCAGAACTTGTCAGAGTGATTCAAAAAAGAATAATCATTATTTTTAATGGCTGAGTGATAGTCCATTGTGTATATGTGTATATACCACATCTTCTTTATCCATTCTTCTGTCGATGGACAATTAGGTTGCTTCCATGTCTTGGTTATTGTAAACAGTGCTTCAATGAACTTTGGGGTGCATGTATCCTTTCGGACCATGTTTTTCTCCAGATATATGCCCAGGAATGGGATTGCAGGATCACATGGTAGCTCTATTTTTAATTTTTTAAGGAACTTCCATACTGTTCTCCATGGAAGTGGCTGTACCAACTTACATTCCCACCAACAGTGTAGGAGGGTTCCCTTCTCTCATGAAATAATGCCATTTGCAGCAACATGGACTTACCTAGAGATCGTCATACTGAGTGAAGTTAAGTCAGACAGAGAAAGAGAAATAGCCTATGATATCGCTTATATGCAGAATCTAAAAAGAAATGATACAAATGAACTTATTTACAAAACAGAAACAGACTCACAGACTTAGAGAACGAACTTATGGTTACCAGGGGGGGAATGGTGAGGGGAAGAGATAGTTAGGGAGTTTGCAATTGACATATACACACTGCTATATTTAAAGTGGATAAACAACAAAGACCTACTGTATAGCACAGGGAACTCTGCTCAATATTATGTAACAACCTAAACGGGAAAAGAATTGGAAAGAAAAAGGATACATATATATGTATAACTGAATCACTTTCTTGTATACCTGAAACTATCACAACATTGTTAATTAACTATACTCCAACATAAAATAAAAAGTTAAAAAAGGAATAACCAACTACATGTTGTTACAACAAGCTTAGTTTAAATATAAATACATATGTAGATTAAATGTAAAGTATGGAGAAATAGGTACCATACTAATAGTAACAAAAAGAAAGTAGGAGAAGGTATTAATTTCAGACAGAGCCAACCTCATAGTGAGGAAAGTTATCAGGGATATAGAAGCACATTACATAATGATAAAAGTGTCATTTCTCCAGGAAGACATAACAATCCTTAATGTGTAAATGCCTATCAGAGCATCAAACTACTTGAGGCAAAAACTAGTACAACTTCAAGGAGATGGATGAATCTACCATCATATTTGAAGACTACAATACCCTTGATTAGAAATGGACAAATTCAGCAGACAGAAAATGAGAAAGGGCATACTTGAACTCAACAACACCATCAATCAACTGTATATAATTGACATCTTTAAATGGCTTCATTCAACAACAGCTTAATACACATTTTTCTCAAGATCACGTGGAACATTCACCAATATAGAATACATTTTGGACCATAAGATTCACTTTAACAAATTTAAAATAACATAAATCATACAATGTTTTCTCTCAGACTACAATGAAATTAAACTAGAAATCAATAACAGAAAGATAACTGGAAAACAACAAATTACATGAAGATTACAAAACACACTTCTTAAAAACATGAGTCAAAAAAGAAATCGCAAGAGAATTTAAAAACACTTTGAACTAACTGAAAATGAAAATACAACTTATTAAAATTTGTGGGATCCTATAAAAGCAAAACCTAGAGGGAAATTTATAATATTGAGTGCATAGATTAGAAAAGATCTAAAATCAGTAATTGAAGCTTCTACCTTAGAAAACTAGAAAAGGAAGAGCAAGTTAAATTTAAATCAAGTAGGATAAAATAAATAAGAAGAATTAAAACAAATCAATACAAGTAAAAACAGAAAATCACTAGAGAAAAATCAATGAAACCAAACGTTGTTTCATTAAAAATATCAATAAAATTTATGCACTTCTAGCTAGGTAACTATGAAGAAAAGAAGAGAGAGTGTACACAACTTAATAATATCAGAATAAAAGAGGGAACATTACTGTAGACCCCATAGACATTAAAAAGATGATAAAGGAATACTATGAATAACTCTATTCCCACAACCTTGGTAATATAGATGAAGTAATAACCTTTCAAAACAGAAAGCACCAGGCTTAGATGGTTCACTAGTAAATTCTACCTAACATATAAGGAAAATTATTATACCAATTGTCAACAATCTCTTTCAGAGGATAGAAGCAGAGAGAATATTTGCTAACTAATTCTATGAAACTGATATTACCCTAATACTAGAAGCAGACAAAGACAGTATAAGAAAATAAAACTACAAACCAATATCTATCATGAACATAGATGCAGAAATCCTCAACAAATCATCAAAAATGGAATCCAAAAATAAATGAACAGAATTATACACCAATTTCACCAAGTGAAGTTTATTCAAGGTATGAGAGTTTGGTTCAACTTATGAAAATCAATAAATGTAATCCTCATACCAAGAAGCTAAAAAAGAAAAATCACATGATCATATATACAGCTGTAGAAAAGATTTTGGACAAAATCTAACACTCATTCATAATAAAAATCTCTCAGGGAACTAGAAGCAGAAGGAAACTTCCTCAACTCAAAAATACTGTATGCAGTTAACATCATACTTAATAATGAGAAACTGGAAGCTTTCCCACTAAGGTCAAATAGAAGTCAAGGATGTCCCAGCTCAACATTTCTTTTAAGCATCATACTGGAAATTCTTAAAAACGCAATAAGACTAAAAAAGGTATTAAAAGATGTACAGCTTGGTAAGGAAGACTTGAAAGTGTCATTGTTCACAGATGATATGATCATCTGTGTATAAAATCCAAAAGATTTATCAAGAAATCTTGCAATTAATAAGTAATTATAGCAAGGCTGCTGTCTAAGATTAGTAGGGCTTCCCTGGTGGCGTGGTGGTTAAGAACCCTCCTGCCAATGCAAGGTACATGGGTTTGAGCCCTGGTCCAGGAAGATCCCACATGCCGTGGAGCAAATAAGCCCGTGTGCCACAACTACTGAGCCTGCACTCTAGAGCCCACGAGACACAACTACTGAAACCCGTGCGCCTAGAGCCCGTGTTCCACAACAAGAGAAGCCACCGCAATGAGAAGCCCGTGCACCGCAACGAAGAGCAGCCACCGCTCGCCGCAACTAGAGAAAGCCTGCACACAGCAGGGAAGACCCAATGCAACCAAGCATCAATAAATAAAATAAATAAATTTTTAAAAAAAGATTAGTATACCAGTCAGTTGCTTTCCTATAAACCAACAATAAACAAGTGGAATTTGAGCTTAAAAGCACAATACCATTTTTATTAGCACCCTAAAATTAATTTCTTAGGTATAAATCTAACAAAATATATACAAACAAGATCTATATGAGGGGGACTACAAAATTTTGATGAACAAACTCAAAAAAGAATGAAATAAATGGAGAGTTGTTCCATGATTATGGATAGAAGGACTCAACATTGTTAAGATAACAGTTCTTCCCACCTTGATCTATAGATTCAATGTAATCTTCCCCAAAAAAACCCAGAAGTTTATTTTATGGAATTTAACAAACTGATTCTAACATTTATATGGAGAAGCAAAAGACCCAGATTAGTCAACACAATATCGAAGGAGAAGAACAAAGTAGACTGACAGTTTCCAACTTCAGTACTTACTATAAAGCAGGAGTAATCAAAAGAGTGTGGTATCAGTGAAAGCATAGGCTAATAAATCAATGGAACAGAAGAGAGAGCCAAGAAATAAGCCCACATAAATATAATCAAGTTACTTTGGCAAAGGAGTCAAGGCAATACAATGGAGAAAAATAGTTTCTTCAACAGAGAATGCTGGAACAACAGGTCAGTCACATGCAAAAATAAAAAATAACATAAAATAAATCTAGACTCAGATTTTATACCCTTCACAAAAATTAAATCAAAATAGATTAAAAACCTAATGTAAAACACAAAATTGTAAAAATTCTAGAAGACAAAATAGGGGAAAATATAGATTATTTGTTATGGTGATAACTTTAGACACAACACCAAAGGCATTCCATAAAAAAGTTAACAAAAGTTGAAATGTATTAAAAGTAAAAACTTCTGTTCTGTGAAAGATAATGTCAAGAGAATCAAAACACAACCCCCTGACTAGGAGAAAATATTTGCAAAATGCACATCTGATAAAGTTATGCAAGGAACACTTAACACTCAACAGAAAACAAGCAAAATGGGCCAAAGACCTAAACAGATACCTCATCAAAGAAGATATACAGATGGCAAATAAGCATATTAAAAATGTTTCACATCATATGTGATCAAGGGAATGCATATTAAAACAAGATACATCTACACACCTATTAAAATGAATAGAATGGCCAAATCTGGAACACTGACAACATTAAATGCTGGTGAGGATATGGAGCAACGGGAACTCTCACTCATTACTGATGGGAAAGCAAAAATGGTACAACCATTTTGGAAGACAGTTTGGTGGCTTCTTACAAAATAAATCTACTCCTAACATATGATGTAGAAATCATACTCCTTGGTATTTACCTAAGAAGGTGAAAACATGTCCACATAAAAACATGCCCACAGATGTTAATAGCAGCTTTGTTCATAATTAACAAAATTTGGGGGAGTTCCCTGGTGGCCTAGTGGTTAGGATTTCTGGCTTTTACTGCTGTGGCCTGGATTTAATCCCTGGTCAGGGAACTGAGATCCCACAAACTGAGCGGGGTGTGGCCAAAAAAAATAACAAAACTTGGAAACAACCAATAATTCCTTCAGCTGGTGAACGGGGCAATTAAACTGTGGTACATCCAGACAATGTAATATTATTCAATGCTAAAAATGGGCAGGAGACCTAAATAGACATTTCTCTGAAGAAGATATACAGATTGCCAACAAACACATGAAAGGATGCTAACATCCTAATCACTAATCATTAGAGAACATCACTAATCATTAGAGAAATGCAAATCAAAACTACAATGAGGTATCACCTCACACTGGTCAGAATGGACAACATCAAAAAATCTACAAACAATAAATGCTGGAAAGGGTGTGGAGAATAGGGAACCTTCCTGCACTGTTGGTGGGGATGTAAACTGATACAGCCACTATGGAGAACAGTATAAAGGGTCCTCAGAAAACTAAAAATAGAACTGCCATATGACCCAGCAATCCCACTAGTGGGCATATACCCTGAGAAAACCATAATTCAAAAAGAGTCATGCACCACAATGCTCATTGCAGCTCTATTTACAATAACCAGGACATGGAAGCAACCTAAGTGTCCATTGACAGACGAATGGATAAAGATGTGACACATATATACAATGGAATATTACTCAACCATAAAAAGAAATGAAATTGAGTTATTTGTGGAGAGGTGGATGGACCCAGAGACTGTCATGCAGAGTGAAGTAAGTCAGAAAGAGAAAAACAAATACCGTATGCTAACACATATATATGGAATCTAAAAAAAAGAAAAAAAATGGTTCTGAAGAACCTAGGGGCAAGACAGGAATGAAAACACAGACATAGAGAATGGACTTGAGGACACGGGGAGGGGGAAGGGTAAGCTAGGACGAAGTTAGAGAGTGGCATGGACATATATACACTACCAAATGTAAAATAGCTAGCTAGTGGGAAGCAGCCACATAGCACAGTAATTAGTAATTAGAATAATAACTTCCTAAGAGGGATTTTCTTAGTATTATATGGTATAATTAATGTAGTTTATGAATATAATTAGCAAGTATTCTTTAGAATTATTATATGTTGAAGAACAATGATTGACATCACAATCCTCTATTATATTTATCAACAAGAAAAAAGATAAATATAAGTTAAGTACCAATTGTAAATTGTAAAACTTTTGTGGACAGAGACAAACTACATTTTTCATATTTAAAGAAGCTTTTGATGCAGCTTGCTTTTTTTTTTTGGCCATGCCATGTGGATTGCAGGATCTTAGTTTCCTGACCAAGGATGGCAGAACCCGTGTCCCGTACCGTGGAAGTGCAGAGCCCTAACCATTGGACCACCAGGGAATTCCCTGATGCAGCTTGCTTTTAATGATAACAATGTAAAGTCCTCTGATCCCCAAAATATCTAATTGCACAAACTATTTGAAATTTCCTCACAAAAATTATCATTTACTCTAATGATAACCTACAAAATTGGAAAAGAGTCACGCTTCTCAAGGCAGAGTAAGACACACCAACTATAACTCATTGCCAGTGACTATTTCACACCATTCTAAACCTCAGAGAAGGGTTTGAAAGGAGGTCAACGTTGGGAGAAATAAAGAAAGTGTAAGGATCGTCAAGAAATTTGAAGAATGAAAATAAAAAATAAATAATACTTTGTTCACAAAGTAATCTTGGAGCAACTTGCTCCCTTTGGATAATTATGTTTTAGTTTGTTTTATCATTTATTCTCTGTGAAATCTGTAAAGTTTTAATACAGAAACACTCAGAACTATAAATTCTTGCTGAGGAATCACAGCATTAGAACAATAAATGTCAAGTCATCATGTCAGCCTTTCACTCAAAAGCTTTCAGTTTCACATATCCTTTGCATTATATCCAAAATTATTTCATCATCCTCCATATTTTGTCACTGACATGTATTTTCAAGCTTACCAACAAATTTATTTCAAAATAAATGCCACACATTATTTCCTTAATAAAAAAAAAAGTTAATGTTTTTTGAGCAGTACACTGCCAGTATTTGTCAATCAGTCACTATTCTAATATTATTCTATGTATTATTTTATTTGATATTCACAATAGTCTTATGAGGTAGCTACCATTATTATTCTCATTTGGCAGCTGAAGAAGTCGGGTTCAGAAGTTAAGTAATTTGCCCAGAGATTAATAGAGCTTTTGTTACTGGGATGAGTATTCATTTCCAAAGTCTGAATATAGCATCCTCATGTGCCTCCCTAAACATATCTGCACCTATAACACAAAAGATATAAATGGTATCCTGGAGAAAACAAACAAACAGATCTACCCATTTTTGTTCATACAGCTCCTTTCCCTTGAATCCAGAATCTCCTATGACTAATATCCTCAGATCTTTCAGAGCCTAGTTTAAACTCCACCTCCTTTATGAAATATTAAGTAATCAATATCTTTGTTGATATCAATTTATAATGATAACTGAATCATATTTCTTCTCTCTCTTCTCAGAATCCCACTCCAATGTTTTGCTGAATTTTTTAATCGTAAAATTAACTTCCAAACAGAAAAATTGTTTTTTGTGTATTGTGATTATTGCCCTTCCCATTATAATCATTGAAATCAAGTTCTGTGTCTCATTCGGGTCATCATCTTCTAAATGCTAGACCAGTGCCTTTTTGCCAGAGAGTATCTGTTGAAAAAATTAATGTATAAATGTATTTGGGAATAATAAATAAAGAAGAAACATTTGGTGGATGTCAACCAGTCAGGCAAATACTCCTCTCTCTCATAAAAGTAGCTTCTCGTTGGTAAATGGAGAATATGAGTAGAACATATGGTTCATGAATGATTTCTCCAGAATTCAGAAATTGAGATATTGAATCATTTTGTAACAGCTATTGTATTGCTGCCAAAAGCGAGGAAAGAATGGTGAATCTTAAGCCTCTGTCATGAGAATGTGTACTATGTAAGCATAATCCCTTACACACTCAGGCTAAAACCTTCCATTCCTCTCCATTGTCTCTTTAAGGAAATTTACTCACCCTCATGTGGTTTTAACAGCCTATTCCTAACATTACATTTTCATTTTCAGCTTCATCATTCTTCACACTTAGCCTTATTTCTGATTCTCAAGCTGCACTGGTCTCCCCTCAGATTTTTCTGCTTGGATTATATTGTTCTCCAAATTGCTAAGAATTGTTCTGCCTGCTTTTTCTTGTGAATGCAGCATCACTCATCTTTCAAGCTGCGGCTCAATGATTTTTACGATGATTCTTAGTTGTGAATTATTTACTATCCAGTGTTTACTTAACCGATTACAGTATTCGTGATAAAATTTGTTGGGTATATATGCCTTCTCTACCTATCAGATCATAACATTTTAAAGGGTAAGAACAATAGAATCTAAGCTCCACAAAACTAAGGATTTTTTTCACCCGTTTTGTTCACTACGAGTAGTCCCAGAACATTATAGGTACTGAATTTCTGAATGAATATTTTGCGATCTTCCAAAATTCATAGCACAAAACATAACTGTTTACTTCAAATAAATAAATTTTCTAAAATGAAAATTCTAAACACTAAAAAGTGTTTACTGTGGAATTTATATATGTGCAAAAAGCATTAGCTATAATACTCTCTTGGACTGGTCAAAGAGAGAGATTTATCAACAACCACAGGCTGGAGCATTAAAAACAAAGCCCTGATTCATAATATTTTCTAATTTTCTTGGTGTATAAACTTCTAGCAAAATTGGTTTCAAACTTCCAACATGAAGCCGCTAAAGATGAATTTGGGACGAGATGAGCGTGATCAAGTGTCACAACTTATTACGAGGTATTATAATCCAGCAAAGCAAAGAACATTTAAAAAATAGTCAACGGCAAGTTCTAAGCACAAAGAAGGCAGAATAAGTGAATACAGAGAAGGTCAAGGCAAAGGAGACCATAAAAGAGATGTCAGCAATGAAAACATTATTAAACAGGAGAGCGTAGTGAAATGAAAGTTGTGGGAAAAGCATTTTGAAAGTTGAATCCTATTAAGAAGGTGTGGCAATATGTTAAGGGGATAATAGAAAAGAAAAAAAAAAAAAACTGGAGAAGATCAGGGTCTCTTAGAAATAGAAAGCCAGATAAGTAAATAAGTACCAATATGTTCTTCAGTTATTGAGAGCAGGGACCTGGCTTAATGCATGATTCTGTCTGTGGCGTCCAGCACTGTGCATTACACAGGGTAGGAGCTCAATGGGTATCTTCAATAACAAATGAATGAATGCTCAATTTTTCACTCAATATCCTTCAATCTAAGGCCCCCGTGATGAATTTCTCTTTAGGTTTAATGGTGATAACTTTGAGAGAGTAAGGGAGTTAGTTGCCTAAACTTGAACCTCACTATACCATGGAGTTCATCATTATATACATGAGCTTCTCTCTTAGAGCTTGAAATATCGCCTCTTTCATTTTAGAGTCCATTCATTCTCTCCAGTCACAGAGAAAATGGTATCCTGCTTTTTAACCAAAGCTAGTGAACAGATGCAGATTGAGAGAGACATAAGTTTCATTCCCAGATCCTCTACTTACCTGCTATGTGATCTTAGCACATTCTTTAGTAGTTCTCTATCTCACCTGTAAAATAATAACAATAATAATAACAACAACAATAAGAGTAATTAGAAAACAGAGCTATTACAGAGATTTAGATTATATAATTCACGTTAAGACTGGAATTTAGAATATCATAAGCATTTCATACATACTAGTTGCCATTTGGTACATTGTAAGAAATCAATAGTATACTTAGTAAATAAAGGCACAAAAGAAGGAACAAATGATGGAGAATTCTGACTCTGCTAAGATTACATGCCTTAAGCACCTCCTCAAATTTCAATTTCTTTCCTGGGATACATTACATTACATTACATTACATATTACACACTTAATAGATGTTTTAATAATTTCCATGGTACCTTGGCTAAATCACCCCCAAAAAAATTGGTTGATTTTTTTTGACATGAATGGGAATTTAGAAACCATGTATTTTGGCACCTAAGTTTTACAACTGAAAGATGTGAGACTTAGCAGTGTCAATTTTTTTTTAAGAAATAGGTGATAGTGTTGAGAGCGGGGAAAAAATGTATAATATTGTAATTTATTGAAGGGGATGTTACATATTTCCAAATAACCTCAAAACAGATTAAGTTAAAGGGAGAAAAGCCAAGACACCAATGGAGCTCCTTTGTTTGTTATCTTACTATGGGGGAGAGAAAACAAAACAAGACAGAAACTAAAATAAAAATTCACCTGTTTGAGTGAAGGAGAGTAACTGCCATATGCTCCAATACTAATGATATATATGAATACATGTGTGTGTTTGTGTGTTTCTATTTATTGTTATATAGAGCCAATTTATAGAGCATTCTTTACGTCATTCAATGTTTATGAATACTTTAAAGTATGTTACATAAGAATCCATGCAAATACTCATACATACGCACATATGTAATTGTTCAGTCATTAGGTCAGGCACCATGACGAACTTTGTAACCATTGCTTCTTACTATAAGCCTATGAGACCGAGTCTAGTATTATCTCATTTTACAAATAAGCACACTGAGAATAAGAGAAGTGATATGAATAATGTCACAGAGCTAGTCACAGGCAGAGCCAAAACATGAGCTCAGTTTTTATTGGGTACAATTGCTGCAGTTAACCATCATACTATGAGACAGACATTCATTCATTCTACAAACATTTATGGAAGGCCCGGTATATGTGAGACATCATACCAGATGTTGAAACTACAAATTCCAATAGGATGCAGAGTCTTCTTCCTTCATCAATATCACAGTCTAACGAGGAAAATAAACATGTTAACCAGGAATACATTATAGTGTGAAACATAATATGATAATAGAAGCACCACTAGGAGTGCTGGGTAAGTATCTAAAACTTCCAGAAAATGCTTCATAAAGGAAAGAGCATATACCATTGCTGAAACAAGAGTAGACTTTCACCAGACCCTAGACAGGAGGCCTTAGACTGAACCTACAGGCTATTTAGGAAGCTGCTGTGTTAGCTTGCAAAAACTTGGGGAAGTGTTTAGATACTGACAAAGGAGGGGGCATTTAGATTGTGGTGATGAATTTCAGAGGCTGATTGGTCAGGCACAAAAAGCGGAAAAATGCAAGCCTAGGATATCAGCCTAATAAGTTGCTGTGAAGCTCTACTAACTGCTTTGAACTTAAAATCACTTTTCATTCCCACACCAAGGTCAGCAGACTAAAGCATCATTGGGACAGTGTTTTACCACATTTATCTCCTTCAAACTCAGAGGATAACCTGCTTTATATCTCACTTGGAATGCTCAGGGATGTCTGAATTGCCTATTACACCATGAGAAGGAGATGTTCTCACTTACAAAATAATATAGAGTCATGCTTTGAGGGCTATTTTCAAGATTTGTTATCTTAGGGAACATGACAATCTAATAAAATTTGGTGACCAGGTAAAGAAGGAAGGAAAACAGACACCCAAACCCTGCAGAATATAAGCACAGCAATCAGGGAATTAATTTTCCATAATTTGTTTACTATTGATTAGTTCTTTTATAACAGCACCTGCATTACAATATTCAGGTACTGAAATAACCAAGAATTAAGAACTCTAATTAGAAGTACAGTTGAGTCAGCAGGGAACACACAGGGGGCAAGGTAAGCTAATAACAGGAACATTTTATTAAGGCATTAGTCACAGGTTGACCTGCTTCCAACTATATCCACAGCTAAGTGATGCAGCAGCTAAAATCCTGACAAGGCAAGTCAAAGGGCCATGGGATGGTCCTAAGCAGAGCTAATTCTTAAAAGAAGCACTTTTCAAAAGAGCAGTGTCCAGCATTCTCTGCAGAAACCTTCTTAAAGATGTTACCCCATAATAAGCAACACTCAGCCCACTTAATTGACGATTTTCAATACGAACAAAGTTGTAGATAAAAGAGACAAAATGGGCAATGAATTCCAGGCGATATTTTATTTTTTGCAGAGCTATGTGAATGAACAGCCAAAAAAGAAACGTGATAGGATGAAAAGTAGGTGGCTGTAAGGAAATGTAAGAATGAATGACAGAGCAGGAAAGAAAGGGGAAGAAAGCAGATTTGAAATGTGACAATTTTCTGTTAGTCTGTGGGGTCCTCAAGCAAATGTGTCTGTTGTTTACAATATTACATTTGTAAGCTCCATCAATGTTTAAAGTGAGTTTACTGTAAATGGGAAGAAATCATTTAAGAAATTTTTTTTCTAAATAGGTTTATTTATTTATGACCATTGTTGCTCTCTCTTTTAAAATCATACTGATAGGAGAAAGCTTGCCTATACAGGAAAGCTTTATTTGATACTGGTTTATTTTAAGTGGTGTCTGTATCATTCCGCCAGTTTCTCAATATGCTGTTAATTCACGTTGGTAAGAGAAAACTAAAGACAACCCAGATTTGCTGGTATTTAGCATATAAAAATCTTATATTCACAGGTCTTAGACTAGGTCTAACTATATATATTTATTTAATTGACCTAATTTACTCATATAAGCAAGTGATTTTTCCTATTATTTAACATTAAATTTTAGGACTTTATAGATGATCTAATGTAGATCCTTTAATTTACACACAAAAAAGGGGAAGACATCAGTGTTGCACTAGTCCAAGGTTACCAGGTTAATTAATGGCAAAATGTGTTAAGCAAAAAGTATTTGGACTAGTTGTCTAGTGTCCTCATTAGTATCACGTGCTATATTTCTGATTTTAACATCGCACTAAATGTGAGTTACATAAAATGAAGGAATGCAGGCTGTGTGCTGATTTCTCAGTGAAATAGTTCTGTTTGTTTTACTCACATGTATTACACCCTGAATTCTTCTAGCTTGCCCCCTCCCAAGTTAAATTTTGAGGAATTTTGTGAATTATGTTTAAGAGCTTTGTAAGTTTATTTACTGACTTTTATCAGCATTATTTTTAACCTCTGAAACACTTCCGTTCAAAAACATATCAAATATCTTCATGCCTATATTGTACAAATTCACCAAATACTTTATGATTGTCTTTTATTTTTAAATACATAGTTTCTTAAAAGCATGGGTCAATTTTTAAGATGTATGATAGAAGGCCAGTGTCTTAAAACACTTAAACGAGGTAAACATTTGCTCCTTTCAACAGAAAAAAAATATCTGGAGAAAACATTACAAAGCCATTAAAAATCTTAGAGAATGAGCTGGCCTAGAGGCAATTTCTGTGAATACAGTCTTCGCCTATTCTGACACTGGACAATTAGCTGAGTGTGAGAAAAGTGAATTTTATTTTTTATATCAATCTTCCATGTGTTTGACTCAAAACACAGAGTGGGGAACCATGTGATTCCACGTAGTCATTTATATACAGATGGCGCTAGACCAAATAAGCTGCATTTTTGCCAAAGTGAAAATAAGCCAAGATGAGAACAAAGCAGAAAATGAATGGCATTGTGTTATTGAATGTCTTACTTCATACAATTAAGCAGAGTGCCATCATCTTAGCTTAGTATTTCTCATTGTTGGTTCACAGCCTTGGGAATTGCCTGGGTGAAATCTGAAACTGGCCACCGTTCATGGAGGGCAAGGAGAGACAGAGAAAATAGGCCAACCACTCCAGATTGGTAGGTGGCAGGTTTAATAAGCAAGGGGACTTATGTTTACAAGGCTTGTCTTGGGAAGCCATAAGATTAGATCTCCATATCTTCCCACCAGAATCTAAATGTTTATATAGAGACCTTAGGTGGGTACAGTCACATATGCAGTCCAGATAGTCTCAACAACACCTTGCTCTCTCAAGGCTGCGTCCTTGAAACAGCTCCAAGTGTGAGAATGATGGGCAGTGTCTACATTCCAAGAACAAGAAAGGGAGTGAGGAGACTCTGATTGCCCAGCTCCAGCTCATGGGTTAACCAGCAGTCACATCCGCTCAATGACCTCCTCCAACATTCATAGCTACTACTGTCCCACCTTTATGTGCCATCAAGAAGATTTTTTACAGTATGTAAAACTGAAAGAAATTTGAATGTGATTGTTGTTACTACTACAATAAATGATTGATTTGTTTCCATGAGTCTCACAGATTCAGTACCATTATCATCAGATATACTCAATTTGGAGAGAAAACCACAAGGTGATGGATTCTAGTGATGAGAAACCATATGAAATGTCCTGAAACATCCTGAGGGCCTGGGAAGTATTTAAGTGCTTACTGAAGCTTTCTCTTTCAGCACAGCAGGAAATTCTTTGTGTTTCCAGTATACTCTTGTGACTCCTTTTAAAAATACGAAAAAGAAAAAGAAAAATTTCTTCAGAAATCTCATTTACAAATTATGCAATGATCTAGGATTGGAACTGACCCTTAAAAGTAACCATAGACAGGATTACTCATTATTTTTTTCAATTGTGATCGATAAATTTACTATTGTTGCCTGAATGCTGTATGTGAGTATGTATGGGTGTGTTTCTTTCAATTTAAAATTGTACCAGAGAGCCAAGTAACATTTGAAAAAAGTTTTCCCATGTATTTTACTAAAGATTAAATTTCAGAATATGCCAACATAATAATTGCTAATATTTTTGAGAATTTACTATTTGTTATCCACTGTCTTAAGCTATATATCAAGTATAGATCTCTTTTAAAGCAATGAGAGCTGTTGCAATATTGGCTGTAAATTTAAATTTTTAAATTAATCTTTTAAAATTAAAATTATAAAATTTAAATTGACTAGCAAATATATAATATTGTAAGCAATCCTTTTGTATGTGTGTATGTGTTTTTTTAGTGTGATTTGTGATAAAAATTAATGGCTTTTTAAAGAAAATTAGGTATCTGATAAAACTTCTCAAAGATACCAAAAGATACTTTTAAAAGATATATTATCTTGATAATAAAACTTTTTTTTGACTGATTGTAATTATTTATAAAGACTTTAAACAAAGTGAAAAGCAGGCAATAAAAGTTTATAAAGAAATACAAGAAGTTAAATCAATCCATTAGAGGTGAAGGGGATCACAGAGAGTTAGCCTCATGCTGAGAAGGGTCCATGAGATAATTGTCTTACACTTTATGAAGTTTTCTTAAAGCATGTACTACACATGTACTACTTTTCCTCTTTATCACTTTATTGTCCCTTGACTTTTCCCCCCAAAGTGTTTGATGTTACCTGTATTTCTTTAGCTGGAGCAGTCAAGTAACTTACAAATATGTGAAAAATTTATAGATATAGATAATTACATTTTTCTGAAAAGAACTCTGACCAAAAACTCGTTGAACCTTAATTCACCAAATAACAAAGGACCATTCTCAGCATTTCTTGGCCTAGAAAAATAAATTCTGTCTCTAACAATTCTAGAAATTGTCATTACTGATTTGACCCTTCTAAAACCTACAATTACACCACACATTGGAAAGGTACAGTGTTGTTCCCAAATGAAACTGCTCTCAACATTGGATTATCAGAAAAGAAATAAGACTTTTGAAAGGAGTCAAAACTTTAATAAGAAAAATCAGAATATGTGGTTTTGCTTGAACTTTTAAAATACAGTCATGCATATCCGACATAGCAGTCATAATACAATAGAAACATTAAGCTTAGGATTCTCTGAGCTAGCCTCCGAGAACTCCACTTAGACTTGACTTTGTATTTTATCGTCTATCCTGGAAAAATGACTATGTCAGCTTCGCAGCAACATGGAAGCTAAGGTCATTTTGTAAAGGGCTCCATTTCACTAGACTCTGTACTTACACTAAAAATCTCATGAGCCAGTGAATTACCTTCTGCGAGATGACGTATGTATTTAGGATTGAGAGGTAGAAGATAAAAAGATACATGTTACACTGTTTTATATTCTGATCTCTTCTCTCTGTTTCTCATATTTTTCTTTCTCTGTGTAACTATTCTCTGTTCTTTATTCCATATGCCCAAGAATTATTTCTCTATAGATCGTAAGTTTCCTCTGACAGGTATAGTCACACAGAATGAAATGAAAGGAATCATGGTCCAGTCAGGAATGACTGGAAGTGGAGAGGGAAGGACACACATGGCAGCTGAGGGCATATAGTTCCCAGTGGCACCAGGGAGTCACAGACTCCCAGATGATCACCACATTGAAAGAGTGCTGGGTTGTTTGCTTTTTTTTTTTTTTTTTTTTAAACTCCTTACACTTTTTAAATAATGTGATCCCTTAAGATAAGCATGAAACATCCTCCAGCTGGCAGTAAGACAAAGTTTTATTTAATGTCTATTAAAAATGTGGATATCAGAATTATACCTCCAAGTCCTAATAAAGTTTAGAGAAAAAGAACAAGCTACTGAGGCTCTGGTGAAAGTTAACAATGGATTTGACTAAGAGTTCTGTGGCATCTTTCCAGTGGGTACAAGTAGACACTTGATGTATCTTGGAATACAGAGGAGGAAAAGATATATGAAGAGTGAACGGTCATAATTTATAAAGAGAAGTTCCTAGAGTTTTCAGCAAGCCAACTACTTACCGGAGGCTTTATCAAGTGAGCACTGATTCTTTTGGCCAAATGTGATCCAATCTTTTGGGGCATGCATTATTCATTGAAATTCCTTTTAATGTAATATTATTGCATTGTAAATCTTAAGTTAAAGTAACTATCATCTTTGTTATTAAAGAATTGTGTTTCCTAAATTGTTTATCTCTATATTTTCTTCAATCAAAACTTCAGCAAGTTTTATACTGTTTTCTCATTGCTTAACACCTAATAAATTTCTTGGGAAATTTTTATTTTATACTTCTTTGCAATTATGTTTAAAGGATTTGTTACAAATTGTAGTTCATCTTTTGACTAGGTAATAATTACTTGATTATCTTCAAATAACCTCAATCTAATTATTTTCTTATGAATTAAATTTCTAGACTCAATTACCATTTGGAAATAATTCATTGAATTATATGAAAAATATAATAAATGATTCTCATTTTCTACATGTCATCTTTATTCATTTGGATTTTTCAATCTCTAGATATCTAAAAATTAAGTGATGAGTAAAGCTGTTGTAATATTATCTTGCTTCATCATTTTTCATTATATCTATCAGTTTAATTTCTCATGTTTTCCAACAGGCAAGTGTATTCACAATAAACTTTCAATAGTTTCCCTCCTTTCATATCTAAAATGGAGACCAGCCCTCTAGTTTTAGAGATTGTTGCAGAGAAGAAAACAAAAGCAGCTAAGGCCAGCAGTTCTCCTTCATATTTGGGAAATATTCAAACAATTGACAAGATATATAGTGTTCTTTAAGGGGAATGGAGAGGGAGAAGGAGAAGGATATTTAAGACAAAGGGAAAATCAAAGTGTGAAGGTGGGGGATAATTTCAGGGACGGGAAAATCAAGGGAATGTCCACAGCAGAAGAAAACTAGATGCTGCTTCCAAATGTGATAAGAGCTACAAGGAATTTACTAAAGATGAATTTTTCATAAATATTAAATAATTTTTAATCCAAAATTTCAAGATGGTCCACTGGGTGCATGCACTGCCATCTCTCCCCCTTACCTAATCATGGAAATTGTAGACAAGATAAGGGGTAAAATATATTCCTGACCCAAAATTTACAAGAATTCTTGATGGCAAAAAGGTGGGTCTAATCTTTAAAAGATCAAACATAAGCAGAAAACTTTAGGCTAAATGTGCGGTAAAATGTGATCCATGAAGGAGCTCCATGCCCACAGGTGGTAGACAATAGAAGCATAAAAGGATTCAGGATCAATCAAAAATGTGATTATTGGGGAAACAGCAGCTAATGCAACAACATTTTTGCATCTGTCACCTATTCTTGGGACAAGTGGCAGTAATAGAACTGTCATTCTACAGAGTTTCCAGACCTCTGGGATTGTGAGATCTTGTCAATTGCACAGGTGGCTGGAGGACCCTGGGAAGAGCAGAAACATTCTGAGCCTAGAAGAGTATCTGTGTAGATATTTCAACTCATGGTATGATTTAAATTTTTATTCCCTCAATAGACTAATAATATTTGCATTTAAGAGATATCTATTGTTCTATTCTTTGAATGACCAACTTTACACTTTTACCCACTATCCAACATGATTGTTTGTATCTTTATTATTGATTTATTTTAGTCCTTATGTATTCTGTATTCTGATATTTCATTAAAGCTTTTCCAAACATTTCTCCTAGTCTTTCATCCATATATTAATATTTATTTTGGTATCTTTAAAATTATAAAATCTCTAAATTTTGGAAGATTTTTCTTGTCAGATTACATAAACATTCCTATGTGTTGTTAAGTCTAAAGTAAACATTAATTTAAAATACCTGATATTAACTTTCTAAATTATATTAACATGAGACTTAGAACAAAAGAAAGTAATTAAGGAAAAAATCTACAAATCTGTTAATAGAGAAGGAACTAAAGCATGGCCTACTGATACAGCAGACTACTTTGGTATAAAATTAAAAATTGTAGATATATAGATAAGTAAGCAAATAGATTCATAGATTGATAAATCAATAGACAGATTGAGATGTGTGTACGTGTGTTTATAAATGGCATTATCGTAATTCCACGACATATTGTATACTAGACGTCTCTATTTTTTCTTTAGAAGGAGAATTTATTATGTATTAAGTAAAAAAAAAATTAATTTTCAGAAGTTAAAAGGAATGGAATCTGGTAATATGAACTCGGTTATTATAGAGTAGTAAATAACATCTCCAAAACTCCCTAATTTCTGGATTTATACATTAGATCTTTCTTTCCATCGACTTGAAGGACACTATTTTCTGCTAGTTTCTACTTTTCATCTTTGTATTCTATTTTTTCATTCTTTTGTATCTATCATTTAAATGTTAGATTGTATTCTTGAGTAGTTTCTATTTTCATGAGAAAAAGAAAAGTTTCTTAGGTTACCACATCCACCCTCATAGCTTTAATACCATCTATAAAAAAGAATTTTTGAAATTAATATTTCTAACTCTAATACTTTTGGAGTTCTCCATACCATTTAAGAGAATTCTATTCACTTATGTAATATGTTTTGGAACATACATGAGAGAAATACATGGATGAAATGAGATTCACCAACTGCCTGAACATTCTCAGGGCCCCAGGGCTAGTATAATATGAACTTTCTTTGACTTGGGATTGAAGTTGCAGAGAGGATTTGCCAGAGCCTTTTGCAAAACTATTGCAAGGCAAAAGACTGGCTGCCTCCAGGAGGTAAAATGTGACTATATCCTTTAGAGTGTCACACAGGGAGAAAATCAGGAGAACAGAGACATCCAATCACAATTCTATTTGAACTTACTTTGGTATCTGATAGACAAATTTCTCCTCATAAACAAGAAAACAAAGAAGTAGAATTTCTAAACAAAGATAGATTCCTTACAGATATTTGAAAGGATCATTTACCCTTTCTTCTTTACAAATCAATAAGTTATCTTCTTATAAGGAATTTATAGACCTTGAGTTAACTTGATTAAAACCAATAGAAAGTGAATATAGTTTGCAAATATCATGAAAAGGAAAAGAGAAAAAAAACCTTAAATGGAAATTTAAGAAGTCCCATGTAGAGATTTTCCAAACTTCCCATTAAAAAAAATAATAATATTTCAGATCTCACCTTTATCTGGGATGTCATAGAAATCAATCATCCTCTAAACACTACCTACATAAAACTGTCAAAATCCCAGGCCTGATTCTAGTGCAATAAGTATTCAAATACCACCTTTGGAGTGGTTGAAATTCAATATGTTCATATGTAGCTAATAGTTTACTTAAGCCCTAAATAATTATGGCATTGTTTAAGTCCTCTGGGACAAGCTAACTCTGTGGAGATGATTTTTCCATGGTCAATTAAGGCAAAAGAGATGGTAAAAGAGTCTGTTGGTGACCCAAAATCTATTCTTAATGCTGGCAGAGATGTTTGCATGCAAGAAGTTATCATGACAAATGCAGGGAAAAGTCTTTTAAGATGCTTTGCAAAATTCTATGCACTTTGGGGAATGGTGTCTAGGTAAAGTCAGAACCTTTGTTGCAACCAGGGTTCAGAGAAGCAGAACCACCAGACATACTAAATAAAATTCATTGTAGGTATTCTGCCTTATGCAATTGTTAGAGCTAAACAGTCTCTGTGAGGCAGCTTTCTTCATGTCTGTTGCTGGAGTTTGAAGTTCTCAAGGCAGACATTTGGAAAAGGAAGATGGATGTAAAGTGGAGGTGATCAAGGACAAGGTGGAACCCACGGCATGGGCTGATACAAAAATAGACTGGAATCCATGCATATTCATCATCTACGGTTGTTGTAACAAATTACTACAAATTTAAGGGCTTAAGAAAACATAAATTTATTATCATACAATTTTGGAGGTCAGAAGTCTGAAATAGGTCTTTTTAGGATAACATCAAAGTCTTGTCAAGGATACGTTCCTTCCATCCGCTCTAGAGGGGAATCTGCATCTTTGCCTTTTCCAGTTTCTAGAGGCCTCCTGCATTCCTTGGCTCATGATCCTTCCCTCCATCTTAAAAGCCAACAGCATAGCATCTTCAAATCTCTCTCTGAACATGACCTCTTCTTCCATTGTCACATCACCTTGTATGATTCAGACCCTCCTCTCTTCCTCTCTTGTGATTATATTGAGACCATCCTGATAATACAGGATAATTTTTATCTCAAGAGTTTAATTCAATGATGTCTGCAAAGATTCTTTTTAAGGTAATATATAAACAGGTTTGGAGATTAGGGCGTGGACATTTTTGGGGGGCCATTATTCTGCCTACCCACAGCATTCTAGTTCTTACCTTTCCAACCTTGATGCTGTAATGCCCTTCATAAGAAATAAGTTCCCTTTTCAGGGAGCTATTCCCACGTGGCTTAGAAGTTCAAAAACTAGAGGATCCAAAGGAAGGTGGGGGAATTGTGGATCCAGTTACTGTCTCATAGAAACATGGTGAGTCAGCAGGTAAATAACAATGTGTGTGAGCTACAAAAGCTTCTGGTGATCCTGCCCCAACTTTTAGAGCATAAAAGACAATAATACTGATGCTTCTCAAATTTCATGCAAACATGAATATTGCACCTCAACCCAATAAAGGAATTTTAAAAAGATTATTTATCCTAGTCAAGTTGATACATTACAAAACCATTACAGTTGTTAACAAGTACGCTGGGATACACTAAGTTGAGTATTACTAAAGAAGTTCTCTTTGATGTCCTGCTCCTTGAAGGATGGACTACCTTCATAATGTAATATCAATCTTAGTCTTTAGTCAATTGTCATTAATAAATCTTGTTATTTGCTATAGCTGAACAAACTTTCTGTAATTTGTTTCACATGTATAATATATCCAAGGCCTCCTTGTATCCCAACATTTAATTCATAACATCTTAGTAACAATTTGAGTTTCTTTGATCATCCATTAGTAGAAATTCACTATAGCAGGATGATCAAGATTTCTCAGACCCCAAGAGAGCGAAAGCAGAAGTTGCAAAGCCTCTTAAAAGCCCAAGCATGGAATGTGTAGAATATCTCTTCCATTACATTCTATTCATCCAAGCAAGCCATAAGGCCAGGCATAGTGAAGAAGTAGAATACACAAGGACATAAATTCACATTATGTGATTATAGGGGATTACGGTGTGGGGTGGGAAGTTTGTAACAATGTGACTCAAGAGTTCTAGTCATCAAACCCTCACTTGCACACCTTCTCAATCTTACATAAAATGTTACAAAGACTCTACATTCTGATCAGGACTTTGTATATCTAATACTCAAATTCTGACTCTAGGGATAGATCTACAGTCTTGGTCTACGTGTGCTTTGAAAGATAATTCCCAGAGAGTAGTGATAGAATGAAGCAGATATCCAGAACAAAGCTGAAAAGAAATCAGGTTTGTCTGTATGGAAGAGAGGAGGGTGGCGAGCTAGAGAAAGAGGCAGAGAGAATCTGCCTTGTTTCCTGATGGCTTTCTTGTCTCCAGTCTTTTGTGAGGCCAGTGCTATCTGCTTATTTGGTTTTCCTGAGCTCAGCATAAGGCATAACATTAGATCATCCAAACCTAAATATCTGGAATGAAATTTTGTTTTTTTGAAGTCAAATAACATACAACTAACATTTGGATTACTGGTGATTTTCTTTAAAATGAAGATCCATACAATTTGACAAGGAATTATTATCGTAATTTTTATTGATTCATAAAAATTTCATACCATGCATGTATATTCCATATGGTCTATTTTATTCTAAAATGCTGTCTTTGTACATTTTCTTTGAAGTTGAATTTGTTTTGTTATATGCTTATTTTTTTAATTTGCTCTAAATGTTATGTGATTGTTTATAATCTGCTCTTGCTTTACTCTCATACCTCACATTTAAATACTTCCCGCCAAGAACTGTATGCTTCTGCCTTCCCATATCACTGAACTTTCCCCCAAAGTACCATTTCTCCATTGTCTTCAAACCTTGACTATGTTCTTGACTTTACTTAGAATACCTTTCTCCATCTCAACCTTCCCATGACTAATTCCAGCTCCCATCTATGTCATGCCCAGCTCCACTTCCCACTCTTTTAAGGTGTAGTTCCTGCTCAATTTTCATGTCTAACTCTTCTTCTAAGGAGACTTAGGAAATAACTTGTACTTATCTTCACACTTGAAGTGCTTTTTAGTATTTTATATCTCTCACTAGAGTATAAACTCTTGAAAACATGATCAGATTTTTATTCCAAGTATATAACACACAGCAACTAATGCAATACACTTTAATGAATTAGTTTACATTAATCTTATTTGTCCTTTATTATTTTGTAAACTTATTTTGATTTATAAATTTGGTCCAGGATTCGTCAATGCTCAGTTAATAATGTTTAATATTGCTTTCAGTCTTGCTGAAGACAACTATAATCTCCCATCGTTCATTCATATTTAAATTCAAGAGACAAATACTATCACTTATACAAAAAAATCAGAGGCTGAAACACATTAAGTTACCTGATCTTGATCACAGCTGAATAATAACTAAGCCCAACTTTCATTTCCCATTTTTCAGTTTTGTGGGTTTTCTCCATCAAATTATTAACATTTATTTGCTCATAATTTTTAAAAATCTGTTTAATTAAAAGTTTTCATGTACATATATGGTACTTCTATAAATTAATCAATCCTTAATTTTTAATATTATTCCACTGTTATTTTTATATTTTCTACATTTGCAACCCGATATTCTTAGCTGATAATTACCACTAAACGTCATTATTAAAATCAATAATATATGCATTTTTTACCTCCATGTGAAAATAAAATGCTTTTGATTTATTATTTATTTTACTTACAGTTCTTATGCGTATCCTTTTGCAATTGCAGTATCATCATCAATTCTTCCCTTCTTCATGCCTCAATTTCCACTTAGAGAGGAGAAACTGGAATAATTGATATATTCCTAGATTAAATTATTTACTTTCTTTTCTCAATGTTAGCGTTCCAAAAATATTAATGTCTTTTCGTATTCATATCGGTTGTACAATTCATCAGGATTGTTAAAATTTGAAGGACATTTTGAATCAGAGGAATGCAGTATACCATCAGTGAATTTAAAAAATGGTAGAGTGATTCCCTTATTGATAAACTCTCAATGTACAAAACCATGTACAAAAACAAACTGATAAGCAAGGGAAAATAGATGGCAATAATATTCGCTTCAATAGTTTCTTTGGATTAAAAAATAAGGGAGATGTATAGACTGCCTTGCAGAACAAACAAATAAACTGATGAGGAGCAGAGCTTTGCTATCTGTCTATCTCATTGTCTAGCCTGTAATTTAAACTGGCCATCTCACGAGATGTTTATGGAAGGGTTACCTAAAGACTAAGAATATCGTTCTCCTAGAATTTGTCTAAAAGAGTAAGAAGGAACCACCACACACAGAGTTGTTGTTGTAGTCTTTTAATTTCACTACCATTTCCCTTTCAACATAATCGGCATGAGTTTTGCCCCTAACTTTCATCTCAAATTTCATATCTCTTGACACACTTTGCCACAAGGCTAGGACATCAATTCTTAATTTCATCTAGTAAAGTTCTTAGTTAAGAACCAGTGGTTCTATTGAGAAAGGAAATATAGAGGGAAAAAATACAATGACTATTAAGACAGACAAGATTCTCAGTTGAATATAGCATACAAATTGAAACCTTTAAATAATTAAAATTCATGACCTTTTTTGAAGGTTTGCCCCATGAAACTGTATCTAGATATAGGAGTAAATAGTGAAAATTATACAGATAGACATGGTAAAGATATACAGAAGTAAATAGGTATAGAGGTTCCGATTGTTAAAATCAATGAAATGAACGAAAATAAGACAGCAAAATTTAAAATAAGGCAGATATTATCTCTCTCTCAGAGAATGAATAGGCACTCTCTCAAGAAATAGATACAAGAAACTTTTTGCTTTTCAGAAATTTTACAAAATTTTGTAAAACCTTCCAATATTCTTTCAGCACTTTTAGATGTCTTCACTAAAATGCCTGTCATTTAAAAAGAAATTCATTTTAGATTGTGATGGTGGCTTGTGGATGGATGCCATGGAAGCAGAAACAGAAACACAGCAACTAATTAGAGAAATTAGATCCTCTGTGCTGCCTGAATCTCAAAAGAGAATTCTTTGTTGCATATAATTTAAAGAGACAACAAAGTAATTTATGCATTTTTGTTTTCTGAAATACATTGAATATGTTCAATCATCCTTAAGCTTTAATCATTTTAGCCAACTTGTGTCAGAAGCCATATGAACTTGTCAAGAGCATGTATAAATTAAGAGAACTTCCCAGCATGGTTCAAAATAGAAATGCACATACCAACGAATTGTAAATAATGATTGTTTCTTTACCATAGAATTCAAAGACTATCCAGGTGGGCTAGATACAGAATTCATGGGCAAACAGGCTATGCAAATGCAAATCTACTAAAGTAAAAAAGACTAAAGTTTATTTTATACTAAATTTTAGACCAAAATATGTTATTGGTTTTGGATATATTTTGTTGTCTCCTTGATGAAACAATCTAAGCATTCTCTGCAATGTGATTACAAAGATATTGCAATAAAATTCCAATTTTAATTTACATAGATGAATAATAGAGTATATAGATGAATTTGTACTTATTTATGACAAAGGTAGTTACTAAAGTGTACTCTAAAGTTGAAAATTCCTATGAAGTATTCCTATATTTTAATTCAAATTTAAAGTTATTAAGAAAACACAGGATATTTCTCAACATCCCATTTTTGCTACAGTTCTCTTTATCTCATAGAATTTTAAGGAACTTTAGAGATTGGTCAGAAAAAGCTGTGTATTAGTGATATATATTTCACTAAAAATTTGTGCAAACACACAGACAAAATAAGTGAAAGCGAAACTAGTGATTTTATCTCTCCTGAAAAAAATTTCTATTACCAAAATCAGAGCCCTCCATCTTTACTCATAGGCTCATGTAACACCAGCAACGAAAGAGTGAAGTCTGATTTATGTAATCCTTGGTTATGGTTTGGCTTCTCGGAAATAGGTAAATACATATCTCAATCTTTAGTCGTAGAAGACAACTTCATAAATATTAAATAAAATAAGCACTGCCTATATTACCTTTTCCACCTCTCTTCCTAAACCTTACTACCATTCTTTACCCAACATAGAAACAATGAAAACTTTACACGTCTGTCTTTTTTTTGACAATACTTGATAATTCTACAAGAGCAAAACTTTGATTGTAGAAATCTTATGCATGCTTCTAGACCTTTCAAACTCAAGCTGGTCAAGACTAAACTCATCACCTTTCCTCATAACCAAAAAAAGAAAAAAAAATCTTCAGATTTACTTATGTATTTTAAAATTCTCCATCACTATCTGAATTCAACAATTTTTCCATAATGGACCAGTCTCTTCTCCTAAAAAAGAACATGAGAATTGGTAATATTTTTATAAGAGAACCTGCTTTATACAAAACACGGATGCAAAACACAATCATATATTTATATGGATATTTATTTGACATTCTACCTATAAAATGCAACAAGGGCAAAACCTGTGTAGGTGTGTGCCTGTGTGTCTGTGTGCTTGTATATGTGATTGTTTCCTCAATTTTGTTTCTCTGGAGTCTTATAAGTTGGTGAATATTTAGTATATCACACAATTCCAGATCTTGGACAGTTCTTTGTCGGAATTTCTTCCATCCTCAAGAAATCCTCTCTCCAAAAGTCCAAACAGTTGACAGTGTCTATAGATTTTACCTTCATTATATGTCTTGAAAATTTCAGTTTTCAAGACACAGTATATCTGTCTCAAACTGAGAACTCATTTTGTTTCTGTCCTTACTGTATCAAATATCTCTTAAATATCAATAGTTTTTCTGTCAGTTAATAAGCTATTCTAAATTTTTGCACACAGTGAAGTCTTGAATGTATCACGCCCTTGTTCAAAATATTTTATTGGTTAACCATTAAATATAAAAGGAAGTATTTCATAGTATGCCAATAAGTATACGCCTATTTATTTTTTTTCCCATCAAGCTTTATAATGTACTACTATTACCACTATTAGCTAGTGCTCTTCCTCCTACTGCTAACTGACTTCTACTTCTGCAGACACATGCACGCACGCACACACACACACACACACACACACTTCAGTCAAAACATATTATTCAAGGTCCTCTGTAATTGTTTCACAGGTCCTTTCTTATAAACTATTTTCTCTATCCACCTACAACAGTTAAATATCTATGTGGCATTCAAGAACTCAGAGCAAATTCTCCTGTTTAGTAAAAGTTTTATAATTTCTCTCTCAACTTTTATTTTAACTGACTCTGACTCTAAATTCACATTCCATTGAATTTCATGATAGTTTTATACTGCCTGACATCATTTTTATTTGTATTTTTATATGCTTATTATATTGAATCTTTCTTGAGAGTCAAACTTAGTTTCCAAGTTCTGCTGCCTAACAAATATTGTAAATAACCAGTTTTGGATTGGTTTAACTGGTTTAAATTCCATATGCATAGGAAAATACGTAGTGTGATCATTATAGTGATTTATAAAGCACAGTTATTAAAGGTAAAGGTAAAAATGAGGAAAAACACAGGCAACCTAAAAGAAGGTACTAAAGTAAAAAGGGAAACACACAAATAAAATAAAGCAATCACAAAATCAGTTAGAACAAAAATAAGATGGTAAAAATATATCAAGATATATTAGTAATTAAAAAAATGATAATATACCTAAATGGAAAAGGCAAAAAACAAGATTGTCAGAGTTAATTAATAAACAAAACCCACATATATGCTATTAGAAATGAAACATAAATACAGAGAATCATAGAAGGAGAGTTAAATAAATGGGACAAGATATGCCAGGTAAACACTAACAAAGAGAAGACTGGTCTACATAAAAATCACACAAGGAAGATTCTAAGTTAAAAAAAAAGAGAATTATTAAAGTTCAAGAAGGTAATCTCATAATAATAACGGTATCAAGTCAAAAGGAAAATATAATATTTTTAAACATGTATATACTCAATAATACATATTCAAATGTATAAGACAAAATTTTTCAGAAACATAAGTAATAAGTAATAAACTGGCTCTCATGTAGGGAGACATTGGCAAATATTGCCAGTTTTGATGAGTAAAACATTCATGAACTCACAAGGATACAAAATATTTCTACAAAACAATTGATGAATTAGATATAATGGGTATATCTTGGACATTACTCAAAACAGTTGTAGTATGCATATTATTTTGAGCAATTATATTCCAATTATAGGAAATATTTATAAAAATTGATAAATTGAGACAAAAACATGTTCAAGAATTTATAAAGGACAAATTATAATTTAGTCAATATTTTCTGAACACAAAGATTTAATTAGAAACAAATAAAAAGATAACTGACTAAACCAATGCATTAGAAATTTCAAGAACTTTAAATAATGCAAGCAGAAATTAAAACGTACTGTTTTTTTAAACTCCATGTGTAAGTGATAGCATACAGTATTTTCTTTCTCTGACTGACTTATTTCACCAAGCATAATACCCTTCAGGTCCATCCATGTTGTTGCAAATAGCAAAATTTCATTCTTTTTTATGGCTGAGAAGTATTCTATTATATACATTATATATTAATCCATCTATATGTACATATTATATACATATACATACACATATACTTATATCACATTTTCTTTATCCACTCACTTGTTGATGGGCACTTAGGTTGCTTCTATGTCTTGACTATTGATATACATAACACTATACATAATGCTGCTATGAACATTGTGGTGCATGTATCTGTTCATATTAGTCTTTTTGTTTTTTTTCAGATATATGCCCAGGAGTGGAATTGCTGGATCATATGGAAGTTCTATTTTTAGTTTTTTAAGGAACTCCCATACTGTTTTTAATAATGGCAGCACCAATTTACATTCTCACCAATAATGTACAAGTGTTCTCTTTTCCCCACAACCTCACCAACATTTGTTATTTGTGGTCTTTTTGATCATAGCCATTCTGACAGGTATGAGGTGATATCTCATTGTGGTTCTGATTTGTATTTCTCTGATGATAAAAGATGTTGAGCATCTTTTCATGGGCCTGTTGGCCATCTGTATGTTTTCTATGGACAAATGTCTATTCAGGTCTTCTGTCCATTTTTTAATCAGCTTGTTTGTTTTTTTGATGTTAAATTGTATTAGCTGTTTTTATATTTTGGATATTAACTCTTTATCAATCATATCATCTGCAAATATTTTCTCCCATTCAGTAGGTTGTGTTTTCAATTTGTTGATGGTTTCCAAACAAATGATTGAGTATAACAAAACAAACAGACTCACAGATATACAGGACAAACTAGTGTTACCAGTGGGGAGAGGAAAAGGGGGATAGACAAGATAGGGGTAGGGGATTAAGAGGTATAATGTACTATATATAAAATAAATAAGATACGAGGATATATTATAAGGCACAGGGAATATAGCCAATATTTTATAATACCTTTAAATGGAGTATAATCTATAAAAATTTTGAATCACTATGTTGTACACCTGAAACTAATATAATATTGTAAATCAATTATACCTCTGTGAAAATAAATAAAATAGAAATTAATTTAGAAGTAAACTATATTAAAATATTACATATTAAAATGGTGCTATAAATACTACTTAAAGCACAATTTATAGCTATTAAGACATGACTGAAAAGAGATGCTGAATATTAAGTGTCAACCTAAAAAGATAGAATAAAACAGACAAGAAAATCAGAGCAGATTTAGATAAAATATAAAATAATCAAGAAAGTTTCCAGTTAAGTTTTTTGTTGTTGTTTTCTCCTTTCCTTGAAAGCACTAAAACAATTGTAATACCCAGGCAAGATTGATACAGAAAAAAAAATAATGAGCAGGTCACTGATAAACAATATTAGAAATTGAAACTGAGGCATTAATTTCAAATGCATAGAAGTTTAAAAATACAAGAGGAAGCTAAGGAAATATTTACACTAGTGAATTGAAAATCCTTATGCAAAATGATAAAATGGAAAATTTTACTTGTTAAAACTGACTGAAGTAGAAAGAGAAAGCATAATTAATCTTATAATCATTAAAGAATTTGGATCAGTGATTTAAAAGTTTCCCACATACAAAAGAGGTGATTTAAAAAAGAAGTTATAGAAATAGATTTTTCCATGTTTACATAAATATTTTCAGAGAAAAAAAAGGGACTATCTCTCTTTAAATTATTTAATATGTTCTATATAATATTATGCACAGATAATTATATATAGAAATATGTATAGAGTGTGTATATACATGTTAGCATTCACACATATATGCCTTTTCTCTGTCAGCTAAGAGGGTTTAGAACCAACAGAATCCCAGTAGCAATCATCATCCCTATTATCCAGTCTTAGTTTCTCACACCATTCTTTAGAAAAACAAGCCTGGGCACTTTAGAATAATGGCTGATCCCAGGACTGGTTTAAGAAATATACAAGGTATAATGGGACCTAATGAAACTTAAAAGCTTTTGCACAACAAAGGAAACCATAAACAAGACAAAAAAGACAACCCTCAGAATAAGAGAAAATATTTGCAAATGAAGCAACTGACAAAGGATTAATCTTCAAAATTTCCAAGCAGCGCATGCAGCTCAATATCAGAAAAACAAATAACCCAATCCAAAACTGGGCAGAAGAGCTAAATAGACATTTTTCCAAAGAAGATATACAGATTGCCAACAAACACATGAAAGAATGCTCAACATCATTAATCATTGGAGAAATGCAAATCAAAACTACCATGAAATATCATCTCACATCAGTCAGAATGGCCATCATCAAAAAATCTGCAAAAAATAAATGCTGGAGAGGGTGTGGAGAAAAGGGAACCCTCTTGCACTCTTGGTGGGAATGTAAATGGATACAGCCACTATGGAGAACAGTATGAAGGTTCCTTAAAAAAATAAAAATAGAACTACCATACGGCCCAGCAATCCCACTACTGGGCATATAACCTGAGAAAACCATAATTCAAAAAGAGTCATGTACCACAATGTTCATTGCAGCACTATTTACAATAGCCAGTACATGGAAGCAACCTAAGTGTCCATAGACAGATGAATGAATAAAGAAGATGTGTCACGTATAGACAATGGAATATTACTCAGCCATAAAAGAAACAAAATTGAGTTATTTCTAGTGAGGTGGATGGACCTAGAGTCTGACATACAGAGGGAAGTAAGTCAGAAAGAGAAAACAAATACTGTATGTTAACACATATATATGGAATCTAAAAAAAAAAAAAAAAAAATCATGAAGAACCTAGGATCACGACAGGAATAAAGACACAGACCTACTAGAGGATGGACTTGAGGACATGGGGAGGGGGAAGGGTAAGCTGGGACAAAGTGAGAGAGTGGCATGGACATATATATACTGCCAAATGTAAAACTGATAGTTAGTGGGAAGCAGCCACATAGCACAGGGAGATCAGCTCAGTGCTTTGTGACCACCTAGAGGGGTGGGAAAGGGAGGGTGGGAGGGAGGGAGATGCAAGAGGGAAGAGATATGGGGATATATGTATATGTATAGCTGACTCACTTTGTTATAAAGCAGAAACTAACATACCGTTGTAAAGCAATTATACTCCAATAAAGATGTTAAAAATATATATATATATATATAAGATGAACCTGGATTTTTTATACTGCCAGGAAGTAAAAATGTGCTTAAAACAAACAAACTTTGTTAATGGGGATTATCAAAAGGATTAGGAACGAATGAAAAGAGCTCGCAATACACAAAGCTGGAATAATTTAAGCCAGACAATAAAGTAGAAATGTATTATACTCCAAATTATAAAATTAATAATCATGAGTCCATGCTGATATAAAAATGATTGAATAAATAAATTTAAAATGATGAATAGATACATCTTTCATGCAGAAGAATTTCAAATGACTAATGCAGATACTCTGTTCTTAAGGAGAGACAGTATAATTCTCTACTTCTTAAGTGTAGGCTATACCTAGTGAGTGACTGCTTTGCAAAAACCATAGTATGGGAAGGGCTGGGAGAGAGTAGCTTTACAGTGGAGAATTGTGACAAACTGTATGTCAGTCTGCTGATTAAAGCCAACATCAGGAGTGATAAGTCATGTTCATAATGTACCCTTGAACTAATGCAATAAAAATAATCTCTCTGGTCCTCCTTGAAACCCATAACCCTAGACCTAAACATGAGAAAAATATCAGACAAATTCCAATAGAAGGTCATTGTATAAATATCTGACCTGTATTACCAGGGTCACCAAAAACACCCAAGAGCAGCCTAGGGGACATGACAACAAAATATAGTGTGGTATTGTGGAAGGGATCCTGGAACAGAAAAAGCTGTTAGAAATTAAAGAACTCTTAATAAACTTTGCACTTTAGCTAATAATTATGTGTCAATACTGGTTCATTAATTGGAACAAATGAATCATAGTAATGTAAAATGTTAATAGTGGAAACTGGGTGTGGAGTATATGGAAACTCTCAATTTCATTATAAATCTGAAACTATCCTAAAAAGTAAAGTTTATTTCAAAATATAGCATGACAAGATTTCCTTTTTAAAAAAAATTAACTTTCCTTTTAGAATTTCATAATAAAAAATAAATCTGTTAAATCATGTAGTCTATTTCAAGTTAACATGTTGTATTTTAAAAGAGAGTATCTGAAGAGGGATTACTTAACCCAAATAAATGAAAGACTAATGACAGAATTGCAAGAAATTTATCTCTTATGACTTCCTGATTAATATTGTGAAAACAACTCTGCGATTTTATAACTTCCTTGCCAGAATAAATCTATGATTTTTTATTTCTTTTAAAATAGCATCTGCACTTCTATGTTTGGCTTTAAAATTTTACTCTTTCTCAATTCATATCCAAAACCTGTTTCCCATATCTTCATGACACAGTCTCTCTCTTCCAGGCAAGTTACCTACTCATATTTCCACATGATTGAAAAATAAATAAGAAAGAAAAACTAAGACATAAAATTTGTGTGCCTGGCAAACTTTTAGCAGGACCATTCTTCCTTCTCAGATATTCTACCCCTGTCTTCATCTGTTGATATTCTGCTCATATTTTACCTTTCAGCTCAAAATTTACAGGTTATAATCTGATTATATTAGCTTAGAATGAAATTTCATTCTATAAATACAAAGTTTCTAGAAACTTGTCATTGTCTTCTACTGTAGAGAATTATTAATTTTAAATTATCATACATATATTGGAGAAGATTTATGTTATTCAATAAATATTTATTCAACAAGGCACTAATGTAAACTAAAAGACTGAAATGGAAAGGAAGTAAATTTGTAAGAATCAGATTGTGAAGAATAGAGCAGAAGGAATTTGAGATGTTAGCAAACATGCCAATACAGGAAGGGTTGGGTATTCAATGCTGGCAGAATATTGTTGGGCAGAAATACATACAGAATTAGACAAATTCTTGGACTTTAAGGATAAGAGCAGAAAGAGTAATGGTTATTTTAGTGCTGTGTAGGTGGGACAGAAGATAGGTCAGAAAATTCATATCTGTGTATATATTTTTCATGTTCATCAGAATTTACTTGGCAATCCTACACATGTTATCAAAATGCATCTTAAAATACTTTCCCAGAAAGAATTTTAGGGGTAAAAAAGCAGGAGGAATTGAGACTAAGATGTTCTAACAAAGAATCAGGGAAAAAAGAAAAAAACTTGATATTAATCTAGATGCTCCAGCTTTCTTAAGATTGGTGTTTGTGTAAAATAATTTTTCTGACCATTTTATTTTTTATTGATCTGTGTCATAATTATAGTAAGTTTCTTATAGACATCATATACTTGGGTCTTTTTTTTATCAATTCCAACAATTTCTGAATTTTAATTGGGGCTGTTTGGATCATTTATATTCGATGAAATTGTTGATAGAGTTAGTTTAAAATTATAGAAATAATAATTTTGTCCCCTCTGTACTTTATTCCCATTTTTCTTCTGGACTGAGTTCATTTTAATAATTCCATTTTATCTCATTTTTGGATTATTATCTATAACTTTCTGTTTTATTTTTTAATGGTTGTTTTAGAATTTAAAGCATACATTTTCAATGTATTATAGTCTTCTTTCAAAAACTATACCACCTTATGTTTAACACAAAACCTTAAAGCGATATACTTCCATTTCTTCCATCCTATCATGCTACTGTTTTCTTATATTTTACTTCTATATATGTTATAAATCCCACAACATGTTGTTATTCATTTTGCTTAGAACAATTATCCTTCAAAGTCATTTTAAAAATAAGAAAAAAAAATTTGATTTATCTGCATATAACCATTTTCATTTTTTTATTCTTTCTGTAGATTAACATTTCAGTTTCTCATTATTTTCCTTGTGCCTGAAGGACTTTAACATTTCTTGTAGTGATGATAATAGTGATGCTGGTGATATATCCTTTCATATTTTTATATGTTGCTGGTCTTTACTCTGGCTTCATTTTCGAAATATATTTTGCTGAAATAACATTCCAGGTTGACAATTTTTTCAGTACATTTAAGATGCCTCTCCCTTTTTCTGGCTTGAATTATAGTTGACAATAAATCTGCTCTCATTCTTATTTCCATTCCTATGTACATATCTTTTTTTTTTTTTTTTCTCACAGCTTTAAAGCTTTATCTTTTATCACTGGTTTTAAGCCATGATTACGATGTCCCTTGGTGATATTTTTTTCTTCTTCATTATTCTTAAAGTTTGTTGAACTTCTTAGAACATTGGGTTTATAATTTGTATCACATTTAGACAAAATTGGCTATTATTTTTTCAAATATTTTCTCTAATGTTCCCACATCTTTTTCTGATATTTAAGTTACACTTATATTAGGCCACTTGATGGCTCATAACTCACTGATGCTCTGTTTATTCTTTCCAGACTTTTAAAAATTTATATTTCATTTTCTACAGTTTCTTGATTGTGATATATTTAAATTAAGTAATATTTTTCTTCTACAGTATCTAATTTCTTTTAATTCAATTCAGTGTATTTTTAATTTTAGAGGTCATATTTTCTCCTCAAAGTTCACTTGAGGTCTCTTTTTTACATTTTATTTTTCTCTTTACACACTACATTATTGAACATATGGATTATATTTTCCATGTACCATGTATGATTTCTTGTCCTTTTCTACCAATTCTATCATGTGTACCTTTTTGGAATCTGGTTCAATTTATTAGTATTTCTTCTTATTATTCATTGTATTTTCCTGCTTCTTTGCATACCTGGTATTTTTTAAAATAAATGCTAAACATGAGTTTTACATTATTGGTTGCTGGAATTTTTTGTGCTCTTATAAATATAAATATTTCTGGACTTTGCTCTGGAATGTATTTGAGTTACTTGGGAAATTTTTTAACATTTTGAGGCTTGCTTTTAAGCTTTCTTAGGAAAGTTCAGACTGTTTTTCATCCAGAGCTAACCTGGCCTCACTACAGAGGCAATAATCTTTTATGGACTCTAGTGGAAGCAGTGTGTGTTAGGATATATTTCCATTCTAATGATGGGAATATGAATAATCCTTTAGAATGAATAATTTCCAGGTTTTATTCTACCTGACCATTTCTGATGATCTTTTCCTGGATCTAGTTTTCTCATAAACGTGCTGATGAGCACTCAGATGTATACTTGGGATACTGTATATCTTCAGTGCTCTCTGTGTGTGTGTGTGTGTGTGTGTGTGTGTGTGTGTGTGTGTGTGTCCTATTTGGGGTTTTCCCTGTGAATTCTAGTCACCTTGACTTCCCTAAACTCTGAACTCTATTTCTTCAGCTAATTAATACATCTAGCCTTTACTGGAGTCTCACTTCCTTGGGCTTTTGCCTGGAAATTTTGTTTAGTTAGTAAGCTGTAGAAATCATATGGTTCAAATTGTTTTTCTTTTCTTTCATTTATCGGTGTCCTATCTTGTCTATTTTCCAAAATCTGGAAATATTTACTTTATATATTTTGTCTGTATTTAAAATTTTAAGCTGAGAGGGTAAATTCTGTCCCTGTCACTTCAGCATGACAGGAAAAGGCATGGTCAAGACAGCTTAAAATTGGCAAATTATAGATGGAAAAAGAGAAGGCTGATGTGAAAAGGCTTAGGGGATAAGATGAATAGAAAATGATAATCAACTATGACATAGGTGGTGAGGAAGGGGAAATAATCTAAAACAACCCACTTTCTTCCCTCTTTATGGTTGATATTTCTTGTGTCTTTCTTTAAGCTCTGTTTCATCTTTTGATTAGTATACTATTTATTCTTTATTTTCATTTAAAATAGGTATATAGATGAATTGTACTCACAATTCTTTTGTATATGTCTGCCTTCCAACACCCACATGTATACCACAATCATCTAGTTAACTTTTGAACAAATTTTAAAATAGTAGTGCTTATAGATTATTTTCACTGTATACTGTAATAGGAAAACATTCACTAATCCAATACATTCATCATATTAATGAACCAAGATATCTATGTGATAGAAAAATCTTTTGCTGTCCTCTATAATTTTTAACATATATATGCATTTTTAGATTAGATTTATATTGCTGAGATGAAGTCTGAATACACAAAATAACCACGTGTCAATTTAGGTATGAAAGTTTTCATTGGAACTGAATGATGAAACCAAATGATATTGAAGAATGGAGAAATTTAACTTATTTTAAAATGTAACATGCAACTTTAAAAATATATATCTCTTATCTATATAAATATTTGGATTTTGAAATACCACTAGATGGATATAAAAGAAATAAGGATAGAAAATCATAGATGGGAGATAATTTTTAATAAATAGTTGTGTAAAACATCTATCTCAACATAATGGTATTGATTGAATCACTGAATCATTCTTAGAATATAAATTAAATAATACTCTTTTTTTTTGCCTTGAGTTACGTCTTTCATTTATTTATTTATTTTTCATGTATTTATTTATTTTTGGCTATGTGGTGTCTTCGTTGTTGCGTGCGGGGTTTCTCTAGTTGCAGTGAGCAGGGGCTACACTTTTTTTTTAACATCTTTATTGGAGTATAATTGCTTAACAATAGTGTGTTAGTTTCTGCTTTATAACAAAGTGAATCAGCTATACATATACATATATACCCATATCTCCTCCCACTTGCGTCTCTCTCCCACCCTCCCCATCCCACCCCTCTAGATGGTAACAAAGCACCGAACTGATCTCCCTGTGTGGCTGCTTCCCACTAGCTATCTATTTTACATTTGGAAGTGTATATATGTCAATGCCACTCTCTCACTTGGTCTCAGCTTCCCCTTCCCCTTTCCCGTGTCAAGTCGATTCTCTATGTCCACGTCTTTATTCCTGTCCTGCTCCTAGGTTCTTCAGAGCCATTTTCTTTTCTTTTCTTTTCTTTTTTTTTTTAGGTTCCAAATATATATGTGTTAGCATATGGTATTTGTTTTTCTCTTTTTGACTTAATTCACTCTGTATGACAGACTCTAGGTCCATCCACCTCACTACAAATAACTCAATTTAGTTTCTTTTTATGGCTGACTGATATTCCATTGTATATATGTGCCACATCTTCTTATCCATTCATCTGTCAATGGGCACTTAGGTTGCTTCCATATCCTGGCTATTGTAAATAATGCTGCAATGAACATCGTGGTCCATGACTCACTGAATTATGGTTTTCTCAGGGTATATGCCCAGTAGTGGAATTTCTGGGTCATATGGTAGTTCTACTTTTATTTTTTTAAGGAACCTCCATACTGTTCTCCATAGTGGCTGTATCCATTTACATTCCCACCAACAGTGCAAGAGGGTTCCCTTTTCTCTACACTCATTCCAGCATTAATTTTTGTAGATATTTTGTTGATGGCCACTCTGACTTGTGTGAGGTGATACCTCATTGTAGTTTTGACTTGCATTTCTCTAATGATTAATGATGTTGAGCATCCTTTCATGTGTTTGTTGGCAATCTGTATATCTTCTTTGGAGAAATGTCTATTTAGGTCTTCTGCCCATTTTTGGATTAGGTTGTTTGTTTTTTGGATATTCAGGTGCATGAGCTGCTTATAAATTTTGGAGATTAATCCTTTGTCAGTTGCTTCATTTGCAAATATTTTTCCAATTCTAAGGGTTGTCTTTTCTTCTTGTTTATGGTTTCCTTTGCTGTGAAAAAGCTTTTAAGTTTCATTAGGTCCCATTTGTTTATTTTTGTTTCTACTCCCATTTCTCTAGGAGGTGGGTCAAAAAGGATTTTGCTGTGATTTATGTCATAGAGTGTTCTCCTTATGTTTTCCTCTAAGAATTTTATAGTGTCTGGCCTTACATTTAGGTCTTTAATGATTTTGAGTTTATTTTTGTATATGGTGTTAGGAAGTGTTCTAGTAATTTATTTTTTTTTTTTTAAAGTCACTTTTTTAAAGCACTTTTCTTTTTTATAGCTACTTTATTTATTTATTTTATTTTATTTTTGGCTGTGTTGAGTCTTCGGTTCATGCGAGGGCTTTCTCTAGTTGAGGCAAGTGGGGGCCACTCTTCATCGCGGTGCAGGGACCGCTCTTCATTGCGGTACGCGGGCCTTTCCTATCGCGGCCCCTCCCGTCGCGGGGCACAGGCTCCAGACGCGCAGGCTCAGTAGTTGTGGCTCACGGGCCCAGCTGCTCCGTGGCATGTGGGATCTTCCCAGACCAGGGCTCGAACCCGTGTCCCCTGCATTAGCAGGCAGATTCTCAACCACTGCGCCACCAGGGAAGCCCAGGAAGTGTTCTAATTTCATTATTTTACATGTAGCCGTCCAGTTTTCCCAGCACCACTTATTGAAGAAGCTGTCTTTTCTCCATTGTATATTCTTGCCTCCTTTATCAAAAATAAGGTGACCATATGTGCGTGGTTTTATCTCTGGGCTTTCATCATGTTCCATTGATCTATATTTCTGTTTTTGTGCCAATACCATACTGTCTTGATTACTGTAGGTTTGTAGTATCGTCTGAAGTGTGGGAACCTGATTCCTCCAGCCCCGTTTTTCTTTCTCAAGATTGCTTTGGCTATTCAGGGTCTTTTGTGTTTCCATATAAATTGTGCAATTTTTTGTTCTAGTTCTGTGAAAAATGCCATTGGTAGTTTGATAGGGATTGCACTGAATCTATAGATCGCTATGGGTAGTACAGTCCTTTTCACAATGTTGATTCTTCCAATCCAAGGACATGGTATATCTCTCCATCTGTTTCTATCATCTTTGATTTCTTTCATCAGTGTCTTATAGTTTTCTGCTTACAGGTCTTTTGTCTCCATAGGTAGGTTTATTCCATGGTATTTTATTCTTTTGGTTGCAATGGTAAATGGGAGTGTTTCCTTAATTTCTCTTTCAGATTTTTCATCATTAGTGTATAGGAATGCAAGAGATTTCTGTGCATTAATTTTGTATCCTGCTACTTTACCAAATTCATTGATTAGCTCTAGTAGTTTTCTGGTAGCATCTTTAAGATTCTCTATGTATAGTATCATGTCATCTGCAAACAGTGACAGCATTACTTCTTCTTTTCTGATTTGATTTCTTTTTATTTCATTTTCTTCTCTGATTGCTGTGGCTGAAACTTCCAAAACTATGTTGAATCATTTTGGGGAGAGTGGGCGAACTTGTCTTCTTCCTGATCTTAGTAGGAATGGTTTAATTTTTTCACCATTGAGAACGATGTTGACTGTGGGTTTGTCATATATGGCCTTTATAATGTTGAGATAAGTTGCCTCTGTGTCTACTTTCCAGAGGGTTTTTATCATAAATCGGTGTTGAATTTTGTCAAAAGCTTTTTCTGCATCTATTGAGATGATCATGTGGTTTTTCTCCTTCAATCTGTTAATATGGTTTATCACATTGATTGATTTGCATATGTTGAAGAATCCTTGCATTCCTGGGATAAACCCCACTTGATCATGGTGTATGATCCTTTTAATGTGCTGTTGGATTCTGTTTCCTAGTATTTTGTTGAGGATTTTTGCAGCTATGTTCACCAGGGATATTGGCCTGTAGTTTTCTTTCTTTGTGACATCTATGTCTGGTTTTGGTATAAGGGTGATGATGGCCTTGTAGAATGAGATTGGGAGTGTTCCTCCTTCTGCTATATTTTGGGAGATTTTTGAGGACAGGTGTTAGCTCTTCTCTAAATGTTTGATAGAATTTGCCTGTGAAGCCATCTGGTCCTGGGCTTTTGATGGTTGGAAAGTTTTTAATCAAAATCTCAATTTCAGTGCTTGTGATTGGTCTGTTTATATTTTCTATTTCTTCCAGGTTCAGCCTTGGAAGCTGTGCTTTTCTAAGAATTTTCCATTTCTTGCAGATCGTCCATTTTATTGGCATATATTTGCTTGTTGTAATCTCTAATGATCCTTTGTATTTCTGCAGTGTCAGTTGTTACTTCTCCTGTTTACATTTTTAATTCTATTGATTTGAGTCTTCTCCCTTTTTTTCTTGATGAGTCTGGCTAATGGTTTATCAGTTTTGTTTATCTTCTCAAAGAACCAGCTTTTAGTTTTATTGATCTTTACTATTGTTTCCTTCATTTCTTTTTCATTTATTTCTGATCTGATCTTTATGATTTCTTTCCTTCTGTACCTCTGGGGTGTTTTTGTTCTTCTTTCTCTAACTGCTTTAGGTGTAAAGTTAGGCTGTTTATTTGAGATGTTTCTTGTTTCTTGAGGTAGGATAGTATTGCTATAATCTTCCCTCTTAGAACTGCTTTTGCTGCATCCCCTGGTTTTTCGGTTGTGGTGTTTTCACTGTCATTTGTTTCTAGGTATTTTTTTACTTTCTCTTTGATTTCTGCAGTGGTCTCTTCATTATTTAGTAGCGTACTGTTTAGCCTTCATGTGTTTATATTTTTTACAGATTTTTTTCCTGTAATTGATATCTAGTCTCATAGCATTGTGGTTGGAAATTATACTTGATACAATTTCAGTTTTCTTAAATTTACCAAGGCTTGATTTGTGACCCAAGATATGGTTTATCCTGGAGAATGTTCCCTGAGCACTTAAGAAGAAAGGATGTTCTGTTGTTTTTGGATGGAATATTGTATAAATATCATTTAAGTCTATCTTGTTTAATGTGTCATTTAATGGTTGTGTTTCCTTATTTATTTTCATTTTGGATGATCTGTCCATTGGCAAAAGTGGGGTGTTAAGGTCCCTTACTATGATTGTGTTACTGTCAATTTCCCCTTTTATGGCTGTTAGCATTTGCCTTAGGTACTGAACTGCTTTTATGTTGGGTGTATAAATATTTACATTTGTTATATCTTCTTCTTGGATTGCTCCCTTGATCATTATGTAGTGTTCTTCTTTGCCTCTTGTAATAGTCTTTATTTGAAAGTCTATTTTTTCTGATATGAGAATTGCTACTCCAGCTTTCTTTTTGCATGGGATATCTTTCTCCATTCCCTCACTTTCAGTTTGTATGTGTCCCTAGGTCTGAATTGGGTCTCTTGTAGACAACATATATACAGGTCTTGTTTTTGTATCCATTCAGCCAGTCTATGTCTTTTGGTTAGAGCATTTAATCCATTTACATTTAAGGTAGTTATCGATATATATGTTACTATTACCATTTTCTTAATTGTTTTAGGTTTGTTATTGTAGGTCTTTTCCGTCTCTTGTCTTTCCTGCATAGAGAAGTTCCTTTAAAATTTGTTGTAAAGCTGGCTTGGTGGTGCTGAATTCTCCCAGTTTTTGCTTGTTTGTAAATATTTTAATTTCTCCATCGAATCTGAATGAGATCCTTGCTGGGTAGAGTAATCTTGCTTGTAGACTTTTTCCCTTTCATCACTTTAAATATGTCCTGCCACTCCCTTCTGGCTTGCAGAGTCTCTGCTGAATGATCAGCTGTTAACTTTATGGGGATTCCCTTATATGTTATTTTCTTTTCCCCCTTGTTGCGTTTAATATTGTTTCTTTGTATTTAATTTTTGATAGTTTGACTAATATGTGTCTTGGTGTGTTTCTCCTTAGATTTATCCATTATGGGGCTCTCTGAACTTCTGGAACTTTATTGACTATTTACTTTCCCATATTAGGTAAGTTTTCAAGTATAATCTCTTCAAATATTTTCTCAGTCCCTTTCTTTTTCTTTTCTTCTGGGACCCCTATAAGTTGAATGTTTCTGTGTTTAAGGCTGTCCCTGAGGTCTCTGAGACTGTCCTCCATTCTTTTTGTTCTTTTTTCTTTATTCTGCTCTGAGGTAGTTATTTCCACTATTTTATCTTCCAAGTCACTTATCCATTCTTCTGCCTCAGTTATTCTGCTATTGATTCCTTCTAGAGAATTTTTAGTTCCATTTATTGTGTTGTTCATCATTGTTTGTTTGCTCTTTAGTTCTTCTAGCTCCTTGTCAAACATTTCTTGTATTTCCTCTATTCTATTTCCAAGATTTTGGACCACCTTTACTATCATTACTCTGAATTCTTTTTCAAATAGACTGCCTATTTCCTCTTCATTTTTTTTGGTCTGATGGGTTTTTACCTTGCTCCTTCACCTGCTGTGTGTTTCTCTGTCTTCTCATTTTGTTTAACTTACTGTGTTTGGGGTCTCTTTTTTGCAGCCTGCAAGTTCGTAGTTCCCATTGTTTTTGTGTCTAACCCCATTGGCTAAAGTTGGTTCAGTGGCTTGTGTAGGCTTCCTGGTGGAGGGGACTGGTGCCTGTGATCTGGTGGATGAGGCAGAATCTTGTCTTTCTGGTGAGCAGGACCACGTCTGGTGGTGTGTTTTAGGGTGTCTGTGACATTATTATGATTTTAGTCAGCCTCTCTGCTAATGGGTGGTGTTGTGTTCCTGTCTTGCTAGCTGTTTGGCATAGAGCGTCCAGCACTGTAGCTTGCTGGTCGTTGAGTGTAGCTGGGTCTTAGTGTTGAGATCGAGATCTCTGGGAGAGGTTTCACCATTTGATATTACTTGGGGCTGGGAGGTCTCTGGTGGATCAATGTCCTGAACTCGGCTCTCCCACCTCAGAGGCTCCAGCCTGACATCCGGCCAGAACACCAAAACCTTGTCAGTCACACAACTCAGAAGAAAAGGGAGAAAAAAAGAAAGAAAGATAAAAATAAAATAAAGTTATTAAAATAAAAACTTATTAACAATAAAATTTAAAAAGTAATAAAAAATAAATAAAGAATGAAGAGAAAAACCGAACCAAAAAACAAATCCACCAATGATAACAAGCACTAAAACTTATATTTAAAAAAAAAGAATAAAGGACAGACAGAACCCTAGGACAACTGGTAAAAACAAAGCTATACAGACAAAATCACACAAAGAAGCATACACATACACACTCAACAAAACTGAAAAAGGAAATAATTTATATATCTATACATAAAAAAATAAGGAAGAGAACAACCAAACCAATAAACAAATCTACCAATGATAATAAAAACTCTAAATACTAAAGTAATATAAACATAAAACCAGAAACAAATTAGTTGCAGAAAGCAAATGCCAAGTCTACAGTTGCTCCCAAAGTCCACTGCCTCAATTCTGGGATGACTAGTTGTCTATTCAGTTATTCCACAGATGCAGGGTACATCAAGTTGATTGTGGAGGTTTAATCTGCTTCTTCTGAGGCTGCTGGAATAATTTCCCTTTCTCTTCTTTGTTTGCACAGCTCCTGGGGTTCAGCTTTGTATTTGGCCCCACCTCTGCATGTAGGTCACCTGATGACATCTGTTCTTCATTCAGACAGGACGGGGTTAAAGTAGCAGCTGATTAGGGGGCTCTGGCTCACTCAGGCCGGGGTGGAGGGAGGGGTATTGAATGCAGGGCTGGCAGAGGCTGACATGACATTGCAACAGCCTGAGGCACACTGTGTGTACTCCCAGGGAAGTCGTCCCTGGATTACAGGACCCTGGCAGTGGCAGGCTCCCCGGGCTCCCGGGAGGAGAGGTGTGGATAGTGACTTGTGCTTGCACACAGGCTTCTTGGTGGCGGCAGCAGCAGCCTTAGCGTCTCATGCCTATCTCTGGGGTCCGTGCTGATTGTCGCGGCTTGCGCCTGTCTCTGGAGCTTGTTCAGGCGGTACTCTGAATCCCCTCTCCTCGCACACCACAAAACAATGGTCTCTTTCCTCTTAGGCAGGTCTAGACTTTTTCCCGGACTCCCTCCCAGCTAGTTGTGGTGCACTAGCCCCCTTCAGGCTGTGTTCACGTAGCCAACCCCAGTCCTCTCCCTGGGATCTGACCTCCGAAACCCGCAAGCCTCAGCTCCCAGTCCCCTCCTGCCCCGGCAGGTGAGCAGACAAGCCTCTCAGGCTGGTGAGTGCTGGTCAGCACTGATCCTCTGTGCGGGAATCTCTCTGCTTTGCCCTCCGCACCCCTGTTGCTGTGCTCTCCTCTGTGGTTCTGAAGTTTCCCCCCCGTCACCCCCTGTCTCCGCCAGTGAAGGGGCTTCCTAGTGTGTGGAAACCTTTCTTCCTTCAAGAGCTCCCTCCCAGAGATGCAGGTCCCCTCCCTACTCTTTTGTCTCTTTTCTTTTTTCTTTTGCCCTACCCAGGTACATGGGGAATTTCTTGCTTTTTCGGAAGTCTGAGGTCTTCTGCCAGCATTCAGTAGGTGTTCTGTAGGAGTTGTTCCACATGTAGATATATTTCTGATGTATTTGTGAGGAGGAAGATGATCTCCACGTCTTACCCGTCCGTCATCTTGAAGGTCTGTCCCTATATAATACTTTTTTATATTCTGTTCTCCAGTAGTGAAATAAATTCTACTTGGGACTAAGATTTGTAAATGCAATGGTGAATAGTCATTTATTATGAATCAACACATTTATTTGTCACAAAAGTTACTTGTTCTCAAGTTGAATTCATTGCAGAAAATTAGGGTCTGAGTTTATATTCTACTCTATAGTGTTTTTTTTTTTTTTAAAGAATCATCAGCTATGGAATCGATGTGAATTTCTGTCTCCTATTTTCCTTGAATTACTCAGCATTCACATACATACACCAAAAATATGAAAAGAAAAACGAAAAGAAGAAAAAAGAAAATGTTGAGGTTTTTTTTTCAGGTTAACAAGATAGATGGGGTAGCATCTTATTCAGTGATAATTTGTGAAATGTTCTATTTCTAATGAAATTGCACACCTCCCTGTTTGCATTCCAAAACTCCAAACTTGGAAGTACCTATTACACCAATACTGAAAAGGCAGTAAATATGAATACTTGAATTTAGCATCAAGAAACAAGAAAAAAAACTCCCAAACTGGTACAGCACTCTAATGAGCTTCAGAACTTCATACTGACTCCAGATGCTACTAGAATTAGAAACTGGCTAATTCTTATCCTTGTTCAGGAAAAAAAATATGCTGAAGACTGACTGCAAATAATTTGATTGACTTTTCAATCCTCTCTATAACATATAGAAAGTGTATCAACTACCCATAATCAGGTAGTGCAATCATGATTTTTAAGTAGTTGTTTGCTCAGATTAGTGTCTTCTAAATAGAGTATAATATTTACATTTTTGCTTACATTTTTACTGCAATATAAATTATCAGAATAAATGAAATATAAAGTCATCCAAAATTAAAGAACAAAGGTTATTAGAACTTAAAGGAATTAGTTCACTGCTGTTTCACTGTACTAGTTTATGTGAAAACAAATTGATTACTTAAATTTGAATATAGAGAATTTTTGATTTTGAAGTAAAGGTATATGTCTGTGTGTGTGCATTTGTGTGTATACTGGTATTAAACATTTATTAACACTATGACTAGGGTGTGCAGCAACAGTGTAGTTTCTTTATCTATAATTATTGTAGATGCCCTAACCTTCTAGATATAGAAAGAATACTATTACAGTTCCTTCCATTGACATTAGGCTGAAAAAATAATATAAATAGTCACTTTAATTAATGTTAGATCTCTCTAGGTAAGAATGCTTAGTCTTTCATATTTCTCTTCCTATCCTGCTCCTCTCAAGGATGGTTTCTTTGTTTGGGTGAGGCTACATGACTTTGTGGATGTTTGGGCAAAGAGGTTCTTAAATCCTCTGTGGCATTTTCTTGATCTACTGATCTCTGAGGTAACATCTGGTATCCATCTGCTTACATACACAATTCATAACAGCACTCAAGAGGAAGAGGATTATACAATGGTCACTGAGGGTCATTATAGAATTCTGTCCATGAAAATAGTTAATCATCTAGATTTTTAATATATTAAAATTAAAGTGAAAATAATTTAAGAAAAATTTTTTTCTCTTGGTAATGGCTGGCTCTCTAACTTACTATCTTGCTGTACAATCTTATGTCGAATGTCAGAAACTATATATATATCATATCATTATCTTTGTTTTATTATTTTAAATTTATTTTCTTTTGATAAGAACACAACATGAGATCTGCACTCTTAAGAAATTGTTGTCTTGTTTAACCAAAACTTTACGTCATTTGATTAAGACTTCTCATTTTCCCCTCCTCCAGCCTCTGGCACTCTTTGATTCTATACATTTGACTGTTTTAGATGCCTCATATATAAATGGAATCATGCAAATTTGTCCTTCTGTGACTGACTTATTTCACATAACATAATGTTCTCAAGGTTCATCTGTGTGATAACATATGACAGAACTTCCTTCTTCTTTAAGGCGGAACCATATTCTGTTGTATATATATAATATTCTGTGTGTATATATATAATATTCTTTAGTTATTCATTTAGTTATTCTTTAGTTGCCTTTAGTTATTCATTTTTCAATGGGCATTTAGGTTACTTTTAGTACTTGGCAACTGTGAATAATGTTGCAATAAATGTGGATATGTATGCAATATAATTTGAGACTTTGTTTTCATTATTTTTGGATATATACCCAAAAATGAGATGGTTGGATCATATGGTAATTCTATTTTTATATTTTGGGGAACCTCCATACTGTTTTTCAGAGTAGCCACACCATTTTACATTTTTACCAATGGTTCACAAGGGTTCCAATTTACCTACATCATCGCTAATTCTTGTTATTTTCTATATTTTGATAGGAGCCATCCTAATTGGTTGATGTGATATCTCACTGTGGTTTTCATAGGCATTTCCCTGATGATTAGTGATGTTGAGCATCTTTTCATGTAACTGTTGGTCATTTGTATGTCATCTGCAAACAGAAATAATTTTAATTCTTCCTTTCCAATCTGGATGTGTTCTACTTATTTTTCTTGCCTAATTGCTATGGCTAGGATTTCCAGTACTATGCTTAAGTAAAAATAACGAGAGTAGGCATCCTTGCTTTGTTCGTGATCTTTGAGGAACATTTTTTATGTTCAACTTTTCACTGTTGAGTACGATATTAGCTGTGAGCTTTTCACATGTGGCCTTTATGTTTATTTCTCAGATTTTTAAATTTTCAGGTCTTACATTTAAATCTTTAATCCATTTGGAATTAATTTTTGTGTGGTGTAAGATGTGTCCAAATTCTTTCTTTTGCATGTGGCTATTTAGTCTTCCCAACATCAGTTATTGAAAAGACTCTCCTTTCTGCATTGTGTATTATTAACACTCCTGTCAGAGATTAGTTAATGATATCCATGGCATGAATAATATATTTTTTAAAAAAGGAAAATAGATGATTCCTATTTATTGAGTCTGAACTATCTACCTACAGTGACATGCAATGTGTATCTACATAACCAAGTGCAGAGTGGCATATCACCCATAATAACTTAGCAGGTGGCATATGGTGGTTAGAATTTCCATAAGGCTGACATGCTGAGTGAACAGCTGAGTGTGGATTTATCACATTAAAGTGTAGTGTAGTTTAATTTTAGAATAAGAGATTGGTATGGAAGTCAAGTAGAACTTCTAAACAGTGTCTTGCCAATTACTTTATCCAACGGTTTTACTTCCTGTTATTGGGAACATATTATCCTACAGAATGAATATTGATTGATTCACATCCAACTCTGTAACATGTTCAGTTAGAAATGTCCACAGTTCAAAGGAATATATAACAGGTCAACACTGGAGTCATTATTATGCTGGTGTTACTTAAAATATTGAGTGTATAATATTACCTAAAATAGATTATACAAAGTCAAGAAAATTAAGCTAAGAAGAAATATAGGGGAAAGAAAACAATATTTAAGTGACTGATGGAAATTATTAATTAAGGAAGAAATCTGACAAAAAGCAGAGTTTGTTTTCTTCTTTGCAGAATAGTTTTTTAAGTAATTAGAAATAAGAAAGAAGAGAAAGGTTGGAGTACTTTTGACAAGAAAGGAAACGATTTTAAAAAGAAGCAAAACATATGTGAGTGTTAGAATTAACTGAATATATTAAGACAGGTAATTCAGGAGAGGAATGAACGTGATATGATTTTTGTAAATTGTAAGGGTTTTATTTGTGTTTGGTAACAAAAATGAAGTATATCAATAATATAATTTTAGTAGCTTTAAGAGAGAACTGACGGCCAAAATTCTCAGGTGCCTCCTAATATTGCAGATGTTATAATGAGAATAAGTTACATGCAAATGAATAATACATTAATTCCTGGAGGGGCATCACCTTATGAACTCATCTTGTATTCAGTCTGTAGTAATCATTAAATGAGGTCATGAAGATTGAGACTTGAGCTGGTATTGTGAAGATCCTGGAAGCCTGAGAATCCTCAGGTTCTGCTGATTCATTATACTATCTGTGACATGTTCGTAGTCAGAGTAAGAAAAGTAAATATTCATAAGTCTGAATTACCTCACTTAGTTCTCCCAGTTTCATGTTCCATCAAAGAAAACCTAAAAACTAGGAACGGGAAAGCTATCTACTCATAATTTTTCCATTGGTTTCAGTTGCGAGTCATTTTAGTATCTTATAACCTTAATTTGGTAGCTTTCCTAGGTTATGCTGCCAACAAGAGCCTTTACCTACAAGTAAAAGATGAGCTAAAAGAAGAAGACAAAGGAGAGGGCATCCAAAAGGGAGAACCAAAGGAATCATCCGAAGAGAAATAGGAGATTAGCGCTGTGGAAGATAACAGTTGAGAAAGGTTCAAGGACAGAGTGATCAACAGATCCAAATGCAAAAGAGGAAAGAAAAAAAAAAAAAATGTGTTTTGGTCTTACAGATTCTGGCAGTACCATTAAATGTGTCCAGATCCTGGACACATTTAATGGTTTGGGGTGGGAATAATAAGGCATCAAACTACATCACAGCATAAAACTAGGATTAAGGATTGGAGTACATATGAATTAGAATAATAAATGCACAGTAAAGTAGAACTATTCTTGTAGGAAACTCAGTGGGAATGAAAAAGAGAAAAGGGCAGTAGAAATACACTAGAGTTACTGGTTTGGAATTATGTCTTTGTCTAAAACTGTTAGTTGATATCTTGGAAGGAGTTTTGAAGAGAAGCCCATAGAGTTATAGGCTCACTCTCAACCTATTGTTACAATTCAAAATGACTCAAACTCATAATAAAAAAGGATAAAACAGCATAAAATAATTTCTTCTTTAAAACATTATACACTTATTTGTTAATCTTTGCTATTTCTGAAAGTAACATGACTTTATTTAGAAAAAAATTGGAAAATGTAAAGAAAAAAATCATTTCACAAATGTCAAAGAGAATAATAATTATGACCATTTGACTATATTATTTCCCTTGGTCTTTCTTTTTTGAATGTGAGTGTAATACACATGAACATTTGCATATACATTGCTAAAAATTCAGACCGCAGTCTACATACAGCTATGCATAATGTTATTTCATTTACAATCATATTGTGAGCACTTTTACTACAATGATAGATTTTTTAATGACTGCACTGTTATATTCTATTTCATTGCTCTATTAAAATACTACTTTATATTTCTCTTAATTTTGGTTCTCACCATTTCATTACATAACTTCGTGATCAACATTTCTGTTTACACATATATCTTAATTATAATTTCTGGTTATAATTTGAAGGTGAAATCCTGATATTAAATTATGAAGTCAAGAATAGTAAAAATTTAAGTTTTTGAAAGATTTATAGTTCTCACACCAGTTGTAATTATTTTTACTGTCACCAGGATATAAGTAGGTTCACTTTCTGCATCCTAAAAGAAAAATATTATTAGTATCATTAACTCTAAATATTAGAAGTATTACAGTTGAAATATAGTAGTGTGTTTCTATTTACAGACCTTTATTATTAAGATTTGTGTTATATGTATTTATTTGTTATGTGCTATAATTTCTGTCTTGCTTGCTTTTTTCTTTTGTGAGCTCTCTAGTTAAATCCTTTCCCATTTTTTCCTACTGGGCAATAACTTGCTTAATTAAATTTTAGATTTTACTGTATTAATATTTTAATCCATTATCTTTAAAATGTGAATCAACTATCCCCTTTTCTATGCAGTATGAATTTTATCATGCCTTTTCACGCATAATGTTTACACTTTTCATGTGGTAGTAGTTTCTGTGTCTTTTAAAATTTCTTTAACACTGTTAGCTAGTAATACAGAAGAAAAATCATTTTCAAGTATTTATTTTCTATCAAATTTCAAAATCCCCAAAGTCAGAGTTCCAAAAAAGGATTTTAATTCAACATTATTAATAGTTAAAAGTAATGATAACTACAAATTACTAGTCTTCTGTTATTTATTGGGCACTTAACTCTCACAAAAATCCTATGACGTTATTACACTTTTATGCCATAGAAAACTAATTCTCAGAGTTGAAATAACTTGTAAAAGGCACAAGGATATTGGTAGAATCAGTTCTCCTCAAAACCAAGGCTTTCAGAGTCTCATCCGAAGACCCTAATCAGCCTCTTATATTGATATTATCACTTATGTTAAAACTCATTAGTGATAAGGAATAGTCAATCAGGATAGAGTCTAAATTAATTTTAGTTAATCCTCTTTAAAAAGGTATCATATATTATCCAGAAAATGATTTCTTGAAAGTTTTCTTATTCTGAACCTTTCCAAAGATTTTGGGGGGTTCTATATTTCTGTAAGAAAATGGTACCTGGATAAGTTGGGCTCTCTCTCTCTCTCTACACACACACGCACACACACACACACACACACCCCAAGGAGGCAAATAAAATCCATTGTTGGTACAATTGTATTCTCTTGCATATAATGCAAATCATTTATTAGTGTAAAGGAGGTGCTGTGAATAACTACACTGGGAGAGCAATGAACCGAGAGTGTCTAGGACAAAATGGGGCATATTGTTACTCTCCCCAATTTCCCAATTATAACTTGAAAAGGAGAAAAATTCTACAACTTTCACTTAATAAGTAAATAATAAAATAAATATGTTAGACCATAGGCACTTTTGTAAGCCTATAATAGAACAGAGACAGGTAGAGATTGTGCAAAAAACAGTTTTACTGGAAACAGATTTTTTAATGCAATGATGATAATGAAAAACCATGCATAAGAATATATAAGATAACATACGTGGGATAAAGTAAAGTAACAAGCAGAAGAGATCCTCAAATTTTTAAATACTCATATCCATAGGAATAAAAGATGAAAGTGTGTTAATATAAATATCCAACTAAAAAGGTTGGAAAACTAACAAGAGAAAAGTGAAAGCAAGAAGTTATATAGAAGAGATTCGTGCATTAGAAAACAAAAATACTATATAAGAACTAATTAATAAAAAATATATAAACTGACAAATCACTTATGGTAAGAAACATCAGAGTATATTTATACTCTCATTCAATCTAATGGCATAGTCTTGGAGGATCTATGTTGGGGAAACATAACAAGCTTTGATTTAGAGTAAGGAATAATAAAAGCCAATGAATTTTCAGATCAAATTTTAGTGGCTTTTTGGGAGCACAAACTGGCACTGACTCATTTCTAGAAGTATCAGCACAGGGCAGCTGTTAGCCATGCATGTGGACTGTCCTGAGAAAACACGTAGCTCCTTCCCTGGGAGAAGCATCCACAACTTTGGTTAGGCAGAAGCCTGATACTTGAGTTAAAATGATTAAGGAAAAACAACTTAGTGTAATATAATGGAAGAAGAATTTCTTTTCCTTGGCCTTAGGTTTCCACGTGGAAGAAGTTCCACCATAGTTACACTACTAGACTATTTCCATCTCATCACTGACTTCTCTGCAGGAAAAAGTGGCTTGTCTATTTGATTGCTAAGTTTTGGAGTAAATTCTGGGTGTGCTTGGCTCAAAACTTGTCTTTTTCCTTTACCTTAGGTATTAGCTTACCTGTATAGGTTAATTGCCTATGCCTCTGTCTTCCATCTTCTAACTTTTATACACATTCTTGTTAGGGAAGCTTCTGTTGTCCACTTCAGCTTGTGTCTGACTGGATAAGTCTGTCTATTTCTAGGGTGAAATCTTAGCAGGCCATTTGGCCTTACCCAAGTCAGCCTTGTCTGTATAGCTTTTCTAGGGGAAAAAAAAAAAAAAAAATGGTGGTTGAATTTCATCTGCTGATTTAAGTTTGTCAATTGTTTCCAACTTGAATGAGAAAGAGGGCATAATTACTAGTTTACAGTATTTCAATAATACAAATTAGTGTTCTCTAAAATAAAGTGTTCCTTTCCCACAGAAATGCAGGATAATCCAATAGGGAGTATTAAAATAATATTAGAACTTCTCATACTTTTATCTAAAAATGTAAGAAATAAGTATTGTTATATTAATACTTAATATAAGGAAAGAGAGTTTTGTATTTATGAACAATTACTATATGCCAGACACACTTTAGTTTCTGGAGAGCCAATGATAAAAGAGACAACCAAAGACCCACCATATAAAAGAGCTGCTTTATGTAAAGGTTTCATAAAATAGGAAAGCAAACAATTGAATATGTAATTTAATGTTAGATAGTGATAAACTCAATGAAAACTAATAAGGTAGAAAAAGTGGATAGAACATGGTGGAGGTATGTTGGGAAAGATGTTATCTGGGAGGACCAAATGTAATATTTTAGCAGGGCCAAAAGGAAGTAAAGAGGTGACCCATGAAAAGAGGTCCTATGACATGAAAAGTCATGGCACGTCTGAGGAAAATAAAAATGCCAGGACATACTGGGGTGGTGTGGTGTTGGAGGTGGGAGGAGGGGCAATCCGGATGGAGAAGAGCCAGATCATGATAGGTTTTCTGGCATGGCTGGGATTTTGGACATTAGTCAATGTCCAAATAGGTCACTGGAAGCTTCTGAGCAGGTGAGGTAATGACACAATCTGATTTACCTTTTTAAATGATCTCTCTGGCTCCTGCATGGAGAAAAATAAAAATGTATTGAGGAATGTGCTCCTTTTATTTTTCATGCAAGCATGCTACAAATGTTTGAAGGCCATTGATCTTAAAAATAAATGAATGTTTCAACTGTCTATACCTGCTCTTTTGAGAAACAGGATGAAGTGAGATTTTTTAATTATGTCCTAGAACTAATATAAAAATAATATCAGTAGAAATACCATGTGCTTTAAGGTCAGACCAAGCTAGAAATTAATTTCAACTTGGCCTCTGCCTAATTTTGTGACCTCAGGTAAGTTATTTGAGTTATTGGAGCCTCCATTTCTCTGCAAAATTACAATAATAATTATCATCTTGATTATTTCTGTATGGATTACAGCAGTGCTTATTGCATCTAGTTCAGAGGAGGAAATCAATAAATGTTGTGTCTCATTATTATTGATGGCCAGATATGTTGGAAAAATATTGAAGTCAAATAACAAAGAACCATGAACTTAATTTTGTAGAACTCTGCTGAGAATATCCAGATCTCCAGATTTCCCAACTGGTTAATATAGCAAAGGCAGAAGATAAACTGCTAGAAGTAGAATACACAGTGACAGATATTGACAAATAGTCAGGCCAAGGATAAAGTAACAAATATGACAACCATATGGTCATTAATAGATAAGTTTTCCCACCTGTCACTTCCTCTATTTGAAAAAACTCTGTCATTTCATTTTGGGAGAGGCCCTTGGAGACAATAAAGTACCCTTCCCACTTCTGTAACAGATTAATGAATAATTTTATCAAATGATTCAGAGTAATTCAAATCCAAAATTACTCTCAAGTGAAGTAACAATTTAATTGAGGGAAAATTGTTTGGTTTTGCTCCAATTACCCAGTTAATTGCTTTCATTTTGCACTTTACTTTTCATGTGTTGGCATCAACTCGGTCTTGTAATCCAGTGTTTTCTTTCTTTTTATGCTCCTTTGTGCACAAGTTGGAAGATACAACCTCATTCCTCTATAACTTTGTTTTTTTCCATGTCATTGATTTCTCCCTGTGGATCTAATCGAGCTTAAGCTTGCTTATGTTCATTTGTTTTCTGTTTGTCACTAGCAACCCTGATGATGTAGTCTTGTTTCTGAGAATAGTGTGTTTACTGGAGAATTATTGTTGCAGAACAAAATAAAGAAATAAGGCATATGGAATAGAGAGAGGTTTGGTGGGGTGGGAGCAGAGCCTTCAAATAGAACAGAATGCTAGTTAATCAGTAAAAATAAAAGTGAACATTTGGAAATTTTTTGTTAATATGGAAAAGAAAAACTAAGTAGGAGAAAAGAAAAGCAAAAACAAGATAGGCCATAGCCAATTGATAAATTCAGTATCTGAAATAAATTCTGCAACATGCTTCATAATCAAACATTATAGTTCTCTAAGTGGTGACCACAGTAATCAGATAACTTCCAAATTTTCATGCAAAATTATCATGTGTAAACCATACCTAATGATACCAGTAAAGCCTTTTTTTCTATCTTTGTGTGTGTGTGTGTGTGTGTGTGTGTGTATAACCCACAGACAAACACAGTTAAGAATATCTCTCATAGTGACTTGACATAGTTAAATGAATACTTAATCATATGATTCATTGTATGTGCAATGTGATCCAAAAGAATGCCCCATAATACGTGTTCAGATGAGCATTTCCTGAAGTATGTTCTGTAGAATTCTTGTCTCACAAATTGATTCATAAAAATGTTCTCTGTGATCAATTGAATTTGCAAATTATCCATCTAGGTATTTGCTTTAAGCATTTTTTCACATGTCCTGTTGAAACCAAGCAGGACACCTCTGGGTTCTCCTGGCTTCAAAAGCCACTGTGTCCCCAGTTTCTCATTTGTAGAAAAAGGCTTTAGTCTCCTAGGTCTTCCCTGAGTTCCAAAGAGCAGACTCAAGCAGTTACTAATTAGGGAAGAGTGGGATTGCAGAAACAAAGAAAAAGCAGTCAAACAACAAAAAAATAATGATAGTTTAAACAATAGTTCAGTGATAAAATAGTCTTAATTTCTCCTAAAGGGATACACATAACAACCTGATGGGTATCTTTGAGTTATTCAACAGAAACTAAGATCCCCACCCAGGTAGAGGATGATGACCACACGCTGACCACAAGCATGTAGACCAGAAGGTTGGAACCAGAAGGTTGATGATTAAGATTCCAGAAACATCACCCTGTTACCTCACCAACAGCCAAGCAGAAGAAAGTTCACAAGCTGCAACCCTCATCCCAAGTGTTGCCTTTCAAAACCTTCCCTTTAATTCATCAGGGAGTTCAGGTCTTTTGAGCATTAGCTGCCCATTCTCCTTGCTTGGTACCCCGTAACAAATGCTGTACTTTCCTTTACCACAGTCTGGTGTCAGTATATTGGCTGTGCTATGCGGTGGATGAGTGGACCCACGTTCAGTTTGGTAACAATTTACAGACATTGGCAAAGACTACAAGATTTAATTCTTCTGGTATTTATTAGTCACAGACAGTAATACACGGAAAAGCCATTTTTAGCAAATGGCTTTTAAAAAATTGCATTATGATACAATTGATACATTATTACTCTTTTGGGCGGGGGGGTAGATTTGTTGAACATGTGTTATATCCTAAGCACGTTGCCCGTTCTGTAGATCTTGACACTCAAAAAGCTCTTTGATACCCCAGGCCTCAAAGAGATTACAATCTAGTTAAGAAAACTATTGTTTATTAGTAATTATGAAATAATGTGAAGTGATTAGCTCTAATGGGAAAATTAAGGAGGAGTGAGCAGGTCCGGGGAGGATAAGGCAAATTAACTTAATCAAAGAAATAATTATGTTAGTGTAAAAAGCTAATAAATTATTATGAAGTAGACATAGCTGTATTTAAATGTGACCTATGTTTTCTGCTACAAACACAAACTGACAGATTTTCTACATTCTTAAGATGAACAAAACCACAGTGTAATCATCCTGCTCATTTTGACCATCATAATAAGAGATGCAGATCTCTGCGTGGAACTGAAGTCCTTAGGCATTGACAACCATGATGGCTGAAGGACCCAATCAGTCCTGCTGTGATCCACTGGAATTTCAATTTCCAGTCTAGAGAAAGGGCACAGTTGATCTCATTATAGTGGCTTGCTAGAGAAAGAAGCTGAATTGTGAAATAAACTCATGATGACTATAGTCCTGTCCCTGTGGAGAGATCTGCATCACAAAAACTCCCTCATCACTGATCTTGCCATTATTCATATTGGTGGTGTCAGCAGAGAAAACAAGAGCTGAATGTCTCTGAACAATAAACTTATGATTTACCTTCACTTTAGTAGGAAGTTTTGTTATGTCCTGAATTAGAAAAAAAAAAAAAAAGTCAGGAATAAATTTTAATAAAAATCACTTATATTGGAAGTTACACTGAGCTTTAAATTTTCCAGCAGAGCTTATATGACTTTGTATAAATATGTTTCATACATATATACAGCCTCACACTTTGTTTATTCATTTATACAGTATCTTCAAGTATAATTTTTAACATGTCCCATTGTTTTTCTCTTCTTTACTATGCCCAACTCTACTATTTTATAAAAAAGATAAATGAAATAAAAGTAGTTAACCATTATTTTTGAAAATAGTATCTTTCTTACATTTCAAATGCTTTAGGACATAGGCCACCTGATTTAGCAATCATGTCTCTTATAGACAGTCAAATATACAGATTCACACAGCTATTAAATCTAACTTATGGAAAATATATTATTTCCATAATGCCTTTGTCATTTATGTGGTATATTTGCAATAAATGAATCTTTTAAAATTATTTATATCAGAATACACTTCTATCTCTTGACTGTTCCTTTCTGGAATTATACATTCAGGGATTGCATACATAAAGAGTCTAGCTCCATACATATCAAAAGAAGTGATGATCAATTATAGAAAAGAGCAGTGTCTAATGAGATGCAGGTCACTATAATTTACTAGTGATTACCTTAAAAATGAATATGTGACTACATGACAAGTGACTTCCAAAACTGCATTTCCTTAAATGTCAAGAAACTTTCCCCTTAAGAATTATTTGGCAGTTGGTCTTTGCTATCATATTTCTATTAAATTACATATTTGATTTGACAACATTTGTTTATCAGAGCAGGTTGAATGTTCCATTAAAACCCTTGACTCTATGAAGATATTTTTATTAAAGTGAAGTTTCTATTGCTTTTTTTCAGTGCATTTGCTTCTCTTTTAGAAAACATTAGAGCAAGGACTTGTCCATTTCTTTGTGCTTATAAAATAAGCAAGTGTACTTATGTAACATAATTAGGTATTACAGCACTAGCCAAAAGGTAATGGCAAGCCACCATAGGTGTGTTTATACTTTATTACAGTGAAGGGATAACAAAAATTTTCAACAGGATGAAACAGAACACGCTGTCCTGCATTAAGAGGGTGGTTTGGATTTACGTAACAGTCAGCTACCTGCATAAAGGGCCTTGAAAGTTAACAGAAGAAGCAAACTACAGAAAATATTTGCCCTTCTGCAAAACTAGAAAATTGCAGAACTAATTCCACCATTTTAAATTTTCTGTTACCATTGGATAAATATTAGATTCTCTATCAATATACAGGTACTGACTGTGCTGACAAGTACTGAATTTTGGAAGTTCATACATTAAACAATTAACAAATAAGAAGACAATGTGTTGAGCTTACTATCAGAGCTATTTCAGAATCAAAGCTAGATGAAGGCCAGGCTCCTAGAAGATTAGTACACGAGTGGAGAGAACATTGTGCAGTGTGCTTTAGAGAAGTTGGACTAGTGTCTTGGTCATGCTAGGGCAAAATGAGGCTCTGGGCGCCAGTGAGAGCTAGAAATGAAACTTACTCTCAGTAAGGGAGGAGAAAAGGAAAAGGGGGTTGGAAATACTTTTGCTACTTTATTTAATCAACATAAAACTTGCTAAAATATTTACGATAATCCTGAACTGAAAGTAGTTACTCTCTCTCTCTGTCATCTCTCTCTCTCTCTTCTTCTCTGTCTCTCAATAAGGCTCCGGTATAAAGCTTTGAAACTATTTTCTGAAACTGTTTGGCACTATCATGCCAAGAATAGCAGGGTCCTTCATTGAATCTAGTCATAAAAATATAGTATTCTGAAGAGACCAGGACATAATTAATACTTATTTTAACCCAAAGTAATAGAAATCTTCAGACTATGTTTGGATATTAAAATACACAGAAATCTTAAATTTTCAATGTTTGATCATCTCCTCCTGTCATACATGATTACTTGAGGAAGAGAGAGGGAATTCTTATCAGGTATCACTCTCCTGATTTGTCTGAGGCATGACTTCCTATGTTTTATGATGTGCTAACCTCTCATGACTGTGAATCAGTTTTTCTTTCCTTTGCCCACTACTGGTGCATCCTCATCCAAGTGTAATGCTCCTTTGACTATCTGTTGCTTGCACCTAAGCAACTTCAGTCTTGTGTCTAAATGAGTTTGAAATTAAAAAGAAGTGGCAGGAAATATTTAGGGAGGAAGAAACAGGTTTTTGTTTTTTTTTTACCTGGAGCTGCCCTTTTTTTTTGTCCTTTACATTAATTAATTTAATTATTCATGCATTAATAGATACAATTTTCTTGTCTCCCATAAACTAGAGCAGCATTAGGTACTTTATAAATATGACTGACAAACAATCTCTTCCCACAAACATACACAGGAATTCTACAGGGAAGGTTAAAACCCAATACTTCAGAAGTTAGAATATGTGGGTTTCGAAGAGACACCAGTTACACTATTATGTGGAAACAGGATGTGACAGCAGTACATAAATTAGAGCCAGTTTAGATCTATGTCCTTTCAGATCCTCTGCCCATTTTTTAATCAGGTTGTATGCTTTTTTATTTTGTTTTTGAATCATGTATGAGTTCTTTATATATTTTGGATATTAACCCCTACGAGACATGTGATTGGCAATTATCTTCTCCCATTCAGTAGGTTGTCTTTTCATTTTATTGCTTGCTTCCTTTGCTGGGCAGAAGCTTTTTATTTTTATGTAGTCCCATTTGTTCATTTGTTTAAATTTTCTTTTGTTTCCCTTGCCTGAGGAGACATAATGAAAAAGATATTACTAAGGCAAATGTCAAAGAGTGTACTGCCTATGTTTTCTTCTAGGAGTTTTATGGCTTTGATCTTACCCTCAAGTCTTTAATCCATTTTGAGTTAATTTTTGTGTATGGTGTAAGATACTGGTGTATCACATTCTTTTTTTTTTTTTTTTTTTTTTTTTTTAAATTTTCAAGTGATTTAATATGTAAACTACAATTTGGTTATAGAATATAATTCAAAGTATACATGATTTTTCAAATTTAAAATATTGTTATTACTTTGCCACACAGCTTAATGTGTTATGAATGAAAAGAACATTTTTTATCTGATACATAATAAAGATTTTATAAAGATGATTATGAAAATAACATATATGACATACTGGGAAAACTGGATGAGACTGAACTATATTTTTATTTTTATTTTTTTATTTTTTATTTTTTTCAGTTTTTTTTTTTTTTATTTTTTAAACATCTTTATTGAAGTATAATTGCCTTACAATGGTGTCTGTCATACAGAGTGAAGTAAGTCAGAAAGAGAAAAACAAATACAGTATGCTAACACATATATACGGAATCTAAGGAAAAAAAAAAAAAAGGCCATGAAGAACCTAGTGGCAAGACGGGAATAAAGACACAGACCTACTAGAGAATGGACTTGAGGATATGGGGAGGGGGTGGGGTGAGATGTGACAGGGTAAGAGAGTGTCATGGACATATATACACTACCAAATGTAAAATAGATAGCTAGTGGGAAGCAGCCGCATAGCACAGGAAGATCAGCTCGGTGCTCTGTGACCACCTAGAGGGGTGGGATGGGGAGGGTGGGAGGGAGGGAGATGCAAGAGGGAAGAGAAATGGGAACATATTGTATATGTATAACTGATTCACTTTGTTATAAAGCAGAAGCTAACACATTCTTTTGCATGTGGTTGCCCAGTTTTCCCAACACCATTTATTGAAGACATTATACTTTCTCCATTGTATGTCTTGGCTCCTTCATTGTAAATTAGTTGCCCATATATGTGTGGGTTTATTTCCCAGTTCTGGTTTCTTTGTGTGTTCCATCCACCACCTTCAGATGTATAGATGTATGGATCTATCCAGTGTCCTGTTGTGTTCGACCAAGAAAACTTTGTTGAATTATGGATGTTTTACTAGTTGTAGATTGAAAGGGAGAGACAATGGGGACATCTCATAATGCCAAGATGATGCATCTCTCTTTAATCACCACTTGTTTTGGCTCATTTCAATTTGTTATTTTGGTTTGCCCTGGCATTATGTATTGAAGAATAAGGTAAGAAACATAGTGTTATTTATATGGGAAACAATAAGTGTTGGATTTAATATTTGTTCAGATCAGAAGTACTCAGCATGAAAGTCCAAGTGTAATTATGAAGTGTGATAAAATGGCTTATTACTTTTCTAATCATCTGTTATAAGTAGATCTGATATGAATGGATACATTTTTACTGTAATTATTTCCAGATTTTCAGTATTGGGAAAGATTCACATTGTCAGGTTATACATTGGGAAAGATTCACATTGTCAAGTTATACAGACTCTCCTTTAAATTCACATGGAAGTAATTGATTCACATAGCCATATCAGCAGTGAATGCAAATGTAGCAAGTATTAAATATCTACAGTGTGAAAATAAAAACTTAATTTTTTCACAAAGCTTATCTTCTCCTTTGTATATGAGGGCTAAGACTTTATGAAGAACCATGAGAAATATGTGCTCTTCTTTACAAAAACCTATGTGTACTTACCTGTGTTTGAGTGAGTCAGGGTCACTCAATTAGTGTCGTTGATGACTGAGTCAGAATTTCAGAGACCTCCATAAATTGGGTATAGTTTATAGCTTCATGTATTCTATTATAATTTATATACTTAAGTCAAATATGTATATCTATGAAATGTAATAGTGTCATCTAATTTTACTTATAACATGATGTTTTCAACTTCTACAAGGTAAAGATAGAAAAGATGTGCATGTGTCTAAATTTCTCCCCACCATGATACTGCTACAGCTCTAGATTCTTTATGAATTAGAGAACACTAATATATTTCTGAAATAGCAAAGCATACATCAGAATTCTCATTATGAAAGTAACCATGTGTTGTCATCTTAAGATACAGATATGCAGTAACAAGTCTAATAATAAGATGCTCCATTTGACCACAACCACAGATTTTGAATGAAAATGATGGATGTTTCTGTTGGTCGGCCAACCTTTAATTTTCTCATGATTGAGCATGAACTTTCTAGTCCAATAGAGCTGTATTTATACTAAGGTTTGCTAAGCACTAACTCTATGATTTTGAATAAGCTTTACATTGCCTTGTAACATTATTCTCACTACAGAAGAGAAATAACACTTACTTGCCAGATTTATATTAACAATTAAATAAAACATCTGTGAGTATTCCTAGGGTACTGTCTGGCATGGTCTATGCTCAAAAATTGCACTGTCACTTCCCTGATCCAAGTCGCCATAACCACTTGCCAAGATTATTGCAATATCGCTCTACTTCCAATTCTGCTTATTTACAGTCTATTATTAACAAAACAACCAGTGTCATCCTGTGAAATACAACGTCCTGCAATGGCCTCTCATCTCTGGACTCAAGGGAAGCCTGTGACTACAGATAATGATTTATCAGGTTTCACATGGTCTTCCCCACCAGACACAGAGCACTTACTTCTCTGATATCATTTTCTACTATTCTCTGTTCACTTCATTTTAGGAATACTGGACCCCTTGATGTTCTTCAAGTACATCATGTAATCAAAACTATTCTTTTCCTAGATATATTCATAGTTCATCCTCTTACCTCCCTGAAATCTTTGTTGTTTCACTGCAGTTCATACTGCCAACATCCTCCCCTATCTCTTGGTTCTTCCTTTCTAATGAGCTGATTACCTTTTTCCACAGTTACCTCATTTTAAAGAAGTTGATGATTCATGCAATTTATTATTGTCTACTCGCTTCTCTAATGAAAGCTCCACGATGAGAAAGACTTTAGTTTCCTCTGTTTACTGACAACAGCATGCCTAAAACATAGTAAGCACTCAATAAATATTTATGGAATGAATAAATGATATGTATGAATGAATGAATGAATATCATTTCTTTTATCCCCTGCTTTTCCTCCATAAAAATCCAGTGGTCATTTTTTTCTTATTGACCATCTGGCATTCTTATCTCTGGTTGTTATTGTCTCTGACACAATGCCTATTTCTCTTTCTGAATGTTCGATCTCTTGTGTCTATAGAAATAATTTTAACTAAAATGGCATCTTATTTGAACATGTCAACCAATTCTCTCTCCCCTCAGAAATCTCTGCTCACTTTCCTTCAACTTCCCCTGAAATGCTCTCCTAACTTCCCAGTTAGAAATCATTACTTTCTGTGAGACCTTCTAATGGGGCAAAACATATTTGAGCAAAACAAAAAAAAATAGCCTACAGAATCCAGTATAAGCCACTATATCTGTGTTTTAGCACCATTTTCTGTGTCTCTTCAAGCTGCTTCCGTATTTTATTGATCTATGTACCTATCTGTCTATCTTTTTATGAATTACCTGTTCCCCTCTCTGGAATTTCTAGCTCCTACGAGTCACTTAATATATAAATTTTGATATACTGAATAAGTGAATGCATTATTTAAATACAAATTTTCCAATATTTACTTCTTAATTCTTAGGAAAACAGTTTTGATTCTAATTTTGTACTCCCAACCCCTTACTCCAACAAGAATTCTCATCCTTGTAGCCAAATTATCTTACTATACTGTCACATTCAGTGATCCCATGTGTCTTTGCCACTATCTTCTTCACTTTTGGGACCATCAGTATTTTCCTGCTGTGATGAAAACAGCTTCAGTATGCTTACTTTGTATATCAAAGTGTTTCATTAATGTAGCTTGGTTATCTCAGTTCTTATACCATAGCAGACTCAATTCAGTTTTTCAATTTTTCACCCTGCATCTTCTAGGCTATTCTAGGATTTTAGTTTTATTTCCAAAACACATAAGATCTATCATGATTAAAGTCTCACAAATGTTATCTTTTTTGAATAGACCTTATTTTTTTTTTTGAGCAGCTTTAAATTCACAACAGTATTGAACAGAAGGTACAGAGATTTCCTATATTCCCTGCTTTCACATATACATAGCCTACCCTAAGTCAACATTCCCCACCAGCATAGGACATCTGTTATAATTTATGAACCTACATTGACACATAATTATTACCCAGAATGCATAGTTTAATTAAGGTTAACTCTTGGTGTTGAACATTCTGTGGGTTTGGACAAATGTATAATGACATGTGTTCATTATTATAGTATTATACAGAGTAATTTCACTGCCCTAAAAAACCTCTGTCTTCCACCTCTTCTTATTTCTTTCCCATCCCAATCTTTGGCAACTACTGATTATTTTTTCCTGTCACCATCATTTTGCCTTTTCCAAAATGTCATATAGTTGGAATCATACAGTATGTAGATTTTCTAGATTGGCTTCTTTCACTTAGTCATATGCAATTAATGTTCTTCCATGTCTTTTGAAGGCTTGGTAGCTCTTTTTTTTTCAGTGATGAATAATATTCCCTTGTCTGTATGTACCATTTTATTTTTCCATTCACCTACTGAGGAACATCTTGATTGCTTCAAAGATTTGGCAACTATGAATAAAGCTGCTAGAAACATCTGTGTGCAAGGTTTTGTGTGGATATAAGTTCTCAACTCCTCTGTGTAGATACCAAGGAGTATGATTACTGGCTCTTACGGCAAGGATATGTTTAGTTTTGCAAGAAACTTCCAAATTATCATCCATGGTGGCTATGCCATTTTGCATTCACCAGCAATGAATGAGAGTTCCTGATGCTCTACATTATTGTCAGGATTTGGTGGTATCAATATTCTTGATTTTGGTCATTCTAGTATGTGTGTAGTGTTATCTCATTGTTGTTTTAATTTGCATTTCCCTGACAACATATGATGTAGAACATCTTTGCATATGCTTATTTACCATCTATACGTCTTCTTTGGTGAGGTGACTGTTAAGGTCTTTGGCCCATTTTTTAATCAAGTTGTTTTCTTATTATTGAGGTTTAAGTGTTCTTTGTACATTTTAGATAAAATCTTTTATAAGATTTATTTTTTGCAAACATCTCTTCTCAATTTGTGGCTTGTCTTTTCATTCTCTGGGAAGTGTCTTCCACAGAGTAGAAGTTTTCAATTTTATTGAAGTCTAGCTTATCAATTTATTTTTTCACAGATTGTATCTAAAAAGACCTCTCCAAACCTGAACGTGTCTATAGAAACCTAGAAGATACATTTGCAATACTTACCTAAGATGTATGTAAATGGCCCATTTATTTTTTTAAAATCACTTTCAAGAAACAAAACTAAGCTTGATTTTCCCAAAAGGAAGAGAATATTGTAGAATATAGTTTTTCAAAATCTAGGTTTGGGTACATTGTTTATATGAAAAATCGCTTAGTAAGTAGCACCAAGTATGTTATAAATGAACTAGAGAATGATGGAAATGGGAAGTATTATTTTATTAAATTTCAAGATCCTTAGGTATGTAGTGGAGAACGTTTGTTATTCCTCTTATGAAATATTACAACACCACTCCATTTTGAAGTAAGTGCCTCACTGGATGAGATTTGTTGGCAGAGTCATACCTCTTGAGGCAAAAAAATGCCATTTCTTTTTCTCTATATATGTGCAACAACAACCCAGTGGGCAGTGATTATTATACATATGTAGGCTCTGCATTACTATCTAAAATCCTTGAGGCTTATGGAAGCAAGGCAAAGCCACAGGGAGAGTTGAGAAATTATTCACAGCTTTAAAAGCATGCATAGTTAGTGGTGTCATCTGAGAGTATCAAGCAGTAGCGATGTCAAATGTCCAGTGGCAGTGATGCCAGTGGAGGTATTTCAACAAATTTGTTCCTTAGCTTCGACCTTGGCTGTATTTTCAGCTCTCTGGCATTCCTAGAATTGTGCCTTTTGCTAAACTTGTTTCTCCTGTCTTCCTATCAATTCTACTGGCTACATTATATGCTTTCAATAATTTTCTTTTCTGCTGACATTAGCTAGGATAATTATTGTCATCTGCAACAAAAGTAAGAGTCTTGAGTTAAAATACTTCTGTTTTTATTTGTTTACAATTTGAATTTCTACACAATATTGGGTTTAAACACCTACATCCTCAAGATATTTGAAAATTACATGTTGTTTTTCCTTTCCCTCTCTTTTCAACGTTAAAAAAATATTATCCAGAAAATTAGTAATTTTATTCATGGTTACATAAGCAGTTATTTGTAGAATCAGGAAAAAGATATTAGGTATCCTTATTCCATTACCTGTTTTTACTATTTCACATAGACTGAAGTGTTGTAATTCACATTATTTAAGTAGTTCTGTATTAATGGTATGCATATAGAGGTTTACTAAGCTAATATGTACTCATATAATATTAGCTATTTCATCAGTCCAGGTTTAACAGAAAATCTAGTATTTAGCTACGTAACTTGAGGAACTGAAGATGAAGCATGTCTTATGTGAATTTAGAAATCAAAAATAGGGGTATAAAATGTGTCTAATAAAAAATCACTCTTACCCAAGAGTGGAATTGCTGGATTGAATGGTACTGAGTATTTATCAGAAGAAAACAAAAACATTAATTTGAAAAGATATGTGCACTCCAATGTTTATTGCAGCATTATTCACAATAGCCAAGATATGGAAGCAACCTAGGTGCCCACCAAAATTTGAATGGATAAAGAAGATGCTATATATATATATATATTTTTTACATTCTTTATATACTGTACTCTAAATCCTTCATAGTGATGTCTGTGTAACAAACCTTGTATTTTAGATACCATTTATCTGAATATATCTTAAGTTTTGACCCCAAAATATTATAAGCCCTTCTATCATGATGAACATAAAGCAATTTAAAATAAGTTAAAAAAATTTTAAAGACAAAAAAAATACAAAAATTAAAATATAGAATAAACTTTAACTTATTTTACATTTCTTAAAATTAGCACACATTATATGATCAGAAAGAAAAATAAGAAAGCTACTTCACTAAGGAGACTTTTTTCTAAATGCTTACCAGGCAAAATCTAACTCTGTACATCAAACCAGGACGCTCCAAGATTTTTTTTTTCTCTTTTTTACAACTACATTTAAATCCCTTCCTCAGTGATATATTTCCTAACCTATATACTAATGTGTTTGTGTATATATGTGTATGAATAAGCATATATAACTATATATGTATTCATATACATATATGAATGTTATTATGTGTGTGTAATATATGTATATATAACAATATTAAACTCAATACTGCAAATTAAAATTTAAAATAAGTTACTTTGAATATTTAGATATATCTCTCTAAATGAGGCAGCATTTAAAGTATGTGTTTTTATAGAATTTGGCTTTCACTTAAAGAAACTTTCATAGAAAGGAAAATATAATGCTGTCATCTTAAATGTCCAAGTGCACTGGTGAGTGAAGAAAGATGTTCTCTCTAAACATTACATTCATTTATTAGTTAAACGACTGTAAGTACATGTGATTGTATGGGTCTGGCCCCAACTTACGTAATAATGCTTCAGGGCATTTGCCACTTAATTTTACCATAAGACCAGTTTGATTCCAGGAAAGCCTTCTGTAGATATGTAAAGTAACCTTCTGTCTCTCATAAATCATAATTTATGTTCCTTATGTGTGAACAGAAGGTGTAGGTAAACAAACCGATTTGTGCAAGTTAGCTATTTTTTCTCTAAATGTTCAGTCTCCTCAGAATCCCTTTAATTTACCTTTTATTGATCTCGCCTTTAGTCTTGGATATTTTTGTTTCCCAGATAAAATAACCACATTGATAGTGGTATATAAGTGATGTATCACTGCCTCCATTTCTTACCAGACTCTCTGTTTTTGTTTTTCTTGTTTGTTTTGTTTTTCTTTAATATCAGGGGAATATATATATTTAACTATGTATATATTATATGTATATAATCAGTCGCTATACACTATATATTAGACTCTTTCAAACTTTCTCTTGCTATTTGTTTCAGTTATCTATATTTGCACTCTAAACATAGTAAGTTAAAACAAACAAAATCAGTCATAGGATTTTGAAGTTTTGCAATTGGAGCAGGGCTTGATGGGGACAACCTACATTTACTTTATGTATCATAAGCTGAACAGCTCAGGTAGAACTAGAACATTCTTTACCTTCATTTCCAAGATGACTTACACTCTTCTGACAATTTGGTTGTCAGATGAAAGCTAAACTGAAGGTTGTTGACTGGGGCCTTGATTCTCCTCCAAGTAGATTTCTCCACATAGTTGCTTGTGTTTTCTGACAATATGACAACTGGCTCCACTCGATAAGGAGATTCGAAGAGTGAGTATTCCAAGAAGCAAAAAGCAGGCACTTCCAATCATTTTAAAAGCTTGGTATGGAATTGTCTCAATGCCACTTCTGATGTGTTCTATTGGTAGTCACAGGATCAGCCTGAATTCAAGAGATGGAAAATAAACTCAAATCCACCTCTCAGAGTGAGAGTGATAACTTAATGGCCATCTTTATTCCATCTCACCACCCAAGATCTACATCACACGTTCACCGCCTTACCTCTCCACAGATGCTTGCTGCCTAATTAATTGTTACCTGAGTCCTCAGTTTTGGACTCCTGAACTTTCTCTAGATATCATGTCACTTATTTTTGCTAGAAGCATTTGTTTTGGTTTTTCACCAATTATCACCTTCTTTCTATCAAAATGGGAAATATTCTTCCTTCTCACCTGCCTTACATGTTCATTTTTTTCCCCCATCACCTCTTTGCATAATTTGTCACATTGATAATCTCTCCATTTTGTAGTACTATCTGTCTCTTTGGACTCCTCTGCTTTTTTTCACTAGCTTGCTTGGTGCTACTATGTCATATTTTTTAAAAGAATAACTTTTCATAAACTTGCTACCCTATCAAACTAACAACTACTATTTCGCTTTTACTAGAACATTCCAATGACAGTAATAATAATAATACCCAACAGTAATTGAATGCTAACTATATGTGAAGAACTGTGTTAATGGCTGTATTTGAACTGTGTTCTCATTTACTATTGAGAACAGCCCTATATACCCATGCCATTATTTTTTCTTTTTAAAGAAGAATAAACTGGAAATCACTGAGTCTAAGTGATTTGTTTAAGAACCTACAATGAGTAAGTGGCAGAGCAAATAATAGAACCCTGCTTTCTATGAGGTAATATACTATGATCCTGTAAGATAATATATACTCACTGCCTTTACTTCTCAACTGGCATTAATATATTAACATTCCCAAGTATTTTACCAAGAAAAGAAACCCTAGTTCTTTATAACTTGTTGAATGTCTTCAGTTTTTAAAATTATATTTCTATCTATTTATCTATCTTCTAAAAACATAAAATATATATACTATCAAATATTAAACACATATATCTAATAAATGTCATTTTATCACTTAGGTTTTGATTACAATACATTAAATTAACTTCTCTTAAGCTATGTAAATGGCACTTACAAGTGAAAAATAATGGATTCTATTGAATACTTCGAGCAATACATACACCAATATATATTTATATTTCATGTTGAACAAACAGGTCACACAGAGTAAAATCAGAACACAAGGTTATTTCTTACCCACCCCACTTCACCTCCTACTTCATCTTGACTATTATGCTTGATTGGTCTATTTTTACACCTGTACCACATTTCCATAAATGTTTAGAATTATTAATAATCACAAAAATATTCTAGCATTTTATTAGAATAAGAATAACTTTATAGATCAATTTGGCAAAAAATTTATCTCTTTACATTACTGATTCTCAGAGTTAATGAATACAGTATATCTTATCATTTATTTAGGTCTTTAATTTTTCTTGATAATGGTTTATAGACTTCTCTATAGAGATTTCACAATTTTATTAGATATTCATGGGCATCTGATGTTTTCCCTGCTATTATAATGGTATTGTATTAAATTTACTTTCTTATTGATCTCTTGCTTCTATATCAAATTTATATTTCTGTTTATTGATATTATTTATTGAATCTAATAATATTACTTAGATTCCTTGAATATACTAGACATATCATGCTGAAAATTACTTGATTTTGCTCATAACAGTTTTAATATTTTGGGTTCTTTTCCAATCTTCACTTTTGAAATTTATATTTTTCTTATTTCACTCTCTATGACTTAAAGGAGGACATTAAATAAAAATAGTGAAACTGGCATTCCTGCCCTAGCTTGATCTCAGTGGGAAAGCTTTCAATATTTCACCATTAAATATAAAGACTGCTGTCATTTATTATAGATTTTCTATATCAGATTATTAACTTCTTTAAATATTTTACTAAATATTTTTATGAAAAGAGATTTTGAATTTTATTATGTGCTTTTACTACATCTTTTGAGGTAATCATAATACTTACCTTATTTATTTTATTAACATGGTAAATCACATTGTTTGATTTTCATAGGGTAAACCAACTTTGCATGCTTTTAAAAAACTCATTATTATCATCATTTTTATATGTTGCTGGATTTGATTTGCTATTTTTTTGTTTAGCATTTTCTGCATTTTCCATCCACGTTCAAGAAAAGAATTAGCTTGTGATCTTGATGTCATTTAGTGTTATTATCAAAGATATACTTCCTACTAAAACAAGCAAGGAAGCATTCTTATATTTTTGCTCTGTAAAAATTTTTATACAATGTGTTCTCTTCTTCAAATATTTGTGAATGAAATTATTAGTGATGCCATGTGAATCTGGATTGTTCTTTGTAAAAAAAATTAATCATAGATTTAATATCTCATAAGTTACATTACTACTAAGATATCTTCATTCTACTTCTCTCAAATTTCAGTAAATTATATTTTATAGAAGTTTGTTCCCTTAATCTAAATTATCAAATATAACAACAAAATATTTTCTTACTGTTTTGTTTTTTAATGCGTTTGAAATCCATGTTAGTACCCATTTTATTCTTTATACTGGTACTTTGTGCCTTATCACCTTTTCTTTTAAGCTTTCAAAGTGATTACCAATTGTGTTAGTTTTTCCATAGAGTCAAATTTTGCTTTGTTGAATTTGCCTACAGTATGTTTGTTCTCTATCTCACTGATTGTTATTCTTATTTTATTATGGCTTTTTCTTTGATTTAAATTTTCTGTTCTTTCTGGGTTGGGTACTTAGGTAATTGATTTTCAACCTTTTTCTCTTTTAATATATACATTTAGGGCTAATCTTCTGTTAGCATGTCATATTTTCATAATAATTAAGTTATAACTTTTGTAACATATATTTTGATTTCTTCCATAACCTATGGTTTATTTAGAGATACATTGCTTCATTTCTAAATAAATTTAATCTAGAAATATTTTAAATTTATGTTTTTTATTAATTTCACTGCGACTAAAAAACATATTTTGAATGATTGAATATATGCTCTTTTAAATTGTTGATTTTGGTAAATATTTCATATTCTTTCATTGTTAGGTGAAGTTTTCTATTTGGTTAATTTTATTAATTGTTGTTTGATCTATGTAACTTTGATTTTTTTAAGATAAGGTTTTTTTTAAGATGTATGTTAATGTCTCCCCGTTATGATGGTAGATTTTCAGTTACTCCTTTTCAATACTGTCATTCTTTGCTTGTCATATTTTCTGTCTTTGTTATTTGGTACATACAAATTTACAATTGTTTTATCATCTAGGTGGCTTAAACAATTTATCATTATAAAACACACTACTTCCTCTACTACTATTTGTTGCCTGAAAGTTTCTATCATATGATATTAGTATAACTACATAGTCTCTGAGAACAACCTCTGCAATACTTAAAGTATCCTTGTTTTTTGGCAATAACGACACCATTCTAAATTTTTCTTGCTCTAAGGTATATAATGAGCCACCTTCCTAAAATCTGTTTTCCTCCATAAAGGAATATTCCTAGACATGCATATCTGATCTTGGAGTATGCAAAGTTGTTGCCACTGCTATTGAGCTAGGGAAAAAAACAGATTCTTTCTTTGGGATCTTTTGAAATACCATGGAAATAAATAATAGTTTTCCTTATTTAACTTAATAATTTTACATTTCCAGTATGAGGTCGCATCAATTAGCAAGACTTAACAATAAGAATGTTACCCACTTCAATGTTTGCTATTGGTTTCTCAAAATATATGAATTAAGCAACTCTAATGGCTCTTTTTTAAATGTTTTCCTTCTTTAATTTAAATACTTCACATGACACTGTTAATCAGCAACGCCAAAACAGAACAAAACAAAACTTTTGATTTGATGACATTCCATTATACCTATTTGCACAATTTTCTCCTTATGTGTCTTGTCTTTCCATTCTTTGAGTCACTTACACTTGGTTTTTTTTGTTGATTTGTTTGTTTATGATTTGATCTCATCTCTCTATTTTTCTCAATCTCCATCCTTTCTCTTCTAATTGATTTCTGTAACTTGAACTCTCTATATAAATGATTTCTAACTCATACATCTCTTGTCTTGACCTCACATGAGCTATTCTCATACTTTATTTTTTTTTGTTCTTATAAATGATTTAATAATTTGAAAAGAATATGTATTAACAGAACATAAACAATTCTTAGTTTAATCAATCTCCAAAGAGAGAATTATATGAAAAATGATGATGTAAGTGATCAATAGGTACTAGTCAATTTATTTCCTTTTACACACTAGCTATGGGATCCATTCACAATCACACAAAATTAATATATCAATAAATATGTAAAAATTTGCTCTAATTTGTAAATAATTAGATCCTTCAAAGTCAGCCATATCTAATTTTGGTGACCATATTATTTTTCTCTCTCTCTTTTTTTTTTTTTAACATCTTTATTGGAGTATAATTGCTTTACAGTGGTGTGTTAGTTTCTGCTTTATAACAAAGTGAATCAGTTATACATATACATATGTTCCCATATCTCTTCCCTCTTGCGTCTCCCTCCCTCTCCCATACTTTAAATTGCTATTTGGACAATTTTACATGGAAGTATATTCTAGGAGGCCTCTAGCCAGTTTATAGACCTAAAGACCTTTGCTTAAAATTCATTATATATTTAATTTTTTCTGTCTAGGGGACTTGCATATAAATTGCACCTATTATCTATTATTCCTTTATAATATCCTTTAAGAACTAAGCACATCTTTCTCAGAAATATAAATTGACACTTTTGGAGCAAGTGGAATATGTAATGCTTCTAGAGGAAGATTTTCTAATATGAGAAGTAGTTTTAAAAATATATCAGAATGATTGTTAATGTTGCCACCAAAGAATAGAGAAGTTCCACTAATAGCTTCTTTGAATGAGATAGTGGGGTTAAGATTGAATGTTCTCACAGCCAATTATGTCTGTCTCAGGAGAGTGTATAAAAATTCCCCAACTCTCACTTTGATGCACACTGGGGTTTGCAGACAAAAACATTTATGTCTATCTTTGAAATATATGTCAGGTCCAGAGTTGCTCAGATATATGAAAAAAAAATAGCACCATGAATATAGGAGCAGAAACATCATCTCTTAGTGTGGTGGAATTTCCACCACATCCATATTCTTTATCCAATTTGAACTAAAATTAGACTAATTTTAGAGACAGAAATAACCTCTAGCTTTAGTAAATATTAAGATCAATGTAGCAACTAAGGATATTAAGCAGATATGAGAATAAGTTCTCCACTTCGGGTCTCCAAATCTGTTCTTCCTTTTGTTTTCCTAATCACTGTCCTTCATTCCTCAATTACTACAGTGTCACACATTTAAACACTCTCTCAGACACAATGTATTAAGTTTATATATCAGCATTTTTCTTAGTACCTTTCATATTTTACCTGTTATTTCTCTTCCTACTTTATCATCATTATTTTGTCCCTTTGTTCTTCAAGACTAGGGAAATGGCAAAACCTTCTCAACGGGCACTATGGACTTTAGGTTCTGGAGTATCTCTCACTTAAATGTATCTTACATTATTGTTCTATTGCATTACTCTTCCTAAAGCAAAACTTGGATCACATTATTCTTCTTAAAATCTTTACTTACTCTTGGTCCACCTCTCCTCAACAGACTGGAAAAAAAAAATCAACTACTTCAGATGATTATAGTAAAAGATACTCTCTCTACATTTATACTATATGCAGGCCATATCCAAACATTGTCTGTACAATTATGTGTACAGGTGTGCTCATTTGTACTATATTCCTATATCCAATCAGGAACACATAAGTATGCCTCTGAGATATTGTGAGTTCAGTTCCAGACTACCACAATAAAGCAAATATCACAATAAAATGTCACATGAATTTTTTTGTCTCCCAATATATATATAAGTAAAGTTTACACTATACTGTAGTCATCAAGTGTGGAATAGAATGATGTCTAAAAAACAATGTACATATTTTAATTAAAAATACTTTATTGCTAAAAAATTCTAACCATCATCTGACAAAGCAGGGTGACTGCAAACCTTTAATTCATAAATGACACACTATCTGTGAAGCGCAATGAAATGAAGAATAATAAAATAAGGTATGCCTGTAATTTATATTGTACCTTTATTCATTCATTGAGTTCAATAGATACCAAATGAAATCTCAAGTCAGTACATCTTCACTCAGGCAAATTATCACACTTACCTAGCCTTCCAGTATACCTGTCCCCAACCATTGGACTGAGTTATATTCAAACATAGAAATTTTTAAAACCTCCCATTCTTTCTAATATGCAATCATCTTTAAAAATCTCTGGCTTAGGAGTTGTAAATTACTATGCTAATTGTTTAAGAATATACAAATACAGAAAAGGGAGAAGGTTTATCCTCAAGATGTTTACTGTTAATTGTGAGGGTTGTCATTTTTAGGCTTCAGAGTAAGACCAACGTGGATTTGATTCCTAGCTTCGTCATTGGCTCTGGCCTTAGCAATTTACTTAACACCTCTTAAGCTTTAGTCTTCTGATTTAAAAATTTGAGATAAAATCATATTTGCCTGAGTAAACATGTTTGTGCATAAAAAGCCTGTAGCAGGTTTCTTGGCCCTTAGTAAACACTTAATATTGTTATTATTGACAATAACACAAACTCACAGACAACTGTTTTACACAGCAGTATAAGAACCCCGGAAGCAGTGAAAGTAAACTCTTGAATTTTTTAGAAGAGGGCTTGTTATTTTACACCAAGAAATTCAGGTAGGGGTCAAGCAATGGGTCTTCACATTATGGTAAAAATTGGTCCTATGTGGGAAAGAGAATGAAGAATATTTCCAAGAGAAGGAACAACAAACACAGGCAAAGATGTGGGATTGTAAATTGCAAGGTTTGTTTGTTAATTATCAGAAAGTACAGTCAGAATGCACTAGAACAATAGCATAAGAAGATTAGTAGGAGTTAATTTTTTTTTTAAGTTTGAATACAGGTTTTAATGGACTTCTAATATAGGGTTGGCCAAAAAGTTCATTGGGTTTTTCTGTAAGATGTTATGGAAAAACACGAATGAACTTTTTGGCCAACCCAATACAAGTTTGTCTTTTGTTCATAGTGAAGCTATAGGTTTTGAGTACATGGTTGACATCAGGAAAGTATGCTTGGGAAAAGCTCGCTTTTCAGTGGCAGCATGAGTAGGTTGGATAGAAAATATTACTGCAATTAACAGACAAAAAAAATAAAGATCTGGTTCATGGACTTATGCAGGTTAAATATATGGTCAATCTTTAATGCATCTATAGGAGATAATATGTTTAATTTTACTCATCTGTTTTATATAAAGCAAAAATATCAAAGCAGGATTACTACATCTAACATGACAAAAGTAGAATCATCAGATATGTAACTTCGCTCCAACAACAACCAAAACATTTTCTTTTACTGATGTAAGCTCCTTAGAGAGCAAGTGGAGGAGACACCCCTCAATCCATGGGCTATAATCCCTGCTGTATTGATTGCACACATGAACCAACCAGATGCTAGTGCCAATTGCCTGTGTCTGGAGGACCTGTTACTGCTTATTACCACCTTTTCACTTCTTGTTTAACTGAACTATCCTTCCTCATAAAATCAAGCAAGAGCCTGCTCATTCAATCACGTTTTTCCCAAGTAACTTCAGTTACATTATTTCTATAGATTAGAAGCAAAACTTGGTTTTCCCTTCCACTGACTGCATGCTTTGCTTGTTTATTGACAGCATTATTCAATAAACAACAAAGAAATGAATATATGTGTCAGGCTATTTTTCTGCCATTTTCAGTACTGCAATGAGGTTAACTTTTCAGTTATTTTAATGATGTGAGACTATGCAAATTATGACACTGCATTGATACCGCATTTATTCAAATGTCTATGGTCAAATATAAGAAACAACAATTTATAGAAGTTTTTAGACTTAAAAGATACACCTGAAATCACCTTGTTCACCAAACACATTTTAGGCTGTGCACATAACCAGTACTCAATTTAATCGGCTTTCCAAACCTTTGGGAAGAGTAAAGCATGAGTTTTGAAAGGGCTGTAATGTAGAAGCTCTGCTGTGACCTGATTCCATTCAGAGTTCTTATCAGTTGCCAAGGCATAGAATTATAATTGGTACCTTCCCCCATCCAGAAGATAACGGAGTAAAGAAGAAATGGTACTGGTAAAAATTTCTTTGAGAAAAAAGAAAGCAAGCGTGCAGGGGTGGGAGAGAAATTAAGTTTATTTCCTTAATTAATAATGAGATTTTTTTCAAAAGCCAGCCTTCATCAAATATTTGCATGGCTTATAATCCAGTGTGGAGCACACTTCTTTATACGGTACGAGGCTTCCCAGTTAACTGTCATGGCCTGAAAATTATTATTTCTTTATCACACATGACAGAATGTCTATTTCCTCCAGAAGTAACATTTTTAATAACTCAATGGGCAAAGACACAAAGTAAGAAATAAGACCTGAATATCGCCATGGTCTTCAGCCTCTACAGGATCAGTCTTCTACCTCAAGTACAAAAACCCTCAACCTGGTGACAGAGCCTCAAATCCCATCTTCACACGCCCAAGCCAGCTGGAGGAAAAATACAAACTGAATATATGGTACAATAGAATTCAGTTCAGAGATGCCCTCTAATCCCCTTAAAAAGACAATTATTTATCATTAACATTATTTTTATTTTTATGTAGTGTTTTTTTCTTTCTGTCATACCCATGACTTTTATGTCAACAATTTTGGTTTAAATTATTCAGCCAAATTTTAGTTTAAAATAATTTTAGTTATTATTAAGAAAAAAAGACTTTATTCTCACCAACACAAAAGACTTTACTCTGAAATTTTAATATTTTTTAGGATAAAAATTATCCAATAATACTTTGAAAATGGAGTGGGGTTTTTTTTGTTGTTTATTTATTTGTTTTTAGAGATTCTGAGACCCTAGAGTAGTTTATTAGACGGAATTCAAAATTTATGGATATATGTACCCCAACACAGAATGCATTCCCCAAATAGGAGATCATGGCATAAATAGAAAAGTAAGAAAAAAGTTATAGTAAAAGAGCAGTATCTTCATTCCAGGGTAAACTCCAAGGATAAACTTTTTTTCATAATATTTTGACAGTCATTAATAAAATTTTTTTGAACCACAAGAACGTAATAAACATAGCGTAGAATAGTATAAGATTATAAAATAATGATTATGTCTAGTAGGAGAGAAAAAGAAGCACCAGATGTTAAATGAGGAAGTACAGAAAAGCTTTACTTAGGTGTGGTCTGGCTTAAATGGTAATTACTTATTAAATTTCCCATGGACATGAAGTTCAACCAGTCATCCAATATCAGTTATTTACCAAATACTTACTCCACAACTATGATACTCAAAGTTATGTTATACAAAATACAGGTACACAAAGTTGAATTAAAAAAAAAATTCTAAATTTTAAAAAGTACTTAATCTCACTAAAGCAGATGTTATCACTCCATCTCCAGTCCTATAATTCTAACTTGTAAACTTTTAATTTTACCTTATAATTTTTATTGAAGTTCTCTCCCTACAGGTTTGGATTAATAGAAAAGCATATGTATTCAAATAAGCACAAAAATTATCATAAAACAAAATTAATGGCACTAGAGTCAAACAAAACATTGCAATGATTCAGCAAAATTCTACTAGAAGATTATGAGATACTTGAATTGAAAATGTGAAAATATTTGAAAATATGAGCTCAGAAGAGGAAAGGGATTCAATTTACGGATGTACTATATTATATTTGAAAGTGAAAGGATACAAATATTTTAGGTTTCCTACCTGGGAAGGCAGTTTCATATGTATTTTTGTTGCCTCCACAATCTTTGCTGACAAGGGCTATTCTAATTTTTTTTCAAATAGTGTCTTGTTTTGTTTTTTCTCCTCTTAAAAAGTTTTCCTTAAATATGATGATGTTGAGCAGAAAAAACCAGCTGTGGAGCTCTATCCAGTGACATTAATGATAGTGTTTGAGGACCTTTGCTTACTTACATATAGTTTACGGTTGGTAGAGTGATACACGGTCTCTGCCTTGGTGAGGTTCATGTCAAGCCATTCTGTTTCAGTTTGGTCATAGACTCTTTCAGTATTAATTGCACACCCTTCAACACTTTTGCTGCAGAGCATATAGTTTTGAGATGTTTGTCTCTTTAAGATGTTTCTTTCTTGTTCTGTTTATTAGATTTAAGTATAAGCTTAGACTCTGATCAGGAAAAGAGGAAATCTGACTTTGTGGTAGAATTTATGTTCTTCCTATTGATATCATTGATCATGGTGAAGTAGAACATGTCTGAACATTTATCTTAAAGCTTGTGAATCTGGAGAATGACATAAAATCCAGGAGCATCCATAGCAGGTGGTGAGAGCAACTCTGTTGGCAGAAAAATCCAGAATTACTTTAAGCCTCTACATAGTTCTAGGGACTATATAGGAAAATATAGAATCTGTTACACAGTCTTTGACCTATGTGTAAAGAACGAGAGATAATAAATCAGAGACTATACCTTCATGACACCAAATGACATAAGAATAAATTGATTATTTCACTGAGTCAAACCAAATTAGTTCCATAGAAGTCGTGTCAATATTAGCCTTATTTATACACACACACTCACGCGTGCACACACACACACACTCAAGAACTCTGTCACTATTTTCTCTTTTCAGTTAAGTTTTCCCGGCCAATTTTGCCAAATTCTGATAGGTTTTTTTGGGAAGGTGAAAGGGGGACAGTGAGAAGAGAGAAAATGCTTGAAATATTAATTTAACTGAAATTCCTAAAAATCACCTTGTAAAACATATACAGTTTTCACAGTTATCATTAACTTTCGTAATATCCTGATGCTGCAACAATTTCTTAACTTTTTATTTTATGTGAACTCTTATGCGGTGAAAAGATGGTTTAGAATGAGAGGGAACTTATAATGGATTACCGTCTTGAATATTTCTAATTATGTCAGCAACCTGTTGAGACAAAATGTTTCCAAGATGATTTATAGGCTACTCCAACATAAACTTCTTAAATTCTCATAACGGCTTCAAAATACAAATCCATTTGTGGAATCCTGTAATGCAATGTATTGCTCTCTCCTATACACTAATACTGAAGGCTAATGACTTATATACAATGTGCCAATAATGTCCATAGCAGCATGAAGTAATTTTTCAACTCTTTAATGAATTGTTAATTTAACAGTGGTCATTAACTCAGTCTCAAAAATGATATTTTATTGGTAAAAAATGCTCTGTAGAAAGCTTAACATTTTCTATTATAAAAACAAAACACATTACAACTCTACATACAAATTGTTATATAATTTAAGAAATATTTTCAAATAATGTTTCTTTTTTTTCTAATTGAGCTTTAGACATCAAAGTGCACAAATCTTAAGTGTACAGATTAATGAATTTTTACATGCATATATACACCCAGGTAAGCAAAATCTAAACAAGTTTTGAATGTTATCAGCCACCTAGAAAACTACCTCATATCTCTTTTAAGTAAATAAGGTCCCAAAGATAATAAGACACTTTTGATCTTTATTCACCTATTGAAGACTTGATTTTTTTTAAGTTTTTGACAAGTATGAACGAAATTGCTATAATGATTTGCATGCAGCTTTTTTGTGGACCTGAGAATTCAAATTAGGTGGGTAAATACTTAGGAGCACAATATCTGGATCATATGGCAAGATTATATTTAGCTTTGTAAAAAAGTTTCACTCTATTTTTCAAAGTGGCTATACCATTTAGCATTCCCGTCAACAATGAATGAGAGCTTCCGTCGCTCCACATCCTTACCAGCAATTGGTATTGTCTGGTTTGTTTGGTTTTTAAGCCATTTTGACATCTTGTCATTTTGTTTTGTGTTTTACTTGGAAAATTTATGTCAATGGCTTAATTTTCATTCTGTATATGTTGAAATGTTATGTCTGAATGCAAAAACAGAATATCAAAAAGTAAAGAAAATTGTACCTTCTCATAAAATGAGTAAAGGATGGGGTCTGAACCTGAGGCTATGTTGTTGCTACTACATCAAGTTACAAACTAAGCATAATCTCCACTTAGAAATATGGAAATGGGACTTCGCTGGTGGCACGGTGGTTGAGAATCTGCCCGCCAATGCAGGGGACACGGTTTCGATCCCTGGTCTGGGAGGATCCCACATGCCGCGGAGCAACTGAGCCCGTGCGCCACAACTACCGAGCCTGCGCTGTAGAGCCCGCAAGCCACAACTACTGAAGCCCACGCACCTAGAACCCGTGCTCTGCAACAAGAGAAGCCACCTCAATGAGAAGCCCGCGCACCGCAACGAAGAGTAGCCCCCGCTCGCCGCAAGTAGAGAAAGCCTGCGCGCAGCAACGAAGACCCAACACAGACAAAAGTAAATAAATTAAATTAATTAATTTAAAAAAAGAAATATAGAAATCAGTTTTCTCTTACATTCTAACTAATAAAATCATGTAGATGCCAGGAGGCTAGACTAGTTGTTAGAAGAGTTTCTGTTAGGTGAACAACATTAGATGCCTCTAGGGGTTAAAAACCTTCAAGCATACATCAGGCAAACAGCCAAACAGCTCAAAGATAAAGTAGCAGGGTGTTGCTCCTGGTGAGCAGAGTGTGGCAATTCAGTTAGGGGATATTAATTTGAGAAGCTGTTAGTAAAATTCTGGTAGACTCCATTTTTTAAATATGAACTCTACTCCTTGCATGGGAGCCCTGACAGAAGCAAGGAGGATTCAACAGCTTTTAGGGAAATAAGTAATTAGAAATATTTCCATAACTTGGATATGAAAGTAAATACCAATAGTTATGAACTAGAGAAAATTAAGGTGACTTGGGCTTGAAAATGTAGGCTAAATAAAGGTATTTGTGAAAAAACAGACAAGCAGGGCTAAGTAAGCGGGTCTTAAGAGAACAAAAGTTGGGAAGGAAAGCTGCCACTCTATGCTCCTCTTGCCTTGAGCCCTGTGAAAACACAGCTAAGATTTTTGGTAACGAGATCAAAGTACCCATCGTTCAAAATTTATAGAAGTTGGAGGAGGGAGAAATGGCACAAAATTTTGACATAAGAAGTAGTCTTGGGGAAATGATTGTAGTTGCAGTGGAAGAAAACTATAAGGATTTAAAATAAAGTTTGGAGCTTTAGAGCTTAGTGCAAAGCAGGCAGCAATAAAACTAGCATTTACTATAACTTATCTATATGCCTAGGACCAGTCTAAGAATTTCACATGGATAATTTAATCTCACAAGCATCCTAAATGTTATGAATATTATCCCCCTTTTAGAGATGAAAAAACTAAGGCAATATGCACAAGCTTCTTAGCTGCTTACATGAGAACTTCGTCTTCACAGCTGGGTAAACAAAAGGTCTTCAAAAACAGCACAATCAGGCATTATGGTATGCTCCATTCTAACGCCCAAAAAGATTTTTAGTAGATTAAACTGTGAAAAACTGGAGGAAAATAGTGATGAACAATTGAGTGACAAATGCATTGGTATATAAACTCCATTTCACTTTATTCTTATCACTGAACTAGGAAGATACAGATCATAATCCATCTAACACTGAATATAATGCTTGTTTTAACTTTCAAGTATTTTAGACATAATAAATCTACAACTGAGTGGGAAAGACTGCAATTATCATATTATCTCTTTTCAGGGAAAGCTTTCCTTTTGTTTTAAGATGCCCTGATAGCTGTAGCAATGGCAGCTTATCTATACTAAATAGAATATAGTCATCTAGAGAATAAGCTTTATAAATCTATTTAAATTATTAATTTCACCCACGTATTTTCTTCTCTGACATGCAGGAAATTACTGATCATTTAAGTGTTGTAAAGAAAATTGAATAATTATTTTATCTAATTTTTGACATGTGTGTATAAAGTGGATAAAATAAAAATAACTTGACCGCCTTAGTTAAAATAGACATATAATATATACAAGATAAGGATCTGGAATAAATTATGTCATATTCTTAACAAATAAAACAGAGAAAGTATTCTTCAGATTGCATTGTTTAAGTAGCTTAACAGCTACCCTGTGGAGGACAAATAGCTGAAATACTGATGCGCCAGGTTATAATTATGCAAACTAACGATGAGTTGGTTTTCAAATTTACAGAATCAATGAAGAAAAGAGAAGAAATACTTTGCCTAATATATCAAACTTAGAATTTAACAAATTTTGACTTAAAATTTGACCAGTATAAATAAAGACATAGATTTGGAAATATATCTTAGAAGGTGATGTTACTTGAAAACTAACCATCACAAAATGGCCAAGAGCATAGGATCAGAATTTTGACATGATTTTACTCAAGAAGTCAGAAGTCAGACATGGTTTTACTAAAACTCCAACTTTTTGTACTGTGGAAATATAGGCATGTCATTTTGACTTGCAAAGCTTCCACTTCTCCATTTGTATAATGGAATGACATTAAAAATCCTTACCTCATAAGATTGTTTTGAGAAGTATATATAATAATCCATGCCATAGTAGACTTCCTAAATTCTGTAGTTTGAGAACAGATGAATCATGTTTCAAGGTTATGACTGAAATAGTCCTTCTAATAGTGAAGACATGAGTGATATAATAAGAAACCCAGGAGACCATAATGTAAACAAACCACTTTCTCAGCAGAAGTCTAGAATTCTGATGGAAATCTTTGTTTTCTGATATTTAGCCTATTTTAATTCAAATCAATGTGAGAAAATTATTCTATTAATTATTTTCTCTTTTTCAAATTATATTATTCTATAGATACTTTTTTTTTTTAAGTTCAGAATAATACATACAAGCCGCAGTCTTTAATCACTTCCCTTTCTTGGCTTCTGCAAAACTATATTCTCTCATGTTTTTCTTCCCATTTTACTAGTTTGTTCTTCCATTTAAAACTCAATCTTCTGTTCTGCTTCCTTCTCATGGAACCAAACTCCAAATATCAGTTTTTTGAAGGACAATTTTCTATTCTATCTGTAGTATGTCTTTAGGATATCTCATCTAGTTTCAAGGCTTTAAACTCTTTCTAAGAATATCTTAAAACTCATAGAACTAATTGCTTACATAAAATCTTCTTTCAGAGGCCTCATGGTAATCTCAAATTTAGCATATTCAAAATGGTACTCTTGCTTCCACAGCACTCCATCCCCAGCAAAGCTTTTCCTTTCTTCACTGTGTGAAATTTAAATTTAAATATAATTTACCCAGTTACTCCAGAGTCCTGGGAACCATGCTTGAGTCTTTTCTTCGTTTGACACATCTAACCTTTCTAACCCCAAAATACATCTGCTGCCACCACTCAAGCTGAATTTATTGCCAGACGTTTGCTTGGACCACTGTGATAGTCTACAACTTGGCCACTATCCCATTCTTACTGTCCTCTAAAACAATTGGCATATAACACCGGAGGTTCTTCTTCATAAAATAATTCATATCATTTCACCCTTTTGTTTAAAATACAAACATACCTGGATTTTAGTAAAATCTGAACTCCTTATAACAGCCTACACTTACATGTATTATCTTGCTCCTGACAATCTCCCCAACATTATTTTATACTGGTCATCTTGCTTTCCTACATTCCTCCCATGCCTTCTTTTCAGTTCCTCAAATAGGCCAAGTCCTTTCCCCACACAGGGTCTATCCACTTAGAGACACTGCTTTGTAAACACTCTTCTGATATTTAGCATGATTATCTACTCTTTTATATTTAATTGTCAGAAAATCCTTTCCTGACTAATCCATTTAAAGTAGATACTACAAAGTTCTCCCTATCAGAGCCCCTATTAATTTCATTTTTAGCCTTTATCAGTCTTAACTGTTTTCTATCATTTCCTTGCCTCTTTATTGCTTCCCTAGCCTCCTCCATTCCAAGAAGGTAGTAACCTTCTCACTCTTTTTACTGCTGTATCCTCAGTGCTCACACTGCACTTGCACAAAATAGGTAGGCAATAAATAACATATTAATGCCCCAGTTGCAGACATATTTCAATTAATATCATTTTGAAAAATTTGCTTAATACCTTTCCTATCAACAAATCAAACTGAATGCTTAAATAAAATTTCACATAATCTGTATCAATGATTTTAAACAAAAAATAAACAGAAATCCAACACACTGATTTTATATATATATATATATATATATATATATATATATATATCACCATCAGGGAACTGAATTACAACTCAACTACTTGAACGACATACATGAACTACATTGTCTTACACCTCATGAACTTAATTTATATTGAATTATTTTCTGATGTTATGTCTCTGGCTTACATTGAAGGACATCCATTAGTAACACCTACATGAAAACTCTTGGTACATTTATTGTCAGAATGTCACTGAGAACATTTTCAAGTTCATTACACTGTTTTCTCTGTATAAAGACCCATGGGAGAACGGTCAGTTGTACTTCAGTACCAAGGAAAGCTTGTTTTTCTCTTACAAGAAAAAATATATATATATGTATACGTATATATGTATAGTAATTGGTCACTGATTATGTTTCTCTATTTCATTAGTTACCAGAGAAGCCTAGATTTCAATTTGAAATATATTTTCTTCTTGGGCTTAATTGCTCCGCGGCATGTGGGATCTTCCCGGACCAGGGCTCGAACCCGTGTCCCCTGTACTGGCAGGGAGATTCTTAACCACTGCGCCACCAGGGAAAAATACTCACTCTCTCTCCCTTCTCCTTTTTGGCTCTTGGTGAGGCAATCCTTTCCTCATTTCTTCTAAGTTTCCTCTTCTTCTGGATCATTTTTTGGTGGCGTATTGCCCAAAGTGTTCAGGCCTCCATATTTTTCTATTCTAATTTTACACTGTTTTTCTAGAAAAACTTTAGTCATCAATTGTGAAATCTCTAGATGATATTTGTTGCCAAAATTCCAGACTCATGTATCCAACATCCTACTGACCATCTACATCTAGATCTACCCCAAGCACTTCACACTGAACCAATCTCAGAGCATCCGTATTATCTCTCTCTGAGACTCCTCACATTTAGTCTTCCCTACTCGATAACCCGTGAAACAATTGGTGATATAATCTAGAAAAATGTTAAATTTCCTAGGTTTCTCATTCACCCATAATCATAATTCCTTCATCTAATCAGTTATTAAGTAAACTTTGTTAATTGAAAATACACACACCTCCTCTTCATTTCCTTGTCACTGACCTAGTCTAGAAACTCCTTTTCTCTTTAATAAAACCTGAAGTAACCTTCTTCCAGACTTACATTTTGTTTTACCTGCCTCCAGTTTACCAAAAAAGTGCCTCCCAAAATGATTCTTCTAATTTGCAAGTCTGATGAGTACATTCCTCACAAGATCTCAAACTTTGTATGCAAAAGAAACACTGAGGAAATTATTTAAATTATACATGTCAGATATCACCTTCCAAAACTCAAATATTGATTAGACCTGTTATTAATACTGCATGCAAATAAAAATAATAAATATAATATAAAAGTAAAAACTATTATAAGCACATTGTATGTTATTTATTGTTCTAAATATATATAAGTACATATTAATATGTGTATTGTATATGTTGTATATATTGTATATTTGTAAGTATATTTTTTAAAAAGACTACTATATAACTAATCATAATAAATATTTTAATATTTGGTCATTCTTTTAGTTTTATAGGAAACAATTTTTTCTCTTCAGCAGTCATATCTACTTCTTTCTTCAATTTTAATATATTTTGTATATAATATAAATAGATCTTATAATACATATAAAATGTTTAATATATTTTTGTATATATAACTATCTTCTCTGACTTGAGTTTTTAATCAAATATGTTTTTCAATATTCAATCACATGTATATACGTGGTTATAATTATTATTTTTCCACTAAATGATATTTCTTTGTATTACTATACTACAACTTCTTTTTGCTTCTTCTCTTGTCAATAAAAATCTGAGTTGCTTCTACTTATTTGTTATTTCAAAATTGGTGCTTTGAATACTTCTGCCAATTTTTTCCCAATGTCCATGTGAAAGAACTTGCCTAACTCTATATGCCTACAGGTGGAATTATTGTATTGTAAGTCACAATTTCCAGTTTCACAGCTTTACAACAATATGTCAGATTTTCTTCCTAAGCAATTCTAATAGAAGCCTTGGGTCAACCTACCAAATATGTAAAACCCATGTTATAGATTTATGTCCCTTCCTATCTCTGTCTGGCATTCCTCTGGCATAAACTAAAGAGTAAGGAATAGCTCCTGAAGAGAGATATTTGAAAATAAAATTAGTTTTCATTTTTATAGACTTATTCCTTCTTACCATATCTCAATTCTGAATACTGGTTTTCAATTATTTCCACAAGAGTCATTTCCAAAGTAATATATGAGAACATCATTATTATTATCGATAATATTATCACCAACAAAAAGTATATTAGCCTTTTTCATGCTATAATAATAATTTAGATAAATGTCATTCTAGTTCACTGAGAAATTTTTGATCTAAAATAGATAAAATTAATGAATATAAATGTGTTTTAAAAACATAAAAAAGCATGAGAGAATAATTCAGTGCAGCAGAAATAAGTCATTTAGTTGTATAAATGCACAGGCTCTCTGAGTTAGATGGACCATTGAAAGTCAACTTCCACCCAAGTATAAAGTTTCTTCCATCATATACTTAAATTTGATCATCCACAGTTCTGCTTCAATAATATTAATAATGATACCCATTATTTCAATTTTCCCTCACCAGAATGTAAACTCCCCATGGGCAGTGCCTCTTACTTGGTTTGTTTGTTTGTCTGTTGTTTGTTTGTTTTGTGTTTACTTATCTTTGGTACCCAGATCAGTGGTTGACACATGGCAGGTGTTCAAAAACCATTTGGTGAATAAATCAAAGATAGAATAATCATTTCTTTCTCTTTAATATACTCTCTAGCCTTAGTTCTGCTTTGTAAAGCAACACGAAACAAACTTCTGATTTGTCTCTTACTATAGTTTTATATAGTTGAAAGTGGTCAACATGTAGTCCTCTGACTTTTGTATCTTATTCTCTCTAGTGCAATTGCAAGACTTCCAAGATCTTTTCCAGATTTCTTAAATGGTACGCTTTTAAGAACTCTCACCAAGTTAGGAATCTTTTAATAAACTGTCTGGTTTTCCAGTGTGTTTTAATGTATAAAGATCATAATTGCCTGACACATGTCAAATAGAGTAAATGGAAAAAAAGCAAAATTCTTCCTCCCATTTCCACTCACATCCATGGAAGCACCTTATGATAATTCTAGCTATTTAATATTTGTGGTCATTTGGCACATTTTGATATTTATATTAATGAAAACTACAAAGTTTATTCACACAGATGGACTGCCACGTGTATAGTAAAAGCATTTAGATCATAAATATGCAAAGGTTTAATTGAGATGGAAAAGCTGGAGAATAATTTAGGCACTTCCTTCTGGGCTAAGGACATAGGAAAGCTTTGAATAGTTTTGAATTTGGAACAATTTCACTGAAGACATGGAAATTTAGTATTTTTCTCAATGAGGTATAGAGCGACAAATGGCAAAACATAGAGACAATCTACTTTGCATTTCATCTTATTTTATTATTTTTTGCAAAGATTTATTTTAAGCCCTGTAAAACAGAAAATTCTTATTTTCACGCCTGCTAGAAAGTATATTTTCCCCTAACCTCTGTATGAAACATTTTTATTGCAATCCTGATGGCAACTTACTGGCACAGTTCTTATAATGTATCAAGTTTGGCCCTATTTGGGGAGCTTTCATTTCCAAAGGACAGGCTTTTCCTTTTCGGATTCACCTTGAAAGTACAGTACCTCTATTTTTATTCCCTGCTGGCATAGCAAATAAGCATAAAGAAATGTTGACTTTGTTAACTTCAGTAAATTGCTTCTTCCTCTCTTCCCAATATCCTTCTTGTTCAATCTATTTTGAAAACTTTACTATCAACTTTACTACAGTCTTGTGACATTTTACAGTGTAAGTCGCAGTCTTTAGCCAAAGTAAAAAGGTACTTATATATTTTAAAGTTGATGTTTTAATGAAACCAATAATCTGAATGTAAATATTTCATTTGTTTAAATCTTTAAAACAATTTTACTTCAAAACAAAAAACAAAGTTTTTAAAATGGTAAGGCATTTCTTTCAGTGAGTAGAAAACTCATATTAACCTAAAGTATATGTTTCACTGATTATTTTGATGAGATATTGGAATAAAGCAAGATATTTGACCTTAAAGAAGTTCTTAGAGGTTGCAGATGAAATAAATTTGCAATGAAGGAAGTCCCAATAACAAGTATTTAATATTGTATATATACTGTTCACTGTTATACAACAATTTGAGGGATATCATTTTGACTTTTTGGTTATGAAGAACAATGAAGAAGGAAACAATTCTATTGAAATGAATATGTAAATTAAAATGTATATTTGTTACATTTGAGATTGAGTATTTTTCAAAGAGATAAACTATTTTGGGAATCCTGCAGATACCCGCTATAAGATAAAACTAATAATTATTTAATAAATACTATGAGAATCACTCTGATAAAAGAGTCTATGCTCCGTCTCATTTAATCTTCAGAAATCTTTCAGTTGTGTACTGTTACCGATCTTTTTTAGGTAAAAATACTGAAGTGCAAAAAACATTGAAGTACAACAAGTCCTATGATTCATGACATAAACCTTGAATTATAATAAAATTAACAAAATAACAGCAACTATAACGAACACAAATAACATTAATGAAACAGTAACTAACAGGTATGGAATGTTTACTATGAGAAAGTACTAAGGTAATTAATTAAAAAAAGATTTTATTGAAGTATACTTGATTTACAATGTTGTGTTAGTTTCTGGTGAACAGCAAAGTGATTCATGTATATATATATATATACATATATATATATATATACACACACATATACATACATATATATTCTTTTAATATTCTTTTCCATTATGATTTATTATAAGATATTAAATACAGTTCCTTGTGTACAATAGGACCTTGTTGTTTATCTATTTTATATATAGTAGTTTGTATCTGCTAATCTCAAACTCCTAATTTATCCTTCCCCCACAACAGGCTAATGATTTTTGATGCATTCTCTCAGTTAGTCCTTGCAATATCTTTTTTAGATGAGGATACCCTGTAGTAGAATCTAAGCCAATTATTTGTGTGCATGTAATTTATTAAGAAAAGAAGTGCTCCCAGTTAAGTGATGGGAGTGTGGAGTGTCATAGGTAGAAAGTGGGACAGGAAAGGTCAATATGCCAAGCAAATGTTCAGTCTAAGGTAAAGTCAACCTGAGCCTGCAGGGGAGAAGAAGGGAATGACAGAAACTCCCAGGCAATTCCAAGTGTGTATAGTGGCTCCAGTCTTGGGGAGAGAGTGGCAGATGCCACTCTATTTGATTATTAAGCCAATAAAAGCAAAAGCACTGAGAAGTTTTTAGATGGGCATATAGAATTGGTAAAAGGATCTGAGGGAATTTAAGCACAGCCAGAAATGTCTGTTATGGGCTAAATTGTGCCCCTCCCCTTCCCCAGTTTATATATTGAAACCATAAAGCCCAGCATGACTTTATTTGTATATAGGGCTTTCAAGGGTTTAATTAATGTTAATTAAAGTGATAAGGTGGGGAATTAATTCAATAGAATTGGTGTCCTTAGATCAGCAGTGCCCAACCTTTTTGGCACCAGGGACTGGTTTCGTGGAAGACAATTTTTCCATGGACCAGGGCGGAGGGGGGAGGGGAGGATGATGGCTCAGGCAGTAATGTGAGTGATGGGGACCAATGGGGAATGGCAGATAAAGCTTCACTGGCTGGACCATCGCTCACCTCCTGCTGTGTGGCCCAGGGGTTGGGGACCCCTGCCTTACATGAAGAGGAAGAGACAACAGGAGTGCGTACACACAGAGGAAAGTCTATGTGAGAACACAGCCAGAAGGTGACCATCTGCAGCCAGAAACGGAGACCTCTGGAGAAAGTAACCTTTCTGGAACCTTGGTCTTGGACTTCCAGCCTCCAAGACTGTGAGAAAGTAAATGTCTCTTGTTTAAGCTATTCAGCCTGGAGTATTGTATTATGGCAGTCCTAGTAGACTAATACAGTCTGTTACCATAACCTAATGATAGGTATTATTATTATCATTAATTTATACTTGAAAAAAATTAATGCTTAGAGTTTACCCACATCAAGTCATTTGATCAAGAAACAAATAAAAGAACATAAAACCAGTATCATGGGAGATAAACACAGTATCATAATCTACACTAACTTAAAGATTATTTTATAAATATTTAGCTTTTTCAGTATACATTTTGCTCCTATTTTGAATTTTAGTATTTATCATTACTGTTCTTAAAAGTATCATTCAATACTTTAAGCCCTGTCACCTATAATATTTATTTTTCAAAAATGATGATAGAGTGGAATTAGTAATGTTAACAAGGGTACCTGCAGAAAGCACTATGCTGCAAAGATGGCTACTATTATGAAAGATGACCACAATCAAGAAAGTCAGTAATCCTGTTATGAAACATGGTACCCTTCTTTTTCAGCCATCTGCCCCACTTACAGTGGCATGGGGCATAGGAAACTGCTATCTTACAATGTGACTTTAAGGCACACTGAATGGAGTATGGTGAGTTCACCCAAGGTGGTCAGTGTCAGGGTTAGAATAATAAAAATTATTGTAACTGGAATAATTGTTCAACTGGAAAAAGTAGTTCTAAGAGAAAGAGACCACAATTCAGACTTTGCAGGCATGCAGAGAAATTTAAAGAAAAAAAAAAAAAAAGGAGAAAAGAAGGGAAGAGAGGTAAAAAAAAAAAAAGGGGTGGGGGAGAGGAAGAGAAGAGGAAAAAAAGAAAAGAAAAAAATGATGGGAAAAAAGGAAAGAAAAGAGAGGAAGGGATAGAGGAAGAAAGGATGTAAAATTCAAACATTGTATACCATGATTTCTGACTAGAAACTTGTTTTTATGAGTATCTCTGCTTAAAATCATAATATCAAAATTCCAGTTCAAATAGTATATTTATTTAGTGAGTTTGGAGGCTAAAATTTCATTCTTTAAAAAGAAAGAATCATTAAAAACATGAACATTTTAAAGATCACTTTTGGCAAAAAGTTATTAACTGAACAGTCACTATGTGAAGTAAGCCTGTAACTAAATTTTAATTTATCTTATTTATTCCTTTAAAATGGCATTTTCAAAAAATATTATTATAATCATTTTAGGCACTATCTATAAAGAAATTAATCCTTATACTTCCTCTCTTCTTCCCTCCTCTTGCTTCATAGATTTTTTTTTTACATTATCAATGTATATTACATTTGCATCCTCTTACATGAATTAAATGTTCATGGTTCCTTAACTATGATTATGAAGATAAATGTATTACTTGCCCATTGCACGGTATTCTCTGGGGGAAAAAAGTGCTATTATAAAATTTTATCCTGAGTTTCTAAGAATGCCATCTACTTTCCCTCTATTAATGTCTTTAATAATGTTGTTTTTGTTGTCTGAGATTCCAATTCTTCCAGCATAATTTTCCCCTGTAGAAATTTTATCTCATCTCTCAAACTCCAACCTAATTCAAACTCTTCCATGAAGTGTAATTCCAGTTAGAATTTGTCTCTGCATAATAAGAACTCTCCTAAACTTTGTTCCAAACTTAACCTATGATTGTGTGGTTCTTTCTCAATTTTTAAACATTTTGTTATGTTAATCTCTATTTGTACATCTGAAGCTTCTTGAGGACATCTATTTACTTACCACATTATAGAATGTTTTCTTGAAAAATAAAAGTGATTACAAACATTTGTGAAGTGAAGTGAGAGGGAGGAAAGAAGGAAAGGAAAGAATGTTAAGGAGAGGGAATGAAAAAAGAAAACAAATAAGAAAGGGAGGAAAGGAGGGAGGGCCAGACAAGGGAAGAAAAGAAGGAAGAAAGAGGAGAAACCTGTGCCAGAGGGTTGAGAGGAGAGGGGAGAAAAGAGAAGGAAAGAGAACATTACTAACATCATTAAAATTGTGATTGAGAAGATACGTTAATGGATGTATTTCTAATGTATCTCCCTACTATAACTGATGAACCTGGAGGGCGGGGGGACTTATAACTTGCTATGACTTCATATAAGCAAGTGATCATTATCAAAACATACATTCTTTTTATATTCCCTTTTCTTTCTAGAAGGCTTTTTTATTTTCCTGATTATTTTCTCTTATGACACAGTTTTTTTTTTTTTTTTCAAATGAAGTAAAAGTAATTCCCACCCCACATCACTGAACTATCATTCCAGATATTTATCTTGGAATTTGTATTATGATAATAGCCTCAACAACCACATATTTGTATGAACTGCATTATTTCAGAAAAAAAAACATTGTCTATAAGCAAATGACTATTTCAGATATATGAAAATTTATTGATAACCAGTGATTTTTCTATTTCCATCTAAATAATTGTATATATACATATATATATTTATACATTATTTATATATACATATAAATATACATCATATATATATAAAATGCAGTCAAAAGAGTAAAACTAAAAATGGCTAAGTGTTAGCAAACAGTGGTACATGTGTCAAGAACAGGAAGGGGAATATGATGTCTTTTCCTTCAATCTCTATCTAAGGGTTGGCCACAGATACACCAGTATGATCACTTCCAGCCAACTTTCCTTCTCTATCTCAAATTCTGTCATGAGGACATCATGGATGGCATTGGAGCAACTGAGCAATCACTGATACGATCTACAGTAGTAGAATGTTTCACACTCCCTGCTTTCTTCCCATATATCTCTCTTTAAAAACAAAAATATAGGAATATATAGCTAATGATCATCTTCTATCATTGAGATGCAATTTTACATAATGATTATAGCCAATATTATAAAAAAAGAGAATAAATCAACCAAGGTGTGGTCCATATATTTTATGCAAGATGATCTAACATTCATTAAGGAAATATTTCCCAATTTTTGATAACCCACATACCACATTAATAATCTTCTGACAAATCTTTATACTGACTCTTTTAATTAACTCACTTTTTAAACTTAAATTACTCATTTATAGGTCACTGATGGTAAGTGAGCTAATATTTGTAAAGCTCTTAAAACTATGCTTGACAATGTTATGGTTGATTATCAATAATCAACAAACACATGAAGTGTCCCCAAAATAATATTAGAAAGAACAACCAATTTTGAGCCAGAGATCTAGTCTCAGTTAAAAGTGAATTTTTGAGGTGATAAAGACACATTAATACCAAACTGGCTTTCCTTTTATGTAATTGTGATGCTGGATACAAATTTAAATAGCCTTACCTTGCAATTGTGAAAAGTTAATAAACAGAAATCTCAATTAAATAGAGTTAAGAGACCAGAAAGGGGAGAGCTCTCACACCTTGGGAAGATAGCAGAGCCCAATAAGAAGACTCATCTTTCCTGGCAAGGACTCAGCCAATGGAAAGCCATGGACTGTTTGTTTACTACAGCCCTCCCAACTTCCTTATCCTCTCTATAAAAGCAGTCTCCCTCCCTTGTTGTGTAGGGACTTGCATGTTACTGGCCATGGTTGCATTCCCTGAATTGCAATTCTCTGATGATCCTGAACAAACCGATTTTTCTAGAGAAATATCTGGCAGTCTATTTGTTTCAGGTCAACACAATACATGAATCAATGCTATTTAATTTGGGGTGTGCAAATAATAGTCTCCGTGGACTTAGGAAAATATTGCTTGAAAGGCTAATTTGGACATGCTTCAGAATGTCTGCAAACCTTCTGAAGTCGAGTTATATATATTGATGTCCATATGTCCACAGTTTGTTGTTGCTGTTTTTTTCCATATTCTTTTCCCATATGCTCAGCAGGGTTTTTGACCCAACAAAGATTAAGAACTGCCTTACATAAATAAATATTAGAAGCCAAAGATAATTAGATAATTTAATTTATCTCCAGAACAGGGGAAATTTTGTAATGAAAATCAACCAATCTGGACTTTCAAAAAGATATAAAATATCTAATTGAGAACAGATCATTAATTACAGTATAAGAGCATACTGATTAACTACATAAAGTTATGGAATGAACCAGGAAGGGTTTCAAGTCTTGGCTTGATCACATACAAGCTCTCACTATGGCCATGGTCCTGAACTCTCTAAGTCTCAGTTTAATTATCTGCTTTTAATAGATTATTGTCAGTATTAAATGGAATTTAAAAATATAAGAAAGTCAGAGCACCCCAGGCAGTGTCTAGTGCATATCAAGCATACTATTATAAAAGTGGTAGCTATTAAGTCCTTATGATATTGATTTATAATAAACAATAGATATTTGATCTTTGTCCATTTTTCTGGCACAAAGCTCCTGAAACACTTGGAATTTCTTCAGTTTTGAGAAAGTTAAAGATATCCTTTGTTATGTTAATGAGTTGACAATTGGTATGGCCCTAGGTCATCTAAGGTTGTGGGGTGGTTACCAGAGGAACCAACCATGTGATTAGAGGGTTGGAACTTTCAGTCCTATTCCCTTGATCTCTGGGGAGGGAGAGGGCTGGAGGTTGAATCAATTGCCAATGGCCAATGATTTAGCCAATTATGCCTATGTAATGAAGCTTCCATAAATCCCCAAAAGGACAGCGTTCAGAGAGCTTCTGGGTTGGTGAACACAGGGAAGTGCCAGGAGAGTGGTGAGCCTGGAGTGGGCATGGAAGTTCTGCACCTTTTCTTTATGCCTTGTCCTGTGCGTCTCTTCCAGCTGGCTGTTCCTAAATTATACCTTTTTACAGTAAATCGATAATCTAGTAAGTAAATTTTTTATCTGAGTTCAGTGGGTCAGTCTAGCAAGTTAATAGAACTTGAGAAGGGGATCTTGGGAACCCCTGATTTATAGCCAGTGTCTCAGTACAGCTACCAGTCTGGATTGTGCCTGACATCTCTAATCCAAGGAGGAGGTCATGGGAACCTCCAATCTGTAGCTGGTTAGTCAGAAGCTCAGGGAAAAATCTGGGTTTGTGACTGGCATCTGAAGTAGGGGAGGACAGACTTATAGGACTGAACCCTTAGCCTGTGGAATCTGATGCTATCTCCAGGAACATAGTGTCAGAATTGAGTTGACTTGTCCGCCTGTTGGTGTGGGGAACCCCCCTCCCCAGTGGAATTGGTACCAGAACCCATTTAGTCCTGCTCAACATTACACACTGGATTCACATAATTACAGGGTAGAATGAAGTAGAAAATGGAAAGAAGAAAAAAGGAGGTAACATAAGTAAAGGAGGCCTGCTGTGAACTGCAGCCAACTGAAACAGGGTTTCATTTGTAAGTCAGTATGACTCAGAGAGGTGGTTCCCAACACCGGTGGAACACTCCTTCTAGAAGAGCATATCAGTGTCATCTGGTAAACAGTCAGATGTTTTGTTCTGCGTATGATTGTTAAACATATTAAAAATAGAGGTTTAGTGTTCTAGTTTTAGAAAATGACATTGAAAGCAGGTTGATAGATAAGTTGTGCATATTTAAGCTCAGTATTGCTGTGCAAAGAAATATATAAGAATGTTTCTTTCCTACAGAAAAATGGGGAAGAGAAGGCAGACTGATGGATTATGAAGTTAAACAGACACTGATTGAGCCAGTAGTAGATCCGGGCTCTGTACTAATTGAAATTTGGAGCATAAAATACAATCTCTTTCCTTAAAGTTCTCTTTCTCCTGAGGGAAAACTAAGGGGAAACAGATAACTTGTTTATTATAGTGGTTGTGCTATGAGCAAAGAATGTGCAGAAGGGAAAGGGATAGGCACATTCTCTTCCTCTCATCTGGCTTTACATTTCTTCACTTTACATTTCTTTATTATATTTTATACATTTATTTGTTTCTCATGACCACCCCCTCAACACACACACACACACACACACACACACACACACACTAAATTGTAATCTCTATGAGATCATGGACTTGATATGCTATCTTCCTAGAGGATAGAACAGAGTGTGGCATATAGGACACTCAATAAATATGAAAGGAGCCCATGTGAGCAGTATTTTAAAAATATTTTATTTCTTTTAATGTAATTAGTCAATTAACAATTTTATTTACTGTAACTCATTATTGTTAGCATAAAACTCTTCTTTCTCACTCTTGCATTTTCCTTTTACATTAGCTTAAGCTCATATTGGTTTAAACCTAATTATTTTAACACACATGACTTTTCTCTGACACTTTATCCATTCCATATCCGGTAAGATCGTTGGAAGTATCAGACTGAAATTTAGTAAGAGTGAACTTGGCATGTTGGGATCCTTTAGTAGTTCCTATTTCTAAAAAATGGTGCAAAAATAGCTCCTGGCTTTGCAATTGTTAATATCGCTCTTCCATGAAGAGACAGTCTATTTTCCCTCTCCCTGCATCTTGTCTCATTCTATGACTATTTTAATCAAAAAATATGGTGAAAATATCATTCTAGAACTTCAAATTTCAGGCATTAAGCAAGCCTAGTACCTTCTATTTTTGTCTACTGGAGGAAGTAAGCTACCAGCTAAGGAGTCTGGCTAAACTGAGATTTCCACACTGGGAGGAAAATAAAACTAGCTACACAGAGAGATTGTGCAGGAAGAGAGTCAAATGCTATCCAGCCCCCATTATTTCAGCCAGTCCAGCTAGGATTCAGACATGTTAGGGAAGAAGCCATCCTGGATGTTATAGTTCCAGCAGATGCCATTTGGATCTGAGACAATTTTTCTCCATTGAGCTCCATCCTAATTGAAGATATATGCAGCAATGGATAATGAAAGCAGCTCTACTCCATATTTTTTTTTTTCAGTACTATTTACTCACAAGGAACAAGCATTCTATTCTTCTCTTTCAAGAAGAACATCTGACTCTGTTAATTGGAGTGGCGTGAATGTCTGCCATGTTCTGGCACTGACCTGATAGGGTAGATTTTCATGATGAATTTGGGAATGCATTTAGCAAGCCCGTTTCTTTCCATTAGGCTCCTTTGTCTAGTTAGCCTTTAAATATTAATAAAGATGATATTTTGGCCTCCGTTTGTGATTCTCTTTTTTTCCCCTTATTTCTCCATAGTTTAGAATGTATGAAAGAACTGTGTTAATTGTTGGCCTATCTCACCCCCACCCCCATATTTTGGAACACACTTTTTGTCACCTTGCTTTTTTGGCCTCTGTTCCCTATCTTTAAAGTAACAGACCATCATCATTAAAGTTCCAAGGTTCCATTAAGCTTTCACTTAGAATTAAATCACTGATAAAAAATACACCATATTAAATGCATATACTTTTAAGCAAAAGTATGTATTCCTGGGAATGAGAGGGCAAACTAATTTAGTTTGTATTAGTCTGCTGAGGTGGCCATAACAAAATACTACAGACCAGGTGGCTTCAACAACAAAAATTCATTTTCTCACAGTCTGGAGGCTACAAGTCCAAGATCAAGGTGTCAGCAGGTTTGGTTTGTCCTGAGGCCGTTCTCCTTGGCTTGCAGACATCCATCTTCCCACTGTCTTTTTCTCTGTTTATACCCATCCCTGGTGTCTCTTCCTCATCTTATAAGGACACCAGTGGATAAGGGCTCCACCCTAAAGGTCTCATTTTAACTTTATCACAACTCTAAATAACTTATCTCCGCATATGGTTACCTTCAGAGGCACTTGGGTTAGGAGCTCACCATATGAATTGTGGCGGGAGGCCACGATTCAGCCCATAACAAAGTTCAACCTGGGTTTCTTGCAGCTCAGGCCTATGGAGATGCCTTCCAGGCATATCACATTAGAAAACACAAGGAAGGGAATTGTCAAATCACACTTACAGAAATCATAGTTCTTCTCACTTTACTGATAATTCAAAGACAGGGGCAAAATCAAGGCATGCATAAAATAGAAAAATCTGAGATTGTCAGCGCAACTCTGCTGGTCTTCTAGCATCGGGTTACATTCTGGTTAAGTTTTAACATTTCCATGAAAGTGATACTGCTAGCACAAAGGAAAGCATTTTCTGTATAAAACAACTCCATTGTTACACCCCGTTAGTTCTAGAACTGTTATGATAGTCTCTAGTATTTCTAGCTAGAATCCATAAACAGAAGATTTACATTTAATAAGCAAAGTAGCTTGACCAGGTATATCCCATTAAAGGAAGTCCATAGATAAGAACTCCCTCTGCTGGTAAGTATAATTAATGTGTTTGCCATGATATCTTGTTAAAAAAGTTTACAAGGGGATTTGAATGGATCATGTTTTTTTTTTGGCCTGGGCATAAAAGGGAGAAAGTGGGTTGCAGGCCTGCTTGTAACCCATATTTTCTCATCTCCAAATTCCTGTGAGTTATGATATCTTTTAGTTTAGAGATGTTTCCATAAACCTTTCATGTAATTACTGGTCTCCCCAGGCTACACTGTTGTTTCTGAAGGATTCAATATTCGATTGCTCATCTTTACTCTGTTTTTACAAAGAATTTTTTAAAGCCCTCTAAATATTATAATTTAACATTGAACTTGATACCCATTCATTGTTTATTTTGTTCAGGTCTAGCACTACCATTTGAATTTTTGTTTTAACAATATCAAACAAACTCTCCCCAGGTCAGAAGAAAGTGAGACCACCAAAGAAAAGCAATATTTGTTTCAAAAGAGGGGAAGGCACCACGATGTGGCTGAGAGAATTTACAGTGTGATGCATTAACCTGCGTTGCTCAGAAGTGTCCCTTTGACAGTATTTACTGGTCCTCAGTGGCTAAGGACATATGTTAACTCTCAGACATGGGAAAATATAGACATGAGTAGCTTGCCAACTATGCAGGTATATATTCAGGTGAATATTTAGGAGACAAGAGCATTATATTATAAATGCTGTTATGCACCAAACAGAAAATTGTTAAAAAGAAGCAATTATGTGACCTATGCATTTATAAGTAGATACTAATACGAATGTTTAAAAAAATTTTTCTTTAACTTGTTAGAGAGGCCCGATATAAACATTTTTCTTTGTATAAATTACAAACCTATCATTAGAATGCATTTATATGCTATTTTCACTTATGTTTAGAAACCAACATAACTGATGTAAGTTAATGAGAACAGTTGGTAAGCAAGGCTAAAGAAAACTATCAATGATTGAATAAACAAATAGCTGATTTGAAACAACAAAAAAAAGACACATGATTCCATAATAATTTACATATTTCAAGCTGAAATAAGGAGTGCAAGTAATATGGAAAAAAATTCACCAAATAGGCAGGTGTTTTCTAGACTTGGGCACATGTCAGGGTTCGAATAAACTGAATATGCCTAGTACATGCCCTCCAACAGATCACAGCCTAATGGATGAGACAGATTTCAACAAAATAGTTATATAAATATTTATTTCATTACAATTGTACAAACTATAATTTAAAAAGTGTGAAATCAAAACACATACCAGGCAATTTATATATTAATATGTGTTCCCAGATCTCAATCCTCTATTATCTCGAGTAATGATAATTCAATTGACAACAGGAAAAGCCTGTAGGAAAAAGATAATTTGAGAAAATGGAAGTGTGAGAACAAGATATGAAAGGTATCAAAGATATTTAAGTTACTTTATGAGTTCTACCTACAAGTTTTCCATATTGACTCAAACTTGAGAATGCATAGCCATTGCACAGGAGACGAGGTGTATATGGATATGGCACAAATAATCAGAAGAGTTCTGAGAACACAGCAGGATCTGCAGCCTGAGGACAGTCATTTCCATAAAAAGCAGGCTGGGAGAATAGTATTGAACTGACAGATAAATATAAATGTTAATGGGAAAGGCAAGGTTTTCTTTGTTTGGGAAACATGCTGAATTTATTCAATAAAGAAACAATAAACTTGAGATTTTCGAAAATTATTGACACATTGTCACAAAAATAATCCAAGCATATACTCTTTCTTGAATGCTTACTACCTGTCATGTGCTAAGTATACATTTACTTCTTAGAATAACCTCTTTAGTTCAGAATTTTTTGCATTTTTAACGATGAGGAAATTGGGGCTTAGAGAAGATGTACATAAACTTTTGAGTGTCCTAGTTTCGTCATCTATAAAATTAGGCATTGATAGGTAGGGTTCTTCAACCTCTAACATACTACGTTAAACAAAAATTATAGAGTAAAACTATGAGGTATGAATTGTGAAAGGGATAGAGTTTATTCCCTTAAAACTCTGGATTAAAACCTAAGAAAGTTATCAACCAGCAGGAGAACAGGCAACAAAACTTAAAAACATTCACAGCAAAAAGTTCATTTGACAATTACTCCATAAGGTGCTCAATTATTTTTCCCCAGAAATGAGGCTGAGGTCAAAAAAGTTTAGCTTCTGAGAAGACTCTTGAAAAAAATATAACATGGTGTGATAAGTACATTTAATAATGGAATTACAGAAGTGATGCTGAGGTGTCTCAGGAGAGCAGAATTTATACCATTTAGATGAGGAAGATAGCAAGGAGTTGGCTAAAGAACAAGTTAAATGCCTATCTGGACAAGAAGAATGAATAAAAAAGAAATCAATGAACAAAATTAAGATCCATCACTTTAGGATTTCACTGTTATCACCCTGAGGTTCTTTAGAATATTTAAAAATTTTTATTGAGGGAATTCAGGAAATTATAATACTCTAGCACGATTTAGTTTACCTGACTGAAATTCTGTGATAACAATAGGCCCCACTATGATACTGATGGAGGGATAAAAGATATATAAGGGGTATTTTTGGGGATTTCTGAAAAATTATACTTTTCTGTCATTTGGTTCCTGAACAAAGGACTACAGGAAAATATTTGAAATTATTAACTAAAATCAGCCCTTACTTTTATGCTTCTTTCTTTATTTGCACGCCAATATTTTCTTCAGGGAAAATAAAATATTTTAGATTTTCTTCTTTTGATAGCATCTGAATTCATACAGCCAGAATTGCAAGAGTTTGATAGATCAATAAGTCTTATAATGCCAAAATTCCCTTGGGGGTGAGGTAAAAAAAAACACTTTGGTTCCTTGACCATCCATTCAAAAAAAGATACGTCACAGTAAAATAGTTTCCTTTTAGGTGAACAGCATATATGTTTTTTATTTCTCCATATATTCTACTCTGGAAGAGTAAAATGCACTGGCCTACATATCAGTTTGTATAGAGATAGTTAACATTTCTGTTGACACCTGTGAGCAGAAGCATCAGTTCAGTTACATTAACTCTATGAAGAATTAATTGAAAATCACAGTGACAAGCTAATATCTAAATTATGTGAGAGTGGGGCCCATAGAAAGGAAAATATATGAATTTCACTGTCCCAAGTGAATGGCGATTCTGTTTATTATCTTACATACCAGCTGTCAGCAGCCTGTGATGTGGAACAAGTTTAGATTATTGCTGACATTTGGAAAAATAAAATGAATTTGAATGAGCTTGAACAAGTTAAGCAATATGGCATCTTGAAGGTGCTGAGCAGAAATTATTTGTTGATATAATAAAACAAATATTGCAGAAATTTTTTTTAGTTCCTGCTTTTTTGTTTAGGTTTATCTCTGGATAATTAGAATAGCTTGGATGACTTTGACATCAAAATACTGAATAAAATATATTAATATTCTTAATGTGGCTTTAATATAGGGAAAAGTGTCTAATGGTGTGCATGAAATCTCCACTGGGTAAAGCTGAGTTAAACTGATATTTTTCACTGGGTACTCTGTATTCTGTATCTTGATTTATTATTTAAAAATAAAAATATAATTTTCACTAGAGAAAATATTAAGAAAGTCTTCTGAGAGAGATGCTAATTAAGGTTGGGAATATAGTCATTTTTGCTACATGCAAAACAATCTAAATATAACTGTTTAAGATATAATAAACAACTGTATATGTTTGTTTCTTTGGTGTTTGGGAAATATATTTGAATGAAATACTCCTGCTGTCTAAGAGCATCAGGTTTGTAAGGACAACAGGTCTTCCAAATATTAGATAAACACTTTGTAGCCTAATTCTTTTTTTTTAAATAAATTTATTTATTTATTTATTTTTGGCTGTGTTGGGTCTTCGTTTCTGTGCGAGGGCTTTCTCCAGTTGCGGCAAGTGGGGACCGCTCTTCATCGCGGTGCGCGGGCCTCTCACTATCGCGGCCTCTCTTGTTGCGGAGCACAGGCTCCAGACGCGCAGGCTCAGTAGTTGTGGCTCACGGGCTTAGTCCTCCGCGGCATGTGGGATCTTCCCATACCAGGGGTCGAACCCGTGTCCCCTGCATTGGCAGGCAGATTCCCAACCACTGTGCCACCAGGGAAGTCCCCTATAGCCTAATTCTTAATTTTAGATGTTGTAACTGTTTATCTTAAGGGTGTTTCAATAAATCTTTCCTTAGATACTAGGAAATTGTCTAGATGAATAAGTTAAGGTCATTCAAAAGCCTGAAAAGCAAAGTGATGGTGAGGTTATAGCATAGGTGTTCAGCAGGGGAGAGGTTGTGCAATAGGTGATTAAGTGGTAAACTCTAATTCCTTGTCCTTTTCCTCTAGAAGAGATTCTAGTATTTATTTGTGCCACTTTCCATAATGAAAATCAATGTTAAATATTTGCCATCAGCGAAGTTTCTGTAAGTTGTATGATTGTTAAAATGTCAGTGAGCATTTTACCAGATAGAATCTTTAGATTCGGAAAGCCAGTCATTATTCATCTTAATGAAATTCCTTTCCAAATTTTCCCCTTACCCCATAACCTAACATCTGTAGACTATTGAGTTGTGTATTACAGACATTCAATAAGTGATAATTATTCCAAAAATAAAAACATTTATTAACTATACAATTTAAATGTGTTATTCTGTAGGAAAAAAAAAAAAAAGCTCCATATGTATTGCCTAGAATCAATAACGATTGATAGGTGAGAAGTGTGAGTCTGGAAAATGGAAGGGAAACTATTTTAGCCAAAGGACCACTCAAGTCACACTGCATAGAAGTTTGCATTGGAGACAAATGCTTTGGACACCCCAACATTCTGCAGAATATTAAGTTCTAAATTTCATGAATGGATAGAATAGGCACATTACATTTACTGAATACCTGTTTACCAAAAGTATTGAAGCTGTTTTGAGAGCTTACTATATGTCAAGCAATGTTCAAAGCACTTTAGATATATTCAAGTATTTACTTCCTCACATCAGTACGACTAGGCAGATACTATGATTTTCACTTTCTATAGAAGACACTTAGGCACAGACTAAAGTACTTGCCTAAGGTTAACAAATTGCAAATCCAGGATTTGAACTCAGGCAGATGGCACCAGATCCTATACTCTTAACCAACAGTCAAGTTGTTTCTCATTTGTTCATAGTTTCATGATGTGATATGCAGTTTAAAGAAAGCAATTGATTTTCTTCATTGTTATTTCTTATTTAATTATTGTTATTTCTTTTTATTGAGGTATAATAACACGGACTTCCATGCAGTAAAGGTGCTCATCTTAAATATACAGCTCAATAAAATTTTACATATGTATATACCCATGTAACTACCATGAAGATGACAAAACATTTTCCACACTCCAGAAAGTTCCTTTGTACCTCCTTGCTTTTTAGTACATTGGTACAAGCATGACCATTTTTCTGATTTTAATCACACATAGATTAGTTTGCTTGCTTTTGAGCATCATATAAATGGTATTTTCTGCTATGTACTCTCTCTTTCTATTGACTTATTTTCTCAGGGTGTCCATGAGATACATCTATGTTGTGTTGTGTATCAGTAGTTTTTTTTTTTTTTTCATTTTGTGTAATTTCCTTTCCTTGAATGTAGAAGAAGCTGACAATTTGCTTTATTTTAAGTATAATATACATATTTTTAAAAGCAGGTTCATGTTTACAGAAAAATTGAGCAGGAAACACACAGAATCGCCATATGCTCCCTCTCCTTCTTCCCTCACTTTTCCCTGTTGCTAACATCTTGCCTTAGTAGCATTCAATTGTTAGAACTGATGAACCAATACATTATTATTAACTAACATAGTTTATATTCAGGTTTGCTCTCCGTGTTGTACAGTACTATGAGTTTTGACAATTGTTTAATATTATGTATACACCATTGCATTATCATACAGAATAGTTTCACTGCCTTCAAAATCCCCTGTTATACCTATTCATCCCCACCCTCAACCCTACCCCAAACCTTGAAAACCACTGATTTTTTTTACTGTCTCCATAGTATGGCTTTTTCCAGAATGTAGTATAGTTGGAATCATACAGTATGCAGACTTTTCAGACTGACTTCACTCAGCAATATGCATTTAAGGTTTTTTTTTTCTGTGCATTTTCATGGATTTATATGGTAGATCATTTACTGAATATTAGTCCATTATACACATACAAACATACATATACATATATAGCTTTCCCTTCTTGAAATGTCTCCAGTTTTGGTATCAGGGAAATGTTGTCTTCATAGAATGATTTAGGAAGTGCATCCTTGCTTTTATTTTCTGGAACTTATAGTATCATTTCTTCCTTAAATATTTAATAGAATTCAGTGGATCCATCTGGGTTTTGTGCTTTTTTCCTGATACTTTCTATTTTAGAAGGTATTATTTATTGTTTTAATTTCTTTAATAGATATAGGCTTATTCAAATTACTCATTTCTTATGTGAATTTTGGTAGATTGTATCTTTCAAGGAATTGGTTCATTTCATCTATGTTATCAAATTGTGAGCATAGAATTATTCGTAATATTTTTATTATGTCTTAATGTTCATTGAATCAATGAATTTAATGTTCAGTGACTGCTATTTTTTCTTAGTTTTCCTGACTAGGAGGTTTAACAATTTTATTGCTCTTTTCAAACAAACAGCTTTGGTTTCATTGATTTTCTCTATTGCTTTCCTGTCTTCAATTTCATTAATTTCTGCTCCTTTATTATTTCTTTTATTCTGCTTATTTGAATTTAATTTGCTCTTATTTTTCTAGTTACCTTAGGTAGACACTTAAATTATTGATTTGAGATCCTTTTTCTTTTTTAATATATGAAGTCAATACTGTAAATTTTCCTGTAATCACTGATCTTACTGCATCTGCCAAGTTTTGATAAGTTGTATTTACATTTTCATTTATTTCAAAACATTTAGAATTGCTCTCAGTATTTCTTTTTTGACTCATGTGTTCTTTAGAAGTTTGTTATTTAATATCCAAATATTTGGAGATTTTTCCATCTATCTTTCTGTTATTGTTTTCTAGTATAATTTCTGTTATTGTTTTCTAGTATAATTTTTCTAGTATAATTTTATGTGTTTTGAGGGCATGATCTGTATAATGTTTATTCTTTTAAATTAAATAAGGCACATTTTATAGCCTTAGTGAATGTTCCATGCGAGCTTGAGAAGAATGTGCATTCTGCTGTTGTTGGATGAAATATTCTATAAATGCCAATTAAATGCAGTTGATTTATGATGCTATTCAGTTCAACTATGCTTTATGATTTTCTACCTGTTGGATCTGTCAATTACTAATAGAGAGGACTTAACATCTCCAACCGTAATAGTGGATTCACCTATTTCTCCTGCAGTTCCATAATTTTCCTCTCAGAATCTGCCAACCATGCTCTCAACCACACTGCTTTCCTACCTCTTAATTAGATTTCTTATTAATCCATTAGATTTATTTGTGGTATCCTAAATAATGTAGTCAATGAAGAGTTTGAGCCTACATTCGTCCCTTTACTTCCCTATGTATTCTTAAAACAATCTCCAATCATAAGGCTGAGATTCTCAAACGTAATATATGAATCCCATTTCAGTTTAAAAATAAATAAAAAGACAAAGAAATCACCCAGGATTAATGAGTACTTAATTGAATGATTCATATTGATAGTTTCAAAATTACGTAAATAAAAGAATAGAATTTTAAAAACAAAACAGATTAAATACAAAGGAAGAAAGACTGTTTGCATTAATTGTCCAAGTTTTTAATCCCACCCCTATCTACACTCTGCCATGTGACTATTTAGTTCCTCTCAAAGAAGAGAAACCTGGCTTTGTTTCTGTCAGTAAAATATCACAGAAGTGACAGTGTGACAGTTCTGAATACAGGCCTCAAAATGACTCATGTATTTCCATTTAGTTGCTCTGGTACCTCTGCCCTTTGAAAAGAATCTGTTCTAATCTACTGTATGAATACAGAGAAATATGGAGCTGAGCAAATGTGCTCCAGCCAAGACAGTGCCTGTGCCCCCAACTCCCTTCCCCTGGAAACCACCATTTGACTTTCTATATTTATGAGTTTGGCCTTTTAAGATTTCACACATAAGTATATCATACATACTTGTCTTTCTCTGTCTGATATGACTTAGAGATCTAATGCACGATACAGTAAATACAGAAAACAATATTGTATTATAATCATCAAACTTGCTAAGAGACTAAACTTATTGATTCCGACCTCTAAAAAGAAAGGATAATTATGTAACGTGTTATTGTTGCTAATTATCTCTACAATGGCAATCATATTACAATATATAAATGTCTCAAATATGTTGTACACCTTAAATTCACACAATGTTATATGTCATTTATATTTCAGTTTTAAAAAAAGAAATAACTCTCAGCTGAAACACAGATCTGTAGAATCATGATCTCAATAAATGTATATGTTATAGCCCACCTTACTTTTGGATGATTAATTTTGTAGCAGTATCATGGCAATGTTTGAAACAGATATTGATACCTAGAATTAGACTGCTGCCATGTAAATGAAACCTAAAATACATGGCTTCAGGGACAGGGCAGTGAGTGAGCAAAGGCTGAGAAAATGGATGAAGACATACAGGAGACTGAAAACTGGAAAACTGGTCAAACAATTGATAATTTATTCTGGCAATAAACTTGGAAGTTAGAAATTTTACCTAATAACTTGCGATGATGTGATATTGAAACTAAAACATCAATGTTAAGTTTAAGAGAAATATTTAAAATTAGGTTTGGCTCCATATTTATCTCTTTATGGATTTTGATTCTAACAACAGAAATGCAAAGAAAAATATTTAAATAAATATGTACAAAATGCATTAATAGTTTTAACCATTTATTTGGTAAGATAATCGGACCCCAAACTTTAAAAAAAGTGACAGTGTAGAATACTAAAATGACAATTTTGGTGAGGTTTTATTTGATAATCTTAAAATGCTCTCCTGTTTTATTTTGCAATAATCTACAATTCTAGTGTTATTCATATCTGTATTAAACAGCTACTCATTCCAATTTTTGCTGAACTCTGAAAAAATAATTTTTTCATTACACATTTATTATTGATCAACTGTGCAGTACTGATTGTTGTGAGTAAGTAATTACAAAGATGGAACCATTTTCGACTGGTAATATTGAACTCACCTCTTTGGAACAGATCCTCTATCTGACAGACCAAAGTAGAGTGTGCCATCTGATGACTCATGAATCATACAACTCTTGTCCATTCAATTTATAATACCTTTTCTATTGCAAACTTGTTATCATTTGATTGTCATTTTGCTGGAACACAATCATTTACTAAAATAAATTAAAATGTTTGCATCAACATCATTGTGCTGTGATAGACAAATTGGCACTAATAATTACCTCCCACCATATCCTGTGTTTTATAAATTCTCATTCACTACTAGGGAGGCTGAGTGCACATCCATGACCCTTGGCTTTGGTCTTGGCTATCTAAGTAGCTTTGAACAGCGGGACATTAGTGGAGATAATATAAGCAGTCTTAAAAGAAGCTTTTTACGTATGGATACCAAGGGGGAAAGGGAGGGTGGTATGAATTGGGAGATTGGGATGGGCATAATATACACTACTATGTATAAAATAGATAACTAATGTGAACTTCCTGTATAGCACAGGGAACTCTACTTGGTGCTCTGTGGTGACTTAAATGGGAAGGAAATCCAAAAAAGAGGGGATATATGTATATGTATGGCTGATTCACTTTGCTGTACAGCAGTGTAAAGTAATTATACTCCAACAAAACAGATAAATAAGTAAATAAATAGATAAATAAAATAACATCTCAACACACATACACAAAGTAAAATGGTAAATAAAAAAATATAAAAAGAAGCTTTTTAATATTGGACTTGCCCCATTATGCTTCTGAATTGCATTCATCAGCAGATGCCCCTTTACCTTCGAACCCAGAATGAGCACAAGTGGAACAAATCTGTGCTAGCTGACCCACCAACATGTGAGAAATATATGCTTAATTTTGAATTCCACTTTGAGTTATTATGGCATAATTCTTTGCTACACACCAATAGTTTATTGATATAAGCCAGACAATCCAGAATGTACTTAAATTAGTTGTTGTAGCTTGTCATCAAAATGAAAAGCTTGAATTAAAAAACAATACGTTAGAGTGTAGAGTTGCCCAAAGCATAAGTTTAGACATCCCTGATCGTTGGGGGGGTAGCAATTTACAAATGTCAGGGTGAGCATTCCTGATTTAAGTTCATCTGAGTATATTTTCAGATTTTATACCTTGGAAGGGTTTATGAAACAATGTGCTGGTGTTGGGGAAAGAGTCTTGTACTGAATGGATGGATGGATGAAAGGTACTAATGAACCACTGTGGCTATTTTTTCTGTTAACCAGAGGACACTCTAAAGATGAAAAATTCACTGCAAGTTGAAGAGGGCAAAAAGCCAATACACTGATAAGACATACATTGAAACTATACATTCTTACATGTTTTCTTTAGGTCTCCCCAAATGTCTATACAATTTATTCTCCTTGCCCTAGGATTCAGTTTATTAAGTAAAGTTAGCCTTTAAAAATTGTACTCATGTGTTCTACAGAGATTTATAGAGTAACCTGTGACACCATTTGTGGAGCTTAGTTTTTTAGTTTTTTATTGTATTATATCTGTTTTAACCTCTCCAACTGCTATCTATCCCCTTTTCATCCAGATCTCAGGAGCTATATCATACTTTTAGAAATTAACAGTGCTTAAGAAATATGAGGTGACCCTAATTTGTATTGAATTTATTCAAGCTGAATTAAATGGAAAATATTTGGGGACAGTCACTACACCAGTATGGCTGTAGAGAACTGACATTGAATAGGAATATAAAAGGACATTGGAATTAAAGAAAGTCAAATGCTTAATTAAGTACTTTGGTATTTTATTCTAAAGGCAATAAGACTTACCTAATATTTTCATAAGCTGGAATATATAGGTTTAAAAACAAACAAGCAAGCAAACAAACAAACAAAAATACTAGTGGATCTTGTTTAATAGGAAAATGACATGAAGGGACAGGGAAGGGCAGGGACCAACACCTAAATAGGGCAACTATGTGAAAAATAAACTATGGCCTCCAAGGGCACAGTCAACTCTTAGCAACTTAATACTGTCTTCCTACCCTATGATCTCCTGCAGCCATCTCTCATTTGTTGAGTCCAGTCAGAAGCTAAATTGAAATGGAGTCCTCTGACACAGTGAATATGGGGCAATCTCCTGGGTTCAGAGCAAGACGAAAAATAGTGGAGAGTGGATCCAAAGGAAGGAATGAAAATTATCTTGTACATCATCTTTAAGAAATATATTTTAGATACAGATACCACGAAATACTCAAAAGGGAGTGGGAAACTTAGCAATGTTGCTCTTTCTTTTCAACCCAATGGTAATAATTAAATTCTGTTTCACAAGAATGAATTTTGTCCTTAAAAAGAAACAAAAATCCCCCAAATTTCTAGACTAGGAATGTCTTATCTCATGCCATTCTACCCAATCTTGGTTTGTGGGACTACTGGTTCTCATTATAAGATCTTGACCATAACTGGGAGCTCAGCAGGTTAGTTTCGAAACTCCTGAAACTTTCCTCTCCACGCCTCTGAAAACAGAAAGTCTTAAGTTACTAATTTGGACTCTGCTCTATTATATTAAAAAAATTATATCAGAGATTTATAAATGCCCCAGAAAAAACTTTGGCTTAAAAAAAACTTGGCAGAGACAACAGGAAGGAATAGTATCGGTAAGCTTATTGCGTGATTACTTGAAACTAATTCTAGATTAAGTCTGTTCTTGTGTTATTATCACATCCCTACTTATACAAAGAGTGAATATCCTGCAAGTAAATATGGTATTTTAACTGAGAGTATGTCATTATACAGCTTATGAAAAGTGAAAGCCAGGGGAAATTAGCAGTCTTCTTGGGAGGAAAAACATCCCATTCTGTTCAATGTTTATTAGCAGTTGAAATGAACACACAAATTCTTTAGTTCTTTCTATGTATATCTTAAGTTCCTTTAGAGTTGTGACTGGATCTAACACTTGGAATTCCACTAATGATGTGTATCATTTTGGTTAAGCCCCAGTACTCTCAGGTATCAAAGGGCAGTATGTATATTTGTTAGGAGGAAAGGATCTGGAGCTAGCTCTGAATCTTCAAGACTACTAAAGTCTTCATCATGTACTGACCTGAGAGGATGGTCCAACTGCAACACTTTCCATTGGAGGGTGACTAGCTGACTTCTCCTTGCCTAGTTTTGAATGGAAAACCCAAAGAGGGAATAAGAAAGGATAAGAGTAGAATCTAGATACTAGGATAATAGCTAATAGGAAGCAGACACAAAAAGAAATGTATTGAATAACCAGAATGGTGGAATTACTAGCTTAATGAATGCTTTGGGGGCGATGTCTAGCACTGTTTGGTCTGAGAGAACAACCAAATGGAGTTACCATTGCATCCTAAATAGCAATAAATGGAATTTTATTTTTCTACCATATTTAATTGCAGAAATGCTAAGATTTTTTGAAGTATTCTTCTCTGTGCTTATATATTAAACTTCTATCACATAACATACCTCTGTCATTGGGGTATACTGAATTGCTTGCACTTTGATAGACTCAAATAAATAAGAAAATGGGGTTTATATTGAAGAAGTAGAGGGAGAAACAGAGGAGGAAACTAGAGAAAGAAAAAAATGGAAATGCTCTCAAGTATGGTAAGGAATGATACATGTGTCATCAGTTAATGGTAGGGCAGCCAGAAGCTTAATGAAGGTACTGAATGTAGAGGTAAGACAGAGCATAATAAAGAAAGCTGAAGATTTAAAAGACATGTGGAGCATACTTTGCAGGTTATCCAAGATTGCTGGTGACAACATCCTGAATATTGCTCAAATACTTATTCTATATTGAAAGCATCTATTATATGATAGAAAACCAAAAAACATGATGCCTTGTACATTACATAATCTTTTCCTTCCTGCCTTTGTTTTGATTGTGGTTAAGTTTCTATTTTTTTTATTTCAGGAATATATGAGGGGATATTTATCTTTATTGTGGAAATATTTTCATTATGGAATATTTCAAAAACATATAAAAATAGAGATAATAGTACAACAAAACTTCATGGATCCGTTACACAACTTTAACCACTTTAACTTAGGGCCAATGTTGTTTGTCTACATTCTATTCTACTTTTTCCCATTCCTCCAGAAGTAGTTTGAGGTAGATCCAAGAAAGTTTGTGTTTCACTCATAACTATTTAATACTTACCTTTGAAAGATAATTCTTTCTTAAATAAAACCATTAATTATTAAATCTAAAAAATAGCAACATTTCTTTAGCATCATTCAGTATCCAGCAAGTGCTCTATTTATGTGGACCCTTTAATTCACAAAGCCACATAAATTTGGGGCTCTAGAAAAAGTAAAGTAGATGTTTCATAAGAACATATTTACTATATTCTTGTTGAGGGTAAATTCAATTGCCCATGAAAGTTTCTAAGATCATCTGATCAGTTCTTCATTCAAAAAGAAAAATCAAGCATCAAAATTGTTTAAGAAATTATTTTGCTAATCATCCAAGTTCTGTGTGACTCTATACATGTTAATATTACTTGGTATGTTTGCAAACTTATTTTATATACCGAACAATGGCTTTTATGTTTAGCATGTACTACTTATTGCATGCATCCCTCCAGTTTACTTGTGTTTTGCCAAACACTCCATTTGACCAATGAGCCAAAGGGTACTGTAACTGATGAACCACAAGTGTATTCAATATATTTCTGGTAAACTCTGAATCAGCACGAAGAGTGTACTGGACTGCAAGAATTAACATGACATAATGCTGAGTGCAGTCTCTTTCAAGTCAAAGATCTGAATAACAAAACTGAATCCATGGAACTATATTGATTTCCTAGAATAAAAAAATCTAGGCAATCCCATTTTAGTCTTTGACTGTTTGCAATACAAACACCATTTAATTGAAATAATGCAGAATTAATTTAAATTGTTGTGAATTGTAAAATTTTGAAGTCTTTCTACGTAGAACTCTGTTATAACGGGGGAATTGTGAATATATGTGCATATGTATGCATATGAATGTGTGTAGGTATGTGTATATTTATATATATAATTCTTATTAATTAAATAAATGAAATGCAACAAAATGTCAAATATCATTTTTCTACACAATTTTAGCAAGGCTCCACAACAGCTAACACATGTTATCTTGTTTTTAAATAATATGTTCTGCCCACATTGAATTATGAATAATCTAGTCTTGCTAATTGTTTTTTCAAAAACTCCAGTTCTGATTTTACTTCATATGCTCAATATATTTTTTTCCTTTTGTATGTCTACATATATATTCTCCTACTAGCTATTTATTAATTCCTTTGATAGCCTTTAATCTTATCAATTTATTATTGTATTCTGGAGAGGAACATCCAAAGTCACTTTGGGCTAACTGTAAAAGTAGCTTTAAGATCATGATTAAAGGTAGAAAGTTCAAATTCTTTAAAATAGTTTTTAAACAAAATCAGTACTGTTTTCAAAATGTAACACTCATAAAAATCCTGCTTTTTTTAATTTGAATTAAGGAAAATCTATGTTATTTTAAATGGTTTTGCTCTAAATCCTGTAAAAGAAGATTCAATTATCATTTATGATAAAATGACTGTATTTAGAAATGTATTTCTTGGCATTTACAACAATCAGAAGTCACTACTTTAATGTCATATATACACTTGCTAGCTCTGGAAGATTAAAAAAATATGTTTACATGAAAATCTTAGAGGAAAAAAAAAAAAGAAACTAGCCCATGTTTGAAATTAAATCCTTTTTAGGCAATTAGAGTTTTAGCTAGTAGCATAAATGAGCAGGTTGACAATTCTAAAATTAATGCCAAAAAAAAAGAAAGATGAGACATTATTTGGGAAATGAAATTATGTTTTGGTTTCAGATAATATATTTTAAAAATCTGCAAACATCACAAATATGTGCCCTCTGTATAGTGGGAAAAAATGCAAATTTCTCAGTGCTTTACAATATCTTTCATGTTCTTTTGTTTTCACTTAATTGTCATTGTTTTGGTGCTGGGTATTACTCATTTCAAAAAATTATAGCAAATGGCAGAGGCATCATATCATTGTACATAATGAAATTCACAATGAAAACAAATCTAACTTTCTAAAGTTTAGTTTCTTCTTTAAAATATAATAAAAATATAGAATTTCTCTCTTTTTTTCTAAGTCACCCTATAATTAGGATGGCCTTACAATTTATCATCCAAACAGGAACACTTTAAGAGTGAAAGTTGGCATTATTAAACATTATCCAGGAACAGGAGATATAAACTGGGACTATTCAAGGCAAAACAGTACCTATGATTATTATCTTACTTACAACAGGCTGCTTTTGAACTTAGCTACAGTTATTTCAGGAACTTAGTGTCACCATATTACACTGTTGGAATGGTCTCAAAGAGTTGATGTGTCAAACAACACTAAGGAACAATTTAGACTCAGTACACCAGGCACCTCATGAACCAATATTTATAATAGCTTACTGTTTACTGCATCTTGATGTCCAAATATTTCCTTCAAGTTATGAACGTTTTTATACTTCCAGATGCTTGGGCATTCCAACAGTTGGTACTAATTAGGTAAGTAGAATGGGGGTAGTTGAGGACATATGTGTTTTCTCCATTCATATAGTGGGAAGCAGCATCTGCCCCGAGATTCAAAGTCTCTTGCTCCCCAGTCATGCAACATTATTCACTGTCTCCTTTAAAACAAAGAAGCCGATTCTCAGCCAGCTAATGTTCATTTGCTTCCTTAGAACGGAAGTTCTTCCAGGAGTTAAACTAACTCTGAGAAGTAATAAAAACTCTAATTACAAGAACTCCTGCTTACTATTAATGAGAGAAATTTGTAAGTCAAACAACTTCAGATTACTCACTCCTGCTCCATTCTTAAGATCATGTTTGGATAGAAAGGGGCCAGAGAACTAATTCCTACAAAGAAGTGATGTTCTCTGTGTTGTTTGTTTTACATTGTGATTATATATTTTCATTGTATATATTCAACTTGTCTATAGGTTTCTGAGAGACGTATGATGCTGTTGAAGGGCAATGTTGGGAGAGAAACATCAAAAATAGTCAATAATTTTAAAATACATTCATTGATTATATACTCAATGATTATGTCCAAAGTTTATTGCCACAGTGACATTTAACTTGCTGTGAATCAAAGGGTTCATGTACCTCTAGATGGAAAGGTCAGAGGAATAACAGTACCATATTAGTACAGTTTTGATACTTACATATCCCATTTGCCAAGGTAAATCATATCTGAAACAATAAGAAGTTTATCCTAAGAGGTTCTCTGGTGCTGTTGAAGTGGTTTATTTACCAGATTAATACTTCAGTTTTATCACAGGATTGTAGGCTCCTGACCTCTTGGCAATCTTCCTGTGAGGAGGCCGCTGCTCTGTATTTCTTCTTTATACTGAAGATCTGCATAAGGAATCAGTATCAGTTTCAAGTGTCTGCTTATCTTTAAAGTCTTGTTGTAAAGACAAGAGATATAGCACTTTGCAAGGCATCATGTTTATATTCTGATTTTGGGAAGGCAACCCATGTGTAAAAACTATTTGCCTTTCTGGAAAGTGACTAATGATTCCTTTAGTTAAATATATTGTTTCAAAACTATTCTATAAAAAAGTAAGGTACCATTCACTACTTAGAACTATATCAAAACATCAAGATCCACCTTCCAATAGGAAAGCATCTTAAATTTTTGTTCACAGCATTAAGTAACATGACTCATAAACAAAAAGTTTTTATAATTATTTTTTGCAAATAGAAATGAATGACTGAATGTTAACTCATGCAATTTACATAAGAAGATTATTTAAATGGAAAACATTTTATTTTAAAATATTTTATAAGAGGATTGTTATACATTCTTCCCATGTAATTGATTGCTACTGAAACATTCTATTTAATTTTTTGAACTAGTGTAAGAATGTAGTTTTAAAAAGTAATAAGGATTTATCATGATCAACATATTTCATAGGTACACTCAGTATAAGCCTATGAATGTGTAAGTGCATTTGAGGTTCTCTGAAAGAAAATTGGTTGGTTGAAGGAGATAGAGAGTAACTTTAGGTTGTGTTGCTAAAATAAGCATTTATCATTCTGAGATGTGTTTTTGTACTCCTTTGACTTCAGCTAAAATAAAAGTCTGTGTTGCAGAAAAGGAAAGTAGAGTGAATAAATTCTTTTTTAATGAGAAGTGGCATAATGGTAGCATCGGAGCAAAAACACAGAGCTTCGTGTTAGAGGATCATGAATTAAATCCCATCTCAGCAACCACATATCTTTTTACCTAAGGCAAGTTATTTAACCTCTGCAAGTCCATTTACCTCCTGTGTGATGTGCTGGATGTGGTCCACCAGCCTGTGCACATCTACTTTCCATCCCTCTCCATCCTGCTCTGTGCCTCAGGAGGGTGATATTCACGGAATGAACCAACCAAGGATCTTGATGTTTTGACATTCAGTGAATAGGAAGCATCAACAGGAGAGTAATAATAGAAGTTTGATGTTTATGCCCTTGGCTCTTTCTGTGACAGGCTAAAGACTGACAATGCTGATTTTTCTCTCCAGAAGCCCCCTCCTCCAACTCCAGGTCTTGCTGGGTGTTCCTAACCATTCCCTTCACCATACCTTCAGGCCAGGTAGTGACTATGACCTGGGTTTTTTACTATCTCTTGTCGGTTTTTCTTAAACCTAGCCCTACCTATGAAAGTGATTCCTTTATTAAACAATCATCAATTTCCTTCTTTGAGCATGTAGTTATCTGCTGGACCCATATTCATATGGAGGATAAAGAAAATACCAGCAAGGTATGGTTGTTGTATGGATGTATTGTTATAAGTGTAAGAATGAGTAAGATGTATTAAATGTCAAATAAAAATTAGCTAAAATAACCTAGGTCATCTCCCTCCAAGTCTGGATTTGAAATGTATGTCTGGCTATTTCGTTGAATCAACATATATCAGCAAAAGCCTTCCTGATCCAAATGAGCTGGGCTGCGTTCAGCATTTTTAGACTCCTGCTTCTGCCAGCCTCCACAGTTTTCTTAAGAAGCACAGCTACTCTGAACAGTTGTTATGAAGGCATATGAGGTGTATTTTGTCCACCTCTGTGTTTTAGAATGGTTCTCCTTCCCAACACTCAGGTTTTAAAGTTACTCTGTCTAAAATTTGGCAAGTATGCAAATTTTCTAAAATATCTGTCAGGAAAGCGACAACTGCAATGTTTTTAGAAAAAGTAGGATCGACATTGCTGATGAGGTGACAGTGCCTCAGTTGCTGGATTACAAAGGTGACAAGAACCTAAAAATGGTTATGAATTCTTGACATTTTCCTACAGGGCAAAGGGATCTCATATCACATGTTGTGAAGGTGATAGTCAATTCAAAGAAATGATACTTACAGATGTTATATTCATTTTAGAGACTCGATTAGGAAAAAAGCAGCAAGTGTGACATACTAAGTTTGAGTGTTGGAATAAGAGGAAACACCCACCTCCATCAATCTGCCTATAATATGGTACAATAGTAAAGTGGAAAGACCATCAAACTATCAATCTAGATGCATGGTATTCAGTCATATCTCAATTCAAACTCAGAGAATGCCCTTGGGCTCTGTCATGCTTAATTTTTTGTATCATCTTGACTGAGTTAAGGCATGCCCAGATTGCCGGTGAAACATTAATTCTGGATGTGTCCATGGGAGTGTTTCTGGAAGAGATTAGGATTTAAATCAGTTGACTAAGTAAAAAAGATTACCTTCATCAATGTGAGTGGGCATCATTCACTCCACTGAGGGCTTGAATAAAACAGAAGGGCAGAAGGGTCAATTAGCTCTCTCTGCTTGAGCTGAGACATTCATCTCTTCTGCCCTGGACATTGGCATTTTTGTTTCTCTGAGCTTTACACTCACACCAGGACGTACACCATTGGCTCCCCATTTCTTGGACCTTTGAACTCGAACTAACACCCTTAGCCCCAGGTTCTTAGGCCTTTGGATTTGGACTGAATTACACCATCTGCTTTTCTGGTTCTCCGGATTGCATATGGCTGATCTTGGGAATTTGTGGCCTCTGTAAAGACATAAGCCAACGCCTATAAATATCCTTTTAGATATGTCCTGTTGGTTCTGTTTATTTGGAGAACTCTAACATGGGCATATCAGTTAGTTAATCGTTATAGATTTCATTGTAGTAAAGCTTAAGATGAAAATTAAGAAATTGCAATCTTATCCATATTAGGCATGAGATTGGTGGCAGAATTAAATTAGATGCATGCCTTTTTCAATTATGCTGTCTCACTATAGACAAATTACTTAACCTTACTTAACCTGTCTTAACTATAAGACAAATTACTTATCTATAAAATGAAAAGTGTGTAATGTAGTCAAGTTTTCCAAGTACATCCTGGAAAGCTATAGGTACGTTAAATGGTTATAACGAGCCTAAATTAAATGTAAGATAGATTTTTTTGTATAAAATTATATAATCTCAGAAGCTTATAAAACTACAATTAATGAAATAAAATTTTATACTCAATAAAGTTGAACAATTGATTCCAGTAGTCACTCATGTAAAAGAACGTTTTTCTCAGGCCTGCATTACCATGGGTTACTATTGGAATTAATTTTTCAATTTTGTAGAATATACACACACACAAACACACACATATTTAGTTTTTAACCATCAGCCAGTACCATAATTAATGGTGAAACACATAGAGTTATCCTACCTCAAATTAGGAATAGGGCTAGAATTGCTGTTACAATATCACCTGTTATCAATATTGTTCCAGATATTTCAGCAAATATAGTAAACATAAAACCTAAATGCGTAGCTTTATGATTGAGGGGTCACAAATATCACTATTTTTGATGTTTTATTCAAAATATCAAACAGCAAAAACTAAAAGAAAAATAGATAACAAGCCAAAAATTACAATGCAAATATAATTAGAAATACTGTCACAGTTACAACATCATGGGCAAGTCCAACATGTTTATATATATGTATATTTTTGTTTTGTTTTTATACCAGAGGTAACCAGTACAAGAAGATCAGTAAAAATATGTAGAGCCTAAAAAAAATCCTTAATATTAAAACAGAAAATCAATTATATATTAAGTTTAAAAAATCATTTATAAAAGAATTGGGACAAAAGACAAGGTAATATTTCTTCAATTTAAGATTAAGAAAGGCCTTTCTGAACCTTGAGTGAAAATGGAAGAAACCATAAATTTGAAGAGTGATAGATTTGGCTATGTAGAATTTTGAAACACCAGAAATTAATAATAAACTATGAAAATGTGTTTTTAATATTTATTGCCAACACATATACTCTGCAAAATGAAAAGCCTATTTTATTCATTCATTTTTTCATACAACAAATGTCTAGAAAAGGTAGACACACCCAATTAAACATGAGAAACAGTACACGTGTACAAATTTAAATGGCCAATAAATACAATATAATTATGAAGCTTAGTAATAAATCATCTGAAAAAAGAGTAACCAAGAAAAAATGTCTTCTATCACATAGAAAAGATTAAAGAAAATGATGATACAAGTTTTAACTATATGCGATTAAAGCATTATTAAACTATATATTATATAAACATTATTCAACTATATATTATAAACTATATATTAAACTATATATAGTTAAAGCATTATTAAACTATGTATTATATAAACATTATTAAACTATATATTAAACTATATATAGGTAAAACATTATTAAACTATATATTATATAACACTATTATTAAACTATATATTATAAAGCATTGTTAAACTATATATTATATAACATTATATTTTAAAATTGACTGTAAAGTATGGAATTTTTATTCCTATGAAACATACTTAGGACTTTAAGCAGGATGGAATTTTAAGTTAATTTGAGAGAGATAAACATCTTAACTATATATAATTTTAAAATCAGAAACAGTCTCTCTCCATTTATTCAAAATGTCTTTTATTAAACATTTAAATTTGGTAGGCTGATCTCTTTGAATTTACCACCTTGGATCTGAGATGTGTATGACACAATATAACCAGTCTTGAAAATATATGGTGGAATAGTATCCATGAGATCTACCTAAACTGTAAAAAACCTAGAAGGATTAAACATTAGTGGAACAATTCAGATTTTGAATTCAGCAAGACTACTCTCACTGCAGAGTGGAAAACAATTTGGAATGCCTGAAGTACATATGGATTCATAACATTATCATGTATTTCCTAATTCCAAAATGTTCGGTCTTAAAAAAAAAATGCATGCGTAACTAACAAAAAAAATCACAAGAGTCACATATGTGAGCAAGCCCATCTTACCAGGAGTATTTTTACCCTTTTCTCAAAGGAGGTTACTATATATTTTGTGCACTTTGGAATTTTCCTCCCAATTTACTAAATATTTCCCTAAACTGTAATTACTTTAGGTTGTTCTAGTTGCAAACATATCATTTCAGAAAATATATATTGAAAATGAAATAAAACAATAAAAATATATCATTTTGAAGCTCCTCTGAACGCTCTTCTACCATTTGAGAAAGCCTTATCTCCATTTATCTCCATTTATCTCCACAATAAATCTATTAAGTAGAAACATTTTTAGCTTTATTTTATAGATGGGTTAAATTGTCCAAGTTTAAAGAGCTAGGAAGTTGTGGTCTATATTTCAAATCCACATATTCTGATTCCAAAACCCCCTTCAAACGACTTCTATATATTGCTATTCAAATATAATATTTTCATTATTAAAGATGACAATAATAATAACACTTGTGAACACACACACATGTACGCATAGCTTATTTTTCTTCAAATTTCTCTGTCTTCCTTTCCTAAGGGATTTTCCATTTCTTTTTCCATTTATGGATTACTCATAGATACACAGATAGGTACCTACTCTCCCTATTCATACCCAAGGCTACTTTATATTAGTATTGAAATAATATAACTGATACACAAAAACAATCAATAGAATGAACATGTAAGATACAATTTAAATAATAAAACAAATACTTATGTATTATTGACCCAACAGAAGTTATTATATTGTAAATTCCCTATTCTATCCAGCTGCCTCTCACCATTATACAGATAGCCAGTTATGGGAATTGTTACTCATTGGAGACATGTATTTTTACATTTTACAATACATATATGATATACATATGTATTCCTAGAAATATATTGTCTCATTCTGATAGTCAATACATTAGAACTTCATTAAAATATAGTATCATACTCTAGTTATCATTATGTTTCTGAGATTCATTCATGCTGTTTCATGGTTCTTTCATTTTCACTTCTGTGTAATATTCCATCAGGGCGGGGATTAGCAAACTTTTTCTGTAAATAGATAATAAATTGTTTGGCTTCATAGGGCATATGGTCTCTGTCACAAGTACCCACTGTCATACAGAAAAAGCAGCCTTACACAATATATAAACTTAGGAGTGTGGCTGTGGTCCAATAAAATAAAATAGGAGGCTTGCCTGCTTTGGCTCATGGTCTATAGTTTGCCAATTCTTGCATTACATGAATACCGCCAAACTTAGTTATCTCTCTTCCTGTCTGTAGACACTTCTGTTGTTTCTAGTTAGCTATTATAAATGATTCTTGCTATGAACATTTTAGCATAAGTTTCCTGGCACAAATATATATGCTTGGAAATGCAGTTCCTAAATTTTAGTCATGCATATTTTTAAAGAGAAAGCCATATTCTTTCCCAGAGGGATTTTTAGCAATTTTCCATTTCACTAGAGTGTATAAAAGTCTCTGTTGATCCGCACCCTTGCCAAAATTTGTAATTGTCCGATTTCTTCATTCACTCTTGTCTAGTGAATATAAAATTGTATCACATTGTGGTGTGAATATTCATTTCCATGATGTTAACAAAAACAGCTCATGTTTTTTATTTATTTGTAGAGACATGTATGTCTTTGTTTCTTTAAAATGATTATAGATGTCCTTTGCCTATTTTCGTACTTGATTTTTGTAATTTTTCTTGCTGAGTAAAAATATTCTTGAAAGTGATTCCTTTTCCAGTTATGTTTCAAAAATCTTGTTCTGATTTGTGGCTCGTCTTTTTCTTTTCCTTATAATTTATTTAAATAAGCAGCTTCTGGTATTTCAGTTTATTCAGGCAATGTCTTTTCGGTAGTGCACTTTGTGAAAATACACTCATGAAGGTAGCCAATATTGGCTTCAAATTTGCTTTTATGTTTAAACCTTTAATCCATCTGGAATTGATATTTTGTGTATTGAGTATTGTAAAGATGTAATTTCAAATTAACTTCCCAGATGGATACCCATCACCATCGTCCCACCATCATTTATTTAATAGACCACTTCTTTCCCAGCGCAAAATGTTGCTACTTTGACTATATTGTTTCCATATGTGGTCTTTTTCTAAGCTTATTTTCTGTTCCATTGGTCAATGTTTCTGTCTCTGGCTTAATGCCACAGGGATTTAATTACTAGTTTCAGAAGTGTCTTAATCGCTGGGAGGAAATGGCTTCTTCTAGGAGTGATTTTGTTATGCTTAGTCCTCTTAGAATTATTTTGTCAGTTTCCTCAGATATCCTGCTGGGATTTTGATTAAAATTCTATGAAATCCATGAGTCAATTTTTGAAGAAAAAATACTTCTAAAATAGTGACATTGGTAAGATTTTTTTCCAAGCATGCTTTAAAATTTTCCATAAGTATCTTGTACAACTTTGGTTAGATTTATTCCTAGGTATCTTTTTTTTCCCTCTAGGTACCTTAAATTTATGATTTGCCTTTGTAAACTATTACTTTAAAAAATTATATTTTACTTTGTTTCTAGAATATAGAAATACAAAGATCTCATTAATTCTGTAACTCTATCAATGAAATTTTTGCAATTTTCTTTATAGAAGTCAAAGCTTCTTATCTCATATTCATGTCTTTTTTGTGTCTTATTGCACTGACTGGTACATTCACAAAGATGTTGAAGAGAACGGGCTTCCAAGTGAGTTCCAAATCCTGTTGCTGTTTATTAAGACAATGGTTAATGATCATCAATAGGAATAATGTTGACTACGTGTTTTGAATAGATTCCTTTATCAAATTAAAGAGTTTTCTTCTTACTCCTATTATTTAAAATTTTATTTTAAAGACATAATTAGTTGTAGAATTTTGTAAAATGTTTTGCCCCATTTATTGAAATGATCATATTAAACTCTGTATATTAGTACAGAATTACTTTTATAGACTATATAATATTAAACCATCCATGCATTTCTTGTGTGGAGCTAATTTGGTCACAATATATTATTTTCTTCTTAATATACTGATAGATCTTATTTGCTAAAATTTCCTTCAGAATTTGATATCAAAATTCTTCTGGCCTCATAGAATGAGTTGACCTACACTTTCTCCTCTCTGGAAGGTTGTTTTATATAATTTAAATTGTACATTAAATGTTGTAGAACTCACCTGCAACACTATTTAGATCCTCCATTTCTATGTGTGAATATTTTTGAGCACTGATTTATCATTTGTTGAAAACGTGTAAATAGATAGTTTCTACATTTTTCTTGAAAAGATCTGACTGTATTTTTCTAATTATTTGTTCTTTTTAGCTAAGTTATCAAAGGTTGTCATTAAATTGTCATATATATTTAATTTTAATATTTTTACAATCTAATAATCTGTATTTATGTCCCAGTTTTATTTGTAAAATTATTTGTTAATGTCATCTCTCTATTTTCTTGATAATTTACCACAGGGTATTGTTATTTCCACAGTAAATGAGTTTCTTTATTAAGTTGCAGTTTCATCTTTTCTGTTTCATGTATTATTGGTTTTATTTTCATATCTTCTGTTCTCTACTCACTTTCAGATAGTCTATTGTTATTTTTCTAACTTCTTACTTTTTTATAAAAGATTTAAACCTTCTTCAGATCTCAGCTTCAAGTTCTCTCAAGTAAGTCTGAGTCTTCAAAAACATAAGCTTTGACTTTTTACTTAATTAGATCCTCTTTCTATATATTCCCATGTTTACCTTTAAAGTAATATGAAAGTACTTATTTAACAAATATATCAATATATAAAATGTTGTGCTATGTAAGAGGACTTTGTATATAAGATATCTTGGATAGAGTTTGCATCATAATTTCAAGAGAAATTATTTGAAAACTAAATATTAGTACTATCCATCTTACACTGCCTATATCAGAATCTTTCATAATATTCCACAACACCTGAGGAAATATCATATATTTGTACCTAAGTGCTATGCACTGAAGGTCTGTGTCCTCCTCAAATTCGTACATTGAAACCTTAACCCTCAATGTGGTGATGGTATCAGGAGGTGGACGTCTTTGGGAGGTAATTAGATTCAGATCAGGTCATGAGGGTGGAACATTCATGATGGGATTAGTGTCCTTATAAGAAGAGGAAGAGATACCAAGCCTTCATTGACTCTTCCATGTGAGGATACAGTGAGAAGGCAGCTGTCTGTAAGCCAGAAAGAAGACACTCACAAGGAACTATTCTGCAGGCATCTTGATCTTGAACTTCCCAGCCTCCAGAACTGTGAGAAATAAATTTCTGTTGTTCAAGCTACTCAGGCTATGGTCTTTTATTGTAACAGCTCAAGCGAAGACATTAGGCATTTTTGTGTGGGAACTATTCTACTCTTACTGATGCCAGACTTTATCCACAAAAAGCCCCTGTGGGTGACCAATGTCATAAAGACTTCCATATGTAATATGGGCTCATTGGATGCAGGATAATAAAAAAAAAAAATGCATTTTTTTGATTAAGAATTAATTAATTAATTAATTAATTTTTTTGGCTGTGTTGGGTCTTCGTTTCTGTGCGAGGGCTTCCTCTAGTTGTGGCAAGCGGGGGCCACTCTTCATCGCGGTGCGCAGGCCTCTCACTATCGCGGCCTCTCTTGTTGCGGAGCACAGGCTCCAGACGCGCAGGCTCAGTAGTTGTGGCTCACGGGCCTAATTGCTCCGCAGCATGTGGGATCCTCCCAGACCAGGGCTCGAACCCGTGTCCCCTGCATTGGCAGGCAGATTCTCAACCACTGCACCACCAGGGAAGCCCAAAAAAATGCATCTTAAATACCAGCAAATTTGAGTATACACACATGATGTCACTGTTATTTATTGATGATTAAAGACAAATTTGCTCTGGAAAAAAAATGCTTCCTTCTTTCAGTAGCTTAGTGGAGAGCTACTAGCTCACCAGATCTGAGCCTAAAGCAGAGCAGACTAATTTTACCCATAGGATTTCAGAGGCCTCCCTTTCTTACAGGGATAATTCTCCAACCAGAGTGCATCTGTTGTTACATAATCACAGAGATCCCTATCCACCATCAGTACAGAAACTCGACTTACAACTTGGTCATGGTATACACAATTTGGTCATGGTATACACATGGTATACAATTTAAGTTTGCCCAGCTTAAACTGTGGAAGGCTGAGAGTATGGACAATTGTGCTCACTCAGTGGCTTTTCTGCATATCAGTTTTCTCAGACTATATGTGGTGCTGGTGATATATACCCATGACCCCTTTGCAGAATACTTGCAAAAGGAAAATATTTAATGGCATAGACAAATATTTAGAACATGTCTTAATGTGGTAGCTTAATTTAAAATATACTACATTCATGGATGAAGATAGGCATTTATATCTGGATAACTCCATATCAAATGTAATTTTAAAAGTGTTATTTTTTCTTTGTGATTTAGTGTATTTTCCAAATGTTCCTTAGTGCTTAGTGCTTTCTCTATAATTAAAAAATAAATAAATGTTTTTTATAACAAATTGTATAGTCAACTAGGCCTAACTTAATATTCTGCCTTCTAAAATTCAGCTCTTCAAAACTGATCTGATTCTAGAAGTTTCAAATATTTTGCTAATGGAAGGATATACATCATAATATTTAAATATCCTAATGGATATTTTTACTGGAGTCAGGACTCACCATTTCAGAACCTGAGGACATTTAGCATCTCAGGGCTTCATTTAAGAGAATGAATCTATTTTTCTTTCAAAAAACATAAGAATTAATTGACATTTATTTTATACCATTTCCTAGGGGTCAGGTAATGTCCTGTTCAAACTGCATCAGTGAGTCACATTTCACAGTGAGTCTATAGACACTCAAATGCAATACTTTTTGAAACATCTTCACAATTTTTTATGTTCCCATAACCATAATAATACTGATGTTCACTCAATAAAATAGGAGACAGATGTGAAAGGTTCCAAATGTTTAACTTGCCCTAATACTCTGTGATCAACTTTGCTACATCACAATTTACAGACATCTAAGTAGGTCATGTCTCTAACTAGGTCTTTGATATGCCCCTGACAAGCATCAACATTTTAAAATTACATAAATTTTATGTAACACATAGAGAAAATATACTTTTAAAAAACTTTCCCCATGTATTCACTTGTTCTCAAAAGCCCATATGTGACTGCAATCAAAAGTGTATTTAGATTGTATTTAAGATATCTTAAGGCATTTAACTGAGATGAGAAAAAACATTAAGTTGCTGTGTGATTGATATTACATAAGACCATGTTTTTTAAGATACACTATTCATAGGCAGATAAATTCACTGTATATAAAACCATGATTTAAATATATAGGAAGAGGCAGGAATAGAAGTTGCAACAAATTGGAGTAGCCATTTTCATTGCTAAATTTGTTCTAAAGTTCTAAAATTAAGACACTGATTTGTTTTTGTCTGCAGTTCTTATTCAAACATGTCTCCCCTCCAAATAATCATCATACCTTCAGATCTGTATATATAAAATGTTCACTAGAGGATTACAAAATATTTTTTTATATTTGTTAATATGATAAAAATATTACTTTTTGTTGAGTACAATAAATTAGGATAAAAGTAAATGATAATTTTAGTAAGTGGTGGGCAGGTAACTTGCTACTAATATGTTGGTGATTTAACTAGGGATCAGTCATTTAGTCATCTTATACCTTGTGTTCCTAAAAGTAACCATGTAATCTTGACTATAAGGCAAAATTACTAGATAACTAGAATGGTTGTAGCCATCAAATAAGAACAGTCAGAACTGGGTTTCTTCTCTCCCTCATTTTAATGTTTACAACTTTCTGTTCTCTTAAGTCTATACCGTATATTCCAATTATATTTTCCTGATGTTTCTTTGACTATCTTGCTTTAATACATGAACTCACTAAAAAAGAAATATTCCTCTTTAGAAGAATAATAAAACATAATGACAGCACTTATGACCAAGCTATGAAGATCATTTTTCTAACCAATTGAACAAGCAATTATTGACTGTTCCTTATATTCAAAATGAGAGAACAACACAGCAACTACAGTGTTTCAACGTATATTCACCATATATAATTCAGTACAAAGGAGAAGAAATAGGTGTATTCCACATTTGATTTATTTTTGGTTTGAGTATTTTTTATTTCTCACAAAAAATAACCTACAAAAAAAAATAAAAAGAAAAGAAAGAAATCCACCTAAGGAGCTGGATTTCTGCTCAAATCAACAAAATTTGGCACAGAGATGACAACATATAGTTATTACTTTAAGTCATCCAAAATGGTGGAACTTATTTTAATTGCTGATTAATGGGAACTCTTTCAGGTCAGGTCCTAATGGAACAAGATTGTGAAATGTGAGAACAGCTCAAGCGAGCACTAGGATTAGGTGACAAGGCTACCACCTCCCCATGCCCTATTACGGTTGGGTCCTGGAGTGTGAGATGGATGGTGAGGCATAGGATGGAGGGTGAGCAGGAAAAAGGTCATGAAGTAATGGTACCCTATTGTTATGTGGTGGGTTGTGTCCCCCCAAAATTTATATGTTGAAACCTAGTATCTCAGAATGTGACTGTATTTGAAGACAGAGTCTTTAAAGAGGAAATTAAGATAAAATTAGGTCACATGGGTGGGCCCTAATCTAATATGACTGATGTTCTTAGGAGAAGAGGTGATTAGGACACAAACAACACAAAGGAAAAAACTATGTGAGGGTACAGTGACAAGGCAGCTATCTGCAAGCCAAGGAGAGAAGTCTTGGGAGAAACCATTGGCAACAGAAAGTAGAGCTGCTATGAACATACATAGGTAGTCCTTTTTGGATATATATTATGACTTCTGTTTAGTAAATACCATTTGTTCCACATCTTTCCCAGTACTTGATATTTTCGCTCTTTAAAATTGTCTTTTAAGTTTTCAATCTTTAAAATGTAATTATTCTAGTGGATGTAAATGATATCCATTATAATTTTAATTTTCATTTCTCTGATGATTAAATATGTCGACCACTATTTATTTACTTACTTGACATTTGTATATCTCCCTTGATAAACTTTGTGTTCAAGTCTTCTGCTTGTATAAAAAAAAAATTCCTTGTCTTTTTATTTTTCAACTGTAAGATTTATATTTTCTCAACAGAAATAATTTCAGATAGGTATATTTCAAATCTTTTCTTCCATATGTTGCTTTCTTTTCATTTTCTTATGGTGACTTTTGATGAGTAGAAATTTTCCATTTTGATGGTATACAATTTATTTTTTTCTTTTATGATTAGTTCCTTTTGCAACTTCTGTAAGACATCTTTTCCTATCATGAGGCTGAGAAAATATTCTCCTCTTATTCTTTTAATTTGTAGAGGTGTTAGAGATTTGTTTTTATCTTTAGGTCTATGAAATATCTCAAATTGACTTTGATGTATGTTATGAGATAGGGGTTGAGAGTTTTTTTTCCCTATGTAATTATCTACTTGTTTCAATATAACTTATTAAAAAATGTTCTTTATCCCATTCCTTTTCCTTAGTCCTTACATACATCCTGAGTCTATTTCTAGATACTCTATTCTCTTCCAATGAACTATTTGTCTGTAATTATGCCAATGACATTATCTTGAACACTGTAAGTTTATAGTAAACTGTGAAATAAGCTAGTGTGAGTACTCCAACTATTGTCTTTATTTTCTAGATAATTTTGGCATTTCTAGATTATTTTCTCATTTCCCTATAATTCTGTGATCAGCTTTGCAATTTCTACAAAAACAACTATTGAAGTTTAAATGGGGTTGTATGTGCGTGTATGTGTAGCGATATTTAACTAAAACTATGTACAAATATGTTTAGGTATGGATGTAGAGCTCTCTCTTTATACATATATAATAAAGACATATCTTTCTTAGATATTTTTTTGGATAATACTATGTTGTCAGCAACATTGAAGAAGAAAAGAAAGATGTTAATCTTGGATGATAGCAATTTTGATCAGAAGTTGGGCTATTTAAATTTCCTTATTTATAGATCGAAAACCGAAGGAGACTAGATTAATTATTCTGTTATCTTTCTTCTTTCAACTTCTCAAAATAACTTGAGGTCACATCACAGAGGTACATTTCTAGTGTCACAGAGATGGTTAATGGGGGAATATTTCTGTAACCCCATCTGGTGTTCTTTCAATTAGTTACACATGCTATCTCAAGTCCAGGTTGCTGGAATATCATAACTCCAAAATCAATATGACACATTTGGAAAAGAAATCATGATATTCTGATTAATGTATTCTACTCCCAGCAAACGGTATGTTCTACTTCTATCATTCATTGTGTTCTCTGCCTTGAATGCTTTTTTTCCTTGTCCATGTGCCTGAATCATTACACTCCTTCAAGGTCAAGTTTTAAATTCTTAATGAATTTTATTATTTGGCATTTGTTATTGACAGCTTTGTTAGACAATGATTTGTATGCATCTTTTATTTCTAGTAACAAGAGTTCTGTGCACAGTAGGAAAAGAGCAGCATCTTAAAGAACTATAACTCTTACCATATCACCAGCAAAACCTCGTATCTGGGTATTTGGAAAATAAATATTGATTAGATAATAGCAACGAGATAACCATGGCTAACATTTATGGTGTCTTTACTATGTCCAGACCATTTTTCTAAATTTCACTTTCACTTTATGACTCAGGTACTTTTATTATGCACATTAAAAAAAAATGAGAGCACTGTTGAAGTTAAGGGACTAGCTCAGTTCACAACTCTGATCGTGGAGGAGTTGGGAACAAGCTTAGGCAATCTGACTTCAGGACCTTATGTTTGAACACTAGACTATAGAGCTTCTCATGATAGATATTGAAAATATATCATTTACTTTCAATTTTGGCTAAAAAGTACTTTAAATTTTTTTTTTTGATATATATTTTTATGTACCTGACTTTTTAATGTCAAACAAAATGGAAATCTCCTTAATTATACTAAAAGCAATAAGACCTCTATGACTAATAATTTTAATTTCTAAATTATTTTATATTTGGAGAAAAAAGGTAGCATTAACATTTTTAGTATGGGCCTACCCTTAAATGGTTGAGACCATTAGGTCTCTGTTAGGGCTAGAGCTAGGATTAGGGGAAATGTATTTGGATACATTAAAAGGTTTAATAAAATATTGCTGCCTTTTTAATGTTGATATTGGTGATTTAGTCATGGTAATAGGTTTGCTGAGTTTTTAAGAATTCATAGCATACACAATGCCACTTTTTTGTGTGTTTATTTTCAGAAGCTTCTGCACGTGTATCCAAATACCCTGCCTTCCCTCCAATGAAAATTAGTGAACTGCCAGTCCTTCAGTCTATGGGCAGCTCTTCTGCTTGTGCTCAGGATTACAGCCCCTCTTGCCTAATCAAGAACATCTCTTCAGGCATTTCTCCTTTCTCTTCCACATCATCATCTTTTCTCTGTTCTCATGAAATTCGGCCTCATCTTATACACATGTTGATTTTTCTTCTAATGTGTCACATCTCCCCTCAAACTTTACAATATCTTCCCATCTGTATTCGTTTCCTGAGGCCTATGTAACGAGTTACCACAAACATGGGTTGTTTTAAAAAACACATTTATTCTCTTACAGCCTGCAGGTCAGAAGTCCAAAACTGGTTCACTAGGCTAAAAGCAAGGAGTTAAGAAGAGGCTCTAGGGCAGTATCCCTTTCCTAACTTTTTTCAGGCTCTAGAACCACATTCCTTACATTTCTTGGCTTGTAGCCTTTACCTACATCATTAAAGCCAGCAGCATAGCATCTTATTGCAATTGTCACGTTGCTTTCCTCCTCTGTGTCAAAAATTCTCCCTGCATCCCTCTTCTAAAGAGCCTTGTGATTACATTTAAGGCCAATGTGATAATCTAAGATAATCTCCCCATGCCAAGATCCTTAATTTAATCACATTTGTAAAGTTCCTTTTGCCATATAAAGTAATATTGATAGGTTCCAGGGATTAGGACCTTGATATTTGAAGAAAGGGTGCGGCATTATTCAGCCGTCTCTCAAAAATTAAAGAAAATATCCTTCAAAAACCTGACATTGTCTGACCTCCAACACCTTCTCTGACCTAATGCACTATCACTGAGGTTTTGCCACTGTCTGAGTGCACTGACCTTCAGTGTGTTCCCTTTGCATACCAACTATGCTACTACTTCAGAGCCTTTGCATATGCTATGTCCTCTGATCCCAATGTTCTCCTAGATAACCACTGGGCTAACTCCTTCACTTTCCATTGATCTCTTTCACTAGGTTGCACTATCACAGATTTCTCACACTAAATAAAGGCAGAGTAACATCTTCGCCATCCCCATTATTTCCCTGATTTGACTTTTTGTTTCTTCTATATCATGATCATCCCCCACATATAAATATTTTTTGTTTGTCTCTCCCCACTAGACTATAAACTCCCTGAGGGCAGAAACAATATTTGTATTGCTGCTATGTTTCCAGTGCCTAGAAGAGAGCTCACTTGTTATTTCAATATTTTCAATTTCATAGCTCCTGGAATTGCAATTCAGGTTCCTCATGCAACAAGAAAAACATGGGTGTTATGAATCAACATAACTAAAATGACAGATAAGTAATTTATTTTGAGTCAAATGGAAGTACAAAAAATAACAAAATGGATAATTCACTTTTTTCACTCACGAATCACACCAAATGTTTAGCTTGTAATTTATCTCTAGGAAGGGTATGAAAAACATAAAGAAAAATAGTGGTTATTTATTAATTACCCAAAACATTAACTTATGACACAGAACCCTGAAGACCTGAGTATTTTATTGCAATCACAATTTTATTCCAATAGGATTATATATATAATGATAAATTCTGGCTCAATATTCAACATAAACTTTAAAGAAGAGAAAACTTTTGGAATAGTGGCATAGTATTTGGATTCAGATTATTCAGTTTTTGTAAAATCCCTGTCGTTTATTTGCTATTTGACCTCTTCTGCAAAGTACTCTAGGGGAAAAAAAAAATCTCTTTTAAGTTATTAACCCATTTTCTCATCTAAAAAATGATGATAAAACACATTATTGGTCATGATATGGAAGTTAAATCTCCTATGTGAAATTGATTTGTAAACTGTAAATCCCAACACTAGTATTTTTACTAAAGAAATAACATATTTCTCATGGGTTTATTCAGTTTATTTGTTCAAAAAGTAATCTTATTCAAGGACTAATCTTATAAACTTGTAGACGTATTAGTAGAGAGAGAGAGAGACACATACTACACTACAGACAGAAAAAAAAAAAAAGTAGTGTGTTTAGAAAATCTCTCAGATTGAACCAAAGAGGTGGTAACCAATATTATTATTTAGGTGTGTTGCATACTATTATATTACCTTGTATATGTTATCCTTTAATCCTAAAAATTTTCCAATTTGATAAAAACAATGGAAATTTACAGATGTTAATTTATTTTCTCAAAGACACAAAGAATTATAGATTATTTCTGGAAGGTTGAGCAAATCAAGTTGTTCAGACCCACAACTTGTATTTCTCCCCTCCACCCCCAATTACTAGTTGAGTTTCTTTGTGAAGTGATACAGGTAGTCTAAGTATTTCTATATAACAGCGAATATATCATTACTTTTTTTTCCTTTTACAGTTCCCAAACACAACTTAGTAATATTAAGTTAATTATGGTCTGGCTATAAGTTCTCCAATGTCCATTTTTTACTTACACAAATCCATAGTTCGGGAATATTACACTTTTTCCACATGTTTGTGCAGAAAGAGTCCACAGCAATCCCTTTTATAATTAATTTTGCTTCTGTTCTGTTACAGATGTTACCTCTCTCTCTCATTTCAACTCCCCCACTTCAAACTGCAGTAAAATTCTCCGTGTGTGCACATCTGTGTGTTTGTGCATATGTGTGCACACACGTGAGCTTTTGGGAGGAAGCATTTCTTAAACTTAATAAAGTGAGAATAATCATTAATAACCTTTAAAATAACAGAATCTAAGATTAAGTGTTGCTGAAGCGTCAGATGAGACACAGGATAAAGGAAGCTGCACTGAATAGATGTTAGTTTCAGATAAATCTATTCTCCAAACTCTAAATTTAAAAAAAAAAAAAAATTGGGGGCTTCCCTGGTGGCGCAGTGGTTGGGGGGTCTGCCTGCCGATAAAGGGGACACAGGTTCGGGCCCTGGTCTGGGAGGATCCCGCATGCCGCGGAGCGGCTGGGCCCGTGGGCCACAACTACTGAGCCTGCGCGTCTGGAGCCTGTGCTCCGCAACAAGAGAGGCCGCGATAGTGAGAGGCCCGCGCACCGCGATGAAGAGTGGCCCCCGCTTGCCGCAACTAGAGAAAGCCCTCGCACAGAAACGGGGACCCAACACAGCCATAAATAAATAAATTTTTAAAAAAATTGGGGAAGGATATGATTTAAAAACTAATTGTTGAGAACACTAGTGCTTTTGAAAAGCAATAGGTGGGCAATGCTTCTGAAGCAAAAACTCTCAGAAGAGAGCAAAGTTTAAACTGTAACAAAGTTTCCTCATCTTTTATTAACCTGGATCTAGGAAGATGCTTTATGATGAGCTTCACAGCATTTTTCAAATATGAGGAGAAAAAACTATCACAATTACTACTATTAATGAAACAATCTCATTTATTATTACTATTCTCATACTATGATTTTTATCATAATTATTAATTCTTGTGTAAAAACACAGAAATATAGTAAATGTACGTAGCTCTAAAGGAATTTCTGGGGAAATTCCATATTATTAATAAGTAATTATTAATAAGTAGTTATTAATAAGTATTATTAATAAGTAATACCTAAGGTGACCAGAGTAACCATAGGCTTGGTATACCTGGGAGAGTTCCAGGTATATCTGTGGTCTGGCTTAGCTATTAATAACACTCTCTTTCATTCTCAAAACTGTCATGGTTAGGATGACAAATTATATAGCCATCTTGCCTATAACTCATTAAAACAAGTACTCTGTGTTTCTATTCTCCATTATTTTTATTTTGGCTTGCTTCAGGAGTGAATTATCTTTTTTTATTTCTCTTTTGTAAGGTTATTTTTTTCAGAAATATAAAAATATAGTTATTTGAAAATATTGCTTTGAAGCAAATATATATATATGCATATATATATGCATATATATATATATATATGGAGACAGAGAGAGAGAGGGGGAGACAGAGAAACAGAGACAGAGAGATAGAAAAAGACCAAGGTACAAATATACAGACATATACATTCTAGAGAGAGTGTAAAAAATATTGATCTACATCTAAAAACTTTTAGTGCTACATCTAAAAACATTTTCTTTTTTTTTTTTCTTAATATTAAGAAGGCTCTTGGAATAAACAGCTTCAAAGCACAGCTTGAAATGGACCAGTTGTAAGGAACAAACTTACAGAGTGGCAAATTTATGTTACCACGCACAAATGTGAATAGGCTTCCAGACAGCTAAAATGTGTCATTTAGAAGGAATGTGTTTCATTCATTCATTGTTTAGAGTGATTGAAATACATTGCTCTCACCCAGCTCCTTGGCAAGTGTTTCAATTAAGTGGGCACAAAATTTATCCTAGTGCTGTGTTCTATTATTCTGCTCTGTAGTATATAATTGTATGTGACTTTGGACTTGTGGAGGCCTTCCGTCATTGGAAAAATAAAATAATACATCTCTTTTAAGGTAATAAACATAACTTTTCTCAGTGGAAACACTTGTTTGATAAAGAGCCACTGATGCTGAAAACACAGGGCATTTATTTTCATCAATGTATTAGAAAATAACGGGAAATGTATGCAGCTTGTAAAATTTGCAATCAGCAAAGTATTAATCTGTGTAAAAAAGAAGCAAAATTACAGGGAAGATGGTACAATATGATATTTTTGGCATAGAAATGATGTCTCTATATTGGAGATGAATCAAGGGTAGATTAAAGATTATCTAGTACTCACATCTCCCACTGGCCTTGAAGTAGCAAGAATTTAAAGTAAACAAAGACTTATTTTGGGTTCATTCTCCACTGTACTATACCTTAAATATTGTAATACACCCTGTTGCCCTGGGAGCTAGTTGTATTATGTTGTAAGTTTACTCCTACATTGGATGTTTTCACCTTACTATTTTCCTTAAGTTTCTTATTTTATTAAGGTGACGAACTTAGAATGATGGAGTAATGCTTAGTCAAATATTTTATTAAAAATCTAATTTCTATTCTTTTAAAAGACTCATACCTGACAAATACACACATACAGACACACACAGGTAGGCTCCCACACACATACACACACATACACACACACATACACACACACAGAACATGAGGGCAGATCATGCAATTTTATATGTCTGAAACTATATCTTGCAGAATAGAATAGTAGAAGGAGCTATGTGTTGGAGATTAGAAAACCTAGACCCCTGTCTTAGCTTTGTCAACAGGCTAGCTGTGTGTATGTGACTAAATCAGTTACTGTTCTGAATCTTTATTTCCTCCTCATTCAAAAGAAAGAGTTTGTAAGCATCTGAGTATTTTTTCAGTCTTTCTATTTGATCGAGGAATAATTTACATTTGAAAAAATATATATCATATTAGAGTAATTCTGCTCACTTCAGAAATTCTTATAAGTTTTGTCCATGGTATGTCCCATGGTTTTTAAAAATTTGCTTTTTAAGAAAATATGGAAGTTAAAAGATTTCCCTCCTGCAAAAATCAAATTTGAGTTTCACAGTATTATATTTTCCATGGATTGGATGTTAAATCACTAACCAAATATTTTATATTGTCACGATTATTCCTGGTAGTAAACTGGGAACTTAAGGGCTTTTAGTCACTGTCTAAACAAAGCCTGATAAGTGAAATGGGGCACACAAAACAGGAAGCTCATACAACAGGAAATCTCAGAATCTGATCCTCACTTTAAGAAGTAATGTCCATCACCACATTGCTAGCTGCTTTTGCTGGACTTTTCTATAGCACACGTTATTTATCATCAAGAATATATTTTCTAAATCAAACTTCCTATATTTCATCCTGTAGACTAACAGTGTCCTTGTCATGGACTTCTAATTTTTATGATAGCTATTATAAAATATCCATTCTCACATGCCTAGAAATTACTCAGAATCAGGTTGGATCCAGTATGAATTTTCTATTTGTTTAAGAATAAAACAAAATCTTTGAGGGATTGTATAAGTTGGCCAAAGTCATATAACACAACTTATGGAGTCAGAATGGCAGCAATCATTTTCAGTGATTTCAGAGCTGAGCCCACTCTCTGGGCAGCTTTTAATTTTTGGTGCTTTGGTACTTTCTATACTGAATTTGAGTACTTTGCCACCTTCCATATTGAGATCATCCTTTTGGAGTTTTGAAAGAGTTATGGTAAATTACTGGAATGACCAAAATTATTTATTCTTCCCTGTAACTACACCCTTTAGAATGTGACTTTAAAGTTTCTCCCATGCAGAGTCTACTTCTCCTCCACTTGAATCTGGGTTGGCCTGGAGACTTACTTTGGTCAACCGAAGGTAAAGGGAGTAAAGTCACGCTGCTTCCTAGGACTCAAGATAACTTACATGCTTCTGCTCAGTATTTTGGAAACCTGAGGAGCTGTCTTGGAAACAAGGCTGGGCAAGTATACTGGAGGATGGGAGTCCTCTTGAAGCAAAGATGAGACATCCCAGCCTACGTAGACCAAGCTAGAAGAGCCACCACCCAGTCCCCCCAGCCCAACAAAGATTAGATGTCCCTAGCTGCCCCTACAACCTCCTCTTCAAATTACCACCCCCTTAGAATAGCAGTTATTAAAATAACTAAGGATTAGAGTGGTATGTTACATAGCAAATGCTAACTGGTTTTGGTTTAAGAAGATAGATCATTCCACTGGAAAACTTAGGGGGAAATTTGCATACATGATTTTACTTGTTTAGTATATTTAAATCGCTGACTTTTATAGAACTGCACTATAGAAAGTAGTCAAATAAGATGGCAGAGGAAAAAATCTCTATATACTGTGATGAGTGAAAAAATGTGAAATTGCTTGAGAAGGATTCTAGCCATACTGTATTTGTATTTCATTTAATGGAAGCATTTGGTAGCTGCAGTAACTGTGTAGGTATTTTTCAATGAAAGGGCAAGTTATTCTGAGTCTAGTGAACATGCGTGTAGGTTCCTAGTTTATAGGATAGGAGAAACAAAAAAGATGACAGGAGCAGCAGTCCTGCCATTCAAGACAGTAATGGGTCAATACTCATCAGCATAAGGGAGATTTGCCAGGAATTATGAATGTTCTAAAGGGATCTTTATAATTCTCTATAAATCCTTACCAAATAAATCTATACTATTTTTCTGCAAGACCTGTGGTAGTTTTCTACAATGCTCTTAAATGTCAATTTGGCATTGGAAACTGCTGTTTCACAGCAGAAATTGAAAGAGACCATCATAGTTATGTTGAGAAAAGTAATAATTTGCAGTTCAAGGGAAGTTTAGACTTAAAAAAAATAACTAACTTTCTCATGAGGTTTTAATTCGGGTATCATTATCAAGGAAAAGAGTTTTCATGTTGCAATAGAATTCAACAGCTTTCTCACTGAGCACTGCTTTCAAGTGTTCCAGCAAATTGATACTATCATTATCCTATCAAAATAAACAGTCATTGACTAATTATGCAGTTCAGGACATCGCCCTGAGCTACTTTGCAGAGTGGAAAGTTTCCTTCTTTGAAGTCTCAAAAATACTTGCTTTCTTTCAGACCTTCTGTGCTTATGTCAGGGAGCCACTAAATTTGATCCTGGCTAAACATGATAAATTACAGCTGGTAAAAGGCATAAACAGGAATGTATAATGGTTGCTCTCTCATGCCTTTGCGACATTCGAGACATTACTGTTATTACTATGTTTCTTGTATTAGTGTCTTAGAAATTTTGGAGTTTCCAAAATGCTTGCCCATTTCCAAGATATTCTGTTCCTTCAGAATTTACTCATACTACAATGCTCAGTATCTAGAGAGAAAGTCCCTCTCAGAAAAAATACACATATACATGTATTCATTTATAAACAAATATATGTGTATTTGTTTATAAATAAAATGTGCTCCCACTTTATCACTGAAATTTGTTCCATTGGTAGCACATTTAGATTCAATGAAACATTGCTGTGAGTGCTTGATGTTTTTCAATGATTCATTTTGAGAATATTGGTATTTATTTGTACATAAAAAAGGTTATTATTTTATAAAATATATGAAATATATAAAAAGAAGCACATACAACCCAAGTTTTTCTTGAGAGTTTAAAAATAATTTCATAATGGTGCCGATTGTTAATACCATCCATTGGTAAGGTAAATTAATTCAGCATTTTGTGTCAATTTTTCTTTATAAATAGGCAGCACAATTTTTATAATACACTAAATTGGCTTCTCATATCATATTATTTTCCTTGGATGATATTCATAGCATTTTAGTTAACTGTTTTTAACTTTAATAGCTATTAATAGGAAATTCTTCTTTCTTTTAAATCAATTACGAATCCTTATGTATGTTAGTTGAGCCAAATTAAAACGCACACACACACACACACACACACACTAAATGATTCAACTCAATATCCTTCAATAACTCAATCTGTTCCACCCATAACACCTGGAAAAGTGTCTGATGTTTTGATGTATCAGGGTATCTATTTCTTCATATCCCTTTTCACTAGCCAGAGCACTTTTGTTCTTGAATGGACATCCAAACCATATACTGAATAATTTAAAATATCTTGAGAACAAGAGTTAACAGATACCAAAAAAACATGGATAAGTTGTGACTGCATTAGCTGGAGGCTACATAGACAAGGCTTGCAGAGGTCATTCTCAGCAATGGAGATTAAACCATGCTCTGAGAGACAGGAGAAGAGAAGAGGCATGGAGAATAACATGAAAGGCAGACGTATATTTGATGCTAAAGAGAAAACCAGAGAACAATTGCCTCTTCCACTCATCACTTTCTGGAGTACAGCTCTTCTTCCCATAATGACCAACTAAGTTTTGTTAGCGTTCAGTAATGAAACCACTCAAATGAACCTCTATTTATAAAACCACTCAAATGAACTTCTATTTTCAGCAAACAAAGCTTCTAAAACTGGTGTGAAGAAAAAAGTGGTAGCTTTTAACCAATAGTCAGGTTTTATTGTAAGCAAGTCATTTTATTGAAATGTGGTTGGTTTTGTGTATATATGTATATATATATATATATATATATATATATATATATGTATATAAAACAAGAAAAATATATATTCACAAACAAGAAGTAATTGATTTGATAATTCTCTGCATAGTTGAATTATCTATAACAATGTCCCCTCTACTTTAATGTCAGTTGTTGAGTGTTGATTCCATTTTCAAACAGTAAATAATTTTGACAATGCTATCTATGGTGAAATGTTGAGATGAATCAATACTTTTCATGGAAAAAAATCTCATTGTTAGCAAAACAAGCCTATTAAACCTAAAGTTATTTCTTATTGCTTTCAACTTTTGAAAAATGCTAACACTGCCAGCTAGACCTTCTTGTAAAATTGGAAACCGGCTGGTTATAGATATATAAGCCAGTGATACTGTGTCAGCACTTTCTAAATCTGTATTGGTGCTTTCATTCCAAGTATAATCAAGGCCAATCCTGTACCAGTCAACACATCTCGGAAATTTTGTACAAAAAACTTATGGATATATCAATAATGATTTGCTGGTGCCCTTTACAATACAAAGGATCTCTTAGGAAGCAAAATGTATAGCTTCCTCAGTGACAGCATACAGGATTATTCAATCCAAAGTACCCATTTAAAAAGTGCAATTCTAAAAAAAAAAATAAAAAAATTTAGAAAAAAAAAAAAGTGCAATTCTAGACCGAAGATATAGACAAAAGAAAGCAGTCATTCATTTGTATACCAATTAATTTATGCATTTTTTGTATTCATGAGTAAGAAACAAGATATCTATCAAATGCCTACTCATTGTATTCTTAAAAACAAATTCTCTCATGAAAGCTTTCTAGTCTAGTAGGAAAAATCTTATAAATACATAAAAAATGTAATTTATATTAGAAATTTTAAGTTACCTAAGAGGGGTACAGTAAAATAAATAATCATGTTAAGCTAGGTTGTGTTGTGGTAACAAAATGCTTAAAATCTCAGTTATGTAAAACAACAAAGACTCTCATGCCCCCTGAGGGCCACCTGCGAGTTCTATTTTTATTCCAACTCCATGACCCAGGCTGACAGAACAGCTGCTCTTAGCACCATTGCCTGTCATAGCCAAAGAAAAAGAAAACTGGAAATTATTGAATTGTTGCTAAATAATCTGACCCAAAAAAGACAGTCTCTTTCATGGACATTGTGCACAAATAGTCACAGAAACTCTCCCAACCATAAGGGGGCAGAAGCAGAAAGTTCAGGCTTGCATGCACTCAGAAGGCAAGTAGAATTAGTGATCAAGCATAAACAACTAAGCAGTAACACAATGACAAGGAGTTGCACTTGATCTGATCTTCAAAGATGAATAAGAATTTAGACATGTGAATTTGGAGAAAAAGTTTTTCCAGACAGGAAGCATATCATGTGTACAGAAGGCACGTTGTATACAGAAAACTGCTATGAGTGTCATTCAACAAGATACACGTCTGATGTTAAAGGAACATTGCACTGGACACTTGTTAAAGGTGGCAAGGCAGATTTTATTAAAAATTACTGCAGTAGGGGGGAGATTCCACTATAAACTGAGCTCAGCTCAACTAAGACAAGGTGCCATGAAGGAAAACCTAGGGGGTACAAAACAGGCTATGGGGAAAATGGAAAATTACAGAAGGACGATAAGTGGAAAACTAGTGAAAATAGTTTGGCAATATGGGTTGGGACAATGTACATTTTGTGGTTTGGAAGCATTGCATTTATTTTGAGCAAAAACTCAAAATAAATTGGGGTTGGTGTCATTTTTAGGGACACAGACCATTGCAGGTGGAAGCCAGGTTAAATTTGTTGAAGTCTCAGCTCAGTGTTTGAACAAATCCTCTGTGCCATGAGGGAGTTTATAACTCACTCTGATGAGGACTAAAAGACTGCAAAAGGTAAGGACCAGCTCATAAAGTAACCTTGTCTAGTTACTACCTGAAGGCTTTTATAAAATTTGGGGTGTGGGAGAGTTGTGGGATCTGAACTTGGATTTAAGAAGGTTGCTATGAAGACTTCAGTATGATGAGTTAGAAGAGAAATAAAACTAGAAGGAGAATGACCAATATGGATGTTAATAAAATCTATGTGAGATTTGAATTCAGAAATGACTGAGATTTTAATTAAGACATTAATGGGGCATTGTCTTGGAAAAACTCACTACTCACTGTTTTCCTTTACTCTCACATGCAACACTTTTGACAGCAGATGTGTAGGGTTTTTCCAACACAGACTAATCCTCCAACACCAGCTGGATGTCCTACAATTTAATTCAATTCTGACACTAAGCAGTGTTAGTGCAGACTCCACAGGTTAAAAGCCCAGTCCCACAAGACTGGCACCACTTCAGACATCAATCACAGTAAGTCCTCATCTTATCCACAAGTTCTATCAGACTTGGGAAAAAATTGCATGTTTCCACAATCCCAGACTCGGGTTCAATAATTTGCTATAAAGTAGATCACAGAACACAGGAAAATAGTTTGCTTACAATTGTCAACTTATTACACAGGATATTTTAAAGATACAAATGTACAGCCAAATGAAGAGACACATAGAGTGAGGTCCAGAAGGCTTCCAAGTGCAGGAGCTTCTGTCCCATGGAGTTGTAGTGTGCCACCCTCTAGGTACACTGGTGTATTCACCAACTGAAGCTCTCCAAACCTTGTACTTTAGGGATATTAATGAAGGCTTCATCACATAGGCGTAATCGATTATTAAATCTTTTTCCAGCCCTTTACCCCTCCCTGGAAGAAAGGGGACTGAAAGTTCTAAGCTTTTAATCATGGTTGGTCTTTGTAGTGACTGGCCACTATTCAGAAGCCCACAAAGAGTTACCTCATTAAAACAAAGATACTCTTATCACCCAGGAAATTCCAAGTGACTTGGGAGCTCTGTGTCAGCAACCCAGGTCAAAGACCAAATATGAGTAGGGACTAGGGGGAGATATTTCTTAATTTGTAACTGGTAAAAAACACTGAGATATCATATAATTAAAATGATTATGCTTTGGGGGACAAAGGAGAGGGGGGAACAATCAAGGAGAACTTGAAGTTTTTGAGCCTGCGTAACTGGTAGAAATGTTGTAGTATAAAAACTAAGGAAAAGAGCAAGAGGCTCGGATATGAAAGTAATTGTGTTTTGAATTAACTCTAAACTTTCTGCCTTTCCTGGTTTCTTTATTATCAGAGCCACCCCATTCTGTTTCCTTGCTCTGTGTGGTGTCACAGAAGAACTGACTTTGATCTTCAAGTTTGCAGGCACTGTCTCCAGCTGTACCTCCTCTGTGGCTTCAGCTCCCACTACACAAACCCCTGAGATTCCAGCTGATTCCAGGGGGTGGGTGATCCCATCCCCTGGGCTCTAGTAACACTGCTTCTTCCCTTAATCTCTCCAGCATAGTGGTTATAGTGGCTTCTGTGGTAGGTATGTAATCAGCAGATTGCTTCATTGTTCCTTGTGGGCTTCTCCACTCTCTCATGAGCTGTGTGAACAATTTATTTCATTTCAGTTTGAAATGACAGATTGCTTTCTGTTTTCCTAGTTGGACTTGGAGAAAAACAACCTCTAAAAATAAAATTGGAGACATAGAGTGTAACAGTGGTTCATAATGTGTGTGTGTGTGAGTGTGTGTGTGTGTGTGTGTGTGTGTGTGTGTGTGTGGCAGAGGTGGCAGGAGGAGTGGAATGTATAAGTAGAGGAGATCACAGATCCATACTGGAGCCTGAGGACAGCTATAGACCCCTCCATTAGCTGTGAGAGGGGTCCATAGCTGTTGATATATGAATAAATATGCATATACATATACACACACACACACAGACTGACACACTCACAGCAGTTTTCAATATAATTAAAATGTCTCACTGAAGTATGATTCATGGACCTCTACTTAATAATCCTTGAAATTATTAAGAAATGTTTAAATATATTGAAAATAAGTTTGTATTTTATGTTAAAAATATTACAAAATATATATTGCAAAATAATAATATATGTATTATAAAACTTATAGAAATTTAATGTTACTATTATAAGATCATGGAAACATAAAATATCAGCATGTAGAAGGAAAAGTAGAGATCACCCAATCCAACTTCATTTTTCAGAAGAGAAAATGATGTCCACATTTGTGAAAAGTCATGCCATAACTGCTGAGTGGGTTAGTGAATGACAGAGACAGAGCTGGGGCCTGGATCTTTAAATTTCCTAGAACATTTCCAGATCAAAATATGGCAGCTAATGGCTTCTTGTTTTAGAAATATACTAGTGCAAAGAGCTCTCTATTGTGCTGGCAGGTTTGATGGATACACACAAGGACATGAAAGGATCCTTGACATTTTGCAGCCTCTAAGGTCAAGATAACAGTGCACACCTATAGCACAATGTCATCTGCTGCTTGCCCGATAGGGAAGAACACTTACTCTTTGCTCTATTTATTTGTCTTCTCAGAGACTGCCTTCTCTCAAGGTTGTCTCTTGAGGCACAAAAACAGTGAAAGAACAACTGGATCGTTGTATCAGGGTGGGTGGTCAAGGGGAGAGAGGAAAAAGAATTGTACAAAAGAGAATACATTTTGTCACGTGTCCCCTACACAGAACGGAGAAATAAAAATTTATACTGACCTACTGCTGGTTTTATTCCTAATTTATTTAATTCAATAGCTGCGTTAATTACCCAAACTGTTTAATTGTAATTGTGGTATGAAGGACATAACACTGGACCAGAAGTTCAAATATGTCGTTGTATTTGAGATTAGTGAGTTGCTTAATCATTCTAGGTTAAATTCATGCTATTACTACCTCTTGACCCCGTCTTATTGGTGAACTCTTACTCAGTCTTTAAAATTCACCTTAACCCTCATCTTGACTAAGATGCATTCCTTGACCTTTCATGCTGAATTATGCTCCCTTCTTTTACATCCCCACAACACTTTGTGTGCACCCTATTCTTGCACTCATGAAACAGTTCTGTAGTCACCCCCTTCTTGCCTGTTTTCCTTACCATCATGTAAGTAACATCAGTTCAGGGCTAAGTTTTATTCATATCTGCATACCCAACATATTGCATTGTGTGTTTCACACAGTGAACTTCAGTAATACATGTTAAGTGACTTAATAAAAGGATAAAATTATAAATGAAGGGCTTTGAGGATAAGAACAGTACAGTCTATTCTGGTTCTTGAATTTTATTATTATTGAATTGAACCTACTATTTACTTTGATAATGTACATTTGTACTGATCCATTTTCTCCCTGTTATATAGGGCCCATCTATGTCTACTACATATAACATGTGCATCACAAAGTATTTCCTTGAAGGTTTTAAATAAAGTTCATCAAATATTATTTCAAAATATTCCAGGATATTGTTATATATTTTTGCCATTTTTCTCATTTGGGTTCATCCCATGAAGCATCCTGATCACTGTAGGGGTTAAAATTAATAACAGAGCAAGTAACTTTATGTGAAAGGAGGGACATTCTTCCCACAATGACAAAGGTTTTTTGTTGGGTGGGCTGTTCTGTTTTGTTTTTTAACTTCAAGCATAATCACAATACTTTGTTTCTGAAGACTCTCTTATCATTTTCTTTTTCAAGACTTCAGTCCTTAATATCAGCCCTAAATTCTAGATCTCCATTTTGTACATATGCAAATCTAGCTTGTATCTACTTGTCTGCACCTTCTGTTCTCACCACCATATATCACTGACATGTATATCTATCTCTCCTGTTTCTTCTTTTCTCTCTCTCTCTCTCACTTTCTCTCCCTCTCTCTCTCCCCTCGCCCTCCCTCCCCTCTCTTCTCTCCACTCTATCTCTAAAGATCTATCTATCTATCATCTATCCAACTGTCTTTCTATCAGCCCACTGTATCAGCAAGTCTTATATCAGCAGATTGAAAATAGTTGAAATAAATATTCCAGAAAGTTCCAAAAAGCGAAACGTGAATGCACCATGCTTGGGCAACTATTACATGGTATTCACATTGTATAACAACTGTTTGCATAGCATTTACATTTGTAGGTATCATAAGTAATTTAGAGATGACTTAAGGTATATGAGAGGATGTGTGTAACCTATATGCAAATACTATGCCATTTTATTTAAGGGACTTGAGCATCCACGCATTTGGGTGTCCACAGGGTTCCTAATACCAATACCCCATAGATACTGGAGGATGACTGTATATAGACATATAGAGAGATTATCTATCTATTTAGAGATTCCTTTGCATCTTGTATATAAGAGAGAGAAAGAGAGATACAAAGAGAGAGAGACAAGAGAGAAACAGAAATAGAGACAGAAGCTGAAAGCAATATCTCTTTCTATTTTTTATCTCTCATTTTTAGGTAGAAGTGTGCACATATAAATATTGATTAATTTTTTTTAACATCTTTATTGGAGTATACTTGCTTTACAATGGAGTGTTAGTTTCTGCTTTATAACAAAGTGATATTGATTCAAAGGATGTAATAAAGCAGAGGGTATGATAATGATATGTAAAGCAGAAGGTATATCTTTGATGAAAGGTGGATGAGAGAAAAAAAAAAAAAGATCCAAAAGGGCTAAATATAGAACATTGGATAGAAGAGAGATCTGCAGATACAATGGCATAAAATTTTGGGGAAGCAATGTATTTCAGGATTTTTCTCTTGTGTGCCACCCCCCCATAATGATCTCTCAGAAAGAGAGTTGGGAACACACTGTATTAGAAGCTCCATAGCTTAACATCTTGCTCTTCAAGGGGGAGGATCATCAAAAACCTCTACCCAAGAAAAAATGTTGTATCAAGTTCCATCACCTTTCCTGTGATTTCCTTTTATACTATCTCTGCGGACTTGGGTTCTAGGGGAAAGATGTTAAATATTGAGGAAACTTTTCTACCAGTTCAATCTCCTATTAGAAAATCATTGATACTCACAAAGATGGGAATTCTGACTTAAGTATATTACACATTAATTAATTTTATGGGCTTTCTGTTCAGCGTGGATATTGTGAAATCTATGGAACTTTAAATTATTATAAACCCTTTAACACAGTCAATGGCATTAATAGGATTTTTTTGTCAAGGTTCACTAAGTAAACTGAATACAAAGCCATCTGGCTTTTCACTTCAGGGTAAAAGTTGGAGCATCATTAAAGAAAACTAGGGGCATCAATCTACATGTTACAGGTTTTTAATTTTTCTCCTAGGACAAAACACGATTTCATTCAGCTTTGTACTGTCAATAAAAATGGAGTTACAATGAATCTGAGCTACTGTATTTTGCCCTGTCTCTTGGTTAATACTCCAAATAAGGGATTACAAATGTGGTCTTTTCTTCCAGGAACCCCAATCTCCAGCACTTCCTGCTTCTCTCCTTGGAATTTAATTTTTTATCCCACATTATTTCCCATGATATTCTATTTTTTCTGGGACGAAGGGATAAATGATAGTCTTGTAACAGCTTACCCAGCACAACATTAGCTCACAATTGTCTTCAATATATTCACTGAGATATGATCAAGCTATTTCCCTTTACTCTAACTGACTGACTTTCTGCATGTTTGTCCAGATCATCTTAACCCCAAAATTGAGTCTATAACTTCAACATAAGAAATGAAGGATACATTTGTCACTGAGTAAGCCATTATTTTAGCAAATTCTAATGTATTAGCTATTGGTGCTATCACTGTCCTTCAGGGCAGATGAGAATGTCCCTGAACATTTAAATTTTTATTAGCAGCATATTTATGTGTGATCCTTGTTTTAATCACATAATACTATTGTACATGCATGAGGTACCAACATCATGTAAGACAGTACTCTAAGTACTAGAGGCATATAATATAAAATAAGTACGTGTCCTTTAAGTTGTTAACAAGTGCATGTTAACAATTTTAAATCTAGTGTATGTTTCTCCCTCTTAGTGACCTTGAATTTCTGTATGAATGTTGCCTATTTGTCATTTTTGGAGCCAACTCAAATGAAACACAATTGCAACTCTAAATAATTACCCATACATGCAGACACAGACTTTTTTTTAAATCAAGAAACCATTCCATCACTGTCTTCCATGTTTATATAAACTGACTAACTACAGGGGAGTTTACAGAGCCTTCTGAGAACAACTTGCCAATCACTTTGATGATCATTTAGGAAATTGTCATGGATAAATTTGGCTGAATAGAATTATTCATCTTATTATATTTATTCCATTGATATCTTCACTGTGTTTCTGCTTTTATCACCTGGTTCTTAAATCACAGTTAAATGGTGATGAAACCCACAGCCATACTACTCTTTATGTGTTTCCTTAAAACAGAGAACACATATTTACAATCTTGTAAATGCATATTTTAAAATACAAGATCTAAAAAAAAAAAACAGATCTGGTATTACAATCACTACAAAGCAGATTCATTTGTCTCTGTCAGCTATGCGTCTGCAACAAACCACACCAAAACTAAGAGGCTTATAAGGATAAGTATTTATTCTTATGTGCTAATTGTTCATCTGGGGTTCTACCTTAAACTGCTAATCCACTGGTCCAGCTCTGCTGACCTCTGCTGGCCCCAGTTAGCTTTAGTTCCAGGTCATGTGTTCAGTTGAGGTCTACTCTAAGTGCCTTTCATTTTTTTGAGACTAATCATGCTACTCAGCTTGTCCTCATGGTAGATGCAGAGTGCAAGAGAGAAAGTCCAGTGCATAAGCACATTTCAAGCCCGGGCTTGCATCACATCACATCTGCTGATAGCCCATGGGCCAAAGCAAGTTATAAGTTTAAGCCCAAAGATGAGTAGAAGATAAATACACTCCTCACATGGAAATAGAATGCCAAAGTGTATTCTAATATACACCATAACACATAGTAACCACCTTCTTGAATTCCCCTCAAAAGTTCCCACTAAACCTTAGAGATTTAAATGAATTATAATGGCTAGTATTAGAAAAATTAATCTTTTGACAAAAAGGTCTGTGTATTAATACTCTCTATATCACTGACTTTTAGCGCAGTGCCTGACACATATTAGGCATTCTATAAATATTTACTGGTTGTTCGGATGGGTGACGTGGTGTACGACACATAGATATGTCATCAATATAATAATGCCCAACTAAAAGAAAATTACTTTCTTTTAGTTGGGCATTATTATAACAAACAACCAAGAAATGGGTTGTTTTTCGCACAGTTCAAAAAGAAATATATGTACAATTCAGACTCATTGAAAAACAGCAATGACAATGATTCCCACTGAATCATCTTGCATGGACATCCACTAATGTATTAACTCTCCTTGAAGGAGTTGCATTAATTATTAAATATTTAATTAGATTTTCACTAATGGTGTAAACATAATATGAAAATTCACTTTGATTTGAGTTGTCATTTTAGAATCACTAATCAACTGAGAGGTATGAATAACCCTGTAGGGGATTGAGACTTGAGCATTGAGGGTTGTTTTTTTTTAAATAAATCTGGTATCATTAGATGAATATATAGTATGAATTACAGAATGTGAAATCCTATTAAATTATCCCATATGAGTTAATGCCCAGAGGACCATTTTTGATCAGGGTATAATAATTCATTTTTGAGGACCTTAAGAAGGCAAATTTCATGTTTTAATGAAAGGTCATATCATGAATTCTCTTTACTCCTTCATTGTAAAAGGCAGGATCTGTATTCCCCTTCATTGGGAGTAAAAGTAGCTTGAAAAGATAAAAAAGATTTGGATTTAAGAACTTGAAAAATTTCATGATTTTTACTTATTCTTTCAGTGTTTTTATTCGTAATTATTAGTAGTAACAAAGCTCAAAATGACTTTGCATCTATGTTCCGTTTTTTTTAGTATCAGCTAAATGGGCTAACTCTGCCAATAACACTTATCTTTTCCCATAACATGCACATGTGTGATTGAGTGCACACACGCACACACATAACACACTACATCCACATGTCCCTCTTTAATACTATTTATGTAGTATAAAATCTCCTAAGTTTAGGACCAAAGTCATTGTTCTGACCTCTATGTCTCTGATGAAACCACAGAAATGATTTCTTCACTGCCTCCCCTTTGGAACAGTCATTATCAGATACTTATGCTTCTCCATAATTACTGATTGTGTGTCTTTCACTATCTTAAGAAGACCACATACCCACATCAGACACTGTGGTCTGATCTCGGTCTATGTACCATTCCATCCCAAGGCCTAGCTCAGATTTGTTTAAAACATGTTTTCTGAAATAGAGCCATAGATTTGATTGGAAAATCTCTTGCAAAATCTCCTTTGATTTTATTTGAAATGAATTTCTAATTTCTCAGTTGCTTTAGTTATGATTAGGTTTGCAAACATTTTTTTTTCCCAAATGGATTTTGAAACACACCATAATCAACATTTGTATAACTCTGAATCATAGAAATATGTGCACAATTGATAAAATATGTACTATGGTAGTTGGGGTAAGTATTGAGCTGTACTACAAAAAACAATAACAAAATAAAACAGGCACATGAAAAGTTTTAATAAATTATACAGATACTTTATAATCCATATAATTTATTTTATCTGGGTAACTTTTTTTAATCTATCAAATGATGAGATTAAGAAAGATAATTTTAAAAATTTCTCTCCACTTCCTAGAAAAATATAGTAGAAGTTTAAAAATCTATACAGACACATGCCGCAGAGCAACTAAGCCCGTGAGCCACAACTACTGAAGCCCGCGCGCCTAGAGCCCGTGCTCCGCAACAGAGAAGCCACCGCAATGAGAAGCTGAGCACCTCAACAAAGAGTAACCCTCACTCGCGGCTACTAGAGAAAGCCCTCGCACAGCAACGAAGACCCAAAGCAGCCAAAAAAAAAAAAAAAGAACTGGACACTGACTTCACCATTAGGTTTGCACAGGATCGTTGTACAGTTTGGGCTTGTCCTAAACCTGTTTTGTTCCATCCAAAGAAAATCTGATGGTGGCTGATGCTTTGTTTCAGATGCCGCTGCCCAGACGTGTAAGAAAATAGTGTGTTAGTAACAATTGCCATTGGAGTTCAACATAGTTTTATAAATGTCAGAGGGTTATTGCAACACATCTTTTTAAACAGGTGAGGTTTTTAAAATATAATGACTGTGTAATATATAATGTCAAGCTGTGTAACTGAACAGCTACTTTATGTGGTTTAAAGTAAAGCCCAAGAAAGAGGGGGGAACTCTCCAGTGTCACCTAAGCAAACCCTCTCTTTGCTTTTCCTTTAAAGATTATGTTTGCTTAGTTTTAGGAACTTAGGTATTTCATTTTGATAGTTAAATCATAAAAACACAAAGTATTGTATGCCACATTGAAGAAAGCAATGGAAATTTAATTATGGGTATTAATTTATATCCAGAGATGGACAAAGTGGCACAATTAACCAACAACAATCGAAAAATCACATTTAACAGAGAGATCAAGGGATGAAGAAACCACTGGTGCTAAGCCACGGTCTGACTGGGTAAATGAGTTTTTCCTGAGCAAATCTGGGTCATAGTATTTATATCTTATACTCACTGTTACCGTGAAATTGGCCTGCATAATGAAATTGGGAAGGAATTGGTACAGAGAGGCTCTTTGTCCATCCACATTTTGTTGGAGAATATGATTTCCAATTTCCAGTTCTTTGTCAAAGGAAGAGTTAATGAGCTTCACGAATAAACCCTTGACATTCACTTCAGCTATTTTAATGTCTCCAAGAGCACTAGAAAATAAAATACAAAGATTATAAGGTGCCTTCAAATGATCATGTCTTTAGCTCACTTTAAGAACTGAAATAATAAATATGCTTTGGAAGTTGTTCCTAAGCTGTATATTCTGCTGACAAATTCCTTGTCGAAATAGTGTTGTATTTGTGCTCTAAGTAAATAGCTTGATTTCTTAATTCTGTTTGTTTATCTGTGCAACAAATGATCTTTCACTAAAATAAAGAAAACTTTAAAAAATAGGTATCAAGGTAAAAATGCCATTGGAAGGTGTTATTATTATTATTTAAATTTCCTACTGTTCTTCACAAAAACACTGAGACATGAAACTCTCAAGCAGATCAAGAGGAAAGTTAAACTATTTAGTTTATTTCTGATAAGGTTACTGTGAACATGAATAGCAACTATGTGCTTAAAAGAATTCTTCAAACTTAAAACATTATACAAATAAAAAAAAATCTATACAGAATAGTATTTACATTTTTTATAGTCACTTCCTATGTGTTTTTGGTCAGAAGTGAAAATTATTGGCTTAAATGTATGTTGGTTTTCAGCGTTCATTAGCTAAAATTGAAGTAAATAAATATTAAAAATAATAACTATTAAAAACTATTAAATAATAACTATTAAAAACTGAATTTTCTTCCAACTAATTTTATCAGAACAGCAGTTACATAAGATTCAAAGCTATACTTATAATTTTCTTGGTGGTACATGCACTTCTGCATCCCATATAATAGAATTTGTAAGCTATCCACCTCTTTGTGTGTATATGTTACCGATATTAAAGAATTAACATGTTATCTTAGAAGTCACCAGTAAAGATTTAGTTAACAGATCATTGTTGAACTTCTTTTTATTTCAAATGTGTGTACTGCACTGTATAAATTTGAAATCTATAATCGTAGACTATAGAACAAGCAGATACAGACATGACAAGTTAAGCATACACTTTTAAGAGGCCTCTATTTTTAAAAGGTATTAAATACTTATTTTCACAGATTGACTTGTTTAGAGGAACCATTTTAAAATATGTTGTCACAATAATTTTGGAAACAACAATAATTTGTATCATTCTGATTTTCAGTGTATATTCACATATAATTCCCACATTAAATTGCTGATGCAAAATCAAATTGCATTAAATTGCTGATGCAAAATCAACACTTTAAGAATAAAGAAATTAAAGTACAGGAAAATTAATGACTTGCAGTACTTTTTTGCACTGTCCTTTTGGCTAAGCCAGAATTGTTTACTAGGATCCCCTAGTATTGGGTAATTGGCCCAAACAAAACATTTTTTACAAGTTTTGGAAGGTGAAAGTAAAGCAACATTTCTGAAATCTGTTTTTTTAGAGCCAATTAACAGCAAAAGAAGAGATATACGTAGAGTCTAGCTAGTTCTTGCTCTCTTTGGCTCCACATCCTCCTCATCTTCCCAAATGAAATCTTGCTGACCAAGAGCAACTCAGGCCCATCAGATACGTAGCAACAGCAGCTTTCCATAATCTTTTTCACCAGGTCTCCTTTGCAGACCCATTTAGACAGCCAAAACTGCCTTGTTCCAAAGGGCGGGTTATGGACTTTTCTCTGGTCCTCCAATTCTCCCTTTTAGAAATTTATGACCCCAGCAATATACACAATTCGGAGTTGTTATCACATATTTAACCACTTCTTACATAATACTCATACTTGTTTTAGTTTTCAGATTGAATCTGACTGAGATATAACTTGATGAGATCACACTACTATTAAATGTCAGTATTGAAAATTAAATATAAGATTCTTACTATCACTCAATCTTGAAAGAAAGAGTATTTCAAAAAAAGAGGGGTTGCTAAGATAGGTGTTTAGTAAAAAGAGTTGGAGGCAAGGAATAGGAGATGTCAAGCGAGATAGAAGAGAAAAAAAAAGATAATTTAGAAGGAGAGAATGATTCATGCTAAGAATGTTTTCTTGGTAGCCCAATGTTGTCTACCAGATGGCTGTTTTATGTCAGAAAATACTGATAACATGGAAAACTTTCAAAAGCTTCTTGTCCCTCTGACATTCATGAAGAAAAAATAACCTCATTTGTCTGGACATGATAGGTTATATATCCTGTTTTATATATAAAACCACCAAATTTCAGTGGATTAAACAACAAAGATTTATAATTCATTCAAGAAAATCTGTATCCAGTTGAAAAGCAAGATGAACTGTTCCAAAACTAGTAGCTCAGTGATTCAGAACGAGGAAAGTGCCACCATCTTGGAGCCACATCACATGAGCCACTGCTGGTTGTTCCATGTTTTGTTCTAGAACTTATACATGCAAATTCTGCTCACGGCCATTGAACAAAGTTAATCACGTGGCCTACGTAATCTTCAAGTGGATGAATAATGTAGTCTTACTTGTACACAGAGAGGAAGGAAAATGAGATACTGGTGAACACTGGAAATATTCTTTCCATATAGCCTTGTATTTGAAAGTATTGAATTTGACATAGGGCTTTATGGTATTGGGCATATTAATTAAATTATCTGTTCCTCAATTTTCTCATTAATAAAAGGGAAGGCAACAATATTCAATTAATAGAACAATTAGGGAGTCCAATGTAGGCATATAGCACTCAATAATATTAGTCATTATCATGGTCGTCATCATGATCATCATTCTCTCTATCTCTAGCCCTTGACAACATGTATCACTGAGCCTGATAGATTTTGACAAAAACATAGAATTTTAGAGCTAGAAAGGATTTTACAGATTACCTAATCTGGTCCATTAATTGTATTTATGAGAAATCAGATGCCCATCAGGTTAAGTGACCTACGCAGGCCCAGATCTCCTTAGTGGCAAAACTGGCACCAGACATCTAAGTCCAGTGTCCTTTGTTCTCAAGTTAGGGAAACTACAACTTCTTATCAAGCATGGACTGAAGGTTTCCAACTGTCTTTCCTCTACTGCTGAACCTGTTCCATATTACCTCTTCTCATTTTAATTCATTCATTAATTGATATTTTGTGATTAATTAAAATCTTCCCAAAAAGTGCCAGCTTAATGATTGTATGACCATAGCAGAAATATGTTGATATAGTACAGCCCTGGTTGCCTGAGCAAATGTATTTTCCAATTTCTAAGAAACAGTCACCCAAGGAAATTTTGCTTACTCTGTTAAAATTTAGGGATTTTAATGGTGGAAAATACAATAGATTAGTTTACCTACAGTAGTATCTGACTTATAATGATACCAATGATTTTTTTGTTCTCCCATTTCCCCCAAAACAGCAAAAAAAATAGATGCTATAAGAATTATAGGGGTCAAAAAAACCATTACAGAACTCAAAATCCACAATATAACTAATATTCCTGCCACTATGTACTTACTCTGAGGAAGAAATTTGTACCATCTGGACATATATGAATAAGACAAAAGGCCAGACAACAAAAGCACATTAACTTGCTTGATAAGTGGATAAAACATAAAATGCTAAATGCCAAAATGTCAAAATTCCACTTCAAGATTACAAATGCTATTTACAAAAACTTTCAAAAGCATTCTACCATTTTTTCTATAAAATTGAAACTTTTCTTTTTAGTTAATCACCTACAAATAAATAAGAATCTCATCCAAACTCACAAAAAGACCGATCAAGAAATATATTTGCTATATCCATGGCAGTTGTTGAAAGAACTGAGAAAAAAACAGAACAAAAAGAGAGAGAGAGATGACACTGTGTGTGTGTGTGCGTGTGCGTGTGTTTTGGGAGGGGCAGGAAGTTAGAAGGTGGAGTAGACAGGGAACAAAGAGTCTTTGTTTTGGGTGTTTTAAGCTTAACAGATGATAAAAATGCTGACATAAATTTATTTAAATCTACAATGTTTCATCATTACAAAAGAACAGGAATGGAAATGCATCACTTTTTAAGGTTAAAGAAACTGAGATGCTAAATATATAAAAATATGTTACGTAAATGAATTGCATTGAAAAACTGTTATCCTTATTAATGTGTATTAAGAATCACAAGTTCAGTTATATTTGTCAATTATTCCTCAGCAAAGTTAAAAATAAAAATTTAAAAAGTCACAACACACTGTGATATCTTACAGAACAGAATGGATCTTCAAGCAATGAATTTGAATTGGGGGAATATACAAGTCAGGAGGCAGAAAAGACTAGTAATGAAACTACTTTAGTTGACCAGGAGAGAATGTAAAGGGTTAAAAAAGATGGATTTATTCAAGAACTATTAAGAAGATAGAACTGAGTGAGCTTATTTACTATTTAAAAGTTGGGCATGGAGTTAAGTGAGACATACAGATTGACCTTCGTTCGGTTTTCTTTCTGGTGTAACTGAGTCAAAGGAGTGACTTACACTAAAAGAGAGAATAGAGAAGAGATAAGAAGATAGGGAAATGTACCAAAACATAGTAAATTCAGCTTTAGGTATGTTGGGTAATTTGTGCCTGTTTTAGAAGATATGTTGTGGTTTGGTATGTGAATAGGACTAGCTTAAACCATGAGATTTTGATACTATTCCAAAAATGTATGTGAAGAATGATAACGTAAGAACAGACCATGATGGGAGACCAGCATTTTAGACATTGATAAAGGATGGTAAACCCAAATTATTAGGGACTCTTAAAGAATCATAAAAAAGATGGAAGAGCCTGGAAAGAATAGTGAATTTGCCAGAGAAAAAGAAAATGGAGTGTATTAGTGGACAAGGGCTGCAAAGTACCACCGAGTGACTGAAACAGCAACAATTTAATGTCCAGGAGGCTAAAAGTCTGAGATCTCAGTGTTAGTAGAGCTGATTCCTTCTGAGGGCTATGAGGAAGGATCTGTTCATGCGTTCTCCCCCAGTTTCTGGTGGTTTTCTGGCAGTCTTTAGCATTCCTTCATGTGAAGAAGCATCACCCCGATCTCTGCATTCATCTTCACATGGCATTCTCCCTGTGTCCACGGTTGTCTGTGCTCAAATTTTCCCTTTTTATAAAGACTCAAGTCATATTAGATTAGGGACCACACTAGTTTAACATGACTTCATCTTAACTAATCACATCTGCAACAACTGTCTTCCATGTAAGGTCACATTCTGAGGTAGCTGAGTTTAAGACTTCCGCATATGAATTTTATAGGGACACAACCGATTCCATAACAGGATTTGAAACAAGGCAGCTGTCTAGTAAAAAAAAAAAATCATAGATCTAAACTACAGTATAGATTAAAAGTGTCTATTAAATATGACCACTAAGAAAGTAATTTTTACTAACCCATTTCAATTGGTGATAGAGGCAGACACTTGAAATCATTTATCTATTTTAAATGATAACTAGAGAGAATGAATTTAAACTCTTGTTTAAAAGACACTTGCATTTGAAGTGAAGGTCAAATATAAGGCAGCACTTAGAAGAAGACTTTGGTCTCTAAGTAAAACATGGGAAAAAGATAGGTGTTTTGATTTTTTTATTTAACTTGACCTGCCATGAAGTTTCTTTTTAAGAAGAGTCTTGTGGAGGTAGACCTAGCCTACCTGGATCTGTTTCTGTGTGTAAACATGGTACAGCAGAATGAGCAAGAGATTTGCAGTCACAATATCCACTGTGTGGTTCTGGATCTGAAGTCTGTAAACTGTGTAAATTGAACATGTTTATTGACTTTTTCTGAGCTTCACTTCTCTTACCTCTAAATCATAGATAATAGTATTCCTGCACCAGAATATTATAAAATTAAATATGATTGTTTGCTAAAAGTGCTTTTTATCAATATATTATATGTTGTATATATATTTTTATATGTCAGCTTCATTTTATTCCAAATATCAAAATTACTTGCGGTAGCTATAAAGTATTTATGAATGTTTAGAAAATGCAGATTGGATTTCCTCTGATTGCTAGAGCATAGCAAGGATTGTTACAAACCTAATCATTTATCCAAAATACTATACCTTTTATCTTGAAATACTAAAGGAATTATTTACTATAAAAATTTTCTGTATAATGGCATGGCAGAAACAAATCTTAAGAAATCTTTTTGAGCAACACTGAAGACACAGAATGTGCAGAACAAGGTGGGTGGTAAAAACAGAAACATTTCTGAATTTAATAAAATAGTACAGGGGCTTCCCTGGTGGCTCAGTGGTTGAGATTCTGCCTGCCAATGCAGGGGACACGGGTTCGAGCCCTAGTCTGGGAAGATCCCACATTGCCGCGGAGCAAACTGGGCCCGTGAGCCACAATTGCTGAGCCTGCGCGTCTGGAGCCTGTGCTCCGCAACAGGAGAGGCCGCGATAGTGAGAGGCCCGCGCACCGCAATGAGAGTGGCCCCTGCTCGCAGCAACTAGAGAAAGCCCTAGCACAGAAACGAAGACCCACAGAGCTAAAAATAATAAATTAATTTTAAAAAAATAAATAAATAAAATAAAATAGTACAATCTCATTCTGGCACATGGACACCGGATTCTCAGGAAATATTAATAACTATTATACTCACATTTGTAATTCACTAAAATGTAATTCTATATTATATATTTTTTTAAATCAGAAAACTGTAATAAGAATGATTGATTACATTTGATGTGAGTGAGTAATGAAAATGATGACATACAATAAATGGGAAGCCACAACTGTGTCTCAATCACAAAAGCCCTAGGTATTTAGTTCCCCAAACGGAAAGCAGATATGCCATTTAAAGATTAATATTAAATGTTTGAACTTGTGCAGTTTCTCCTCTTAATATGCTCTATCTGTCCCAGTACAGTGTACTGAAATATGTCAAATTTATATTCTGGTTACCTATAGCACCAGGTTGTCTGATAGACTATAGCACTGCATAATTTAATCCAAATGTTTTATTTCATTAAACTCAATATCTAAGGATATATATTATGTTACATAAAAAGTAACTTATGTTTTCATTTTGGGGTACATGTTGTAAGAAGAAGAGTGATAATCTATCATATCATATTCCAGAGCATTGTGTCCAACATCCCCTTCAGCAATCCACAGGTAGTGTGATTACCCTGATCACCCACTCTGATTGCCCTGGCAAAGCACGTTGCATGTAAGAGCATCGCCTCAGTGTTTCACATACAAAGGGAAAAACTAAATCTGGTTAATGCTATGATAGACATTCACCCTAAACTTGTCAGTCTAGCCAGTGGCAAAAGTCTCCAGTGAGTATGCTCTAGAGTTTCCAATTGAAAACACTCAAACTCCATCCAGCATCTTCTTTATGTGTACACGTTAGTGATCAAAATGGTCAGGTATACTTCTGCAAGTATGTACCACTTACTGAGGAATATTTTAAAAGAAGAAGTACCCTCAACTCCTTTATTTTATTGATTGACTATTTCTACATCTTATCTCTTTCCCAAAACTGGTGGCGTTTGTTCTGCCTCTACTTTCCTTTAAATGCAATGGTACTAAGGATTTATCTTCTGGAAATGGGAAGACTGTATTACTCATCTCAATTCTAAGTATACAATATGATAATAATATAATACAATATAATATAATATAAATAACACAGGCATATAAATATATATAGCATAACATATAACATAACATAATATACTTGGTGCATGTGTGTGTATGTATGTATGTGTGGCGAAACTGTTCATGCTGAAATATTGCTGGTTGTTGAAATATTTGTTCATCTACTCATTGTACTATGGGCACCTGAAACATGTCATAATTTTACCTAGATTTTGTTATCTCTTAAAGTAATGATCAGGACTAACACAATTCTTGACATGCATTAAGTTCAATAAATAGTGAATAGTGTCATTCAAATATATTTAAAATTAAAATATAGTTTACATGTCCCATGTCTAAGCACAGTGACCCCAAAGGGACCAAAATTAATTATGACAATCACAGGACATCTTGAGCGCCTTCAGTGTCTAGGACTGAGCAGGAAGTTTCTTTAGAACACACTTCAACTCTTTCACTATAGATTAACTTTGCTTTTGGCATTGGAGAAATATTTTCTCCTCTGTATGAGCAGCTGACTTACTGAGAGCAAGTGATGTGAAGCAGTGGAAGGCAGGACACAAATGCATATTCCTGGTTCTGAAATTCGTTTTTCTTTTCCATGAGACAAGAGTTGAGAGTCATAAAACTACAGGTTTATAAGAGGATTTACACTGATTCTTTATCAAAGGAGATGTGAAAGAGACTCTGCCAGTTAGCTATCATTCTATGTCCATCGTTCTTTTTCTGGGTAGACATAATCCTTGTATTTGTCTGGAGCATTCCCCAGCATGCTTTGCAGCTAGATTTGGGTGACTAAATTGAGGGTCAGTAAAATATAAATTGTTATCTTGTTCTTTGAGAACAATTTTAAAAGGGTTCCATACCCTTCTCCTCTCTTCTCTTTTGCACTTGCCCAGGATGCACTTGCACTGGCTGGAGGAATCAGCATGTTGGAAGAACTTGAGAATGGAAGCCCAACCCCCCACCCCTCTGCCCCTCTCAACAGCAAAGCAACAGGATAGAACGTTTTGGTTCCTGACCCTGTGCTCTGTGGAGCTGTCATTACAATTTAATCATCCCCACTCTCCAGAGAACTCGACTTACCTCATCACATCACTTAAGACTGCTTGGGATAATGACACACACATTCCAAATCAGCTTTATGAGTTCCTTCTTAGTGATCTACTGTTAGAAAGTGAAATATTCACCTCCCAACTTCTGTCTCCTGACATCGGCTATTTTAAGTGATCACTATCAGATTGGTTACTACTCTTCTCTTTCATTTCTCATATTCTGCTCTGAATGCATATCCATCCCTTTGACATCATTTTGTCTAATTTTGTAATATCCTAATTGTTCTCTTAACTTCCAGTTCCATCTCCCGTATACAAGGAACATTATCCTGGAAGATACTTCCCTGAAACCTCAATTTCAACAGTCATTTGGGGTCGAGGGCTGTCTCCCACAGTGAGAACAAGCAATTGTCACCTTAAGGAGCATGGGAATTACATTGTCACCACACCTTTCTGTTTCAGTCAATAAATAACATTTCCTTCTGATAATGACATAATTAATAACTGTATAAAACACTTTTTTATATAAACATAATGTAGCTGGTAGCCTAGCTGGGTTCACAAGAATAGAAAAACAAGAAGACCAGAGGCAACCTTAGCTCTAGGGTCCCCAGAAAGCCTGGATACAGTGGGATACCACAGTACAGCACGAGGCCTGTGGTGAGAACCAAAGAGGAGGCAGAGTTTTGCCCAACTCTTAACCTAATTCCAAATAATTCCTCCTGATATTGGACCAAAATGGCATGTGTCCTCGTCCACCCAAATCTCATCTCTTTCTGAAATTTTTATGAATGTTTAAGTGCACTGTCACATTAATTATTATGTTCCACTCATTATGGCACTTAAACCTATTATCATCTTGCATTGTTTCAAAATATTGAATGTGCGTAATCACTGTAATTATTTCTGTTTCTCTATTTCAGTTGTGATGGTTACATGTTTTCTCAATCTTCTTCTCTTTCTAAACTGTCTGTCAAGCAAAACTGATCTACTCAATGCTTCACAAAAACGTGTACAATTTGACTTCCAGAAATATTACTTTAAATATTCTATTTGAAGTGTTTTCTCTCTCTTCTCACTCTATGTGAATAGTGTTCATCCTTCGAAAGCCAGTCCATGCCAGTGATTTTGAAAGAATCATTCCTCCTCTAAAAGAATACCTGATCTTGTGAGTATGCTCTTTCTCAGAAGGAAATACAGTAATTTGTTTGGAAACTTCTTATATACAGGCTTACCTCGCTTTATTGTACTTTACTGCACTTTGCAGTTATTTCATTTTTTACAAATTGAAGGTTTGTGGCAAACCATGCATGAAGTAAATCTATCAGCACCATTTTTCCAACAGCATTGGCTCACTCCGAGTCTCTCTGGCACACTTTGGTAATTCCCGTATTACTTCAAACTTTTTCATTATTATTACATATATTATGGTGATCTTTGATGCTACTGTTGTAGTTGTTTTGGGGTGCCATGAACCCTGCCACATAAAATGCAAACTTGATTGACAAATGCTGTGTGTGTTCTGAATGCTCCACTATCTGGCTGTTACCCCATCCTTTCTCCCTTTTTTCAAAGGCTCTCCCTTTGAGCCTCCCTATTCCCTGAGACACAACTATATTAAAATTTGACCAATTGATAACCCTACAATGGCCTTTAAGTGTTTAAGTGAAAGGAAGAGTCAATTAAAGTGGTACACTTCATTGTTGTCTTATTTTAAGAAATTGCCACGGACACCCCAACCTTCAGCAACCATCAACAAGGCGAGACCCTCCATCAGCAAAAGCACTATGACTTGCTGAAGGCTCAGATGATGGTTAGCATTTTTTAGAATTAAAGTATTTTTTAATTAAGGTATATGTGTTGGTTTTTTTAGATATAGTGCTATTGTAAGCTTAATAGACTAAAGTGTAGTATAAATGTAACTTTTTATATGCACTTGGAAACCAAAGAAAATCACGTGACTCACTTTATTGCGATATTTGCTTTATTGTGGTGGTCTGGAATTGAACCTGAAATATCTCTGAAGTATACCTGTATACCTCCTTCTATCATTACCTAATTATGTCTCCATGAATCTATTTTCATATTTATCCATATATCACTTAGTTTGTAAATGCTAAGAAAATTAATTCATGTTGAGGTACCAACTTCACACCTGTTAGGACAGCTGTCATTAAAAAGACGGGCAATAACAAGTGTTGGAAAGGATGTGGAGAAGCTAGAACCCTCATATGTTTCTGGGGGGAGGATGTAAAATGATGAAGCCACTTTGTAAGTCAGTTAGTTCCTCAAAAAGTTAAAGAGTTACCATATGATCCAGCAATTCCACTCTTAGGAATATGCCCAGGAAAATTTTTCAAATATGTCAAAAGATTTGTGTACAAATATTCATAGCAACATTATTCATAATAGCCCCCAAATGGAAACAAGCCAAAGACCATCAACTAATTAATGGATAAATGAAATATGGCATATCCATAGAATAAAATATTATTTGGCCATAAAGAGGAATGAAGTACTGATTCACACTACAATGTTGATAAACCTTTGAACTATTACGCTAAGTGGAAGGAGCCATACACAAAAAGCCACATATTGTATTATTCCTTTTAAATTAAATGTCCAGAATAACTAAGTCAATAGAGACAAAAGTAGATTAGAGATTGCCAGGGGAAGTAATCAACTGATATTTGGTTGAGTGGAGGATTGGCTGAGTTACAAATGATGAAATTAAGGGGTACTTCAAAATGATCCAACCCAATTTTTCTCTTTGTGTTTATTATTTTTGCCAGCCTCCTAAGTGGCATAAACTTTCTTAACAAATAACACCAACTGTAAGTGCATAGCACTTACGTAACTGTTGACTGCTATGCTTGCCTAAAGACACATAAAGAATGTGAATGAATCTACACTTAAAAGTGCAAGTTTTCAATCTTTGATCTCAGTTTCTCGAAGACATTCCCTGCAGTTGTAGTCAGGGCCTTGGCTGTGTGGCAGTCTTTAAAATTGTATGGATTCAATCAATGAGTTTATTGATGTTGAACAACAGGAAACTGTAAATAGAGGAGGTTGAAGTTGTCAGTTTACTGATAAAATCTTGCATGAGTAAGCAACTGAAAGTCTCCTGCAGTCAGCCTTGCAGAGCAATCCCTGGTAAAAGTGTAGAATTTCTTTTTTCTCCCAGTTTTCAGCTCTAAATAAGTCAAATGCAATGCCTGTGTTTGATCCCTTCAGTTATTCACAAGAAAGAGCCACGCACAAAAACTTGCAAATGATGACTCAAGATTAAAACAAAATAAACAAACAAAAAATTATGAGGTCAGGCTATGGCAAAAGTTGCTATTTTAAATATCAAAAGATACAATTTAATACAGGAATATCCTATCCTTTGCTTATAAGGTTACTAAACTGAAACAATTCAGCTCATTCCACAGGAAAACCACATAGCATTCAGATATGAATATACAAAAATATCTGAATCCTTTTTAAGGCTTGAACAAGTTGAACCATCTATAGAAGTAAGTAATGATGTTGGCAAGTGCTGCACTTCTTTCCATTAAAGGCTTTTTTAATTTTCTCATGACAGGTAGCTGAAGTATATTTTAAATTAGTGTGTTATATTTTCTTTCTACTTCATTTGTAGAGATTTCATATCCTTTCACTCATATCAGTTTTTACTGAACATGCAAATCATTGCAGGGAAATGAGCAAACTGCATAAATGATAGTCATTTATTGAGATGGCCAAACTCCCTTAGCCAAGTACTTCCCTTTAGCATAGTTTAATTTAGTATAGTTTAATTTTGTATTGAGAAACAAAGTTGACCTCATGCTTATGTTTTAGAATTTGCATGTATGCAGTTTAGTAAAACAGCATAATCCCATTTGTATTATATTATCACAACCTTTCAAAAATATATCTAAAAAAAGTAACTTTTTTTATTATTAAGAGATGTTCCAACAAGATGTAGTGAAAAAAAATGACGTCTAGAACAGACTGTGAAATAAACATTTTAAGGAATAATTAGATCCTTTGTCCCATTCAGGTTCTTGCTTCTGAATTTTAACTACCATTAATTGAATTTCTATTCAGCATGCTGGGTAGAAAATATCCTAAAATAAATGTTTTGTATAGACACTTTTTTCTCCTACTACAAAGGAAGAGTAAGGAGACAATACCTCCTGAATTTTTGCTGGTGATTATAATATTTATCAGGAAAGTAGGTAAATGATAAAAATAAATGGGAGTAAATATTTGTTTAGTCAGTCTATATTTAAGTAAAGAGTGTTGTCAAGAGGTAATCAAATGTCAGTGGCTTAAAGTCCTGGTTGTTTATTATTCATGTGCTCATGGAAAATTTATTTAATCTTTCTAAACTTTGATATCTTCACCCTGGAAAAAAAGCTAAACTAAATTCTGGGGATAACAGAACTAGTGTTGGAGAATTAAGGAAAAAAGGAAAGAATTTAGTGTCCTGACACATAACAGTTTGTCTGCAAATCCTTCTCTTCCTCCCTTCTTTTTTCTGTCCTTCCTTCCCTCCTTCCATCCCCCTCCCTCCCCTCCCTTCTACCCATCCTCTCTTCCTTGCTTCTTTTTTATTCCTTCCTGATTTTAATTATTTAATTTATTAGCTAGCAGGACCATTTTACCACCTCATTAGGCCTAGTCACAACAGTTATGGCCATGTCCTTCTACATTATATTAATGTGATAGGCACACATATAGAAGATCACTTTTTATAAAATTTGTAATTTATCATAGTATTTTTAAAATATATTTAATTAATTTGTTTATTTTTGGCTGTGTTGGGTCTTCGTTGCGGCGCACCAGCTTCTCATTGCGGTGGCTTCTCTTGTTGCGGAGCACTGGCTCTAGGCATGCGGGCTTCAGTAGTTGCAGCACGCAGGCTCAGTAGTTGTGGCTCGCAGGCTCTAGAGCACAGGCTCAGTAGTGGTAGCACACAGGGCTTAGTCGCTCTGCGGCATGTGGGATCTTCCCACACCAGGGATCGAACCCATGTCCCCTGCATCAGCAGGCAGATTCTCAACCACTGCACCACCAGGGAAGCACTCTGTAATTTATTACAGTTTTGACTTTAAGTTAACTAGCTATTTAATTCATATTGTCCATCATTTCTTAAAAGTCATTGGGAATTCTTTCCAACACTTAAGTGAGATATGTAACCAATGGAATTTTTTCAATTGAATATTGAAATTGAAATTTAGCAATGGAATGCAATAGTTTTGTGGACATTTATTAGAATAAATTTTGTAAGATGCCTGTTATGTAATGTGCACAATATACATATTTTTTTCCACCTGTCAAAGAACTCTGTAGGCTTTTGAAAAGAGGTCCTCTAATGCATCATGGATTAAACTGCACTGGTCGCTTGATCCTTATAAAGCATATTAAGTCATTGCTGTTTATGGCAGCGGTTTTAACCAGAAAATCTAACAAATATTAATTGTTGTAGTTAACAAATAATTGATAGATTATATGTTATCACATAACATAGAATGAATGATTGAATGCAAAAAAATCCAACATGGCTAGTTCTACTCTATTGAAATGTCCATATTGACAGCTACCTTCTATTTATACAATGGTTGCATTTAGCTAAACGTTGTCTTGAAAAATATCATTTTGAAAACACAAGGCCCTTGGATGCTAGCACCTTTATGCACAATTCATTTTCACAATTCGTGATTCTAGGAGAGTTGCTCCAAGTATAGGTCAGAGAATCTGTTAATCAGAATTTGCGGGTGGGGGTGGGAGGAGGCATCACTTTCAGGGGGTTTTCTGTTTCAAGAACACCATAGGCTTTTTGCCAACAAGATATTTGTGTTATTTTTGTTTTTGAGTTAACATTTTATTGTTGACTTCCTGATGATAATGCTTTATTCATTTTAATGTTTACTGAATGAGGGGAAGGTTAGCAACAAGATAGATTGGTTAGACTGAATTCTATATTCTTTTTTGAAAAGTGTATGTCCCTCTACTTTTGCACAGAGATCAATAAAAATACTTCAAGACATTCTAACCAACGGCAAACAGTTCTCTGATTTGGAGTGTCTTGATTTGTTTTTAATTTGCATTTAGAGTGTATTTTATTCTAGCTAGGAAGTAGGATTCTCACTTCTGTAAGTGGAGTAGTGAAACTGTTTATACGTCCAAAATTGTTACATGTTGGTATTCTTGTGTCTGTTGGGGATCTGGAAATAAGTAAGTTTAATAAATTGATTCAATTTTGAGTGTGTTGGAATTTAATGAAACTTAAATTGTACAGAGTGATTCTCAACACTTTAATTAGAAGCTAATTTCAGGTCACTGAATTGTTTTATTTCTATCAGGGCATTACAGACAGGATGGAACGATATGTTGTAATATTTTGGATACAATTATTTCAGTTTTCACACTAGTTAAAAGGTTTTTCTCCATCTCCACCAAGGACAGAGGGACAGAATCCAGCTGTTTAGGAAATGATACATTTGTTAACCATCTGTTCTGTGCATAGAATTGCATGATCCTCAGCTTATAAAAAAGGAATTGTAGCTCCTCTTTTTCTCATGTAGATTAAGGGCAAGTCAGGAGAGAAACTATTAATGCAAACTAGTAGAGGACAAAAGCAGTATGATTTATTAATTACTACAAGAATGTAAAATAAAGGTGAAAAAGTACATTATGTTAACATAAACCTTGAATTGTGAAACAAGCTATAACCATGTAATGAAACTGAAGAGTTACAATTGCTCAAATGCTTTGAATTTTTTCTTATCTCAAATCCTTTGCCTAGAATGTTCTTCCCTGTGCCCTATTAGCTTGTTACCTATTTTAAAGATATTTCAGAATAACTCCATGTCGCCCTTCTGGAAGTTTCCTCTGAACTACCCAGAAGCAGAATTAAATGTTTCCTCCATTGTGCTCCATTAGCACCTAGTACATACCTTTATTACATAACTGCTCAGATGCATTTTCTCTCTCCAACCTGACCGTAATTCCATACAAGGCAAAGCTTTGTTCTATTTATTTGGGATCCCCATTACCTTGTACATGGTCCTGGATTTAACTCCTCTATCCAAACCCTCCCATTGTATCTAGACAGAAAGTATCTTCTCTACACTCTGTCTTTGGGGGAGTCTGGTTCTATTTCTTTCCATTGCAGCCCAAGACACCTCCCTTTACACCACGGACTCCAATTTGATCACCTCCTCTGAAGTTTGACCTATACTCAACTATATACCTGACATCTCTGCTTGAGTGCCAGAAGGGAATCTGCACATTTTGTAAACTCATTTCACTTTTTCCATAAACCATATCCCCTATCTCTCTTGCTGCTTAAGCTTGGTTATTGGGAGTCATCCCTGAGTCTTCTCTATTCCTTATTCCTCACATAAAATATATCACCAATTCCTGATAATGATACTTTCAAAACCTATCTCCTTGATCTTCATCAACATGGCCACCACCTAGCATCTTCTAATATCCTTCTCTCTTTTCATTCATTGAATTTCAGTTGCACTGGACTCTTTTGTGTATTCAGGTCTGTGACTATTACCCATCTTGTTACTTCTGTTCTATCAGAAAAATACAAATTTGAATTTGAATTCTTGGGTGTGGCTAGTTCCTTCGCTGGGCTGTCCATTCTATATTGGAATCCACTCTCACCCAGATTGTTTTCTTACAGAGCATTTGTCTCCTTCTTAGCACTTAAAATCTCATTAGTGTGTATTCGTGTCTGCTTTTACTATATAATATTTATTTCCTCATTATAATTTAAGAACCATGAATACAGAAATCATCTCACCATTATGTACCAAACATCTAGCACAAAGCCAAGTACATAGGCGCACCATAAATATTTGTTAAAAAGATGAATACATCGATTGAAAAAATCATCAAGAGAAATACCATAATCAGAAGTATAGAGGATGCTATAATTCCAGCTCTACGGAGGAAAGCAAGTTTAGTTTTTTATCATTATATTCCTTTGTCTAAGGGCATTTTGACATGTCGTATGTGTTCAATATTTGTTGAGTAAATGGAAGAATTTAGAAAACAATGCTTAAAGTAATTTTGAATGACCTCATCATTGTTGGGATCTACAATACTTCCAAGATAAATAAAATTGAACTATTTTTCTCTTCCATATACATGAGTAGAGACACTTTATTTTTTACAAAATTTTTGCTCAGTATATGCACTGTATTATCAATCAGTGAACAAAAGGGGTAACAACGTTTTTTGGGTCACTGTATAAGATAATGTAATCAAGATAATGAAGAAGCCTGAAATAACTTAAAAATCAAGGAACACAGTAATAAATGGACTAACCATCAGAATGGCTTTTACAGAGAAGAAAAAAAAACAAAAAACAAAAGAAAAACACTCATATTTAAAACTTTGATCTGTAAGCAACAGAAGCAAAAACAAAAATTTCAAAAAAAAAAAAAATTAAAGTATGCATGTGGTGGTATAAAACTTTTATACAGACTGGTTTTCTGTCATTTCATGTAATAGTGATCCAACTATAAAACTTTAGTGCAAGAGTTTTGGCAATTATTTTTTCTCAAAGTCTATGCTTTAGGCTAACTTCTCCTACCCCTCTTATGTTTCTTTCCACTCTCTCCATGAGATGACGGAGAAGACTTCTAAAATAACTGCTGCATTTTGGATAATTTGCAATAGAGAAAACAAAAAAGTGAAAATCATGAGGAGCAAAATAATCATCTATAGTTTGGGTTTTAAGTTTCAAATAGTAAAAAACTCTCAATCTGATTCTATTTTAGAAAGAATGAGAAGAATAAATTTTATATAATTAAATGCCCCTCCAATTCTATAAGTTTCAAAAATAAATATAAATAGATTTGAAACAAATTCACATAAAAAGCATGAGTTAAGTAACAACTTTTTTAAGAAAAGCTTAAATTTAATCCTAATTAAGCTACACATATATTAGTGTAATGTTCAGTGAGGATTTCATAAAATAAGTAATTTCTTCTAAAACTTCTGAAAAAGCAAGGGCATTATGTTTCTCTTCATATGTTTAATGATCTTTGTTTTGTGGTATGTTATGATAGACATTTAAGAAAATTCCCTTTTTAGGCCCCAGGATCCCAGATATCACCATGAAATGATTCATTTTTGACTTGGGTAAGAAATGAGATTTGTAAGCAATGATTTGGGGCTATTGTTCATAACAAAGTGCATGAAAGTCTCTTTGTAAAACTAATATTGTATAATAAGTGAGGGTTTACTATAGTAAGTGGTAAATTTATTATGTAAATTGTTTCATGGAATTCCACACTGGGGCCCTGAGCCTATTGTATCCCTTTGAATAACAGATTCTTCCCTAAATCATTTGAAACCTGTAGTCTGTAAATTTTAATAGGATAGCATGATTTTGTTATAGTAGAATAGTTTAAATTTAAGCATAGCCATCCTGTTTCAATTATAAAAGTGTCATTGGGCTTTAATGAACAATTTGAAAGACTGAGAGTAAAAAGTACCTGCATGTTCCTGATCTGTGAGGGCCTGGCTCCACTAGAACAGGGTTTCTGCACCTTGGCATTATTGCCATTTTGGACTGGATTATGTGTGCGTCTGCGGTGGGGTGGGAGGAGGAGGCAGGGGATGCTGACCTGTACATTTTAGGATATTTAACAGCATCTTGGAGTAGATTCCAATAGCATTGCCACCCTGGTATGACAAAAATCTTTCCAGATCTTAACAAATGTCCCAGGGGAGAAATACCCCAGTTTGAGACCCACTGCTTTAAAAAAAAAAATCCCTCATAACCCACCTACCCACTTAAAAGCATAAGCCTTCAGGCCCTCTCTCTTGGAAACCTTGTGGAAACAGGTGATGCTTTCATACCAGTGCCATAGCTGTCACCTATCCCAGAAGCCCCTAGTGAAATTGCTGGCTTTGTCTAAAGTAGCAAAGCTGAGCTACTACACTCATGAATTCACTACCAAGCAGTGACCAATCTCTTGTCTACAAATGTCATGGACCCAAGTCAGGAAAACTTTACCCTTTACCTTCTTTCCCCATATTCTAAGGTAGATGGAGGTAGCAACCACCTGGGTTTTATTCAATCTGTGTTTTCTGTTAATAGGCGTATTAGAGAAATGAATCTGTTCTTTGGTTCACAAACTGCCTCCCATACATGGAGGGCAAAGAGAGACAGAAGAAAGAGGCAAACCACACCAGATTGACAGGTAGCAGCTTTAACAATCAAAGGAACTTACATCTGAGGCTTGTCTTAGGCAGCTGCAAGACGAATAGCTCTCTGCACCTGCCCACCAGAATCTTAAAAGTTTATACAGAGGCCTTAACTGGATTCAGTCACATGCACTGTCCAGATGGTCTCAGCAACACATTGCTCTCTCAAGGCTGCATCCCTGAAAATGGCTCCAGCTGAAGAAAGATGGTCAGAACTTATATTCCAAGGGCAGGGGAGGGTGTGAGGAGCCTCTGATTGGTGGGTCCAACTCATGGGTCAACTAAAGTCACATCCTCTTAATGACCTCCAACAGCTTTTTGTTTCCACTTTGAAGTTAAAAGATTAATCTTTACTTAATTCTCTATTTAAGACCCTTGTGTGTTAATAAGCAGTGCTTGTTTACATTTTATAGCTATTTAACAGACCATGGTGATGTGTCCTTCAGTGGGCCAAATGATGTCTGAAAATTGTGATCACATGTCACCATAGGTCCAAAGATTCTGCCCTGGAGAAAATAATAAATAGGAACAGTGCAGAATTCCAGCTTCAGATGAGTCAGCCGCCTTCAGATGTGGCTGACAGAGGGCAAGGTCGACGAGCAGGCTAACACACTGTCATGCATCCCCACTACTAAAGAAGCAAGCACAGCTCTGGGTCTCTTGAATTTCTAGACAAGTGAAGAAAGCCACGTTCTGGCAGAGGGCATGAGTAGTGAAATTAGTATCTAGAAATCATTTGATATTTAATTTGTTAGGGAAAATATATTGAAATAATTTTGTACAATTCTTGTTTGTTGGTATGTATCAGTTATTTTGTGTTGAATGAAAGAACCACTTGGAAATTTAACAACTTAAAAAGAGAACCATTTATTTAACTCAGTGCTCTATGGGTTGACTATTTGGACGGCACTCAGCTGGATGGTTGTTCTACTGATGTTAACTGGACTTCCTCATGCATTTCTGGGTGTTTGCAGGTCAGCCAGCTCCTCTTCTAGGGGATGGCTGGTTAGAAGTTGGGGGTGACAGGAGCAACTGGACCACAAGTTTCTCATTATCCAACAACCTAGCTTACCCTTGTGTCCATGCAAGAACAGAAGCTGCAAGATGTCTTTGATTCAAAGATGAAAATATCCATGTTACTTATGTCAGATTCTCTTGGTCAAAGCAAGCCACTGACAAGCCCAGATTCAAGGAATTGAGGTACAGATTCTATCCCTCGATAGGAAGTGCTATAAAATATTTTAGTCATTTTTTTGGGTAATTTTTCATGGGTGTTTAAATTTCATTCATTTTTCCAGTTAAAACAATTAAATTAGGTGTTTTTCAGATATAAAAATATCCTTAATTTTAGCAGGAGCTATGGAATATATGATACAGGATTGCACATTGTTTATAAATATTTCTCTCTGAAGAGCAGGAATAGAAGATTATATTTTATAAAGTGGCAAACCCTGAAAAAGGGTACTGCTTGAGGGAAATTGCAAGCCTTTTTTCTACTTATTTTATTTTCTTCCATTATTCTTCCCACCCAAATTATTGATACTTGAACAACTTCTTATGGTATTTTTCTTTTTATGAAATCAAATAAATATTTTATTATGTACTCTTACACAGTTTCCTATAATACTTAACTATAGATTAATTTCCTTTTAGAGGGAATCATAATTCAATTAATATGCCCAGGATCTTTTAAAAAATGATTTTGTTTTATATTAAGATAACTGATGCTCTGAGGCTATGTAAACTATGTAACATTCTCTCTGACATGCCAACAATTATCAGCACTTTTCTTCTGACTTATTTCCATAGCTTTTAAGATTTAAAAAAAATACAAATTATATAATTTAATGTTTGGTATCTGCATAGTTGCAAACATACTAGTCACATGGAGATTTTGCTTATAAGCTTAAAAATGACCAAAATATTTGTATAAAATTATAGACTGAGGATTCATATTAAGTTTACTATTCTATGATCATATATTACATATTCTTCTCTTGAAGAGTGAAGATATGTTTACAAAGGTACTATAACTATAAGACTATAGATCAAAGAAGAAAGACTTATGCCACAAAGAAACAGAGCACAGTAAAAAACACAGGACATGAAGAAGGGACATAAGAAAGACTTAAGCCATTCAAATTTTAACAGCCATAAAAGAGGAAATTGACAGTAACACAATAATAGTGGGGGGCTCTAACACCCCACTTACGCCAATGGGCAGATCATCAGACAGAAAATTAATAAGGAAACACAAGCCTTAAGTGACACATTGGACCAGATAGACTTAATTGATATTTATAGGACATCCAAAAGCAGCAGAATACACTTTCTTCTCAAGTGCACACAGAACATTCTCCAGGATAAATCACATCTTGGGTCACAAATCAAGCCTTGGCAAACTTAAGAACATTGAAATCGTATAAAGCATCTCTTATGACTACAATGCTATGAGATTAGAAATCAATTACAGGAAAATATACTGTAAAAAACATAAACACATGGACGCTAAACAGTATATTACTAAATAACCAATGGATCACTGAAGAAATCAAAGAGGAAATAAAAAAATACCTAGAGACAAATGACAACAAAAACATGACAATCCAAAATGTATGGGATGCAGCAAAAGAAGTTCTAAGAGGGAAGTTTATACCTTTACAATCCTACCTCAAGAAACAAGAAATATCTCAAATAAACAATCTAACCCTACACTTAAAACAACTAGAGAAAGAAGAACAAACAAAACCTAAATTTAGTAGAAGGAAAGAAATCATAAAGATCAGAGCAAAAATAAATGAAGTAGAGATGAAGAAAAAAATAGAAAAGATCAATGAAACTAAAAGTTTGTTCTTTGAGAAAATAAACAATATTGATAAACCTTTCATTGGACTTATCAAAAAAAAGGGAGAGGACTCAAATCAATAAAATTAGAAATGGAAAAGGAGAAGTTACAATGGACACCACAGAAATACAAAGGATCAAAAGAGACTACTACAAACGACTATACACCAATAAAGTGGACAACCTAGAAGAACTGTACAAATTTTTAGAAAGTTACAACCTTCCAAGACTGAACCAAGAAGAAATAGAAAATATAAACAGACCAATCACAAGTACTGAAATTGAAACTGTGATTAAAAATCTTTTAACAAACGAAAGTCCGGGACCAGATGGCTTCACAGGTGAATTCTATCAAACATTTAGAGAAGAGTTAACACCTACCTTTCCAAAACGCTTCCAAAAAATTGCAAAGGAGGGAACACTCCCAACCTCATTCTAAGAGGCCACCATCACTGTGATACCAAAACCAAACAAAGATATCACAAAAAAACGAAAATTACAGGCCAATATCACTGATGAACATAGAAGCAAAAATCCTCAACCAAATACTAGCAAACCGAATCCAACAACACATTTACAGTATCATACACCATGATCAAGTGGGATATATTCCAGTGATGCAAGTATTTTTCAGTATCCACAAATCAATCAGTGTGATACACCACAACAACAAACTGAAGAATAAAAACCATATGATCATCTAAATAGATGCAGAAAAAGCTTTTGACAAAATTTAACACCCATTTATGATAAAGACTCTCCAGAAAGTGGGCATAGAGGGAACCTACCTCAACATAATAAAGGCCATATATGACAAACCCACAGCAAACATCATTCTCAATGGTGAAAACTGAAAGCATTTCCTCTAAGATCAGGAACAAGACAAGGATGCCCACTCTTGCCACTATTATTCAGCATTGTTTTGGAAGTCTTAGCCATGGCAATCAGGGAAGAAAAAGAAATAAAACGAATACAAATTGGAAAAGAAGAAGTAAAACTGTCACTGTTCGCAGATGACATGATACTATACATAGAGAATCCTTAAGATGCCACCAGAAAACTTCTAGAGCTAATCAATGCATTTGGTAAAGTAGCAGGATACAAAATTAATGCACAGAAATCTCTTGCATTCCTATACACTAATGATGAAAAATCTGAGAGAGATATTAAGGAAATACTCCCATTTACCATTGCAACAAAAAGAATAAAATACCTAGGAATAACCCTACCTAGGGAGACAAAAGACCTGTATGCAGAAAACTATAAGACACTGATGAAAGGAATTAAAGCTGATACAAACAGATGGAGAGATATACCAGTTCTTAGATTGGAAGAATCAATATTGTGAAAATGATTATATTACCCAAAGCAATCCACAGATTCAATGCAATCCCTATCAAATTACCAATGGCATTTTTTACAGAACTAGACCAAAAACTCTTAAAATTTGTACAGAGACACAAAAGGCCCTGAATAGCCAAAGCAGTCTTGAGGGAAAAAGACATAGCTGGAGGAATCAGGCTCCCTGGCTTCAGATTATACTACAAAGCTACAGTAATCAAGACAATATGGTACTGGCACAAAAACAGAAATATAGATCAATGGAACAGGACAGAAAGCCCAAAGGTAAACCCACGTACATATGGTCATCTTAGTTTTGATAAAGGAGGCAAGAATATACAATGGAGAAAAGACAGCCTCTTCAATAAGTGGTGCTGGGAAAACTGGACAGCTACATGTAAAAGAATGAAATTAGAACACTCCCTAACACCATACACAAAAATAAGCTCTAAGTGGATTAAAGACCTAAATGTAAGGCCAAATATTATAAAACTCTCAGAGGAAAATATAGGCAGAACACTCTCTGACATAAATTGCAGTAAGATCTTTTTTGATCCACCTCCTAGAGTAATAAAAATAAAAACAAAAATACACAAATGGGACCTAATTAAACTCAAAAGCTTTTGCACAGCAAAGGAAACCATAAACAAAATGAAAAGACAACCCTCAGAATGGGAGAAAATATTTGCAAATGAAGCAACTGACAAGGGATTAATCTCCAAAATATACAAACAGCTCATGCAGCTCAATATCAAAAAAAAAACAAACAACCCAGTCAAAAACTGGGTGGAAGATCTAAATAGACATTTCTCCAAAGAAGACATACAGATGATTAAAAAGCACATGAAAAGATGCTCAACATCACTAATTATTAGAGAAATGAAAATCAAAATTACAATGAGGTATCATTTCACACCAGTCAGAATGGTCATCTTCAAAAAATCTACAAACAGTAAAAGCTGGAGAGGGTGTGGAGAAAGGGAACCCTCCTACACTTTTGGTGGGAGTGTAAACTGATACAGCCACTGTGGAAAACAGTATGGAGGTTCCGTAAAAAAACTAAAAATAGAGCTACCGTATGATCCAGCATTCCCACTCCTGGGCATATATCCAGAAAAAAACCATAATTCAAAAGGATACATGCATCCCAGTGTTCATTGCAGAGCTGTTTATAATAGCCAGGACATGGAAACAACCTAAGTGTCCATCAACAGACGAATGGATAAAGAAGATGTAGTACATATATACAATGGAATATTACTCAGCCATAAAAAAGAATGAAATATTGCCATTTGTGGCAACATGGATAGACCTAGAGACTGTCATACTGAGTGAAGTATGTCAGACAGAGAAAGCCAAATATCATATGATATCACATGTGTGGAATCTAAAAAAAGGGTACAAATGAATTTGTCTACGAAACAGAAATAGAGTTACAGATTTAGAAAACAAACTATGGTTACCAAGGGGTAAGGGGGGGAGGGATAAACTGGGAGATTTGGATGGACATATACACACTACTATATATAAAATAGATAACTAATAAGGACCTACTGTATAGTACAGGGAACTCAATACTTTGTAATGGCATATATGGGAAAATAATCTAAAAAAGAGTGGATATATGTATATGTATAACTGATTCACTTTGCTGTACACCTGAAACTAACACAACGTTGTAAATCAACTATACTTCAATAAAAATTTTTTAAAAATGAAAGACTTAAGCCATGAAATAAAAAAGAACAGTAGAAAAGAGGGTGAGGAAGGAAATAATGTAGGGTAGTAAAAAAAAAAGAACAAAAAAGCAATGTATATATTTTCTTTCTTTTTTTTCATAATTTAATTTGCTTTTACTCTTTCCAGAGTAAGCTGCACAATAAAAGAAATTCCTACCCAATTCCCGAATCCTCAAGAATGTTTTGAAAGTAGTCATGGTTTAAACTGGGGAGGACAACAACATGATTCGGTTGCCTTGAGCTCAGATCTGGTCGTACCCCACATTTACCATCTGAGATGAGTTGGATGAGCCTTCCTAATGCTCATTTTCCTCAACAGGAAATTAAACATGATAATAGTTTCCTATTAGTGTTGATGTAAAAATGTGTACATTTATTGTTCAGTAAAATATGTACTGAACAGTAAAATAGTCCAATAAATGGTAGATATTTTACAAATATAGGCTAGTATATTTCTGTAAATTGAAGAACTACCTTCTATTCTGTCTCTGGTGTACATGGAATTTTTATATTTGTAGTAAATAAGATATATGTAGATACTTGAAAAGTCAAATTCTCAGGTGTTTTCTTTGAGCAAAGTGTGGCTAGATTGTTTAACATTTCAGGGATACCAATAAATTGCGGTTGTATTTTGCTGATATTTATGTTTTTTGACAAAATCCAGAGTTTAAAAATGTTACTGTAAAGTTGATTCATCAAAGAAATTAATTAAAAGGCTCGAATTATTACTGATAGCAATGCAAACTTTAATTTTATGACTAAAATAGTATTTTTTAAATAATTTCTCTTACAACATGGTGAAGGACATGAAGCCAAGAATTGTAATGTATAGAACTATTAAGAATACTTCACATGGGTTGACATACATCTCTAATTTTAATAGCGTCTAATTCAGCAAACAATGAATTATATTATCAATTTGGTACATTTTTATTAAAATGTTTTAAGAAGAAACAACTCACTTTAATTTTTCAGCTCAATCTACATTAATTTTCCAGCTCAGTCTACATTCTATTCTACCAAACATGTTAAATACTCCTAGAAAGTAAGTAACAAATGGTTCTGTACCCTCTCAAATATAGAGACAATAATTAAGGTAAACCAAGTATTGTAGTAAAGATATAAAAGGTAGGTCACTGACTTTAGAAAATACCTACTCTACTACAGTAATCAGATAACTGTCAGATGATTACAAATCATTGCAATCTATGCTGCTGTGACAAGAATCCCATGCTTTGGTGCTTTTTCCTTCTTTCTCATTTGGATTGGAACTACCTCATTTCCACTCCTTTCTCTCAAAGCTTTCACAATTCAGTTCTCACATTGATTCCTCTGGATGTCTTTCTCTGAACCCATTAAGTACTTGGTGTTCCATTTCTGTTCAGACAGGTTAAACTTTTTCATAAAACACAGATATTGTAGTAGTGTGTGTGTGTGTGTGTTTGTGTGTGTGTGTGAGTGTGTGTGTGTAAAATGTTTTAGAAATGCTCTACTGGCCATCAATTGCAATTAGAAGAAAACCTAAAACATTTTTTCATGGCCATCTTGAACCCATATTATCACTTCTCCCCTGCCCCGTAAAGCCCTTCATGGTTTTCTTCAATTGCACAAACATTTTTTCTCTTCTATTTCTCTCTTTCTTCATCCCTTTCTCTTCCTCTCCCCCTTCCTTCCTTCCTTTTCTTTACCTTCAATCCTTTGAAAACCTCAAGACACTATCCTCTTTGAAATTAAGCTTGAAGCACTCATCTTCCTGTATCCTGTCATGGCTAACTGTTCATCAGTCACACCACAGCTTAAAATGTAACACCCTAAGAGAAGCCATTTGGAACACTTATTCTAAAGTAGCCATGAAAACTTTCTAACTCTATGCCACTGTTCAATTATTTCTTCTTTACTTTTTTGTGTGTTCTGAAATTACCTTACCTATTTTCTTTTTTTTTTAGAGTGTCTCTCTGCCATTTAGAATGTATATAAGTTCTTAGAAGGCAAATTCCACAGCCCTTTGGAATAGAGAAAATGCTTGATGAATACATAATATATACATTGAATGACTAACCTTTCGAATCAATAGATGGCAAATATATTCATATGGGGTGGGGGCATAGGGAGACTCTCTGACTCACTTCATTCACATTTATTTCTTAGACAAAGAATGGGTGAGTGGTTTATCTCCTGAAACCCACCTAAATCAGTGTTAAATTCCCCTGTGTGCATGGGAAGGGAATTTATTATCACTTCACTGAATAGCTCACTCAAATATCCTTTTATCCTGAAAATGTTAGGTAGCTGCTATGCTACCCAAAGAAAGAGTGATAGAGGAAACTGCTCACCACTTGGTTTATTGCCTTCCAAGTCAGTTATATTTTTCAATTTAAATCTGAGAGATAATCAATACACTGGGATGCATTCCAGGTGTGTTTTTAAGACAGCAAACTGCAAGTGTAATATGATCGGAGGTTGAAAAAAACGTGTGTGGGGAGGTGTCAGTGAATTTCAGTAACATCACTGAGAAGTAAGAAGAGGAATTCTGAAAGCGGGGAATGCAGCTTTTTTCAGTAAGGGCATTCTAATCTTTAGCCAGTTTCTGCTTTTCTCTCTTGCAAAAATTTTAAAGGATCTTATCAAATGTTATTTGTCTTTCTTACAGTAATTTTATTTTACTATTTTCCCATGGCTGATTCTACTAGAGCTTGAGCTCACCCACTACAAGGAAATCATTTTGAACACAGACACAGTAAATTACTACAAGGTATGGGTCAAAGTAGTTTCTGAAAAATGTATCTATTTTATTCAGGAAACAACTTATACAGTAGGAGAATTGGATTAATTTTCTTCAGGCAATAGAAAGTGGCATTTTAGCTACCTTTCAGACAAGATCCAAATAATGAAATTTTATATATATGTATATATATGTATGTATATATACAATATATATGTATATATAGTCCTGCTTTTCTTCAAACTTCGTATGTAGGCTTTTTATGAAGTTTTTTCTATGGACTTCATTATATTCTCCCTTTTATTCATTTATCCATAAATAAACGTTTATTATGAAATTACCAAATGCCAGGCGCTAATCTATATCGCTGAATTAAAGAGGTCCCTAGCCTCACAGAGCTTACTTTCTATTGGAAATCATTAGCTAGCTTTTAAGAGCAGTCATGATATTCCAGCATTCTTCTTAGTGCTTCGGTGGACACTATGTTAATATTATTTCTAATTTGAAAGACAAAGATACTAAGCCTCAGAGCATGTAAAGCACTTTTTCAAGATCACCAAGCTAGTTGTGTTAAAAATGAGAAATAAACCCGTACAGTTTGCACAAGCCCATGTGTCTAGCTGCCATGCTATTTTGCCCTTTTAGCGTGTACTCCTCCAATACATATATCTATGCCATTCATATGGTTCCTTGTGTTTTTAAATAAGTTTTATATTTTAATTGTTAAAATAATAAATAACACAGGGAATTTGGAAAATGGAGAAAATACTCATTAACACCATCTTATAGCTATTAATCTCTAAATATTCTCATGTTTCAATCTGTAAACACTTGTAATTATAGTACATGAGCAAATCGATCTCCTACCTTTTCCATTTTCCATTTTATTATAATTTTTCCATTATGTTATATACAATTCAAATATGTTTTATTATAATTTTTCTATAATGCTACATAGAGTTCATAATCATTATTTTTAAGCTGCTTAAATGTCCATTGAGTCGATATATCATTATATAATTTACTCATTGACAGATATTTCTTCATTGAAGAAAATAAAAACACGATTTTATCATATAAAGAAGCACTTTGCAATTTCAATTCAAATTAAATTAAACATAAAATTCTTTGACAACTTTATGGTAGCTAGCTTTCCATGTACTATGATCTGTCTCCAAAAACATACTTCAACAAATATTTCTTGTATCCTACCATTCACCACTCTCTGTGATAGGTTTTAAGGATGTTGAATTGATGGAAAACAGTCTCTAAATGCCAGAAGCACCTAATCCAGTCAGAAGCGACAGAAATCCAAAACAGTATGAGATACGAGAACACATAAAAATGCACCTAGTTTAGAAATGTAGTGTTGATGAAAATGGATGGGATAGAAAGGGCTTCTGAACAAGGTGACATTTACACAGAAATCTGGAAGAGTGGTAGAAATTGTTTAGAATGGTTTATTAGCCGGCTCAGGCTGCTATAACAAGATACCACACACTGTGTGACTTAAAAAACAGACACTTATTTTCTTACAGTTCTGGATTGGAATTCCAATATCAAGGTGCCAACAGGTTGGTTTCTGGTAGACCTCACTTTCCTTGTAGATGGCCACCTACTCTCTGTGTCATCACATGGCCTCCTTTTGTGCATGCATGGAAAGAAAGACCAGGTGTATTTTCTTCTTTTTGTAAGGACACAAGTCCTGTGGGATTATGGTCCTACCCTAACGACTTAATTTAACTGATTACCTCATAAAGGTCCTGTCTAGGAATACAATTACATTGGGGGTTATGATATCATACGATATCATGAATTTTAGAAAGAATTCAGTTCATAACAGATGAGGAGAAGGGAAGAGATGAGGGATAAGATAGACAGATAAAGTTAGTGAACCATATGTTTAAAAAATAATTTAAAAAATTTATGAGGGAGAGACAAGAAACTACTAAAATAACTGCATACTATCTTAGAGGAGATTGTTAAAGGGTTCATAAAAATTAACAATCACATTTTGAAAAAGGCACTTAAAACAAGACAGGATATCAATTATTTAACATCATTTCTAGTTTTTAGATTTGCTTATATCAGGGTCAAATATGAATAATTACCTTACTTGATTACAAATTCATTCTGAATAATCTGCTCATATTTTTTAAAGGTAATATGAAAACTGTAATCATAAAATGTGAGAGAAGAGAATATAGAGAAAAAAGAAAGAAGGTGGTTAACAAGAAATATGTACCTCCAACAGAGGTCTCTAAAGAAAATAAAAACTTTGGTAGGAGCAGGAGGTTGGAATAATATGGACCCAGATTCTTCTTTTGACCAATATCTGGACAAACCCGATCAGATTGATAAAGTGAAAAAGATGACATTTATCTTAAGTACATTTTCTAATTATGCTGTACAAAAGATTTGAAAGGCTGTCCGTATTTCAATATATGAAATTTCTTACTATATTTAGGGAGTTAGATTTCATAAAAGCTTCCTTTGTGGATTTGCATTATAGGTTAATAAGATAGCTAATTTTTTTACATATTCTCAGAATGAAAATGAATTATTAAATACATTTTTAACACTTTGATTTATAAGACAGCTAGAGGTGGTAACCCACAATAAATTAATCTGCTATGAATTATGAAATTATTAATGCAGCTCAACTTAAACATCTGTGATTCACAGAAATTACATGGAATTATTTATCAGTGCCATTGCCCCTTTCTGCCTTACCTAACTACATTTGATGAATGGAGCTGACATATCCTTGTCATTACATAGGGAATAGGGTCTGTGCCAAAACATATGGCTCAGGGCTTAAAAGTTAAATTGCATGAATATTTATGAATACACTGTCCAAAATACAAAATTTCTAAAATATTTGAATGATTAAGATTTAGTGTTCAAATTGATAGAGTGAGGAAGTGTTGGCTTTAAATTTAAAATAAAATAGCTACCATTTCTTAATTGCTAGACTGGGCTAACAGCTTTAACTCCCATATTTAATTTAACTGTTCAAAACATTTTATAAATAAAAATCTGAGGAACTCATGGAAATTCATATTGCTGGTAATTTATGAAGCCAGAATTTGAAATCAAATATGTCTGATTCAAGATGCCAGGCTCATTTTTCTCATCTGCAATATTGAAAAAATAGACCATATCCTCCCTAACTAACAAGACAGTTTTGAGGTTCGAATGTAAGAGTGAAAAACTTTTGTAAAATGTAACACCTAAATATTTGTAAAATTACTTCTTTAGTTATGGCTGATTTACTTATCCCATTCCCTTTATTACCTATCCAAACAAGAAATACAAATAGGGCTAAGAAGAAGCCAAACGAAAAGCTAGGTAGAGCCGTTCTGTTCAGGTATGCCACCAACACAGCACCCAAAGCTGTCAAGGTGATAACCCTTTATTCCAACCTATCTAAAATTGCACATTAAAAAACTTGGCTTTGGGTATTTAATAGGGAAAAATGTTCCCAAATGAGTGGAATATAAAGCTCTTTGGATGCCAGATGTTAAATTAACAAACAAACACAAAACAAAACAAGATATCTAGACAAGTCCAATCAACCAATTGATTGATCAATTGATGGTGATGCCATAGCTCCTTGTCATGGTTTAGAACAAAGAAGATTGCTGGTAGTGTGCTGTGGGACAGGCAAGGCTTGTATTTATTGAAATCAATGGATTAGGAGAATTGATGTGCAAATAATCTCTATTTTACTTGTCTTTTCATACCTTAATCCAGCTGGCTTGAGTCAAAGGATACTTTCAAGTCTTAGTGTTCTTCCCCCTCCTTTCCTAATGTAACTTCAACCAAACTAACAATTAAACCATATTCCCAGATCAGAACCAGGTCAGCCGAGATTCTTTTTGGTCAAAACTCAAGTCAAAAAGTCTTTTTTGATACCACCTACAGTTGGAGTTGGAGACAGCCAGATAAGACAAATGTCATCCCTATTCCATCTCAGGCACATAGATGCAAACATGGTGGTTAGAAGTTGGTCAGAGCACACTGAAAACTCTAAAGGCTATGGGTGAGTTACTGAATCTGCAAAATGGCAAATGTGCAAAACAAATCATATAATTATGTATGATATTTAGTTATAAAAGTTAAAATTGAAAGGATTCAAAAAAGTCTTGGGGATGGTGATAAATTTGTTGGTGAAGATATCCTGTCCCCATTTTGTTTTTTCATTTATGTGAGTGTAGGATTCCTTTAATGGATATGTTTGTTTTTTTTTAGTAAGAGAGATAAATCCATTTCTCATCCAATGATTAGAATGTCTAATTAGCATCTGATACCTTAATTCATTATCCAGCAAATATTTATTGATCTTGTATTATGCATCAGGAATTGTTAAGGGCACCTGGATACATTCATGAACATGACAGGAAAAAACAAAAAATACTGTTACTGAAAAGAGTTATAAAGAAACTGAACAAGGACATGTGACAGATAGTGACATGAGTGGTCAGAAAAGTCCTCTTGGTAGAGTCAGCATTAACAATGTGACCTTTACAGGATTACAGGAAGGAGCAAACCAAGCAGAGGTTTGGTAAAATCTCATCCCAAGCAGAGGTTGACAATTATGATGATAATGTAATTTTCTGAAAAGGTGACCAGCTTGCTGGGGATATTTAGTAATGGAAATAAGACCCATGTGTCTATGGCCTGACGTAATGGACCGTATTGCATTCATATCTAATACTATGCAGCAGCCCTCTATAATATAAAAGGTGAATGTAAGGAAATAATTAAACTTTTCTTTTAATATTTAGAGACCTTATGCATGGATTAATGTCTTTGAAAAATGTTTATTAGTGTATTTGTACCTACAATATGTCTCAAAAATGTAGGTAATAATCCACCTCCTGGAACATCACTAAGTACATATCTATGTGTATATATGAATACATTTACTTTCTTTCACATCTGCACATCCACAAGCAAACACACAAAATGACCATTATATGTATTTATAAATTTATATACAAAGCTTCCTTTTTTCATGTGGAAACTATCCTAGTAGTACTTAAAACACATTATGCATCTAAGAAAGACTATATTACATATATCCATATGTGGGAGCCTAAGAGGTTATTTATCTTTTTTTGAAATAGGACTATTACTCCATGATCTACTATATCTAGATCCAGACCTTTCTTCCCTACTGTCCTCTGAAGGGGAAAGTGGAGTGTGTGTGTTGGAGAGGAGAGGTAGATGACAAGTACTAGTAAATCAAAGAATGAAAACTCATCTTTTTGGTTCTTAGAGATGTGATACACAACTTAACCACATTCATCAAAGAAAAACATTTAGGAAGAATTTTAAGTCCTCTATAATTTTGTTTGTTAAAGGTGATATGTTATAAAGTGACATTTTTATTGTTTTATGCTTTTTTGGAAAATGAATTTTCCTCATGGAAGAAGTTTGCCCTGCCTTGGAAAACAGCTTGCCATCAAGCATGTTCCCAGGATATTTACAAGCATGATGCATTAAAGGGAAGAATTTTGTATACCAGGCCTTTGTAAACTCTCTGGGATGAAGCTGGAGAAGGGCTTGATTTGTATCAGATTCTCCTTAATAGCAAACTGGGCAGAGCTACTGTATGGTTCCAAATAGGCTTACACTCAACAACATGAAAACTTTGGAGTCGGCCTGCATTTCCTTATGTGATGACTGCAGAACTCAAACTCGTTTAAGATTTGATCCCATTAGCAAGAAGTTGTCTCCAGAAGCCATAGAATAATATGTAGTAGAAATATCTTAATCTACAAAAGACTGTTCCCCTTTGAAGTGTATTACTCTATTTAAGCATTAACAAGTTAACTAGGTGCAAGGTGAGAATATAATAAAATCTTAGAACTAAACTCTGGTACAGAAATATTCAAATGGTAGGAGGGTAAAAGCAATGAATAGACTAAGAAGGAGCAGGGAGAGAATTCTGATGTTTGGTTGCCAAAGAAGACTGAAATTTACAAGAAGGAGGTAACTACATAGTGTAAAAAGCCAGGGCTCCCTTGGTTCTGATACTGTGTTTGACATTTATAATTAGCATGACCTTGAGCAAGTAACTTAAATTCTTAATGTCTGTTTCCTTGATTGTAAAATTGAATTAATAATGATGCCTACCTTGTGGAATTATCAGGAAGGCTTAATAAGATAAAATATATAAAATTATTAGAATAGCATCTAGATATTTATACTACACTTTTTAATATATACTTTTATATATGTTATCATCCTCAAAATCATTATTAAAATTAGGATTAAAAGTGACCATTTTATTCACTTTTGTACATACAACTTCTGTTATTACCACATTTCTTTATTTCTTATGTCTATATTCAGTTCAGGCTCTCAAGAGTAAAAACTAAAATTTTGTTATTATTTTAAAGGGTTAACAACACCTTCTCTAGAATGGACATAACACAGATGAAACAAACTCCCTTCCCCCTTCCCCCAAAATAACCCACCACAATAATAACCTGTGAGTTATAGAGACTTTGGTAAACCTAAAAACTCACTTTGCTATTTATTTTGTTGATATTAAATTAAGATGAAGAAAAGATTCTCTAATCTGGAGATAAAGATGACATATCCATTAGCACGTCTTTGGTGGTTGAATCTAAAAAATTAGTCATTTTGGACATTAGAAAATTTAAATCCTAAGACATTACCTAAGAAGTATAGTTAATAAACTAACATTAAAACGCAAACACTGGTGTGTAGGCTACAAATTGTAAATCTGGTATTGGTAAACACCAAGGACTTCCCTCGTAATAATTTGGTAAATTTTTTTCCAAAATGTGGCCAAGGATAGAGCATTTATTAAGACTTAACTGCGATGAGTATCACAATCATGTGTTTTTATGAAATCCATTAAAGAAATATAATGAGATAGTCTATAACCACTGATTCAACATTTTCCTCTGTTATTTGATTGTGAATGTGGGGGATGGAAAATAAAAGTTAATACAATTCCAGTCATGTAGAAATGCAATACCATTCAATCTCAACAGCCAAAACAAGTCATTGAAAACAGATTGTCATACAGCAAATCACTGATCTGTTCATCTAGGACAATGAGATTGGCTTTTTCTCATCTTGGCAATTATAACCCTCAAGACCTTGAGAGGGAGATACGCCCATTTTCCTGCCTCCAAAGGCCTGTCTTGGATAGGTTGGTTTAAAATCTCATGTATCCAGAATGAATTGGAGAATTTTCAGTAATACTGAAATTATGTAGTAGTTTTAAAAAGAATTTTGTTATCAGAGGAAACATAGCACTAATGAGACAGAAAAAGATAGTAATAAAAAGAATACCTTGCATTTACTTGGCATACATTTTGACTATTTGGATTCTGCTTTTCAAATAGTGGAAGCACAATCTCATGATCATGAGAAAAAGGAATGTTTGTTATCCATTAAAACTACTGTTTTAATTAAGATGCACATAGATTAAATAGCTTTAAGGGGCAGATGAACAATTCCAGATTGAACCATTATTTAACTTTGAAGCCCCATAATTATACTTGGATATTTTCAACATTAAATAATTTCACATATTTTGTATTGTTTTTTAAAAAACAGGATTCCACGATAATTACTTTTCTTTGTTTATTTTAGTTCAAGTAGACTATTTATTTGACAAGGTCTTGCAATGACTGTTTAACCTGTACATTTTAAATATACACCTGATTGACAACTGCAAGAAGAGGATGAAATGGTCACTAACAGGAATTTCCACAATAACATAGCATACCCATATAAAGATGTTTTTAAGAGCTGAACATAAATTGTTCTGTTTGAAAATCTTTGCCGGAATTTTTAAAATAATTATTTAATTAATGCGTGATGAGAAGGAAGTCTGCATTCATGGTACTCTTACAATATTCACTTTGATTTAATATCTTTTAAAAAATATTTGTTCTATAACATATTTGGTTCATTGACAGTGATTTGTATTGCTCATTAGATGATAAGACAAATTAAATTGTAGTTAAATGCATAAAATATCACTACATGAGGCAAAAATTTTAAAGCAAATGTGTTAAAGCAGTCTGCCATTCTGTAAGATACCCCAATAGCTCTGATATTTTGGGTTACCATGACAACATGAAATTTGTATACTACCTAGTATTTAAGAATTTATTTTTATGCTTATTTGCTTTTATAATATATTAAATAATTTTTCTATATTTATCTGTTATATGTCAAAATAATAAAACTTTTGAGCACCTTAAATAAATGTAATAACAAACTATTACAAATAAATTATTATTATAATAAATTATGTAGTTATTGTTTATGTTGTTATACTAAATTATATAGCTAGTAAAATATATATGTATACAGTTATCTAATGAATTATTAAAATGTTATAATAAAAGACACAGATGAAAGCTTTATGGTAAATGTTTTACTCTTGTAGAATACTTCTTTATTTCTAACATTACAAATAATTCTAATAGTTGACAATAGCCCCTGATATTTAATAATTTAGTCCACACACACACACAAACACACACACACTCACACACTAACAAATAAACAAAAACATATACTTAGCAACATTAAGTGCTCCTTAGAAAGTGTCATATCTAGAAATACATCATTATCTATATATTATATTATGGATGACTTTAGCACATACTCCAATTAATGTAAAATATTAAAGAAACAGATCAGCATTATATCATCAAATTAACTAGTGCTACTTTAATTTCAACTGTTTTAGTCTTTCAAAAGTTTGATATTAGTATAAGAGAAGAACCTCAGGAAGATTGTCACTGTTGATTTTTAAGTCTGAAAATTAAAGATTTATAAAAGATGAGTTCATTTTAAAGAAACATAGTGTAAATGAGACTAAATTAATGAACTTAATATTTAAATACGAAAAAACTGAGAAGGGATTCTTGGCCTTTGAAAGTCTGCTAAATCTGAATTTTGACACTCATCTCTGTGTGCATCTTTATATAAGTTCTTGGTATAAATGTCACCTCCTCAAAAAGGCCTTCCCAGACAAGCTTTTTGAAGATTTATTTTCATCAGTCTCTATCTACATGCTTTGCTTAGTTGTCTTCATTATATTTATAATTTCCAATTACAATATCACATATTTATTTGTCTGTTGTCTGTGTGCCCTAGTAGAATGCAAGCTCCATGAGGGCATGACTCTTTCTATTCTTTACCTTGTTATGCATGGTATCTCCTGGGCTTCTGACCATTGCTGGTATTCAATATTTCAATAGTTATTTTCTATATATTGTTTTAAATAAAGAAAAATCATTTTAAAAGATAGTAACTTAGAACTTTCATCACATATTAAATTTTTACTGAAAGGATTCTTTACATGTATTTAGTAGTGCCCTATATTATTCATGTGTACTTACAAAGGAAAATAGAAGAAAAGTAGATTAGTTAAGGTATTCATAAATTTTCTTTGCCATCAGAGTTATGATTACTATGCTAAATCACTTTTTGTGACTCAGAATTATTATTGTTTTCTTCTCACAGTATGGTCCTCGGTTCCACCAAGAAGGTGCTCCTCTATTGTCTCCATGTTTTCTTGCACTGTCATGACATTTATTCTGCTAGCGTTGATGATGATATTTTCTATATTTTACCAGGAAGCACCAACATAGAATTTTCAGCTAATAACAACTAAGACCTGTATTTCTTTCTCAGATGGTCTTTGAGTGGTTTGTTGACTGAAACTTCGAGCAGTTGTAGATGTCCAGACTTCTAACACTAGAAATAATATCTTGATTTACGCAAGCACAGGCCATGACAATGACATCAACAACAACTAATTAGCAAGAACTATTGTAAGAGATCATCAAGTAAAAGAGGCATCCCAATTTCAGAGATGTTAAGATGTGAACAAGTTTAGCTTATGTGGATAAAACATCACAATAATAATATATCATATACAATATTGTAGAACTCACTACAGACCAATTCAGAGCTATATTTGTTGCTTTATATATATCATCTCATTAGATGCTAATATTTTTTGGAGAGAGAGGCAAGTATTGCTTTTGGGCAAATAACAAAATTTAGGCCCTGGAAATTTGGGTATTTTATCCCAAGGTCACACAATTAGTATGATGCAATCAAGTTTATATTAAACCAGTTTGACTCCAAAGCCTTAACCACTATTTAATATAAAAGCAATACTTGTTACGTTGTTTTGGTGGCTGAAAGACTCCCAATAGGGACTTTGCTCTATTGGTAACCCTGTTTTCACAAAACACTTTCACAAGGAAAATGATTGATACAAAACTGTGGCTAACGAGCAGGACTTATTTTTCTAAAGTGCTTTTTAAGTTATTTTTACACACTTGTTCCTATTTTACACTTTGTGCAGATCAACAAATGTCAGCAGTTAAGGTAATTAAAAACCATAAAAAGCATTAAGTACACCACCACATAGTAGGTCCAGAAATGAGTTTCCATGTGTGTTTATCAGCTTTATTCATACAAAAACCTGCAGCAAAACCATTCTAAAGAAAGGTTCCATCTTTTCACTCCCTGCCCCTGTGGGCAAGGAGAAAGTCAGATTAAAATAAAAGGTAAAGAAATAGAGCATAGTCTTGAACAAGGCCATAGGAAACATAGGCCTGATTTAGAACTATTTCTTAAAGCATGTATGGAAAGCAAGAACAATAACAAATAAACAAAACCTTCTGATTATCTTCCAACCGCCTGTCGTTTACCCCTATTACTCTGCTAAAAAAACTCCAGATAAATTGTAATATGGTGTGTCAATGTGTTTAGATGACATCCTAAACTCAGAGAATGAACTATATTCAGTCCAATTTGCTTGGCTTGCCAGTGATTGGCTTAGAACAGACCATAAGGAGAAAATACTGGGTGCTTCAGGGAACAACATTCCTTCCTGATGGAAACAGAGAGCAAAAAAAAAAAAATGATCTCCTCCACACACTTCTCCCTTGCTGCTTTCAGATGTCATTGACTGAGGACGTGATGTTGAAACTCCGATGCCATCTGATGAACAGGGGGAATAGCCAGCATACTCAGCAGAATGCTTGAAACAGCCTCATTCTATCACTGAAACACGCTTTGTGATATTCCCTACTTCTAGAATTTCTGTTAAAGGAAAATATACAAGTGCCTGCAGTTGAAGTCAAAATTATTCAGATATTCTACAACTTGAAGGTAACATATCTGCACTGAATGAGATGCCCACTTTGGAAATCAGATTCAGGACTGTAAATGTTTGTTGCTTCTCTCTATTCCCTTATTCCACCCAGAAGTAGTTTTGATTAATTTGTAAAATCAGAAAGAGTTTGAAGCCACAGGAAATATACAGATCATGACTATAGAGTCTTTGTTTGCCCTTGTTTTGTCCATTTGTAATATTATTTGGTACCCTTCTTTCCTCTATTTCATTTACTTTTACTGCCTCATTTTCATATCCTTCATTTTTTCTATCAATTAACAGCAATTCATTTTACCATATTTGGCTGTTCAAGATAAGAAATTATTACCAATGCTAACCGAAATAACATAAAATTTAACTATCACTGAGTACACATGTATAGCATATAATTTTGTACTTTATGTTTATCTTTGCAATTATGCTATATTTACCATAATATTAACATTACTTAGGTTCCTTCTACCTGTGCCAGTTGAGGACAGAGAGAAGGCAGAGGTAGATAGAAAACATTCAGAGGAAAGCAAGAGCATATAAAAAAAAAATGCAACAAATTAGAAAGCTAGAAGGTTACAAATGCAACGAATTAGAAAGCTAGAAGGTTACAGTAGTTACTAAATCCAATTCCTTTACTCCATTCATGAGAAAACTAAAGATGAGAGAGGTAAAGCAGTGTCAATACCTGGCAGTAGTAGAGTCAAGAAATGAATAGTTTCCTAATTACTGACATGGTCCTCTCTAAATTGCATTATATGGCATGCTTTCAAACAGAGCATCTTGGATGTTACTTGATTTGCCTCATTGATAAGTCAAGGCAAATTAGCCTTAACCATGTAAAATATTAAATGAAGAGATGGATGCAAAAATATGGGAAAAAAAAAAGAGTGGAACTAAAAATCAATTTAATTTAACTCAAAACAGTACAAATAGATTTTCTTTTTTAATCCTCTCTTCTCCCAATTCTCCTGTTTACATATTTCCTCCTAGTGTTATCTTATTTAATTATAATTATTTGTCGATTTCTTCTTGTGTCTCTGTGTATGCTTTTTAACCTTGGTCTTTCTATTCATGTATTCATTTAGCAAGAATATAGGCCAGGCATTTTTCTAGGATCCAGGAAGACTGCAGTAAATAAACTGACAAATTGTCCCTTTCTCATGTATCTTTCACCCTAATGGGAGAAATAAATAATAACAAATAACTATATAACCTAACATTAGGCATTTCCTATGTTCCAGGCACTGTTCTAAGCCCTTTAGATAAAGTAACATCATTACTATCAAGATACTATTATTATCCTCATTTTTAGGGTTGTGGAAACCAAGACACAGAGTGGCAAGGTGAAATTGCTCAAGGTCACACAGCTAGTAAAAAGTGAAACCCAGGAAATATGGTTCCAAAATCTGTGCTCTTAACCACTATGCTATGATAGTTCTCCATGTGATAGGAATTCTGAAAAAAAATGAGAGTAGGGCTGGTTAAGAGACAATAGAATGAATGTGTGAGAGGGGAGGGTTTTTTAATTTAAGGTAGTCAAGAAAAGCCTCAATGAGAAGATGAGGGTGTTAGGCAACTAGATGAGAAAGAACTTTGAGGGGACTGCAAAGATAAAGCCTTGCATCAGGATGTGCTTCCAGTGTTCAGGGAACAACCAAGAAAACACCTTGGATGATCTTCAGTGAGAGGCAGATGGTGAATTAGTTCACAGATTGTGCAGTGACCAGATCACATCAGACTTTGGATTTCAGTATATTTTTTATGGATGACAAAAAAAAAAAATTGAGGAACTTTGAGCAAAGAGGTGGCACATTCAGAGTAAAAGGATTAGTTGGACTGATAGTATGGAAAATAGCATAAAGGCACTAAAAGTGAAAGAAGAATCAATAAAGATTTGGGAGAGTATGCCTAGGGCTTTAACAGCAGAGGTGATGAATGGTGGTCAGATTTTTTTTTTTTTTTTTAATATATGTATCACAGTTTCCTGGACCCTGGATGTGAGGAGTGGAGATAACATGGCGTCAAGGCTGACTTCAAGTTTTTTGACCTTAGCCCACAGGTAAGTAACAGTGCCAGGTACTGCAATCAGGAAGCCTAGGAGAGAAGAAGATTGGAGGGTAGGGTAAACATTCAGTTTGTGAATCTGTAATTTTGAGACATCTGTTATGCCTAAATTGTCTAATGTGTTGGCCTCTAGGACTTGAAATGTGACTAGTAGAAACCAAAGTTTACATTTTATTTAATTTACTGAATTTAAATTTAAATTTAAAAGTGCTACTCAATTCAGTTATTGAAAAACTTTCCTTGTGTTTGGATCAATTTTGTTTGTGACTTTACTTTTTGAATTGTAAATTTTATGAAATCCAAATACAGATCAAGTAATTGACAAAATTTTAGCATCTGAATTGAGATGTCTTTTAAGTGCACACTGGATTTCAAAGACTTGAGTTGAGTAGATCATGAAATATATTGTGTTGAGTTCATTAGAGAGGTTGAGATTGGAGATGTAAAATTTGAAAGCATCCCACTTAAGTAAGGTATTGAAGTTTTGGAACTGAATCAGCCAATTAAAGAGCCCATTAGGTTAACAAGGAGTTAACATCTTCACGTGGCTTAGCAATGGAATCATGGAGGGCACCTGGTTTATTTGGATGAGGTTTGGTTTGTTTATTTGTGTGGCAGGAGTTGGGGGATGGGTGGGGAAGGGAAGGAGAGGAATGAGAGCTTTTAACCTCTTTGTTTTCATACAATCTTAGAAAAATAGTTAGATGCTTGCTTTTTAGTCCTTGTCACTCCCATTCTTCAATATATCTAGACCAATTTTGACAAGATAAAACTGAGACCCAAATCATTTAGCTAATTTTCCAAAAGTTTCCCAGATGAGTAGTGATAAGTTAAGATTAGGATGTATATACATTTCAATTTATTATTTAGCACTGATTCCATTATACTTGGGGTGACCAGATGCCACTCTCTACATTAGTACCTGTTTCATTAATCTAAAGAAATCTGAAGAGGATTTTTGCTTTTACCAAAAAAAAAAAAAAAAAAAGGCAAAAATGGAAAATAGTTCAGCATTTGTTTTGCAGAGAGCTGTCAGAGAGGCAGTGTGCACCCCAGCAGAGGGTGGCACTGCCAAGCTTCTTCCCTGGGAACTACACACAGCATCTCAGCATCAAGTCGACATAGCTCTAAACTGTGTCTATGAGCATCTCTGCTTTATCTGGATTTATTTTGTGCATCCATTAGCAAGATGTGTCCTAAGGTTATTTTCTGTTCACCTTACATGATTTCAGCTTAGAAAGGTGTTTCATAGAAACACTCTACTTTCAGACAGTGGGGGAAACCTGTATTACTTTCTTTTCATCTGCTGTCTATTTTCTGTCCCAAAAAGCTCTGGCAAATTTTAGGTCTTTGTCATGAATGTGGGCTCTTCCCCTGGCACTTTTTGCTGTATTTGACTCATTATTTCTACAAAGCTGTTTAACTTTACAGAACCCTGCAGCTGGGATTCAGATTATCTTGCTACTTTATCTAGAATGGAATTTATAGCACATTTCTGCACCTATTTCCCCTGCCCCTTCAAGGTCAAGCAATTGATGACATGTGCATTTATAATAGCTATTCAATTTTGAAACAATAAGGTGAAAAACGATAACTCAAAGAAATTCACTGTTAATAGTTGACTTTTAAATTTTTAATCATTATCTCTAATTTTGGGAGATATTTTGAGAGCATACATTGTATCCCTGAAATCATGCTGGGTAGTAAATGTGTGCCTCTTTGTTTCCTAAATATGAGTATTGTTTCTGCCCAAATCAGATATGTGGGCCAGTTTTTATCTGTAACAGCGTTTATTTTCCTCTTTCTTATTCATCTTGATATATCTACCAATTTATCTGTGCCTTTTAGCACACCTCATACATAACATACTAAGTTAGAAACAACAATAGCAACAAAATGTTTGAACAGAAGAGTTAATGAGTAAAGGAAGACTTTAAAAACGCAAATGATGTCTCAGAATAAAGGCAAAATAATTCCTTGTAAGTGACTACATGTGACTGGCAAACGCCACACCCATTAATTTCCTGCTCTTTTCTGTAATTTTGAAAAATTGTATGCTTTTTTACTTCAGTAGAAAACGCCTTTACTGTTTTCTTAGAAATAGTTTATACATGTAAGTCATCTCAAAAGATGACTCCTGTGCTCTTTCATGTCATTAAAAAAATATATATATATATTAATTTATTCACTGTGTTAATGGTCACTATTGCCTGACCCCTATCCTTATCAACTTACCGCTGTCTTGCTGATTATTTCCTTTCAGCTGTTTTTCTTTTTTAAATATTTTCTTGTTTTTAGTCTTGTTTCTTTATGTCTGATTCAAATCCTTATTATCATAGTTTATCCAACTGTAATAAATTCCTAGGTGTTCTTTTCTCTAATATTTCAAATTTTCACTCCATCTCACAGTCTCCCTCTAAATTCACCCTCTCCCAAAGCCACTCATATTATATCATGTTCCAAACATTTTTATACGACATTGAATAAAGTCCAAATTCTCAGTTATATGACATTGATTAAAGCTATATTCCCAACCTCTCTTATTTAGTATTCCCAGCAGAGGACCTTGAAACAAAGATCCAAGTGCAATATTTAGGAAGTGATCAATTGAACAAGAGTAGAGACTGAGATGAAACCAAACAGAAGGCAGCCAATACAGTGTACATGATCAAGCTAGTTACTACTGGGTGCAACTGGAGTTTATTAATCCATATGGAGGTCTTTGGGGATTAGTGTAGGCTATTTCCCTCTATGTGTTTCCATATAAGGGGCAGGAGATGAGATCCTTATCCATTCAAAGGATGTAATAAAAGTAATGATAAATTTAGTAAGTATTTAACGTTTTTGTTAGGCTCTGGGCTAGGTACATTCACATGCATTACTTAATTTAATATCACAGAAAGCCTGTGAGGTTCGTAATATTATTTCTACCCTCATTTCACAATGTTTGCAGGTGTTAGGGGACTTGTTCAAAGTTAAGGCTTACATTCAAACTTTAAACTCAGAGCTGTGTGTCAACTGTAATGGAAGCATTTCACCACTGTTCACTGTACATTATTTTTGGTAATGAGCTTCAGATCTTCAATGGAATCACAGGTTTTATAATTTCTTGAAACATTCAGTGTCTGTGCATGTGATCCAGCAGATGACTTACTGTCCCCTCAATTTCTGGAATTATTTCATCAGTCTTATCTTTGTCTACTTCTTTTGCAAGCTTCCTTAGGACAGTGACAATTTTCTCCATATTATTTATAATATACAACAATTTAACATAATTTTTCTATAATATTGTTCTACAATGTTAATTAATTTCATCTTTTGTATATTTCTGAAAATATGCATATAAACCTTTTTCATGTGCTATTTTAATACAAATTTTTCTAATATTCACTATGTCTACTACAATTTTTTTTCAATTTCATATATATTGGGTTACATATTTTTAATAGCAGTTTTCAACTCAGTGACCCTAAAGTGTATGTGCATATAAAAATATATGCATATATATAATGTTGTGCATCTATTTTATTAAATATATTAAAATTAAATTAGAGTGCATCCTTAAAAATGCATATTTAAAAAAATTTAAAAGTGTTACTAAAATATACCAATAAAAACATCCTATGTTAAGGAAATTCATATTTTATTTTTGGCAGCAATAATTCACTATGTATCTCTGTATTAGTCATTTTCCACAAGTATAAAGAAACAATGCAGCAAGAGCAGATAAAGACACACAATCGAATGATTAATAGATATGTACAAAATTTTTAAAGAACTTGGCTTCCTTCCTCTGTTTAACAATGCTTATGTTATTTATAAGATAATGCAAATATTCCCACATTAATTCACCACACTGTCCTTTAAAATATAAGAAATCGTTAAATGGGGTGAAAAATGCAAGACATTTTAAAATTAAGCTATTATGCTAAATTTATGCAAAAATGAATATTGCTAGCTAAAATAATAATTTTTAAAATGTTGTCTTTGAAATGTTCATTTCATTAGCATACCTAGTCCTCTAAAAATCCTGCATTTAACATTGTTATTTAGAGATAATGTAGTGATATACATGTAGTAAATGTTTAATGTTGCACTTTAGTATATGAGACATAAGGGAAAGGCTCTCAGATTTGGAGGCATTTTCAAGTAAAAATAAAATGTCCATAATAAAATTTTCTTTTGTATTTGTGCAGTTTGCATGGTCAGTAAACAACGTGATTTAAATCCTGAAAATAATTAATAGTATGATTCCCTGGTCTAAATCTATTTTCAAGAATAAATATTTTCGAAGAAAATTAGTTGTGAAACCTATTCAGACAGCACAATGATATAACCATAGTGCTGCCAAGAAAGCTAAAATGTTATCACTATCAGGGCAGAGATTTTACCTAGTTTGTTCACTGTTGCATCCCTAACATCTAAAATACTGCTTGAAATACACTAAGTGCCAAACAAATGTTAGTGAATTCTAATTTATTTGAAAAGCTGCATTCAAATGTATATTTGATTAATACTACTGGATGCACCTTCTTTTAAAAGTGATCTGGGGCTTCCCTGGTGGCGCAGTGGTTGAGAATCTGCCTGCCAATGCAGGGGACATGGGTTCGAGCCCTGGTCTGGGAAGATCCCACATGCCGCGGAGCAACTAGGCCCGTGAGCCACAACTACTGAGCCTGCGCGTCTGGAGCCTGTGCCCCGCAACAAGAGAGGCCACGACAGTGAAAGGCCCGCGCACCGCAATGAAGAGTGGCCCCCACTCGCCGCAACTAGAGAAAGCCCTCGCACAGAAATGAAGACCCAACACAGCCAAAAATAAATATAAATAAATAAATAAATTAAAAAAAAAAAAAAAAGTGATCTGAGAGAAAACCTTGAGGACCACAGAGCAGAGGGATGGAAAGTGCCTGCATCCAGACTTGAACTGCAAATTAACAGAATTACCCATTTTGAGATCTGCTCCACCTCAGGACTCCCCAAGTTGGAGGCACCTTCAAGATGGTGGAGGAATAAGATGTGGAGATCATCTTCCTCCCCATGAATACATCAAAACTACATCTATATGTGGAACAACTTCTACAGAACACCTACTGAAAGCTGGCAGAAGACCTCAGACTTCCCAAAAGGCAAGAAACTCCCCATGTACCTGGGTAGAGCAAAAGAAAAAAGGAAAAACAGAGACAAAAGAATAGGGATGGGACCTGCACCTCTGGGAGGGAGCTGTGAAGGAGGAAAAGTTTCCACACAATAGGAAGCCTCTTCACTGGTGGACACAGGGGGTGGCAGGGGGTGGAGTTTCGGAGCCAAGGAGGAGAGCACAGCAACAGGGGTGCAGAGGGCAAAGCAGAGAGATTCCTACACAGAGGATTGGTGTGTGGAATCTCACCAGCACTCACTAGTCTGAGAGGCTTGTCTGCTCACCCGCCGGGTCAGGTGGGAGCTGGGAGCTGAGGCTTGGGGGTTTGGGAGGTCATATCCCAGGGAGAGGACTGGGGTTGCTGAGTGAACACAGCCTGAAGGGGGCTAGTGTACCACAGTTAGCTGGGAGGGAGTCCAGGGAAAAGTCTGGAACTGCCTAAGAGGCAAGAGACCATTGTTTCGGGGTGCGGAAGGAGAGGGGATTCAGAGCACTGCCTAAACGAGTTCCAGAGATGGGCGTGAGCCGCGGCTATCAGCATAGACGCCAGAGACGGGCATGAAACACTAAGGCTGCTGCTGCAGCCACCAAGAAGCTTGTGTGCAAGCACAGGTCACTATCCACACCTTTACTCTCGGGAACCTGTGCAGCCCGCCACTGCCAGGGTCCCGTGATACAGGGACAACTTCCCTGGGAGAACACATGGCGCACCTCAGGCTGCTGCAACGTCATGCTGGCCTCTGCAGCTAATCAACTGCTCCTTTAACCCCGTCCTGTTTGGGCAGGGAAGAGATGTCCACAGGCAACCTACATGCAGAGGCGGAGCCAAATCCAAAGCTGAACACCTGGAGCTGTGCAAACAAAGAAGAGAAAGGGAAATTTCTCCCAGCAGCCTCAGGAGCAGTGGATTAAATCTCCACAATCAATTTGCTGTACCCTGCATCTGTGTGATAACTGAATAGAAAACGAATCATTCCAAAACAGAAGCGGTGGACTTTGGGAGCAACTGTAGACTTGGGGTTTGCTTTCTGCATCTAATTTGTTTCTGGTTTTAGGTTTATCTTACTTTAGTATTTAGAGTTTTTATTATCATTGGTAGATTTGTTTATTGATTTAGTTTCCCTCTTCCTTTTATATATATATATATATATTTTTTTTTTTTTCCTTTTTCTCTTTGGGTGAGTGTGTATGGTGTATGCTTCTTTGCATGATTTTGTTGGTACAGCTTGGTTTCTGCCCCTTGTCCTAGGGTTCTGATGGTCCGTTTTTGTTTTTTTTATTTTACTATAGTTTATAGCGCTTGTTATCATTGGTGGATTTGTTTTTTGGTTGGTTGCTCTATTCTTTATTTCTCTCTTTCTTTTTTTTATTATATTTCTATTTTTTAATTTTTAATAACTTTTTATTTTAAAAACTTTATTTTATTTTCTTTATTTTTTTCTTTCTCTTTTTTTCTCCCTTTTCTTCTGACCCATGTGGCTGACAGTGTCTTGTTGCTCTGGCTGGGTGTCAGATCTTAGCCTCTGAAGTGGGACAGCTGAGTTCACGACATTGGTCCACCAGAGAGCTCCGGGCCCTATGTAATATCAAACTGTGAAAGCTCTCCCAGAGATCTCCATCTCAACACTAAGACCCAGCTCCACTCAATGACCAGCAAGCTACAGTGCTGGACACACTATGCCAAACAACTAGCAAGACAGAAACACAATGCCTCACATTAGCAGAGAGTCTGCGTAAAATCATAATAAGGTCACAGACATCCCAAAACACACCACCAGATGTGGTCCTGCCCACCAGAAAGACAAGATCCAGCCTCATCCACTAGAACACAGGCACCAGTCCCCTCCACCAGGAGGCCTACACAATCCTCTGAACCAACCTTACCCACTGGAGGCAGACACCAAAAGCAACGGGAGCTACAAACATGTGCAGCCTGCAAAAAGGAGAAGCCAAACACAGTAAGTTAAGCAAAATGAGAAGACAGGGAAACAGACAGCAGATGAAGGAACAAGGTTAAAACCCACCAGACCAAACAAATGAAGAGGAAATAAGCCATCTCCCTGAAAAATAATTCAGAATAATGACAGCAAAGATGATCCAAAATCTTGGAAATAGAATGGAGAACATAAAAGAAACGTTAGACAAGGACCTAGAAGAACTTAAGAGCAAAAAACAATGATGAACAACACAATAAATGAAATTAAAAATTCTCTAGAAGGAATCAATAGCAGAATAACTGAGGCAGAAGAATGGATAAGTGACCCGAAAGATAAAATAGTGGAAATATATACCACAGAGCAGAATAAAGAATAAAAGAATTGAGGACAAACTCAGAGACCTCTGGGACAATATTAAAAGCACCAACATTTGAATTATAGGGGTCCCAGAAGAAGAAAAGAAAAAAAAAATGTACTAAGAAAATATTTGAGGAGATTAAAGTTGAAAACTTCCCTAATACAGGTAAGGAAATAGTCATTCAAGTCCAGGAAGTGCAGAGAGTCCCATACAGGATAAATCCAAGGAGAAACACACCAAGACACATATTAATCAAAGTATCAAAAATTAAATACAAAGAAAAAATATTTAAAGCAGGAAGGGGAAAGTAACAATTAACATACAAAGGAATCCCCATAAGTTTAACAGCTGATCTATCAGCAGAAACTCTGCAAGCCAGAAGGGAGTGGCAGGACATATTTAAAGTGATGAAAGGGAAAAACCTACAACCAAGATTACTCTACGCAGCAAGGATCTCATTCAGATTCAACAGAGAAATTAAAATTTTACAGATATGCAAAAGCTAAGAGAATTCCGCACCACCAAACCAGCTTTACAACAAATGCTAAAGGAATTTCTCTAGGCAGGAAACACAAGAGAATGAAAAGACTTACCATAACAAAGCCAAAACAATTAAGCAAATGGTAATAGGAACATACATATCAATAATCACCTTAAATGTAAATGGATTAAATTTCCCAACCAAAAGGCATAGACTGGCTAACTGGATACAAAAACAAGACCAACATATATTCTGTCTACAAGAGACCCACTTCAGACCTAGCAACACATACAGACTGAAAGTGCAGGTATGGAAAAAGATATTCCAGGCAAATGGAAATCAAAAGAAAGCTGTAGTAGCAATTCTCATATCAGACAAAACAGACTTTAAAATAAAGACTATTACAAGAGACAAAGAAGGTCACTACATAATGATCATGGGATCAAACCAAGAAGAAGATATACAAATTGTAAATATTTATGCACCCAATATAGGAGCACCTCGTTACATAAGACATATGCTAACAGCCATAAAAAGGGAAATTGACAGTAACACAATAATAGTAGGGGACTTTAACACCCCACTTTCACCAATGGACAGATCATCTAAAATGAAAATAAATAAGGAAACACAACATTTAAATGATACATTAAACGAGATGGACTGAACTGATATTTATAGGACATTCCATCCAAAAACAAGAGAATACACTTTCTTCTCAAGTACACACAGAACATTCTTCAAGATAGGTCATATCTTGGGTCACAAATCAAGCCTCAGTAAATTTAAGAAAATTGAAATCATATCAAGTATCTTTTCCTACCACAATGCTATGAGACTAGGTATTAATTAAAGGAAAAATCTGTAAAAAATACAAACACATGGAGGTTAAACAATGCAATACTAAATAAGCAAAAGATCACTGAAGAAATCAAAGAGGAAATCAAAAACTACCTAGAAACAAATGACAATGAAAACACAACGACCCCAAACCCATGGGATGCAGCAAAAGCAGTTCTAAGAGGGAAGTTTATAGCAATACAACCTTACCTCAAGAAACAAGAAACATCTCAAATAAACAACCTAACCTTACACCTAAAGCAATTAGAGAAAGAAGAACAAAAAAAACCCCAAAGTTAGCAGAAGGAAAGAAATTAAAGAAATCAGATCAGAAATAAATGAAAAAGAAATGAAGGACATGATAGCAAACATCAATAAAACAAAAAGCTGGTTCTTTGAGAAGGTTAACAAAATTGATAAACCATTAGTCAGACTCATCAAGAAAAAAAGGGAGAAGACTCATCTCAATAGAATTAGAAATGAAAAAGAAGAAGTAACAACTGACACTGCAGAAATACAAAGGATCATGAGAGATTACTACAAGCAACTCTATGCCAATAAAATGGACAACCTGGAAGAATTGGACAGATTCTTAGAAATGCACAAACTGCCGAGACTGAACCAGGAAGAAATAGAAAATATGAACAGACCAATCACAAGCACTGAAATTGAAACTGTGATTAAAAATCTTCTAACAAACAAAGCCCAGGACCAGATGGCTTCACAGGTGAATTCTATCAAACATTTAGAGAAGAGCTAACACCTATCCTTCTCAATCTCTTCTAAAATATAGCAAAAGGAGGCACACTCCCAAACTCATTCTACAAGGCCACCATCACCCTGATACCAAAACCAAAGATGTCACGAAGAAAGAAAACTACAGGCCAATATCACTGATGAACATAGATGCAAAAATCCTCAACACAATACTAGCAAACAGAATCCAAGAACACATTAAAAGGATCATACACCATGATCAAGTGGGGTTTATCCCAGGAACACAAGGATTCTTCAACATACGCAAATCGATCAATGAGATACACCATATTAACAAATTGAAGGAGACAAGCCATGAGATCATCTCAATAGATGCAGAAAAAGCTTTCAACAAAATTCAACACCCATTTATGATAAAAACCCTCCAGAAAGTAGGCACAGAGGGAACTTACCTCAACATAATAAAAGCCGTATATGACAAACCCACAGACAACATTGTTGTCAATGGTGAAAATCTGAAACCATTTCCACAAATCAGGAACAAGACAAGGTTTCCCACTCTCACTACTATTATTCAACATAGTTTTGGAAGTTTTAGCCACAACAATCAGAGAAGAAAAAGAAATATAAGGAATCCAAATCAGAAAAGAAGAAGTAAAAGTGTCACTGTTTGCAGAGACATAGAGACATAGAGAATCCTAAGGATACTACCAGAAATCTACTAGAGCTAATCAATGAATTTGGTAAAGTAGCAGGATACAAAATTAATGCACAGAAATCTCGTGCATTCCTATATGCTAATGATGACAAATCTGAAAGACAATTGAGGAAACACTCCCATTTACCATTGCAAAAAAAAAGAATAAAATACCTAGGAATAAACTTACCTAAGGAGACAAAAAGTCTGTATGCAGAAAACTCTAAGACACTGATGAAAGAAATTAAAGACGATACAAACAGATGGAGAGATATATCATCTTCTTGGATTGGAAGAATCAACATTGTGAAAATGACTATACTACCCAAAGCAATCTACAGATTCAATGCAATCCCTATCAAACTACCAATGGCATTTTTCACAGAACTAGAACAAAAATTTTCACAATTTGTATGGAAATACAAAAGACCCCGAATAGCCAAAGCAATCTTGAGAAAGAAAAACGGATCTGGAGGAATCAAGCTCCCTGACTTCAGACTATACTACTAAGATACAGTAATCAAGACAGTATGGTACTGGCACAAAAAAAGAAATATAGATCAATGGAACAGGATAGAAAGGCCAGAGATAAACCCATGAACATATGGTCACTTTATTTTTGATAAAGGAGTCAAGAATATACAATGGAGAAAAGACAGCCTCTTCAATAAGGGGTGCTGGTATTTGTTTTCCTCTTTCTGACTTACTTCACTCTGCTGACAGTTATATTTGGAATCTAAAAAACAAACCAAAAAGATGGTCATGAAGAACCTAGGGGCAAGGCGGGAATAAAGCCTCAGACCTACTAGAGAATGGACTTGAGGATAAGGGGAGGGGGAAGGGTAAGCTGGGACAAAGTGAGAGAGTGGCATGGACATATATACACTACCAAATGTGAAATAGATAGCTAGTGGGAAGCAGCCGCATAGCACAGGGAGATCAGCTTGGTGCTTTGTGACCACCTGGAGGGGTGGGATAGAGAGGGTGGAGGGAGGGAGACACAAGAGTGAAGAGATGTGGGGACATATGTATATGTATAACTGATTCACTTTGTTATAAAGCAGAAACTAACACAGCACCGTAAAGCAATTATACTCCAATAAAGATGTTAAAAAAAAAAAAAGTGGTGCTGGGAAAACTGGACTGCTACATGTAAAAGAATGAAATTAGAACATTTCCTAACACCATACACAAAAATAAACTCAAAATGGATTAAAGACCTAAATGTAAGGCCAGACACTCTAAAACTCTTAGAGGAAAACATAGGTAGAACACTCCATGACATAAATCACAGCAAGATCTTTTTTGACCCATCTCCTAGAGAAATGGAAATAAAACTAAACAAATGGGACCTACTGAAACTTAAAAGCTTTGCACAGCAAAGTAAACCGTAAACAAGACGAAAAGACAACCCTCAAACGGGAGAAAACATTTGCAAATGAAGCAACTGACAAAGGATTAATCTCCAAAATATACAAGCAGCTCATGCAGCTCAATATCAAAAAAACAAACAACCCAATCCAAAAATGGGCAGAAGACCTAAAGAGACATTTCTCCAAAGAAGACATACAGATTGCCAACAAATAAATGAAAGGATGCTCCACATCACTAATCATTAGAGAAATGCAAATCAAAACTACAATGAGGTATCACCTCACACTGGTCAGAATGGCAATCATCAAAAAATCGACAAACAGTAAATGCTGGAGAGGGTGTGGAGAAAAGGGAACCCTCTTGCACTGTTGGTGGGAACGTAAATTGACACAGCCACTATGGAGAATAGTATGGAGGTTCTTTAAAAAACTTAAAATAGAACTACCATATGAACTACTCTCACTACTGGGCATATACCCTGAGAAAACCATAATTCACAAAGAGTCATGTACCACAATGTTCATTGCAACACTATTTACAATAGCCAGGACATGAAAGCAACCTAAGGGTCCATTGACAGATGAATGGATATAGAAGATGTGACATATATATACAATGGAATATTACTCAGCCATAAAAAGAAAAGAATTTGAGTTATTTGTAGTGAGGTGGATGGACCTAGACACTGTCATACAGAGTGAAGCAAGTCAGAAAGAGAAAAACAAATACTGTATGCTAACACATATATATGGAATCTAAAATATATATATATATGGTTCTAAAGAACCTTGGGGCAGGACAGGAATAAAGATGCAGACATACAGAATGGACTTGAGGACACGGTGGAGGGGAAGGGTAAGCTGGAACGAAGTGAGAGAGTGGCATGGACATATATACACTACCAAATGTAAAATAGATAGCTAGTGGAAAGCAGCCTAATAGCTCAGGGACATCAGCTCGGTGTTTTGTGTCCACCTAGAGGGGTGGGATAGGGAAGATGGGAGGGAGACGCAATAGGGAGGAGAAATGGGGATATATGTATATGTATAGCTGATTCACTTTGTTGTACAGCAGATACTAACACAACATTGTAAAGCAATTATACTCCAATAAAGATGTTAAAAAAAAAAAGTGATCCCATTGCTAAACCATTTTAGGCTCTTCCCCACCTCCCATTCTTGCAGTTTTAAGAAAATTTATTGAATATTTACTCCATGAAATGCACTATTATGATGCCTGGAGGTACAACACATAGTTAAATTGAGAAACATCTCATAGAGTTTAAAATCTATTGAAAGAGTTTAGACAAAAACAAAACAAAAAATTATGATAATACATCTAGGAAGGAACATTCATCGGAGAAAGGGAGTTCTGGGGACAAGAGATTCCATGGAAGGATTTTTGAAAGGCAAAACAAAGTTTCATGAAGAGGTTGAACACTGAATAAATACCTAAATAAAACAGGCCAATCCACAGTAATATCTTAGCAAAGGGTATCCTAAGCAAAGAGAGACAGAAAAATATCAAACTCTCAGGCGGAAACATGCCTGGTGTGTTCAGGGATTAACCAGAACAATCATGTGGCTGGACTAACATGAAGAAGGGGAAATAGAAGATGACAGCTGGTTAATGATTATACTCAGCACCAGCTACTGATTTTGGGATTTTGAAAGAATGGGCCATTTAATATACTTAATTCTCTAAAAAAGAGAATACGTATTTGCTTTGCAAGGTGCCAAGTTTTAGGTCCAGGTGAATACCAATGTACATGAAAACATTTCAAGTGGCAGATTTGTTGTGGTGACCAAGACTGCAGACTTAGAAATTCCACCTATGCCAACTGGTATATGTATGACCTTGAGTATGTGATTTAACCTTTTGGTGCTTTAGTTTTCTCAGTCCCCAAATGGGGGTGATGACTGTGCCTTACAGGTGGTTGGAGCATTAAGTGAAATATGCACACGTGCTCTCAACACTGTGTTTGGCAAAGACATGTTCTAAAAATACTTGAGGTTTAGTATTATTTTAGAATTTTAAAGTATCAGTAATAGAGAAGTAGTTCTAGTAGCATATGTTTACAGAATTAGAATGAGTGGCTTTGAGAGTCATAAAAATAGTAAATATGTAAGTCATTTATGTAAATATTCTCTTAATATTCAGAAAAAAACCAAAAAACAAAAAAACTGTGAATCCCATTAACTACACACAGAAAAGTGTGTTGATGACACAGAGGGGTTGTGGGCTTTTGAAAAAGAAGGCTGTGATTCCTAGGCAATAGCAAGGATTGAGCAAGAAGAAACCATCTAAATGAACCACGTAATGGAGTTACTAAAGAAAACGTTCTGAGATGCCATAAGAATTGCATAACTTAATTTTATTGAAGTGTTAGCAAATCTCTTATAATATTATCTCTATGAATGAACAATGTCAGCCTATGAGTAGACTGATAGATATAGAGTTATTTTAGGCTGGGTTATCTGGGAAGCACCCTGAGACAGAGGTTTCAGTGCAGGTGATTTCATAGGGAGTGTTTAGGCAGAACAGCAGCTCTAAGGAGTGAGGCCAGCTGGGGTTAGTAGAACTGCGGTACAGTTGCAGTCGAGGCCACATCCTGTTTCCACAGGGGGCTCTCAAGCTAGGATGGCCATTCGGGATTGAACTGAATTGAGATAACGGGGCCAGACCTTTATAATTCTACGTCAACCACTCATGGATGTGGGCTGCTCGGGAGGAAAGGTTGGAACCTTAGGACAGGCAGCTCTTTTGGGAAAAGGCAAGTCCTGGAGAGGGATTTAGTCTGAAGGTGAAACTCCTGGAAGCTGAGAGGGTAGGGGTTGTGAGTGCCCAGGTCCTGAGGAGCTGATAGGAGATACAATCTTTCCACACCCTCCATTTGGCCTCCAAGATTCTGTCCTGGCCTTTTTCCAATATCTAATTTGTAAAACATTCTGATAGGGCAGATCTCAAAGAATTAATTAATTAATTAATCCAGGACATACTGGATAATATTACAAAAAAGCAATTATCTTAATAGTTAGCTGCTGAAACTAGTAACCTAACAATAAATGTGAATGCAAAATGGAATACTTAGATTGAAAAAAATAAATTACAAAAATAAGATAGCTTAACGGCCAAACACACAACAAAACAAAACAATCTCCTGTAAAACTATAGGATACTGAATTTCTGGGCTACAAACTTACACCGCATAATAGAAATATAGCAACCATATTAAAGAATGCTCCTCTGCTCATATACCCTGCCGTAGTCAGGGCACATGGAATATCCCACGCAGTTTGGAAGGAATCAGATCGGAAACTAGAAAGGTCACTCCAGAGCCTGCACTTTTAACTTACCAGACCATATGGCCTTCTCAGTGTGAACAACCGAAATCTGTAAACTTTGTGGATAAAACCTTGACCAAATTTCCTCTGGACCAATTTAGGGGCTTTCCTTAAAATTTCTGTTTGTATTCTACCATACTAATATTTCTTATTCTGATGAGAAAATATTGGCAGTTTAAGCATATTAAGATTATATTAATTTTATTTTATATTATAATCTTTATTATGCTAGCATAATATAATATAAATAATATGTGACTTTATATTATTATTATTATTTTGACTTGGAGGTGAGTACCTATGTTTTCCTCTTATGATTGTTCTGTAGACCATAAGTACACATTATAAATCCTTTTTAATATGAATACTATGTTTAATAATAAAAGAGAAGAAAAAATACAAACAAGTAAAACAAAGAATATATAATTTCCCATAACCCCAGTTGCAGGGATAACCATCATTGACACTTTGGAATATATCTTTGTGTGTATGTATCAAAAAATATGCAGTATGTAGACTTTCTAATCTACTTTTATTTTTTTTTCACTTTGCATTCCATGAACCTGTTCTTATGTCAATAAACATTTGTTAACAGCCTTATCTTAATGATGGAAAAATATTCTACTTTATGAATTTACCATCATATAATCAATAATGAATGCACCATTTATTAATTCTTCTGGACATTTAACTTGTTTCAATTTTTATTTCTACTCTAATGCTTTGAGAAGCAATCAAGTTTAAAGATTTTTGTGCTTCCCTACTATTTCCTTAGGCTAACCTTCTAGGTATGTAATTGTTAAGTCAAAATGGATCAGTGTTTTCGGGGCTTCTTTTTAACATTTGTAATTGCTGGTATTGTTGGTAAAGTTTGATCAGCATTTTAACTCACTCTTATCTACTTGAAATCCCCTTAAACTAGGAGTAAAATAGCAATACCTAGGACTAAACAATTAACATTCATTGAATTCTGTAGTTGGTTGTGTGTGAAGCCTCCAAGATCTTCCCTCTGGGATTTCAGGACTTATTCTCCAGCTGCTGGAAATGTTACCAGTAACACCTCAAGGCTATCAACCTGTTCTGAAAATTGCTGGTGCTGAAGACACATCTTGCCCAATGTTGGATCCATGTCCTAAGAGCAGCTAGTCCCCGATGACTGGCTGATGTTGGGGTATAAAATACCAACCCCTACTAGTGTGGTAGGCTGAGACCCTCTTCTGACTAAAAACCCTTCTTTCACTTCCCCCCAGGTGTTCATCCTAGTAGTACTTCCTAATACATGTCCTGCATGCTAATTCCTATCTCAGAGCTGGCTTTCTTGTGTGTCCACCTTGCAACAAGCACCTCCCATGTGCAGATACAGTGTTGTGCTTCATAGCCATTGTCTCATTTAATCTATTCAGTCATAGATAGGTGGTGTGATAGGTGAGACAGGTAGTATGATTACTGTTATTTTACGGGTAAAATAATCCCCAGCTGTTTAAACAGCTTGTCCTAGGACAAGCTATAAAGCTAGTGAAGCCAGCTTTCAAAACTTGAAATCTGACCTCGAAGCCCATGTGCTACACTAGGCACTGTATTTCCTCCAGACTCAGATGGAACAACACAAATTGATAACCTTAGTACTTTAGGAACAGTGAATAATATTTCTTCTCCATTGCCCTCCAGGCTAATTTAAAGTCTTTCCTCACTTTCACATATTCTCATTTTGATTTAGAGTCAACTCTTTATATACCTGTCAATCACTCTCACTAAATAGTAAGTTCCATAGGGCAGTTAGTAACATCACACATAATACATATTGTGCTCTATGAATAAACTGCATTTGAATAACTGAATGAATATATTTGGTCATACTCATTTAGATTTATTCATGCTAAATCAGGTCTACAGTCTGGTCTAGACAGACTTCTATCTGATTTGGCCACCAAAGTAAAGGCTGTTAAATAATCATTCTTTCCTTGATCTCCACTCAGATAAAAAATATAGCTATTCTATGACTGAAAAAAAAATAGATAATAAGTTTTATTGTGTTGCTAAATTTTGTATGGATTAATATTCCCCTCTTTTCTAAACTTTTCACTCTTTGGTTTCAATATAGAGCCATGTATAAAAGATGTGTACACACTCTTTTTATTTTTCACTCCATATACCTTGATCATTATCCACTTTCAGCTTTTGTCTTTTAGCTCAACCACACAACAAATAGATTTCAGCCTTCTGGAAACTGCCAAGCACTATATTAACTAATGAGGAATTCAAGATTTTAAAAATTATACCCTTACTATAAAATATCTCATACTTTCTCTTAAGTTTTTCCCTTTTTATTCAAATGATTATAATGGATTGTAGAAAGTGATACCCTATACATTGCTTTTGATTTACCACCAAAATTTTGTTTAGGGGATACTTAGAATACAATTGTTATCTTTTTCAACAGTTCATTTTAGAAATATAATGATAAGTTAGTCTCAATAATTTCACAATATATTAATTTGCTGATAAGACAAAAATATTATTAATGTTTTTCTGAATGATTAACTGCTAATCAAAATTTGTAATGGCTGGTCAATTGAGGGTGTTTATATATGTAAAAAAATAATTATTATTTGACTATCATGTACAATTTGACTATAAACAAAATTACGTTTTTAAGAGAATTTGAATGTGAGCTTGAAACAGAACAAACTAGGAAGAGACAAAGAATCCAATGCAAATCAATAATCTAGCACCAGAGTAGGTCATTAGAACTGGCCTTGCTGGTGAACACTCTTCCAGTTGCACTATTGGAAGCAGTGCTGTAATCTCCAGAAGGATTTGGCAGTTCAGTTTTTCTCTTGATGCTTGATCTCATGTCAGAGATTCCGCTTTTCATTATACACATGTGTGTTTTTCTACTAATGCCCTGTTAATTTTGGTTATTTTAATACTCTATGTTTCTTGCAATCAAAACAGTCCAACAGAAGAATGCACATCATAGCAAGTGTATTATTAAATGTTATCTATCAGTTTAGAATATGATATTTTATTGCAAAGGTAGATTTTACATATAAATAATGCAGCAATAGTAGCAATGGTTGCATGCATATTTTCTATCAAAGGATAAATCTATGGATATGTAAACTTGAATTCCGATTGGAATCACACTAATTTAACAGCTATAGAGTTATCAGCAATCACTATTGATGAAGAGAAGTGTATCAGTTTCCTGAGGCTGCTGTAACAAATATCTACAAACTGGGTACCTTAAATCAACATAAGTGAATTCTTCTATAGTTCTGGAGGCCAGAAGTCTGGAATCAATGTGACTTCAGGGCCATGCTCCCTCCATAGGCTCTAAGAGGTAACCCTTGAATCTTCCAGCTTCTGGTGGCTGCAGACATTTCTTATCTTGTGGCCTCATCATTCAAATCTCTGCTTCCATGGCCACATTGCCTCCCCCTCTTCAAAATTCACTCTGCCTCTTTACTATAAAGACACATGTGATTATATTTAGATCTCAACTAGATAATTCAGAATAAACTGCTCTTCTCAAGATCCTAAACTTAAATCACGTCTTTTGACAAAACTGATGTGTAAAGTTCACTCTTTAACAGATAGGGTAATATTCACAGGTTCCACGGATTAAGATGTGGACATATCTGTTTAGGGGTCACTTTTCAGACATCATCAAAAAATCACTTCCATATTTAAACTTTGACGTTATTTTGATCAATGTGATTTGAAAGCCCTGTGTCTGCAATGTTAACTAAATAACAAAGCTAATTCAGAAAGATGCTTGAAGGTTTGGCCACTCACTGCTCAAATCATCCATTCTCACCATTTCATGCTGCACTTGGACTAAATCCCTTAAACTAAATGACCACAAACTATCTTAGGTTTGAGATATTAATTTGTGGTTTATACTCTCTTTGACATAAAGGAGCCCATGGATTTCTTTCTTTCTAAGTTAAAACAAATATGTAGATGTGTATTTTAATAATACTGAAGTCATTGTTAAAAATACAAAACGACGTCATAATTTATTACTTTTACTTAAGCAAAAAATTTAAGGTAGTGGTCTTGTTTTAAATGCTTACTTTTATTTTTTTTTATTTTGCTGTTGAACCTGATGTTGATGATAACTAGCATTTATTGAGTGATAACAAAGACATTATTTAGTATCTGGTTAAAGAATTAAATCCTCACAGCAATTAAGATGGTTACATACTATGGTTTTCACTATTTTACATATGAAAAAATTAGGGAATAGAGAAATTAAATTACTTGCTAAGGTTATGCTATAGTAAAATGGTTCAACTAGGATTTGAATCCAAACAGTCTGTCTCTAGTATATGTGCTTTTAGCTACTATGCTATGCTGTAAACTTATCTGCTTTCAGATATGTGTACTTGCAGTTTATTTTAATACTCTAGAATTGGCATAGTGAAAGTTCATGTGAAAAGGACATTTAATCATAAACTTCACAAAGGGATACATCTAAGAGCACAAATAAGTTATATTAGATATTTTATATATACATATATATCTGGAACTGATAGCTGCTGTGTGTGTATGTGTGCAAAGGAGACATAGCAACTGTGTTAAACACTTAACATTTTTCACTAGAAATCAATTTAGGGCTATTTTATCATAGCCAGAATAAATCCTAAATCCTTTAAGTAAACTTCTACAAATGTATGTGTCATTTTTGAGTTTGGCAATTGGCCAAACCTTATATGGAAAAGAGGTTTAATTTTTTCTATTTTATGATATTTAAGAAATTCTGTTGTATAAATTTATCAGTAGTTTATAACTCAATAAATCTAACAAATATGGACCTTTTATATAATTAATTATAAATGTAAGGAGAGCATACTGATTCATTATTCGTTCTTGCCAAACCAAGCAGCTATTCATTTCAAGAACATCTATAATGTAAAAATATTAACTTGCTTAGCAGGAAACAAATATAAAATGGTCAGAACAGAAAAATATTAACATAATCATTGAAAATTCCACCTTTTTTATATTTCACACTCTTCACATTGGTTTTATATTTGTAGCTGATTACATTTACTATTCAGTTTTTACTTAGAAGAAAATTTAACTAAGTTCAGAGATAAAAAATAGAAATAGGAAAAAATTAATTAGTATTAGAAGTCCACAGAATGTTACTAAAAATCATTTGCTACTTTTATTTAAGAAGATATAATTTAACTTACTCTCAGTGTCAATTTAGTAAATTAATAAAATTACAAAAGTCCCTTTACTATGTTTAAAAAAAAAATCAATGTATTAATTTATCCAAGTAAGGTAAATAACAAACATGTTGTACAGAAAACTACTTGGTCTCAAATCCATTTTTCTGACCTAACTTGCTGTAAAAAAATTATAATTTTTTCAGTTACTAGAGGAAAATACGGAAAAATTAATTGTGATGGTTAGTTATTGCATTGCAGTTTTGAGTACAACTCAAGGTCAATGAGTAATAATTTCTCAGAAAGATAAATTTCATACTCTTGCTAACAAAAAGGATATATAATATTTCTAAAGTTCTTATGAGAAATATTTGTTCAAAAGACCTTGCTGTTTAACATAACTACAAGTAACAGAGGCAACCAGCCCTCTGAACCCACCTCAAATAAAGAAAGGAAGCATGATCTTCCCCAGGAACGGTAGTTAAAAGTAACAAACCACTGCCCCATTTGAAGTTACCCTTTGATTCAAGTGCAGTTTAATCCTTTGTTTTTTTATGTCTTCCAAAGAGGTGTGGGGTGATTCAGATGTGCTGGGCCATTAGTAAAAATGAAGAAATCTCAGAATTAAAGGAGTGAAACAGTTAGGGCACCATCTGAATATTTTATTACCTGCATGTTTCAAATAGAGAAAAGAAAAGCAGGAAAAAAAGCAGGCAGCAGAGTGACTTGGTACCATCTCAAAATTTGTACTGTACCAGAATATTAAATTTGCTGTTTAAAAATATCAATAAAATGTGCCTAGTCCAATTAGCTAAAACAAAAAATGTCATATTATTTAAAAAGTAAAATATTTAAGAAAATCTATTATTTAGCACCGTATTCCAGGAACATGTGTTGTCCTTTATTCCTACAACAAACTTTTGAGAAGAATAGTATTCTTGCTCCGATTTTATCGACATAAATCCAGGCACAGCATGATTCATTACTTCCTCAGATTCAGTTATCCTTTAAGTAGAGAAGGTTTTGGGTGGGTGGGCAGAATATGAACAGACACAGTCCTATTAGTACACCTCCACTTTTAACCACTGCATCATACAGAAAATGAAAAATATCCTCACACACAGATATCACAGAATATAAAGAGACCGGCTAATTTGCTGTTGGTTTCCAAAAGTTAGAGGATGAAGAGTTTATTGAAGGCAGCTTTATTACACACTGTATTCTTTCTCACACACTTTTTAAAAAAAGAATTATTTTGGTAACTCATAGAATTTTTATTATATTTCAAACTTCTTATGTAGCTTTTTTTTACAAAAGGTGTATAATGTTTGTCTCCAGTAAATGTCACTATTTTTGGAGATTTTAGATACCTACTGAATTCCATTTTCAGATTTTCTTTGGGGAGGTTGGGGGAAGATAGGTTCTTTGAAGCAGGAAGCAAAGGTTAGATTAATCCTAGTTCTATGACCTGTGAAATTAGAAATACCTAATTTTTCAAAATATGTTGCTCATAATTATTGATCACTGAGAATAAAGTGTTACTCTCTTCATGACTCCATCAGATAGAGATCTTATTAGTCACTCTTCACTTATAATCAATACCATTTCTATTGAAATCCATTTTTATAATCAAGATGAGTTCTAGGACACCTGCATTCCTGTTCCACATCATTAGCCAAGGGAGTGGGGGTTGGATTTGAACCTAATCCAGCACTCACATTTTCTACATGGAGAAAACCGAGACCTGGAGAAACCGAGTCATTTGCCCAAGATCACACTATTGTTCATCGCTAATGGCAGAACTGATTTCAGACTCTCTCTCTAGAATTTCCCAAGTGTGGTCATTGCAAACATCCCCCTCTAGGATTTGATTTCAACTACATAAATTGGAACACAAATCCTTTAGAGTCTTAACTACCACTCCAGTCTCATTTCTCTTCAAATCTCCCTTTAAGTGAGATACTCAACTATTTTCAGTATTTGAATGATGTCAAGCTCATTCTCTTGAACAGTCATACTATTCACTATCATTAAAGATCTTCTCCTCTCCCTGGGCTTTTATACATTGTTCATGTCTCAGGTTAAATATCACATCCTCTTAGAAGACTGTAATACTTGATACATTGCAATATGTGTTCCCATTTATATTAAATGTTATTTCAATTACTAGTTTAATTGTTCTTCTGATCACTGGTGGTAAATTGTGTTAGGCCAGATACTCGGACCTATGTTTAGCCCATGTCTTTTGTTAACTTTTTGTACCCACAGCACATAACTCAGTAATCAGGAAATATTGTGTTCAATGACTATTTGTTTAATAAGTGACTGAAAACAGGTAAGCTGGTTTCACGCAAATTGGCTTGGTTTCTTTGACTGAATGTCTTAAAATTTAAAAATCCTTGCAATCTGAAAGTCTATGTCCCCCCAAAATCCATATGTTGAAATTATAATGCCCAAGGTGATGGTTTGGGGAGGTTGGGTCTTTGATAGGTGCATAGGGCATGAGGGTGAAGCCCTTATGAATGGGATTAGTGTCATTATAAATGAGACCCTACAGAGCTCCCTAGCAACTTCTGCATGTGAGGATACAAGGAGAAATTTCCAACTTGGAAGAGGGCCCCCACCAGACCCTGACCTTGGGTTTCCAGCTTCCACAACTGTGAGAAACACATTTCTACTGTTTATAAGGCACTCTCTGTAATATTTTGTTATAGCATCCCAAACAAATTAACACAATTTTAACATGGTTTTTGGTTCACAATTAACCTGTTTCCATGGTCTGGTACTGGACTTTTCTTACCTCACTACAACTTCTATATCCAGGCATACCTCAATTATTTCAGGTCTTTCATGTCTTCTAGTATAGTAGATGGTAGAGAGTAAAACATCAATGATTATGTATTGATTGAAAGATAACTGAAAGAATCCTTGAGACCAACTATATCCAAAATATAGAGAGTGATGTACAGCATAGAATGTATATTTTCTATGATGAAAAATAAGGACTATGCCACCATCTGGTATCAGTCTCTGGTTCCTTCTCATTAAAAAAAATAATAATAATAATGCTTAATAAGTGTAGTTAAGGGCTTAGTCCTCATAATTATTGGCTCCAGAGCTTCTAACATTTCTATTTTACTCGTGGTATATTGATTGGTATAATAGGGAAACATTTCTTCTTAATTTGTAGCCCTTGTTAACAATTATATATAATTCTATATCTTTCCACTGAGCCCTTAGAATGGTTGTATAATACTTCAGTTCTTTCTAAATAGTGTACGATGTATTTGTATTCTTTCAGGGGAAAATCAGTTTCCTTCTCTGGGTGCTGCTCTAAAGTTTAATGTTGTTTTTAGTGGTATTATTCTGGATTATTTGGTATGTGTATATAGGGGGGAAGACTTCTTCATACTGAGAGACCCGTAAAATAATGGATTTGCCATTTTTTCAGATTCATTATCATTCTTATTTATTATCACTAGCTTACTAATTATTCATTTAATTTCTAATGTATTTAATTTACTAATTCTTAGTTAATACCATTAATTTACTAATTAAACATTTACTAACAATTTCAAACCAATACAGTAATAACTATTGCTTGTTTAGCCTTTTATGTGGAAGCAAAGTGCTAACTGCTTTCAGCATTATCTTGTTTGCAAACAAATTCATGTGTCAGATACTATTAATAGTGTTATATTACTGATGAGGAAACTCTCAGTGCAGTGATGTAGTGGAAACAAGACTAAAATCCAGATATGCTCATCCTTTTAGTCATTGTACAATGTTGTCTCAAAATTAAAGAAAAATTAATGAAAAATGTTAATTGTGTAAAATAAAATTCAATTACAAATGTAGTCATTTCTAAGGTATACAGAACACGTGCTCTGGATGAGAAAAATCAGGGCCATGTAGGTAGAATAAGAGGGCCCCAATGACAAGAAGCTCTAGATATGCATCAAAAGGAATGTATGCTCATAAAATCTTCCTGTTCCATATATATGGTCAACCTTACGGTGGTTTTTAAGTACATTTCTATAATTACAAATAAAGTATAATTCACAGGACTTTGAAGCATTCAAAGCCATATATTTGGTTTACATTTTCCAACTTTTTTTTTACAGAATGATTTACAAAAAGAGAACTAAATATATTAAGTTCTTTATAAATTATGACCACATATGGATATTCCCTAGCTTTTTCGTATAATGAATTTCAAAGATCCTTTATTCTTCTTGAATCATAGCACTACTTTAAAATATTCTATTGATATCCATGCTGAAACATTTGACTTTTCAAATCTCCATCTATATCTAAGATTCTTAACAATGATGATTTTGGTATGGTGATTATGCATAGCTAAGACAGAAGACCCAAACTCATAAACCAAAGCATATATCCATGTGACATGGATTTATTTTTTAATGTGCTAGACAGGTTGAGGGCAAGTGAATCCAGATTGCAAATGGGCTTTGGCTTGGAACATAGATTCTGAATTGAGATGAGTGAAATGACTGCTAGGTTTTAAAATAGAACTTATTAGCCAATGCACACTTAGTAATCCACCTAGAACGCTGCCCTATTTCTGAGAATGGCTCTGGAAAAATTGCTGGAAGTGTCCTTAATGTTTATGAAGAATATTTCCTTGTCGTCATAAAAATCAACATTTCATTGATAATATTTCTAATGACATCAATCAGTAAATACAAAGGTACTAAAATAATGAGTATAACATTTTAGAACTTTCCTTTAAAATAGCATTTGGTCTGAAGTATCAACTTTTCCACTTAACTAGCAAAGTATACACTTTAATAAGAAAACTTACATTGTATTTAGTATAGAATATAAAGGATATAGGAAAATGCAACTGTGATATTTGACGCAGCATTATGGAAACCCCAGAGTTCTTTACTTCATTGTTTCCTTTAATTTAATTATTTTCCCTTTTGTATTCACCTGCTTTTGATGTACTTGTTATTTTTTACTGTTCTGACTAGCTTAGGTGACCTTGTCAACAGTCTAGTTGTTGAAAAAGGCAAAGTGTTAGTTATAGTGTGAAAATCTGGTGTACTGTCAGAAAAGGGCAAACCATTAACTTTAGAATTTCCACTTCCCATGTTCCATAGATCAATGATGCTTGAAAAGCCTCTAGTATGAATTACTATTAAGGGTAACATGGCATATGCATTTATGAAGCTTTGTAATTATGCATAATACAAACCTTCATCATATAAAACTACACTTATGGAGTAGGTTGTGGTGGTGTTTTTTCCTTTAAAAAAAATCAAAAGCCCTGTTAACCATTAAATGGATGTTATTTTTAGAAATATAATTCAGGACAGAAATGCATCCTGCAAGAAATGATCTAAAAATCTCATGTCAAAAAAGGCCGTTTTCAAATAATCTAGATAATTTTTGAGGTTGGGAACAATCAGAGTAAATTATGTTACTGATACAATACATTTATGTCAAAACCTTTGTATAAACAAGATACCAGAATGTATGGAGGTTCACAACCTTGCTTTAGGGTAGAGTAGCTGGAAACTGTGTGACAGTAGTCATGCAAAATGGCAAATATTGTGTAAAGAGGGTGATTATGTGTTATTGTTCTGTCTGTCGAGCCGCAGCATTATCATTAGATGTTAGGTGGAAATTATTTCAAGAACTCCTAGAAACTTTGAACCATCTGCGGTATGTGTAATTTCTGTCATTTTAAGATATTTAAGTATCAAATATTAGGTAGTGTTTAGGATTATTTGGAACTCCTATTTACACAATGTGAGAATGTATGGAAATAAGGTATTTCCATAGAGTTCCCAGTAGAGAACCATATTGATATATATGTTTTTAATTAATATTACTGGCCTAATGCTGTGTTTCTTAACCTTGGGGCTGTTGACATTTTGTGCTGCATAATTCTTTCTTGTGCGGGCTGTCCTGTGCATTGCACTGTTTAGTGGTACCCCAGGAATTTATTTACTAGGACCAGTAGTACAGTCCCCTTATAGTTATGACAATAAAAACTGTCCCCAGATACTGTCAAATGTCCTATGAGGGTCAAACATGTCAGATGAGAACCACTGGACTAAAGCAACATGGGATAATTTTTTTAAGCTGAAATAAATGTAAGGGAAACTCAATTCTTGTTAAAATATCTTTGAATATGACCTCTCTCTCTCTTTGTTGTTTCATCTGGAAGATCATAACACTGGACTAGAGCAAAGGAAAAAGCACTAATTCAAAAAGATACATGCACCTCAATGTTCATAACAGCATTATTTACAATTGCCAAGATATGGAAGAAACCTATGTGTCCATCAACAGATAGATAAAGAAGATGTGAGATATACACACACACACACACACACACACACACACTGGAATACTACTCAGCCACAAAGAAGAACGAAATTTTGCCATTTGCAGCAGCATGGTTGGACTTAGAGGACATTATGCTAAGTGAAATAAGTCAGGCAGAAAAGGACAAATACTGTATGATATCACTTAAATGTGGAATCTAAAACATACAAAAAACTAGTGAATATAACAAAAAACAAGCAGACTCAAAGATATAGAGAACAAACTAGTGGTTACCAGTTGGGGGGGAGGAATATAAGAGGGGGTGGGGAAAGTGGGAGGTACAAACTATTGGGTGTAAGATAGGCTACAAGGATATATTATACAACACGGAGAATATAGCCAGTATTTTGTAATTACTGCAAATAGAGTGTAACCTTTAAAATTGTATTAAATAAATAAATAAATAAATAGATTTTTAAAATTTAATACTCTTTAAGTAATATTATAAGTGTAAAAGTGAAAAGTTTAGAAAAACCTCTAGTCAACTCGGATATATACCAAATATTAATATTTAGTAAACTCTCATGTATGCCACTATTTTTATGCTGACTTCAGAAATTAGGTTTCTTCTCCTGATATCTCTGTGCATATGATACAATTTCTTATAAATATGTAATGGAGAAGAAAGGGTGACATTCTATATTTGAGTTTCTTTATGAAGACAGGTGTGTGCAAGCCCAGTCGTCTAAACTTGCACTGATGAGCTCCGTGTGAAGCACAGGAGAGCCTGCTAAATTGTAGGCCAGTCAGTTCTCAACGATCTGTGCTCTTTGCCACCTAATTGTTAGTTGAAATTAACAAGAATTTTCTTCACTCTTTTTCTATTGATAATATCAGAATATAATCGTCGTGCTTATTGTTAGCTTGAGTAGTCTCTGTTGTTATTGACCAGGAGTGAGAAGAGTTACTGAATCTTGAAATTGAATAAAAAAATCTCTCATTTCCATTTCAAACATCTCCATTTTTTAAATCTACAGTATCTTGAGGATGCCAAAAGTCCTATGATAACTATTTCCATGTGCTTTGATCTGTCTGTGTGGACTCCTATTTTTCAATATTATGTAATTGGGGAAAAAAAAAAGAAATAAATTGGATACTGAAACTAATATAAAACTACAATTGTCTCCTATAACAACCAATGTTAACATGTATTTACCAAAATGGGCTCGTTATTTTCATGGACTGACTTTTCATATGCATATGGTTTAAATCTGTACTTATAAAATAAACTTATGCTGATAAAGCACTCATTTAACCTACTTTTTAATATTAAAGGACTATTTAAATTTAATATGAAAAATAGTTCTACTTTTAAAAATATTTGAAATTCACATCTTTAGACTGCAACTGTTCTAAGTTTCTGTTATTTCTGTGCCATAGTTTATAAACTGTGAAAGGCATTTGAAGGGAGAAAAGTTTTTTTCTAAGATATTGGCTCTCATATATCTATCTTATTAAAATAATTATCAGGCCATTTTTCTGAAATTTTGCACCGTTGTTAAAAAACATGTTAAGGAATACAGATATCTCATTTTTATCCAATCCATTGTCGTGGGTTTTGGGGTATGACAAGTCCTATATATACAAGATAGGTAAGTGACTTAGGTTGTCATTTGCCCCATTTCAACCCTCATTTGCTACAACCTGTAAATACTGACTGTGTCTTCAGAACTTAACTCTCAATTGTAAATAGACGCCAAAATAAACCATTGTTAGTTGTTATAGTCATAAAAACTATAGCCTATAGCCAAGGATGGTGAAAATTATTTTTCCACAGGTGTCTTAGCAAGTACGGATGGTGAAATCCGGACGCTTTGCTCCTTACCACTTTCTTTCAAGGGAAATATACCCTACCGAAGTTTCATCTTAAAAAGTCCCTTAAGAATTGAATAACTTGAAACTGCCCGAGGGGATGGATTATTGAATGTTTTCTTCACAAGATATTAAAAACAAAAAGAGGGAGTGCTTTCAAGACACTGCAGCAAACAGTCTTGATCTCCTAATGGAACACTTATTTGCAGCTGTTATCCCTTGCTTTTCTATAAAAGACACAGGAAAATAAAGGGTAGGAGCAGTACAAAAATAGACATATATGTATGACACCAGGAAATCACTGTTAACTTCCTGGAAAATAATGTAGGTGGCATTGTGTGCAGTGGTTTAAAGTCTAGGCTTTAGAATTAGAAACATCTGATCTTGAATTCTAGATTTCTTTCTGCTAACCAAGAATAGTGTTATCTGGTTTTGGTTTTTTGTTTTCTGGGTTTTTTTTTGCCCAGTTCTTAATGTGTTCTTACTAAGGTCTTTGCATTTTCTGATTTACCCATACACTCACCTATACTATAGGTGTTTTTATTGCTGTTTTAAAGATGATGAATCTGAAGGAGCCTCAGAAAGGTTGCCTAATGTCACAGAAGTAGTTAATGGAAAATCCAGGTTAAAGACGAGCTCTGTTAATTTCCCTTTCCTAAGACTTAACCAAGGAAAGATCAAAACAACTGGAAGAACAAAGAACAAAAAAATATTATGATTCAAGCTCCCATTCTTTGGAACATCAAATTATTTTCCTTTACTCTCTTTTTGAACTCTTTGAGCAAGTGATTAGTTTGTCTACAATATAATGCAATACTCTTCTTAAATACTCTGCTCCTTCCCAATATTATTATGACCTACGGCAAGATAATTTCTCAAAACCTCATTTTCCTGTCTTTAGAAGATATTAAAACCAAACTAAAATTAGGATAAAATTATCTGTACAGTGTTTTTCATAGTGCCTGGAGATTAGTAAGCTCTTTACAAAAGGCATCAATTACCGAGTATTTGCTAGGACAAATTACTGGGCATACAGCATGGTCCCATCCTTTAAGAGGCTCATAGATAGATAACAATGACTGGGAAACTCAGAGTAAATTCAGTAGGGAAGGCTTAATTTAAAAAATGGTCACATTGATCATCTTCATAAAACACATTCTCTAGCTCTGATAAAGAGTTTTGTTTCACTCACTTAGCAGGCATGTATTGATATCTATTGCATGGTAAGCATTAAGTGTAAGTTTCTGTATAAAAGGAATTCACGATGTGTTAGAGAATGTGGTTTCATGTTAATGACAGTAGGGTTCTGCTCAGGTAGTTTCGTCATGGTCACAACAGTTTGACTGTCATGGCCTTAAAATAGTGAAACAGAGTAAAGTACCACGCACCTGCATTTTGACTAGGGGAAATAGCTGAAAACAAATGCAGGAAATACCTCCATATTATGCTGTTTCTTGAACAAGTTGCCATGTTCATGCCTCAGGGCCTTTGTACTTATTTTTTCATCTGTCTGGAACCCTCCCTCCTCACTTCTCCACCCCAATATTCCAAGGCTTGATCTTTCACTTGCTTCATGTGCCTCTATTGAAAAAATCCCTTTCTAGCATTGCTTTCACTAATTATTTTAAATAGCACCACCACCGTTTTCCAAACCCAACATTCCTAAAACATTTATCTCTGTCTGCTTTAGTTTTTTTTTTTTTCCAGAGGAATGTTTACTCCATAGAGAAAAATCTTTTATGTTATTTTACTAGCACCTCGAACAATTCCTTCCACATTATTGGTGCTTAATAAATATTTGCAGAATCAATTTTGAGTTCTAAGAATAGTGTGTTCTTGAGGCTTGCTATCACAGGAGAGCATACTCATATTAACCATTCAATAGAATAAACACCACGAATCACAGAAGCTTCCTTTTATTCAAAAAGAGAGTGGGAAGAGTCATGTGGAAGCTGTTTAGAGGGTGCAGTATCCCTGGAAAGAAAGAGGTAATCTAGGGATTCCTTTATTCTCTTAAAGCCAACAGAATAGAATCTTTCAGAGAATTATTTGTAAAGATTAGTCGTATGACACTCTCTAGGTCTATCTACCTCTCTACAAATGACCCAATTTCATTCCTTTTTCTGGCTGAGTAATATTCCATTATGTACCACATATGTACCACATCTTCTTTATCCATTCCTCTGTTGATGGACATTTAAGTTGTTTCCATGTCCTGGCTATTGTAAATAGTGCTGCTGTGAACATTGGGGTGCATGTATCTTTTTGAATTATGGTTTTCTCTGGGTATATGCCCAGTAGTGGGATTGCTGGGTCATAGATAACTAATGAGAACATACTGTATAGCACAGGAACTCTACTTAATGCACTGTGGTGACCTAAATGGGAAGGTAATCCAAAAAAAGGGGATATACGTGTATGTATAACTGATTCATTTTGCTGTACAGTAGAAACTAACACAACATTGTAAAGCAACTATACTCCAATAAAAATTAATTTAAAAAAAGATAAGTTGTACCTCCAAGAATTGAAGACTGATATTTGGCTCCTATGTTGTTTACCTATTTAGTCAACTGTCCTACCAATAAGTCTCTGTACAATCTGCAGAACCTGAGGTAAGTGGGGAGACAACCTGGGGCTGATAGAGTGGCAGAGTGGAGCTGCCTTTGCTCCTGTTATTGACATGAGTAGGCTGAATGAGTGTACACTGAATGAGTGTACTCTTTGAGCTTGAGCCATTTGGCCCATATCTCACATAAAAGAACATCTTCTCAGGAAGGAGACTTAGAAGTAAAAGACCATGGGGAAGACGATTGGCCACCAACACTGGCTGGGAAATTGTGAGCAAGGGTAGGAATTTAGTTTAGCGATCCTGAATTTCAAAAATCAAGGAAACTTAAAATGGGAGGGTGCCTATTGAATTTCTCTGAACCACCCATGCAAATACGACCAAAGAGCTGGCATTTGGACAGTTCTGTCAGAGAAGAAACTGTATATCAGGCAGTGTTAGCAAGAGAAACAGGATGATCAACCAGGAGACAAGTCTGCCGCTTGAACTTGTTTAGCAAAGAAATGTTTGCCTTTTCTACCCTTCCTTCTCCCTGTAACAATAAATGGAATAGCTAGTTATTAGAAGAGGGACTAAAGTTTGTTTTATAGCCCAAGGATCCCTTCTTTCCTCCATTCCAAACAGCCAGGACCTCCACTTTACTCTTTAGTTAGAGGACACAAGGAAATAAAGCTTTAGAGATTGAGATTGAAATTAACTAACAAAAAAAAAAAAACTAACTAAAAGAAGGGGAGTGGGTCTTAATTATCATACTGAGATTTGTGTGACTCAAAATCTATGAGTTTAATTCAGATGTCATTATCAAGTCAACAAGTGTTATTCTACCAAGTATAGTTGTAATAATGATGGCTATAAGAAGAAATAGACTCTAAATATTTACAAATTAATGAGTTCAATATTACAGCTACGATGAGATCAACATATTGTTTATATACCATCTCCCTCAGTAACAAAACAGCTACTTGCATCTTCGGCAGATATTTTGATTTTTTGTCTTTCAAAATGAGATCTAAATCATAGTCTGAAACATTGGTTAGAGCTTTAGCCTAAATTATCTCCTTAAAAATAGAGTAGCCATTTTAATGTTGATGGATAAAAGGAGTTATTTCTTTGTTAGTATGCCTCAGAGGATCTAACAAATTCAAAAAAAGTCAAAGAAAAAATTCAAATGCCAAAGGCAAGTTGATTCTTCTATGAGCCACGTTGCATTTTAAGATGTGTTATAACCAATTGATGATTTGTATGTAGACGTAAAAAGACAATTTCAGGGCTTCCCTGGTGGCGCAGTGGTTGAGAATCTGCCTGCCAATGCAGGGGACACGGGTTCGAGCCCTGGTCTGGGAGGATCCCACATGCTGCGGAGCGGCTGGGCCCGTGAGCCACAATTACTGAGCCTGCGCGTCTGGAGCCTGTGCTCCGCAACAAGAGAGGCCACGACGGTGAGAGGTCCGCGCACCGCGATGAAGAGTGGCCCCCGCTCGCCGCAACTAGAGAAAGCCCTCGCACAGAAACGAAGACCAAACACAAGCCATAAAAAAAAAAAAAAAAAAATTAAAAAAAAATTAAAAAAAAAAAAAGACAATTTCATGGGGGTGTCTCAGTATATTTTTTTGAATGAAAGAAAGTTCTCCATATCTTTGCATTCTGAATATAGCAAAAACTGCTTTAATTGAAGAAAAGGAAAAACAAAATAAGCATTGATTCTAGGCTTTGTGGTCTCCTATGATTAGTAGTGGTCTCTTTCCCTGCCATTGAGGTCACTTAAGCCATCAGCATTAGCCTAGAATACCTGGTCAGCATGAGGAATGGCCATCCCATCACATTTTTAAAATTGTTTAAAAGATAGCAATCATTTAAATGGGCACTTTACCCAAAGAGAAATTTTAATGCATTAAAAAATAGAATAGGCAGTGAGGAGGAAGTATTGAGTAGTGTTAAGTGGCATGTACATTTTCTCTTTCATTTATGTCCTTCTAAGTGCACTGTGACTTTCTGACATTTCAGTTTTGAACTTTCAAAATGCATGCCTTCTTTCTTATCAAATATTGTTTCTATTCAAAATAGCAGTGACAGTTTCAAAGTTTTAAAGTTATTCTTTAATGATGGACATCTTGCAATCAATCTATACTTAATAATAGCATTTTATACTTGGCAATATTTATCATAAATGATCAAAGTGGTTTAAAGGCTTTTATTTAGAACACTGTAGGGCAACAGTTAGAATTACAATTCTTTATTCTTTAACCTTTGGGGAAAAAAAACTGCAGTAGAAAGAAATTTAATCTTTTAGCTTACAGAAGAAATGTGGCATGTAAATACAAATTATCAGTGAGTGATTTGTTTTTAATTCACAAAATGAGTCAGTAGGGAATAGTTGTCAATAGAAATAAAATATCTGACTCTCAACCCTCTTTACTTTTACACAATGAGTTATTCATACTTATTTCTTTGGTGGTAGTGGTGGTGACAGTGAGAGGGTTGTCTCAATTTGGCAACGTCAACACTCATAAAAGAACACATGGCCTTCTCTTCCTTCATTTTAATGAGACATTGTTTCTCAAAGAAACTCAGAAGATTTAGAAAATTTAGATTAGGTTAAATATTACAGATTTATTTTCTTTACTCATAATTCTCATTTTATAACAGTAAATTTATTGCGTACTTTAATAAACACAGTGCTAAGTTCTAAATTTAATTAGTATTGAATATAATTAGAATGGGTCTTTTTGATATACTTAAGGCCATTTTACCCCAACTATTTCCCAACTTGCTGGAAATCATACATTTTTGAATCCTTCAAGTTTATTTTTCTAGATTTTCCTATTTCAGTAGAATTATACCAAGAATGTATGTGATAATAAAAGCTAGATATAACTCTCAAATAGGTGAATCACTGTCATTTAAGAACAGCAAAGTTGACAAGGGAAAAGGACTTGTGCAGACATCAGTGAAACTCAAAATGGTAGAGTGTTTCAAGGGGGGAAGAAAGTACATTTCTATGACAAATAGGCTTTAGCTCAATTGCAGACTCTAAAGGACATCAGACGATCTTTCTTATTCCCTACTCTATTTGTAGCAATTAGTACAATGTCTGTCACCAAATAAATAGTTGTTGTGTAAATTATAAATGAATTCACACCTACACTTTGCAATCAGGCCAGTCTCAATATATGATTTCTTCTCCTAATTTTTTAGTGAGTCCAAAGTGGAATTAAATTTAGTTTAGCATCTAGCTTTATGACTACTTTGAAGTAATCTAATAATTCTAGAACTCACTTTCTTTATGTCTAACACTTGAGTCATAATCTTTGATTCACAAAGATTTTATAGCTGTATCTAGATACTAGTGCTCCTGTATATGTTTGTAAGTCACTTATAGTTCAAATACATGACATTTATAGGCACTGTAGTAAATTCACAGTGGATTTACTTTTTGGTTAATCTATTCAGAACTCTAGGATATAGGAGAATAGATAATGCTCTTCCCATTTTTTAAATTAGATACAGTAAAATTGAAAAAATTATGTTGATTCAGAAAGATTTTCTTATTTTTACTTTCCATTTTGAAGCTTTGACACTGTAGTAAAACATTTCACAAATTTCCATTTAGTGAATAGGGATTTAGAATTAGTGCAAGGATCAAATAAAGTTACCAACTCTGGAAAACATTATAGGGAATAGATACCCCAAACAGAAAATAGTTCAAATAATAGAGGCAATTAACATTTACTTCATAAGTATAGTATTTAAGAAAACTTCACTAACAGGAATAGTTAGGTATATGATGGGTTCAGTGTACTCCCATTAATATAAATGAATATCAGAGATTCCACTAATTATTATGAATAGAATAAATTCCATAAATAATATTCAATCTTATTCAGAATTTCTGAAAATTAGTCATTCCATATAATGAATATTCAAGATAAATGAAGAAACTCATTTAAGGGATAAAGGAAATAGTTTTGTGGTAGGCAGAATAATGTTCCACCAAAGTCGGCATCCTAATCCATGATCCTGTGAATCTGTTACCTTACATGGCAGAAGGAACTTTCAAGATGTTATTAAAGTTAAGGACAGTGAGACAAGGAGATTATCTTGGATTATCCAGGAGGAACCAATCTAATCACGAGTCCTTAAGAGAGGACTCATTTCTGGATATAGTCAAAGAAAAAGATGTGACTATAGAACAAAGGTCAGGGGCTTACAATGTTGCAGGTTTTGCAGATGTAAGATGGGTGCCATGAGCCAAAGAATTCAGGCTGCCACTAGAAAATGGAAAAGACAAGAAAACAAATTGTCCCCTAGAGCCTCCAGAAAGGAACACAGAATGGCTGACATTTTGATCTAAGCCTGGAAAGATCTGTGTCAGATCTCTGATCTACCAAATGGTAAAGTAATAAATTTGTGTTCTTCTAAGCTACTAAGTTTGTGGTACTTTATTACAGTCACCATAGAAATCCAATACAAGTTCCAAAATAGGCTGTGTAAATTCTTGCTAATTATTGATCATTATTTAATCATTTTATTGATGATCAAAGTCAAATATATGCTTAGTAATTATAGCACTAAATAAAAATGTAAGAACTAGTTTTTTTTCCCTTACAGTTGGTGAGGCTAGATACCCTATGAAATAAAAAAAAGGAAAAACTTTGACAGTAGTTCCTACTATATGTCTGAACTGAGTACTTGTTAAATGCTACATCATTAATTGTAATAATGGTGTTATAGTTTTCCATTAAACGAATGTGGAAAGTAAGTCTTGAAACATTAAGGCAAATTCCCAGTCTCCAGAAGGTTATTAATGAAGGAATTTACATTCTAAGACAGGTTTTAAACTTACCACTTCATGGCTCTGTAATAATTCCCATTCTGACTGTATTTCTTGAATCCCTTCCTTCCTACTCAATTTGCTGCTTCTAATCGTCTATGGAACAGGGGAGTCAGAAGAACTAATTTTCTTAGAGTTGGATATGAAAATAGAGTAAAGTGATAATGAGGACATGAAGGTCAATCTAAGAATGAAATTCATGAGCTTCAGTGAATGAACTTTTTATATCCATATTCATGATATGAAGACTATGCCAGTTTTTAGACTTATATGCACTCTTGCTCTATTATTAGTGTGCCTGTAATGGCAGAGACAAACCTATTGAATAAGCTAAAGATATCATGTTATTGACTGCATGTTTATGTCCGATGAAATGCATATGTTGAAATCCTAACTTTCAGTGTGATGGTATTAGGAAGTGGAGCCTTTGGGATGTATTTAGATCATAAGAATGGAGCCCTCATGAATGGGATTAGTGCCCTCATAAGAAGGAACATAAAATCTTGCCCTCTTTCTCTCTGCTCTCTGCCATGTGAAGACACAACAAGAAAATAGTCATCTGCAAATCAGGAAGAGTGCCCTCATGAGATATAAGATGGCCAGCTCCTTTATCTTGGACTTCCCAGCCCACAGAACTATGAGAAATAAGTGTTTGTTGTTTAAGCCACCCAGCCTCTGGTAATTTTGTTACAGCTGCCCAAACTGACTAAGATAGTTGTCAAACTCAAGACAGAGGGTATATTAATAAAATTGTGCACATTGCATGATTGAAGTCAAGGGTTGTTTAGTTTCTTAGGGTTGCCATAACAAAGTACCATAAACTGGATAACTTAAAACGACAGAAATTTATTGTATCACAGTTCTGCAGAAGTCCAGTATCAAGATGCCATGTTTCCTCTGAAACATGTAGGGGAGAATCCTTCCTTGCCTATTCCAACTTCTGGTAGCCCAAGTTGTTCCATATCTTGTGCCAGTATAACTCCAATCTCCACCTCCATCTTCACACGACCATCTTCCCTCTGTGTGTGTTTTCACATGGCATTCTCCTCTCTGTATATATTTGTGCCCAATATGCCTCTTCTAATAAGGACACTTGCTGTATTGGGTTAGGACCCACCTTAATGGCCACATCTTAACTTGATTACATCTTCAAAGAGCTCAGTTTCAAATAAGGTCACATGCACAAGTATGGATGTTAGGATTTCAACATATCTTATTGGAGGACACAATTCAACCCATAAAAAGAGTTATGGACAAGTTCCAGGGAAAACTGAGAAGAAATATTCTTCAGGTGGACTAGATTCTAAATGACCAATTCTTGGACAAGGGTTTTGGAAGAGGAATTCCAAAATAAACCTTTGGATGGTGTTTGGATAGCATGGTACTCCTCATGGCTCCTAGATTCCTGATGTGGTAAATGTCTGAATGAAGAATTTGGTAGCTCATTTTTATTTTGTGTTTTGATGCTGTTCTAGTTTTTGATTGTTGGTTTAATAGATAAGTGGAAATGACATGTGACTATGACTATGACAGTCAGAGAGAAGGATGATTACACATTAAACTCAGTTTTAATAAAGAGCTTCAGATTTTTCATAAGGGCTGAGGCTGTAATTAGGCAGAAAAAGATAATGGACACAGGTGGAAAACAGGAAAGCAGTATGTATATTAAGCAAGAAAAATGAACTCTAAGCAGAATAAAAGGACCAAGGGCAGACATGAAAAGGGAAGCTTAGAGAAAAACTCTGCAGAAAATCCTACTTTTTAACTTCAACAATGAATTCACAGGTTTTTCACAGAGCACAAATTGTATCTTAGATAGTCAGGTATCTAATTGCACCATTATGAAAATATCACTCTGAATTCTTAGGCCATTAGCTCAGCATGAAATATAATCCCAGAAAGATATAAAGGATTTAGGTATATTTGTCATCTTCTTCAAGTCAATAATGATTTTCTAATGAGTTTTATTTTTATCAATAAAAGATATGTGGAAAAATCATAGGAGTAAACAAACTCAGAAAAAGAGAAATAAGTGACTACTTAAGATTTTATGTGTAAACCTTGATCAATGTTTCGAATACAAAGGAAGTGATATACAATAGAACTTTTTGTGATTTTATTTGTACTCCTTAAACAAACAAGTCAAACAGTGCATTTTTTTTTTCTGAAGAGAAACCTCTCAGAAAACAATCAACTATAATTGTTGAGCTCATTTTAATTTTGTGAATTCTACCCATACCTCTTTTTTTCTTTAAATGTTTGCCTCTGAAAACTTTAAATATTTTCACCTATGAAATTTACTTTCACAATTTAACATGGGAGCTAAGGAGTTACTTACTTCTCCTTGTTATTAACCATGCACTTGCAAAATCATCATTCCTAAATTGCACTATATTTTCATAAGATTCAGTAAGTCCTGTATTTTCTGTTTAGCATAAGGGGTAAAAACTTATATCTGAAGTGAAAATGCACAGTTTCAATGTAACTTCAGACCCTGCTTTTTTCTGCTATGAAATGAGGATAATAATGTTACTGAACTCACAGGATCCTTTTCAGGATTCAATGAGGTAATATTTATGAGGCATGTGTACAAATGCTTATCATATAATCAGCAGAAAATACGTCACATATTAATATTATCGTTAAAAACATTTTAAGAATCAATGATTATTTCAGTTTTAGAATATCTGTTTGGGAAAAACAAAATTGAGGAAGAGAAAATAAATGAGACCAACAGAAGGAAGGCAAAATAGATGGAAGAGAATGAAAAAGGTTTTGCAATGAACCATCATTACTTCCATTATGAGCAACAGCTCTTGTTTCCTCTAGAATATCCGCATGTGATACATATATTCCAATAGACAAAGCACCGCCAAAAAATATTTTAAAAATAACTCTTGTCCACTTATTTTACCCCATAAATGTAGCACATAGTAATACTGCTTAAAACTCATCTTTTTTTCTCTATCACCTATTTTCCACACATGCAACAGCTACACACACACTTCTTTCTTCAAAAACGATTTCAGAACATCCTTACTCATTGAGTTGAATAACTCTAGTCCTATTTTTATCATGATAGGAAATTATCTGGCAATAAATAAATCCCCTAGAGGCCTGGAGAGTGGAGGAAACCCAACTGGCTGAGCCAGAAGCCCCTTTATTCCACACAGAAAACAGAAAGTAGACTCAAACAATACTCATTTTATTCACACTGCATCCAAAAAAAACCCCCCAACATTTTAGAGTGAAGAGGTAAATGTTTAGGTTGCCTTGTTAATCAGGGTCTAATCATATGATAGAAACCACCAGAATATGTAAATATAGTAATGTAGAGAACTGGTATTCAAGTGAGAGAAAAGATAAAAATCCAAAATTAGGAGAGTGGAATGTCCAGAACTCAGCAATATGTAGCTACTATACCCTCTAGACTGAGGACTAAGGGGAGAAGATTTTTGGGGAGAGGAGGGGTGGGACCTAGACCCAGGATAGACTGGAGGAGGAAGAATACACAGTGGGTTTATCTGGAAGAAACTGCATCCACAGAGGGGACAGAACCACTCCCATGTAATCCAAGATAGAGAGACAGGAAGATAGAGTCCATATATTCCTTCCCTACACTTGACTAACAATCTCCCAAAAATACCTTCCAAGGCCATACCTAGCTGGAAGACAGCTGACTAGAATTCTTAGTAAATACAGCACCAGCCACCCCATAATACATAGCAAAGAAAAGAGCAAGGGTAGATGCAGGGATTCATGTGCAATCAAATGCTGGAAAAGCACAGTAAATGTTAGGGAGACTGTTCATGGGGATAGATGAAAACAACAATTACAGAGAGACCTTCAAGACTGCAGAGGAGTAAGATGTGGAGATCAGCTTCCTCCCCACAAATACAACAAAAATACATCTACATGTGGAACACCTCCTACAGAACACCTACTGAATGCTGGCAGAAGACCTCAGACTTCCCAAAAGGCAAGAAAATCCCCACGTACCTGGGTAGGACAAAAGAAAAAAGGAAAAACAGAGACAAAAGAATAGAGATGGGACCTGCACCTCTGGGAAGGAGCCGTGAAGGTGGAAAAGTTTCCAGACACTGGAAAGCCCCTTCACTGGCAGGCATGGAGCTGGGGAAGCTTTGGAGCCACAGAGGAGAGCACATCAACAGGGGTGCAGAGGGCAAAGCAGAGAGATTCCCACACAGAGGATTGATGTTGACCAGCACTCACTAGCCTGAGATGCTGAGCCTCAGGCTTTGGATGTCAGACCCCAGGGAGAGGACTGGGGTTGGCTGCGTGAACACAGCCTGAAGGGGGCTAGTGCACCACAGCTGGCTAGGAGGGAGTCTGGGGAAAAGTCTGGACTGGCTGGAGAGGCAAGAGACCATTGTTTCAGGGTGTGCAAGGAGAGGGGCTTCCTGCTCTGTGTGCCCACAGACGGCAGAACACTGCCTAAGCAAGCTACAGAGACAAATGTAACACAATAATAGTAGGGGATTTTAACACCCCATTTTCACCAATGGACAGATCATCCAGAATGAAAATTAATAAGGAAACACAAGCTTTAAATGATATATTAAACAAGATGGACTTAACTGATATTTATAGGGAATTCCATCCAAAAACAAAAGAATACACTTTCTTCTCAAGTACTCATGAGACATTCTCCAGGATAGATCATATCTTGGGTCACAAATCAAGCCTTCGTAAATTTAAGAAAATTGAAATTGTATCAACTAACTATTCCGACCACAATGCTATGAGACTAGAAACCAAATACAGGAAAAAAAAACTGTAAAATACAAACACATGGAGGGTAAACAATACATTACTAAATAACCAAGAGATCACTGAGGAAAACAAAGAGGAAATCAAAATATACCTAGAAACAAATGACAATGAAAACACAACAACCCAAAACCTACGGGATGCAGCAAAAGCAGTTCTAAGAGGGAAGTTTACAGCAATACAATCCTACCTCAAGAAACAAGAAATATCTCAAATAAACAACCTAACCTTACACCTAAAGCAATTAGAGAAAGAAGAACAGAAAAAAAAAAAAAAAACCCAAAGTTAGCAGAAGGTAAGAAATCATAAAGATCAGATCAGAGATAAATGAAAAAGAAATGAAGGAAACAGTATTAAAAATCAATAAAACTAAAAGATGGTTCTTTGAGAAGATAAACAAAATTGATAAACCATTAGCCAGACTCATCAAAAAGAAAAAAAAGAATACTCAAATCAACAGAATTAGAAATGAAAAAGAAGCAACAAATGACACCAAAGAAATACAAAGCATCGTGAGAGATTGCTACAAAAAACTAAATGCCAATAAAATGTACAACCTGGAAGAAATGGACAAATTCTTAGAAAAGTACAATCTTCCAAGACTGAATGAGAAAGAAATAGAAAATATGAGCAGACCAATCACAAGCTCTGATATTGAAACTGTGATTAAAATCTTCCAACAAACAAAAGCCCAGGAGCAGATGGCTTCACAGGTGAATTCTATCAAACATTTAGAGAAGAGCTAACACCCATCCTTCTCAAACTCTTCCAAAATGTAGCAATGGGAGGAATACTCCCAAACTCATTCAACGAGGGCACCATCACCCTGATAGCAAAACCAGACAAAGATATCACAAAAAAAGAAAACTACAGGCCAATATCACTAATGAATATAGATGTAAATATCCTCAACAAAATACTAGCAAACAGAATCCAACAGAACATTAGGATCATACACCATGATCAAGTGGGGTGTATGCCAGGAATGCAAGTACTCTTCAATATACACACAAAAAAAATCAATGTGATACACCATTTTAACAAACTGAGGGAGAAAAACCATATGATCATCTCAATGGATGCAGAAAAAGCTTTCAACAAAATTCAACACCCATTTATGATAAAAACTCTCCAGAAAGTCAGCATAGAGGGAACCTACCTCATTACAATAAAGGCCATATATGACAAACCCACAGACAACATCATTCTCAGTGGTGAACACCTGAAACCATTTCCTCTAAGATCACGAACAAGACAAAGTTGCTCTCATCACTGTTATTCAACCTAGTTTTGGAAGTTTTAGTCACGGCAATCAGAGAAGAAAAAGAAATAAAAGGAATCCAGATTGGAAAAGAAGTAAAAGTGTCACTGTTTGCAGATGACATGATACTATACGTAGATAATCGTAAAGATGCTACCAGAGAACTATTTGAGCTAATCAATGAATTTGGTAGAGTAGCAGGATACAAAATTAATGCACAGAAATCTCTTGCATTCTTATACACTAAGGATGAAAAATCTGAAGAGAAATTAAGGAAACATTCCCATTTACCATTGCAACAAAAAGAATAAAATACCTAGGAATAAACCTACCTAAGGAGACAAAAGACCTGTATGCAGAAAACTATAAGACACTGATGAAAGAAATCAAAGGCCATGCACACAGATGGAGAGATATACCATGTCCTTGAAATGGAAGAATCAACATTGTGAAAATGCCTATACTACCCAAAGCAATCTACAGATTCAGTGCAATCCCTATCAAACTACCAATGGCATTTTTCACAGGACTAGAACAAGAAAGTTTACAATTTGTGTGGAAACACAAAAGACCCTGAATAGCCAAAGCAATCTTTAAAAAGAGAAAGGGAACTAGAGGAATCAGACTCCCTGACTTCAGACTATACTACAAAGCTACAGTAATCAAGATAGTATGGTACTGGCACAAAATCAGAAATATAGAGCAATGGAACAGGATAGAAAGCCCAGAGATAAACCCATGCACATATGGTCACTTTATCTTTGACAAAGGAGGCAAGAATATACAATGGAGAAAAGACAGCCTCTTCAATAAGTGGTGCTGGGAAAACTGGACAGCTACATGTAAAAGAATGAAATTAGAACACTTCCTAACACCACACACAAAAATAAACTCAAAATGGATTAAAGACCTAAATGTAAGGCCAGACACTATAAAACTCTTAGAGGAAAACATAGGCAGAACACTCTATGACATAAATCACAGCAAGATCCTTTTGGACCCACCTCCTAGAGAAATGGAAATAAAAACAAAAATAAACAAATGGACCTAATAAAACTTAAAAGCTTTTGCACAGCAAAGGAAACCATAAACAAGATGAAAAGAGAACTCTCAGAATGGGAAAAAAATATTTCAAACCAAGCAACTGACAGAGGATTAATCTCCAAAATATACAAGCAGCTCATGCAGCTCAATTTCAAAAACACAAACAACCCAATCCAAAAATGGGCAGAAGATCTAAATAGACAGTTCTCGAGAGAAGATATACAGATTGCCAATAAATATATGAAAGGATGCTCAACGTACTAATCATTAGAGAAATGTAAATCAAAACCACTATGAAGTATATCACCTCAGATGGGTCAGAATGGCCATCATCAAAAAATCTACAAACAGTAAATGCTGGATAGGGTGTGAAGAAAAGAGAACCCTCTTGCACTGTTGGTGGGAATGTAAACTGATACAGCCACTATGGAGACCAGTGTGGAGGTTCCTTACAAAACTAAAAATAGAACTACCTTATGACCCAGCAATCCCACTGCTGAGCATATACCCTGAGAAAACCATAACTCAAAAAGAGACATGTACCAAATGTTCATTGTAGCATTATTTACAATAGCCAGGACATGGAAGCAACCTAAGTGTCCATCAACAGATGAATGGATAAAGAAGATGTGGCACATATATACAATGGAATATTACTCAGCCATAAAAAGAAATGAAATTGAGTTATTTGTAGTGAGGTGGATGGACCTAGGATATGTCATACAGAGTGAAGTAAGTCAGAAAGAGAAAAGCAAATACTGTATGCTAACACACATATATGGAAAAAAAAAATGGTTCTGATGAACCTAGGAGCAGGACAGGAATAACAAGGCAGACGTAGCAAATGGACTTGAGGACATGGAGAGGAGGAAGTGTAAGCTGAGACGAAGTGAGAGAGTAGCATTGACATATGTACACTACCAAATGTAAAATAGATAGCTAATGGGAAGAAGCCACACAGGACAGGGAGATCAGCTCAGTGCTTTGTGACCACCTAGAGGGGTGGGATAGGCAGGGTGAGAGGGAGATGCAAGAGGGAGGGTATATGAGGATATATGTATACCTATAAGTGATTCACTTTGTTATACAGCAGAAACTAACACAACAGTGTAAATCAATTATACTCTAATAAAGATGCAAAAAACAACAACAACAATTACATTATATCATACCAAAGACTCAGATGGAAGGATGGATGAATGGATGGATAGATTAGAGAGGAGGGAGAGAGAGAGAGAGAGAGTAGAGGGAAGCAAGCAAACCCAAAACTATCTTGGGTGATAATCAGCAACTATAAATATAAGTTTCAAGGAGGACTTTATTAGCTTTGGTGCATGTTTGGTGACAGTAACTGTTATGTTGATTTATAAATGATAAATATCTGTTCATTTCATGACATTTGTGTTTGTTATCGTTTCTTTCTTTATTAAAACTTTAATAAAGAATATTAAGTGGCATAACACTACAGCATTTTTTACCCCACTTTGGGATGACTTTAGAATTATAGCTATTCTTTCATGTTTTCTAATGTCTTCCTTTTCACAACTTGCAATTTCTTTAAAAACAAACAGTAACATCAGCAGTGGATATTTGACTCACTTTCACTTAAAGATCCAATTTGTAATCTATGTGGTTTCCTTCCAATTAATTATGTATATACTTTGTTTACTTGTGGGAGAACATATTCCTACCTTCTCAGCTTATTCACTGGAAATCCAATCCCATTTCCTTCATAATTATAGTGTCTGTTTAGAGCACTGAAAATCTGTATTATTACAAACCAGGCATTGTTGTTATCTTTTTTCATAATGGAATTAGGAAGCCTGTTTCAGAGTCTCTTCTCTAGAAGTATGGTTGTCCAGACTGAAATCATTGGGAATCCTTCCCAACATTTCGGGATTTCAAACTTATTCTCAGGGTTTTCAAGGTGACGATACTGTGCTTTACAGAGAATATCCTTAGTCCAGCTTTTTCACACAGTAAATAATCCAAAGCAATGTATACTATTATTTTAGCTTTTGTAAACTTCAGTCTTCTCAATTACAATGTAATTATTGTCAATATAAAAGAGGATACAGTACACACATGCTCAATCAAGACACATCTTTAGAGTCTATTTTTATAGAAAAGACACTGAAAGTTTGTTAGAAGGCTCTGTGTTCTGTTATGGTTTTGACTCTCCACTTGTGATTGTCAGAATTTCATAGCCTCCCTCCACTTTCAACTTATTCTTCCAACTCTGTAATGGATCTATAATTTAACCATGACAGAAAAAGATTTAAATAACAGTAGGTTGGTTCCATCTGAGGACAAAAGAGTTTTAAAAATAATGTGTTTAATGTGTATCAGCTTTACTACAATGAACTTTATGACATTACTTTGGTCTAATTAGACTCAATTTTTTTCACCTTTCTTTTACTTGGCTGAAGATTGCATAATTTAGATTGTCAAATTAATGATCTCATTTATGTGATGTAATATTGTATTTTCTTTGTTATCTCTAAGAAATCATAAAAATGATGTTATTTCAACATTTTGAAAATAATTCAACTATTAAAGTTTTTCTTATGTTTACACACACTTAATTATAATGCTTCTTTGAATAATTCATTTAGTCCTTAATGATGACTTCCTATAGTTGTATAAATAGTAACAACACAATTGGAAAGAATGAAGCAAGCATCCAATTATTCTCTGCATTGTTTTGTGGACAATAAGTTTGTGGAAGGCATAAGCAATTCTAAATATGGTCATTTACATAGAAAAGATGGAGCAAATTAGAAATTATTAAAAACAAATTCCCTGTCCCCTCACAGCCTGATCATATGAATTGCTCCTCTTTCATAATGTAAACTTATTTATCAGTTTTAAATAATGTTTACACACACCAATAAATGCATGTTTTAATTACTGCACTCCTTAAATGTTTGGTTGGTGTTATATCTGTGATTTCTTTTCTTACTATATAATCATAATGTGTCAATCTCTGAAAGCAAGAAATAAAAATAAATGCATTATGTTAAAAATGAGTATAAGGATGATTGCAGATACGGATTTCACGATTTCTTCCACGGTACCAAGAATGGATTGGGGACAAGTAAGTTTGATTTTTAAAGTATAATACAGAGTTGCCTAAAATAATAGAATGATTTTTTTTAAAACCTGCATTGTTCATTGTTTCATTTGCTGCCACTCAAATACTCTATTTGTTCGATTGAATGAAATAATCATATGATGTTGAGCACCTATCATGTGCAAGGTGTTGGAGGATAAAACAATAAGTAACGTTTATAGTAACGTTCATATGTTCATAGCAACACTGAAGTCTTATGGAAGAAAAGCAGGCAGATAATAGCAAACTATAATACATAACAGAATTTTAAAATATTTATTGATTTGGAAAATCTGTGATGGAAGCATAAGGGAAAAATAACTTATTTTGACATTAGGAAAATTTCCTGGAGGAGACAGTAATTGTTTTAAGTTTTTCAGGTGAATGATTTTTAAGAACGGGAAAACAGGAAAGCAGATCTTCTCAGACTTAAAGATAAGCATGGGCAAAGATATGCAGTAGGAAAAAGACTTTAGCAAGCAGAAATAACTGAAATATTGAAGAAAATGCTCCAGGGCAATGAATAATGAGGCTGGAAAAGCAGTTTGGGACAAAGTCATAGGGAGATTGACATATCACTGAAAGCTATCTCTTCTGTGTTCTCTTCTTCTTGCTTCACTGCACATAGCTATGTGCTCAGGAAAGAATGCCTGTAAGTCCAAGCTATCTAAAGTCAAACTGGGTTCTCATATATGTAGCATGATTTGTAACTGCCCAGGTAAAGCCCCACTGAATATATATCATAAGTTTCAACTACAGAAGTGTAGTTATAGTTTTTCACTTTTGCATCTTTTTTGAGTGTCTATGAAAATTGTCAAACTTCTTGCAAGAGCCAAAATTTAATCATTATTAACAAATGCCTCAATAAATGAATAATAGCTTGAATGTCTAATAGACATCTCATATTAAGGTGTTAAATGCAAATCCAGTTCTCTTCTGTCCCAAATCTGCTTACCTAGTTACTACAGCAAAGCAGATCATGTCAACTTCATTCTTCCATTTTTAAAATAAAAACCTTGGCACTGTCCTTGACTTCTTTAGTACATTTTCAACTCATATCTAAATTCTGTTGGCTCTGCATTCAAAATCTCTTAAGTATCTTATTACTTCTTACCAGCTCTACAGCTGCCATCCCTGGATTTTTCCCCGGATTTTTTACCACCTTCCTAAAAGACCTTCCTTCTTCTACCCATTCATTTCAGTCATTCTTAACACATCACTAGAGCATTTTTTTTAACACAGGTAAAACAAGATACACCTTGGCTCAAAATCCTGAAAAAGGTCTCTGATGGTTAATTGTCTATATCACCTTGCCTAGACCATGAGGTCCCCAGACTTTTGGTCAAACACTATTCTAAGTGTGTCTGTGAGGATGCTTCTAGGGGAGATTAACATTTAAATTGGTAGACTAAGTAAAGCAGAATGCCCTCTGTAATGTGGGAGAGCATGGTCCAATCAATTGAAGACCTAAATGGGACTCAAGAGGAAATCCTCCTGCCTGACTGTTTGAGTGGAGATATTGGTATTTTTCAAGCTTTGGGACTAAAACTGAAAAATCAGCTCTCCTATGTTCTCCAGCCTACAAGATTTCATAATTTACACCATTTGTTCTCCTGCTTCAAAGGACTTTGGACTCATCCCATTGGATCTCCTGGGTTTTCAGCTTGCCAACTGCAGGTCTTGGGACTTCTCCACCTCCATAATCACATGAACCAATTCCTGTATATATTCTGGTTTCTATTTCTTTGACTAATACATATTTTGGCACTGAGAATGGTTCTAAAGGAACAGAATTTTAAGAGTGAGTATTCTGAATTGGTTCTGGGATTTCTGGAATTGGCTCTCTAATCTGATTAGATTTAAAAGTGTTAATGACTCTATTTCCAGTAGTAGAGAAAGCACTGATAGCCTATGGCTTGATCTAGCAATGGAGAGACATAAAATGTCACCACTGGATACACCAACAATTTATAAGAAGCAAGAAGCTAGATGATCTTTTATATGATACTTTCAGTTGGCAAGGACAGAAGTTCACTGTCTTACTTCAAGAGTATATCAACAATCCAGCCCTATGTCATAATGTAGTTTGTAGGGAAGTTGATCAACTTTCCCTTCCACAAGATAACACAAAGTTCTGCTACACTGATGATATTATGCTGATTGGACCTAGTGACCAAGAAGTAGAAACTATGCTAGACTAGTTGGTAAGAATGTTCATGCCAGAGGATGGAAAATAAATCTGACAAGTTTCAGGGGTCTTCTATCTTGGCAAAATTTTTAGGGGTCTAGTAACCTGGGGCATATTGAGATATCCCTTCTAATATAAAGGATAAATTGTTGAATCTGGCTCCTCTTACAACTAAAAAACAAGCTCAATGCATAGTGGGCCTCTCTGGACTTTAGAGAGAATGTTCCTCACTTGGGTCTATTACTCTGGCCTATTTATTGAGGGGTTTGGAAAGCTTCTAGTTTTGAGTGGAACCCAGAAGAAAAGAAGGCTTTGGAACAGGTCCAGGCTGCTCTACAAGCTGATCTGCCACTTGGGGCATGTACTCCAACTGATCCAATGGTGCTTGAAATTTTAGTAGCAGATAAGGAAGCTGTTTGGAGCCTGTGGCAGGCTCCTATATGTGAATCACTATGCAGGCACTTAGGGACTTGAAGCAAAGCCCTGCTATCCTCCACAAATAAATACTCTTCTTTTGAGAATCAGCTCTTGACCTACTGGGCCTTAGTAAAGACTGAACACCTATCCATGGGCCACCGAGTTACCATGTGACCTGAGCTTCCCACCATGAACTGGGTGTTATCTGACTTGCTAAGCCATAAAGTTGGATTGCACAGCAACACTCTATCATCAAAGGTGAATGGTATGTACTTGATTAAGCCCTAATAGGACCTAAAAGCATAAGTAAGTTATGTGAGGAAGTGACACAAATGCCCATGGTCCCCACTCCTGTTACACTGCCTTCTCCACTCAGTTGGCATGTACAGCATCATGGGGAGTTACCTAGGATCAGCTGATAGAGGAAGAAAAGACAGGCTTGGTTTACAGATGATTTTGCACAATATATAAGTACCACCAGAAAGTAGACACCTGCAGTGCTATGGCCCTTTTCTGGGACATCCATAAAGAACAGCAGTGAAGGGAAATCTTACTAGTGGTCAGAACTTCAAGCAATGCACCTGGTTGTTCACTTTGCTTGGAAAGAGAAATGGCCACACGCGTGACTATGTACATATTCTTGTGTCGTGGACAAAAGCTTGGATGGTCATGGACTTGGATGAAACATGATTGCAAAATCTGTGACACAAAGTTTAGGGGAAAAGTATGTGGATAGACCTTTCTGAATGGGCCAAAAGCATGAAGATATTCATGTTCCATGTGAATGTTTACCAAAGGGTAACCCAAGAAGAGGAAAAATTTAATAATCAAGTAGATAGGATGATCTGTTTTGTACATACAAGTTAGCCTCTTTCCCCAGCCACTACTGTAATTGCCCAATGGCTTTATTAACACACTGGCCATGGTGGCAAGAATAGAGATAATGCATGGACTCAGCAACATGGACTTCTACTCACCAAGAACAACCTGGCAGTGGCTACTGTTGAGTGGATTGATCACCTTAACAGTAGCAGAGACCAACACTACATAATGATCAAGTGATCAATCCAAGAAGAAGGTATGACAATTCTAAATATTTATGCACCCAACATAGGAGCACCTCAATACATAAGGCAAATGCTAACAGCCATAAAAGGGGAAATCAAATGTAACACAATAATAGTAGGGGACTTTAACACCCCACTATCAACAATGGACAGATCATCCAAAATGAAAATAAATAAGGAAACACAAGCTTTAAATGATACATTAAACAAGATGGACTTAATTGATAATTATAGGACATTCCTTCCAAAAACAACAGAGTACACTTTCTTCTCAAGTGCTCATGGAACATTCTCCAAGATAGATCATATCTTGGGCCTAAATCAAGCCTTGGTAAATTTAAGAAAATTGAAATCGTATCAAGTATCCTTTCCGACCACAATGCTGTGAGACTAGATATCACTTACAGGAAAAACATCTGTAAAGAATACAAACACATGGAGGCTAAACAACACACTACTTAATAACCAAGAGATCACTGAAGAAATAAGTGAGGAAATAAAAAAATACCTAGAAACAAATAACAATGAAAACATGATGACCCAAAACCTTGGGATGCAACAAAAGCTGTTCTAAGAGGGAAGTTTATAGCAATACAAGCCTACCTTAAGAAACAAGGAACATCTCAAATGAACAACCTAACCTTACACCTAAAGCAATCAGAGAAAGAAGAACAAAAAAACCCCAAAGTTAGCAGAAGGAAAGAAATCATAAAGATCAGATCAGAAATAAATGAAACAGAAATGAAGGAAACAAGAGCAAAGATCAATAAAACTAAAAGCTGGTTCTTTGAGAAGATAAACAAAATTGATAAACAACTAGACAGACTCATCAAGTAAAAAGGAGAGAAGACTCAACTCAATAGAATTAGGAATGAAAAAGGAGAAGTTGCAACAGATATTGCAGAAATACAAAACATCCTGAGAGACTACTACAAGCAACTCTTTGCCAATAAAATGGACAACCTGGAAGAAATGGACAAAACCTTAGAAACGTATAACCTTCCAAGACTGAACCAGAAAGAAATAGAAAATATGAACAGACCAATCACAAGTAACGGAAATAAAACTGTGATTAAAAATCCTCCAACAAACAAAAGTCCAGGACCAGATGGCTTCACAGGTGAATTCTATCAAACATTTAGAGAAGAGCTAACACCCATCCTTCTCAAACACTCCCAAAAAATTGCAGAGGAAGGAACACTCCCAAACTCATTCTATCAGACCACCATCACCCTGATACCAAAACCAGACAAAGATACTGCAAAAACAGAAAATTATAGACCAATATCACTGATGAATATAGATGCAAAAATCCTCAACAAAATACTAGCAAACAGAATCCAACAGCACATTAAAAGCATCATACACCATGATCAAGTGGGATTTATCCCAGGGATGCAAGGATTCTTCAATATACACAAATCAATCAATGTGATACACCATATTAACAAATTGAAGGATAAAAACCATATGATCATCTCAATAGATGCAAAAAAAGCTTTTCACGAAATTCAACACCCATTTATGATAAAAACCCTCCAGAAAGTAGGCAAAGAGGGAACTTATCTCAACATAATAAAGGCCAAAGCCACAGGCAACATTGTTCTCAATGGTGAAAAACTGAAACCATTTCCACTAAGATCAGGAACAAAACAAGGTTGCCCACTCTCACCATTATTATTCAACATAGTTTTGGAAGTTTTAGCCACAGCAATCAGAGAAGAAAAAGAAATAATAGGAATCCAAATCCGAAAAGAAGAAGTAAAGCTGTCATTTTTTGCAGATGACATGATACTATGCATAGAGAATCCTAAAGATGCTACCAGAAATCTACTAGAGCTAATCAATGAATTTGCTAAAATAGCAGGATACAAAATTAATGCACAGAAATCTCTTGCATTCCTATAGAGTAATGATGAAAAATCTGAAAGAAAAGCTAAGGTAACACTCCCGTTTACCACTGCAACAAAAAGAATGAAATACCTAGAAATAAACCTACCTAAGGAGACCAAAAACCTGTATGCAGAAAACTATGAGACACTGATGAAAGAAATCAAAGACCATACATACAGAAGGAGAGATATACCATGTTCTTAGATTGGAAGAATCAACATTGTGAAAATGACTATACTACCCAAAGCAGTCTACACATTCAATGCAATCCCTATCAAACTACCAATGGCATTCTTCACAGGACTAGAACAAAAATTTTCACAAAAGACTGCGAATAGCCAAAGCAATCTTGAGAAAGAAAACCAGAGCTGGAGGAATCAGGCTCCCTGACTTCAGACTATAGTACAAAGCTACAGTAATCAAGACAGTATTGTACTGACACAAAAACAGAAATATAGATCAATGGCACAGGATAGAAAGGCCAGAGATAAACCCATGCACATATGGTCACCTTATTTTTGATAAAGGAGGAAAGAATATTCAATGGAGAAATGACAGCCTCTTCAATAAGTGGTGCTGGGAAAACTAGACAGCTACATGTAAAAGACTGAAATTAGAACACTCCCTAACACCGTACACAAAAATAAACTCAAAATGGATTAAAGACCTAAAATAAGTCCAGACACTATAAAACTCTTAGAGGAAAACCTAGGCAGAACACTCTATGACATGAATCACAGCAAGATCCTTTTTGACCCACCTCCTAGAGAAAAGGACATAAAAACAAAAATAAACAAATGGGACCTATTGAAACTTAAAAGCTTTTGCACAGCAAAGGAAACCATAAACAAGACAAAAAGACAACTGTCAGAATGGGAGAAAATATTTTCAAATGAAGCAACTGACAAAGGATTAATCTCCAAAATTTACAAGCAGCTCATGCAGCTCAATATCAAAAAAACAACCCAATCCAAAAATGGGCAGAAGACCTTAATAGACATTTCCCAAAGAAGATACACAGATAGCCAACAAACACATGAAAGAATGCTCAACATTACTAATCATTAGAGAAATGCAAATCAAAACTACAATGAGGTATCACTTCACACTGGTCAGAATGGCCATCATCAAAAAATCGACAAACAATAAATACTGGAGAGGGTGTGGATAAAAGGGGGGTTCCCTTTTGTACTGCTGGTGGCAATGTAAATTGATACAGCCACTATGGAGATCAGTACGGAGGTTCCTTAAAAAACTAAAAATAGAACTACCATACGACCCAGCAATTCCACTGCTGGGCATATACCCTGAGAAAACCGTAATTCAAAAAGATAAATGTACCACAATGTTCATTGCAACTCTATTTAGAATAGTCAAGACATAGAAGCAACGTAAGTGTCCATCGACAGACGAATGGATAAAGAAGATGTGGCACATATACACAATGGAATATTACTCAGCGATAAAGAAACAAAATTGAGTTATTTGAGTGAGGTGGATGGACCTAGGGTCTCTCATACGGAGTGAAGTAACTTAGAAAGAGAAAAATGAATACCATATGCTAACACATATATATGGAATCTAAAAAAACAAAAAAGAAAAAAGAAAAAATGGTTATGAAGAACCTAGGGGCAGGACAGGAATAAAGACACTGATGTAGAGAATGGACTTGAGGACACCAGGTGGGAGGAAGGGTAAGCTGCGACGACGTGAGAGAGTGGAATGGACTAATATATACTACCAAATATAAAATAGCTAGCTAGTGGGAAGCAGCCGCATAGCACAGGGCGATCAGCCTGGTGCTCTGTGACCACCTAGAGGGGTGGGATAGGGAGGGTGTGAGGGAGATGCAAGATGGAGGAGATATGAGGATATATGTATATGTGTAACTGATTCACTTTGTAATAAAGCAGAAACTAACACACTATTGTAAAGCAATAATACTCCAATAAAGATGTTTAAAAAATAAATAAATAAAATTTTAAAAATAAATAAATAGCTGCATTTTCAACATCATCATCATAGCAAAATAAATTGCTAAATTGGATCATCAAATAAACATGATGATGATGAGAATGGTGATGATGAATGATAGAGGTAACTTGAGTAGCTGAACTGTATAGTAAATTGGATCACCAAAAAAAATTTAAAACAAAAATTGTAGTTATCATACCCAGAAAAAAACTATATGTATATATATGTATTATATATATAATATATATATTATATATATATAATATATATATATTCCAGACAGGATTAATAAAAAGAAATGCATGCTTACACATACACAATGGTTATTAAAAAACTCATCTACAAACAAAACAAAAACCAAATAATTCAACTTGTAGTAAACTTTCCAGCAGCAACAATGAGAGGCAAAATCAATCGAAGAATATATTTAAAATGCTGAGAGAACTGAATCAACAATTTTCAATTATGTAACTAGCAAACTCTTTTTCAAGAACAAGATAAATAAATACTGAGAAAATTCACCATCAACAGATGCTCCTAATAAGAATTATATATATGTGTGTATATATATATGTATGTATATAGATATAATATAATTGCCAAAACTAAATAAATTATGGTAAAATTTCAAAAAGAAACACCAAAAACTTAGAAATAGAGAGTATATATTTCAAATTTTGTAGGAAAATATTTAGGGAATAAATTTATCATTTAAAATAACAATAGAAGAGGGAAGAAATAAAATATCAGAATATAATTTTAAAGAAATATTTAACCAAATTTTCAGGTAACAGATTCACAAATTTTATGAAGCACAGAAAAATTGAAAACACTACCTAATTTTAAAAGGCATTTTACTAACACCAGACCAAAAAAATATACTTAATAAAAAATTATATGCTGACCTACACTAATGATTATGGATACAAAGAATTTAAACAATGCACTGGAAAATGTAATCAGGTTATATTTTAAAATCTAAGCTAAATTAGTTTTATCTCCTATTTACAAGTTTGGATTAACATTAGTAAAGCTATTAATATTTTTCTTCTATAAAGTGATTAAAGAGAATGAAAATATGATCAAGTGAATAAAAATAGACAAGGTAATATATCCCATGGAATTTTTTTTTTTACCAATAGTAATGAACAAAAATATTTATACCAGGATTGTTTGTAGTAGCAAGAAACTCATAATAGCCAAAAAGTCCCCAAAATAAAAGAATGGGCAAAGCAATTATATGTTGATATTAATACATTAGAGTTAATTACAGTTTTAACAAATGAGCCATGGTCAATCATATCAAAATATATCAATCTCAGAAATATATGTGGCTTAGCGATAGCATTGAAAAAAACCACATCTGTTATGGCATCAATTACATAAAAACACAATTATACAAAACTAAGGATATATGCATATGTATGTAACAAAACTACTGTCAACCATCATTGTTTAAAATTCTGTATGTGTGATTTGCTTACTTGCTAAAATGTATTTGTAATCCCCAAATCTATAGTCAGACATGCTCAGAACAGTGAAAATTTGAGTCTGAGGCCTCTATTCCCAGTTGATGGCTAACAGGGTAAGGTGCTCTGCCCTGTTGTTTCAGCTCTCAGAGAGATACCCACAGGATGGAGAGGGCACTGCACTGCAGAGCAAGCAGCTCTGGCCCTGGGGGCAGCTGGACAGGGAGGGAATCCCACCTCTGGCACCTGCTGGTGGGGAGGCTTCAAGAAAGTCACTTAACCATTCTGAACCTTGTTTCCTCTTTTATAAAATAGGAAAAATCAAATCTACCAGGATGCGCTGTTTTTACAATTTAAGATTGTAATCTATGTGAGATGTGTGAGTGCACGTGTGTGTGTGTGTGTCCGTATTTCCCCTAGGAGCAATGGTTCAGTATTTGCTAATTCAATGTTCACCTCAACTTTATGCAGCATATACACCATGAATAAGGAGAATCAACTGATAAGGAAAAACAAGGAAATAATATATATTAATAGTAATTCTTTCCAGAGAGGACTGAGAGGTGATATGGGAGCCTGGGAAAGAAAAGTCATACAACTGAAAGGGTCACAGAGGGGCTTTTAGCTGTACTGGTAATGCTCTGCTGGATAATTCAGTTGTTGGGGCCTCAATTGCTCATTTTATTATTGTTTTACTATTTATGGCATATGACATTTATGTAACATATAAAATTATATTTATGAGATATTTCATAATAATAAAATGGTTTTAAAAGATCAATCTGCCCTTGTTTATTGCTGGGGTCAGTTAACTATGGTCCATGGGTATAGCCACACTCATGTTTCATTTGGAGCAGGAATAGTCATACTATGGCTCATAAAATCCACCTGTTTTTACAAAATTTTATTAGTGCATAGCCTTCCCATTTTATGTATTTTCTATGGCTGCTTTTGAGCTACAAGAGCAGAATTAAGTAGTTGCAACAGACACTTCACAAAGCCTAAAATATTTACTATTTGGCTCTTTCCCCAAACTTTTACAAACCCCTAATTCAGTGCAATGTCTTAATACCCACACTAATTGGTAAGAACAGCTCAGAAGTCATGGCCAAAATGAGCTACAGAGAAAAACATAGAAGAAAATTTTTTTATGTGATAAAGTGACTTGAGCTTTTAAGATTCTGAAACATCCATAAGGCAGCAGGTGTGGGGGGCTGGAGCAATATGCCAGCAAACAAAACTGAAAATAAGCCAACAGGAAAACTGGCAAATATTAACTCATGGAATCCATACAATCCCCATGTAAGTCAACTGAAGCACAGATAGATTAAGAAAATCACCCATGTTCACAGATGTTGGATCTAGTGAAGCTAGAATTCCATACAACCTGACTTCCTGTGTAGAATAATCCACACTCACAGTTAGCATAATCTATTATTAAGGTGATTCCCATGGTAAACTGTATGCTGTGAGAAAACTCTGCTTTCATCATCTCAAAGTTTCTGTAAACTGTGTTATTTTGGAGGGTGAAGGAGGCAGTGACATATTGTGTATACCTCTTGGGTGGGAATATAAAGATTCAATGGACTCAAGACATTGGAAATAAAGAGAAATTTAAGCCTCTTGGTCATCTGTGAAGTTATTAGGAGATACTGGGTTTCCAATCATATGTAATATGGAGATTTGATATTTAATATTTAAATATTAAAGGACAGGGTAAATTTGGCATATAAAGGAACTGACATCACCAAATTGGCTGATATTTTGGTTACTTTTTATGAATACAATAATTCTTGTTTTGTTTAGCAATTAGTCAATTTATAAAAAGTGAGGATGTCATGGTGGGACCATATCTTATATCTGCTTGCCTTTCTTTAAAAGAGCCAGCAGAATGATCTTCATATGGTGTATAGCAAGCCACTGAATGCAACGATAAACACAGCGTGTGGCTTTTAGAAGGGGGAAAAAACGGTTTTTGAATTCAGGTAACAACAATGAGGTAAGTAACATGAGTATTTCCCTGTGTTCTTATTTAAAATAATTATACATTTACTAGAAAATAAGTTTTTTATTGAAAATTATTGAAGATAATTCGAACGTTAAAACATTTTTTGAAGCAAATTGAAATAGTGTAATGAATGTTATTTCACAAAACATGCAAATACAAGATCTTTTTAAAATTAATTTTAGTTTAAAAAAATGTATACTATATAAAATCAATTTTGCTCTACCACAAGTGAAAGTTCATGGGAAAGACTGTAAGTAATCAGGAGAAAAATCATTTTTATAATTTTATTTTCTTAGAGTCCATAGATCAAAAAAATATAGGCCATAGAGAGATTTTAGAATTAGGTTAAAAGCCTTCTGTGCCCCCAGATATAATTGATGTTTCATAGCAATTAAAAAAAATTACCTAGAATTCTTATGTATAATAGCTTAATTTATTTTTATCATCATGCTTTCATGTGGAGCAACACATTTATCACACAGACTTGAAGAATTCTGATTTAGATTGAATGAAGCATATATATTACATTGACTCTTTTTTAAATTTTCTGAAATTGGAAAACAAAAGCAACTGTTAGAGTCTTACACTTTGAAAATATTATTTTGGCAATATGATATCATTTAATGTTTTCATTTATATTCAGTTAAGCTTTGATCTATGGTTTCTGAAAGATATAAAGTCAAAGCAATTTCCATAATTTGGGTATTTTAATGTAATATATCTTGTTACTTACCACAGAGGTTGTCACATTTGTCATCCCATTAATTCCTACATCCTTATATAACTTTTTCAGGATTTCTTGCAGGCAAAGATCTTTTCTTTGTCCATCACATTTCAGTGTATACTTTTCAGAGTCCATTCACTACATCTGTGTCTGGTATCTCGTTCCCTCTCTTGTTAGGGAAATTGGCCAATTACAGTTCTGGTTTTCCTACCCCACGCCCTGTTCCCTAGGAGGTTTCTGCTTGTGAGTCCCTGCTTTAGTAAGCTGATGACCTGTATTCATCTGTTGGTCTCTCCAATTTGAGGGAAGGAATTTGGCCTGTGTCCTCCCCTCTCTTGCAGATCCTACTAGAGTTACTTTTTCAGTATGTTCTGCATTTTTTCTGGGTTTTTTTTTAAAGATTTTTTATTTATTGTTATTTTTCTATTTATTTTTTTGGTGACACTGTGCTGCTTGTGGGATTTTAGTTCCCTGAGCAGGGACTGAACCCTGGGCCCTTGGCAGTGAGAGTGTGGAGTCCTAACCTCTGGACCGCAAAGGAATTCCCTGTTCTGCTTTTTACTTGCTGTTTGAACTGAGTCAAAACTTCCAAGTTCCTTACATGTGGAACCTGAAATGGGAAGTCAAGGTCATTACTCTAAATTGTTTTAGTAAAAGAGGGAGAAATACCTCAGAGCATATAAGGATCAGATTGTGTCCACAGAAACTAACCATGAATAATCTCTTATGATCTGCCCTAGGATAGATTGTGTGTGTGTGTGAGTGTGTTTGGGGGAAGTGGGGCAGTAAGGCAGGCAGGGCTCTTCACTCTTCAGACCTTGGAAGCAAGTGTAAAAGAAACTTCACAGCACAAGTGTATATCATACCTAAATTTGACTTAATAATGTTTTGACTAGAACATGAAAGGGACATTTTTGAGAAATCTTTTAAAAATGTTTATATTTTGGAGTTCTAATTCTTCAGCTTCTAAAACAAACCAATTAATTAATATAGAGTATGGTGAGAGAAAACAATTCTCCAAAATTTCATCAAGAATTCCTCTAAGTTAATGGCCAAATTTACTATTATTCCCAGGATAGTTTCTGGTAGAACGAGTACACTTTTCAAAAAATACTGTAGGTTAAGGATTAATATTCCTAGCCTATGAAGTTGTACAAATTGCTAATGCTCTCCCTCTATACTTTGTCCTCCCATTGCCAAGCTCTTTCTCTCTTCTATTAACATTCAAACTATTGCAACATTTGAATAGCTGTTGTAAGAAAGAGTGATCTCATCTCATTGGCTTTACTTCTTCGTTTGACATTCACACTCAAACCAGTGAAATGTTGTTTCACCCTCTACTGCTCAATATATCAATAGTCTGTTCATTAAATCTAGTGGATTCTTCTCAGAACACTTCTTACCACTGCAGCATTTGATATTGAGGGCAATTTTCTTCCTATTTTGCATTCTTGAAACTTCTGTTTTGATTTCCATGACACACTCTCTCCAGGTATTTTCTTATCTTTCTAGTTGCTCCTTTATTCTTATGTGAGCTATTTCCTGATCACAGCTTCTAAATTTTCTGTTCCACAGAATCAGTGGCCTATATGGGGGAAAACTCTTCATTTTTTCTTATGGTATCTCAGTCACTTTAACAGCTGTATTTATATATTCAAGACAGCCTTTTCCCTTGAGCTCTATTCTTATCAGTAAACCTAAATTACCTTCTAGGTATCTCCACATATACATTATATAGAATACTTGTTAGTTTTTAACTCAACTTGTTGCACTCTAAGCTTATTATACTCCTAGAAAATATATATCTATTTTCTGCATCTCAGACAATGGCACTTTTAACCTCCCCCTCCTCTACCCATCATAAACTCCTCAGTTGTACTTGTTCCTGTTGGTGTCAGTAAGGTCCAAAGTTGCTTTTTGACTGAAAAGCAATCAAAGTAGAAATATACCAAATTTGCTAAACTCACAAGCTCCAATTTATAAAGCTTCTATGCCAAGAAAATAAGTTCTAAATCTTCTAGTCTGGCACCACTTAGCAATGATGATGGTCAAACAGATGAGACTTCCTTTAAACATGATCACTCAGTTTGTTTTAAATAAGTATTACCTGTGCTCGTGGAGACAAAATAAAGCAGTACCACCCACAAAAGTCCTGGCCTCACAAGCTGCATGTACCAGATACCTTTGTGGTCCCACCTCAAATATCATATTTGATTTTAGCAGCAGCTATGCTGGACACCTCTGTGCAACATTTATTCAATCAATTCTCTATACTACATTCTTTCTGTTAAAATAATTCATGTGATTTCTGTTTTCCTGCCTGAGTCTAACTGAACCAATCAGCTATGATAGAGAATAAAGATACACACAAGATGAGGGACACATGATAGAATACATGTATCTGTCTCCTCCTGGCCCCTCTTACTTCTCACAGAGGCACACCCCAAGTGCAGGGGCCCTAGCAGTGTAGTTGGCATATGGATTCCATGGAGCAGAAGAGAATAAAGACAGGCTCATTCTTTACCATGTATCTAATGCACTGGGGTGGGAGTTTGGGGGGTGGTACACGTAGCACACGAAGGTCTATGTTATTACAATATAATAAATTTCTTACTCTGCACAGTTAAATAATCAGGTTCAATTTCTTGTAGCTTTAATGGGTCTCTCTCAAAATATCCATGTGTCAGACCTGGCCATGACCCACCTCAGCCTGTGTGGTATGGTCCACTTTTTCCTTCTGACCTGTTGCCGTCCCCCCTTAAATAGTCTAGCAATAAAGTTTTATGACTATTCTTCAAGAATATAAAAGTTTTCCTGAATTATAGTTTTTACACATGCAATATTCTATGCCCAAAGTCAACTCCTCTTCCATCCTAATACCTTCCACAGTGGTAATCCCTAACTTTTTCTACCTGGATAACTCACACTTATTTTTCAGGAAACATTATGTCTTCAGGGAAGCATTTCCTTATCACTACTCTCCCACTAGACTAAATTAATTCCTCTAGTTTACACTCTACCACTTCATAGATGATCATATCATGGGTATCACTGTCAAAAGCTCAGAAATAACAGAAGTAAAACCAGTGAATCACAGAAGTAGCAATTAGTAAAAGTTTACTGTGCAGACACCAAAAAGACAGTTTGTGAACTGGGAGCGCTCAAACCAAAACATGGGATGAGGTTCAGGGGTGTATTTGTTTTATAAAACAACTATAGTGAGAAAGCAATGACTGTTTATTCTTCTCAGTGATTGGTTATAATATTAGATTTTTCTTTAATGGTAGGGAACTGGTCAGTGGATACCTCATACCATCCTTGGGAAAGGGTTTAAGTTTTGTTTACAAGATCCAGAGGCATAAGTAAGATATGACTCAGGTAAAATTAGCCTTGCATAATAAGCTAAATTAAGCTTTGCTTTTATGACTAAACTGATTTTGTCTGCTCAGGGAATTTTCAAGGCTAGTTTTCATTTGTTTTTGATTTTAACATCATATAGTTTTTGTTGGTTAATATTTTATTTCTCTCTTAATTTCAAGAATGTAAGTCTGATGAAAGCAGGCACTATATTCATTGTATTCATTTCCATATCCTTGGAACTAAAGACAGTTCCTGATACATTACAGATATTCATTAAGATAGTAGTCAATGGCTGAATAAATGGATAAACAATGATTGAATGTTACTGTCTATTATCAGTCCTGTCCAATATACCTTTTTGTGATTTCGGAAATGCTGTATGTCTGAATTATCCAATATGAAAGACACACATGGCTACTGAACACTTAACATGTGGCTAGTGTGACTAAAAAACTGAATTTTTAATTTAATTTGAATTAATTTAAATTTAATTTTAAATAATTACATGTGGATAGTTGCTAACATGTTAGACAGTGTCAGGTCTATGGGACAGAATCCATAAGGATGTTCAGTAAAAAATATGAGTGAAAATATATGTATATAAGAGATAAATTTAGGGAAATCATAAATCTTAGACTGAGCTTCATATATGGAAAAAAATCAATTTATTTGAACAGAGAACACAAGAACAGAGAACACAAATTGTAATTGTGGTTACACTCTGGTTTGGAATATAACACTTCTCTAAAATAGTAAAGCACAAGTTTCTTGTACTTGTTAAACTGGAGACATAATGTGACCAATATTTGGAAGAAAATAAATTGCTATGTTCTACCTTTTCAGAAAAATATGGAAAGACTAAATCTCATTGAATGTGCATTTGTTTTATGAATATGACCCAGCCTCAATCTTTCATTATAGTTTTATGTTGTATCTGTAGAGTGCACACAAATGAAAAATTTGGATAGTGTAATAATCATTATTTAAGCACTTTGCCTATGTTGGTCATATAGTGAACTGAGATAGCTTATTGATTGTATTATTAGAACCTACTCACATTTATGTGTTATGATTAAAATTTTGCACAGTTTGAATACTTTACACATATTAATATATATTACATATTTTTTAGTCAACAATGTCTTAATTGATTTTTTCTCATGACAATTTTCTTTCATGACTGTATGTAAACTTGCCCATTTTTCTTCAATTTCTTGAACCATCCTTATTAGAATAATATATCTGTCTTTTGCAATTGTATATTTACCACTTCATAGGGAGAGTATCAAAGGTTAAGAATGTATAAGAGACATTGTCAATACATATTTGTATATTCAAATAAACCATAAGCAAAGTTTGTATTTTCATATAAATGTAAATGTATTCTTGTAAATTTGGACATATCCTATACTATATTTGTACTATTAGCTTTAAAAAAATATTTTGCTAACTCTAATTCTCTGAGCCATACAAATGTTCCTAAGTTCTCTGAATGTTCTGTTCTGATTGATTTAATTTGGTTTTTGTAAAAGCTAAACACATATAATTCCATCTGAATTCAGAGTTACTGTTTTAAAATTAAATCGCATCTTCTAGATAATATTTATCCCAGATCTGTATTTCCTCTGCCTTGGAAACAGTGTTGATTTTATTCATTTCTGATAAGGTAGTACCACCTTGGTTAAAGATACTTTTGACTTATTTTTAAATTTCAAGCCTAGTAGACACAAAACACTACTTCTAGTCACTTCATGCCATCCTCCTCATGATAGAGATCTTTTCAGACACAACCCAATAAAAAATAAATGCTATTATCTATGATATGGCAGAATATTTTCTACCAAATACAACATTCTAAAATTAGATCAATAATTTGATAATCAACTAGTGGCCTAATGATGCTTTTAACCATGCTCTTGGGTCCTATTTTCTTCTGAAGACAAATTTCTAGCTCTAGAAGAAAAACATACACTTTTTCAGTGGTATAGAGAAGAGCGAGGAGGAAGCGTTAGTACAGCCCACCTTTCAGTTATTCTGAATACTCAGCCTCTCAGAGGGCATTTCATTATAACTCTCCTTATTCCCCACATGCACAAAAAACGCACTTAAATAGTACCAAGATATTTTCTCAAGACCAGCAGGTAAGGAATATAACTCAGCAGTAAAAAGACAACTCTGTTATCTTTGCAGATATTCTCCCCCACTTATCTTTCAATGCATGAATCATCACACCAGCAAGGGCTTTGCCGTCCACAGCGATGTTTTCCTACATCACCCCCCATGAAATCTTTACCGACTGAGTACCATCTTCTGCCAGGGTCTATCTGTGTCCCACTTACCATGCAGGATTGCGCCCAATTCAACTGCTGGGGGTAATGAGCCAGTTCCACCTAACCATCTGTGTTCTCAGACCATTCCCAGTGCCAACTGCATGAGACTTCAGACTGTGATTCAGGTCTCTCACCTGTGGAAGGAGAGAAGTAAGGAAGGAGAATTAGATAAGAAGAGTGTTAGACTGCAGCATAGTTCCAAGAAAAGCGAGACAAGTCCAATGAGCAGTCCTTGGATGAAAAGTGCCTGGTGGAGAAGTCCCACAGCACCTGGAGCTGCCAGTCAAATATGCTCCTCCAAAACAGATCTGTGAAATGCATTTTCATGGCCTCCACATTACTCTAACTTCAGTCTGTCCCAATCATTCCACAAAAGCAATGTTCGAGGAGGTCACCTAGAACCTCCATGTTGTTATACCCAGTGGTTATTTTTCGGTCCTTCTCTTACTTTACCATTCAGCCATGTATTGAATAGTTGATGCTACTCAAGTCAGTCAGTTCCTTGAAACACTCTCTCTTTGACTTCATTGACACCACCCTTTTCTGAAGGACAACCTTCCTCTCTGGTTGCTTATTTGCATGCTTGTCCTCCTCTACTCAGCTACTAAATATTTTCAGTTTCCCAAACACAGGTTTATATCCTTTTTCATCACACTCTGTATTCCTTCCATGGTTCACCTCTTCTACATTAAAGTCCTCAGTTTCTACTTATATGCAGGTGACTCTCAAGTTTATACACCCAGTTTTGTCATTGGATGCTAAACTAGAGCTTCTCTGAGGTAAACCACTTTTTATTAGAGATCCTTCTCCACCTGGCTGTGACACAAAATGCATATTTCCTCTGTTACTTCATTTCCTATTTGTCTCCTATTTGTTGTGTAGGTGGCTAAGATTGTCTGAGCAGGTATTTGGGGTGGAAATAGCTTCCTGAGTTATTTGAACCTGTAAAAGGATGAAGGTTTCTTAAGAAATGATAAATCTAACTTCATACCTATAGAAGCAATAATCTAAAGTGATGAAATAAGAAATGTTTTCCCAAAATAGTCTCTCCCCTTTCTTTTGAATGAGAGCAGCATATCATTTTGTAATAGAGATGGCAAATGCATGAGTAATAACAAATACAATTTAAATGGATTTTCCATACTCCACCTGGAAATATGGAAGATTAGTTCTTATGGGTGAGGAGGAGTTGACAATACACATCTGCAGGATTATTTAGTTTGTGAAGCCCCTAAACTCCTGAGATAGAAACTTTGTAACTATAACCATATTACATGAATGTAACTAGTTGAAAAGTACTACATTCAATCTAAAGAGGTATTTGGCATCATTTTGACAATAATAGGTTGTTTGCCTGAATTCAACCTTATTTTACTGATCTAAGTATGACAGGTTTTTGTGTGTTGGGATGGACTGCAATGTATAATTAGAGAAAAAATTTTGTGGCCACCAGAAACTTACTTATATTTAATTCTATTTTATATCATGAATTGAAAATCACTGCTGCACAAGATCTTATAGAGATAACCATTGTTCATCCTCTCTTCAGGAGACTACTTTCTTCATGATCAGAAATGATCTTTTTTCCAATGACTTAAATGAATTATATTCAGTCCTTATTTACCTGACCATCCTGCAGTATATGATGCTGTTGACCTTTCCCTTCTAACTGAAAAACAACCATGAGACTTTGCTTTCTTTGAACTGGCACTCCCTGATTCTCATTTGGCACTTTTGGTTTCCATTGAAACTTGTTTTCCTTTTCCTGGCCTTTTTATGTAGGTTTCCCTCAGGAGTCTGTGACCCGTGCTCTGTTCCATCATCACTTTATGTGCTCTGCATGAGCAATCAAATTTATTGTGATGGTTCTAAGTACATCTATATATTTATGACTCAAAAAGCTTGTGTCAATCAGGATCCTACAGAGAAACAGACTAATAGAAGTTGTATAGATACGTAGAAAGGTATATATTACGAGGGATTGGCTCACACAAATATGAAAGCAGAGAAATCCCAAAATCTGCCTTCTGTAAGCTGGAGACAAGGAAAGCCTGCAGTGCAGTTCTAGTCTAAACCAGAAAACTTGAGAACCAGGGGAGCCAGTGATTTAAGTCCTAGTTCAAGTCTGAAGGCCTGAGAGCAAGGAGTGCTGATGTACCGAGGCAAGACAAGGTGGATGACCCAGGTCAAGAGAATAAACAAAGTAGCCCTTCCACCACCATTTTGTTCCAGTCAAGCCTTCAGTGGATTGGATGATTCCTCACATTGGTAAGGGAGATCTTTACTCAGTCTACCAATTCAAATGCTAATCTTTCCCAGAAACACCCTCAAATACACACACACCCAGAAATATGTCTTATCAGCTGTTATTCCTTAGCCCTGTCAAGTTGACACATAAAATTAACTATCACAAAGCCTAATACTATCTCAGTTATCATTTCAAAGCCTTCAAATTCTTACATTCATGTGTTCCACTACAGATGACACTGGTTGTACTTCAGATCAACATAGGCAACATAGGCACAACTTGAGAATATATTTTCAAAACATAAGTTACCTAATAAAAATTTATTTTTATTGAGATAGAATATACCTACAATAAAGTATACAAATCTTATGTATAAAGCTTGCTTAATTTTTGCTATGTACCTGCTATAAACGCCTCAAAGATTAATATATAACACATTTCCAGATGCCTGATTGTGGATTTAGGATCCTAACTCCTAAAATATCCTAAAGGATCCTCCCTGCATTTCCCAGTCAGTACTCCTCAAGGTAACCATTACTTTGACTTCCGTCTACATATACTCGTTTTGCCTGATATTTTTAAACATGATATAAAAAGAAGCCTATGATATATGTTCTTTTGGGTCTGGCTTCTTTTCTTCATTATTGGACCTGTGAGATGCACCCATAGTATTTTCTGTAACAGTGCTTCATTCTTTTTTATTGCTGGGTAATATTTCATTGTATAACTAGAACAAATTTTATATATCCATTCTCCCATTGGTAGACATTTGGGTTATACATGAGTTACAACTGCTGTGTAACAAATTTTCCTAAAGCATAGCCCCTTAAAATAACATTTGTTATCTCACAGGGTCTTTGGGTCAGGAATTCAGGAGTAGTTTAGTTACAAAACCAAGTTAATCTAGTGTTTTAGTATAATTTGTAGTGCTTAATATAGTTTCAGGCAGTATAAGTTAAATAAAGCACATAACTTTAGTTAACTTAAGATGCACAGCTATTAATCTATTCAGAATAGTAAAACTCAAATAATTATTAGCTAGTCAATGCTATTAACACAATGAAGCTCATTGTTTAATTTGATAGCATATCAGACATTTTAAACTTATGAAAAATTTCTATTATGCTCACTTTTATATTACTAAGGTCAAATTTGCCCATCTTATTTGTATCATTTCCTGAAGAGAAATTTTAAATTTGAGAAAATGCAGTGTGTTGTTTCAGTAATATAACTGTGGCGATAGAAAAAAAAAGTGACAATGAGGTTAGAGATTACCTGGCATAAAATGTACTATTTGTATCCAATTAGTATCAAACAAACAAAAGTTTATATAGTAGGATTTTCTATCTAGATAAAGTTTTAAGATATATTTTATATCCTATAATTGTTACACAGAAGGGAAAAAAATACATACGCAGAAATTACATTTCCAAATGTGAATCCTGGGGTCAAGTAAATTAAGTAAAACCTCAAAGATTATAATTGCATTAATATAGAAACTGTGACATATTTTCTACTGGGATAAAGAAAGATTTTCATTGTGCTTTCCACATAGACAATATTTTACAAATCCTTTTCCTGTTGTGTTTTTTAAAGAAGTTTATGTTGAGTATACCTACAAAGAAAGAACGTGTTATCCAAATAACCACAGTATTTCTAAATATTCTAATATTAATTACAATATTTTTTTCTTACTCTCTAAGGGAACTCTTCTGCTACTGTCATATTAAAACTAGATCCAAGTTTGTTAATTTAAATTTCAAGAGGTTTTAAAAATTCAGTAGGATTGACTACATTGTGGCTGGAACACTGGGTTGATGCCTCAGACATTGTTTACCTGATTTAGAGATTAATACATAATCATTTTTAGAAATATAAGTAATGGATATTTAAATAATAAATAATGTCTTCTAAGCCCAGGTGCTAAAGAACATTACCAAACACCATTAGTAAAAGTCAATATTACTGACTTTAAAATACTTTTTTTTTTATTCATAAACTTTGTATATTGAATGGCTCTCCTGACTTTTAATCCAAATATTCATAGAACTTTGTGTCATCTCACAATCAATTGCTCTTACCCAAAGCTTTTTTCTTGCAGAATGTTTGCTATGCTAGCGAAAATGTACTTCAGCTAATCAAATCTCTTTACCGTCTCTACTTTATTTCTATATTGGGAGAATCAGAAATCTCAGTGAGAGAATTTTAGTGTATCATTGTGTCATGACAAGACTAACGATTTTTCCCCATCTAATGAAGTAATTTTTATGAACAAAGTAGCTGGGTTACTAGCTCCATAAAATTTCAATATCAAATCAGATGTGGAAGGGACATTCAACAATATATAGTCTGATCTTTATTGTACATATTGGGAAATTGAGGTTCAGAGATTTTAAGAGATTCATTTAAAGTCACAAAGTCAACCAGTAATAAAACTGTGACTGGAATCCAGGCCCAAACATTTCCTTTTTATAGTTCTTTCAATACTTTTCCATTTGGTTACCTTTGGAAAATTCTTGGTTTATGGCCTTGGTTATTCCTTTTTCAATTGAAATATGTCCTAAATTTACATAAAGATGAATCATAGAACTGTAATTCAGGATAAGCTGTGAAGAACATCTAGTACAGTTTTCAAAATGTCCTTTTGGTTTTTCAGTAATTTCAATCAATCAAACTTCCTCCAAAGTTATCTAAGTTTTTGCAGGTTTTTTTTTTTTTTTTTTTCTATACTAAAGAGTCTTTCCAACTTAGATAGGGGAATATTCACCCATGGTGAAAATATGAATTATTGCAACTACTTTGGTGTACAGCATGATAATCTAACTAAATTTAAAATAAACATAATCAGTACTTCTAATGCTAGATGTTTATCAGGCCTGGAAAAGTATGTAATAGAAAATTTGAAGTAGTTTACATATATGAGATTTATAAAATATAAATAAAATATATTTATAAATAAAATGGTATATTTATAAAATATAAATAAAATAAATTATAAAATAACATGGTACATTTGATAAATAGAATACTATACAATTATTAAGAACAAAGAAGCTGATCTAGGTGCCAATTGCAGAAGACTGGATTTAAGTGAAAAAATGCAAAGTGTAAAACATGTATTATAATTTTATTTAAAATTATAACGTGTATGTATGTTGTGTAATGTATGTAGAAGCTATATATATCTATCTACATAAAGACTTTCATAATGTTGGCAATGAGATTATCCTTATAATTATCTCTGAATTAGGAAGAGTTCTGGGGACAGAGGAAGTGAGATTTAAATTTTGTTAGCAGTTGTATGTTCACAGCAAAATGGAGCAGAAAGTACAAAGAGTACCCATATATTCCTGAGATTTAAATATTAGCTTTGACTTTTTTAAGATGTATTAATTTATTTTTTTTACTATGTGTGTAAAACTTCTTTCTTAAAATCTGGTTGAAAGATGAAAAACTTTAAAAATATGATTAATGAATATCAATTAACATTTGACTAAAATGTATACAATTAAAAGGTACCAGCATCAATTAAGATGGAATCAATGCATGCATTCTGTTTTGCTTTCTTTATATATGATAGTTAACTATTTTTTGTTAAAAATTCACTATATTGTTGTCCTCATGTCCATTTGCTTTTCCCATTTATTTTTACCTCTTATTACCTAGGTTTCACACATACAAGCACAAAATCCCTTGATTAAAAAAAAAAAAATGAAGCAGATGTCACATAATTTCTCAGGGTGGTGGTGATTGTGGAGATTAGGGGGTGAAGAGATTAGAATTAAATAGCCCAATACATAACTATTATGCTCAAGATGCAGGTTTGATATGAGTTCCATTCAGCAGAGCTCACTTTCGAACATAAACTGTTTTATTCATTTTTAAGATTCATTTCAATACTACCCTCTCAGTGCTGTGTGATCCGTTACTTGTGGACAAGCTGTATTCACTACCCTTTAATTCTTGAGGTATTTATAATTTCTATCAAAATGTGCTACTTATCTGCTTTTTCTCTTGCTATTTGTTAGCTATAGCTTCAACTGTGTTTGCAGTTGTCTTCCTGAGTACAGAAATCAGTTTTAGGACTCATTTCATTTTCCTCAATATTGATTGTTAACATTACTATTTTGACTTCCAGAATCTACTCTTGTTTTCTGAGAATACCATCCTTATTTCTTCTTGCCCATTTTCCTGCTTACCTGTAACCTATGATTATATGTAGTCCAAATGGGAGCTATACCTAACTTGCATGCCCTTCTTCTCTGGTCATCAGGATATTGAAAGTGGACATTTGTCTCAATCTTTCATTTCACTTTATTGACAAGTTTTCAGCATGTAGCTCCATCCATGCCAAGCAAGGCTTTTAATATTTTTAAACTAAATTTGCTAAACATAGACAAATGGTCACCATGATTTTAGTGTTATGAGAGAGGTATTTGGGGGGAACAAACAACACTGAAGAAGGAATCATAACAAGTAGAAAGAGAGGCTAATGATGACTATTCAATTCTAGTCCCTGAAATTCTGAGGACTATCTTGGTTTCAGAATTCTACCTATTTAGTTGTTTGATTTGCCCTTCAACTCTTTGAATTGTCCCAGAACCTTTTCAACTAACTTCTTTTATATTTCCTTAACTAGCTTGAATTAGATTTTTGTCATTTTTTTTTTTTTTTTGCCAAATTTGGTCAGTAATGATGATGCCTAATTCAAAACATATATTGCATGAAGCTAATGAATTTTCTTCACCTTTTTACTCTTCCATTCATGATAAATAATGTCTTATGAAAGAATATACATTCTTCAAATGCCAATAAAAAAACACTTGAAAATTATTGGTGCACAAATACAAGAGTAAGTTAAAAGCTATTGTCAAAGAAAAGTGTTTTGACACATTTAGGAATTTTATTTGATGTTATACATAATTTTAATAAAGAAATTAATTGTAATACCCTCTTAACTACAGTGGTTTTCCCCTAGGTAATTTAAAATATATTTTATCAAGAGTGGCCCCCACTTGCCGCAACTAGAGAAAGCCCTCGCACAGAAACGAAGACCCAACACAGCCATAAATAAATAAATAAATAAATAAAAATTAAAATATATTTTATCCACTATTAATCTATTAAAAAATCTTAGACCTGAAAAGTCATATCAAATTATTTTTAGTCATACTCACTTTCCTCTTAAATGGAAAGGTTTTCAACATTAGCATTACCAAATAACCAAGTTCATCGTCAAATTAAGACAATTTTTCTTTTCACTTTTGACTTTTCCAAGGTTTTATAGAATGTCAATACATACGTATAAACTATTATTTTTACATAATGGACAAATTTTATTGCATCTTCCTTTTTGTCTAGCAATATATTTGAATCAATACCATAGTGATTCCAAAATGTTCTAAGTGAACAAAACTGAATGTAGTACATTTTGAACATTTTGAACATTTTCTTTAACATAAGAAAACACTGATAATATTACTCTGATGTTCTCCAATAACATCTTTCTGAAACATGATATAAAATATAAACCACAATGGCTAATGATTCTGTAGTACTGATTTTGTTGTTTGGTTTGGTTTCTATAATTGATATAGAAGGAAGCATGATAAGACATTTAATAATTTTGAATATAATTTTACAAAATTTTACTATGAAGAAATTCAAAGGGACTGTAACATTTTTTTTATTTTGTTATGGCATAAAATTACTATTGCTTTATGTCTATTGCTCACATTGATTTTATTTGTTTTATAAACTGATGTTGAGATGTAAACTTTATAAGTTTCTTTGTTAAGACAGAAAGTCAGGATTAGAATCAAGTTAAATCAAAAGTATTATTTAGTGTAGTACCCAGAGTCTAGCTTCTTTTTTGCCCCAAATATCTAAAACCAAGTGACGTATTGTCTGTGGTGTAGAGTAGGACATTCCTAAATGTCCTTAGGAAAGCAGGCAAACAGATAAAAAGTGTAAATTGTAAAACCATAGATAAATGATGACAAAATATTATTGAAACATAAGAAAAAAATCTCAAAGATTTTGTGAACAGAAAAAGAATCATCCTATTCTCTTACATTGAAATTGTGATCAATACTAATTATTATAGTGTTTTGTCAATATTAAGGAACTAAATTGAAAAGAACAATTTACTTTTAAGCTTAGTTATTAATTTGAACATTCTTTAGCTTTTTCATGTAATCTTGTATTCTATCATATTTATTATAGGAAGGTATATATTTAAGTTAAATGTTTTTAATAGATATCACAGATTTCTTTGCACCCAAAATCATGACAGCTGAGGATTATATACTTGAAAGTATTTTGTGATCATATATTTGAAAATTTAAAAAGTAATCTCTGCAAAATATAATATTGTTTCTTTTGTGTTTGGTAAGGTTTGAAAATGTGTAGTTAATGTGGGCATTTAAATAATGTTAAATTTTGGAAATCTATGGATAAAACCAATTAATTGCAGGCAAGTAGCTTGGGTAGTTTAACGATGTATCCTAATGGTCCAATTTTGTGATTTTGCACATCTTCTGAATATTTAACTATTTTGAATGATGTCTTCCTAGTTTCAGCATGGCAAGGGAAACAAAATGAGGCTATTTTGGTTTTAGCACAATTTGTCTTTTGCCAAAAAAGGGCAGAGTAAATTCTCCTGCTAGCATCATGAGCACAGTATGTGAAGGTTTCATGATATTAGTACAATTTAACATTCTCTATACATTCAAAGAATAGAAATAATGGCCAATTAGAGTCAAAATCCTAATGACAAGATTAGTTTTTTATTAAAGATAATTTTATTTAATTCTATTTAATGAACAGAGGAAACATGTTTCAGTTAAGCATTTTTTGGTTAAACTAAACATTAAATTTAAATATAACATGGAACTTTCGAAGGCTCTTCTACTTGACTAAAAGAGCCAAACTCATCTTCTTCATACTCTTATCTAAGATTCAAAACTTATGAAAATTATAGGTTTGCTATATAGCATTTGTTTTGTAATAGTTACATCTTTTTTACCACCATTGCAGAATCATAGATATGAGAGGGATTCAGAGACAATTTAATACAATATCAACACAAATTTAAACGTATATACACAAGAACTGTTTGATCAATTCTAGTCATGAATAGCCTCCTACTTTTAGACAATGAGATGCATTATTAAGAATATCTAATTGTTTGAAATTATATATTTACATTGTTTAAATATTTGCCTCCCTGTAAATAGTTTATTGTTGATCCTATTCTATATATGTAAGGGAGAAGAAATAGACCCCTCTAACACATGAGATATCTTGAAATATTTTAAGACAACAGTTTTGTTTTATTAGGTCTTTTACTTGGGTTAAATACCCCCATCTTCAAAGTATACTCTGTGGATCAGACATATTATTAGCATGACTAGGGAGCCTGACAAAAACGCAAAAAATTTGATCTCAGTAATACTAATTAGAACCCACTTATCAAGATCTCTAGGTGGTTTATATGCACATTATTGCTTGAGAACCATGGTCCTAAATTAATCTTCATATGTATGTCATAGTCTTGTGAACTTTCTAAATTCCAGTTATGAACACACACACACACACACACACACACACACATTCCTTTTTTTAAAAATTTTTGTTTAGGTGTAATTTTTATATGGTTAAAAGCACAGATCTTAAGTATACAGTAAAATCAATTTTGATAAATCCATACACCCATGAAACTCAAGCTTCCATATTCAATATATAGAATGATTCCATCACCAGGTAAAGATCCCCCACTTCTCAGGTGACCATTGAACTTATTTGTCACTAAAAGCTAGATTTGACTGTTATAAACTTCATATAAATAAAATCATTCAGTATATACTAATTTGTGCTAATTTTTTTTACCCAACATAATGTTCTTGATATTCATCGATGTTGCTGTATATATGAGTAGTTTGGTCATTTCCATTGCTCAGTGATGTTTCATTGTATAAATATGACACAATTTGTTTATGCTTTCACCTGTTGATGGATACCTGGGCTTTTTTTAGTTCTTGGCTATTATAAATAAAGCTGCTATAAATATTCTTGTGCAGCATGCTTTGTGAACATATGGTTTCATTTCTCTTAGGTAAATAACTAGGAATAGAATCACTGTGTCAGTGTAAATGTACATTTAATTTTCCAGTGTATTATTATGAAAATATTCAAGTATAGAGCAAATTTGAAAAAAGTGTGCAGTGAACATCAATATCCACCACCTAGATTCTAACATTAATATTTTATAATACTTGTTTTATCACATATCTATCCATTTAGGTATGTTTCTATCCATGCATCTGTCCATTTAAATTGTTAATACATTTCAAAGTAAATTGCAGACATAAATTCAGTTCTCCTTCAAATCTTCAGCACACACATCACTAAACAGAGTTAACTCTTCATTTACATTTTTTCTTTTGATATAAAATTTACTTAAAATTAAACGTGTGTGTACATTTTTTGAGTTTTGACATGTACCTCTATCTATGTATTCTGAACACTTGCCACGTTAATAATGCTCCAGAAAATATTCTCATGCTTATTTTCAATCAAACTCCTTTGGCATCCTAGCTAATGTAACCACTCTTACATATTTTTCCCAGTTCAATTAGTTTATCTAGTTCTAGAAATTCATACAAATGGAACCTTACAGTTGTGTAACTATTTTGTGACTGGCTTTATTCATTTTCATTTCAGGATTCCTCTATATTGTGTTTGTCAGTGGTTTGTTCCTTTTTATGGCTAATATTTTGTTATATGAATAAAATAAATTTTTAGTGATTTTTCTACTGATGGAAACCTAGTATTTCCAGTTATTGGCTATTATGAGTAATGTTACTAAGATTTCCATGTACTAGCTTTTGCATGAACATGTTTTCATTTTTCCTGAGAATACATCTAGAATTCTTAAGTCAAAGATAAGTGTATGTTTAGTTTTTTTTTAGAAACTGCTAGAACATTCTAAAGTGGTTGCAACATTTTACTTTCTCAAAAACAATTTGAGGGATCAGTTGCTCCACATCCTTACTAACATTTGGTGTTGTCAGTCTGTTTTATTTTTGTGTCTGATGTGAACCATGAATTGAGGTTCAATTCCTTTCAAAATGAATATCCAGTTTTTCCAGCACCATTTGTTAAAGAGACTTTTTTTTTTTTTTTTCACCTTTGGATTGCTTTGGCTCCTTTGTTGAAAATCATTTGACCACATACATGCATGACTTTATCTTGGCTGATTGATAAGCATGTTAAAATCGTCATTGATATTGGCAACATTATGAACAACAACCACACTAATCATAGCAGAAAATAAACATTTATTAGATTTTTCTTATTTAGTCATCTTGTTATCTTTTTAATCCCCACAATTGTATGAAGTAGGGGCTATTTTTACCCTTATTTTATTAATAACAATAATGAGTTTTGGAAATGAACTTGCTCAATGTCACACACCCCAAGTTCTTCACCACTGTATTAAATTACCTCAAGAATTTAGAAAAAGCAATAGAAATTTCTTTCCAATTGACAACAATATACTTAAACAAAACATTAAGTATATTATCTAATTAGCTATGAATTTGCTCAACTCAATTATTTTCCAAAAAAAAACCTCAGTAAAAATTTTCAAACACGGATCTATTCAAAATATATCTGCATTTGTCTGATCTCATCAACATGAGATAATAAACTATTACCAATAATGTAACATTTTCTATAATGTATAATGTGATTTTGTGTTATCTAATTTAATCCTCTTGACTCATGCATTGGTTTAAAAAAAGCATCTATCTTGGAATCCGGGCATTATTCTTCAAACACTGCAGACAATTTGTGATATGGAATATAATGAAGGTACAGTCCTACAGGCATATCTTGGACATATTGCAAGCTCGGTTCCAGACCACCCCGATAAAGTGAACATCTAGATAAAGCGAGTCACACAAACTTTTTGGTTTCCTAGTGCATATGCACTGTTCTGTAGTATATTAAGTGTGTAGTAGCATTATGTCTAAAACAAGCACGTACCTTAATTAAAAAATACTTTATTGCTAATAAATGCTAACCAATGTTACTGGGTGGCGTGCGTTGTGTCACAGTAGCTTCAACCGAGGAGGTCAACGGAGTATCTGGACCTGGACCAAATCCTGGTCTTGGTCCTCACAGTAGCAAGCAAAGAATTGCAGACTACCACTTCAGGCGTAAATACAAAGCAAAGTTTATTTAAGCATAGGTACACTCTCAGAGAGAGAGAGCAGGCTGTTTCTGCGAAGTGAAACCAGCATTCCTGTACAGGCTTAAGGGCATTTTTAAGGAGCATTTTGCGGGGAGGTGGAGGGAATGACAGGGGTCATTATTTGATTGACAGTCCCGAGCTATGTGACAAGTTCACTACTGCACATGCTCTCACCCTTGATTCACTAAGAAATGCCCATGGGGTAGGGGTGGGGGATCATATGTAGATTTTATTATAATGATGGTATAATGAGTTTGGGTTTACTATAGGTTATACGCCTGTCTGGTCTGGGCATGCACAGCCCAGGGACGTTCCCTTGTGTTGCTGTGCCTCCTCTTTATCAGGATAAGTTTGCCCACCATACGGCCATAGTTTCACCCGTTTTGGGTGGGGTAAGTGGAGGGTACCCAGACGGTTGGCGTGTAACGTAGCTGCTCCCCTCTTGTCTTTCGCCACAGTTGCCTTCTTGCTGCTAAAGTTAGGGGAGGGTCCCCAGATGGTCGGTGTATGACTCAACTACTCCCTCTTGTCTTTTCACCGCTGTCACCTTCTTGCTGCTAATGTCTAACTACCTAACACCGTCGTCTGAGCCCTCAGCGAGTTGTAACCTTTTTGCTGGTGGAAGGTCTTGCCTAGATGTTAATGGCTACTCACTGATCAGGGTGGTGGCTGCTGAAGGCTGAAGTGCCTGTGGCAGTTTCTTAAAATAAGACAACAGTGAAGTTTGCTGCATTGATTGACTCCACAGGGTAGAACGTTTTTTTCAAAACTGGAGTCAATCCTCTCAAACCCTGCCACTGCTTTATCAACTAACTTTGTATAACATTCTACATCCCTTGTTGTCATTTCGACAATCTTCAGAGCATCTTCACCAGGAGTAGTTTTCATCTCAAGAAACTACTTTATTTGCTCATCTTTAAGAAGCAACTTTTCATTCAAGTTCTATAATGAGATTACAGAATTCAGTCATATCTTCAGCTTCCACTTCTAATTCTAGTTCTCTTGCTATTTCCAGCACATCTGCAGTTAGTTCCTCCACTGATGTCTTGAGTCACTCAAAGTCATTTATGAGGGTTGGAATCAGCTTCTTCTAAACTCCCATTAATGCTGATATTTTGACCTCTTCCTGTAAGCCACAAATGTTCTTAATGGCATATAGAATAGTGAATCCTTTCCAGAAGGTTTCAATTGACTTTGCCCAGATCCATCAGAGGAATCACTATCTAAGGCAGTTATAGCCTTACAAAATGTATTTCTTAAATAATATGACTTGAAATGTGAAATGACTCCTTGATCCATGGGCTGAGAAATGGATGTTGTGTTAGCAGGCATGAAAACAGGATTAATATCACAGTACATCTCTATCAGAGCTCTTGGGTGACCAGGTGCATTGTCAATCAGAAGTAATATTTGACAGAAATTCTTTTTTCTGAGCAGTAGCTCTCACAGTTGGACTAAAATATTTAGTAAACCATGTTGTAAACTGATGTGCTGTCATCAGGGCTTTGTTGTTCCATTTATAGAGCCCAGGCAGCATATTTAGCATAATTCTGAAGGGCCCTAAGATTTGCAGAATGGTAAATGAACATTGGCTTCAACTTAAAGTCACCAGCTGCATTATCCCTTAGTACGAGAGTTAGGCTATCCTTTGAAGCTTTGAAGCTAGGCATTGACTTCTCCTCTCTAGTTATAAAAGTCCTAGATGGCATCTTCTTCCAGTATCTAGTCTCGGTATCAAAGTTTTACTTGCTTTATAAAATAAATTCCATAGTTTTACCTCTTTTTTCATTAATGTGGAATAGTATATAGTTTAGGAAATATTTTTTCTTTAAAGATTTAGACGAAATGATTATTAAAATTATCTAACCCTAAGGACTTATAGAGGAAATGCTGATACATTTGCATTTTCTATGGTTATTGTTTAATTATATTCAATCATTTATATTTTCTCAGAAAAAACGAGGTGTTCAGAATGGTTTCTTATTAATCATTACATTCTCTTTTTAAAAATCTCTTTTGACACTGCATTCCTTTTATATAATTTTATTGATTTGTTTTTTCAGTTTTTTTCCCATTTCAGTTATTTATTTATTGGTTTATTTATTTACTTACTTATTTTAGTGGTAAGATTTGTCTGAAGTTTGCCTATTTTAACTTCTTAACAATTAAGACTGTTTAATGTTTAATTTTTATTTCAATAACACTATTTTATTAATATTCCATAGATTAGTATTTTTATGTTGTTCCTTTTAATTTTTATTTCAAATTTAGTTAACCATGCATTTTGCATGGTAAATTATTTCATCTTAATTATTTTTGTGAATAATCTAGCATGCTTCTCCATTATTTCTATTTGCTTGCCCTTTTCTTAATGCTGGATAATCTTTTTATGTTTATATGCCAAATCCTGACTAAATTTCTGCAGGATTATTTCTATTTCCTTTTAGTTATTTTTAAATCTATGTGTAAATCAACCTAATCCATTTTAATATTACCCTCTCTATTTTTTCTTCTCATCCTTTTCTTTTTTTTATGGTCTACTTTAATGGTCTCCTCCTGCTTTACAGACACCATTTCCCTTCACATGTATTTAAGACACTAAGTTCTATGCTTTTTTCTTATTTTCTGTAATACATATTTTTTGTTATAAACTTCTCTAAGTGCTTAGAATTGCTTTGCTTTTTCTTAGTGCTACAGTATATTTTTAAATTTGCCTTATGTAAGCTCATTATATGGATATATACTTAAATATGTATATTGATGTAATATATAATATACTATCTATATATACCTATATATATCTATATATCTAACTTAAAATAATATAATATCTATTCTGACCCAGTCTTTCTAGCAGACAGTGTGAGGATTACCCTTACTATACTTAGTTTTAGTCAAATGCTCTTTCTCAGATCAATAACTATGGAGACGTGGAAGAGTACAGGTCCCAAATCAATAACTGGCTACATAGTCTCTTGATAGTGTTGGTACCTTTCACTTCACTCTTTTAAAAAAGTGGTCATCATTCTGCCCTCATTCTTTGGCAAATTCATATTCATTTTTCAAGTATCTTTTCTTGAATAATTCTTTGCCAACATTAATGAGGCACCCAGTTGTAATATACCCCTTCACTGTTCTTTTGTACTATTTTTTTATATTACTCACTAGTTGTTATTTTTGAATTTTATTTTATTTATATTTTTATACAGCATGTTCTTATTAGTTATCCATTTTATACATATTAGTGTATATATGTCAATCCCAATCTCCCAATTCATCACACCACACACCCCTGCCACTTTCCCCCTTTGTTGTCCATACATTTGTTCTCTACATCTGTGTCTCTATTTCTGCCCTGCAAACCGGTTCATCTGTACCATTTTTCTAGGTTCCACATATATGCGTTAATATATGATATTTGTTTTTCTCTTTCTGACTTACTTCACTCTGTATGACAGCCTCTATATCCATCCACATCTCTACAAATGACCCAATTTTGTTCCTTTTTATGACTGAGTAATATTCCATTGTATATATGTACCACATCTTCTTTATCCATTCATTTGTCGATAGGCATTTAGGTTGCTTCCATGACCTGGCTATTGTAAATAGTGCTGCAATGAATATTGGGGTGCATGTGTCTTTTGAATTATGGTTTTCTCTGGATATATGCTCAGTAGTGGGATTGCTGGGTCATATGGTAATTCTATTTTTAGTTTTTTAAGGAACCTCCATACTGTTCTCCATAGTGGCTGTATTAACTAATATTCCCACCAACAGTGCAAGAGGGTTCCCTTTTCTCCACACCCTCTCCAGCATTTGTTGTTTGTAGATTTTCTGATGATGCCCATTCTAACTGGTGTCAGGTGATACCTCATTAGAGTTTTGATTTGCATTTCTCTAATAGTTAGTGATGTTGAGCAGCTTTTCATGTGCTTCTTGACCATCTGTATGTATTCTTTGGAGAAATATCTATTTAGGTCTTCTGCTCATTTTTTGACTGGGTTGTTTATTGTAATATTGAGCTGCATGAGCTGTTTATATATTTTGGGGATTAATCCTTTGTCAGTTGATTCATTTGCAAATATTTTCTCCCATTCTGAGGGCTGTCTTTCCATCTTGTTTGTAGTTTCCTTTGCTTTGCAAAAGCTTTTAAGTTTCATTAGGTCCCATTTGTTTATTTTTGGTTTTATTTCCATTATTCTAGGAGGTGGATCAAAAAAGATCTTGCTGTGATTTATGTCAAAGAATGTTCTTCCTATGTTTTCCTCTAAGACTTTTATAGTGTCCAGTCTTACATTTAGGCCTCTAATCCATTTTGAGTTTATTTTTGTGTATGGTGTTAGGAAGTGTTCTAATTTCATTCTTTTAAATGTAGCTGTCCAGTTTTCCCAGTACCACTTATTGAAGAGGCTGTCTTTTCTCCACTGTATATTCTTGTCTCCTTTATCAAAGATAAGGTGACCATATATGCGTGAGTTTATCTCTGGGCTTTCTTTCCTGTTCCATTGATTTATATTTCTGTTTTTGTGCCAGTGCCATATTGTCTTGATTACTGTAGCTTTGTAGTATAGTCTGAAGTCAGGGAGTCTGATTCCTCCACCTCCGTTTTTTTTTCCCTCAAGACCGCTTTGGCTATTTGCAGTCTTTTGTGCCTCCATACAAATTTTAAGATTTTTTATTCTAGTTCTGTAAAAAATGCCATTGGTAATTCGATAAGGATTGCGATGAATCTGTAGATTGCTTTGGGTAATATAGTCATTTTCACAATATGATTCTTCCAATCTAAGAACATAGTATATCTCTCCATCTGTTTGTATCAGCTTTAATTCGTTTCATCAATGTCTTATAGTTTTCTGCATACAGGTCTTTTGTCTCCCTAGGTAGGGTTATTCCTAGGTATTTTATTCTTTTTGTTGTAATGGTAAATGGGAGTGTTTCCTTAATTTCTCTCTCAGATTTTTCATCATTAGTGTATAGGAATGCAAGAGATATCTGTGTATTAATTTTGTATCCTGCAACTTTACCAAATTCATTGATTGGCTCTAGTAGTTTCCTGGTGGCATCTTTAGGATTCTCTATGTAGAGTATCATGTCATCTGCAAACAGTGACAGTTTTACTTCTTCTTTTCCAATTTGTATTCTTTTTATTTCTTTTTCTTCTCTGATTGCCATGGCTAGGAATTCCAAAACTATGTTGAATAATAGTGGTGAGGGTGGACATCCTTGTCTTGTTCCTGATCTTAGAGGAAATGGTTTCAGTTTTTCACCATTGAAAATGATGTTTGTTGTGGGTTTGTCATATATGGCATTTATTATGTTGAGGTAGGTTCCCTCTATTCCCACTTTCTGGAGAGTTTTTAACATAAATGGGTGCTGAATTTTGTCAAAAGCTTTTTCTGCATCTATTGAGATGATCCTATGGTTTTCCTTCTTCAATTTGTTAATATTGTGTGTCACATTGACTGACTTGCATATATTGAAGAATCCTTGCATCCCTGTGATAAATCCCACTTGATCATGGTGTATGATCCTTTTAATGTGTTGTTGGATTCTGTTTGCTAGTATTTTGTTGACAATTTTTGCATCTATATTCATCAGTGATATTGGTCTGTAATTTTCTTTTTTTGCAGTATCTTTGTCTGGTTTTGGTATCGGGGTGATGGTGGCCTGATAGAATGAGTTTGGGAGTTTTCCTTACTCTGCAATTTTTTTGGAAGAGTTTGAGAGGGATGGATGTTAGGTCTTCTCTAAGTGTTTGATAGAATTCACCTGTGAAGCCATCTGGTCCTGGACCTTTGTTTGTTGGAAGATTTTTAATCATAGTTTCAATTTCATTACCCATGATTTGTCTGTTCATATTTTCTATTTCTTCCTGGTTCAGTCTTGGAAAGTTATACGTTTCTAAGAATTTGTCCATTTCTTCCGGGTTGTCCATTTTATTGGCATAGAGTTGCTTGTAGTAGTCTCTTAGGGTGTTTTGTATTTCTGTGGTGTCTGTTGTAACTTCTCCTTTTTCATTTCTAATTTTATTGATGAGTCTTCTCCCTCTTTTTCTTTATGAGTCTAATGGTTTATCAATTTTGTTTATCTTCTCAAAGAACCAGCTTTTAGTTTTTTTGATCTTTGTTATTGTTTCCTTCATTTGTATTTCATTTATTTCTGCTCTGAACTTTATGATTTCTTTCCTTCTACTAACTTTAGGTTTTGCTTATTATTCTTTTTCTAGTTCCTTTAGGTGTAAGTTTAGATATTTATTTGAGATTTTTCTTGTTTCTTGTATATTACTCACTAGTTTTTAAATAAAGAATTTATTTATTTGTGATTTCCCCAGATTGGCTGTAGGCAATTTGAAGAGCAGGCCTAATCCAGTTCAATAGGCAAGGTGCAGTAGCAAACAGAACATAGGACTTACACAGCAGCTCACTTGTGTAGATTAGGTTTCAGAAGGGGCACTGGGTCCTGGAAAGACGTGTGTCTACCACAAATGAGAAGTGTGGGAAAACATCTATCAGGAAACAGAATAATTGAGGTGCTATGGAGGATGAGTAGTATTTAAAGGTCTAGTTATAGTCAATCTCCTATATGCCTGAAGAATACTCACTTGAAGGGTTGTGTGAACTACTGTAGTGAAATGTTCCTCATTGTGTAAACACTCAGTTCTGTAAACATAATTCTTTAAAACTACTTCTCTTCCTCTGTTGCCTTTTCTCTTTCTTCTTATTTTACGTCATGCTCTGAGTGTAAAACAGAATAGACAAAGGAATTTGGGATATTGGCAAGAAAATGAGATTACGTATTATCATTTTACCTACACTCAATTACATTATGAATTGCTGTATTGGAAGTAATAGAAACAGGTCTGCTATTTATAAATGCATATTTTATGAACCCTACTTGTTAAAGTTAAATTAATTATTCACAACAATATTTAAAAATAATATTTTGACAGGGATTACAAATGCACCACCTTGTGAACTGGGAAGAATATATTTCAGTTTTCATAACTATTCTAATGAGAATTATTATAATGGAGTCAACTCCTGCAAAAATTAGACATGAAAACTTGCCAACACTGCATCAATCATAATTTTAACTTTAAGCCTGTAAAATTCTCTTTAAAATATATAACAGTGAAACTTTTTCAGCTCTAGGGTTGAAAATGAACTCTGGCTGCTAAGTCATACAGCTTAAATTAAAAACAAGATTTAACTATAATTAGCAAATTCCAGATTTATTTCTAAGCTATTTTGCATGACTTAAAGAAAGAACCATTGTGTGGTGACTCTCTACACTCCCTTTTCTTACCCAGATTGATTGCATAATTATCCTACTCTCCACTTGACTGAGTCCTTATAGTTATTGAACAATCAAGTAGAAACAACCCAGCTATTTGCATTATGGCCTGTATTTAGAGGTAGAAGAACCAGGAAGCAAAGGACAAAATAAACATTGTTACTAGAAAAATGAAGAGAAAAAGCAGCAAAGAAAAGAATACTCTATTTAAAAATTATCTTATCATCCCCTAGACCTTAATTTAGACTTTATTAAAAATTAAAGGCAAAATCTCAAGTTTTATGGATTTCCTATCATCATAATTTTTAATACTATTTATTGAGTATCATTCTAGACATTTCAAATAGGAAAAGAAAAAAGAGAATAAGATATAATTCATGCTCCACAGCACATGTTTCAGAGAGGAAAGAAAACATGTAATCAAATACATTCAAAACAAAATGGCTAAAGCAGAAACTAACTCACTATTGTAAAGCAATTATGCTCCAATAAAGATGTTAAAAATATATATATATATAATAATAATGAAAAAGTTTGAAGTATTGCAAGACTACCAAAACATGACACAAAGACAAAAAGTGAGCAAATGCTCTTGGAGAAACGGCACAAATATAACTGCTTGACACAGGATTGCCACAAACCTTCAATTTGTAAAAAGTGAAATATCTGGAAAGTACAATAAAGTGAAGCATAGTAAAAAAAAAAAAAAAAAACAACAACAAGAAAAAGAAATGGCATATTCCAGAATCAAAGGTAAATTCTGGCATGGGAATTACCCAATAGAGGTCAAGTAAATATGGCTATGGTGTTAGGCTGTCTTCACAGTAAAAGTGAAATAAAACTTAATGAGTAGAATGTGTTCAGAGCTTCATAGAATCCACAGCATGTAAACTTTCAGAGGTAGTGATTAGAAAAATAACTCATTATTTTAAGGAAAAACTATAGATGGCAACATGGATTTCAGTTTAGTTTTTGTTGTTGTTTTTGTTGTTAGATTAAAATTCCAGGATATTATCTCTAAAATTACACCTGAATGCACCTAAAGAATTAGCCGGGTAACAAGTCGGAGTTACAGCATTCCGAATAGAGGAAACAGCTGAAGTTGCCAGAAATGATAGGAGTATAAGCTTCATACTAACAATTTTTCATGTGTACACTAAAGGATTCTTGTCCATAATTTTTAGGAATAATTTTCCCATGGAGTTTATGTGATATAAAATTCATAATAATCTTCCTAATTATTGAATTAAATTATCATTGTAGGGAAAAAAGTGAAACACATTCATTCCCTGTAAAATAGGTTGCTTTTATAAGACATTTTTTTCTTGGCTTTTAAAAATCATTTTAAAGTTGCAGTCTTTAAAACCCTCTTTATTATAATTTTGAAATCTCTATATATAAAGTGACCAATTATCTTCTGGTTGTAACTAAAACAAAAGAGGGGATTAGGATTTTTAAAGATAATTTACACTCAATGGCTTTATAACTACTAAAGACACATTGTGACAATTCATCTTATTTAAGTACTGGCACACTCTCCTTCTAAATTTACAACAAAAACAATAGTCTCATTAGAGGTTGGACTTTATGACACTTAGCCTGCCCCACATCCATTCCCAGCTATTAAAACGTTTGCTGCTATAAACTGAAGGCTTTAGAGTTAGACACAGACATGATAAAATAAGAATCTTAGCCTGTGGTGTCCACAATGGACAGTAAGTCCTTAACCACATAAGTCTGCTTACTGCTTAACAGTGTGAGCTGAAATCATCTTTTGTTCTTATTTTTATATGTATTCATCTCTGTTAAGAACATCTAGACTTAAAAATAACAGCTGTCTTGCTCTCTTTTTTGTATTTGTCTTGATTTCCTACTCTTGTGTTTGTCTTGATTTCCTACTCTTTACATACACGAAAAATAAGTAGTATTTCATGTGATCCTTGAACATTTTTGCTTTTATGTTTCCTTCCTCTATTATGTAGGCAAACTCCAGGCCATTCTAAGGAAAGCTGACTCACAGAATCTGTTAACCAGAGGTACCTTCAATGTTTTCTATGAATTAATGTTGGTCCCTGATTTCTGTTGGTTCTATGTATTTCAAAAAATACTTAAAGATAGTTGATTCTCATTATCCGCAGATTACATAAATGTGGATTTTCCTTCTTGCTAAAATTTATTTGTAACCACAAAATCAGTGCTCATGGACTTTTGCAGATAGGCACAAAGGAATGAAAAATTAGAGTCACCTAAGGAGCACGTCCAGAGCTAAGGTCAAACAAGGCTATGCTCTGCCTTCTTATTTCAGGTCTCATCCTGTAAATGAGTGTTTTTTCACCATCTATCTAATGCCACATTTTTTGCAGTTTAGTGGTCTTTTTAAGTGAATTTGCTGTTTAAAATGGCCCCCAAGGGCTTCCCTGGTGGCGCAGCGGTTGGGAGTCTGCCTGCCAATGCGGGGGACACGGGTTCGAGCCCTGGTCTGGGAGGATCCCACATGCCGCGGAGCGGCTGGGCCCGTGAGCCACAATTACTGAGCCTGCGCATCTGGAGCCTGTGCTCTGCAACGGGAGAGGCTGCGATGGTGAGAGGCCCGCGCACCGCGATGAGGAGTGGCCCCCGCTTGCCGCAGCTGGAGAGAGCCCTCGCACAGAAACGAAGACCCAACACAGCCATAAATAAATAAATAAATAATTTAAAAAAAAAAAAAAAAAAAAAAAAAGGCCCCCAAGAATAACACTAAAGTGCTGTCTATTGTTTCTAAGCCCAAGAAGGCTGTGATGTGCCTTCTGGAGAAGATACAAGTGATAAGACGTATTCAGACATGAATTGTGCTATTTGAGTTCAATATTTATGAATCAACAATATGGTATTTTCAGAGAGAGGAAGAGGAAATTTACTGATCTTTATAGGAGAATGCTTCAAAAAGTATTAAAATAACATGTATAGTTTATGATGAAGCTATGGAAAAGATGGATAAGTGGCTAAATTTGTAGATTTATGAGATGATAACTGATAAAATAAGCATTGCAGACAGCACAGTGTGAGTTTCAAAGCCAAAGATATCTGTGGCCATGTTATCCAGGGTCAGGAAACGATTAAACTCTTTTCAGCTAATGTTTCCTTATAAAGAAATACTGCATATAATTATTTCTTACAAATATATATTACGTTATGTGTCATTAACCAAAGCACATAAAAAACAAGCTTATGTTTGATTGATGAAAATGTTTCAATGAATGGCTCTCAGAAACCTAACTCTGTATTTCCCCTAGGAACAATGGCTCTGGATTCACCAAGTCAGTATTCACTGCAACTTTATAAAACATAACTACCTTGAAAAAGGAGGAACAACTGTATATAAAATGTGGGCAAGTTCTTTTTTATGGATAGAAAATTTTAGTTTCTTTATAGCTTCTTCCCTACCACTCCTCTATATAATTGATAATCAAATATGAGAGAATCTGAAGTCATGTAATAGAAAAATGCAAGATATGAAATCAAATGAAGTTTTACTCAGTGTTCATAAATAGGACTTGTAGAAATAGATTTCATCTTAGGAAATTCCACTTGTGTGCTTTTAACTTAGAGAAAATATATTTATCTGTAACAGTATTCATAGTTGATAGATGAGAAGATTTAATAGATTATTTCACAATTCTATTAGGAATTCAAAGAGGAATATGGTACAAAAATGATAAATTGAATAGCTATAAAAATAATAGAAAAGTAGTATGAAGTAATATACACTAAAAAGTAATAGACCATTTCTTAAAATTAACTTGCTTGGATAAAAATGCATACTTGTTTCAATTCATGAGAGCAAACATTTTAAACTCTATGAGAATATGCACCTTGTACTTTTATTTTCATGGCCTACAGTGCCATACTAAATTTCATTCAGAAAAATAATAAATGTATGCACATTTGAAAACAGATAGTCTCCACCTAACTACAGTTTTATTACCAATTTTTTCCAATATTAGTTCTTTGAATTGAAATGAATGCTTTTAAAATAAGTGGAAGATATTTAAAGTATTTTCAGAGGTATTTCATGCTCATTTATATGAAAAAAGCCTGTTCATTTGTAACTCTTTTTTAGAAAGAAACAAAACGTAGCTTAAAAGCAATAAGAAAATAATCTCCAATATTATTTTAAGGAATTCAATGCATTTTTTCTTACTCAAACTCATATTTACTATTTTCTTCAACATATTTATTTGGGTTCTGTTTCTCATATGAAGTCTTGTAGGGATGAACAGGGGAAAGAATGACCTATACTTGCTATAAAGTGGTAACTCTTTTTTTAAATTTCAAAGTATATATCTCTTTCACACAAAAATGTATGAAAATGATTTGTCCCCAGGCAGGATCATTGTAAGTCAAGGTTTTGCCATCATGAAATTTTTGCTTTTTAGTTACAAACCTATACAAAAATTAAAAATCCTGAAATATGACAGACTTCATAAGTGTAGCCCAGGTTGTGTTGTCATACTATAGCAGGCACTTCAGAAAGTACCATAAAACTAAATTACAAATGCATGTTATTTTCAGTAAATAAAATTTAAGCATTTAAAATGTAAAACTTTCAGTAAATAAAATAATATTCTCAAATAATCCAACTAAAAGACATACAGCTGAATTTTATATCTCTTCAAAAACCTTACAAGAATAAATATTTCCAGAAGCAATACCCATGAGCAAACCTGTTATTGTGGATCATTCAGTGGTACCAAAAATCTAAGCAAAGATGTTCCACAATTCCACTCTTTTAAATATGGCTAATGCAAAAGTAAACGGCTCCCAATTTTTTATTTAATTTCAAGTTAATCAAAGTTAAACTGATTTCTTTAGTGAGGCATTTGTTAGAGTTTTAGCTTAATAAAATTGGTTATAAAGCTCCAAAAATAGTATATTTATCTTTTCACTAATTTATTTATCCACAAAAACAGGTGTGTGTGTGTGTGTGTGTGTGTGTGTGTGTGTGTGTGTGTTCCCTGATACCTATAGTACTGCAGAATACAGACTACACCTTGGGAAGCTTTTTCATAAAAATAAGTGATACATTCCAAATGATCCTAAAGGGTTTTATTTCTAATTCTTTTTGTAGAATATGTGAATACAATATCTGAGGAAGTTAGGATGAGTTCATTCAAAAAAATGCTTTTAGAAAAATTTATATTGCAATTTCTTTTGTAAACATTTTGCTTTCTTGGTATAAAAAGGAGAAAAAAATGAAAAGATATCTAGTATGTGTTTGGTGATGAAATGCTCAGTGTGTTATATAAATATATAATATTACCTCAAATCTTGCTTAGAATTGGGAGATTAGTATGGCTGATAGTAATAGAAAAATTCTTGGCACAATATCTGTTACTATTCAGTCATCATATATGGTCAATGTTTCTGATCAACAAACTCTATAACCACGAAACTTCATTCTTTTCATGGCCTATACAAGTAACTTATCACACAAACTCTACCTCTAAACACAAAAGGGTCTAAAAATTATTCTGCTTTCAAGACACCATTAGTACTGATTGAGATTAGACTAATATCTGGTAGTATAAGAAGACAAAATATTGAATATAGTTTTTGTTATCAGTATTCACTGAACTACTTTCCAGAAGTTTGCACTTGTATACAACTGTATAAAAAGGTGATAATTAGTTTACTGGTATATATGTAAAAGTATATGTTAAGAATACTGTTTTTAAAATTTTATCTGAGAAAGATGACATGTAAGAGTCTTCATTGATTTTATTAACTTAAACTTTACCTGAGGGAGATTTCAGAGTTATTGGTCAGTCATTAAATATACAGAACGTGTGATAAGTTTTGGATTCTGTTATGTACTACTTGACCTCAGATCAATTGGAAGACCATAGATTGATTTTAGGTTTTGAGTATGAGATTTAGGTGTCTGTTAAATTAGCCTTAAAATTAAATTGCAGACTCTGAGTACTAATATCTAACTCTTAGTCCTACACATTAACACAGATGCAATGTTTTGAAAAAGGCTCAATCTTTTAATAAAGATCTTCATGCAGACTGAGGAGACTGACCACTAACTAGAAGCAAAAATCCGTCAAAACTAAGTTTTTTACATGTTGATTTTGCAGGCTAACTTGTAAACAACCACTCCACACCTAACTTCATTTCTCTTTCTAAAACAATAGATTCGATATGCATATGGCAGAGAGGGCCTTGCAGTTTCAAGTCAAAAAAATTCTTCAAAAGGAAAATAAAAATACCTGAAAATGTGTTTTTGAAAAGAAGGAAGTTTAGTAATTGCTCAGAAGAAGAAGGGGAGAAAACCATTGAGGATATTTAAAGATGTCAAGATGATAGTTAAGTGAATGAAACATTAGGGTTTTATTGTGATTTGAATTATTTAACAATTAGAATGTGTGATATAAAATTCTGCTGATCTTCTCACCCTCTCTCCAGCCTGCCAACTCACTCAAGTTCTCTTTCCATGTTTGGCGCAAATGAAGTTCAAGGGCTGATCAACAAGTATTTTCCTAAGCAAATGTCCTACCAGGTCAGGTGACACTGGTTTTCCTTAGTTTAGGCATTGCTACTTTCTGCAAGGGATTATTGTAAACCATTCCTTAGCATGGGTAAGGAGTACCAAAAAATATATATATATATATATATGCATACCCCAATCTAACTCTATTCTCTGAAGTTTCTCCTTGAGTTTTTATACTCCGCTTAAATAGGCAGGGAGGAAATGGAGGTGGGGCACAGGGAAAGATGGTAATGTAGACCTGTTCTGCCCTCTCTTTGTAAGGCCTATGGCAATTCGCTTTAGGACACAGCAGGTACTAATAAGCTATGTTGTTTTGCTTTGGAGCATTGGCCTCAATTGCAAGGCAACACCTGCCACGTTCCCCAGCACACAGAAACTAATGACTAATAATTAACCTGAGATGAAATAAGTACCCCTTATCATCTCACAGTGTATTAATATTTCTAATACTCTAATATGGGGAAACTTAGATAGGGTTAATGCATTGTTTCAACTAACTTTTTAAAACTTAAAAAGTAGGTACTTATTTCCTCACGTTCTTAAAGTTTTATCTATGAGAGGTAGATATCACAGTATAATTTTTAAATAATTAAAGATTTTGTGACACAAAGGGTTTTTGCAGGCTCCCAGGATCTGTGAGACTTTTTAAAGAATTGACACAGAACTTTCACACTTCAGTTTACTCTGCAATCTAAAGACTGTGCTTCTTGTAATAAAATTTCATTTGTATCCAAGCACTTTGAGATATATTTTCCTAATAAAATACCATGGAAATTTGCTTTAGAATTAGTTTTTCAATAAGTCAAGTCACATTTGTAGAGGATTTTATTTGGAGAGCTGAATCATATACTCTTGCTTAAATCCATAATATTGGGTGACATGGTCACTTCTTGAATGAGGAAATGTAAATTTAGCATCAGGTATACATTATGTTTTTAATAAAAATCTCTGAAGACTGATTATTCTGTTTCAGTTTGTTCTTTCTAAACAAAGTTAGTCTCCCAAGCTCTATATAACTAAACTATAAAAAATACAGCATGTGTAACATTTTAATATTGTACTTAAAAATAAATTGACTAGTATTTCTGAATATTCTGTTTACTAATTCAATTAAAAGACTGCATACTGATATAGTCATGTTCAGTTATATACAAACTATAGCAACAATATTCACCATGAGAAAAGAGACATTGCATTAAACTTCCAAAGCAGTGACAATGTAGTCAGATTTAAAAATTGCACAGGAGGAAGTTTCCCAGTATTACCTATGTTGATAAGCTTGTGTGGAGTTAGGCTTTCTTATAATTGAATCAACTCACTGTATATCACAATTACTGTTTAATATAAAGGATTTCCAAGAAGATTGAGCCTTATTTATAAAGATGAGTATACACAAAGAAAAATATAAATACAAATTCTCTATTATAGAACACACTGCAGTAAAAAAAAAAAAAAAAAAAAAATACTATGTGTATTTTTAGTATTTCCACAATCCCAGTAATTAAAGAGTTACAATGTTTTAGCAAAAAGTAAAATTTTCAAATTCTAAATAAATTTGACTTGTCATTTTTTCACTAGAATACAAACACATTTTGCTATGAATTTATTACAAGAGCACAGCCTATTTATTTTCAAGTTCATTTTCCCTGGAATAAAGTGGCAGTAAATCGATAATCCATGGCTTGATTTCACACAGTTAGGCATCCCATCATGCACCAGGAAGAGAGCAAATGAAAGAATTGGGACATTTATAACAAAGCTCCCTGCAGACTCATGATTGGCAGTGCCCTGAACCATTAAAAACCCACAGCCCTGAGAGCTCAGAAATGCATGCTGTGGTATACCACATTCATTGAAATATAGCATAATGCATTTTCTAATTCTTTAATTTATATTTAACTTTTCATTTCTAAAAGTTAGAGTAATTGAGTTTCACATGTAAACAAAATTTAGTTAATTTATAATATTTTTATAAACTAAATCTATTTAGAAACGTGTTATATACACATATATGAATAATTGAAACTTTTAAGAGTCTTTTCATTCCTCATGATGCCAAAATATCTGGCACTTTTAGTTTTCAAAAGCACTTTAATATACATTTAGGTTTTATACTTTTTTTAAAAAAAGGTCAAAGTAAAATGCTACCAAATTTATGTAATAAACAAAAAGTACATAAATGCTATCCCTTTTCACAGCAAAATATAACTGATGTAATATACAGAAAGTCAATGCAGAACAAAAGCACTGTTCCAACCCTGTCACTTCTCCTGGCCAAATGATATACATTTAATTATTTCAAGGAGGAAAAAAAAATCTCATAATACATAATGCAAAGAGGCTGGGGCGCCAAAAAATCTGGTACCCATTTTGAAATATAACTATCATAAATATGGAAATAGTGCATGGGGATTAAGCATTTTACAACATGAATAGAAATATAACTATCTGTGGGGTCAAAAAATTAACGTTTGGCTGGTGGAGAGTTTACGGCTATCCCCAAAATAATTTAAAAAGCCCAAAAGGAACCAACAACTTGAATATTAGAGGAAAAAATAATTTACAATGTTATAGGCAATTTGCAACATAAACCTACTTATGACCAAGAGATATCAGATAGAAAACAGATGGACAAGTAGATAAAAAGACTGTGTGGATCAGTGTAAATAATCCAAATACAGAGTTCTTGAGCTTTTTATGCACATATCTTAGCTCCAGTTTTAAGACTAAACTCACTATGGGTAAGTTCCGCCCACATAGATGATTTTAACATTAACAATAATAATCATATCTGCTTTTTAAAAAATGATCTATAATGTGCCGGATACTAACTGGGCACTTCTATATAATTAGATAATTATTTACTCTAAATCATTTTAATTTTAAGTCATAAGTTTATAGTTTATAAGTTGAAGGATGTTTACAAGAGAACCATTTTCATTTTCATATCATTCTGTTAAGAAGGTTAACAGAGTTTTGATAAGTAAAGGAAATACTGGGACATGTTAGCAGGTGCAGACTTACTGCCTAGAAGGTATTTTGAACATTATGAATCTCACTTCATGGTAAATGTGTGAAAAAGCATTTTCAACATTGAAAATAGTCATATACACACAAAAAATTCCTAGAGTCTAGATCATCAGCTGGTAGCATATGGCTAGCTCAGCAAATACAGCTGTTGAGATCATTTTTAGTAAAGACACTGTGGAAAAATCTATGGCTAAATGCAAGGATTAATTTTGAGGGAAAAAACTGTCATCAAGCAATGCTGGATTCTTGACGGCTTTCCTCTCCTCCAGCTGGTTATGTCCATTTTCTGAATCTTCTTTTAGGGACATGTTTCTTACCACATTGCCCACTCCCCTAATGCACTTACTCTCTTAAGCAGTGGGAGTTACCTCCTCTGGAATCTCTTCCAAGACATTAACCAGTGGCTAAAGATTTATCTCATTAATAAACTGAGCCTGGAGTGGTAGTTTTAGTACAAGCCTCACTTAATTTTTTTCTATTCAAATATTTTAAATATTAAATAAAAATTGACCAAAGGATTGGATTAGGGATTAGGTTTCACAATCAATCTTACAAATCCTACCAGGCCTTGCAGGATTCCTTCCCCTTATCGTCTTCTCTCCAACCTTATCTCATTTTCCCTCTGCGAGGGCCATGCTGGCCTCTTGTTTTTCCTGGAACAGGCCAGACACGCTGCATCTTAAAGTCTCGATACTTGTTTTTATTTTTGCCTGGAATACATTTCCTCCATAGGGTCAAACACCTTAGGTTTTATTCACATGTCACCTCGGTGACACTGTCCCCACAGCCCAGTATTGAAAACTGAGATAGTTAGATGAATGTGCTTTTAAAGCTTTCCACCACAAAGTTTCTGCTTTTCTGCTTGAAATATCTATCTCTATCACCTTTAATCTCAATTGAAAAAAATTGGCGTAAGTCACTTGGTAGAAAATTTCCATTTTGTATTTCTATTAGAAAATTTCTTAATTTCCATTGATATACTGACAGAAATTATTGCTCATTATAAACCAAATATTTCCACATCCTTAATTATCCTATTGGTAAAAAGTACTGCACCCGAATTCAAGCAGCTTTTAATCTTCTTCATGGCAAGGATCATGACCACTTTTTTTCTCATATGTCTATGTATCCCACCCATTACTCTCTTCTCGGTGGTGGGACACCAGTGCTTTGGTGTGTAATGCTGAGTGGACCAATGCTTCTAGAGTCTTTTGAGAAGGCTCTGTTTATATTAATAGATTTCTGCTTGTAATGCAGCTCTCAGCTCAAAAAGAATTAAATGCTATGTGTAACATACAAAAGTGTAGGTTATATAGGTGTTAGTAAGGACATTGGTTTCTTTATTTGATAAATCTCTCTTTAAAATTTTGCACATAAATATGTGAAGACTGAACCTTTGATTAAAGCTTGAGTGCCCAAACTACTTTGTTTTAATCTGAAATTACTTGAGAATAGCTTTTATGCCTTTACAATTTCTAGTGTGCACAATGAAAAGAATAAAAAGAACTCTGAACAGTTTTACATGTAAATCAAGTCAAACTAGCTGATCACTGACTAACACAGAAGCTGATGAAATGAAGCACACTAATATCCTAATATGACCCATACTAAGCCTTGATGCAAATTATGTTTTTTGGTCAGAATTCAAAGGCAGTACATAAAAATTATATCTAAGCTGAATTTTGTTCAGAAGTGTTAAAAAGCAGTTGCTCAAAATTCACTTTAAAAAGAAAATAAAAAAAGAACTAGGAAACTTTGTCATTAAGAATGATCTACTTTCAGAGAGCCTTGCTGCTTTCAGTATTATTTGTAACTTTTTGATAAGAGTCATTTTATCAGTATCTGTTTATAGAAAATTAGAAAAAAAACTCCATCACCTATTTCTACCTTCTTTTAGAAACTTGACTAAAGGAGAGAATACTGGAAACCCCTGTGGCCTGGGCTAAATAGAACCATCATTTGTTGATTGTATACCTGAGGACTTTTACATTTATCTCATTTTAAAACATGTAAAATAATGTCCATTTTGTGACAGACACTTAAAATTCTGAGGCTACTTAAAAATAAGTAGCAATAAAGTCCCTCATAGAGAATTCACTATCTCATGCAAATTCACACTTGTAAATAATCACAGAATGTGTTAGGTCCTACTATATCTTTAGATCATATAATATTAATTATATTAACTTCTTCCCTTACTGTAAACTCAAAACTAAATTCAAATATTTCATGTTTTACCCATTCATATAAATTCAATTGCACTATTACTACAAGATACACCTGAGAAACTTTGTAAACTCTTCAGTATTGTGTAGTTAAATAAAACTGGATTTTAAATATTGAAAAGATATACCATGGTTTATTTTCAATAATTTATGTGTTTTCTCATTTATGAATGCTTAATTGTTGTTATTTCACTTTTTTTCATTAAGAAACTATTTGATAAAGAAAATGGTTAAGATTTTTGGTAACATAAGGAAATTCTCAGCAGGTTGTTTCTTCATATTTATATTTGGTTACACAACATCTCTGGCTGGAGAATTTCTGTCTTTTTCCTCAGATAGAGAGATAATAAAACAGAACTCAAGAATGGCAACTAAAACTTTTAGACTTGGACAAGGATATCTCCATGCAGAATACTGAAAATGTGAGCTGTTTTCTCTTACTTGCATATATTTAATTACTACAAAAAAGAGATGATCTTAAAAAAAAAACTGGGGAATATGTATTCAGAATTTAGAGGATTTCTTTCTACCTTAGGAAACAAATCTATTTCTCACCTCTAACTTTGCTAGCAAGAAATAGATTCTCAAGTTAGGGCACAGCTTAAGTCCAAAGACAAAATCCAGATACGACACAGACTTAGAATAAAGATCAAATCTGTCATATGGCTCTAACACCTCTTGTTATGACCTCTGGGAAAAAAATATGTTTGTGTGGTCTAGTAAAACATTTAAGCTAGAAAATGGGTTCTAGAAAGCATAAGGGGAAAATATATCAGTAACTTGTTATGTTCAAAGAATCAGTAATTAAATCATGAGAGAAAAGAACATCTTTTTAAAAATGTGGGTATAGCTTTATTGCAGAGAGAGCAGTTACAAATTGGAATCAAATACATAGAAAACCCACAGTATGTTTGAGAGAGCTTTATTAGCAAGAGTTCTGTCAGTCTGCACTGTAGGAAATTCAGATTTTATAAAAAGACTTCTAAGTCACTACCTTTCCAAAGGCAGAAAATAGTCCATGAGATCTGATCAGCTGCCAAAAGAGCATATATCTCTATTCCCTTTTCTGAACTGGCCAGGGTAAATGATAGGAAAAGAAAGACAAATACTGTATGATATCACTTATATGCGGAATCTAAAAAATACAACAAACTAGTGAATATAACAAAAAAGAAGCAGACTCACAGATATAGAGAACAGACTAGTGGTTACCAGTGGGGAGAGGGAAAGGGGGAAGGGGAAATATAGGGGTAGAGGAGTAAGAGGTACAAACTATTATGTATAAAATAAGAGACAGGGATATACTGTACAACATGGGGATTTTTTTAAAATATATTTTATATTGGAGTATAGTTGATTAACAATGTTGTGTTAGTTTCAGGTGTATAGCAAAGTAACTCAGTTATACATATATATATGTATTCTTTTTCAGATTCTTTTCCCATTTAGGTTATTACAGAATGTTGAGTAGACTTCCCTGTGCTATACAGTAGGTCTTTGTTGATTATCTATTTTATATACAGTAGTGTGTATATGCTAACCCCACACCCCTAATTTACGACTCCCCACCTTTCCCCTTTGTAAAAATAAGTTTGTTTCCTAAATCTGTGAGTCAGTTTCTGTTTTGTAAATAAGTTCATTTTTATCTTTTTTTTTTTTTAGATGTAACATATAAGTGCTATCATATGATATTTGTCTTTCTCTGTCTGACCTACTTCACTTAGTCTGATAATCTCTAGGTCCATCCATGTTGCTGCAAGTGGCATTATTTCATTCTTCTTTATGGCTGAGTAACATTCCATTGTATATATGTACCACATCTTCTTTATCCATTCTCTTGATGGACATTTTGGTTGCTTCCATGTCTTGGCTATTGTAAATAGTGCTACAATGAACTTTGGGGTGCATGTATGTTTTCGAATTATGGTTTTCTCTGGATATATGCCCAGAAGTGGGATTGCTGGATAATATGATAGCTCTATTTTTAGTTTTTTAAGGAACTTCCATACTGTTCTCCACAGTGGGTCTACCAATTTACATTTCCACCAACAGTGTAAGAGGGTTCCCTTTTCTCGACACCCTCTCCAGCATTCATTCTTTGTAGACTTTTTGATGATGGTCATTCTAACTGGTGAGAGGTGATACCTCATTGTATTTTTGATTTGCATTTCTCTAATAATTAGTGATGTTGAGCATCTTTTCATGTGCTTTTTGGCCATCTGTATGTCTTCTTTGGAGAAATGTCTACTTAGATAATATAGGGATTATAGCCAATATTTTATAATAACTATAAATTGAGTATAACCTTTAAAAATTGTGAATCACTACATTGTACACCTATAATTTATATAATATTAAACATCAACCATACTTCAATTTAAAAAAATGGTACTAGAGTGTGGAACTCACATCTGAGCAAACAATGAACTGGGAAACTCTCCTAGGGAGCAGAACCAGAACCTATTCAAGGAGCATCCCATACCCAAAGAGTGAGTGGAATTGGCAAAAAAAAAAAATGCCCAGTGGAATATCAAAGTTGATGTGTACCAATGACTACATTTATCTATGGGCAACAGAGTTTCCACTCAGACATTAAAAACCATTTCAAAGGGAAATCATCAGATATGTAAAAATTGTCAAGTGACATGTTACAACAGCAGTATCCTGACAGTAATTAATTATGGAGGCAAAGAAGGAAGGAAAGATGAGGTGAGAAAACAATGACAAGGAAAAATCTACCATGTAGTATTCAGGCACAGAAATGGCTATTCAGGACCTCATCCTCTAGGCTGAACCAGAATTGTTGTCAACAGTTGGCCAAGCAAAAGTATCGAAAGATAAGGAAAGAGAGCAAGTTAGAAACGAGGCAAGTAACAAGAGGCACAAAACAAAGGACACAGTTATTAAATGCTTAATATATGAAACCTACATGCTCAGTACTTACATAAAATTATACATAGGTATCGAATAGCCCTACTTATATAGTATATAGCACTTATATATGCCAGACACTGTTCTGTGTGCACTGCAAAAATTAACTCAATTAATCCTTATAACAGTTACTTGAGGAAGGAACTATGTACGCCCCATTTTACAGAGAAGAACCTGATGCCAGAGAGGCTTATTAACTTTTTGATGTTCAGTCAACTAGTAAGTGACAAAACTGCTATTTGAGCACATCATCTTATATTATCTTTTCAATTATCCTGTGCCACAACATATTACCTCTGTTTTACAGTTAAGAAAATTGATGCCAGGGAATTTAAATAATTTATTTGAGGAGATAACTAGAATAAATTGTCTCATATTTTAAGCCAAGTATATCTAACTCAGATACCAATCCTCTTACCATTACACCACTTTCCCTTTGCTTATATAAATAAAAGAACCAGTATGCGAGGGAGTGATAAATGAATCAAATATAAGGACTACAATTTATTAAGCAAGAAGTGACAAATCATAGAGAACAAACTAGTAGTTACCAGTGGGGAGAGGTAAGGGGGAGGGGCAATGTGGGGTAGGGGGAGGAAAAAGTACAAGCTATTAGGTATAAAATAAGCTACAAGGACATATTGTACATGGGGAATATAGCCAATATATTTATAATAACTATAAATGGAATATAACCTGTAAAAATTGTGAATCACTACATTGCACGCCTGTAACTTATATAATAAAAATTTTAAATTTTAAAAAGAAATAAATTGGGAGTACTTAGACAAGTCTTGGGCACACAATTTTTGTTAAAAAAATCGTCATAGTTAAAAAAAAAAAGAAGTAAAGAACCTTTATAATGTAGTTGTCCAGGTAATATAACGATTTTTTTTTTAAGTTAACTTCCTTATTAGCACAGAATGATGTTAACTACATGCCCATGGGAGAGGTGGGATGAGAAATATAGTTGACATCAGATAACTGAGATAATGAAAAAGCAACTGCAAATGCCAAAAATCTTTTAAGGACCAGGACATACCTTGCATAGCTTCAATTTTTAATGAGAACTACTCAGTTGTTTAAAAGGTTAGGCAGAAGTGTGTCTAGTGTCATGAAACAGAGACTAGAAAGAGTGAATGAGACAGAGAGACAAACAGATAAATAGAAAAAGAAATACAGATAGAGAAAGATACAGAAAGAGATACAGAAGAAAGAAAAAGAGGGAGAATTTGGATGATATAGAAGTCATAAAGTAGAATCTTCAACAGCCAGAGATTTGTGTAAAGAATATTAGCAGAAATGATAGCTTTAAAATTCCTTATTTTATTCTTCTGACTTATCCTTGATATTTTCTCCTTATAATAAAAGTCACTGTTTTAACATATCTTTACGTATAAAATAGTTTGAATGAGATAAAGTCCTTGACAAGATGTTATTAATCTGAATATATTTTAGATCAATTTACAATGTTAACAGAATTCTGAAGAATGCTCAAGATTTTAAAATAACTAACACCTTAAAATCCTACTTGGAACTCATTTCCAGAATGAATTGAAGTGTTCTAGATAATCAGCAAAACACTGGAACTGTCAATATGATGCTAACACAGAGGCCAATGAAAAATGTTTCTTCTTAAATTTTGGTTCTTTCATGAACAAACAGCAAAAATACATAGATCATAGAAATTTTAAGACAGAAAAATGCTTTAGGACAGTTCTATGGTCTGACTGTTTGTGTCTCCCCCCAGATTCATATATATTGAAATTCTAAACCCCAAAGATGATGATATTTGGAGGTAGAGTCTTTGGAAAGTGCTTAAGCCATGAGGGCAGAGCCCTCATGAATGGAGTTAGTGTCTTATAAAAAGAGGCTCCAGAGAGCTCCCTAGCGCCTTCCATCATGTGAGGACACAGTGAGAAGATGCCATCTATGAATCAGGAAGACTGCCTTCACAAGAAAATGACCTGGCTGGCACCATGATCTTGGATTTCTCAACCTCCAGAAATGTAAGAAATAAATTGTTGTTGTTTATAAGCTACCTAGTCTGTGGTACTTTGTTATAGCAGCTCAAACAGACTAAGGCAGAAATTTACGTAAGCCAAATGAAATTTTTTACTTTCAAGGTTAGCTTTTAAGTTTTTGTTCATTTACTTTATATGCAAATATAAATGCCGAGGATATCAAGGTCCAGAATATGAACATCAATAAACCTCACAAAATGTCTTCTAGACTATGGGAGCATAGTATTGGTAAAGTGATGGAAGGAGGGAGGGTGGTTCCATTGGCCCACTTCTGTTGACTTCTCTGATATGATCTAAACTCAAGTAAGCTTTGTTTTTAAATCTTTTAGAAATTTAGATCAATATATTATTCATTTATTCTTTTAGAAATATGATAGTTGTAATAAAATAAAAATCAATTTGTCAAGCAAATCTTGATTGCATTATCCTCAAAGGAAAATGCAAGTCAGCAATAAAATATTATGACAAGAAAATAGTAATAAGCTTAAAGCCTCATTTCATATTGTTATCCTGACAGCAATATCTCTGGAATATTTTCCTGACAGGAAAGTTCCATTTTATTACCTTCAAATAGAATTATCCAGAAACTTTTCCTCCCAAGGAAATAGTTGTTATGCTAAAAGAAATATTTCAGTTTCAGTGCCCTGAAAGAAGGATCACTCTTAACCTGGAATAGAAAGAATTTGAATGAAGGGCAGCTTGTTCCTTTGACTGCTGGAAATATTTTATATATTTACGTAAAAAGAAAAAAAAACAAAAATGCCAAATCAAGCCACAAATTCAGCTTGTCATTTTATAATATTAGTGGTATACTAAAATTTAAAATAGACACAAAAACAGAGAAATATATCGATCTATCACTTCCAAGCACTCAACCTGTTTTTGTATGGCAACATCATATATTTATAGCCATATTATACAAACAGCATGGTTGGACCAGGAAGGCAATTCAGTATGCAAAAGGGGTTGGGTGGAGGCTGACCTATTGTTTCCTTCCACTCCTGGGCATCTGATTTGCACTGTCAAAAGATCTTCTTTATACTCTTTATACGTGCTTAAGTTATTTAATATTGTGACACAGCCCATGATCAGGAGTCAATTATCATGATTCTAATTCCAGCTAAGCCTCATACTGTGTGTGTGCTTCTGGAGCAAGCAGTTCATTAAACAATATGAGCCTAATTTGTAAAGTGAAGATAACCAAACCCTTAAACATATCATTATTTTCCCTTAGGATTGAATTATGAAAAGTATGGAGACCAATAATATGGAAACATCCAAAAGAGCATGATATGGCATCTCTGGCCCTCCCATCAAATTCCAACAGAAGATAAGAAAGTAGTAAAACTTCAAATGGTATTGAAGAAAGTGATATATTCTTTAACTTTTGCAAAGTATTTGGGCAGAGTAACAAAAACATACAATCCTCATAGTCTATCTTATTCATCTAAACAGTGTCTAAGATATGAGAATGTTTCTGACTCATTGCTGCTTTCTATTTTATCTTTCAGTTGATGGTTAGGGATAGTACCTCCTCTTAAATTCAAGTTACACCAAATTAATCATGGAAATTTTTTCACAATGAGACTTGCGGGTTTTAACTGGACTATTATTTTATCTGCATCTATTAGTGTACTCATAACATATGTATATATTACTTATAATCTTTGGTTTATGTAATATATTACAGATAAATGCATTTTAAACACAAACTAAAATGACAAACTTAAACATGACATTGATTGCTAGAAATATAAACTACTGTCCAATCCCACTTATAAATACAAATGTAAAATCCTTAAGTAAAACAATAGCAAGTTAGTTTTTAGAAAGTTCTCCACCGTAATCATATTTGGTTTTGTTTTTATTACATTATTGTGAGGATGGATGAGTGTATTGGAACCTATTTATATTGCATACATATAAAACCATTCCCCAATGAAGTCAACAAAATCCCATGTCTTACTTAAAAAAATAAAATAAAATGATATACCCTTAAAAACTACTGCAAAGAACCTATACTATCATGAAGCAAACATTTGCTCTAGACTAATAACAATTATAAACTTTATGAAAAATCTCTGAAGATTTGTCCTAAAAAGTTAGGAAAATCACTGGGAGGAGCTAATCTCTACAAAAACTATTTTAGGATACAATTGTTTATTCAAAGTATTTGAGACAAAACTATTTGAAATAGGGGAAATAATATTATTGGCATATATATGTACTAATATATACATATATGTAATATAAACACATATATGCTATATATATGTGTGTGTGTATACTGTAGTCATTTTGTCACCAGAAAGAGATCCAGACTCTAGATGAAGCTGATAAGAATGATAAAGTTTAGCAAGGGGAACAAACTGGGTCTGTAATGACATTCTAGTGTTTCTGAATTAAAATCAATCTTTAAACATACTTTTCTCTTAACTTTCAGATGCTACTGTTTTAGAGTTTGAGTTGAGTTTTCATGTTACCTAAAACTAAAACTAAAGCCTTCTCATTAATACAACAAATCTCATTATATCTAAGCATTTTTTTCAATTGGTTTTCTAGGGATAGATGGATAGATGATAGATAGATATAGATATTGCTACCTGTATCTATATACATATATATCATGTTATAAACATGAGGTCAAAAGATAGGAAAATGATGCTCAGCTAGGTTCCAGTCATTATACTAGTAGTCATAAATGCAATCATTTATTAGGACATGGGAACAATAATAGTGAGGAAAGAAAAGGGATGGATAAAGAAAGACTTCAATTATATAAAATTATATGCATACGAATAGAAATAAGTAACAATTTTTTGTCTACCATGTGGGTAGTGGCATAATTTGTACTTCATAAAGTTGTTAAATATTGTAGGTTTAAAAAAAAAAACCTATGTTGATGTAGATGAGGAAGAAAAATAGGGTTATTTAAATACTTTAAAAATATACGATATATGTATAGTTTATATCTACTATATAAAACATATATATATATAACAATATGATATATATGCTTTTATGAGTACATATATATTCTCTTTAATAATTAAAGAATAAAAATGAGAAATACATATATTTATTTTTAGAAAAAAGTGTATATATGGATAAATAGACATAATATATTTATTTTTAGAAAAAATATGTGTATATATGAATAGATAAGTAGATATAATTTACTAGCAGGCACTGTTGCTTAAACAATTCATCCAACCATACTCCTGGTAAACATTATGCTTTGAGATACTGAAAAAGATATAAAGAAAATCAAATAAAATTGTCAACTGTCCATATAATAATACAATAATAATGACATTTTGAATTGATATATTATTCAGAATGTCAAGCAAAATGCTTAATTTTTGTTAAGAAAGATATATTTGTTACTTCCTTTCAAATGAATTCATTTTTTAAAAAAAATAAGAAAAAATAAGACAGCTAACAAACGGTTAATTTTTTTTCTGTATTGAACTGGTATGAAAAGTAATGTTTCATAATGCTATGTAATAGCTTCACTAACACTGGGAATATGTGAATGAACCACCCCTCCCAAAAATAATAGCCTGTGTCTGTGCTTATATGAAGCACAATAGAATATGGATTCAAAGGTTAAAATGTATATACAGAGCAATATTACTAAAAATTTTAGTTTTCAGCATATTTAAGAAATGGAATTTTCCAGTACTATTATCTTCTCTTAAACTGAAACTGGCTAAGCATTGATAATTTCAGTCCAAGTACCATGTTTCTGGCATTAGTAGGCCTCCATTTGGAAAACAATGTCATAAGGTTCGTGTAGACAGATGGATAAATGAACAAAAGCAAAATAACATCCTAAGTTTTCTCCTTTTTATTTGGTCTTCTGCCAAATGGAACTGTTTTTCTGTACAAAACTGAAAAAATATATCCTGGCATAAATTTAACTCTTCCTATGTCAATTTTCTCTCTGAATTTATCTCCTCTGGCATATCTCCATTTCACAGAATGGTTATATTAAAAACTTGCTCAGTGTGAACATTTAACCAAATTCAGTGTATACATTATTCCTTGGTATAAAGTTAAATCTATATTTAAATACTACATTGTTTGTTGGTATGGGCTGAATTGGGATCCCCAAGGCTCATATGTTGAAGTCCTAACCCCTAGTATATCAGAATGCACCTATATTTGGAGAGATAGTCTTTAAAGATGTAATTAAGTGAAAATGAGATCATTAGAGAAAGCCCTAATCCAATCTGAATGGTGTCCTTATTGGAAGAGATCAGGACACAGACACGTATAGAGGGAAGACCATGTGAAGACATAGAGAGGAGAAGGCAATCTCCAAGCCAAGAAGAGAGGCCTCAGAGAAGGTCAACTTGAAAGACACTTTGATCTCAGACTTCTATCCTCCAGAATTGTGAGAAAATATATTTCTGTTATGTAAACCACCCAGTCTGAGGTACTTTGTTATGGCCCCTTAGGAAACTAGTACATCTATGATAAAGTAAGTTTGCTATTTTGAGCCTTACTGGTAGCTCTTTTCAATGCAGTTGGTCTAATTATCTGTGTGTACTTCTAAACTATGAAGTTTCAGTAATTAGGCCAACAGTATACCATTGTTTAGTTAGTTGTATAGACAGGTTAAGGACTCTCTCAGGGTAAAAAAAAGACTAGTTACTCATTTGAAAGCTACAAGACTATCTATTCCATGAATTAAAAATGCAATACTTAACAATCATGTCAAAAAACTGTCTGATTCCAGTATCTGACACAAAATAAATTTATTCTCTTTTGTTAACCAATAACAATGACACCTACTTCATGAAATTATTGTAAGAATGAAACAAGGTATTTGTGGAAACACCTAGAAGATAACTGACCATATAATCAATAATCAGTATTATACTGAGTTGATTTGAATACGATACCTTCCTACTTACCAAGACTATTTAACTAATAAATGAAAGATATAGAGGGGACAGATGTCGTTAGGAACAGATTTTCTTATACAGGAAATTCACTGTATAAGATAGCATGAAAGCGTAAAAGATAAGCTGGAGGAAGTTGATACCAGAATAAAATATATACAATAATATGTCCAGGGAACAATAAGAGACCTTACTTCTTAGACTGAAAGTCATGTGTTGGGTACTATTAGGATCTATAGATTAAGTAGTTAGAAGCTAAATTGTGAAGGCAGAAATAGAAGGATTTAGAAATAGTGTGGGAGAAAATATGAAGGCTCCTGAGAAGGGGATACATGCTGATATTAGTGTTAAAAAAAGATTTGTCTGACAATGCAGGCTCTGCATTTCCTTGATATTTTAGTTTAATGCTTGTAAATCAAGGATAATGAAATATGACTTATGGGGAAATTGGGAGGATTAATTACAGATGTTAATGTTTATAAAGAGCTTTAAGAAATGTTGAATTCAAAGTCTTATTGCATCTCAGTTCAGAGCATTTGCATTCTTTCTCTTGCGAATTTCTGTTCACATTTTCTGAAGCTACTTAATACTGAACTCTAATAAAAGTAGTTTCTGAAAGCATTTAATGAAAAAGAGGCACCTGAGAAGAGCAAGTGGCAGGGTCAGACCATCTCAGTATAAGAAAGGCCAGATTCCCATGATGAAAGGAAGAGTTTCTAGGAGAAGTAGACAGCTTTCCACTGTTTCTCTCACTAGTCATCCACCTCCTCAGTTTTTCATTCTCAGACTCCAGAGACTCTCAGGTCACCCTATATGATAATTAATAGTTAACCATAGGAGTAATCCATAACTGATTAAGGAATCAAAATTGTTCAACAAATCTTTCTTATAAATTTGATTATAATTAAAGTTACACATTCTTTTGGAATGACCAAACCATTTTTTACATTTTTACAAATCATTTTTACAAGGCAATTTAGAAATGTGATATATAAGCTGCCTACATGAAAAATTCCTTATACACAAAATACACGAGGCCCTAGAAAAGCACAAGTCTTTATTCTATGGATTTCTGATTCACCGACATAGATCATATTTACTAAGAAAGTGTCCTATGGGAATACAGAAACTTAAATCCCAGCTCTGTACTTAATCACTGTTATAATACTATCAATAAAGAAATTCCTTTATGCAACTAATATTATGAAGATATAGTATTTGTCAGGCACTATTCTTGGCACATCTGATTGTCAGTGGGTAAGTGAAACTAAAATGGAAGTTTAAATTTTTTTCATCTTCATACACATCTCTTATTTTTTATATAATAAGTTTCTATTGCATTTATGACAAAATGTGTTAAAACTGAATTCAATAGCATCATTCTTGCCCTCATTAATCCATTTTTCTTGGAAATATCACCTTCTTTCACATCATGGACTCATTCAACCAAACTATCTCCATGTATTTATGCTCTTAATTCTTGCCTTTTCATCATTAGCTTGCTTGTCTCAAAAAGTCATCCTTCACATTCTATCCCTATTCCCACTAATATAATCAAGGCCTTAAATCAGGCATAACTACGTCAAGTGGCTGAGAGAGCTGTCCATTTTGCTTTCTTTCCTTCATCTCTCATTTGCTCAGTCTGCATCACTGTGCTCTTTGTTAAATCTAAAGAAAAATGGTATGGTAATATTCAGTTCCAAGTTTCAACTCTACCACTTACTATTTTTGTTTTGGCCTTGTTAATGTCACTTAAAAACATTGTTTTAATGTCATCAACTTGAAAAGGAGGAGATATTACTAAGATATCACTATCTTCTCTCTTACCATAAACATTTTTGAAGTTGATCTTTTTTAAATATCTAGACTGGATTCATGATACTTATTATTGCCTCAGCTACTTTTTCCCCACTATTCCATCATTGTGTGTTTTGATCTAAGAGGCAGGTTAACTTATAATAAGTTAGTAAGCTTTCACTTATTTATGGGAGCTCCTTCCCCATAAATCTTTCCTCTAGTTACCTAATTAAGTATATATACTGTATTTATTTACATAAATAAATTATTTATATATTTACATGAATATTTATTTACATAAATAAATTATATACATATATAAAATTTTTACCTCAAGTTCAAATATAATTTCTACTTTTTCCTTACAGTATTCTACAATAATGCAAACCATTCTCTTCTTTATAAGTGCAAAAATCTTTTCCCCAAAATCTTTTATCAGAATTCAACACATGGTCAAAATTGTAGTACATTCCCATTTCAAAACTACTGAGATAGAGAATGGAATAATCTCATTGGCTTTACTCACCTTGATTCATTGCATTAGGCTAAGGAGGGACACAGCTTCCAGTAAAGCACAAGACTGCTTAGTACCTAAAAGCAAGTACGGTGCTCTACCAAGGAAGAAGGTGAGGAGATTTAGAATTGAGGTAATGTATTGTGTTTCTAAGAACCACAGGCTATGTGCCACTAGCATGTTCCCAAACGCTTTATCAAAACTTTTGAGAGCGAGAAGAGGAGAAATAGAATTTATATTTGCATAGTTGCTTAGTGGAAGGAGATTTGGGCTACATATAAAAGTAATGGATTTTGTTTCTGACTCTGTATCTGATGCCTGTCTGCAATATCATTGCATCTCTTTTGGTGCAGTGATATTTGGTCAGTTTCCTTGTGTATTAATTAAGGTCTTGAGGAAAGGGAATTCAGTACATCACAGCTTTCTGATTTGAGTGTTTGTATGAAGAGTGAAACTATTCAGTAAGATAGAAAATATCATGGAAGGGTAAATTTCAGGAGATAACTGAATATGTGAAGAACTATTGGATATGAAGAACCTGTACAAATGATTCAGTGGAATATTGATTGGCAGATGCCAATTGCCCACCACAGATATGTTAGTAAAGAAAATATTTGTCATTTACAAAAATATATAATATTTGAAGCTACTGGGCAGGGATGAAGTATTATTCTAGAGAGATTGAATACAGAGGTCTAACACCAACATAGAGCCATGGGCATAGTTAATGAAGACTACAGACTTTATTTGATGACTATAAATATATATATATTTAATTCAAAGTAATATTTCAGGAACTATTTTGGTATTTTTAACTGTGTTTAATCTTTTTGTTTTATTCATCTCTTGACAAGTGTATACAACTGATATTTTGAGAAATGTTTTATCCTTAATGAATGCCAGAAATATATTTTGGAAAAAAATATTTACATGTAAACAATTTTGCCAATTACATTTCTTAATGTAAATGATCTTTTCATTGTACCTCATACTTTGCTTGCTTTTGGTTTCTGATTCCAGCACCCTTTGTTTGATGTCTCAGTTGCAAAATGTGATAAAGACATTATGCAATCAGATAGTTTTATTGTCACTGAAATAAGTTGCCTATAAAGTGTGTAGAATTAGGGGGAAAATGAGGATAAAGACAAATGAACTGCTTATTTGTTACAAATCAAATAACAAAATTATGAATAAAATTCTGAATTCCGTGACTGCAAGAAAATTCCCAAAACTCTACCACTAAATTTTGTGGGAAATAAAGAATTAGTTATGGGTTAATGATTTCATGTTTTAAGTTTGATTTTTTTCCTGTCATTAATCTTTCATTATTAGGCATACAGTATGTTGTTAAACAAAAATACACTTTTCTTCTCTTTAGTGACTATTTAAAAAACTCCGTATCCATGCAGAAAGATACCAGGTAGTAGAAATTTGTTAATTTACTCATCCATGTCTGCATGCATTTTTTTCAAAAACATTATTACAACTTTACGAGTATTAGGGAGGTAAACTTGTTTGTTTTTTTCCTTTATTCAAGACCTTTCCAGCAGACTACTTAATGTATAGTTCATACAGTAAACGCCTATATAGTGGAAGAATAAATAAAAGTAATAATTAAGAATAAATACACTTTTACACTATTAACTATAATGTAATGTGATAGATTCTATAACAAATATCAGAATAAATTACTATGAAAATACTATAGTTATAAGGAGGCTTCAGAAGAGGATATGACTACTGAAAGATCAAAAAGTCAGTCATATAAGGCGTATATACACTCTTTAAAGATGTGAATAAGAGTAAATATGATGAATTAATAACTGGATATGGGTAATACTTGATCCAAAATGGCTTGTACAAGAGGCTTTGTTTATTGTATCCACTTTTTACTTTTTAAACATGTGTGTTTTTCAATTTCATAAGTCTTGAATTTCCTGAAAAGACCGTGATTTAGTCAACAAATTCACTAGGAGAGAAAAATGCAAAAAATAAAGTAGATTTCCTGTACACATAAAGGATCCAATAAACATTTCTAATAATATAGAGCACTTTATAAAGCATAGATGTGTAAACAGGAAATAGCAGTCATTAGTCAAAGGAAATAAGTACTTAGAAAATTTTACAAGAGGAAGGAAAGACTCCTACTCATCCCATGAATATACAAATCATTCATGCTTACTGCAGATACTTGAGTAATTATGTGAAGGCTTTCCCTTTCTATTCCTTGCTTTTAAAAATCTGTGTTGATATTCCTTTGTGTTGTGAATATACATAAGATATCAGCACACTAACTATGCTTGGATATCATTAAGCAGATTAAACTGAATGATGAAAGCTCTTTCTAATAAAATGAACATGGTTTTCTTTCTTGTTAACTATATTAAACAAAATCCTCTCTTGGGATTAAGTCATTAAATTTATCTTCTCAAACTATGAAATAGAGCCATTAGACATTCAACTTGATCAATATAAATGTCCAATTAAGGCAATTCTGAACTAAATACTTTTCCTGTTCAAATGCTATTTGGTTCACTTGATCTACCAAGACTGCTTTAATAAGAATGGAAGCATCATTATTTTACCTTGTATGTATTGCAAAGTGAAGCAAAAATAAGACTCATAACTATCTCTTAATCCTATTTTGACCTATTTTTATTGAGATATAATTGACATATAATATTATATTAGTTTCAGTTGTACAATGTAATGAGTCAATACGTGTAAATACTGTGAAATGAACACCAAAATCAGTCTAGTCAACATCCATCGCCACATATAGTTACAATTTTGTTTTCTTGTAATGAGAACTTTCAAGATTTAGCCTCTTAACAACTCTGAAATATACAATACAGTATCATTAATTATAGCCACCATGGTGTACATTACAGCCTCATAACATTTATTATATAACTGGAGGTTTTTATCTTTTGACCACCTTCACCCATTTTGCCCACCCCTATACCCCTACCTCTGGCAACCACCAATCTGTTTTCTTTATCTATGTGTTCACTTTGCTTGTTGGTTGGTTTGGTTTTTAGATTTTATATATAAGTGAGATCATATGTCATTGGTCTTTCTATGTCTGAATTACGCCCTCAAGGTCTATCCACCTATCCACAAATGGCAAGATTTCCTTCTATCTTATGAATGAATAATATTCCATTGCATATATATGCATATATATTTATGTGTGTCTGTGTATATATATATATATATATATATATATATATAAAATATACATATCCTTTATCCATTCATCCATCAATGGACACCTAGGTTGCTTCCATGTATTTTGACCAGCTTTACTAGTTTCCCAAAGAGGGTACAATTGAATGTCTGAATGTCTAATCCCCAAGGAACTTAAATATTACTGAATGATGAGAAGAAAAAAACACAAGTATCTACAATCCAGGTAGATAAAATATAAGGTCATAAGGGCCTCTGGTGGATCGAAGAAGTGGACTTTTGTTTTCTTTTGTGTTTTTAATTTTCTTTTGGTGAGAGCAGGGACAATATGGAAATTGATGGAGATCACTGTTCACACTCATTATATGAAATACAACAAAATAAATCTTGACAAAGCATAGCTATTTAAATATGCCCTTATCCAGGCAAAAAATTCTCTATTGGTTTCCCATTGACCTCACAATTGAGTGAAAAGCATTTCTTAAAATTAATTAATTAGTTTATTTATTTTTGGCTGCGTTGGGTTTTCGTTGCTGCCCACGGGCTTTCTCTAGTTGCAGTGAGGGGGCGCTACCCTTCGTTGCGGTGTGCTGGCTTCTCATTGAGGTAGCTTCTCTTGTTGCCGAGCACAGGCTCTAGGCACGCAGGCTTCAGTAGTCGTGGCTCACGGGCTTAGTTGCTCCGTGGCATGTGGGATCTTCCCAGACCAGGGCTCGAACCCGTGTCCCCTGCATTGGCAGGCAGATTCTTAACCACTGCGTCACCAGGGACGTCTGTGAAAAGCATTTTGGAAACATAAATTTTGTGAAAGTTTTCTCAGGCAGGAAAATCTTCCAAGAAAGAGAATGTAGTAAATATTGAATGAGTGATGAATTTTATGCCATTTCAAGGGTAAAACAAAGTGCTTGAAATGTAGTTTAAACAAAAATTTTGAATGAGGAAAAATTTAAATGAATCCACATATATACCAGTTCTAGTGTCCTTCATTCATTTTCACAGATTAAAATTTCCATCTGAAATAATTTGCCCTCAGCCTGAAAAATATTTTTAAATAGTCTTTGTAGTATAGTATTGAAAAAAAATATCACTTTGGTTGTATTCTATTTTCTATTATTTTTTAAGGATATTTTGAGCATATACAGAATTATCATTGACATTTCTTTTTCCTCAGCACTTTAAATATGTCATTCCATTGTCTTCTGGAATGCATTTTTTGGAGGCAAGGAATCCACAATGTTTTTTGTTTGTTTGTTTCCTTGTATATAATGTATCATTCTCCCCCTTGGCTGTGATTCCTTTCCTTGTTTTTTAGTGATTTGATTATTATGTGCTTTGTGTAGTTTTCATGAAATTTGGAAACATTTTTGATCATTATTTCTTCAAAAATTTTTCTTCCCAATTCCCTTGTAATTCTGAAACTCATATTATTCACATATCAAACAACTTGACATTTTCCCATATGTCTTTAAATCTTTGTTCATTTTTTTTCAGCCATTTTTCCTCTATTCTTGAGTTTGGACAGTTTCTATTGCTATGTTTTCAAATTCACTGAACTTTTCTGTAAAGTGTCTAATCTCTTCTTCAGTCCAACTAGGTAAATTTTTTTTATTGCAGATATTTTATTTTTCTCTTTAGAAGCTATGTTTGTTTTTATGCAGCTCCCATTTCTCTCTTCATTGTGTTCATATTTACTTAATGACCTAAAAAACTTTAGTTGATTTTTCTTTAAAACCTTGTCTGATTATTACTTCATCTTTCTCAGTTTTAGAATTTTAAATTAACTGATTTTTCTCTTGGTTATAGGCCATACCTTTTGCTTGTCATGTTTAATGATATTTGATTGGATGCTATACATTGTAAATATTTTTCTTCAAATGTCTAGATTTTTGTTTGAAGAGTGTTGGGTTTTGTTTTTAAACCAAATTTCCTAACTGATCAGACTAATCTTTTAAAATTATGTTTTTGTGGATCTAAAGTAGATTTTAATCTAGGCACTCAGACTACTTAAAACTTTCTTTTAAGGTGTGGTTTAACTGATGTAGCTACTGAATGCATTAGCTGAATCCTTAAGACTTTCCACTCTCGCTGATCAGAAATGAAATGTCTCTTAAACTTGTATAAGCTCCCCAGTAGTTTTTTCCCAGTAGCTGTCTTTTGCCAAGGTTTGTGAATTCTCACCCTACACATTCACATCTTCATATTTACCCAAGAATACAAAAGGACACTTACACAGATTTATAAAACTTTTTATTTTTCTGAATAGAGCACTTATCTCCACAAATCCCAGCCACTGGAACCTCTCAATCTTGGATTTATCTTTACATAAACCCAAAACTGAGATTTATGTAAATAAATCTCAATAAATCAAGAAGGTCATGTTATATATTAATTCCCCTCCCTGTGCTAGGCTCTGGTAAATTAATCTAGGTAAAAGCTGGGACAATTTGAGCAATCATGTAATTTGTTTCCCATCTTTCAGGAAGAATATATTTTTTGCAGCCAATTGTCCAAATTATGGAAATAGTTGTTCCATATTTTTTCCAGTTTACTAGGTATTTACAATTGAAAGACTAGCTGGTACCAGTTATTTAGTCATTTCCAGAAGCAGAAATTTAGTTTTATGAGTAGCATTAAATCAAATCCGTTGTACAAATATAAAGCCTTATACAACTGCATTGGCTGAACAACTTGGAGGGAAATTTTTGTTGTTATTATCTTGAATGATAATAACAAGAATGATAATGTGAGTCCCCATATATTATATTATTATTAGTAATTTGTTAATACAAAGGATGTTAACATAATTAAACCTTCAAATGTCATGAAGCTAGCAAAGTATGCACACAAACCAGGAAGTACAGTTGCATGAAAGGATAAATGAGACAGCTATGTTTGTAAAAAATGGTGAAGAAATTGGTGGAAAAGGATATGTCCAAGTTCTACTGAATAACAAGAGCAACAAGAACAAAAAAAAAGAATAATATTATTATCAACAGAACCCATGTCATCCAAATGATGGTAATAATGGTAAACTTATAAGGCCAAAGTCTTTATATGATCTATGTATATGTAGCTTCTATAGTGCCAGTTAAGAGGATTTTTCACATGGAGGTATTGAATGATTATGACTTGATGTATTTTTTATAATCTTTGAAAATGCATAGATCCATAAAGATAGGGTTTTAATTATTTTATTGAACATATAGACTACAGAAATAATCTATTTTCGTTGAAAAAATAGATAAAAATAGAAAGTAGTTGTTCATTAACTAATTTTTGACAGATGAACTGTGATGGCTTATAAAATTCAAATCCAAGATTTATTGCACATTTCTTATGCTTTAAGATAGGTTTAGTGAACTTAATATATGCAGCTCAGTTTAAGGTTTATAGGTTAGTGTGTGATAGACAAGGTTAAGACGAAAGTGAGTTACAGTGGAAATTAGCTGAATTATCTATTCAAAAATTTCTAAAATGTTTATGGTGATTTTCTACTTCCTGGTTTTTTAAAAGATGCTAATGGATTTAATTGATCATTTTCTTAATGCACATATTCAAAATAATACCCTCAAATTATCTTAACCCAACTTAATATAGAGAATAAAATAGGAATTATTCTTAATTTTTTGTTATATTTATTTCTGCATCATTTTATTTTATTTTTTTTAATTTAAACTAAAAAAAAAATACAGTTCACCCATTTCTCCTAGGCTCCACCCCCTGCCTCTTGCAACTACCAATCTGTTCCCTATATCTATAAGCTTGGAGTTTTTTGCTTTGTTTTGTTTTGTTTTTTACATTCCACACATAAGAGAGATCATACGTTTCTTGTCTTTATCTGTGTGGCTTATTTTACTTAGCATAATGTCCTCAAGGTCCATCCATGTTGTTGCAAGGGAAAGATTTCCTCCTTTTTTATGACTTAATAATATTTCATTGTATATACAGTTGACCCTTGAGCAACACGGGTTAGAACTGCAAGAGTCCACTTATATGTGTTTTTTTTTTCAATAAATACATACTACTGTTTTACATGATACATGATGGATTGAATCCGCAGATATAGAACCTCAGATAAGGAGGGCTGACTGTAAAATTAAGAGCATATTTTCTACTTCACAAGGGGTTGGCATCCCTAAGCCTTATGTTGTTCAAAGCTCAACTGGATATACCACAAATTCTCTATCCTTTCATCCATTTATGGACACTTAGGTTGTTTCCATATATTTACTATTGTAAATAATGCTCCAATGAACATGGGGGTGCACATATCTATTTAAATTAGTGTTTTGTTTTCTTTGAATAAAATACCCGAGAGTGTAATTGCTGGGTCAAATGATAGTTCTATTTTTAATTTTTTGAAGAAGCCCAAACTGCTTTTCATAGTGGTTGCACCAATCTCCATCACACCAACAGTACACAAGGGTTTCCTTTTCTCTACCTCCTTGGCAACACTGTTATTTGTTGTCTTTATGATAGCAGTCATTCTAACAATGAGGTAACATCTCAGTGTTGTTTTGATCTGCATTTCTCTGGTGATTAATGGTATCACCATTAATTGAGCATCTTTCCATGAATCTGTTGGCCATCTGTATCTCATCTTTGGAAAAATGTCTAATTAGATCTTATGCCCATTTTTTAAATGAATTATTTGGGGTTTTTTTTTTGCTAATAAACTGTATGACTTCTTTATATATTTGGGATATTAGCCCCTTGTCAGATATATGATTTGCAATTATTTTCTCCCATTCAGTAGGTTTCCTTTTCATTTTGTTGATGGTTTTCTTTGCTGTGCAGAGCTTTTTAGTGTGATGTAGTCCCACTTGTCTATTTTTGCTTTTGCTCCTTTTGCTTTTGATATCAAATTAAAAACTCAGTGGCAAGACCTGTGTTAAGAGCTTAATGCCTATGTTTTATTCTAGGAGTCATGGTTTCAGACTTTAATCTATTTTGAGTTAATTTTTGTGGATGGTGTAAGGTAGTGGTCCAATTTCATTGATCCAAATATTGAACCATCTTTGAATCCATGGAATAAATCCCACTTGATCATGATTCATGATTCTTTAGTGTATTGTTGAATTTGGTTTGCTAATATTTTGCTCAGGTTTTTCACTTCTATGTTCATCAGAGATATTGACCTGTAGTTTTTTTGTGGTATTGCTGTCCAGTTTTGGTATCAGGGTAATGCTAGCCTGGTACAATGTGTTAGGAAGAGTTGCCTCCTCTTCTATTTTTTGGAAGAGTTTGAGAAGGACTGGTATTAATTCATCTTTAAATATTTGATAGAATTCACTGGTAAAGCCATCTGGTTCTGGATGTCTGTATGTTGGGAGATTTTTGATTAGTGATTCAATCTCCTTGCTAATAATCAGTCTGTTCAGATTTTCTACTTCATCATCATTCAGTCTTGGTAGGTTGTATATTTCTGGAAATTTATCCATTTTTTCTAGGTTGCCCAATTTGTTGGCATATAATTGTTCATAGCTGTCTCTTACGATCCTTTGTATTTCTGTGATCATATCAGTTTTAATATTTCTTTTTCATTTCTGAATTTATTTATTCAGAATAAATAAATGCTGATTTGTCCTTTGTCTTTTTCTTCTTGGTGAGTCTAGCTAAAGGTTTATCAACTCTTTCTATCTTTTCAAAAAAACAGTTATAATTTCATTGATCTTTTCTATTGTCTTTTTAGTCTCAATTTCATTATTTTCATTTATTTTGCTCTAATCATTGTTATGTTTTTCTTCTACTAACTTTAGGCTTTGTTGCTTCTTTTTTATTGTTCTTTGAGGTGTAAATTTTGGTTACTTATATAAAACTTTTCTTGTTTCTTATTTATCACTGTGAATTTCCCTTGTAGAACTGCTTTTGCTGCATCCCATAAATCTTGGTAGGTTACATTTCCATTTCTGTTTGTCTCAAGGCTTTTTTTGATTTCTCTTTTTATTTCTTCTCTGACCCATTGGCTGTTCAAATTGTTTAATCTCCACATATTTGTGAATTTTCCAGTTTTTTCCATGTAAATAATTTCTAGTTTCATACCATTGTGGCCAGATAGATGCTTGATATGATTTCAGTCCTCTTAAATTTATTGTCTTGTTTTGTTGCCTAACACTTTATCTAACTTGGAAAATGTTCTCTATAAACTTGAGAAGAGTATGTATTCTGTTGCTTTTGGATAAAATGTTCTGTAAATATGTCAAGTCCATCTGGTGTAATGTCATTTAAGGCCAATGTCTTCTTATTGATTTTCTGTCTGAATGATCTCTCTATTGATGTAAGTAGGATATTAAAGTCCCCTACTATTATTGCATTGCTGAATATTTCTCCCTGTATGTCTGTTAATATTTGCTTTGCATATTTAGGTATTCCTATGTTGGGTATATAAACAGTTACAAATATTACATTCTCGTATTGGATTGACCCCCTTATCATTGTGTAACACCCTTCTTTGTCCCTTATTACAGTCTTTATTTTAAAATCTATTTTGTCTGATATAAGTATATATACTCCAGGTTTCTTTTGGTTTCCATTTGCATGGAATAACTCTTACCATCCCTTCACTTTCAGTCTTTGAGTATTCTTACACCTAAAGTGTGTCTCTTGCAGGTAGCATATAGATGGGTCTTGTTTTTTATCCATTCATACACTCTATACCTTTTTGTTTGGAGAATTTAGTGAATTTACATTTAAAGTAATTATTGATAAGTGTGTACTTATTGACATTTTGTTCATTGTTTTCTAGCTGTTTTTGCAATTTCTCTGTTTTCCTTTCTATTTCTCTTGCACTCTTCCTTTGTGGCTTGATGACTTTCTTTAGTGTTATGCTTATATTCCTTTCTCTTTATCTTTTATGTATTTAATATAGGTTTTTATTTAGTGGTTACATTGATGCTATACATATAATATACATATATATACTTATATATTATATATATAGCCATCTATTTTAAGTTGATAACAACTTCAGTTTGATTCCATTCTAAAGCCAATATTTTCAATTTCCTCCCACGTTTGATGTTTTTGATGTCACATTTTACATCTTTTTATCCTGTGTATCCCTTAAATAATTATTGTAAGCATATTTATTTTTACTACTTTTATCTTTTAACCTTCATACTAGATTTATAAGTAATTAATCCACTATGTTTACTATATATTTACTTTTCCAGTGAGATTTATTCTTTCATATGTGTTCTTTTACAAAATAGTGCCCTTTCTTTTCAACTTAAATAAGTGCCTTTAACATTTCTTGTAAGGCCAGTTTAGTGGTAATGAACTCCTTTAGTTTTTCTTGTCTGGAAAATTATCTTTCTTTCAATTCTAAATAACTTTGTTGGTAGAATATTCTTAGTTGGAAGTTTTTTGTTTTGTTTTGTTTTGTTTATTTCTTTCATCACTTTGAATATATCATGCCACTCCCTTCTGGCTTACAAAGCTTGTGTGAATAATCTGCTGAGAGTCTTATAGGGGTTCTCTTCCATATAACAAGTTGTTTTAGTCTTGCTGCTTCTAATATTAAATGCTTGTCTTTAACTTTTGCTATTTTAATTATAATATGTCTTGGTGTGGGTCTCTTTGGGCTCACTTTTTTTTTTTTTAATTCCCTGGGCTTCCCTGGTCTAGATGTTTGTTTTCTTTCCCAAGTTAAGGAAGTTTTTCAGTCATTTTTTCACAAAAGATTTCTGCCCCTTTCTCTCTCTCTCTTCTGCTTCTGGAAGTCCTATAATTCTGAATCATTTAAAGTAATGGTTAGCTTCCTTGAAAGACTGCTATGATTGTGATTAAGATACCTTGAAGCACATATATTGAAAATTAATACAAAATTTTAAATTCTGTATAATGTGCTAAAATTAGGTGATATATGTTTGCCTATTCTTAAAATATATGCTAAAGTGAAGGTTGTAATTCAGTTTTATTTTTGACATTTTACAGATAAGAATACAGACTCAGAACGTCCAAGCTGCCATTTTTAAGATCCCGTTCACAAGGTGAAGAAATTTGACATTCTAAATCAAAACTAGTATTCTCTCTTCCATTTGTTTCCAGAAAAGCATTTAGTTAAAAAAGATGGGGCTTCCCTGGTGGCGCAGTGGTTGAGAATCTGCCTGCCAATGCAGGGGATACAGGTTCGAGCCCTGGTCTGGGAAGATCCCATATGCCGCGGAGCAACTGGGCCCGTGAGCCACAATTACTGAGCCTGCGCATCTGGAGCCTGTGCTCCGCAACAAGAGAGGCCATGATAATGAGAGGCCCGCGCACCGCGATGAAGAATGGCCCCACTTGCCGCAACTAGAGAAAGCCCTCACACAGAAACGAAGACCCAACACAGCCATAAAAATAAATAAATAAATAAACCCAAAGTTTAAAAAAAAAAAAAAAAAAAAAGATGGACTCTTTTTATTTTTAAGCAAATAATTTCACTTATTATTCTTAATAGGAAGAGTATGTCCAGTTTAACTTTGCCTAGCCTAGCCTACTATTCAAAGCTGTCCCAGATATATCATCACATTTTTGACATTCACAAGTACATATTTTACTTGTATTTTTTATTTATTTAACAAACACATACTAGATATGCCAACTGATGACATAGACTTTATTATTTTCCACAATTTCAATATGAGGAAACTAAGGCATGAAAGGTGATATGCTTGCCCAAGGTCACACAAGTAGTAGATGGTAGAGTTAGCATTTGAATCCAGGCAATCTAGTTTTAAATTAAATCCCTTTAACTACTACACAACACGGGTATAAATTGTCAATCAATCTTTCAAAGCAATCTTTAGGTAAACAGACACACCCTGACAGTGCTCTCATATGGAAGAGGAAGATAAATTACAAACTGGATGAGCAATGCTCTCAAAACTTTTTCTGGATTAGTTATGTGTGTGTGTTGACCATTCAAGGACAGTTTCAAAGACATTCTGTGGTTTCTTTCCAAAGATAAGTTCAAACCTCCTTTGATTTCTTTAAAAAAAAAATACATTGAATTATATCTCTAAATATATGTTCTCTTCTATTATGTTTTTTCTTCTCTGAGGATTACAAATATTTGTACTTGCTATTTACTTTGTCTATTTTCTATATATATCACTTTCTCTTTAGATGTTTATTTTACATATTTGCTTTTCTCTCTCTATACCTTTTTTGTGTATTCATTGTTTTCTGGCAAGGTTAGACTTTTAAAATGGGATTTTAATATTTATTTCCCCTACCAGCTATCATATATCTTATTTATTAACAGGGAAGTAAAGTATTTCAAGAATTTAAATCTCACAAGTCTCATGTCTGGGCAATTAAAATTTAATAAAACAAATATTGAAGTACATTCCAACTTAGTCAAAGACATATTTCAAAATCTTATTTATATTTTGGAAAGTTAATGCATGCTGTTCTATGTAATAGTGTTTATAAATTTGGATTCTCTTTTTATATGATTAAGAATCATTCATTCTTATTCTTATATAAACAGAGTTAAACTGAGGGGAGTGTTTAAGGAGAGTGCAACTCAGATTGGGACTTGAACCCACGGGCCAGGACTCAAACCCAGCTAACACCCAGATTGGGACTTGCACCCATGGGCCAGGACTCAAACCCAGCCAAAACCCAGATTGAGACTTGAACCCACGGTCTTTTAACTGAGATCACACACCTGGTCTCAAGACTTAATGAAGCTCAGGTTCTTGATGTCTTGTCACAGAAAGAATACAGTGAGAGACAAAGTGATAAGTAAGAAATGGATTTATTTAGAGAGAAACACACTCCACAGGCAGAGTGTGGGCCATCTCAGAAGGCAAGAGGAGCACCAGGGTATGGGGTTGTCTGTTTTTATAGGGGTAGGTAATTTTATAGGCTAATGAGCGGGAAGCATATTCCAGCTATTTGGGGGATGGGGCAGGAATTTCTAGGAATTGGGCCACCACCCACTTTTTGACATTTATGGTTGGCCTTGGAACTCATGGCACCTGTGGGTGTATCATTTAGCTTACTGATGTATTACAATGAGCATATACTGAGTCTCAAGGCCTAGTAGAAGTCGATTTGTCCGCCATCTTGGACCTATTTGGTTCTAATCAGTTTATGTTGTGTCCTCGGGCTATGTCATTCTTTTAAAGGTTGTGCCCTGACTCCTTCCCTCCTGTTTCAGTATTCAAGATAAATACTCCTTACTTCATTTTATCAAATTTATGAAATACTTACAATTATAAATTCTTGGTGCTTTTTCTGAGCTTATAATACTCAAAGCTTTTATTTTACTTTTATTCAAAATTAATTAATTATATTTATTTATTAAAAATCAATCTTCTATGATTTCCACCTTTTTTTTTACATATCTATTTTATATACACATTTAATTTTAGTCTTTCCTCGTTAATCTGTCTTTCTAGATTTATAATCATTTATGCTGTCTATTACTTTACCCAATTTGTCATCAACCTTCTGGCATTTCTAATGGGTATGCGTGTATGCATTTAAAGTGGTTAGTTTTTAAAGGAAAAGAAAAAGTGGTGTAAAAATGAGTTTAAGGTTCTGCCATAAAATTTTGTTGATTTTTTTCCCCTTGTAATTTTACAATCATGTAGTTTTTTCACTAAGTTAACACACAATATAAGTTTCAACTTCTATTTCAATTTGATATTAAGAACCATTGATATTCTTTGAAATATTAATACTGATAATGTTGGAATTTCAAAAATATTCAAAAATAATTACCAATATATATTAATATAAAATGATAACAATTTGAGCATGCATTATGTGTAGAGGGTTTGAAATTATTATGTGCAGAGATTATACGGAAGAAGTTGATGTCATGTATGGAAGTAAGTAGCAGGTTTAATGTTTCATCAGAAATATATATATATATATATATATATATATAAAAGAATCTCAGATTAGAAGTCTCCATGACCTTTAGTTAAAACACCCTACTAATTTAGGTCTCTGCTTGAATACTACTTTTACTGAGAAGCTGATTGCCTCTTATACCAACTTTTCCTTGACCAACTTTCAAGCAAATGATCATGTAGCAATACTCTCAAGATGGCAATGAATAGGATTCAGAGCTACAAAGATTATCAAGAACCAAAGCTTGGAAAGCTGAGTTTTACTTCTGGATCAGTTATTCACTAGCAAATGTGTCAGAAAACATCCCTCCACTGGACTCTTCAGTGAAATTGTCTGCCAGGAAATCCTCACTGTCTTTTTATTGTAGGTGTTCATTCTCATCAGTCTTGGTTTATTGCTCTTGAAACAATGTTTTAAAACTTACGTAGGAGTAGACTTCAGTTGAAAATGTCTTCATTTCACTTAGGACCAAAGGACCCCAGACCATGTCAGGCTAGATTAATGTAGTCACATTATTAAACATCCCAGAATGACCATTTTAAAACATAATTTGACTTGATTATGCATAAACATCAAAGTTGTGCACAAATATCAACTGTTATAGGAAAAGCCTCATTTAAAACTCTTCTAACCTATCCTCTGACAACAGAATCATACAAAACTCTTCAGTATACAAACATATTTATTATCAAATTCTCCAAATTAATCTATCAAAATTACTTTTTCCATTGTCCTATCTTACCTTTGTTCAATTGTTGTCTTGAACTATTTATGACAATATCTGAAGGTATTTGACCTACTCTTATTTTTTATCATTTCATTTTTTAATTACATTTTATTTTTGAAGTCCACAGAATCACATGAACTCTAACATCAAGAACAAATAACTTGACTAGCAAATTCATTAACTGAGTTCCAGAATGAATAGTTCAAGAGGTTACTGCTCTTCTTTTTTCATAATGTAGTCATTGAACATGTAAATTGTCTGCAATTGTGCTTCTCTCTAAAAAATGGTACTGCTAATATTTTTAAATATATGTTTTGGGTGGAATTATGACCTTGGAATGTCCTTATCAAGTGTCTAGTTTACTGAATGTAAATGCAGAGGAATACTTTTTGAGGATTATGTCGAAACACATGAACAGAAATTGAAGTTTACATTTACAAAACACTGCTAAAAAAGTTTGGCAAGTGAGTACGTTAAAAGGGTGCATTGTGGGCCTGGTGAAGGGACGAGAGAAGCAAGGTCAGAACCCAGATAGATTCAATCACAAGGAGTGATATACATCCTTAGTTGTCATATGACAACTCAAATTTTTACTACTATGAACAAGAGATAACCTGGATATTTTTTCACATTCTTTTACCAGTCTAAATTACCAACTGTATGTTCCTTGCTTAACCACAATGCCTAAACAAAGACAGTAAAAAGGCCTCTGCAACTTATGTTTGAATAGAACACTCTGTAATCAAGACTGTTAGCATGAAGTTACAATATCAGAGCAAAACATCTTAAATCAACTCTTTTATGGATATTTCTATAACTAATTTTCATCTGAGGAAATGTGGACAAAGATATCCATATTTCCTACATGATTAAATCTTAATCCTTGGCTCCAAAAAAAATTTTTTTATATATATATACATACACATATATATGCATATATATATATATATATATATATATATATATATATATATATATATAATAGAGAAAAAATAGCATCTGAATAAAGCAATGAAAAAATTATTGTGGGTAAATGAATCCAATTAAATATTTGATTCAGAATGTCATCAGTAATTTAATAAGAAATTTTTGATTTATATCAGTAATTACAAAAGGTATATTGCATCTAAGTGTCTTCTAAACAGACCAGTAATCATTTTTAATTACATTCTGATGGGACTGGAAACTGTAATGATAAAGATAAAAATATGGGATGCCCACTTATTTTTATCTGAGTTATTAAAAATGCTCTATTACTTAAATACAAATCAAAATTTTTCAAGTGGGTGAAGACTTTTTTGAAAGATTGTGATAGTAGAAATAATCAGACAGTTTTGTGGAAGTTTAAATAATATTAGAATTGCAGCTTATACTGCAACATCTATCCAAGGCAACCTTGTATCCTAGTAAATCATGCATTTAATAAGTTTTATTGCAGCATTAAAGTCTTTTAAATAGAAATGCAGTATTCATAATTATTTGTATTTTTACTTTATTCACAAATATCCCATGTAAATTTCTTATAAACTGAGTTGTGTCTCCCTTTCCGAATTTACATATTGAAGTCCTAACCTCAATGTGATGGTATTTGGAGATAAGGCCTATCTAGAGGTTACTAAGGTTAAATGAGTTCATAAGAATGGAGCCTTAATCCAATATGAATGCTGTCCTTCCAAGAAGAGGAAGAGGTACCAGGAATGTGTGTGACAGAGGAAAGACCATGTGAGGACATAATGAGAAGGTGGCCATCTGCAAGTCATGGAGAGAGATCTCAGGAGAAACCGACCCTGCTGGCACCCTTATCTTGGACTTTCAACCCCCAGAACTGTGACAAAATAAATTTCCATCATTTAAGCCACCCAGCCTGTGGTATTTTGTTAATGGAAATACTAGCAAAGTAACACAAAGTTTTAAGACCAAGTTGTGTAACTTTCATAAATAAGTTTGGGGACAAGGAAACTATTACATATAGAAATCTATAATTTAGCACTTTTCCTTAAACATTCAAAATATATATTTACATGAAACCTTAAAGTATTAAGTTTTAATTCAAAACAAATGGCTGAGATGGGAAAGCCAGATGTTTCAGTTCATTCTCTAAAAATGCAGCAGGCTGAGGTATGGGAAATGTTGGGAAAAAATAGAGTTCTATATGTATTGTCAGGGTTTAAAAGTAGAATTTAGGAACACTTAAAATCATGTGTAGATCTGACATGTGTCCACTCCTATTAGGACAGTGACTGGTTGTATATAAGGAGTAGATCTGGTCTTTGAAAATATAAGCAGCTAAACAGGATATCAGTAATTTAGACAAACTGATCAGAAATGGACTTCAGGGCTACAAGAGCACTGGAGTACTTTACAATAAGCTGTGCTGGATATGGTTGCTCCATCCCTACCACCTTCAAGGGTGCTTTTTTGTATAGCAAGAGCAGAAAGCTAAATAATTTTTTTCTAGATTTCCTTAGTCATATGGAATGCAATTAGGTTCTTTCAATTAGATGCATTCATATAAGTGTTTTTAAGTGAAAAAATGAAAGGAAGCCATCTTTCTGCTGATTTTTGTTGGTTTGTTGTTATTGCAAGCAAGTGTGAGGATGTGACTTTGTTTTGTGGCTTTGTTTTAGAATCCAGTTTCCAGCTTCACTGGTGTTTAAGTAAGTTCGGGGGTGATAACTACTTCCTGATTCATCCAGACAGTATGTCAAACTCAGTGGTTCAGAGGTGACCTCTTGATTTTCCACTTTTCTGATTGTATCAGAGGTCAACCCTTGGTTGATCAATTCAGTATGTAATGTTCTAAGGAATACCTCAGAACCTACTCTTCCAATAGTTCTCTGGATTAAATCCCATCCTGTACATAATAGTTAGTGCATTCTGTTAGAGAAACCAAGAAGAAATAGTCAGTTTTCTGTATGGAATTAATTCTACTGTTGTTTGAGAAAGTAGTGTGTTATCCATACTCAAAATTTGGTGTAATAGAAAATGTATACAATTGTAACCCATAGATATCTCCAAATGTATACATGAGTAGGTTAATATAACTATCCCTCGAACAGGAAAATGTCTCTAATTCCACACTTTGAGTTCTTTTTTCCTTAATCCACAGATGAATTCTTACTCCCTGACCTCCCCGCAATGTGGTATACATTTACTGAAATAATTATCATGACTAATAGTTAAATAGAAAAAAAAATACTATTTTGTCAACAAGGGAACATCCTTGGTTTCATTATCAGTTAGCCGAAAATTGAGTCAATACATAACCACAAACATACACAGAGGTATTAAACTTTATCTTCCCAGACCTAGTAACAAAAGGAAAAGTTTATGAAAGAAAAAAGTTAGACTATTCTTTCAGTATTTTATTCAATTTGTTTGCTTCCCTTCCTTACTCAGAGTCTAAAACTGTATTGAGTTACAAACCTTTGCCCTAACATTTACCTGAGCTATACCTGAAGAAATCTTTTAAACAGCTTTTCTTAAAATTACTTAATGGAAAGGGTACTTGACAGGGAAGAAGGAAAAGCTTGAGTGTTTATGGCTGCAGCTATTAACTAGTGAAGATCACTTCATTAGACCTCTCTGGGGCTTAGCTTACACTTCAATTAAAAATTAAAGGTGACCTAAATGATCTCTAAAACTTCCTATAGGTCTAAGATACCAGGTTTCTCTTCTGGCTATGCTATTCCAGGAAGGAATATATAAAAAGAGTGTTTAAAATGGCCTCTTAGATTATGGAAGGAAAATGCTAAATTAGAACGTATTAATTAAATATGCAGAGAAACATGGGAAGAAATAAGACATTTCCTAAAGGAGAATCCATAATTTAATGCAGATTTTAATTAATATAATACCACAAACTATCAATAAATATTATGAAAGGTGCTTCTCTTTCCACCATGCTTACTACACTCCCATATGTCTTGCTACTGTCCCCTGGGAGAAATGCTGGCACATATTTTCCTAAACCTTAAAAATGTACTTATCTACAAAGTTGTGTGTTTGTTGTTTTTCTCTCTTAAAAGAGAAAAAAGGAAAATATCTGAAAGTCATAATTTTCAAGGTGATTTTTTAGGGAAGCACAAAGATGAAGAAATTTTGTCTGTTAAAACATATGATGTTTGTGATAGTCGATTATCCCTAGGATATTTACTTTTATTAAAACCTGTGGCTTCACTTTCTTAATATCTTTAGGGCTAAGATTGCTGAGATATTAGGAGAAGACAGCAATGACAAAAATATTTTGGAATTTATCATCATTCTATCTAAAATGCCTTTATTTTCCTTGAGTTTACTGCATATATGAAAAAGAAAAACAAAGGTCTATGAGAGAAGCCTTAGAGTTCAAATTTCATTATAAAAGTTACAAATTAATTTATTTAATTACCAAAATCCATCCAATACTATCAATTTGTTGTCTCAAGTGCATGGAACAGTGCATGGAAAGGTGCCTTATCAATAGGATATTAGGGCATTTTCCATGGGCTAGGTTAGACGCAAATTCTTCATGAAAAGAAAAAGCTTTAGTGCTCACTTTGGCAGCACATATACTAAAATTGGAACAATACAGAGAAGATTATTAGCATGGCCCCTGCACAAGGATGACATGCAAATCTGTGAAGCATTCCATATTTTAAAAAAAGCAGTATAATTTCAGCTATATTTGTAAATATCTGGAATTTGAGAAAAAATAGTTCTTTAAACATTGTTTAGACTGCACAACCAGTTTGACCTTTGCCTAAGCACCCTAGTCAATTAGGACATTGAGTATAATGATTAATGCAATGAATTGACTAACTGTATGACTGAGCTAACCAAATAATATAATTCACTTAATGTGAAATATGTGCAGTCTAACTGTTGTGTAATTCATTAGTTCCACTATTTTGTTCATGCTCTGAGAAATCCCTGACCTCCTCTGTTCTGCAAGATAGCACCTTCAACAACTAAATAGGCTACATGCATCATATTGCTGGGAAACTCAAATACATAAACACAAACAAATACTAACAGAGAATTAGAATTGATGAATCTAGCTTCCTGCAAATTTCTATACTGAAAACTAGGGGAACCTTGAAAGAAACAGGAAAACAGGTTGTGGGTTAAAGATTCTGTGTTAATAATTTTCTTTGCACAAAGACTGTCTACCTAGTATGGTACTTTTGAATACTAGAGAGCAGAAAGACAGAGTTTCCAAGCCAAGAAAGTTTTAAATACAAGTGTCAATAAGCAGGACCTTATGGGGCCTTCCCAGAACAGACCCTCCCCCTTCCATGTTCTCCACCTGGCTCTTGTCTGTAGAAAAACTTTAGCATCCTAGGCTGTCCTCAGGTTCCAAAGAGTAAATATAATCAGAGTAGTGACAAAATGCAGAAAGAAAGGAAAACAGTCAAGCAAGACAAAATAATAATACTTTAGCCATTAAACAACGTCAAGGACCTTTAGTCCCTCCTCAAGGGCTATAGATAATATTCTGAAACATATCTTTGTGCTGTTTTACAGATACTGAAACCCCCACCAGGTGGAAGAAATTAACTATAGCTGCCCACAAGCATGTAGCCATATTAGTTAGAACCAGAAGGTTGATGATGTTGACTCTTGATTACCTCACCACCAACCAATCAGAAGCATGTCCACAGCTGATCATGCACCCAGTAACCCCTCTCCCTCACCCTGTCTTTAAAAATCTTTCCCTGGAAGCCATTAGGGAGTTTGGGCCTTTTGAGCACTAGCCACCTGGACTCCTTCTTTGGTGCCCGCAATAAATGCTGCACTTTCCTTCACCATATCCAGGGTCAGCAGACTGGCTTTACTGCACGTGGGCAAGCCAACACAAGTTGGTTCAGTAACACAAGGAGTGTGGATGTACTACTAGATAGCCTTATTAGTATTAGCCTTGTACATAGGTAAATACCCACATACACCCTGCAGCCCAGTGGAAAGCACACAGGCTTTGGGTCTAACAAAGCTCATCATCACATTTCAACCAATTTTATTGCATTTGACTCCAAAACAAATCCTGTGTGTTATAAAGGTAGGGTGTCTTTCTCACATGAGATAAGGAAACTCACATTCAGAATAAATAAGTGACTTGCCAATGATCACAAAAGTAATAAATATTAGAGCCAGGTATACCCAGATGTTTTAACTCTGAATTCACTGCTGTTTTTTCTATTACAAATTATTAAATCTTGCATGTTTCAGTTGCAAATGACCAAAGTGTCAACTTACGTCCCATGGGGCTCTTTGGTGGGGTTAATGCTGGACTCTGGGAGGGCTCACGTCAAGGAGGACTTCCCAGAACTTCTGCTGCCAGTGTCCCTATCCTCACGGTGAGCCAAGGGCACCCCCAGCTTCTGCAGGAGATCCTCTAACACTAGCAGTATCCTGAATTTTATATATATAGAATCATATCACCAGACAGGCCTTCTGGATCCTCCTCAAGAAGCTCACATATGCCTCAAACAAAAATGTCACCAAGCAAGAGAGATGAATCAAAGATTTAAACATTAAAAAAAAAAATGAGGAGGAGCTTAAAGATGGCAGAAGAGTAAGGCGTGGAGATCACCTTCCTCCCCACAACTACATCAGAAATACAGTAACAACTGTATTTACAGAAACAACTCCTACAGAACACCTACTGAATGCTGGCAGAAGACCTCAGACCTCCCAAAAGGCAAGAAACTCCCCACATACCTGGGTAGGGCAAAAGAAAAAAGAAAAAACAGAGACAAAAGAATAGGGATGGGACCTGCACCAGTGGGAGGGAGCTGTGAAGGAGGAAAGGATTCCACACACTAGGAAGCCCCTTCGCGGGCAGAGACTGCAGGTGGCGGAGGGGGAAAGCTTCAGAGACACAGAAGAGAGCGCAGCAAAAGGGGTGCGTAGGGCAAAGCAGAGAGATTCCCGCACAGAGGATCAGTGCTGGCCAGCACTCACCAGCCCGAGAGGCTTGTCTGCTCACCCAGTGGGATGGGTCGGGGCTGGGAGCTGAGGCTCGAGCTTCAGTCGGATCCCAGGGAGACGACTGGGGTTGGCTGTGTGAACACAGCCCGAAGGGGGTTAGTGCGCCACAACTAGCCAGGAGGGAGTCCGGGAAAAAGTCTGGAGCTGCTGAAGAGACAAGAGGCTTTTTCTTGACTCTTTGCTTCCTGGTGTGCAAGGAGAGGGGATTAGGAAAGCCTCTTAAAGGAGCTCCAGAGACGGGCGTGAACCACAGCTTTCAGCACGAACCCCAGAGACGGGCATGGGACGCTAAGGCTGCTGATGCAGACACCAAGAAGCCTGTGTGCAAGCACAGGTCACTATCCACACCTCCCCTCCCGGGAGCCTGTGCAGCCCGCCACTGCCAGGGTTCCGTGATACAGGGACAACTTCCACGGGAGAACACACAGTGCGCCTCAGGCTGTTGAAACGTCAGGCCGGCCTCTGCCGCCGCAGGCTCGCCCCTCATCTGTACCCTTCCCTCCCCCCGGCCTGAGTGAGCCACAGCACCCGAAGAAGATGCTCCGTTAACCCCGTCCTGTCTGAGCGAAGAACAGACGCCCTCACGCGACCTACATGCAGAGGCAGGTCCAAATCCAAAGCTGAACCACAGGAGATGTGCGAATAAAGAAGAGAAAGGGAAAATTCTCCCAGCAGCCTCAGGAGCAGCAGATTAAATCTCCACAATCAACTTGATGTACCCTGCATCTGTGGAATACCTGAATACACAACAAATCATCCCAAATTGAGGAGGTGGACTTTGGGAGCAACGATATATATATATTTTTTCCCCTTTTTCTCTCTTTGTGAGTGTGTATGTGTATGCTTCTGTGTGTGATTTTGTCTCTATAGCTTTGCTTTTAGCATTTGTCCTAGGGTTCTGTCTGTCCATTTTTTTTTCCTTTTTTCCTTTTTAAAAATTGTTTCTTAATAATTACTTTTTATTTTAATAACTTCTTTTTATTTATTTTACTTTATTTTATCTTCTTTCTTTCTTTCTTTTTTTTCTCCCTTTTATTCTGAGCCATGTGGATGACAGGCTCTTGGTGATCCAGCCAGGCGTCAGGATTGTGCCTCTGAGGTGGGAGGGCCAAGTTCAGGACACTGGTCCACAAGAGACCTCCCAGCTCCATGTAATATCAAATGGCAAAAATCTCCCAGAGATCTCCATCTCAACGCCAAGACCCAGCTTCACTCAACAACCAGCAAGCTACAGTGCTGGATACCCTATGCCAAACAACTAGCAAGACAGGAACAAAACCCCATCCAGCAGCAGAGAGGCTGCCAAAAATCATAATAAGGCCATAGACATCCCTAAACAAAACACCAGACAGGGACCTGCCCACCAGAAAGACAAGATCCAGCCTCATCCACCAGAACACAGACACTAGTCCCCTCCACCAGGAAGCCTACACAACCCACTGAACCAACCTTAGCCACTGGGGAGAGAAACCAAAAACAACCGGAACTATGAACCTGCAGCCTGCAAAAAGGAGACCCCAAACACAGTAAGTTAAGCAAAGTGAGAAGACAGAGAAACAAACAGCAGATGAAAGAGCAAGGCAAAAACCCGCCAGACCTAATAAATGAAGAGGAAACAGGCAGTCTACCTGAAAAAGAATTCAGAATAATGATAGTAAAGATGACCCAAAATCTTGGAAATAGAATGGAGATAATACAAAAAACGTTTAACAAGGACCTAGAGGAACTAAAGAGCAAACAAACAGTGGTGATGAAAAACACAATAAAAGAAATTAAAAATCCTCTAGAAGGGACCAATAGCAGAAGAATGGATAAGTGACCTGGAACATAAAATAGTGCAAATAACTACTGCAGAGCAGAATAAAGAAAAAGGAATGAAAAGAATTGAGGACAGTCTCAGGGACCTCTGGGACAATATTAAACACACCAACATTCGAATTATAGCGGTCCAAGAAAAAGAAGAGAAAAAAAAAGGGACTGAGAAAATATTTGAAGAGATTATAGTTGAAAACTTCCCTAATATGGGATAGGAAATAGTTAATCAAGTCCAGGATGCACAGAGAGTCTCATACAGGATAAATCCAAGGAGAAACACACCAAGACACATATTAATCAAAGTATCAAAAATTAAATACAAAGAAAAAATATTAAAAGCAACAAGGGAAAAACAACAAATAACACACAAGGGATTCCCCATAAGGTTAACAGCGGATCTTTCTGCAGAAACTCTGCTAGCCAGAAGGGAGTGGCAGGACATATTTACAGTAATGAAGGAGAAAAATCTACAACCAAGATTACTCTACCCAGCAAGGATCTCATTCAGATTTGACGGAGAAATTAAAACCTTTACAGACAAGCAAAAGCTAAGAGAATTCACCACCACCAAAACAGCTTAACAACAAGTGCTAAAGGAACTTCTCTAGGCAGGAAACACAAGAGAAGGAAAAGACCTACAATAAGAAACCCAAAACAATTTAAAAAAATGGTAATAGGAACATACATATCGATAATTACCTTAAATATAAATGGATTAAATGCTCCAACCAAAAGACATAGATTGCCTGAATGGATACAAAAACAAGACCCATATAGAAGCTGTCTATAATAGACCCACTTCAGACCTAGAGACACATACAGACGGAAAGTGAGGGGATGGAAAAAGATATTCCATGAAAACGGAAATAAAAAGAAAGCTGGAGTAGCAATTCTCATATCAGACAAAATAGACTTTAAGACAAAGACTAATACAGGACACAAAGAAGGACACTACATAATGGTGGAGGGATCAATCCAAGAAGAAGATATAACAATTTTAAATATTTATGCACCCGATATAGGAGCGCCGCAATACATAAGGCCAACACTAACAGCCATAAAAGGGAAAATCAACAAGAACACAAACATAGTAGGGGACTTTAACACCCCACTTTCAACAATGGACAGATCATCCAAAATGAAAATAAATAAGGAAACACAAGCTTTAAATGATACGTTAAACAAGATGGATTTAATTGATATTTATAGGACATTCCATCCAAAAACAGCAGTTTACAGTCTCATCTCAAGTGCTCATGGAACATTCTCCAGGATAGATCATATCTTGGGTCACAAATCAAGCTTTGGTAAATTTAAGAAAATTGAAATCATATCAAGTATCTTTTCTGACCCAACACTATGAGACTAGATATCAATTTCAGGAAAAAATGTGAAAAAAATACAAACACATGGAGGCTAAACAACACACTACTTAATAACCAAGAGATCACTGAAGAAATCAAGAGGAAATTTTAAAACATCTAGAAACATGTGACAATGAAAACACAATGACCCAAAACCTATGGGACACAGCAAAAGCAGTTCTAAGAGGGAAGTTTATAGCAATACAATCTTACCTTTAGAAACAAGAAACAACTCAAATAAACAACCTAAGCTTACACCTAAAGCAATTAGAGAAAGAAGAACAAAAAAACCACAAAGTTAGCAGAAGGAAAGAAATCATAAAGATCAGATCAGAAATAAATGAAAAAGAAATGAAGGAAATGATAGCAAAGATCAATAAAACTAAAAGCTGGTTCTTTGAGAAGATAAACAAAATTGATAAACCATTAGCCAGACTTATCAAGAAAAAAAGGGACAAGACTCAAATCAACAGAATTAGAAATGAAAAAGTAAAAGTAAAAACTGACACTGCAGATATACAAAGGATCATGAGAGATTACTACAAGCAACTATATGCCAATAAACTGGGCAACCTGAAAGAAATGGACAAATTCTTAGAAATGCACAACATTCCAAGACTGAACCAGGAAGAAATAGAAAATATGAACAGACCAATCACAAGCACTGAAATTGAAACTGTGATTAAAACTCTTCCAACAAACAAAAGCCCAGGACCAGATGGCTTCACAGGCGAATTCTATCAAACATTTAGAGAAGAGCTAACACCTATCCTTCTCAAATTCTTCCAAAATATAGAAGAGGGAGGAATACCCCCAAACTCATTCTACGAGGCCACCATCATCCTGACACCAAAACCAGACAAAGATGTCACAAAGAAAGAAAACTACAGGCCAATATCACTGATGAACATAGATGTAAAAATCCTCAACCAAATAGTAGCAAGCAGAATCCAATAGCACATTAAAAGGATCACACACCATGATCAAGTGGGGTTTATCCCAGGAATGCAAGGATTCTTCAATATATGCAAATCAATCAATGTGATACACCATATTAACACACTGAAGGATAAAATCATATAATCATCTCAGTAGATGCAGAGAAAGCTTTTGACAAAATTCAACACCCATGTATGACAAAAACCCTCCAGAAAGTAGGCATAGAGGGAACTTTCCTCAACATAATAAAGGCCATATATGAGAAACCCACAGCCAACATCATCCTCAATGGTGAAAAACTGAAATCATTTCCACTAAGGTCAGGAACAAGACAAGGTTGCGCACCCTAACCACTATTATTCAACATAGTTTTGGAAGTTTTAGCCACAGAAATCAGAGAAGAAAAAGCAATAAAAGGAATCCAAATCGTAAAAGAAGAATTAAATCTGTCACTGTTTGCACATGACATGATACTATACATAGAGAATCCTAAAGATGCTACCAGAAAACTACTAGAGCTAATCAATGAATTTGGTAAAGTAGCAGGATACAAAATTAATGCACAGAAATCTCTTGCATTCCTATACACTAATGATGAAAAATCTGAAAGTGAAATTAAGAAAACACTCCCACTTACCATTGCGACAAAAAGAATAAAATATCTAGGAATAAACCTACCTAAGGAGACAAAAGACCTGTATGCAGAAAATTATAAGACACTGATGAAAAAAATTAAAGATGATACAAATAGATGGAGAGATATACCATGTTCTTGGATTGGAAGAATCAACATTGTGAAAATGACTATACTACCCAAAGCAATCTACAGATTCAGTGCAACCCCTATCAAACTACCAATGGCATTTTTCACATGTAGAAAAAAATTTTACAATTTGTATGGAAACACAATTACAATTTGTATGGAAACACAAAAGACTCCAGATAGCCAAAGCAAACTTTACAAAGAAAAATGGAGCTGGAGGAATCAGGCTCCTTGACTTCAGACTATACTACAAAGCTACAGTAATCAAGACAGTATGGTACTGGCAAAGAAACAGAAATATAGATCAATGAAACAGGATGGAAAGCCCAGAGATAAACTCAGGCACATATGGTCACCTTATCTTTGATAAAGGAGACAAGAATATACAGTGGAGAAAGGACAGCCTCTTCAATAAGTGGTGCTGGGAAAACTGGACAGCTACATGTAAAAGAATGAAATTAGAACAGTCCCTAACACCATACACAAAAATAAACTAAAAATGGATTAAAGACCTAAATGTAAGGCCAGACACTATCAAACTCTTAGAGGAAAACATAGGCAGAACACTCTATGACATAAATCACAGCAAGATCCTTTTTGACCCACCTCCTAGAGAAATGGAAATAAAAACACAAATAAACAAATGGGACCTAATGAAACTTCAAAGCTTTTGCACAGCAAAGGAAACCATAAACAAGACCAAAAGACAACCCTCAGAATGGGAGAAAATATTTGCAAATGAAGCAACTGACAAAGGATTAATCTCCAAAATTTACAAGCAGCTCATGCAGCTCAGTATCAAAAAAAACCAACAACCCAATCCAAAAATAGGCAGAAGACCTAAATAGACAGTTCTCCAAAGAAGATATACAGATTGCCAACAAACACATGAAAGGATGCTCAACATCATTAATCATTAGAGAAATGCAAATCAAAACTACAATGAGATATCATCTCACACCAGTCAGAACGGCCATCATCTAAAAATCTATAAACAATAAATGCTGGAGAGGGTGTGGACAAAAGAGAATCCTCTTACACTGTTGGTGGGAATGTAAATTGATACAGCCACTATGGAGAACAGTATTGAAGTTTCTTAAAAAACTCAAAATAGAACTACCATATGACCCAGCAATCCCACTACTGGGCATATACCCTGAGAAACCATAATTCAAAAAGAGACATGTACCAAAATGTTCATTGCAGCTCTATTTACAATAGCCAGGACACGGAAGCCACCTAATTGTCCATTGACAGATGAATGGATAAAAAAGATGTGGCACATATATACAATGGAATATTACTCAGCCATAAAAAGAAACAAAATTGAGTTATTTGAAGTGAGGTGGATGGACCTAGAGTCTGTCATATAGAGTGAAATAAGTCACAAAGAGAAAAACAAATACCGTATGCTAACACATATATATGGAATCTAAAAAAAAAAAAAAAGTGGTCATGAAGAACCTAGGGGCAAGATGAGAATAAAGACGCAAACCTACTAGAGAATGGACTTGAGGATACGGGGAGGGGGAAGGGTAAGCTGGGACAAAGTAAGAGAGTGGCATGGATATATATACACTACCAAAAGTAAAATAGATAGCTAGTGGGAAGCAGCCGCATAGCACAGGGAGATCAGCTCGGTGCTTTGTGACCACGTAGAGGGGTGGGATAGGGAGGGTGGGAGGGAGGGAGATGCAAGAGGGTAGAGTTATGGGGACATATGTATATGTATAACTGATTCACTTTGTTGTAAAGCAGAAATTAACACACCATTGTAAAGCAATTATACTCCAATAAAGATGTTAAAAAAAAAAGTTCCATGCCCCAAGTGTAGGTAAATGGAAGATTTATTGGTTTTACACAATCAGGAAGTCCAGAGGTGGAGGTGATTTCAGGCATTGCCGGTCCAGAAATTCAAAACAATAATCTGCTTGGTTATGCAATCTCACTCTGTCCCTCACCCTCTGTCACCATATTTACCTGCTCCTCCTTCTTTCTCCCTTGCTGCTTCTGTCCATAAGTTGGCCTCATTCTTTCTTACTTCAGACAAGGTCTCTTTATCTGCAAACAATGTTAATAATTTCAAATTGATATTTTATTCTTTCCAGGTTTGTGATTCTCCTCCTCGACTTCATCCTCCACTTCCTCCTCCTTCTCTTCCTGTCTCTGATTCCTGACTTGGATCACAGGTCAATCTGCAGATTCATCATTGCTTCCAGGGCTCTAAGGCACTTTTGTTTTCCAGACTTGAGTCATATTTAATTGCCCAGTTAAAGATAATTTAACCAACAGTCTATTGGAAATCACATGAGGAGATTTGGTGATTCTGTCCAATGTGAGGCTGTCTAAGGTCTTTGTCTGTCTTTAGCAAGGATCCTGTTAGGTCAGTTGAGCAAGAATCTCCCTACCCTCGATGTCTCCTCTTAGAATTTTTCCATCAGGTGACCCCTCACTCTGCTCCTTGGCTATAAATCAACACTTGTCTTTGCTGTATTTAGAATTGGGCCTCATCTCTCTCCCCTACTGCAATAGTCTAAAGTCTAAATTTACCATTTAAACAAGTGTGAGAATAATTTTTTCTGTAGCACCATGCTGCCCACCACCCCTGATACCAGCCTCACAGCAGCCATAAAGTCTGTTCTTGCATTGAAAAGTCTATTGTTTCATTTGGGTTTTTAAAGCACATCCTCTAACCCAGAAGACTGATTGATTGACTGATTGATAAGTAACAGCAATATATATAAATATATATATATATATATACACACACACACACATATAAACCTTAAAAACCTTACACCACGTATGTAGAAAAATGTTACCTTCAAATATTGAACAATTGATAAATATTAATTAATTGCTGCCTACATACTGAGCATTTAGTTAGATGATTAAGATAAAGTATCAACCGAAAAGATGGGGTCCCTCATCTCAGGGAACATAGCAAGGAAAAAGGTGACTATAACAATAATGAACAGTAAAATAGCCTGTGTCATAGGGTCTAAACAGAGGATCACAGATGACTTGACTTTCCTAAGGAAGTGATGTTTAAACTGGTACCTGAAGGAGAAGTAGGATTTATTTAGGCAAAGACAAGAGGAAGAATATTCCAGTCCAGTGGTCAACATGTACAATATATTGGCTAGGACAGTAGCCAGAGTGACTGGCACAAAGTGGCTGATGGATAGTAGTCACATGAGTAAAGGTCAGAATGGCCTCTGCAAAATTAATACCAGAAAACAATGGAAAAAGCCTGGAAAAAGTGAACTAGCTCAAAGGTTTTATTCCTAGCCACTTTTTGAATGTGAAAACACAACTTTTGTTTAATCACTCATTCCAAAAAATAATTGAGCCTATAGGCACCTACTTTGCTCTGAACAAACACTCATGTATAAAACCAAGTCCTTGGACTTCCCTGGTGGTGCAGTGGTTAAGAATCCGCCTGCCGCTTCGGAGCAACTAAGCCTGCATGCCACAGCTACTGAAGCCCGCACTACTAGAGCCCGTGTTCCACAACAAGAGAAGCCACCACAGTGAGAAGCCCGCACACTGCAACGAAGGGTAGATCCCGCTCACCACAACTAGAGAAAGCCCATGCACAGCAACGAAGACAGAACGCAGCCATAAATAAATAAATAAATAAGTAAGTTTTTAAAATAAATAAATAAATAAATAAAACCAAGTCCTTGCCCTTGAGGAACTTACATTATAATAAGGGAGAGTGGAATTAAATAAACTAATAGGTACTATACAGTGGAGTGGTAATGGGTGTTATAGTAAAAAGTAAAGGAAGCTAGAGGGAAAGAGCATTGGGGGTGCTATTATAGGTCAGAAACATTGGGAAGATCCTTCAGAAAAGCTGACATATAAATAGAAACCTGATTGAAATGAGAAGAGCAAAAATTGTAACTAATTTCAGGAAAGATGGTCCAAAGCAAATCTAATTTTAGATTGTGTGACATTTTCTCATTACTAGGTTGATGTTGTATATTTTGTGGCAAGGATATCACAGAAGTAATGCTGTGTTTTTCTCAGTGTATCGTAAGAGGGGAAACATGATGTCAGCATGTGTTACTACTGATGGCATTAACCTTAATTATTTGGTAAAGATGGTATCTGCTGGGTTTCTCCATTATAAAGTTACTCATTTTTTCTCTTAATTAATAAATATCTTAGGATACATTACTTGGAGACTATGCAAATATCCTGCTCCTCTTCAAAATTTGGTCCACCTCTTTTAATATCTATTTATGGATCCTGTCTACAACAGTTTTTCCTGTATTGTTCTAGTGGTGACTTTTTTCTCCATTTTTTCTACATTTATGAATTGTAGTTTTTCTGTAAAGAAGAGCTATCCCTTCTCTTTCACTTATTTATGTATTCAATTATAAGTTTATATTATTAGGTGCACATGGATATTTATCTTATTCCATGGTTTCTAATTCTAAATTATCATTACTTACCATATTCTTCAAAATTTTCTAGCTTTGAACATTAAGAACTATTTCAGACTGCTTCCTACAACCTTTTGACATGTTCCCCTCCTTTTGTGAGCACTTTCTTACTCTCTGGCTCCACACAATTCTCCAGACTCATTTGTATTTCCTATGCTGCAGTTCTGGAATCAATAATTTCTTCAGCAAGGCCTTGTTCCTTTTATTGGACAATGATATTTATAAATCCATATCTTGTATTTAGAAACATACCTAACAAAGTGTCCTTGCTCTTAGGCCTTCTGAATGGATAGAGCTTGTAAAATATAAATACTTATTTCTGTATCTGGATGAATGGATAGATAGATTTATATCTATATCTATACATACGCTGAGTTTATAGCCTATGTTTAATTCTAATCAAATACCACAGAGTTCATTCTAAGAAAGTGAAAAGCCTGGCTCTAATGATTTACAATGTATTTACTTATTTGCACTATGCTAGTATACACAATTTCAGAATTGATGCCATCTGAGAAACAAATCTATTAACTAGAGTACAATATTTGTGCATAGTTATTTTTGTCTTTAACCTTTTGGTATCCAGGCAGAACACTATTTTCCGAAGTAATGTTGGTTATTCTGTATTTCTCTACATCTTTCAATATGGTATATCATTCATATTTTGTTCAGGTGGCCTCAGATATTACGTTTTAACTTCCTGCCACATGTTGCTTGATTTTTCATACCTACAGAGTATGGCTTGTACAAATGCCAAATTATGTTTGTTTGTAGAAGAAATAGATGGAAGGATGGATGTATAGATGGATTAATATATAATATTTTCCAGGAAAGTTTCTCTGTCTGGTCTCTCAGATCATTTACCTATTTTGGTGATTAATAGATGTGGTTTGTCATATTTTTGAACATCTTTGGACAGGTAACTGCTCAGTATTCTCTGTGTATTTGTGAGTGTGTGTGTGTGTGTTGGAGAGAGGGAGAGAGAGAAAGAATGAATGATAAACAGACACAAAGACAAAGTCAGAGACTATGACATAGATCAAAAGTTCACAAGAAATTATGGGAGAAGAAACAATTCAGATTCTGGTGTTTTTCTCATTTATTGCATCCTCTGGCTTAGTGACTCCAGATTCTCTTTACTGCCTGCTTCTCAAGAGCATTTAAAGTTTTCTCAGATGGTATACCATTTTATTTGTCCTTTCATATAGAGTCACACCCTGAGAGCGTTGATTGTGTTTCTAGGTTCCTGGTTATGTTGTCCATATTAAAATTCCTACTAACATTAATAAAATATACTTCAGAAACTAAATTATAGCATTCAACAACGTCAATTGCTAGAAAAGATAAAGTCAAAAGTATAAAATCTGACTGAGTAAACAAAAGATTTATTTTGCTACTTTATGGCTTAGATATCCAAAGTTTGCCTGGAGAATAAGAATTTAGATTCAGAAATACTAATATAAGGAGAGTGAGGCACTTGCCTTGGGCATAAAATTTAAAGAAGAAACAAAAATATTCAGTAATTGAGGTAAATATTTTAATGCAATATCACTGAATGTTCTATTTGCCTCAGGGTCAAATAGGGTTTATCTAGTTATAGTTGCTGATCCTGCCTGAATCTAAAATTTTGATATTTTGTTCATCATTACATATTTGCATTAACTTTCATTTTAAAATATGCATTAAATAATATTTATCTTGATTACTGAATTTTGGGGATGCATCCTTAAATATTGCCCCCGAGGTAAGTTCCTACCCACCTTACTCACCTCACGGTAACCCAGCCCTGCTTAGTCTCCATTTTTATCTGCAATCGAGATAGTAAATGTTGATATTAGTCAAAAGGTAATTCAGACTATACATAGGAGTGTGTGTGTGTGTGTGTGTGTGTGTGTGTGTGTAAACATACACAATATACATGTAATACTGAAGAGAAATAATATCAACATAAACCAAAATAAAGTTTTCCTCCTAATAATCTACTTCCTCTTAGAGAATATGTCAGATATCAAATATTCACAAAATATTTGAGTTAATTCTTCCCACAATAGCAATAAAAAAATCATAGTATCTCAAATCAAACAATGATTGTAAAAGAAAATGTATGAGGCTTTTGTAGCTTAGTTGACAGAAACATATGTAAATTCTATTATAGAAGTGAAGACATTAATATAGATTTCTTGTCAGGAGAGATGAATGCATGTCTAACCATGATATAAAAGGGGTTCTGCATTAACCACATTCATCCTATCAAGCAGGGATTTCCTATTAAGTTTTATATTATTAAATAGAAAAAGAATACAAATTCCTGACTGCCTGAATTGCTAAATCTCACTTTAAATACCACCAGATATTTTGAAATCTCAAGTGTCTTATGATTAATATCTTTCTCTGGTGCAGTAAATTAAGAAGTCGATACTGACTCATTCTGCTGCCTGATGCCCCAGCTTCCCTATTCACAATGAAACAATCTTGTCTTAAATAAAGTCATATGTACTCTACTAGATTGTTTGCCTAGAAATAACTAGAGAGATGAGAAGAAACCATTTTCTTCTGATCCTGTTGTCAATCTTATCTCATATAGCTGGAATAGCATTTACTCTGAGTTTCAAATCCAATATTCAAGACCCCTAGTTTCAATTTAGAAATGAATTAAAACCAAAGTGACATTAAAAATATATATATATATATATTTCCCAAATTATCTCTAAAAGGGAGTAGTTCAATATGAACATTACATGACATCTAGACATCACAGAAGACGGCAAATTAGCAAGCTCCAAGTGTTGCTTGACAACTACTGAGCTAGCAAAAACTGTCTGACACAACTATTTTAGAATGCTAGATACTTGCAGCATTAAGGGAAGTGCTTGATGAAGAAAAACTCATATGTTTAAGTGAATTTTGAGTTTCCTTTTGTAACTATTATTCCTCATCCCCCATCTCAATCCCTGTGGTTACATCAGGCCACAATCCTGGTGTGATTTCCCGGGTCTAGGGAGGGAAACAGGAATCTTCTTCTCCAAAACTGTGTTTTTCCTTTGTGATTGATGTTATTGACTGCTAAGGGGCTAACACAGACGTAGGCCATTGATTTTAGGCACATGGGCCATTGGTGAGATGAAATTTAAAGATATAGATTTTTTCCCCCTTTTTATTAGAATAAGGCATTTAAGGAAATTACAGTCTAGAAAAGTCACTGAACATACTGATGACTGCAGCCTACATCAGGTAAGAGCAGTGATCCCAGGTGAGAGGAGGGGATGCCTCATTACAATATTCAAAACGTCCAGTTCTCAACAAAGAGATTACAAAGTATACAAAGAAATATGAACATAAGGCCAAGTCATAAAACAAAAAGAAATTGGTAGTAACTCTCCATGAAGAAGCCCAGACATTGGACTTAGTAGACAAAGACTTTAAACTAACAGTTTAAATGTGTTCAAAGATCTGAAGGAAACCATGGACAAAGAAGTCAAGAAAATCAGGAGACCAATGAATGGGAAGCTATGGAATGTATAAAATAGACACTATAGAAAGAAACCAAATAGAAATTCTAGAGCTGAAAAAAAAGTTTAAATAAAAATTTCACTGATAGAATTAAAAAACCGACTTAAGCAGGCAGAATACAGAAGCAGAGAACTTAAAGAAAGGACAATTGAAATTAATAGTCTGAGTAGCAGAAAGAAAAACGAATCAACAGGCTCTAAGGTACCCATGGAACACTACCAAGTGTACCATCATGTGAATTACAGAAATCTCAGAAAGAAAGATAAAAAGAGTGAGACATGGTGGCTTCCAGCATGCCCTGGGAGAAGCCCCAGCTCACAGTGGACTCTGGCTCTGGCCCCTCTGGCTTAAGCCCCATCCCCACCAGACGTGGATCTGCCCACCAGAAAGACAAGATCCAGCCTCATCCACCAGAACACAGGCACTAGTCCCCTCCACGAGGAAGCCTACACAACCCACTGAACCAACCTCACCCACTGGGGGCAGACACCAAAAACAACGGGAATTATGAACCTGCAGCCTGTGAAAAGGAGACCTCAGCAAAGTAAATTAAGCAAAATGAGAAGACAGAGAAACACACAGCAGATGAAGGAGCAAGGCAAAAACACACCAGACCAAACGAATGAAGAGGGAATAGGCAGTCTACCTGAAAAAGAATTCAGAATAATGATAGTAAAGATGATCCAAAATCTTGGAAATAGAATGGAGATAATACAAAAAACGTTTAACAAGGACCTAGAAGAACTAAAGAGCAAACAAACAGTGATGAACAACACAATAAATGAAATTAAAAATTCTCTGGAAGGTATCAATAGCAGAATAACTGAGGCAGAAGAACGGATAAGTTACCTGGAAGATAAAATAGTGGAAATAACTACTGCAGAGCAGAAAAAAAAAAAAAAGAATGAAAATAATTGAGGACAGTCTCAGAGACCTCTGGGACAATACTAAATGCACCAACATTTGAATTATAGGGGTCCCAGAAGAAGAAGAGAAAAAGAAAGGGACTGAGAAAATATTTGAAGACATTATACTTGAAAATTTCCCTAATATGGGAAATGAAACAATTAATCAAGTCCAGGAAGCACATGCAGTCCCATACAGGATAAAGCAAGGAGAAACACACCAAGACACATATTAAACAAAGTATCAAAAATTAAATACAAAGAAAAAATATTAAAAGCAGCAAGGGAAAAACAACAAATAACACACAAATGAATCCCCATAAGGTTAACAGCTGATATTTCTGCAGAAACTCTGCAAGCCAGAAGGGAGTGGCAGGACATATTTAAAGTGATGAAGGAGAAGAACCTACAACCAAGATTACTCTACCCAGTAAGGATCTCATTCAGATTTGACGGAGAAATAAAAACCTTTACAGACAAGCAAAACTAAGAGAGTTCAGCACCACCAAACCAGCATTACAACAAGTGCTAAAGGAACTTCTCTAGGCAGGAAACACAAGAGAAGGAAAAGACCTACAATAACAAACCCAAAACAATTAAGAGAATGGTAATAGAACATACATATTGATAATTACCTTATACGTAAATGGATTAAATGCTCCAACCAAAAGACATAGATTGGCTGAATGGATACAAAAACAAGACCTGTATATAAGCTGTCTACAAGAGACCCACTTTGGACCTAGGGACACATACAGACTGAAAGCGAGGGGATGGAAAATGATATTCCATGCAAATGGAAATAAAAAGAAAGCTGGAGTAGCAATTCTCATATCAGACAAAGACTTTAAGACAAAGACACAAAGAAGGACACTACATAATGATCAAGGGATCAAACCAAGAAGATATAACAATTTTAAATATTTATGCACCCAACATACAAGTGGCTCAATACATAAGGCCAATACTAACAGCCATAAAAGGGAAAATCAACAGGAAAAAAATCATAGTAGGGGAATTTAACACCCCACTGTCACCAATGGACAGATCATCCAAAATGAAAATAAATAAGGAAACACAAGCTTTAAATGATACATTAAACAAGATGGACTTAATTGATATTTATAGGACATTCCATCCAAAAACAACAGAATACACATTCTTCTCAACTGCTCACATAACATTCTCCAGGATAGATCATATCTTGGGTCACAGATCAAGCCTTCGTAAGTTTAAGAAAATTGAAATCATATCAAGTATCATTTCCAACCACAACACTATGAGATTTCATATCAATTTCAGGAAAAAATCTATAAAAAATACAAACACATGGAGGCGAAACAACACACTACTTAATAACCAAGAGATCACTGAAGAAATCAAAGAGGAAATCAAAAAATACCTAGAAACAAATGACAATGAAAACATGACGACCCAAAACCTATTGGATGCAGCAAAAGCAGTTCTAAGGGGGAAGTTTATAGCAATACAATCCTACCTTAAGAAACAAGAAACATCTCAAATAAACAACCTAACCTTACACCTAAAGCAGTTAGAGAAAGAAGAACAAAAAAACCCCAAAGCCAGCAGAAGGAAAGAAATCATAAAGATCAGATGAGAAGAAAATGAAAAAGAAATGAAGGAAACGATAGCAAAGATCAATAAAACTAAAAGCTGGTTCTTTGAGAAGATAAACAAAATTGATAAACCATTAGCCAGACTCATCAAGATAAAAAGGGACAAGAATCAAATCAATTGAATTAGAAATGAAAAAGGAGAAGTAACAACTGACACTGCAGATATACAAAGGATCATCAGAGTTTACTACAAGCAACTATATGCCAATAAAATGGACAACCTGGAAGAAATGGACAAATTCTTAGAAATGCACAACCTTCCAAGACTGAACCAGGAAGAAATAGAAAATATGAACAGACCAATCACAAGCCCTGAAATTGAAACTGTGATTAAAAGTCTTCCAACAAACAAAAGCCCAGGACCAGATGGCTTCACAGGCAAATTCTATGAAACATTTACAAAAGAGCTAACACCTATCCTTCTCAAACTCTTCCAAAATATAGAAGAGGGAGGAACACTCCCAAACTCATTCTACGAGGCCACCACCACTCTGATGCCAAAACCAGACAAAGATGTCACAAAGCAAGAATACTACAGGCCAATATCACTGATGAACATAGATGCCAAAATCCTCAAACAAATACTAGCAGCAGCACAGAATCCAACAGCACATTAAAAGAATCATACACCATGATCAAGTGCGGTTTATCCCAGGAATGCAAGGATTCTTCAATATATGCAAATCAATCAATGTGATACACCATATTAACAAATTGAAGAATAAAAACCATATGATAATCACAATAGATGCAGAAAAAGCTTTTGACAAGATTCAACGCCCATTTATGATAAAAACCATCCAGAAAGTAGGCATAGAGGGAAGTTACCTCAACATAATAAAGGCCATATATGACAAACCCACAGCCAACATCATTCTCAATGGTGAAAAACCGAAATCATTTCCACTAAGATCAGGAACAAGACAAGGTTCTCCACTCTCACCACTATTATTCAACATAGTTTTGGAAGTTTTAGCCACAACAATCAGAGAAGGAAAAGAAATAAAAGGAATCCAAATTGGAAAAGAAGAAGTAAAGCTGTCACTGTTTGCAGATGACATGATGCTATACATAGAAAATCCTAAAGAGGCTACCAGAAAACTACTAGAGCTAGTCAATGAATTTGGTAAAGTAGCAGGATACAAAATTAATGCACAGAAATCTCTTGCATTCCTATACACTAATGATGAAAAATCTGAAAGTGAAATTAAGAAAACACTCCCATTTACCATTGCAACAAAAAGAATAAAATATCTAGGAATAAACTTACCTAAGGAGATAAAAGTCCTGTATGCAGAAAATTATAAGACACGGAGGAAAGAAATTGAGGATGATACAAATAGATGGAGAGATATACCATGTTCTTGGATTGGAAGAATCAACATCATGAAAATGACTCTATTCCCCAAAGCAATCTACAGATTCAGTGCAATCCCTATCAAACTACCACTGGCATTTTTCACAGAATCAGAACAAAAAATTGCACAATTTGTATGGAAACACAAAAGACCCCGAATAGCCAAAGCAATCTTGCGAAAGAAAAAGGGAGCTGGAGGAATCAGGCTCCCTGACTTCAGACCATACTACAAAACTACAGTAATCAAGACAGTATGGTACTAGCAAAGAAACAGAAATACAGATCAATGGAACAGTATAGAAAGCTCAGAGATAAACTCAGGCACATATGGTCACCTTATCTTTAATAAAGGAGACAAGAATATACAGTGGAGAAAAGGCAGCCTCTTCAATAAGTGGTGCTGGGCAAACTGGACAGCTACATGTAAAAGAGTGAAATTAGAACAGTCCATAACACCATACACAAAAATAAACTCAAAATGGATTAAAGACCTAAATGTAAGGCCAGACACTATCAAACTCTTAGAGGAAAACATAGGCAGAACACTCTATGACATACATCACAGCAAGATCGTTTTGGACCCACCTCCTAGAGAAATGGAAATAAGAACACAAATAAACAAATGGGACCTAATGAAACGTAAAAGCTTTTGCACAGCAAAGGAAACTATAAACAAGACCAAAAGACAACCCTCAGAATGGGAGAAAATATTTGCAAATGAAGCAACTGACAAAGGATCAATCTCCAAAATTTATAAGAAGCTCATGCAGCTCAATATCAAAAAAACAAACAACCCAATCCAAAAATGGGCAGAAGACCTAAATAGACATTTCTCCAAAGAAGATACAGATTGACAACAAACACATGAAAGAATGCTCAGCATCATTAATAATTAGAGAAATGCAAATCAAAACTCCAATTAGATATCATCTCCCACCGGTCATTATGGCCATCATCAAAAAATCTACAAACAATAAATGCTAGAGAGGGTGTGGAGAAAGAGAACCCCCTTGCGCTTTTACTGGGAATGTAAATTGATACAGCCACTATGGAGAACAGTATGGAGGTTCCTTAAAAAACTCAAAATAGGGCTACCATACGACCCAGCAATCCCACTACTGGTCATATACCCTGAGAAAACCATAGTTCAAAAAGAGACATGTACCGAAATGTTCATTGCAGCTCTATTTACAATAGCCAGGACATGGAAGCCACCTAAGTGTCCATCAACAGATGAATGGATAAAGAAGATGTGGCACATATATACAATGGAATATTACTCAGCCATAAAAGGAAACGAAATTGAGTTATTTGTAGTGAGGTGGATGGACCTAGAGTCTGTCATACAGAGTGAAATAAGTCAGAAAGAGAAAAACAAATACCATATGCTAACAAATATATATGGAATCCAAAAAAAAAAAATGGTCATGAAGAACCTAGGGGCAAGATGAGAATAGAGACACAGACCTACTAGAGAATGGACTTGAGGATCCTGGGAGGAGGAAGGGTAAGCTGGGACAAAGTGAGAGAGTGGCATGTTCATATATACACTACCAAATGTAAAATAGATAGCTAGTGGGAAGCAGCTGCATAGCACTGGGAGATCAGTTCGGTGCTTTGTGACCACGTAGAGGGGTGGGATAGGGAGGGTGGAAGGGAGGGAGATGCAAGAGGGAAGAGATATGGGGACATATGTTTATGTATAACTGATTCACTTTGTTATAAAACAGAAACTAACATACCATTGTAAAGCAATTATACTCCAATAAAGATGTTAAAAAAAAACACACAAGAAAATAAAATCTAATGAAACAGGATAAGTAATTTACCTGATAAACAGTTCAAAACAACTGTCATAAAAATGCTCATCAAATGCATGAAAAGAATAGAGTAACACAATGAGAATTTCAAGTAAGAATTAGAAAATATAAAAAGGAACCAATCAGAGCTGAAGAATAAAATAACTGATATGAAAAATACACTAGAGTAAATCAACAGCAGATTAAGTGTTATAAACAAAAAATTCACAGAAGACCTGGAAGAAAGAATAGTGGGAATCACCCAATCAGAACAGCAAAAAGGAAAAAATAAATAAATAAGAATAGTTTAAGGGACCTCTGGAACAATGTCAAGCATACTAACATTTGCATTATAGGGGTCTGAGAAGGAGAAGAGAGAAAGAGAAAAGGGCAGCAAATGTATTTGATAAAATAATGGCTGAAAATATCCCTAACCTGTGGAAGGAAAGAGATACCCAAGTCCAGGAAGCACAGAGACCTAAACAAGATGAACTCAAAGAGAACCATACCTCATAATTAAAATGGCAAAAGTTCAAGATAAAGCAAAAATTTTAAAGGCAGCAATAACAAAACAAAACAAAGAGTCACATGTAAGGAAGCCCCCATAAGGCTATCAGCTGATTTTTCAGCTGAAACTTTGCAGTCCAGAAGAGAGTGGCATGATAAAGTGCTAAAAGGCAAAAAACCTACAGCGAAACATTCTCTACCTGGCAAGGTTATCATTCAGAACTGAAGAAGATTTTCCCAGACAAGGAAATACTATAATAGTTAAAAACCAGCCTTAAAAGAAATGTTAAAGTGAGAAAGAAAAGATAACTAAAAGATATAAAAAATATATGAAAGGAAAAATATCACTAGTAAAGTGATACAAATACACACACATACACACACCTACCTCATGGTGACCACAAACCAAAAACTTACAACAGATACCCAAAACAAAAGAAAAAGTAAGGAGCTCAAACATAACACTAGAAAAAATCATCAAACTATAAGAGATTAGACTAACAGAGGAGAAAACTACAGAAAAGAACTATAAAAAACAACCAGAAAACAAAGAAGAAATAAGTACATACCTGTCAATAATCACTTTAAATATAAATGGACTAAATGCTTCAATCAAAAAATATATGGTAGCTGAACGAAGAAAAAAACAAGACCCATCTATATGTAGCCACAAGAGATTCACTTTAGAAATAAAGACACACAGAGAATAAAAGTGAAGAATGAAAAAAGATATTGCATGCAAATGGAAAGAAAAAAAGCTGGGATATCAATACTCATTTTAGATAAAATAGACTTAAAATAGTCTATAACACATGACAAATAAGGACATTACGTAATGATAAAAGGGTCAGTTGAAAAAGATGATATCATTTGTAAACAAAAATGTACCTAACAAAAAAAAAAAATGTACCTAACATAGAAGCACATAAATATATAAAGCAAATATGAACAGACATAAAGGAAGAAATTGACAATAACACAATGGCAGTAAGGGACTTTAATACCCCACTGCATTAATGAGTAGGTCATCCTGACAGAAAGTCAGTAAAGAAACAGGGGCCTTGGGCTTCCCCGGTGGTGCAGTGGTTGAGAATCTGCCTGCAAATGCAGGGGACACGGGTTCGAGCCCTGGTCTGGGAAGATCCCACATGCCACGGAGCAACTAGGCCCATGAGCCACAACTACTGAGCCTGCGTGTCTGGAGCCTGTGCTCCGCAACAAGAGAGGCCGCAATAGTGAGAGGCCCGTGCACTGCGATGAAGAGTGGCCCCCGCTTGCCGCAACTAGAGAAAGCCCTCACACAGAAACGAAGACCCAACACAGCCAAAAATAAAAAATAAATTAATTAATTTAAAAAAAAAAACATTATAATAAACAGGGGCCTTAAATGACATACTAGACCAGACAGGCTTAATACATATCTATAGAACATTGTATTCAAAAACATCAGAATACAGATTCTTCTTAAGTGCACATGAACATTTATCCAAACTAGAGTATATGCTAGGCCACAAAACAGGTCTCAATAAATTTAGGAAAATTAAAGTAATATGAAACATATTTTCCAACCACAAAAATATGAAAGTAGAAATCAATTACAGGAAGAAAACTGGAAAAACCACAAACACATGGAGATTAAACAACATGTTACTAAAAATTATTTTAAAAAGAACAAAAAAACCCCAGTGGATCAACAAAGATATCAGAGGAAATTTTAAAAAATACCATGATACAAATACAAATATAAATAAAACTTTCAAAATTCTATGGGATTCAGCAAAAGAAGTTCTAATAGGAAAGTTTATAGCAATACAGGCTTACTTCAAAAAAAAAAAGGAAAAAGAAAAATCTTAAATAAACAACCTAACTTTACATATAAAGACAATAGAAAAAGAAAAATAAACAAAGCCCAGAATTAGTAGAAGGAAGGAAATAATAAACATCAGAGCAGAAATATATAAAATAGAGACCCCCCTCCAAAAAAATAGAAAAATATTAATAAAACTAAGAGCCAGTTTTAAAAGATAAACAAACTTGATAAACCCTTGTCAGACTCCTCAAGAAAGAAAGTGTCCAAATAAATAAAATTAGAAATAAAATAGGAATTACAACCAATATCACAGAAATACCATATAAAGAGTCATAAGGGAATATTACAAACAATCACTTGCTAACAAATTGGACAACCTAGAAGAAATGGATGAATTCCTAGGAACATACAATCTTCCAAGACAGAATTAGGAAGAAAAAGAAAATCTGAACAGATTAATTACTGGTAATGAAATTGAATCAGTAATCAAAAAACTCCCAACAAACAAAAGTTCATGACCAGATGGCTTTACAGGGGAATTCTACCAAACATAGAAAGAGTTGATACCTATCCTTCTCAAACTATTCCAAAAAACTGAAGAGGAGGGAACACCCCCAGATTCATTCTATGAAGGCACCATCATCCTCATACCAAAATCAGACAAAGATAATACAAAAAAAGAAAATTACAGATCAATATCTCTGATGAATATAGATGAAAGACCTCAACAAAATATTAGCAAAGTGAATTCAACAATATATACAAAAGATCATACACCATGATCAAATGGGATTTATTCCAGGGATGCAAGGATAGTTTAATATCCATAAATCAATCAATGTGATACATATCATTAACAAAAGGAAGGATAAAATCACATGATCATCTCAATACATGAAGGAAAAACATTTGACAGAATTCAACATTTATTCTTGAAAAATTCTCAATAAATTTAGCATAGAGGGAACATATCTCAATATAATAAAACCCATTTATGACAAATTCACAGCTAACATCATACTTAACAGTGAAGAGCTGAAACCTTTTCCTCTAAGATCAGGAAGAAGACAAAGACCCCCACTCTTGACACTTCTATTTAACACAGTATTGGAAGTCCTAGTTACAGCAATAAGATAAGAGAAAGAAATAAAAGGTATCCAAATTGAAAAGGAAGAAGTAAAACTAGCACTATTTGAAGATGATCTGGTACTATTTATAGAAAACCTTAAAGACTCCACCAAAAACCTAGTAGAACAATAAATTAATTCAGTAAATTTGCAGGATATAAAATTTATATGCAGAATTTTATTGCATTTATCTACACTAATAATAAACTATCAGAAAGAGAAAGCAAGAAAAATATACAAAGAACTCAAATCAGAAAAGAAAGCAAAGGCATTATTACTGACTTTACAGACACTAGAAGAATTATGAGAGACTACTGTGAACAGGTTGTGTGCCAACATATTTAGATAACTGAAATGAAATGGACACATTCCTAGAAACATACAAGTTACCAAGTTACCCACCCTGACTCAGGAGGAAATAGAACTTCTCAACATACTTGTAACAAGTAAAGATATTGGGTAAGTAATTAAACTTCTCAAAAAAGAAAAGTCCAGGACTAAATGGCTTCAATAGTGAATTCTCCCAAACATTTAAAGAAGAATTAACACCAATTCTAGTCAAACTCTTACAAAAAAAACTTAAGAGGAGGAAACATGTCCTAACACATCCTATGAGGCAGAATTACCCTGATACCAAAGCCAGACATAAACATCACAAGAAAAGAAAACAACATGTCAATATCCCTTATGAATTTTGTCAGCAAACATAAGAGCAAACTGAATTAAACAGCACATTTAAAGGATTACACCCATGCCCAAAAGTGGGATTTATCAAAAGAATAAAATAGTGGTTCAAAATAGAAATTCAATTAATGAGATACTATATATTACTGTAACTAAGGAAAAAATAAAACACATGATTACCCCAGTTGTTCCAGAAAAAGCATTTGACAAAATTCAGCACACTTTCCTGAATAAAACACTCAGCAAACTAGGAATAGATGGGAACTTCTGTAGTATAATAAAGAACATTTATGGAAACGCAGTTTTTTATACTCAATAGTGAAAATTTGAAACTTTTCCCCCTAGGCTTAGGAACAAAGCAATAATACTCATTTTACCCACTGTTATTCAACATTACAATAAAAACGCTATCCAGAGCAATTAGGCAAGAAAAGTAAGTAAAAGTCATCTAAATTGGAAATGAAGAAGAAAAAACTTTTTCTAATTAAGCAGAATGTAGATGACATGATTCTATATACAGAAAACCCATAGGATACACAAAAGCTACTAGAGCTAATAAACAAATTCAGCAAAGTTGCTGGGTTCAAAATAAATGCATAAAAAAAGTCAGTTGTGCTTCTATACAACAGCAATAAACAATCCAAAAGGAAAGCAATGTCGTTTACAGTAACATTCAAAAGAATAAAATACCTATGAGAGAATTTAAGCAAGGAAGGGAAAGACTTGTACATTGAAAGCTACAAACATTGCTGAAAGAAATTAAAGAAAACCTAAATAAGTGGAAAGATAATCCACATTCGTGGAATGGAAGATGTAATGCTATTAAGATGTCAATATTCCCCAAAGCAATCTAGAGCTTCAATGTAATCCCTATCAAAATTCCCTTTTTTTTTTTTTTTTTGGAGAAATGGAAAAGTAGATTCATACAGAAATGTAAAGGGCCCCAAATATCCAAAACAATCTTGAAAGAAAAAGTCAAAGTAGGAGGACTCACACTTCTTTATTTCAAAATTTACTACAAAACTGCAGAAATCAGAACAGTGTGGTATTGGCATATGAACAGACATATAGAGCTATGAAATAAATTTGAGAGCCCAGAAATCAACCCAAACATCTTTAGTCAATTGATTCTCAACAAGAGTGCCTAGATTATGCATGGGGAAAAATAGTCTTCTCCAAAAATGGTGCTGAAAAATCAGTTTTTTCACAAGCAAAAAGAATGATTTTGGACCCATACTTCACTCCGTATACAAAAATGGGTCAACGACCTGGATATAAAAACTAAAACTATTAGAACAAAACATAGGGGTACATTTTCATGATCTTAGATTTGGCAATGGATTCTTAGACTTAACACCACAAGCAAAAGTGCATAAGAAAAAAGAGATTGGACTTCAAAAATCTAAAGACTTTCATGCATCAAAGGGCATTATCAAGAATGTGGAAAGAAAACCTTCAAAAATGGAGAAACTATTTCCAAATCATATATCTTATAAGAGTTTATTATCCAAAATCTATTAAGATCTCTTCTTTCTTAACAAAAAGACAAACAACCCAATTAAAAGTGGATAAATGAATTGAACAGACATTTCTCCAAAGATATACAAATGCAACAAGCACATGAAAATATGTTCACAATCCTTGGTCATTAAGGAAGTAGAAATCAAAATCACAATGAGATACCTCTTCACACAACTAGTATAACTTTAATCCAGAAAGTAAAAATTAACAAGTATTCCTGGTGATTTGGAGAAATAGGAACTCCTATACATTGCAGGTAAGAATGTAAAATAGTGGAAAAAGTTTGGTAGTCCCATAAAAAGTTAAACAGAATACTCAGCAATTATACTCCTAGGTATACACCTAAAAGAAATAAAAAAGTATGTCTACACAGAAACTTGTTTGTGGATTTCTATAACAGCATTATTCATAGTATCTAAAAGGTAGAAACAACCCAAACATCCACTATGAGCAAATGGATAGACAAAGTGTGGCATATACATATAATGGAATATAATTCAGCCATAAAAATCATTTCAACATTACTCTAGATTGTGAAGAAAGTAGAGGGAAAGACTGAAAGATGGCAAGATGATAAAATGTGGCATTTAAGACTGTTACAATTAAGTTAGAGATCAGGTTGTCAACAATGAAGCATTCCTGACTTTACATATGACAGAACCCATATTATACAGTATTTGAATATGCCTTCTCAATATGCTATGGTATTTATAACATGAATCACAAATCTATGTTTGGAGAGTATACATAAAAGTACATTTGTGAGGTTTTATTATTATTAATTCATAAAGAATATAATGATTAAGAAGAAAAACTCAAGTTAAAGGAATTTTTTAATTAATGTGATAATGGTGGGAAGGAAGCTGAAGGTGGCTTTGATTGTTAAACTGACAAAAAGCTAAAATGAGATTTTGAAAGAGGAAAATAGAAAGAGGGAGGAAGGGAGGGAGGGAGGGAGGGAAGAACATGAAGCACCAACTTCAGTTTGGAATAGAAAGGTATACTTGTGTTTGCTTGTGGTTAGAATATGGTACTGGTAGTGAAAATATACAGATTTTATTTTTGGCTTTGCTGTTTACTCTGCCCTTGGCTTTCTCTACCTTGAACAGAGCTTGTGATGTCTTTAACGGACTTTGATCTCATCTGAGAAAAGATGATGTGTGAGGCATAATTTTCCTCAGCTCTACTAGATACTTGACAGCAAGAGCTATCAATTTCTCATATGAAATACTGGAGTATCCTTTTCTGGAAATCTTAACAATTGGTCAAATCATAAGAAAATATTGTAAGAAAAATTGAAAGAAACAGTTCTGTGCCTTTGGGAAATAGATTGACAGCAGTGGCAGACATTTGAAGTTTATTATATTCTTTGTTTTAGTAGTGCTACAAGTTTTAACACACTTTTTTCTTTTAAAAACTGTGTATCCCATTTTAAAATGATTTGAAAGAAACAGCATCTGTTACTTTCCTCAGAAACCTATCTTTCCAAGTTTATAGCTCATGCTGTGACTTTTTTTACTTCATGAGCAGCCACTTTCTTTAGATTCTTGTAAACTTTTATGAGCACCACCAATTTAGTTTCCTTGGGGTTCTGATCTAAATTTTCTCTCTTCTGTGCTGTACTGTATACTACAATTTCAATTTCAAATTCTACAGTGTGTTTGTGTTTGTGTGTGTGTGTGTGTGTGTGTGTGTGTTATCAAATGTATTACATCACAATTCCTATACATTTTATGGTGTGAAATACTTACATAATCAAATCAAATGGCTTGTGTATTTTAACATTAATTCAAAAATAATACTTTAAAATGAAGATTATATAATGTTACAGGACACACTCAGTATTATGTGGATAAGTATAACATTTATTCTAGCTCAAACAAATTGGTATGCCTGTTTTGAGAAAATGAAAACCTTACTTCAGATTACCTGTGAATATATAAACAGAGGAAAATTCTCAAAATGCCCTTCATGTTTATTATACTGCAATAATGTTAGTGTTTCCATGAATAGCTTCTCCTAACTGAAATTTTAACATAATCAAATATTAAATCTGTGAGGTTTTAAAAAAAAGACATATTTATTTGGAAATGTTTTATAGGTAATGTTATAAAAATCCTGGTTTGAAAACTATTAAAGATGACTAATGTCTCCTAATCTTTTGAATTTATATGATTTTTAAATATTTTGCTTAACAGTTGTTTTTAAATGAAAAAGTATTTTGGTTTAAAAATAATCATTTAAAGAGTTTCTAAAATAAACTAATTATATCTTTCTTTATGAAGGAATCATAAAGTCTTCTGAGTTTTATATTTAAACAATCAGTATTGGAAAGCTGTGCCACTGATGTTACCTATGAAAGAAAAAAATCTGTTTTTATAACAATAAATATTGTATTCCTAAATTATTATTTATTCAATTTTTAAATATCATTTTCAACTGCAAATAAATTCACATGTGTGAATTTAAAAGTGACTAGTAGAAATAATTTAAAAGCAGTAGAATAAAATAGTGTGTACTTTTCAATATTTCCATGAGTTACAGCATGATCATATCAAATATGCAGCATTTTTATATTTACAGTACATCAATCCAGGAATATATCTTGAGCATTGTGATGATTAATTTTATGAGTCAACTTGGAGGGTGTTTTGGGATGAGATTAACACTTAAATTAGTACATTTTGTGTAAAGCAGATTGCCCTCCATAGTGTGGATGGGCCTCATCCAATAAACTGAAGGCCTGAGTGGAACAAAAAGGTCTGCCTTCCAGAGCAGATAAGAGTTCTTCAGTAGACTGACTCACACTTCTTCATCTTCACGATTAGCTCTCCAGGGTTTCCATCCTGCCAGTTCACATTGAAACTTTGGGACTTACCAGCCTCCATAATTATGTAATTGAATTTCTTATAATTAATCTCTTTCCCTGTATGTATACATCCTACTGGCTGGAGAACCCTGATGAATTCAAGTGTTGACTGTATCACTATTTTAAGTGTTATTTGGGCCTCTTAGAAGGTTGGTCAGGAAGAGATCTGGTGAACACCATCATGCCTATGCTTTGGACTATGGCATACACTATTGCAATTTTTTTAAAAAATAAACATTCTTGTTGTTAGATGCATATTTAAAGAAAGAATCTAAGTTACTGTCAGAAATATATAGCAACAGAGTCAGATCCATTTCCCTTGTATTTACAACTCTCCTTAGCATTGAGTAGAATACCCCCACCCAGCTATCTGCCCACCACTTTGCTCGTTTAGATGTGATACTTGTAGGTCCCCTGTGTCAGCAGAACTCTCTGCTAATCAAACAGCTACACAGGCCTCTCTTGTGAAGATCAGGAGAAGCCCTCCTCTCCTCTACTCTTGAATGTGCCACCTCCTGATTCCCAGTGTGCACAGCTCATATTTGGAATGCCTTTGAATATACTTCAGCTCATCAGGAGTCTTCATCGGTGATGTTAGGTCAGATGAATTGGTAAAACTGAAAGTGCACAAAATTATAATACTTTACTTCTTGTAGCAACATTCCTTTCTATTTTCCAATTCTGAAACAGCTCCCTTTGGTGTGAAAAGGGCACTTTTGAGATATAAATATCCAAGTACACACACAGTCAACTTTTATATGTTAAGAGAGATGTTCCTTGATTCCTAGTAACTAAAATTCATACTCCTCTTTCACATTTGACCCATTCTGTTTTATTTTTCTTCCTAGGACTCAATGTATATAACGTCTTTGACATTATAAATTTTATATGTTTATTGAAACAACTGCCATCTCTTTCTCCAAAATCTAAGTTTTGTGGAAAAAGGGGCTTTTTTTAAACTCAATTTTCAACTGCTACAACAACTAGTAGATAATCATTAAATATTTCTTAAATATTCTTGAATAGAACAATTAATCGGTAAATGAAAGAATCATATGTTTTGGAGTAAATTCCTTCCTTATGTGGACAACCTCAGTTTCCAACTGTATCTCTTTGGCCATAAATAAAGAGTATTTTCACATTTTTATTCAGATTAAAATAAGATATCTTTTTTAAAATCAATGGATATTTAGACTTCTTTGTGGAAAAGTCCCAGAGCAATAAATAGTAAAATGTGCCAAAATTTCAATAACAAAATTTTTTTTTCATGCAGTTTGTTCAATAACATTTCCTTAGCCTTGTATCTGCATTATGCAATACTATCTTAGTATATTGCACCTGGAATCATTATCCCCAGACCCCTTTCTTTGGAAAACCCCATGTATTTGGTAGTTGGATATGCATAATCAATAATAATAGAATAGCTACAGCTCACTCACCTAAAGCTAAACAAATCAATGTCTAAAAAAGGTGATATCCCTGACCATCCTCTCAGCACATGAGGGTTTTTTTCTATTTCATAAATAACCCTGACCTCTTGTAATTCATCATCCTTCATGGTCTTAACAATGAGCACTGGATATTTTGCTCAGCACAGTGGGTCATACAAAGATGTATAAGATACGGTTCCTGGCCTTCAAAGATTCAATTCACATCTTATTTTAAAAACATTAAAATATTCATAATGTATACAAAAGCAAAAGATGCACATAACTTTATCTTAAAACTCAGACATACTTAGAAATAACTGAACACATGGTTTGTCAAGCCATTTCTCATTCTCCCTAATACTGTCTCAAAGTGTTGAAATTCATTTGGGGATTCCTTTAATATTAGTGTTGAAATTCTTTGTCTATATAGTATCATGTGTGACCACCACTTAATATATTAGTAATCCCAGGCACTTCTTCTTCCCTCTCATGAAAGAGAAAACTGTTTGCCCTGCTCAGTTTCTTCTCATTTCTCCAATTTACAAGGGAAACACTGCCTGCACAAACTAATTGTTTTTGAGTTTTATTAGTGACATTGTTTGTTTGCATTTGTTGTTTTTATTTGTGTTTTGCTTTAGGGAATGTAAAATCTGGACAAATAGGAATGAAGAGAGAAAGGAATGGGATGGGTCAAGCTGGGATTTGAGTTGGAAAAAGTTGAAAGCACCTGTGTCAAAAGGAACATGGAAGAGAATAAAACATTTTTAGAAGAGTATTGCTTAGGTCAACATGTATACTTCACAGTCTTTGAGAAATGCATGCAATAAACTTGGAGTATATTTAAATTTGGTTGTGGACAGAGTTTCTTTGGTCCTGACATTGCTATGAGTTTAGATCATGTCCATGGAACCACATAACCATTAACATGTTTAATGTTGCTTTCCATAAATATATATTAGATATTTATTCTACGCTGGGCTCTGCCCTAGTGCATATTTATGTAAACCTAGTAGAGGGCTCAGCCATCATGAAATTTACATTCTACAAATAGAAGTGAGACCAGAAGCACATTAAAACAAAACCAAACAAAAATATCTCCTTATAGTGAAAATTGATATGAAGGAAACAAATGGGTAGAAAAGAATACTTCAAAAAAAAGGAGCTACCCCTGGAATGTGGAAAAAAAATGGTCAAGAATGTTTGATGCAGAGAGAATCCTAAGACCAAAGGACTTTAGGCCAGGTCAAGCTTGTCATGGTAAAGCCCCAGCAAGAAGGCCACTGAAGGCAGCAGGAGCATAGGATCTAAACAGCATGTGCTTAAGCTAAGATAAAGAAGTAAAGAGAGATATATTACATTGACCTTTATAGATCACAAAGGAGGAAATAGGGTTAGTTTGTATGTTTGTTCGTTTGTTTTCTGGAAATCATGTAAAACCTTTACAGCTTAGTCAGGGATGGCCTCTACCAGATAGTAAAATTGGAGGCCAGAATGATAAAATTTCACACTTGTAAACATCTGGGAAAGAAAATTACAGGAACTATTCTGATGTAGGAACAATCTACATTTGTTGAGGGTTAAAAAAAGAAGATCTGTATGGGTTGGACTTCTTTGGGATTGAAGGAGAGAAAGATTTATAGAAGGAATAAAAACTGACGCAAATCCATTGGGGAGACTTAAGCATGGTAACTAGCTTTTAATATAAATTGTTAACTGAAGTGGAGCATACAGACAGAAAAGTGTGCAGAGCATGTGTGAAGGTGTAATGAGCTATAAAAGGAAGACATGTGGAGCCCCACTCAGATTAAAAAGAGAAAAAAAATGAAATTGACACTTAAGTCATTCCAGAAGTCTGCACATGCCACATCTCAGCCTCCCCCCTTCTCCCCAGAGGGTAGCACTATCCTTACTTCTAATACTAGAGAGTGCTTTTGCACATGTTTAAGCGTGTATATATGTGTAATTTCACTGTATGCACTATTTTATACTTGGCTTCCTTTTCTCAATATTTCTGGCTTATTTTCATCCATTATTTTATGTAGTTTACCATATTTTATTTTATACTACATTTCAATTTTTATTGTTGTTTCTATTTTAATTGTGGTAGCACACACATACACACAAATGTTCAGAAAAATCTCTTGGTTTAAAAAAGGAAATCCTGCTATTTTAACAACATGGGTAAAGCATGAGGACATTATGCTAAGCGAAATAAGTCAGACAGATACAGACAAACACTGTATAATCTCACTTATATGTGGACTCTAAATAAACTAAACAAAGAGGAACAGAGAAGAGATTGGTGGTGGTCAGGGGTGAGGGATTGGGGGTATGGAAATGAGTGAAGGTGGTCAAAGTGTACAGACTACTATAACTACAGTTATAAAATGAGTAAGTTCTGGTATGTAATGTATAGCATGGTGGCTATAGTTAACAATATTATATTGTTATTTGGAAGTTGCTAAGAAAGTAGATTTTAAAAGTTCTCACCACACACACAAAAATTGTAACTATGTGAGTTGATGAATGTGTTAACTAACCTTACTTTGGTAACCATTTTGCAATATATACATATAAATATCAAATCATTATGTTGTACACCTTAAACTTACATCATGTTATATGTTAATTATATCACAGTAAAGCTAAATGAAGAACAATATCTTGAGAAAATCATAGAAACTGAATATTATTCTATTTTATTTTGCTCATAAAGTGCTTTTCAGCCATGCTAATTGACCTTTACTCACAGAATTGCCGACATGGTAAGTTGAATCAGTAATAATAAAAGCAGTTTTTTAAGGAAAGTAGGCCTTTAAGTACTCTGTTTAGACACAGTAAAGGTGTGATTAATATAAATGTTGAGAAATAATGTTTTCTTTTCAAATTATGGAAGCTCCCCCACCCCAAGTAATTTGGACACTAATCTAAGATGTTTTTGTGCTTGGTTACTTGCTTTCTTTTTTGATTTTTTTTAACTCTTTCTTCTCTGACTCAGTTAAGAACATTTATTTATTCATTCATTCATTTATTATGTTTTAATGAATCAGAATACTGAAACTTCTCAGACTCAACACTTTCTCTTTGTAGAGTTTTAAACACGTGAAACATATAGATCAAGGATTAATAGAATAATTGAAGTATCAAAATTGTTAATCACTTCTCTGTAGTGCATTTGGGAATAGCAATATACATTCCAGTGAACACTTTGCATTTCAGTCCAAGTTAGTTGTTGAAAGCATGAAAATACTCCTATCATGGGTGGGCATATCAACATGTTTCAACTTTCCATGGACACATAATCATCTTATAAAACAAATCTAAATCTTAAAATATGGACACAATTCATGATTGCTATCAATGGATGTTCATCACCATCTCTACAAATACTGATTCAACTTTGTAACTGAATTTAGCCTCTTAACTGTTCCACAGCAAGCATGGTTTCAAGACAGGGTGCCCTATTTAGGTCTTCCACTCATTTGTTAATTGAATTGTTTGGTTTTTTGATATTGAGCTCCATGAGCTGTTTGTACATTTTGGAGATTAATCCTTTGTCTGTTGTTTCATTTGCAAATATTTTCTCCCATTCTGAGGGTTGTCTTTTCATCTTATTTACTGTTTCCTTTGATGTGCAAAAGCTTTTAAGTTTAATTAGGTCCCATTTGTTTATTTTTGTTTTATTTCCATTACTCTAGGAGGTGGGTCACCAAAGAAGACATACAGATGGCCAAGAGGCACATGAAAAGATGCTCAACATCACTAACTACTAAAGAAATGCAAATCAAAACTACAATGAAGTATCACCTCACACCAGTCAGAATGGCCATTATCAAAAAATCTAGAAACAATAAATGCTGGAAAGGGTGCGGTGAAAAAGGAATCCTCCTGCACTGTTGGTGGGAATGTAAATTGATACAACCACTATGGAGAACAGAATGGAGGTTCCTTTAAAAACTAAAAATAGAACTACCATATGACCCAGCAATCCCACTACTGGGCATATACCCTGAGAAAACCATAATTCAAAAAGAGACATGTACCACAATGTTCATTGCAGCACTATTTATAATAGCCAGGACATGGAAGCAACCTAAATGTCCATCGACAGATTAATAGATAAAGAAGATGTGGCACATATATACAATGGAATATTTGCCATAAAAACTAATGAAATTGAGTTATTTGTAGTGAGGTGGATGGACCTAGAGTCTATCATACAGAGTGAAGTTAGTCAGAAAGAGAAAAACAAATACCGTATGCTAGAACATATATATGGAATCTAAAAAAAAAAAAAAATTGGTACTGATGAACCTAGTGGCAGGGCAGGAATAAAGACATAGACACAGAGAATGGACTTTAGGACATGTGGCGCGGGGAGGGGGAAGCTGGGCAAAGTGAGAGTAGCATCACCATACATACACTACCGAATGTAAAACAGCTAGTGGGAAGCAGCAGCATAGCACAGGGAGATCAGCTCAGCTCAGTGCTTTGCGATGACCTAGAGAGGTGGGACAGGGAGGGTGGGAGAGAGGCTCAAGAGGGAGGGGACATGGGGATATATGTATGCATATGGCTGATTCGCTTTGTTGTGCAACAGAATCTAACACAGTATTGTGAAGCAATTATACTCCAATAAAGATCTATTAAAAAAAAAAAAAAAAGTAAGGGTAACCAGAAAAAAAAAAAGACAGGGTGGCCAATCTGGTAACCATGTGACGTCACTACTCCCATCTCCAAGTTATCCTGGTACACTTTCCTATGAATTCTAACTTGGAATTCCTGGTGCTGCTGTATGCTCCTTTCTAGTTGTCCTCTCTACAACTAGAGAGGAAGAAAAAAGCTTATCCTGTCATAACATAAAACACCTAACTATATTGTCATATTTCGAAGGGAGAAAACTCTTGCTCTCACTTAAAATAAAAACATTTTTTAAATCTCAACAACACAAAGCAACAACAACAAAAAAATCTGTGAAGGTTTAGTTCAGTAATATTCAGACTTTTCTGAAAGATGATTAGCACGTGATCTCCATTGCCCAGAAACTTTCACTGGTACAAACACACTTATGGAATTGACCCTCTCAACCTTCCCTCACTTGTTAATGTGTATTTTGTTCAGAGTTTTTGGTTTCAGGTAAAAACCTAAATATGAATATCTTGCAAAAATAGCATATTCAGTTCAATATTGCAAGTATTTTCAATAAAGATTTAGAGAAATTATCAGATATATTTTGTATTTTCACAAGAATATATTGCTCAACTTGATTCTGTCATATGCTAAAATGGAAATATATATTCCAGAGATAATGTTTGTTCATGAATTTTAGGTATTGCATAAAAGTAGATGTCGGAACCATATTTTGGAAGCAGTGGTCTGGTCAATTAAATGGCTCTATAATTAAACTTCAAGTCACTTTTAATTTATCAGTGTTCACTGCAAACCTGTAAAATATATATCCTTTCAATATGGCCTTATCTTGATCAAAAATACTAAGAAAATATTTTTTTAAATGTGAGTCACTCAAAGTGCAAGTGATGATGACTTTAAAATGCATCATCTAAGTTTCTGCACTGTAGATGCCTCCATACTTTGCTTTTACCTCAATTTACTATTAAAATCAGTTTGCATTTCCTAAATACAGAATAATTGGTGCAGGCAGGCAGAGGGCCCAGAAATTTGTAGAAGAAATTTTCCCAGAATTAAAAACAGACTAAAATAGATCATTGCAACAAAATCCTCACATGGATAATTAAGAATGAACAGGAAATAAAACACACAGCAAAGAAAATCTATATAGGAAGTCATTTCCATTTAAATTAGTTGTTTCTCTCCTAATGGGAGGTAATAATAATGATGATGACAGTAATGAGAAGGGTAATAATCATAACTATTAATAATCATACTATTAATAATCATACTATTAATGGCAACCACTGAATTAAATGATTACCATGTGCCAGGTACTGAGTTACCAACTTTACAAATAGTATCTCATTTAATTCTCATAATATTCCTACATGTATGTATTAAAACCCCCATTTAAGAGGAGAAAAGTCCATCCTTAAGGATATTAAGATAGTTTTCCTGGGTAATATATTTAGTGTATGAAAGAGCTAGGATTCATACCCAGGCCTCTGTGAGTCCAGAACCCATACTTTCACAGACTGTACAATAAAAAGTGGTGATAAAATCCAAATTTATTCTATAGCTTGTTTGGTGTTTTTTCTTACCATTTGCTTGTTTCTTCGTATGATGCCAAAGCAGTAGTGATGCATCTCTAGCAAGTAAGGACTAGAGGTTTTAAAGTATTTTTCCAACTATCTCAATGAGATGACATTTGTAAAGATTACATATCATTTTATTTTAGCATCTCAGGAAGGCACCAATTGAAAGATATTTCCTATGTCTATATCCATGTTTAACTCCTTCCCCCATATTCTTATATGAGGGGAGAAGATGGAAATATAAACAAGTTGCCATAGGTCTGGAATGACAAATATTATTATTCCAGTCAAGCATAACCCACTCAGGAGTAACATAAATCTTGAATATACATTTACTGAATCTGTTGAAATTCTGAGAATTTGGGCAATAGCTAGTATATATGACAATGTTCCAATCTTGCTTACATTTACTTTGAAAACTGTGTGTTTTCTTAAACATAGAATGCTATATTATTTGTGTAATTTCTACAGGATAAATTGGTGCTCTGGATACTTGATGAAGTGGGAGTGAGCTTTCTAAAACCTAAATATGGTTATACTAATCCTCAATTTAAAATACTTCAACACCTTCCTATTGGTTACAAAATGTAATCCAAGACTTTTACCATTGAACATATGGCCTATTAGTCAACAGACATCTATTGATATGTAGTGTATTAATTGTTATGGTTTAAGGACCAATTATTTATTGATTTCACAGACGAGGAAATCCAGAATGAGGCTGTTGTGGGGCTGGTGCAATGGTTCAATGACATCGTCAGACATGATTCCAGGTTCTTTTCCTCTTTCAGCTCTGCTGTTCATAGTGTTTAGTCCTCTGTTCCCACCCTTATCATTTCATGGTCACAAGATGACTGCTTTTCTCCAGGCTTGTGCCTTCATAACAGTGTAACCAGGGTGGGTGGGTGGGGAAGAGGAAAAAGCTATGCTCATACAAGGGAAACAATACAGGCAGACTACATACCAGAATAGGACTGTTTCACGAATCACCTCTATCTAGTTTTGGCGAGGGCTGAAAAATAGACTTTTAGCTAGACACACTGGGAACCCCCAAATAATTAAAGTTTTAACTTTAAGGGAGAAGAGCAAACAGACATTGGGTTGGCTTCTAGCAGTACCTGACTAATATGCGGAAAAAATTGTTGGTCATTGGGGTTAGAAATTATTATAATTGCTCCTGCTTAGGGTACTTTATATAATCTAACCAATTTCAATGGTCCTATCTCTTATCCTGACATTTCTCTTTGTTTACTCTGTACTCCATTTTAGCTGAACAACTAATTCCCTGAATTGTCTGTGCACTTTTTCTGTTGTTTTACATTTGCAGTTGCTATAACTTTGGCTTGCAAAGTTCTGTCTTCTTGACATACCTGCTAAGTTTCTACTTTACCTAGATGTTAATTCAAGTATCTTTTACTGTATCGAGTATTCTCATATTCCCTTAAATGTCAATTAAAATACTATTCCTCTGTGTCACATCATACTGTGACCATTTGTATATGCTTACCAACAAGTGATTAATAGAGCTGAGAATTTAGAAATTATTCAATCTGTGGCCACAGGAAAGAATTGACAAAATTTGCTTTCAAATGTTTAAGTGATAATGCAACATATATCATTAAACATTTGAAAGCAAGTTTTGTCAATTCTATCCTTGTGGCCACAAGGACATACATATACATATATGTATGGACATACATATATTTCTGTGTTGGAAGTTTATTCGTAATGAAAACAAAATGTTTTGCTTGGATAAATTATTAAATTTCAGCCACTGTAGATGAGATAATAGTGGACATGTGAATAAGTAATCTACATGTTGTCATATGCTATGATGACATAAATTACCTACCAAGTAATGTTGGATAATTGTCATAATTTTGAATATATCAGTCTATAAATAACATTAGTATAGCACTTCAGTGTTTTCAATTTGTTTTCAGACCCTATTTTACTTGATTTTTAAAACACTCTCATAAGGTAGGTATGATATATATCATTATCCCTCTTTTACAGAACAGATATGTTTATGGTTCAGAGAGGTTTACAGATGTGCCAAAGGTCAAATCGTGAGTGGTAAAATTAAAAATTAAATGCAAAAAAAAAAAAAAATTAAATGCAGATCTTTTGATTCTAAATTCAATGTTTAGTTAACTACATAATTCTGACTTGTGAATATGATTATATAAAAATTATGTACTTCTGTTCTCCTGAGTGTTTTGTATTCATATATTTATTAATGATGAATTATTGAGTTATAATTATGTTTACAATGTTATATAAATCCTAAACATCTTAAACATAACTTATTTTCTATGCATTGCTCATTATTGAAGGTCTAAATTGCTCAGTCCTTGGTAGAGTAAACAACTTGTCCAGGTTTGCCAAGGACTTTTCTGCTTTTAAAACTAAAATTCCCAAGTCCAAGTAACCTCAGTCCTGGGAAAATCAGAACACTTGATCACCCTCCTGATACTGTGGAAGACATAAAATGTTAAGCCCTATATTCTTTTGAGCAGTCTTAGAATTACAGATGTGTCAACTGATAATAAGGAATCTTGAAAGATGGGAACCTGTTGACACGGTTTAATAGAGTTCAACTAGTCATTATATCTCGTTAGTCACACAAAGTTTAACAAATATTTATATTCTATGAACTATTGAATTTTAGTTAATTTTACATATCTTCTTATCAAAGTATCACAGCATTTGTTTTACATTTATATAGGCATGCACAAAGGCAAAGAGTTTTCCTATAACTTTGAGAGAATTTTTATAACTGGTGCAGGCTTGTTGACTTTTAAATTTGAGAGTAAAAATATTTGGATTCAAATGTTTTTGAAAAAAATGATGTATCTTCATTTAAAAGGGTAAATTGTGTCAATTTTACCCATAACTATGAAATAATAAAGCATCATCCCCTCATTTACAGAGTAAATATTTTGATCATAAAAATACAAAAGGACAAGACAATATTGCAAATATAAAGCTCAGAGATAAAAATAAAAATGTTTTTCATTAAATAAATTGGACTATAAAAGTATTTATTAACACATACTGAAGAGAGGACTTCTGCTTCTGGTAAAATGTAGTACAGTAGGCTAATTGTCCCTCTGCAACATCTAGGAAAATTATATCTTTAAAGGCATAGAATACTAATGGAAACAACAAGAATATGGTAAACTGTCTTTAAATAGTTTGAAATAAGAGAAAATCCACCTATTATGAGTAAAAATAGTCAGCCACTACTTTCTTATATCCAGATGCTTATAGGAGGACTGGGTATCTGGCCTGACCCAGCAAGACTCTAAGAGGGAATAGAAACCAGCCAAGTCTTGGTAGTTGAGAAGTGGTAAACTCTTGAGTGACAGGATGAAAACTAGAGAAGCCCCAAAAGACTGTTTGCTTATGTAATATTCAGAATTCTGGAGCTGTGATGGACGCCAGGGCTCTGAGTTAAAAGCTTCTAAATGGAAAATTAAAATAAAACACTGTCTCCTAATAACTTGTGAGACGAAGTTCTGATGGAGTGTAGAAGCCTGTTTCAAAAACGTGGCCGGTTTCCCCTCAAAACATTTGCCAGGGTTTGAAAAATATGGGATGCAGGGAAGACAGACTTAAAAACATCTCAAGGGGAGAACTGAATTTCACACATGCCTCTGGGACTAAGAAGGTAGAGAACCACCAGATTCTCTGTCAAAACCATAGGTTGAATCTGAGGATGTGAAACCCACGATGAAACCCGTGGATAGGAAGAGACGACTGTATTCGTTGTATAAGCTATTTTATGTAAGAGACTTGAGCAGCCTCAGATTTCCGTATTCGCGGGGACTCCAGAAACCCAACCCCCATGGATACTGAGGGATGACTGTATATAATTTCCTCTGACCTTTACAAACACCATTCTAGTCTTTTGATCAGAAAACGTCTGAGCACTATGTAAATCTCTTCATACTGAGGATAATTTGATTCTCTCATTGTAAAATTCTTATGAATTCCTCTTTATCCTGTAAGTTCTGATACACCCTTAGTATATATATCTATATCTATATCTATCTATATATCTATATCTATCTTTCTTTCTTAATATACCTACCACCCTCACCCCCTCAAGGCTTTCTATCTGGAAATACTTGTCTTTCTGTAACTTTCAGAAATTTTCTTCTATTTTTCATTTTCCTCTCTATTTTCCCTTTGTCGATTCAATCAACAGTTTATTTTAGGGCACCTGGACTTATTAAATTCTCTCATATTTTCACTTGCTTTGACCACTTGCACTGAGTTCTTTGTCTCAGTCTTCTGCTCACTCACTTGATCATTACTATGTCTACACTCCAATCATCTCAACTATTAAAATTATGTTTAATAATTTAACCAAACATATTTTTAATATTTAAGGACTATGATTGTGTCTATTTCATTTTATCTTGTTTAAAATATATAGTTGCAAAATTCAATTAAATCTATGTAAGCTCTTAATCATAGTAAAAATAATTTATCCAAAACTCCAATGAAAGGAAGCAGAATGTAGAAATACTTTAAGAAAAAAACCTTTTCATCCACCATTTCTAAAGCAGTGTCAGTATACTAACTGAAGGAGGATTTGCTTTATTGTGTAGACTGTGACTGTGTGTTACTTGCCAGGCTGCAAATGACCAGTCATTGTTGGTTTGAGCCACACAACATGGACAGCAGTGTTGATTGTAAGAGAATGATTGAAAAATGACTCTATCAAAAACTATTTCTTAGGACTTCCCTGGTGGCACAGTGGTTAAGAATCCGCCTGCCAATGCAGGGGACATGGGTTCGAGCCCTGCTCCGGGAAGATCCCACATGCCGTGGAGCAACTAAGCCCATGTGCCACAACTACTGAGCCTGCACGACACAACTACTGAAGCCCACACACCTAGAGCCTGTGCTCCACAACAAGAGAAGCCACTGCAATGAGAAGCCCACACACTGCAACGAAGAGTAGCCCCGGCTCACCGCAACTAGAGAAAGCCTGCACGCAGCAACAAAGACCCAACGCAGCCAAAAATAAATAAATAAATTTATTTAAAAAAAACAAAACTATTTCTTGTTGTAAAAATACTATAAATGTCATTGAACCAAGACAATTTACGACTAGCAAGAGGTGTAGATGGACATGCTGAAAGAAGTTTGTAAAACAAAGGTATAACAGATAACATTGCTGGAACTTCACAAGAGATGTTGTGTCATTTCCTGTTAGATGCAGAGAATGCTATTACTTCAATGACTACAAATTCTTCAGGAAAATGTTTTTGAGCATGGTATTGTAACTTAGGAAATAATTCTGTTAAATAAACATTTAAAAAATTATCACATGATTTAATATGTTTGGCATATCAGTCTTGTTATTTTTATGTTATGTGTTTTTTTTCATTACTCGGGTTAACCCATGTGATCTGAATCTATGCAAAATGATATTATGTATTTAATGAATGTTTTCATTGGTTTCAACTATGTGGGTAGATAGAGATAGATATACATTTGATAATACCTCTTTTTGCTTTTAAAATATAAAATTTCAGATTTAAAAAAAATCTACATATTTTCTGTGGTAAAAAATTGTTACACTTTATTTCTGAAACTCTTCTATGGTTACATAAGAGGGAACATGTGGTAGACACATAGCTTAGATCACTCAGCCTCTTTTATCCTTACCTACTCTAAATGACATTAGAAAGTCTATATGAGTCACTTGCCCAGGCTCCCCTGAAGCCAGGAGTGGTCAGTGAAATGTAAGTACAAGTCTGATGACATTCTCTACCCGTCGTCTGCTTCCATCTTCTTTCTTGGAATACACAGACATGTTGTTACCATGAGGATAAGGAGAAAATAATTCCACAAACTTTGGCAAAGACATTATTGAGTCATTGGTCCAGCAGCTGCCTATCTCCCAATTTTTTATTATATGAGAGAAATAAACATTATTTATATGTTTATAACAGAAGTCAGGTTTTCTGTTATTTTCAGATGAAATCTTGTTTAACTGACATTAAAAGATAGTCAGATAAAACTGGATTTATACTATCAATGTCATTTGAATCTATTACATATTAAATTTAATTTCTTTAAAGAGTTAATAAAACAATTAAATAGAAGTGATAGGGAAGAAATAACTGAAAATCAGATCATATTTTTACAAACTAAGTTTATAAAACATGATGCTGAACTTAAGAAATGTTAAGAATAATTTTAATTTTAGAGATATCATTTTAATAATTTAAGCTCCTTAATACTCTACTGACTCTCCTTTGTGAAAAATCAGGAAGCTACCATACTGGGAGTTCCTGCCAAGTCCCATTGTTTTGTTAACTGAGTTATTATTTTTACAGTGATAAGGTTATAATATGCATGTTTTACAAACACTGTGAAATAGTTTAGTAGGTTTCTTTGTTCATTTTTTTTAAAGAGATGTAATGCTCACACTTTGCTTCTCCATTCCAGGTTTCGGCAATAATTTGGCTGAATATTTGGCTGTACTTTGTGAAGGACCTCAAATATGTTTTATTCCTGAGGTTCTGGCATATATAAAAATTTTTGTATGTTGCCTTTGTACTTGAAGATAATTTAGCCTTGTGTACAAATACTTAGTGCTTTATGTTTTTTGAGAACTATGTAGATATTACCGAATTGTAACTTTTAAAAAATATTTATTTCAGGTAAATTTTTTTCATTATGCCTAAATCCTCACGCCCTATTTAGTTCTTTGTCAGAAACCACAATTTTGCTTATGTTATTCTTCTTTATAGTATTGCATATTCCAAATCACTTATCTTCTCAAAAATGAGCCATTAATCATTTTACATTTCAATTTTTTATTATCTATTATGAGATAATCACTCATAGTCACTCTGTGATTTTCAGTTGCATTTGTTTTTATGTCCCTTGCTTCTAATATGGTGTTTATTTCTGTTATCCTTTTCTGGTCTATTATTTTCTGCTAGATTCCTTCATCTTTTTCACATTTCTATAATCTATTCTTCAATCATATTCACCTAATCTTTGAGCTTCTTTTATTATTAAGATATTTTGAAGCTATGTTTATTACAAATGTTATTTAATTTTTTAGATAAGTGCTCTCGGAATGCAGTGTCTTCATATGCTTTTGCTTTCTGTGTTTTCTCTTTTGCATTGTAGGGTCATGTCTTGTGTCTTTCCTGTTTATCACTCATCTTTTAGTGGAGCCAGCTATTTGTTGACAAAGATTATGGAAATTATAAAGTGGAGTAAGATGGGGCAGCTCTCAATTCAATTAGGGTATGTCATACCAACATAATTATTTTGTTTAAAGAAAAAGCATTTCTAAAAGAATTTGAAAAAGAATAGATACATGTATATGTATAACAATCACTTTGTTGTACACCTGAAACTAACACAACATTGTTAATCAGCTATACTCCAATATAAAATAAAAAGTTAAAGAAAAAACATTTCTGAATTTTTGTTGTTTAAAATCTGTGAATCACAGGTTAGTTCTTTACATCTCAGGCTCTCTGTGTTGATAGTTTTCTCAGCCTCTTTTCCTCCATCTTCCTGCCTTAAATCTGTTCATCTCCCTCAGTAGAGGGTGGATTGTAGTATTTGTCAGTACGGATTTTTGTTTTTATTCGTCAATATGGAGTTTTATTTTATTTTTTATTTTATTTGAGTCAATATTGATTTTTATTTTTATTTTATTTGTCAATATGGATTTTTATTTGAGGTTGGATTGTAGTATTTGTCAATATGGATTTTTATTTGAGTCTTTCAGGCCATCCTGCAGAGCCTAAAGAAGTCATTCCCAGGATGTGGTCCTAGAGTTTATCACTCTCACCACTGGTCAATTCCATATCCCTTTCAGAACTATGGTATTTAAGTTGGGGGGAAATTAAAGTTTTGTTTAGTTTTTGAAGAGTAATATGCTATGGGAGACCCCCAGAAATAATGGTCTTAAATTTTGGGTGAGACTTGACTTTACCATATAAACAAAGTAATGACAATTGTTTACAATGTTTTAGTGAACGTTATGTGTCCAATCTCTGAAATATAGACTGCATATCTACAAAAAGAAAAAAGATCATACAAGCTGTAAATCCCCTATTAAAAGTCCCTCTTGGTTGAGAATTTATTTATTGACTTCTGATGGCTCTATTAAAATTTGATGAGGGTTTGGCAAGAAAAGCAGCCCCTCATTGTCTTCAACAAGCTAAGCACTTATGTTTGAATATCACACAGGGTCCATAGCTTGTGTTCCTAGGAAAGCAATTCAAGTCAGAGCATCTATTCTCTGCGTGTTCTCCTGCATATGCTTGCTGAAGATTGGCTCTACGTCATAGGAAATACCTCTGCCATCTTCCTCCATCATTGAAGCTCTCATGCTCACTGCCTTTTAAACAGGTGAATAATCGAATTGTCAGAAGGAGGGCAGAAGCAGGGCAGGTAATATCTGGACATTCCTAGGGACTTTGATGGAAAGTGTTTGAAATTTATACATAATGGGGATCCTTATTAACTCCAGCTACATGCTACTTTTAAAAACTAGCCTGGTGATTGAACTCTTTATCTAGGGAGTCTGTTATGCTATTAATAAAATTCCAACTTGTGTCATAGCTATTTGTATTCATTATTTTTTGCTACTATATGGACAACACCTTCATGGCAAATATTGTTATAATTCAGCTTGTGTCATTCCTATAAAACCTTCATCCTAATTACTCAATAAAACTTTAATGAATATATGAAATTGTTTTAAAAGGTACAATATAGTTCTAACAAAAGGAAAGTATAATCCAAGCTGTAATTATTTGATAAATAATTAAAAGATAAAAGAATGTACCATAAAATGGTACCATAAAATATAGCCAAAAGGAAAAGAACAAATGTATTTATACAAATTCTATTTTTATGGCATAAAATAGATCATGTGTTCTATTTTGTCTGAATATAGAGACTTGAGGAGTATTAGTCAAGAAGCTTATGTTAAACCACAATCACAAATCAATCACAGTATTTTAGTCATTTAACACACAAACAACAATTTTTATTTCTATCTCTCGGCAGATAGCTAAGGTGGGTCAAGGTAGGATGCAGTCTCTCCACACATTCATTTACAGACCCAGGCTGATTGAGCCTCTGCCATCTGTTAATTACATATGGACCATGTGACCTTCTTTTTCATTATAATAGGTGAAAAGTGGCAGTAGCACACTTGCTATCTTATACTTTATTCCGACTTCAGAGATGAGGACCTTCTGCTTAGAACCCATTGACCAAAAGTAGCCACATCACCTCTCCTGAATGCACAGGGGCTATAAAATATGGGGGGGGATATAGCTATTTGGATAACTATTTATTTTTTCTATGGATGAAGAGCAATAAAAGCCAATTAAATGCATTTTTTATGGTGTATGTGTGTGAGGTGTGTGTGAGGTGTGTGTGCATCAACTAACAAATATAGTCTGACAAATACTGTGTCATCTGTTTAGGAATACATTATATACCTAAAATGTGTAAGGTGTGTTACCTGCTTCACAAATTTTTAATTCAAGTTGTGGAAAAATGTATAGTTATTAAATATCCTATATATGCAAATTATCTTGTCATTTCAGTATTTTGGGATATTTGGGGTGGAGGGTGGTCAAAAAGTAAATATATCTAATTTAAAACATTGACTCATTAAATAAGCTGTCCCTACTCCTGTCAAAAATCACTATGGAAAAAAGACCCTTAGGGACTTTCAAGATGGCAGGGGTAAGACGTGGAGATCACCTTTCTCCCCACAAATACATCAAAAATACAGCTACATGTGGAACAAATCCTACAGAACACCTACTGAATGCTGGCAAAAGACCTCAGCCTTCCCAAAAGGCAAGAAAATCCCCACGTACCTGGGTAGGGCAAAAGAAAAAAGAAAAAACAGAGACAAAAGAATAGGGATGGGACCTGCATCTCTGGGAGGGAGCTGTGAAGCAGGAAAAGTTTCCACACACTAGGGAGCCCCTACACTGGCAGAGACAGGGGTTGGGCAGGGGGGAAGCTTTGGACCCACAGAAGAGAGCGCAGCAACAGGGGTGCAGAGGGCAAAGCAAAGAGATTCCCTCACAGAGGATCAGTGCCGACCAACATTCACCAGCCTGAGACACCTGTCTGCACACCCACCGGGGCAGGTGGGGGCTGACAGCTGAGGCTTCTGCTTCGGAGGTCAGATCCCAGGGAGAGGACTGGGGCTGGCTGCGTGAACACAGCCTGAAGGGGGCTAGTGTTCCACAGCTAGCTGGGAGGGAGTCCGGGAAAAAGTCTGGACCTGCATAAGAAGCAAGAGACCATTGTTTCGGGGTGTGCGAGGAAAGGGGATTCCTTCCCCGTCTGCCCACAGAAGGCAGAGCACTGCCTATACAAGCTCCAGAGACAAGCACAAGCTGCAGCTATCAGCTCGGACACTAGGGATGGGCGTGAAATTCTAGCGCTGCTGTTGCAGCCACCAAGAATCTTGTGTGCAGGCACAGGTCACTATCCACACCATGCCCCAGGATCCTGTGCAGCTCGCCACTGCCAGGGTCCCATAATCCAGGGACAACTTCCCTGGGAGAACACATGGCACGCCTCAGGCAGTTGCAATGTCACATCAGCCTCTGCCACCGCAGGCTAGCCCCACATTCCAATTATAACTACAGTACCCCTCCCTCCCCCCAGCATGAATGAGCCAGAGCTCCCTAATCAGCTGCTGTTTAACCCATCCTGTCTGAGTGGGAACAGAGGCCTGAGGGCAACCTACACACAGAGTTGGGGCCAAAACCAAAGCTGAACCCCAGGAGCTGTGTGAACAAAGAAGAGAAAGGGAAATTTCTCCATGCAGCCTCAGGAGCAGTGGATTAAATCCCAACAATCAACATGATGTATCCAGCACCTGTGGAATACCTGAAGAGACAAAGAATGATACCAAAATTGAGGTGGATTCTGGGAGCAACTGTAGAGTTGGGGTTTGCTGTCTGTGACTGACTTGTTATTGATTTTTATGTTTATCACAGTATACTTTTTAGTGCTTGTTATCATTGGTGGAATTGTTTATTGGTTTGGTAGCTCTCTTCTTTATTATGATATTTTTATTTTAATAATTTAAAACATTTTTATATTAATAATGTTTTTTAATTATTTTAAATTTATTATTAGTTTTTTCTTTCTTTTTCTCTCCCTTTTCTTCTGAGCCGTGTGGCTGACAGGGCCTTAGTGCTCTGGCCTGGTATCAGGCCACAGACTCTGAGGTGGGAGAGCTGAGTTCAGGACATTGGACAACCAGAGACTTCCTGGCCCCAAGTAATATCAATAGGCGAGAGCTCTCCCAGAGATGACCATCTCAAAGTTAAGACCCAGCTCCTCACAATGGTCAGCAAGCTCCGGTGCCGGAAGCCCCATGCCAAAAAATTAGCAAAACAGGAACACAACCCCACCCATTAGCAGAGGCTACCTAAAATCATACTAGGTTCACAGACACCCCAAAACACACCACCAGACGTGGCCCTGCCCACCAGAATTACAAGATCTAGCCCTACCCACCAGAACAGAGGAACCAGTCCCCTCCACCAGGAAGCCTACACAAGCCACTGGACCAACTTCACCCACTGGGGGCAGACACCAAAAACAATGGGAATTACGAACCTGCAGCCTGCAAAAAGGAGAGCACAAATACAGTAAATCAAACAAAATGAGAAGACAGAGAAATATGCAGCAGATGAAGGAGCAAGGTAAAAACCCACCAGACCAAACAAATGAAGAGGAAATAGGCAGTCTACCTGAAAAATAATTCAGAATAATGATAGTAAAGATAATCGAAAATCTTAGAAATAGAATGGAGAAAATATAAGAAATGTTTAACAAGGACCTAAAAGAACTAAAGAGCAAAAAAACAATGATGAACAACACAATAAATGAAATTTAAAATTCTCTAGAAGGAATCAACATCAGAATAACTGAGGCAGAATAACAGGTAAGTGACCTGGAAGATAAAATATTGGAAATAACTACTGCAGAGAAGAATAATTAAAAAAAAAAGAATGAAAAGAATTGACGACAGTCTCAGAGACCTCTGGGACAATATTAAATTCACCAACATTCGAATTATAGGTGTCCTAGAAGAAGAAGAGAAAAAGAAAGGGTCTGAGAAAATACTTGAAGAGATTATACTTGAAAACTTCCTTAACATGAGAAAGGAAATAGTCAATCAAGTCCAGGAAGCGCAGAGAGTTCCATACAGGATAAATCCAAGGAGAAGCACATCAAGACACATATTAATCAAACTATCAAAAATTAAATACAAAGAAAAAATATTAAAAGCAGCAAGGGAAAAAAACAAATATAACATACAAGGGAATCCCCATAAGGTTACCAGCTGATCTTTCAGCAGAAACTCTGCAAGCGAGAAGGGAGTGGCAGGACATATTTAAAATGATGAAAGGGGAAAACCCACAGCCAAGAATACTCTACCCAGAAAGGATCTCATTCAGATTCGACAGATAAATTAAAACCTTTACAGACAAGCAAAAGTTAAGAGAATTCAGCACCAACAAACCAGTTTTACAACAAATACTAAAGGAACTTCTCTGGGCAGGAACACATGAGAAGGAAAAGACCTACAATAACAAACCCAAAACAATTAAGAAAATGGTAATAGGAACATACATATCGATAATTACCTTAAAAGTAAATGGATTAAATGTTCCAACCAAAAGACATAGACTGGCTGAATGGATATAAAAATATGACCCATACATATGCGGTCTACAACAGACCCACTTCAGACCTACGGACACGTACACACTGAAAGTGAGAGGATGGAAAAATATATTCCATGCAAAAGGACATCAAAAGAAAGCTGGAGTAACAATTCTTACAGTAGACAAAATGGACTTTAAAATAAAGATTATTAAAAGAGAAAAAGAAGGACACAACATAATGATCAAGGGCTCAATCCAAGAAGAAGATATAACAATGGTAAATATTTATGCACCCAACATAGGAACAACTCAATACATAAGGCAAATGCTAACAGCCATAAAAGGCAAAATGGACAGTAAGACAATCATAGTAGTGGACTTTAACACTCCACTTTCACCAGTGGACAGATCAACCAAAATGAAAATAAATAAAGAAACACAAGCTTTAAATGACACACTAAAAAATAAGAACTTAATTGATATTGATATTGATAGAACATTCCATCCAAAAGAAACAGAATACATGTTCCTCTCAAGTGCTCATGGAACATTCTCCAGGATAGATCATACCTTGGGTCACAAATCAAGCCTTGGTAAATTTAAGAAAATTGAAATCATAGCAAGTAACTTTCCCAACAACAGTGCTATGAGACTAGATATCAATTACAGGAAAAAAACTGTAAAAAATACAAACACACAGAGACTAAACAATACACTACTAAATAACCAAGAGATCACTGAAGAAATCAAAGAGGAAATCAAAAAATACCTAGAAACAAATGACAGTGAAAACACGATGGCCCAAAACCTATGGGATGCAGCAAAAGCAGTTCTAAGAGGGAAGTTTATAGCAATACAAACCTACCTCAAGAAACAAGAAAAATCTCTAAAAAACAACCTAACCATACACTTAAAGCAATTAGAGAAAGAAAAACAAAAAAAAAACCCCAAAGTTAGCAGAAGGAAAGAAATCATAAAGATCAGATCAGAAATAAATGAAAAAGAAATGAAGAAAACAATAGCAAAGATCAATAAAACTAAAAGCTGGTTCTTTGAGAAGATAAACAAAATTGATAAACCAATAGCCAGACTCATGAAGAAAAAAAGAGAGAAGACTCAACTCAATAGAATTAGAAATGAAAAAGAAGTAACAACTGACACTGCAGAAATACAAAGGATCATGAGAGATTACTAAAAGCAACGATATGCCAGTAAAATGGACAACCTGGAAGAAATGGACTAATTCTTAGAAAAGCACAACCTTCTGAGACTGACCAGGAAGAAATAGAAAATATAAACAGACCAATCACAAGCACTGAAATTGAAACTGTGATTAAAAATCTTCCAACAAACAAAAGCCCAGGACCAGATGGCTTCACAGGTGAATTCTATCAAACATTTAAAGAAGAGCTAACACCTTTCCTTCTCAAAATCTTCCAAAATATAGCACGGAGAGAAACACTGCCAAACTCATTCTATGAGGCCAACATCACCCTGATACCAAAACACAACAAAGATGTCACAAAAACAGAAAACTACAGGCCAATATCACGGACGAATATAGATGCAAAAGTCCTCAACAAAATACTAGCAAACAGGATCCAACAGCACATTAAAAGGATCATATACCATGATCAAGTGGGGTTTATCCCAGGAATGCAAAGATTATTTAATATACGCAAATCAATCAATGTGCTACACCATATTAACAAATTGAAGGATAAAAACAATATGAAAATCTCAATAGATGCAGAAAACGCTTTTGACAAAATTCAACAACATTTATGATAAAAACTCTCCAGAAAGTAGGCATAGAGGGAAGCTACCTCAACATAAAAAAGGCCATATATGACAAACCCACAGCCAACATGATTCTTAATGGTAAAAAACTGAATCAATTTCCTCTAAGATCAGGTACAAGACAAGGTTGCCCACTCTCACCACTATTATTCAACATAGTTTTGGAAGTTTTAGCCATAGCAATCAGAGAAGAGAAAGAAATAAAGGGAATCCAAATCGGAAAAGAAGTAGAACTGTCACTGTTGGCAGATGAAATGATACTATACATAGAGAATCCTAAAGATGCTCCCAGAAAACTACTACAGCTAATCAATGAATTTGGTAAAGTAACAGGATACAAAATTAATGTACAGAAATCTCTTGCATTCCTATACATTAATGATGAAAAATCTGAAAGAGAAATTAAGGAAACACTCCCATTTACCATTGCAACAAAAAGAATATAATACCTAGGAATAAACCTACCTAAGGAGACAAAAGACCTGTGTGCACAAAACTATAAGACACTGATGAAAGAAATTAAAGATGATACAAACAAATGGAGAGATATACCATGTTCCTGGATTGGAAGAATAGACATTGTGAAAAATGATTATACAACCCAAAGCAATCTACAGATTCAGTGCAATCCCTATCACACTACTAATGGCATTTTTCACAGAACTAGAACAACAAATTTCACAATTTGTATGGAAACACAAAAGACCCTGAATAGCCCAAGCAATCTTTTTAAATTTATTTATTTATTTATTTTTTTATTTATGGCTGTGTTGGGTCTTCGTTTCTCTGTGAGGGCTTTCTCCAGTTGTGGCAAGCGGGGGCCACTCTTCATCGCGGTGCACGGGCCTCTCACTATCGCGGCCTCTCTTGTTGCGGAGCACAGGCTCCAGACGCGCAGGCTCAGTAGTTGTGGCTCACGGGCCCAGTTGCTCCGCGGCATGTGGGATCTTCCCGGACCAGGGCTCGAACCCGTGTCCCCTGCATTGGCAGGCAGATTCTCAACCACTGCGCCACCAGGGAAGCCCCCAAGCAATCTTGAGAAAGAAAAACGGAGCTGGAGGAATCAGGCTCCCTGACTTCAGACTATACTACTAAGCTACAGCAAGCAACAGTATTGTACTGGCACAAAAACAGAAATATAGATCAATGGAACAGGATTGAAAGCCCCAACGTAAACCCATGTACATATGGTCACCTTATTTTGCTAAAGAAGGGAAGAATATACAAGGGAGAAAAGACAGCCTCTTCAATAAGTGGTGCTGGGAAAACTGGACAGCTACATGTAAAAGAATGAAATTAGAACACTTCCTAACACCATACAGAAAAATAAACTCAAAATGCATTAAAGACCTAAATGTTAAGGCCAGACACCATAAAACTCTTAGAGGAAAGCTTAGAAAGAAGACTCTTTGACATAAATCACAGCAAGATCCTTTTTGACCCAACTCCTAGAATAATGGAAATAAAAACAAAAATATACAAATGGGATCTATTGAAATGTAAAAGCTTTTGCACAGCAAAGGAAACCATAAATGAGACTAAAAGACAACCCTCAGAATGGGAGGAAATATTTGCAAACAAAGCAACTGACACAGGATTAATCTCCAAAATATAAAAGCAGCTCATGCAGCTCAATATCAGAAAAACAAACAACCCAATTAAAAAATGGGTGGAAGACCTAAATAGACATTTCTCCAAAGAAGACATACAGATGGCCAAGAGGCACATGAAAAGATGCTCAACATCACTAATCATTAGAGAAATGCAAATCAAAACTACAATGAGGTATCACCTCACACCTGTCAGAATGGCCATCATTGAAAAATCTACAAACAATAAATGCTGGAAAGGGTGTGGAGAAAAGGGAACCCTCTTGCATTGTTGGTGGGAGCGTAAGTTGATACAGCTACTACGGAGAACAGTATGGAGTTCCTTGAAAAACTAAAAATAGAACTATCATATGACCCAGCAATCCTACTGCTGGGCATATACCCTGAGAAAACCACAATTCAAAAAGAGTCATGTACCACAATGTTCATTGCAGCACTATTTACAATAGCCAGGACACGGAAGCAACCTAAGTGTCCATCAACAGATGAATGGATAAAGATGTGGCACATATATACAATGGAATATTACTCAGCCATAAAAAGAAATGAAATTGAGTTATTTGTAGTGAGGTGGATGGACCTAGTGTCTGTCATACAGAGTGATGTAAGTCAGAAAGAGAAAAACAAATACTGTATGCTCACGCATATATACGGAATTTTAAAAAAAATGATTCTGATGAACCAGCGGCAGGACAGGAATAAAAACGCAGATGTAGAGAATGGACTTGAGGACACTGGAAGGGTAAGCTGGGACGAAGTGGGAGAGTAGCATTGACATACATACACTACCAAATGTAAAATACATAGCTAGTGTGAAGCAGTTGCATAGCACAGGGAGATCAGCTTGGTGCTCTGTGACCACCTAGACAGGTGGGATAGGGAGGGTGCGAAGGAGATGCAAGAGGGAGAGGATATGGGGATATATGATAATTATAGCAGATTCACTTTGTTGTACAGCAGAAACTAACACAACATTGTAAAGCAATTATACTGAAATAAAGATGTTAAAAATATAAAAAATAAAAATATAAAGACCCTTAATATGTATAGTAGAAAAAAAATCACTATGGCATTAATTGAACCATACGCATGATTTATGAATTATACAAATGCTCTTTTCTAAATACAAACATATGGCTCTTAGAAATCTACTGCAGGTGCTTTTACCACATTTTATTATTTTGGCTTCTTTTTTTATTATTGCTTTGAATATAAGAATTAAAATATTAGATTAAAATTTTATATTTTTTTAATAAAATAGCTTAGAAAATCACATCTATGTTTCATCAGTTTATAAAAGAGTTTATGTGGCAAGCAAGAATATTTTCTGCAATGTGGAAACTCAAGTCATTTTTCTTCCTTATTTTACTATTTTTCCAAAGAAGAATACAAAATAATATATGGTGAACCAAATAACTTATGATGTATTGCTGTAAAATTCTCACCACAGTCACCAAAAAGTTCAAGAAATGAGCAGAAGTTCAAGATATGAGAATGTCCAGGTAACTTTGTAAGTAACTCAATAATAGCTAGAATATAAATAAAACTTTCTATTTTAGGTTGTTGTCCTGACACTTTCGAATTACCTTCGTACCTTGTGAAGTATGTCTAAAGTTTTTATAAGTAGATTTAGAAAGCATTAGAGATTAGGTTAATTGTACTAAATGTATATATTTATTTGGATATAATTATATATTTTAACATAATTTCTTCCCATCTGAGAACATGGGATGACTTTTTTGTGCAGATCTCATTTTGTCTTTCAGTAAATGTACTCTCACTTTGTTCATATACGTTCTCTGTCTTTCTTATTAAATTTATGGGTAAGCATTTCATAAAGTTCCTGATTTTGTTTTGTTGGATTAGTTGTTGTTGTTGTTGTTTGTTCTGAATAGATTAATTTTCCCATTTCTTTTCATCAGTGTTTACTGCTAAATTCAAGACAACCTACTGATTTTTGTAATCATTAATTTTATATCAAGTCACTTTATCAAATAACCTAACTCGTTTCAGTAGTTTGAGAACAAAGATGAAGGTTGTAGGTATAAATCATATTATCACAAGGAAACATAATTTTATCTCTTTTACAAAGTTTGTATTGATTGATTTATGCATTCCTATATTGCTAAAAACTCAAGAAAATGTTACATAATATGATGAGAGTTGCGTTCTTATTATTTGTTTTAAATAATTTTAGAATTTTGTCCTGTAGGATAATGTTTGCTCTAGGATTCTGGTAAATGGTTTAATAACTTTTTTCCTTCTATTTCTGTTATACCCATACTTTTCATTAGGAATGAATTTTGATATTACCAAATGCCTTATTGGAACCTATGAATAGAATGTTTCACTTTTTTCTCCTTGAATGTGTGAAGGTAAAAATATATATAATTTTTTTGATATTGAGTCACACTTTGATTAATGGAATAAACCCTGTTTAGTAATTTTACATTATATTTTCACACATTGCTTGCTTCTATTTGTTCATATTTTATTTAGGATATGTATTTTCATATTCATAAACAATTTCTCTTTCTTTCTGTCTTTTCTCTCACTTTTTCTCTCTCTTTCCCTTTTTAAGATTGGAAATTTAAATCAAGCTGGTCTCATAAAATAAACTGGAGAATTCTTTGCCTCTTTTTATATCTTGAAATAATTTAAATAAATTGAGAATGAGGTTATCTAATGGTTGGCTAAAACTTAGTTGATCCAGGTCCCTTATAGTGTAGCTTTTAAACACATATTCTGTTCCTTATATTGAAATGCATCCTTTCAATTTTTCTGCTTCTTGAATCAATTTTAATAATTTGTTTTTGTTAGAAATCATCCATTTCCTCAAAATTTTTTAAATGTGTTCTATAAGGTTTAATGCAGGATGATGTTTAATGATTTGATTTCTCCTATATCTTTTTTATTTCTCCATTTTCACTCCCATTCATGTATGTTTACTTTCTCCCCCTTTTAATAAATTTCACTTGACTTAAAAATATGAGCTTCTGCATTTATGTATGCTGACGACTATTTTTTTTTCTTTTTCTTAAATTTTATTCTATCTTTATTAAATTCATCTACCTATTTTATTTGGTTTACCTTGTTAAATTATGGAGTTCATTGCCTAATTGTTTAAAAGAAGTAAACCAATTAAATTTGGGCATTCCTCTTTCTTATAATGATGGTATTTAAAACTATAAATTTATTCTTGGTACATAAGCCTCATTCCTCATTTGATATGAAGTGTTCTCATATTTACTGCTTTCTATATATTTTTAAATTTCCCATTGGATTATTCAAAAGTATTCTAGAACTACATTTCTGAATTCAAAAGTAGTTAGGATTTTTCAGTCATCATATTATTTAGTTCTATTTTTTGGGATGACCAAAAAACAAGGCCTAAAAATGTTCAGCTTTATAATTTGTAAAGATTCATTTTATGAATTTATTTGTGAGTTCTAGTATGTGAGCTGTTTTGTAAATTTTCCACAGACTTAAAAAAGTATTTGCATCCTGTATGAAATAGCCATGATTCTAGGTATTCCTATTAAATTGATTTTATTAATTATATTTTTGTTCTGTTAATATTTATTGTCTTTTGGATCACTCAGACTTTAAAGAGATTATTGAAATCTACAATTCTTATTTTATTAAAAAAATATTTTTGGGTATTTCCAAGTTTTTCTTTTATATATTTATCTGCTGTTTGCTCTACAAGGATTTTTAACTCTTTTATCACCTACATGTTTTCAAATCATCAAAAAATAATCCTGTCTGTTCTTCTTAATGCTTTAGCTAGGCTTACATTTTAGCTTGTCTATATATATTTCCTACTCATTATTACTGTGTGCCTTTGGCCCATAGCTCCTCACTCATTTTATTTCATTTCAATCTCCTTTTATTTTTTCATATTAATTTTTTCTCTTCTTGTTGCTTTTCTTAAGAGCATAAGACTCAACAGCATTTTTTTGACCTACCATCTCTTTGTTTTAAATGGAAGAATTCAATGTATTCACATTCAAAGATGATATATAGACAATTATACTTTGTACATCTCACATAACCTTTTTTTTTTTTTTTTACTTCATTAGTTGCTCATTTTGTTTTTCCATATTTTTGCTGGTTGGATAACACTTTTTTTTCCAAGGGAAAACCCTTGTGTTTTACTCAACTATATTTTGAGGGGAGGGCAGTAGTAATAAACAACCTAATATTCCCATGTTTTTAGCAACACCCAAAAAATAACCATAGTCTATAATCTCACTATATGTCATGTTCTTAGTTTCTGTTCGGTAAACAATTTTGTTCAAAGAAAAACATTTAATGAAGGCAATGTTAATCCACTTAGAGGGTGTGCCTGAGAGGTGATGGCCTTGCCAATCTAGGCCATTTTTATTTTCTTATCATGTTTACATAAGCAAGAGTCTACCAAACATTTAGGACTGTATGAGTGTCTGTCTTCCAGTCTCTTACAATAGATCAACTGCCACCACATATGTCTCATATTTTAGACCTGTTTTTCTTTCTTTAGGAGCAATTCCATTTTACTCAGCTTTGCTGCAGCACAATCACAGATAATCAGTGTCCTCAAAGAAAAAACATTTATTTCTCACACACAACTTACGTGGGCAGCTACAGATTAGTTTCAGCAGCCCTACCATATGAGTCTGCTTATGCTATTACCCAGGCTAAAGAAATAGCTCTTATTTGGAATATGTTATGCTAGTGGCATAAGGAAAAAAGCAAAAGAGAGAGCTGAACCACACCCTGTACTTAAAGCTTTTGTTCTAAGAGGGTATGTTGGATATATTCTGATTCCATTGGTCAAAGTTAGTCAAATGGTGAAGTAAACCATCAGTGGGGCAAGGATGTAAAAATGTACCCACAGAAGGAGTTGCAAGTCACATGGCAATAGGAGGTGATATCTAATCCTCTTATAAGGAATAGAAGGACTTAATACTCAAGGACAGTACTGTGCTTTATGTCCTCACCTCATTAATTTTGAAGTCCTCCTTTACCTTTCCTTCAGTGGCTATCTCTCTTTCCATCCACACTTAATTATACATATCTTTTTACTAATATTTTCTAACAAGAAAATTATGTCTCTCTTCTTACCATCACCCTTCCTTCAACTCACACTCATAAGATAAAACTACAATAAAATTTTTGAGACACTTTCTTTTGCTCTATTGTAGAAATGGTATCATGAAAGGATTCTAATTACTTTTTCTTACTTGTCTATACATATTAGTCCATTCATTTTTGGTTTTATGTGCTGCACTAATTCTAGTATGATTCTTTTTCATTTATAGGTAATGCATTTAGTTCCGGAGGCTTGTAAGAAATATTCTGTATCTTTAGAATGGAAAGATTTTATCAGGATATGCTTTGTGGTATTTCTTTTCTCAACAATCATTCCTGAAATTCAATGAACCATTTAATCTGCAGGCTTAAATCTTTCTTTATATCAGAAGAACTTTTTCTCGTATCTTTGATCAGATGTTGCTCGTTTTCCATCTGTATCTTTTTTCTCCTCATGACTAGCATAACTATGAATCCCCATTTGCCACACACAGCTCTTGTTCATACCTCTGGTTTCAGCAAATTTATTAATATCCATCCTCTTTTACTCTGAAAATTGTCCAACTTTGATAATAAATAATATGGTCAGCCTACGTATAAATCTTACTATTTGCATACTGAACTCCTGAAACTATTCTCTAAAAACCTTACCTTTTCCCTCATAATATTCACATGTAGTCAAATAAACTGTTGCCTCCAAAATGTATCTAAACCATTTTCCATGAGGCTGCAGTTATCCCACCAAAGGTGGAGTAAACTTCCCATCTCTTGACTTTGGGCTCAGCTATATACTTCTTTTGTCCAATGGGATGTCAGCAGATGTGATTAAAGCAAAACATTAATTGTACTTGTGTAATGGGACTTGCATCTTGCTCCTCTTCAATCATCACAGGAAGAATATGTCCCAACTAGCACACAGGTCAAAGGAGAATGAACCACATCAGGATCAAACCTGGAGCAATCTGTAATTTGGACTCAAGTTCAGATAAGCCCTGCCCACAGCAGTCAATGACTCCCAGATAACTGATGGATGTAAGGGCAATAATAAATATCAGCAAAACTAACAGATTCACTCTATATTTTTACTGTGTACTCCAAAATATTTTGTATTTAATATTTTAGATCCCTACGTTTTCTCAACAGTAAAAATCATAATTTATTTCATCCACTATGTTTTCTTCAAGAAGGGAAATCATGTTTCTTAATCACCAGAAAAAAATTTTCTACCAAGTCTCTTTTACTAAGCATGTTTCCTCTTTGTTCTAGCTAATTTCTAAACTCTAGTTCTTGAACCCTTTTAAATAGTATGCTATTTTTCTTTGTCATCTCTTTTGGGTTTATGTCTTAGTTATGGAATATTATTGATTTTAGTCCCAGAAATGTCAGAAAATGAAATTATCTCTTCTCTTTGGTGTAGTGTTGTAGAAGCAAGAAAGATGCAAGGCAGTCTCTGATGTGGCACCTGGAGAGAGTCTGCTGGTACAGTGGTCCCCCACTACACACCTAAGATAAAACTTAGGAAGCCTTGAGCCAACCTCAATCAGATCACTCAATCAACTTTATTTTCTTCCTTCTTCTCAAGAATCTAAGAGATTAAATACATTCCATTATGGCCAGTGTTAAAATTCAATAAGAAATAAAGAGATTTCTAAGGGCCAAACACTTCCAGTATTGATTAACAATTCCCATTTATAGCTAGAACATTAGGCTTCATTAGGATTTACACAAAAAGGTGAAAGTCCCAACTGGCTTACTCCAGGGGACTCCCGCAGAACCCAAGGCTTTGTATGTCCTTAAGACATTTACACTCTAACACCTATTCAGAAGACACAGATAAATCAATATTATTTTTTAAATCGGGGGAAAGAAGCTATGTACAGATTGTGATTTTCCTCTTCACAGTCTCTCACATCCATATAACTCTTTTATATCATTCATCTCACCCTTTTGTATGACCCTATTAATCTACTTTTCTCAAAATCAAAGTTCTTGAAATCATTTTGTTGCTTTTTTTGTTGCTGTTGTTAATTACCTTTAATATTTTCTCTATTCACATTCACTTATCAAACCTCTCCACTGGGGTTTTCATCCTCACCACTCTATGGAATCTTCTCTCGCCAATTGTCCAATAATTTCCATGTCCATAAATCCAATGGGTACATTTGAGTCCACTATTCAATTGATATGTAAGCAGCATTCTCCATGGTTGATTGTGCTCTCTTTTTGAATCTTTACTTCCTTCAGCATCTATGAGGCCAAAATTGTTGGTCTTCTCTTTTGTTTCCTTTTAAGTTCCTTCTTTCTCTTCCAAATTTTGAACATTTTATCTTCATCATGGCTCCTTTCTGAGCCATTTTTTTTTCATGATAGTCTGTATTTGGTTCTTAAATAATCTCCTTCATTTAAATCTAATTTGTGCTCTAAATAGAAATGCTATTTAACCTCAGCGCTATATTTCCAGTTCAAACCCCTCTTCCACTCCAGACATTTGGATGTGTTCATGGTTTCTCAAATTGAACTCACAAACTTTGTCCCCATAATTTTCCTTTTTGGGGTTTATCTCTGAGAATGCATAATCGCATACTGAGATTCAGCTAATAAAACCTTAGGGGTCCTCCTTGACTACTCTTACCACTCTGTTAGTGGATTATTTGGTTTTATCAACTTTGCTATCTTTCACCAACACTATCCCAGTGACACCAGTATTTCTCACTTGAATTATTCCACTAGCCTCTTACTTGGTCTCTCTTCAGTCCCTCATGAAACATTGCTGCTATCAATGTATCTTTTTAAAATCACCAAACAAATCAAGCCATCCCTCCCTATTTAAACCTTTGTAATAACTGTTAATTTCACTTTAAAAATGTAAACAAAGTCTGAACATGGCTAACATAGCCATGCTTAATGTGACACTTCCTCATTCTATCTCACTTTGCTTCACATTTCCCTTTGCTCTCTCTCATGCAGCCATGAAAGTCTCTCTTAAGATCCTCAAAGGTCACTGCCTCAAGAAATAACGTTAAACTTGAATATGTTTCTTTTTTTCTTTTTAATTTACAATTTGACCTTTATTATTTCTGAGGTATCAGCTAACGTATCACTTCCTAAAAGAAAACTTTGTCATACTAGACCAGGATAAATTTTCAAATGGCTCACAATACTTCTTCCTTTCATAGTTCTTTATTTATTATGACTTAATAAATTATTTGCAAATATTTATTTAATGTGCATCTGTATAGATGGTCTTTAAATTCCCTGAGACAACAAATCATGTATGTTCTATGCAGCTCTATGTTCCTAGTAACTAATACATTCAATAACTATTAATGACTAATTCATATGCCTTGGACAACATAGGACTCTACATTACAGCATAGATTTGTATTTGTGGGAGGGCAATGGTACTGGGAAATAAAACAGGGTAATTGTTTTTTGATTTTTGTCTTTTTTCTATTCTTTGTCAATTCCTCATCCTTGACCCACTTTTTTTGCTTTGTCTCAGCTGTTCAATATAGGGAAGTAGAGTAAGTTTTTTACTTGTATATATTTTGTACACATAATTATCTCAAGCTTAACTTCTTAAGCAAATGGATGTTAACTTCTTGAGGTTAAAACAACTTTTCAACTCTGTGTGCTTGCACTAAAAATATGGTAGTGGAAAATTTATTTGCATATTTTGGCATGTATTTTAATTAGTTTAATTTTACATATAAGTCAGGATCATTTTAAAAGATTGGAAACTTTTTTTGACACATTCTTTATGAAATATTTTCTTTATTTTTTCAAATCTGGATAATGACTTGGTCACACCAGCATTGAGAAGATTAAATGAAGAAAATATGAAAATATTTTATAAAATACTGTTCAATTTGTTATTATTATATTAATATTAGCCTTGCACAGATGGTATTAAAATCATACATCTTTATATTATCATCATATTATTTCAACTAAACATAAAAAAACTTTCTGCTTATTTTTCTAACTTTTTTGTCTCATAAATAATTATTACTCAAAGAGTACAGTTTATATTCAAAGCCAGTGTTGTTAGGCAATGCAACTTTATTCAGAATCATTTCCTCATAAGACAGAATCTAACTGGCTGACAGAATACTCAAACTAGGAATTCTAGCTGATCATAGTTAAAATTTACTACCACTGTAAATCTATGGGGGAAAAACAGTGCTATGCATTTGAAATAGAAAAATTACATCTCCATTGCTTTAGTGTTCATTTTACAAACTGTTGTTTAGTTAACAGTTTTATAAAAAGATTCTTCCACTCAGGATCCTAATTAGAAACTGTGACATTCCAGAGCCAGACCTGCCACAGTTTTTAAAGTTACTCTTATTTTTTTCTGGCATTGGATTTTAATGGTCAGATCCCCCAAGCTCTGTGATTATGCACGTAGGCTCTGTGACACACAGCACTTAAAGTTTAGGACCAAATGAGGCTCTAGATAGCACATATCATTTGCAGAATAATAAGAATAATAGGATGGATTCCCATTTGCTCAAGCAATAAACTGATGTCTCAATAGTCATATGGTTATATCCTCTTGGAAACTCACAGTTTTAGTAAATTTAGGAACATGTTTTAATATTGCCAAATAATACATTTCTATGCATCTAACATTTTATAGTAGACATATAACATTTTTATTATTCCCATTTGAAAATAATAGAATAATGAATTATCAATTAGTTCCCTCATTTAAAATACTCTCTGAAACAAAGTTTTTAAAAACCCTATGTAATAAAATACTAATTATTCAAATTATTCATTATGAGATAAACTAAAATATTCAAGGCGTTTTAGTGGTATAAATTCCAAATCCAACTTTAATATATTCATTTCCAAAATATGGATGGTTTGCATAGAAAGCTGGAAAGTAATCAAAAGAGTCTTTGAGCTCTTAAACTTCATCATCTACAGTATCAAATTGAAACTTACTATTTCTGCAATTTTTTCCTAGTAAAGATGAATTATTTTCCTTTCATTTACAACCATGCATAAATAATTTCAATCTGCTTATTGTTTTCACTTAGCATTTTGCACAAGAAAATTAAAGACATTACTGAACTCCAAGAAGCATTTAACACAATCAGCCATTTGCTCTTAGGACTGCACTGCTAGGCTAAGTTGATTTTTACTACTATTGCATTTTAGAATAGAAACATTATTGTATTTCTAGTCTAAAAGCAATGTTAGCTGAAATAAGAATTGCTTGGCATCATGTCAAGACAACTTGATTTTTTTATTTTAAAAATGAAAAGTTATAAAAACATGAATAATACTAATATAATTGTTGAAAATGCTAAAAAAAAAACACAAACATTTCATAAGAAGCTTGAATCACAAGACAGGTATCTCCAAGACCCAAAAATTTATTGAAAATTAGATGCTGCTGAATAATTCATTGGGTGATAAATAGAAGTGCTTTCTGTAAAATGAAGTCTTAAATAATGTTTAAAATCAAAGTAGAATATAGAATAATACGCATATTTTCTAAGGCACTATAAAGGACTTTTGTGATTTTGTGTTATATATCCAGAGGCATTGTATCATGAAGCTGCAAGACAATAAACCATTGTTATCCAATTTAGTCGTATTGCCCTGTGAAAACTGCATTCAATTTTAGGCACCTCATTTCTAACAAAATATAAAAAGCCAGATAGATTTCTGAAAAAACAAACAATAATGTTCAGAAATCTGGAGAGGGTATTTTTAATAAGATAATGGTCATAGCAATCTTTTCCTTACATCTCTAGAACGAGATTAGATGTATCTCATCATGGATTCTGTGTAAGCACACAGTATTTTGATAAAGAAAAAATAAAGAAGTTGCCTAAAACAAGATTAGTTTCATAGAATTTTCTAACCAGAAAGAATCAATAAGGATCACCTTATCCAACACCCTTATTTAAAAATGAGGATTTGGGCCCAAAGTTGTCATCACAAACAAGTCCCTGGAGCCTGTTAGTGTCAGAACCAACATTAAAACCCACATTCATGATAATAGATGTTTTCGCCAATTTGCCACATGCTTTAAGTATCTCTAGTTAATGTTATTTTACTGAATTAAAAGTACCCTATTATCAACTTTTTCCAAATGCATTTTGGGCATTCTTACTATTAAAATGGGCTTTGGTATAAGACAAAATAATTTCAGTCCATAATCTATAACCTAGATATTTGACCTTGGCCTAATTTTTGTGTTTCCATTTTTCTCCTCTATAAAAAGGAATTTTTAATAGTAGCAACTTTATAGGTTTGAGTATCATATGAGAAAACTGAAGTGACACATTTAACCCAGAATCTGGCACATGGTAAAGTTTTTATCTTTGTTGACTAGTTTTATGAATTGTGGAAGAGAGCATAAATAGGTAGGTGGAAAGTATTCTTTACACCCTCCAGAAATTCTCCTCAACTGAATGAATACGAAGTAAATCACAACTGGGAAAATCACAACAAAAACCATGTACAAAATAAACTTTCTAAAAACACATTACCTTCACATGAATAACAAGGAGACTGGCAACTGATTTCTCAACAGAGATCATGGAAGGCAATTGACACTGGGGTGACATTTTTAATGCTTAAGAAAAATAACTGTCAATCTAGAAGTCAACATCCAAAAGAAATATTCTTCAAAAATAAGGTTAAATTAATAAATTTCTAGACAAGCAAAAACTAATACAGCATCTATTGCTAAACAAACAAAAGTAGGGGTCAGTATTCTTCAGGGAGAAGAAAGGTGATTCCAGAAAAATGAAGGTGATATACTAATCAATGAAGTGCAATGGAATACTCAATTATTTGAGAAAACTGTAAATGAATATTGGATGCTTAAATTTATAATAATAACAACAATACAATGTTTTGTGTGACTTAAAAATATTTAAAATTTAGATACATTGCAATAATAATATAAATGGTGAAAGAGTAATTATAGGGATTATTAGCATTGTATAAACTGTGTGTCAGGAGAGAAGTAATTATTCAAGGAAGCATTTTGTAATATTTATAGTAATCACTAAAAGAATAATAAAAGAATACATAACTAGAAAACTAATAGGGAAGTAAAGACAAAAGGAATTAAAAAACAGAAGAAATAAATATAAAGCAACTAGTTAGAGAAGAGATTTACAGTCAACTGGAGCAATAATTAAACATTGAATGTAAATAAACACAATAGATGGAGTAAAAAGCAAAAATTGTCAGACTGTATACAAAAGCAAAAGTCTAGCATATACTCCTTTCAATAGACACACCTTAAATATGAGGACATAGAAAATTTTAAAGGTATGCAAATATATATAACATGCAAATGGTAATCAAAGAAACCAGGCATAGTTATATTTATATCAGAAAACTAGAGTTAAAGGCAAGATTTATTTTTATCATTGTAAATAAATATTGCATAATGATACAAGAATTCATTCAATAGGAGCCACATGTATCTTTAATTTGTATATACATAAAAACATAGATTCAAAATATTTAAATACTGACATACTGTAAAGGATAAGTAGGCAAGCTACAGTCAAAATGGACATTTTAGCAAAATTTCCTCAGTAAATGATGGAACAAACAGAGAAAACCATCAAGAATTATAAACTTCAAACAGTATGATTAACAAGTTTGTCAAACTGAGATCCATAGAATACTTTATCCACATTCTTTATAAGTGGACATGGATCATTTTCTAAATTGCCATAAAACAACTACCAACAAATTTCAAATGACTGAAATTATTCTGTTTGTTTTCTGCCTACAGAAGAATTAAGCTAGAAACCAATAAAAGAAGATAGTTATAAAATCCCAGATGCTTGAAAATAAAGCAATACACTACTAAATAGTCTACAAGTCATAGCCAAAATAACAAAGAGGAAATTTTCAATACTAAATGATAATGAAAATATATCAAAATGTGCTATGAAGCTAAAGCTGTGTTTTAAAGGAAATTTATTATCATAAAAAATACACTGGAAGACAGAAAACCAGGCATTTAAGTATCCATCTTAATGAGCTAGAAAAGGAAAGAAGGGATTGATAAGGTAAAAACAGAAGTCAATGACATAGGAAACAGAAAACAATAGAAAAATCAATAAAGCCAAAAGTTGGTTATATGAAAAGATGAATTAGAAAACTAACATGAGTGATTAAGAAAAAAATGACAAATTATTAATATGAATGAAAAACATAACTCTAGATACTATAGATATCATAAAGATATTAAAGTAATATTTTACAAGATTTAAAAATTTATTTCAAATTTTAGATGATGTAGACAAATTTTGAAAAGCACAACTACATGAAACTTATATAAGAATAAATAGGAAACCTGAATTCTTCCATGTATATTAAATAAATTAAATCTATAACTAAAAATAAAACAGAAAGTTTCTGGTCCAAATAAATTTTCATGTGAAGTACTTTAAACATTACATAATAATCTGCAACAATCTTAAATATTTCCAATTATTAGAAAGAATGGGGGAAATCCACAATTCATTTTATGAGAGCAGCATAAATTTAATAACAAATCTGTGAAAAAATACAAGAAGAAAATTGAGAGACATATAAATGAAAATAATAATAATACTTGAACCATCCACATGATATACAGAAAAACAAATTCCTTATCGCTTGTAGACATAAAATAAAAGATAAAACAATGAAACAGGAGAGTATCTTTCTGACTCTGGTATGAGCAAATGTCTTAAGCAAGATTTCTGTATGTTAAAAGACAACACTTAAAAGAGTAAAAAAGCAGTCATATTTAACACCAATTACCAATGACAGACTTGAAGCCCAAACGTAAAAAGAATTCCATATTCCCTTAGAAAAAGACAGACAACTCAGGAAAAAAGTGGAGAAACCTCTTGCAACAGGTAAAAGAGACTGTTCAGTCAACGGGCATGTGAAATTGTATACAACCTTATTTGTGATAAGGGAAACACAAATTAAAACCAATGTCGGGGCTTCCCTGGTGGCACAGTGCTTGAGAATCTGCCTGCTAATGCAGGGGACACGGGTTCGAGCCCTGGTCTGGGAACATCCCACATGCCGCGGAGCAACTAGGCCTGTGAGCCACAACTACTGAGCCTGCGCGTCTGGAGCCTGTGCTCCGCAACAAGAGAGGCCGCGATAGTGAAGAGGCCCACGCACCGCGATGAAGAGTGGCCCCCGCTTGCCGCAACTGGAGAAAGCCCTCGCACAGAAACGAAGACCCAACACAGCCATAAATAAAATATATAAATAAATAAATAAATAAAAGATTACTATTAAAAAAAAAAAAGCTATTAAAACCAATGTGATACAAACACAGTCACCAAAATGGCTAAAATTAAAATGACTGGCATCACCTACAAATGGTGTGGATGCAAGCATACACTCCTGCGGAGTGTCAGTTGTTTTAACCATTTTGGAAAAATCCTTAGCAGTATTTACTAAAACCGAAGGCATACATTCCCTGTTAATCAGTAATTCTCATATTTGCATCACAGGACACATACAATAGTTTTATAGCAGTATGATTTCTATTAGTGTGAAAATTAATACAGAGACACCTCATTTAAAATGGAGTCAAGGAGCCCTGAAGGGGATCTCTTACACTCTTTGCTGTCTGCACACGCTAAACAAGAGACGTGCCCTGCATCTCCAACAAGAATGTTACTACTTTCCCACTCCAGCAAAGAGGAAAGAAGATTCTCTCCTTGCTCAGCAACAGCCCAGCCACTGAGATACTACCACCACTCAGCCAGTGAGAAACTGTCCCCACCCTGAACTCTTGCTCTCCTCCTGGATGGACTTTCCTTCAAAGCAGCACGCTCAACTTTCTACTTTTTCTCCATAAAGCAACAATCCTCCGCTTTGCCGGAATTGCCTATGGTTTTGCCATAGCTTTCAAGTTCAGAATTGCAATTCCTCTGCTATTCCCGAATAAACCCATTTTGCCGGTAAAATAACTGGCTGTTTTATTTTAAAGGACGACATTAGCTACAAATGAAGAACAACCAAAATGTCCAGAAACGGCAGAATGGATTGATCTTAATATAGTCATAAAATAGAATGCTACACATCAAAGAAAAGATTCTATTGCAACCACAAAAACATATTTAAATTATGCTACATGTTGAGAGAAAAAACACCAGCACACACACACACTCAAATGCAAATAGTATAGTCCCGTTGTTGATGTGTGTGTGTGTGTGTGTGTGTGTATGTTTGAGTTGTAAAACAGGCACAACCCCTGAACAGAATTCAGGATAGTAATTACTTTGAGGGAGGAGTATCAGAGGGGCTTCTGGGAGCTGGCATTTGTCTAATTTTTGACGTGAGTAGTGGTTGCACAGTTGTGATCACACTGAGTGAAATTACAGAGCTTTACATTTTTAAATGTATTCTTGTTTTATATGTGGGTACATTTTCAGAGAAAAGTGTAAACTATGTGAATACAAGCTTGTGTTATTCTCTTGAATGTTCTTCTTTGGATTCTTGCTTCCTAAAATGTTTGTCATTTTTCAGCATTTTTTTTTTTTGGACTTTTGATACCCCACTTCTCATAGGTTAGTTTACAGTTTTGAGCCTCTCTCTGACAACTTTTCATCAGACACTTAAAATATCTATTTAAAGGCTACTGCCAAAGAATTTCTGCTCATGATATTCTACTGAAAACATGACTCTTTTCATTTGCTCTGAAGAACACATCTCCCATTTCATCGATCAAAGCTTTTAAAAATGCTTCTCCAAGAGACTCATGACTAACATCATTATTTTGACGTGAAAACAGCTAACATCTGTGGCTTAGGAGAAAAATAATAAAACATGCTTCTGAAAGAACTTGTTCCATGTACTATACAAGTTCTGTATTATCAATGCTTGTACTTCGAATCTGTTCTAATTATTTTTTTCCAGCTATGCCAAAAAGAAGAAAGTATTAACCCTGCTTGTTCATAGTGTACTTTTGTTTTTTATGACAAATGACCTTCAAAATTTTATATTGGTTTATTTGGGATTACTTATCACGTATTTTTTTTTAACTAAAGTCAGCCTCCTGCCAGTCAGGAAGCTGTGTAGAGTCTTAAATCAGGTGAAGTGTTAAGATCCATATGTCTGCATGCTTAATAAATTGCATTTTAGTGTTTTATTGTGTTTACTCGATGGCATTTTCTGAGAATTTTTAATACATATATGTTTTTACTTTTTTTAATTTTAAAGCATTCTTAAGAACTGATTATCACTTCCAAAGTCCACTTGCTGTCACTCATATTTTAATTATGTGTTGGGATTTGAGGATAGTATTTTATAATTAGAGATATTTTTTATCATAGAATTTTATGAATGAATCACTTTCATTTCATTGTACTCTATGGAAAGTATAAACATTATACCTTAGTGTAATTAATCAATCCATAATAGCATAATCTGTATAAGCATTTTTCATGAATAATATAGCAAATAGACACATATGAAATTTGAATGGCCATTTCTGTTTACCAAGAACTATATTTATTATGGTTACAAGATAATAAATTAAATATTACTCAAGTTATTTACAGCTGTTAATAACTCCTCTACCAAACGTACTAAAAGAAATGTATTCATGATCTTAAATATTATCAGGTAAACCTTGTTTTGCTTTCTGGGAGGTAAGTAAGAAGGAAGGCAGAATTAAGTGAGATCAACATCATTTCTCCTCAAAAAGCTTTTCAAAATCATGAAGAGAAAATTATTAAGAAACTTTTTCTGGTCTGTTAAATAGAGCTGCTTCATCACTTTTATGGGCCTAGAATGCCATGTTTTTTGACTGAACAGAGATAATTTTAACAAGCTAAATAGGATTACAGAGAATAGTGAGAAGTCTCTCTTTGAGATTGTGCTAGAGAAAGCTGAGAAGAAATGACTTGCCAGAGGATATGTTCCTCAGGCTAATTTCAATGGCTCATCCATTAAAGAAATAAAACTAGAAATGGATAATATGTAAAGAAATGTTATATTTTTTAGCAGACTTCTGCCAGCCCAATTATTTCAAGACTGAATAGTTCAGGTCTTTCTGATAAAAGGAATTCATCAATAGATAAATAACTATGATGTTATTAAAACCAATTCAAAGAATATATAGTTTTATTTATATATGAGTGAATTTGAATACAGTGAAAGCCTCCACATCAAGGCATCCATATTTATTTATTAATAAATGAATGTTGAGTACTTACTATTAAACATTTGGTATCCTAGACACTAGGGATACAAAGAAATATAAATAACAGTCTCTGCAGTCAGACCCTGTACAGTAGGTAGGCAGAAAGTGACAAAAAATTCCAAATGATACACAGTAGGATAAGTGAAATAATAAGGGTGTGCAAAGAGTATAATGGGGAATACCAATGAGGAAAAACTGTCTTGTTATTTGAATCAAATAGAGTTTATTTTCAAGTGAAGAAAAAAATAATGCTAACTAGAACAAAAAGCACATACAAGAGTGGCAAGATGAGAAGACATGGCTTTAGGGAATTATACACAGTTCAGTATGGACTGAGCATATGTTACAAGTGGAAAATGTGAAGAGATGAATTTTGAGAAAGAATTAAATAAGACATAAGATATCTTTGTAAGTACAGTAAAGGAGATGGATTTAATCCTATTTGCAAAAGAGAGAGAGCCTTTGAAGAGATTCAAGAAGAGTGATATGTGCCAACTTTTACATTAGGAAGATCACTTGGGCCACAATGCCGGGCATGAACTGGATGACAATAGGAGCAAAAGGGTAAGCCAGCTTTTGGAAAATCAAGTGAGAAATAATTAGATCCTGGGCTAAAATAGTAGCACTTGAAATAGAAATAGGATGGTTGTCTAAGAGTTAGAATAAGCAGCACTTAGTAATCATTCGGATGAGTGTGGTGGAGACAGACAAAAGTCATGAATATATACTAGTTGAGAGGTTTGACAACTAGGTGGAGGAGATTTACTGGTAATGTTCACCAAAAAGGAAAGTTACACTGAAAAACATGTTTGAAGGAAAGTATAAGTTTACTTTGGACAAGTGAGATTCACATACAGGTGGTAATCATGTTCAGGTAACAGCAGACATAGTTTTCAGAACTCAACAAAATGATCTGGACAAGAGATACTAATTTAGGAGTTCCCCGAACATTTCCCATTGCTGACCTCATTGAAGTTAGGTGGTTTTCCCAGAGGAAGCAGAACTATGAAAGAGCTTTAGAACCTTGATGAACACTGAAGTTTAAGGAATGTGAAATGGAAGAGAAAATTGTAAAGGCTCTAACAGAAAGCATGAACTGAAAACATAATAGTATCACAAAATCCAGGGAAGGAAAGAGTTTCTGGTCAAAAAATTCAATAAAATCATGCAGCAGTTTTGTTAATAAGATACGGACTAAAATGTCTCTAATGAATTAGCTATAATCAGTTTTTGGTGAACTTAATGGGCCAATTTTACAGCTGTGGAAGTAATAGAAGCCAGATTCCTGTGGGACAAAAACATTGTGAAAAAATTTGGAAGTAACACATACAAATTACATATTTCAAAACCTGACAGGGGAAAAAAAGACACAAGTTAAGTAATGTAACAGTCGGAATTTCTTGGTTATGCTGCAATAAACAACCTTAATATCTCACTGCTTAGAACACCAGAAGTTTATTTCTTGCTTAGGCTTCATGCCCATCTCATGTCAGCAGAAGATTCTGATCCACATTATCCTCACTCAGAATCCAAGCTAACCTTTAAAATTTGGAGTTATTGTGGCAGGGAGGGAAAAGAAACAGAAAATTGTGCACTGAATCTTGAAGACTTCTGCCCATATATCTTAACCAAAGCAAGTCACGTGTTCATGCCTGCGTCCAAGGGGTGGAAGTGCAATTTACTCTCTTCCCAGAATGAGAAAGAGAGAAATATTTATGAAAACTGTAAATACTATTGCAATCTATTCTCTTCACCAAATATTCTGTTCACTGTGCCTCCTGAATCCAGGGTTTACTCACCTCAGCCATAAATCCCATCCAATCATGGCACCAAACTAAAAGTGCCAGTTTTCTCTGTGAAAATGTCTTTTTCCTAGAATGATGGATAAGAGATTTTAGATAAACTATGGCTATGGTTATTCTTGTTTTGGAGACCTCTGAATTTAGAAAGACATGTTATTTGCCTCCACAAACACACCTCAATAAATATTGGAAGAACAAGGTCTGGATAATCACGATGAATGCTCCTTTTTGGAAAACAGAAAAACGCAACACAAATCAGAAACCAACTATTTTTTCCACTATCTTCCTTTGCCACAGTTGAAATGGACATCAGGGAATATGCTCTGCTTGGATGCTACTGCAAATAGTTCTCAGATTACTTTCTGTCCAGAGATAATTGGGACCTAGAGTCGTTTCAAGTCTCAAATGGCAACGGTCTCCTCTGGTCCAAGCTCGTTTTGCTTTTGTTTTTGTTTTTTGTTTTTTTGTGTGTTTTTTTGGACAGTACATTCTTTTTAAAAGCCTGGTTGGTTCTTATCAATTTGATTCCAGTCAGCTTTACCTTTATATGTCAGCATTCACAAGCACATTTCCTTTCAAGATATACATCTCATACGAACTGTATTTCTCTCTCTCTCTCCATTTCTTACTCTCTCTCTCAATACCTTGACTTAACATATACCTGGAAGTTATCAAGTGGGTAAGTTTGGCAAGCACACATTCTTAGTCTCTGTTTCTTGAGGCATGTTGCCCATTTAAAAATATTTATTGGATGTCATCATCTTAATTTGGATTCTTTTCTGGTGTACCTTAAACCAGGTGGTTTTAAATATAACTGTCATGGTCATTTCCTTAATTTGATATTTGCTCTGAGGCAATTTAATTGGTTGAAAATTGTTCACATTTATTTTTACTTGCAAGACTCAGTTTAAATCAACATTTCATCTATTCCTCGAAAGTTTTCTCACTTTTTCCCCTACTCTTTTGGGTCTAAAAACAGTTGTCATTTTAATATTACAAGGCTTCAAATTTCTGGAAATGCTTTATTCCTTTTTATTCATTACTGAAAACTAGCTGATTTATTTTGAGATCTTACTTTTCTTGTAATGCCTTCCTAAATATATTGAATACATGCCATTGCCTTCTGTTTTTCAGCCTTTTCCATTAACCCTTCAGATCCACTACCTGCATGGTCTGCTTTCTAAATTATAACCAAAACTATTTTTACCAAAAGTTTTGCGACTGTCTAATGTGTGGCACTATTTTTTTTAAGCCATAAATAACTGGTTTCTCTTCGTTTACCACATGGGTAGTGAGACATTATCTTATATTTTAGGTTTTTGTTATGTTAGCACCCAAATTCTAGGAATCGATTTCCGTATTAAGCAGGATAAGAGAGGTTATGCTTTGGTAAAGAGCGAACCCAAAATCTCAGAGCTTAAAAGTAAAGAGGTATTTCCTACTCACACCACATTATTTTTATCTCAAGTCAGCAAGGCTGTCCACTCAACACTGTGATCACTCAGGGACCTAGACAACAAACGTCTGCCTCCTGGATGATCACCTGTTGCATAAAAGGGGTATGGAAAAATGGAGAATCTTGAGCTAGCTCATAAGGCTTTTGCTCAAAAGTAAGGTAAATCAAAGTTCATTCACAATCTTACCACCTGCCTGGAAGGAGAATAATCTTAATGTAAGAAATCTGCCATATTGGCTAGCATAGGCAATATCTAGAGAGGTGAGTGGAATTAAAATATCATTTTTACCTTTATTTTTAAGGGATAAGTGATTAAATATGCTATTTGCTGAGGAGAAATTTCCAAAAAGAGAGCAGTTATGAATATTGGAAAGAATGGTGATCAATCTTGGAGCATAATTGCTGAGGATGCTAAAGAAGATAGGGTCTATGCAGAGATGAAGTCATTATCCTTAAAAAGGAAATGGACATTTTTCTCTCCTTTGAAAATGGGAGAAAGAAAGTCAGATGGGTGTAGATAAAAGTAAATGTGAAGGTGAGGAAAATCATACCTGAGAACCAGGACTTCCTCAAGGAAGCTAGAAGTCATTGAAAAGAAACCAGAGTGCACATAGCATATTCAAAATGTTTTCTGTGGCCTAGGTTAATTTAAAGATATACAATAGGAGAAAATTTTACCTGAAATAGTTTCTATTTTGTAGTATAAGTAGGTATTTCATTTCAGAGCTAAAACTCAGAAGACAAAAATACACATTGTACTGGACTTCTTAGCCAAGGGAGACGTGTAATCAGCAGACAATCTGATTACAAAGTGTTTATCACTTCCCTTCTAGGCTCACTAAGAGAGATGCAACTACAATAATTCTACCTCATATAGTAAAGAATGAGGAAAAGAGAAGAAGACAAATAAAAGAGAGACCAAAGTTTGCATGTGAGCGAAAGAATTCCTGAGTGATTCTTCTTTCCCATCATGAGGATGTGGCTTATGCAAAATTTTATAAATCAACAGGGAGAGGAGCAAAACTGCTACAGTTTTTTAAATTATTTATTTTACTTTAAATACTAGATAACTTTTATTTACTAAGTACTTCCTCCTAAATTCTCATTTTAGTGAGGAAGATGACCAACTAGGATCAGTTTAAAGGCTGATAGCTTATGAACTTTTTATGAGATTGGCAAGATCTGAATGATAATGATAAAAAGCAAACTCAGAACTCACTTCCTAAAGCTTTTTTATTCAGCTATTTATAGCTTCACTTTTCCAATATTTTTAATTGCCTAATATGGGAGTCTGGTAAGATACTGACCCTCTTTGTAGAATTTATACCATAGAAGGGAGAATAAGACACACATTTATGTGTTTTAACTCCTACACCTCAAATTTGGAATATAGACATCAGTGATATACCTCACAAGATAGATAGTTTCCCCTATAAAGTTGGGAATTGTAGCCAAGGTTAAAAAAAAAAAATCGGAGGATGCAAGAATGGATGTTGTGCACAAAATAACTCATGCTTCTTCTACTTGGAGAGTGAGTTTCGTCAGCTGAGTAATGCTTTGGTGAAGTGATTTATTCTCCCTGAAATTCCATTTTCCTCACTTGATGGCAGCTACCCTTTCAAAACTCAAAGCCCGTACTTATTACTACTACCGTTGAGAAAAACTAGACCATAATATCTAGACTGTCCAATGTAACAAAGCTTGTCTCACTGTCATGCTACACAGTCAAGTCAAGAAATAATGCCTGCAAGCTGGGAGCACAAATTTGTGGGTGATTGTTTCGGTGTTTGTCAGCTCTAGTCTATCTTTCTCGGTGATTTTTCCTTAAAAATTTCAGTTTCTATTTGCTTCAGCCTCTATTTCTTGTCAAACTCTTCAATATCTCAAAGAAAACTATTACAAACATACATACAAGATTGTATGCATATCTGGGATCTATTTTTATTTACAACTATATATGCAGCATTGATACAAAGCATGTGATTTTGCTGACATCCACAGAAGTTTTCTCTTCTACTGCTAACTTACTAAACATGTGTGGATTTTTTATTAACATTTATTTTTATGCCACTCATCACATGTTTTTCTCTGCCGTGGCCATTGTTGTTGCTTTCATTATCGCTTGTTTAAGTTTCCCATTTTGATCCACAATAGGAACAAGCTGTCTATTTCTAGATCAGGCTTTTGGTCTCTGCTGCGTACAGATTGGGAGTGTAGAATTTTTAATGAAGTTGCTTCATGTTTACTTTTACTGTATGCCAAATGATAAAGCTTTATTATAGCAATTCCCTTGCCTGCCTTAAATCCTGTCATCCTGCACAGCTCGTATGCTCGTTGGACCACAAGACCTTCACCAATTGTCACAAACTTGAAATTACATGGTTTGTTTATTAAAGTCACTGAGTTGTTAATCATTGAGCCTGTTTCTGGCTATTTGCATTATTCATTCTGATGGATCTCTTCATATATACATACTTTTAAGTGCAAGTTTCTGGGATTGTCCTAAGCACACTGATAATGTAAAGAAAACATTACTTTGATTTACTTCATTGACCTTCAGTTTCTGATTTACACGTTTTTTTTCTCTCTGCTGTGTGAAATTCGTGGCTAATAAGTCATCCTTACTTGATGACACAACTGTATGTGGAAATACTGGGCTGCTTGTTGTCATTCAGACTTGGATCAGTGCCTATAACTCTGTCACTTCAAAATTACAGACAAACTCAAGGTATTAGTTTTTTCTTATGTACCCATTACAAAGGATAATGGCGATTCTTATTCTTTCATTAAAGAAGGATTTCTTCGTTGTAATAGTAACATAAAAAGGATGGTATCTTTTTGTTAATTCCACCTAAAACTAGCTATTATGTATCTGCCTATAGAAATATAGATATTTCCTTGATATTACTCATTTAAATATTATTTCTTGCTCATTAGAACTCATCCTGTAGAATACAAAGACCCTAGCCTTGGATTTTATCTTGTTTCTTTCATACATTTTTTTTGCATTTTTTATTCATATTTATTGGAGTATAATTTCTTCACAATGCTGTGTTAGTTTCTGTTGTACAACAAAGTGAATCAGCCATGTGCATACATATATCCCTGTATATCCCTGAGCCTCCCTCCCACCCTCCTTATCCCACCCTTCTACGTCATCACAAAGCACCGAGCTGATCTCCCTGTGCTATGCTGCTGTTTCCTACTAGCTATTTTACATTTGGTAGTGTATATATGTCGATGCTACTCTCACTTCGCCCCGGCTTCCACCTCCCACCCCATGTCCTCAAGTCATTCTCTATGTCTGCATCTTTATTCCGACCTGCCACCAGATTCATCAGTACCATTTCTTTTAGATTCCATATATACGTGTTAGCATATGGTATTTGTTTTTCTCTGACTTATTTTACTCTGTATGACAGACTCTAGGTCCATCCACCTCACTACAAATAATTTCATTTCTTTTTATGGCTGAGTAATATTCCATTCCATTGTATATATGTGCCACATCTTCTTTAATCATTCATCTGTCAATGGACATTTAGGTTGCTTCTATGTCCTGCCTATTTTAAATACTGCTGCAGTGGAAATTGTGGTACATGTCTCTTTTTGAATTATGGTTTTCTCAGGGTGTATGCCCAGTAGTGGGATTGCTGGGTCATATGGTAGTTCTATTTTTAGTTTTTTAAGGGCCCTCCATACTGTTCTCCATAGTGGCTGTATCAATTTACATTCCCACCAACAGTGAAGCAGGGGTCCCTTTTCACCACACCCTCTCCAGCATTTATTGTTTGTAGATTTTTCAATGATGGCCATTCTGACAGGTGTGAGGTGATACCTCATTGTAGTTTTGATTTGCATTTCTCTAATAATTAGTGATGTTGAGCGTCTTTTCATGTGCCTCTTGGCCATCTGTATGTCTTCTTTGGAGAAATGTCTACTTAGGTCTTCCACCCATTTTTTAATTGGGTTGTTTGTTTTTCTGATATTGAGCTCCATGAGCTGTTCATATATTTTAAAGATTAATCCTTTGTCGGTTGTTTCACTTGCAAATAATCAAGACAATATGGCACTGGCACAAAAACAGAAATATAGATCAATTGAAAAGGATAGAAAGCCCAGAGATAAACCCAAGCACATATGGTCACCTAATTTATGACAAAGGAGGCAAGAACAGACAATGGAGAAAACACAGCCTCTTCAATAAGTGGTACTGGGAAAACTGGACAGCTACATGTAAAAGAATGAAATTAGAACACTACCTAACACCATACACAAAAATAAACTCCAAATGGATTAAAGACCTAAATGTAAGACTGAACACTATGAAACTCTTAGAGGAAAAAATAAGAAGAACACTCTTTGACATAAATCACAGCAAGACCCTTTTTTGATCCACCTCCTAGAGAAATGGAAATAAAAACAAAAATAAACAAATGGGACCTAATGAAACTTAAAAGCTTTTGCACAGCAAAGGAAACCATAAACAAGATGAAAAGAAAACCCTCAGAATGGGAGAAAATATCTTTCATACATTTTTATTTCTAGCACTTAATTTCTCTCTGCTCTATTTTGAAATCCTATTAAATGTTAAAACAAACAATGACCACTATCAGTGAAGCCAATGAAATGAGTGCTGAGATGTAGCTGAGAATAGAAGTTGGTTACATAATCTCATCTCTCCAAGTTGATGCCATAAATGATCATAGAGATTTGCTTGCTGTATGTTTTCAGAGAAGGGGATAATACAGGAATCTTTGTGAGGGAAAAACATCCTTAAGAGCAATGTACTTGTGATAGCCCTCTTCTCTAATCAAAAGAGAAGAAATCTCTACACTTCTAAGTTAGAAAGAAAATCCATATAGCAACTTGAATATTCTCAATGTACTCATATGTAAAACTATAGTGAATTTGTCTCATGGCTATGGCTCAGACATAATAAAACTTGTTGGAAGGTAATCCATCACTCACTCTTCCTCCCCTCTGGATTCTAACTGTTTGGAGATTCAAATACAGAGCCAAATAATAATCAAACTATCAGTACAATTAATGCCATCAGGTAAACAATCAATATGCAGAGCTCCCTGAAAAATTCTGGATGGAGTAATACTGCTAGGCCTCCTTTCACTACACTGAATATGTCCAGGAATCTGAGGGTCAACCTTATTTTACCCACCCATGTGAAGCAGAAAAAGGTTAGCCTGCAAAAAGAAATCCTATCTAGTATGCCTTTTACAGGAAAACAGGAACTGTATGAATTCACAGTCCTTGGGCTCATGCAGGTCCAGTGGAAAACAAGAGCTGAATTAGTAGAGAGCTGAAGTCAATACATCTTGTCAGTGCACGAGTATTGACCTTCCACTCATAAACCCAACTGAGTAGAGAAAGAAGACCAAGAACATGTCAGTTTTCCAATAATTAGAAAAAATCATTACTTCTCCCTTGGTGTCCTCACAATATATAGATGGGTCAAAATGTTGGAAAAATTTTCATTCTCTCTTCACTAAGGGAGAGATATCAGTGGAGAAATAGAACGGGTCACTCTCAACAATACTCTTTATTCTTAACCTAAAGGTATAACATAAAATTGGTTTGGGTTTTTTAATTTGTTTTTATTGAAACTATCTCTCATAGAGTTTCATTTGAAACTGCATAATGCTAATTATGCATAAGGCACTGTTCTAGGTGGTTTAAATACAGCAGCAGATGAAACAGAAAAGTACCTGTCTTCCTGGAGCTTACATCTTAAATCAATAATTTTGTGTGCCACTTTTTTAGTCTTTCAGAATTCCAGGGCTTCAGATCAGGAAAGTTTAAAGGCCATGCTATTAGAAATGATCTAATACAATCTTGTAATTTACAATGCAAAGAAATCAGGCCATAAACCATTAGTTGTGTGTTTTCTTCAATTTGTTTTTAATTGTTACTTATTCTGCAAGCCTTCAAAGACAGCGGTCTTATATTTTTATTCTGCAGAATCCCCATGACAGTTTTTGGCAGCTTAAAATAAACTAATTATGTTAATATAAGACTGATATGAACGAGCTTTCCAATCCAAATGGAATTATAACTCATGTAATGTCATTGCTGTTGGTTCTTGGACCACACTTTAAGAACTAACAAGATTTTCAAGTTTAAAGGACAGCCTTGATGTTTCACAGGAGAAGGAATATTGTGAGATGAAGAGGAAAAGGATGGGTACAGGTGAGATCTGGACCATAGATTTGGGGATGGGAAGATGGAGATATTCCAATCTCTATCTCCTGATTTGTCAATACATATGAGGCTAGTAGGGAGGATAGATTTAAGATTGAGGTGAGTGGGGGACACAGTATATTTTCTACACAAAGTTAGGTTCCATTTAGAATAAATATTCACTAATATTCAGTACAGCCAATCAGCCTCATCCATTTGATTTCCTGCATCAGTTTTCTGCTGCTTCTCTTCAGGAATGGAGAAGCCATTTCTTAGTTTAAACAAGGGTTGAATTTTGCCAAGTGTTTATGATACAGGAAGAAAGAGAATAGTGAGGGGATGATTTGGGGACAGAAATGAATAATAATAATGAACCATGAGATCCAAGCTGCAAAAGGAAGCAAATGAAAGCAAGTGTTGGGAGAGTAAAAGAAAGTGAGCTACAGTGTTCTCATGAAGTCAAAGAATTGTAGAGATGGAAGGACAGTAGAAATAGAGAAGCAAGATTAAAAGTTTTAGGTGAAGACCATATGTTTGTTTTACTTTGTACATGAATTGTTTGGGTATAGTGTCAAGAATTTAGAAGATTCTTTTTTTAAATTCTGCATTTCCATTAATCAGTAAGATGAACACTGTGAATTCTGAATCACAAACATATTGTTATTGTAGATAAGTAGTAGATGGGTACTAATTACTACTACTGTTAGTAAAAATAGCTAATTCTTGATAAATATACTATTATAGTAAGAGCCAGTAGTTTATAAGTATCTGGTTTTAGGATTCTTGACTCTTTTAACATATTATCTGATAGCACTCTAGATATTCACTAATAAACAAATATTTCTGAGTGCTCAATCTATGCCAGATACAGTCCCTGGCACCAGCATTATTACCTCATTTTATTTTCATATGAAAACAGAAACCCAGAGAATTTTAAGGTTTGATTTAGAGTACACATTCTATGTGGATTTTATTGTCATGCTAGAACCACTTAAGGGCTAGGACTGTTTCTCAGGATATTAATGGGATTTCTATAGCTCCTGTAGTTCACGTTTTATGCATTTTATGGCAATATTCTTCAAAAATATATTATTTGAGCATTTCTATGTACACCTTATTCTGCTGTCACAGAATGAATGTAATAACATTAAAGAGCTCTAAGTATGTAAAGTAGTCTTCTTCCTTCTTAATAACCCTTTAGCAATGTGCAACTTTCTTTATGTGCCTGTAGTCCTATTTATTTTGTCCATGCTCCTACTACAGAGTTCTCCTTCAGAGACTCTGGTGGAGGGAAGGGAGTTAGCCACAAATCAACTCATTTGGATTTCAAATTGCTAAGGGAGTAGAAATCTGATCAAAACATGGTCTAAATGGGCCTCAGTAAAAATGCTATTATTCCTTGAAAATGATATATGTACCAGGACACTGTTGCCACATTATTTGCAATGAGCGATTCAGAGCGCTGTATAGCAGACAAGACACTATTTAATGTTAATGTAACATAAAAATCCTATATTTTACTGATTAGAAAAATGCCTACTTTAAAAGAAAAGAGTGAAGATTTATGATAAAAAACATATTTACACAATATAAAATGCTCACATTTGAAATAAGACTATAATTTGAATTCAGACTCTAATGGTTTGTGACTTTAGGCATACCATTTAACCAGTGTCAATTCCCTTATCTGAAATGAAGACTAAAGTACATGAGATTAAATATATAATGTATTTAGTGGGAAGCCTAAAATATAGAAAAAAAATCACTAACAAGTATAGACTACTGACTTGTCCCAGGAAATGTTCTAAGGACTCTATATGTATTACCTCTGGAGTAGGTATAATTATGATTCTCATTTTACAGATGAGGAAACTCAAGAACAGAGAGGTTAAATAATTAGACCATAGTTACACAGCTAAGAAATGGGAGAACCAGATCTGACATTATAGAGCCAGGAATACTAAATTGCCTCTTTCTTTAGGAATTCAATGATCAGCAACGACTGATCATTGTCTTTATTAAGCTAAAAGAATATCTTCTTATAAATTAATCACAGAGTTATAATATTAAAGAGCCATTTCTGATTTCTTTCATCAGATGGCACAAATCTGGGTATATATCGTTGCCAAATAAGGACTGATTTTTTTTTTTTTTTTTCCTAAAACAGAAACCAAAACTTGGCAGTTTTTTGTGAAATCTGTGCAACACAAGATGGGAGGAATGAAAAAAAGGTAGATATTAATAACATCTTTGAATACCTTTGTTTTATAAGTTCTTCAAGTTTACCACAATCTTTTATTGATGGAACACTAACATATTCAAATCTTTCAAAATGCCATTTTAATTAACATTTCTCACATTATTTTCTATTCAACACAAAGAACTGATTTCCTAATTCGAGTGTTTAAACCCATAGAAATCATTAATTAACTACCATACAACATTCTCTACTTCAAGTTCTATAATTCCTCTTTTTGCTTTTTCTCCAATTCCCATTATAAATGAATTTAATTAATTTCATGTCATCCCTTTCTTTCCAAGTCTTTTCCAGCTATCATTATTAGTTGTATCCCAGACTGGACACTGAACAATGAAAAAGAATGCTCTTGATATAGAATCAGGGGATGATTTCAAGAAGCAAATTTGACTGAATTATTAAAATGTAAAGGCTTTTCTAAACTACAAATATCCTCATCTCCATCTCCCATCTCCTCCATAGTGTTTCTTGCTCCACAGTTTTGATATTCAAAGAATCTTTGCTCATATATTTATTCATTCACTTACACATTATTCAGAGCAGATAGAGAATATTTACAATATATCTAGCACTGTCTTGGATCTGAGTCAAAAAAAAGTAACTAAAGTCGTTCTTGACGCTGAGGAACTTAGAATACAGCGTAAAAGATGGGTAAGAGACTATGTTTGTTTGATAACATATAAACCTCCATGCTTCCCATCTCTAATCTCTCAAGGGAGTTAATGTTATCTGTTCTTTAACTGCAAACGCTCAATGCTAAATAAAATGATAAAGTGGGGGATAAACAAACACCATCAACAACAAAAAAAGAAAATAATATTACCAAAGGAGTTCAGATAGAATCCATAAATGTTCTTTCTGACCCTCTCTCATTGGGTATTTTGTAGTACTATAACTATTGTGTTCGTAGAATGTCTGTTACCCTGCTAAATTGAATTTGATGTCTATTTTTTAACATTTTACCCGTTTAATAGATTCTAGTTAACCAAATGAAATACTTATTTTCCATTATATGCCCTAATACTTATGATAAATGGGTTCATGACATAAACTTTGATAAACTGATAATATATGAAAAGTATAATTGTTTTGTTTTTGAATAATGAACTTGGTGAGAAAAGCATTTTGATTTATATAAATTTGCCAAATAAAATTTTAGAAATTAAAATACTTGGGTATGTGCTAAAAATAAATAATTACACTTTTTAGTTTGATTATAAGATTTTCTCATTAAAAGCAATACAGAGACCTAATTATAAATTTAGCCACATAAAACTCGTAAAAACAGTATATAATTGATATATTTTCATTAATAATGAAATGTGAGTTATAATGTAAATAAATAAAGGTTTTGTTTTATAGTATTCCATTATATGGATGTATGTAATTTATTTAACCAATCCTTAATTGAGAGGCAATTATTTTGTTTTCAGAGTTTTCCTATGCATAAATAATACTGTGATGAACACTTTCCTACGGGGCAATTACTAGCATTAGAATTGCGTTGAAATCATTATTATGCATATTGCTAAATTGTTCTCTTAAACTGTTGTACCAATTTATAATTCCAGCTGCAGGTTTTTGATTGTTCTTGTGTTTGATTAGTAAGTATATACATACATACATACCCGTATTCACTGACGACTTACGCATGTTTGTGAATTGTTAAACCCTCCAGCACAATAGTTAATAAGATTGTTTTCTTTCTTGACTAGTAGTAAAAACTCTACATTAGACAATAGAATCAAATGTATCAGGTACGTGAAGTTATAAGAACAAAATTGTGCGTTTCTTTCAGAAACCCGTACTACACTATCAACCTGAAATTTGAAAATAAATAAGCAAATGAAATCTAATCCAAGAATCATTTTATTTTTCTTTTTCTATCAAATAACATTCAATAACTCTATATGTCTTTCAGCAGCTCCAATTTTAAAAATCCATTTGTTTTCCTACTAGGGAAATGGAGATTAATGTATCCATCATACATTTGCTTCTGTTTATTCTAAAATATAGACTCTGTTTCAAATCCCTCTTAATCCATATACTTCCTGTTATCTATTCATGGCTGCAATAACACGTACAAAGTAAGAGAGAGAAGGCCCTTGTAAACAAAAACAAATTATTAAACTGCTTCAGTGTAAGTGAGTACCGTTGTTAGGGCAATTATACTTCTAAAAAATTCATCAAAGAAAAGGACATCACCTTAAGAGATGATTTAAGTAGTCATAGCAACTACTATTTTAAAACCAAGTGTTAGTGCCCAATGTTTCCTTTCTTCCTCCTGACTTAAGATTTTAAGATTTGTAAAATATTGTTGCCCTCTTTCCACAAGTTTTATTTTTATATCATAAAAATATAAATTTTAGATGTGCCAAGTTGTCTCCAGTAGTTTTTCTGGCAGTAGAGAAATATCACCATCATGAGGATGGTGTTGGTGGTATTATATCCTTGTTCTCCATCTGACTGGGGGAACGGTCACTGACAGAGAAATGAGCAAAGAAAAAAGAATAAAGGTAATCATTTAAAATATTATCTGCATATAGTTCCTGAGGTGAGAGGAATCAAGAAGACTTTTGTCTACAGAGGTAAATGAAATCCTTACAGCTGAGTTAATCTAGCTCAATTCATTGAGATAGGAAACCACTAAGATCAAAGACTTCGACTAATATTTTCTTAAACACTTGTTTCTTAGGACATTGATGTTATTTTCAAGTAAAATAAAATCAAATAAAAAGGGAGGGTGTTGTTCTGTGAACTAACATTTGAGGAATGCAACGTTAAACAAGGTTTAATAGGTTCCAGTACCTAAGGGCAATTAAGATTCTAATACACTTACATGCGATGTAAATTTCCATTTATATTATGGATTTAATCAATAAGGTTTCCCAAAAGGATTTTCCCAAAGAACGCTATGTTCAGGGTTCATGCCTCCACCCCAATCACCACTTACATTATGCTTACTTATGTGGAAGAAAGATTAAGATATTAAATAGATATAAAATAGCAGGTGTCACGTTGAGACGTTGCTGTAAACTGATACACACTGGACAGTTTCCAGAACATTTTCCTCTGCATGTCTTCCTCAGTAATTTGTATTCAAGATCTCTTGGTTAAAGGTACAGGAACATGGAATCCTCACCCTCTTTTAATTATCCTGTGTACCCTGCCATACTTTACTTAATGCTTATGTGGAAATAAAAACTTAAATAGACATTAAATTGCAACATTAATTTTAGTATTATAATCTGAAAAATATTAACATAAAAATTATATAAAAAGATGTATGAATTTAGTTTCTATCTTGATAAACTAAATCAAAATCTCTAAGGTCTTATACAAAAATCACAAACTAAATAAACTCCACGAAATATTTTACTCTCATTCTCCACCCCCTTAAGGCAATGATTTTACTGTGTTTAATATGTAAATACTTTTCATTTTTAAGCATTCTTGTAAAATAGGTATGTGTATATAATAATTAAGGTATACATATTATAAGTATGTCTATATAATAATCTTAATTTATTAAAATAGTATGTATAAAAAATTAATTAAGAAATGCTGAATTGTTCTCCCATATGAAGAGGGTTGTTATATCACTTTATCCTTTTTGAACCTTTCTAATTTTGCTAATACATAATAGGAATTAAAAATATTATTGTTTTCTTTAATTCCATTGCTCTGATTACTATTTGGATCATCTCAACATACATGTTAGTTTTTATATTTTCTTTTTTGAAAATCGTCTGTTCATAACTTTTTCTATTTGTCCATTGAGACTGATGTCTTCTTAACTTTTACTTGCAGAAATAAATTGTTGATTCCAGATATTAATTCTTCCTTGGTTTCAAATATTGCAAATATCTTTTCCCATACTGTAATCTACCTATTATCTTTGTCTACAGTGTTCTTCATTTAGCAAAAATGATTAATCATATGAGATAGAATTTAACCATTTTTTCTTTGTGGTTTTTGTATGGAAATTTTTTAAATACTTTCCACCCCTAGGTCACAGAGATATTCTGGAACATTTCTTCTACTAACTATGCATTTTATTTTTCACAATTTTGTGTTTAATTCATTCTAGGTTCTCTATTTGTGTGAGATATTACGTAATGATTAAAATGTAATTCTTTTCATTTTCCTGTCACTGAGCTTCCATTAGAAAGTGATATTTTCTAAGCACCTTTTTCAATTCATTTACAGCCTTAAGACAGTGTACATGGAGTACTTGACACCTGGAGGAGAAATTTTAAAAGTCCACTTCTTCAGTTTGATTTATTATTTTCATTAATTAATATACTAAACAAAAACAATAAGAATTTCCTTGATTCATTTAATAAACAATTTTAAAAGAATAAATCTGTTTTAAAAATATTATTCAAATTTGGTGAAATATTGCTTGCATAAACTACAATTTAACTTAAACAAAAATACCACACCACGCATTTTATATTGTTTCCTTAGTTAAATTTTAACCACAAATAAAACCTTCAGGTGGTCACACAGAAAGACAGAACTGAAGTAAGTGAAGTTCTGTTTCTTCATCATTACTATCAGTATTTGTCTGTGCTATCAGTATTTATCTTGAAGTTGCTGTTTAAACATGGAGATGTGAAATAGCACAGAGAATAGAGACAAGAATGATATCCAAAGCAAGTGTGAATGATTCCAAACTGTTACTGAGTCTTTAAATAAATGTGTGTAACTGCGTCCAAGGGTGTCATGAGCCAACTGTATAACTGGAGGTTCTTTGTGTTAACTTCCATGAATCATCCAATGTTAATTAAAGAGTGAGTAATAAAACATAGACTAATTTGATGTTTACATGAATATTAAAATTCACAATAACCACAGCAATTGTTTACAACTCAGCCCAGGAAAATATTTTTAGGAGACATACTTTGTCACTGATACTATTGAGGGTCACTGGTGCATGGTAATGCAATAAAGCAGGACAACATTTAGAGAGTTAGATTATAGTGTTTGAATTCTTACAGACAATGCACCTACGTGTTGGGAGTACTTGTGGATCATACCCCCTGCCATGCCTCTGGAAGGGCAGCACTTTAAGATTAGAATCTGAGGCTCCAGTTCCAGGCCAAAGCATCATCCTATGTATGTTTTTATGGTCCCCAAGTTTAATTACATGTTGATTGTAGAAGTTTTTGATCAGCAATAATTTCTCTCTGTGACTCCAGTAGGATGACTTTCCCTGCATCAACGACCTGTTGTATCAGATGGTCTGTACTGTAGTGAAGAGGCATGGAAAGTGGACACCTCCACTCACCTCCATCTGGAAAGTTGTACTATGACCCCACAGTAGGAGTGTCCTTTCATCTGTGATGATGTTACAGTCTATCCTTGCTGCCAAATAAGTTGAAGTGCCACCTGGCTCTATGGTGAGACTTTACAAGTTGAAAAGCCACAGAACATCTGGACTGGCTTGAGCATGAACAAGCAAAGGACTCCTGTCTAATGGAATGATTAAAAGTTTTTAAAATGCTGTTTTAATTCAATCAATTAAAAGCATAAACAGCATGGGTTTGATTGAATCAATTTAAAGAATTACACAGCAGTCAATGTGCTCACCAGCAGGAGTGAAAAATTCATGTATCACCTACAAACAGCTTGAAATCTGTATCTTTCAATTAGATGTAACAAACAATCCTTTAGCACATTCCAGAAAGGTGACTTTTTTTCCAGAAGGAAAGAGTGGTGCTACACCAGAGGGATATGCTATTAGTTGTAACTAGTTCAGCTGGCATCCAGTTTGAAATATTTAACAAATACCATATCTTGGTTATAAATAACTTTGTGTCCTCTATATTCCTCCAAATTTGATCCTAAACATGATAGTGTACTTCTACTCCTTTTATTTAAAAAAATATTTGAATATCAAGATGTAGTCTTAAAATACAATAATGTGAAATAATAAGTGTACTGAAGGTAGTGATGGTTTAAGACAATCATGAAACCACTGAGGTAATTGTGTGTCTGCTTATTATAGCAAGAAGTTGCCAAAATGTATGTTCATATTTACACCTACAGCTACAGCCAAATAAAGCTAATAGAGACAGTGATAAACTTGAGCTTCCCAAAAAAGTTAATAAATACTCCAAATTTCTAATTCATTCCCCTTTTTAACATTTCTAGATTCTGACTATGATTAATAGAATTGTTTTGAGGGGAAGAGATTTTTTAACACAAGTTTCACCACTATAATCGAGCCAAGATGATCATATATTCAGTGGGAAAAAAAAGAGGGTAAATCGGTACACATACAGTTTCAAGTAAAAAATAAAATACAATAAAATAAATCACATTAACCTGAGCATTTCCATTTCACCAGCACAAAGCTTTACACATTTTGATTTCTAGACGTGTAAAAGTTTGTGTTCCCTTAACCATATCTAGTTTCAAACGCTTTAGAATTTAGGTGCAAATAAAGAAATGTTGTGTTCTTCCCTTTCTATGTCATCTAAGGTGAGTGTATTCCAGTCTTTACCCTCATATCTATTCAGAATTTGTACAGAAACCGTGATCCCATGAGCTGGATTGCCATGAGAAAACCCTGTCCTAGAGTAAATGCCCAGTGAATGTTAGAATTAATATCTTTCAGACTTTAAATAAAATTAATTTAGGATCATTAATTTCATTATTACAAGTGCATAATAATTTATTCCAAATTCCTAGAGGTTATACATATACTTATTTATTCCAAACATCTAGGGGGTTGGATTTTAGGCATTTTGGATTTCAGAAACCTATTTGTGTATGTGTGTGTGTACGTATATACATTTATATTATAAATCATAACACCCGCTTCATGTAGAGGTAGGGAGTACTTTGATGCTTATGGAGAAAAGAATATATTAATAGTCACCCTACTTAGAATAAATTCAGTTTTATCGCAAAATAAATTGAAGTATTTTTTTTAATTTTGAGAGCTTTTTGTATTCTAGAGATGTGAATCTATACTTATGACAAATTTTTCAGTTAGAATGATTTTATACCTATTTGAGAAATTCAGAAACAGGTCTGGAGAGGTTAGGTAAAATCACTCAGCGAAGAAGTAATGGAGCCAGGATTCAAATCCAAGCCAAATGGCCCCGAAGCCCTCATACTTTTCCTTCCTCTCTCCCTCTCTCTCTGATTGTGGTAAATAATACCACAATCATTTCACGCTCTACAGTCACCAAAGCTCAGGTTTTTCTAACTTCAGGAGGATGCATTGTTTCACAAGGTAAGTATTAAAGAAACAATCAACAGTTTAGTGTAATATGCCCCAGGACAGAGCTTATCCTGATGGTCTTCCTGATTGACACGCTCTAACAGGGTATGCGTACACATCTGTAGCCCTGATGTCCCAAATATGCTGCACCGGAACTTCGATCAGTTACCAATTGTGGATTAAATGTACTGTTCGTGCCAGAAATGAGTGGAGTGTCATATTTCAAAACACAGATGCCAGATTAATGTGTTCATGTCTCGTATAAGTCAGCAGCACTTGGCCTGCATTGACCTGGACCAGAGGACACAGTCGAGGGCCCGTGTGATTGTCCATCAGAGGTCAGAGGCAGGTAGGCGAGCTCTGTAAATCCAATGTCGTTGATATGTTAATCTCCTCATTTTTGGAACCTGCTCACCAAAGCAAAGTTGTGGGAGCTGTGGCAAAAGAAATTATGACCTGTAGATGATTAGAAATCAAAAACTTGCATGTATGCCAATGCTGAATCTTGATGTTTATTTGAAGTAAATGATAAAAAAGAAAAAACCCACATGTAAATCTTCAAGAAAATAGTATCAAGTAACTTAGAAGTATGTCACATATTGTCATTTGGGATATTTTTTTTAATTATAATGCTACAAATTATATATTATGAAGCCAGGGAAAACTTTTATTTAAGCTAAATATCACTGTACTACTTAGAACAACAAAAGGCCCTCCCATCCAGGATACAAAATAAAAATCATAAAATAATCTATGCATACTGAAGCTTCCCAATCAAGTTATTTAGAACAAAAATCATCGCTGAAAAAAAAATGTAAGTGCAAGTAATATTTTAAAAATAAAATGCAATCAATAATGAACAGAACATAAATTTCTGGCAAAACATTCCACCATAAACAGGATATGAAATAAGCTTTTGTAAGTAAGAAAGGGTCTACAAGCACCATTAAAGATCTTGCTTCAAACATTTTGAAGACACAACTCTCAAAAGCACTGTGACTTAGAGTAGCTTTTGCCACTTTTACGGTATAAATTTTTTCAACTTAAGAAGTATTTCTAATGTACGTAAACTTGCCTCATCTACTAGTGTGGAGGAGAAGAATCTGCAAATGTTTCAATGAGAACCATGATATCACATTTGTGAAAAAGGATGTGATGGAAGATGGTATTTTCAGTGTACAAATACAATATTGTAAACTGTAACTTTTATTATTCTATTTTAAATACTTTGCTCTATTTTTTTTGCCAAATTTGTTCCTCTTTGCCAAAATGAACAGTCATTATTATGAATAACTTCATAATAATAAATAAACTCCTCACTTTGCCTTTCAAGCGACAACTCATTTGGTATTTCAGGATTCTTTCCACAAAATAACATTATACCATTCAATGCCTCTTAAGAGAGTAATAAAAAGTGACAGACGTAATGGAGACAAGAATAAATTAAGAGTGAAACATTTAATTACTACCAGTAAGTCGTTGTTTGAGTCCTTGACATTTTTTCTTCTCAGAATCACCAAGGATTGTTTATACCTCATAAGATAGCATATTTTTATAAGAATAATAAACCTAAATCAGGTTTTCACCATATGAATGAAATTCATGAGTTTCAATATTCAACTCACCACTATTGTCCTGTGTTTCTCTTCTAAAACTAATGTAGTCAAGTTTGTTGAATTAGATAATTTCTACCCAAACTAAATAATGATATACTCCCTTTATTCTGTGATACTTACATCTTTGAATTTGCTTTTTATACTATTATTTATCATCTTATATGAATCTTATCTCTTTATTTCTCTGCCTTCTCTATTGAAGAGTGAGCTCGCATACATGTCTTAATTGGATACATAGTTTTATGCATTTTTAATTATTTTTCTTATTAGTTTAATAAAACACAGCCATGTAACTTCTTATTAACCATGGTACAATATATTACTTCAGGTGATGTATAGGTCTGACCATTAACCTCAACAGTTTTTTCTCCATGCTCCACTTTCCTTGCCACTGAAATGAAAATTGGTGTTTTTCTCCAAAGAGTGAATGAGAATTATGTATGTTTATCATGGGGTACAATGCAATTCTTATTATCCCAGTCAGTTCATCATTTGACCAATACTTGTTGAGCATCTATCCTATATTACGCCAAATATCAGAGAAACTGTGATGAGCAATACAGATTCAGGCTCTTCCTAGGAGAAGTCTGGCTAGAGGGAGAAAGAAATATCAATAAATAATATGGGTCGCACTAGGTAAGTGCAAAATATTATGGGATATAGTAAAAAGAGCTAATTTAGTTCCTCCCTGAGACTGATTCAGGAGAAATAATTCAGTAATTGTGGACGGTTCATGGGGAAAAGCTTTCTAGGGAGAACGAATAATCTGTTTCAAGGAACGAAATGAAGTCTGTGAAAATTTAGTCAAATTACTTAATTCCTTGATTTTTAGTTCTTCATCTCTAAGTAATTACATAACTCCTTTGTGGCTGTATGGTTGACATTTACACAGGTAAAGCATTGAGAGCAGCACCTGACAAGTAGCGAACAGGTCGTCTACTATAACTGTGATATACCCAGTGTGAGTGGTGAAGAGAGAGGTGGGGAGAAAGCAGGCGATAAGGCTGGAGTCTCTCAAAGGCCAGGTCATGCATCATATTTCAAACATGTTAAGAACTTTTATCTTTATCCTAAATTTTAAGCAAAGGAGTGATATGATAGCTCTATCTGTTTTAAATATTACTTGTCCACTGTGTAGTGGATGGATTGAAGGGAAGAAATAATGGATGAAGAAAACCTAGTTATGAGGTGTTATGTGCTGAATGCTTGTGTGCCCCTCCCCGCCCCACCAAATTCCTAGGTTGAAGCCCTAACCTTCAATGATATGGTATTTGGAGGTGGAGCCTTTGGGAGGTAATTCAGTTTGGATGAGGCCATGAGAGTGGCACCCCATGATTGAATTAATGTCCTTAGAAGTAAAGAAAGAGAGACCAGAACTTGTTTGGGCCCTCTCTCTCTCTTTCTCTCTTTCTCTCTTTCTCTCTTTCTCTCTCTCTCTCTCTCTCTCTCTCTCTCTGTGCCAAATGAGGACACAGCAAGAAGGTAGCTGTCTGCAAGCCAGGAAGAACGCTGCCACCAGAAATTGAATCTGCTAACACCTTGGACTTCCTAGTCCAGAAATGTGAGAAATGAATGTCTATCGTTAAGCCACCTTGTCTATGGTATTTTGTTATAGCAGCTGCAACAGACTAAGAAAGAGGGCTTCAGAAAGACTGTGTTTCAGGCAGAATATGTGGTAAACTTGAACCAGAGCAATAGCAATGGCAAGAAGAGATTGGATTACAGAGATGTTTAGAAGCATGAGTCAGAATACCTAACATGCAGAGTATAATTGTTGAGTTCTGGTCCCACAAGCCAATCTGTCTGTGTTCAAATTCTGACTTTGCCATGTACAGACTGCAAAACCTTACATAAGTAAACTACCTCTGTATTCTTTTTATCAGTATCATGGGGGTCATAAGAGTATGTACCTCATAGGATTATTGTGGCAAGTAAATTAATTAATATATACAAAGCATATGGAAATTTACCTAGTACTTATTTAAATAGCCATAAATTTTGAGATCTTACATGAAAAACGAATTCATCCATATTGAACTGGTTGAATCTCATGAACTTTTAACATGTCAAGTGCTATACCTTTCCTTAGAGTTTCAAGAAGTAAAATTTAACCATAATAAATAATGGTTTTCCCTTTTACCTAATAATAAAGCCATTGGTAAGGCAACCTTAGAATTAACAAAAATGCCTAATCTATGTTAAAAAAATAAACAATAATATACTAACAGAATTTCTAACAAAAAAGTTGGAATTTCTAACAAAAAAATGGAAAATTAGCCACTGGTTTCTTTCTAATTTGCTCAAACTTCTCTTTTAAAGAAGGTATTATTTTAAATTTCAAAATGGCCACAATATCATACACATAATAAATTCTATATTTTTAAGTATAGAATAAATTCGACTGCATAGTAAAATATGCATGAGATGCCTAATCTCTAAAATTGAGATGCCAATTCACTGTTATATTTTTCCAAGAGCTTTAAGATTATTTTATCCTCTGATGATATATCAACAAAAATAAATGTATAATTAGAATTATTTTTATAATGTCCATAATGATACTAAAATCAAGCAAGCTTTGGTCTTACACAGAGGTCAGGCTAATCCTCATCCTCTAAAACAAAATGGGCTTCTATGATGTGATGAACAATTTTTCTGGAATACATGTGTCCAGAAACAATGTATTTTAATCTGTTATAATTTTTTTTCTTGTTTAAAAAGATTTCCAAACTATTTCAAAATTATAATTACCAGGGACAGCTCCTTATTTTGTGGGCTCTGAAGTTTTCTCAAGTTTGATTGCCTCTTTAAGAAAAAATATATAAAACTACAATTACCTAAGAAAATATTAATGTAAAATGAAAAAAATTAATAATAACACATTATAAATATTTAAAGCTGAAAATTATCACAAACAACACAGAAATCCAAACAGAGAACATACTACTTTTATTAATTATCTGGCACAACTTTTTTTTGTCATACCATCCTGGCTTCATATTGTCAACTCTTTACATGACAAAGCTTTTGTATTTCACTTTCTATAGAGATAATTGAAAGATAATTCCATTTCCCTTCTACATGGTTGATGGAAATATTTCTGTTATTGTCAATGTTAGTTTAGAAAGTTTTGTCTTTACAACTGATTATTAACGTGAGAAATTTGAGAGGAAAGTCTTTCAACTTTCATATATGGGCTATAACATTTGAAAGAGTTTTCCAAAGATGAGCTTTTGGCTCTGTGCATTTCTAAACTTGTTTCTCTTCTCTCACCCATATACTTCCAGTTCAAATGGCACTATGAATTCAGATAATGCATCTCTATGTCTAGATACCAACTGAGCTGACATAATGAGCTGCAGGATATTCCTGGGTGCAATCCTTTCACTCAAATGGGTAACAATAATTTAACAACATACATGATGTGACTGTGGAACCACATAAATATATAACCCGTTAAGCCCAAACTAAATGTATACCTAACTTTTCATTCACATGGTCTCAAAAATGATGGGGTTGAAGAAGAAAAGCTGGTATGAAAATACGTCATAGTGTTTAACAAGTTGTAGTCAAAATAGCTTACTCTTCCAAATTGCACATAAACATATGACCCTGTGAACATATTGCAAGACCTCCTTCCAGGACCTTGCAAGGGGTGTGAAATTGAAGAATATTTCACTTTAGGCTTCAGAAGCTTCATCTCTTAGCTCATCATACCAACAGGACTTTAAAGATATAAAACAGTTCTTCATTTTAAAAAAAGACCAAATTAAGCTACCACTGTGCCTTTAAAAGTCTACTAATATTAATATGAATGGGGGATGGATTTCAGCAAAGGTTGGAAATCCTACTATAAGGTAATATTGCTCCATGATAAGTTCATCCTCCCACAATGAGATATAGTGCCCCTATGTTATCTTTTAAAGAGAGTAAAAATAAATTTCCCTAAATACTAAAATAATACATAGTGGAGCACTTAATGTCAAAATTTCCCAAAGAATACTGATTACAATTATAAAAATGTGGTCACAATCCATGTCTGTTTGTGACCCTGAAAAATCAATAGGGATCAGTAGCACTTTCTGATCAAGCGCACGTGAACACTCCCCTAGGTTTGCTGTGAGTGCTCGCTACTGCAAAGACAGTTTCTGAATACAACTGCACCAGGCCAAAGAAGGGGCACATAATAGAGCACCAACATACATGTAATTAATTTTCACTCATTTATTTACTGAAGAATTATTAATTGGACACACACAATGCACCATGGTGCTGTTCCAGAAACTGGAGCTATGGCAATTAAACCCAATAATATTTTTGGCATATGTTCAGTGGAGGTTTATATTATAAAAAATAGAAACATATAGTCATATAGAATTTACCACATGTACTATATTTTTCCTATTTTGAATTGTTACTAACAGTTTATAAAACTCATCTCTACAAAAAATTAAGCCCCTTGTATACAAGGCTCCTTGTACAGGATGCTGCATACATTCAATAACTATTTGATGATTATAGAGATGACATATATCAGTTTTATATTTCAAACTAGACTATAAGCTTTTTATTGTCACTGTGTTTGGCATCTAATATACTTACTGGTTAACTGATTATTGAATGAGATTCTATTCTCGTACAGGTGATCTTTTTATCAGCAATCTCTCATAGCATCAAAGAATAGAAAGCTGGGCCATTCAAAGATAATTAAGCACTTCATGTAAACTGAATACAATAGATATAGTTATACATGGGACTATAAAACTCTTTACACTACAGGGCAGCCTGATCAGAATGGATGAATTGATTGTGCTGAAGTGTTTTTCTTTTTCACCTACATAAGACATAATACAAAGGAGTCATTATCCATTTGGAAATTTATTCATTTTATCTTGTAATCAAAGGAGATTGTCTCATACCATGATAAATCTGAGAGGCCAGAAGGCATATTTATTGACTATATGAATTAATTCATTATTGTTCTCATTTTTCTTTTGTTGCAAACTGATCTAGTTCTATTTAGACACGACAGCTCTTAGATTAGTTTTCGTAGATAACCAATCATCAAAGATTTAGATGGTAAGAGTTACCTACTCTTCATATTTTCAATACCATAATACAATGAAAACACAATCAATATTTTTTAAACAAACCATTAGCAAATTAGGCACAGAAAAGAACATACAATTTGTTCTATAAAGTTTTAGTTCTCTGAACTTTTAAGGTCCAACCACACCTTGACAGAAAAGTTCACACAAAGCAAACAGTATAATGTTCCAGAAGAAGGATTCTATATCTTCTAGTCTGTATCAGGAAATTTAAATTCTTCTAAATCAATAGCTGGACATGGATAGTGTTAGGTAATAAACTCTGGAAGACAACCCTAAGACTGAAGGCTTCTAGCCTTTTTTCATCCTCCTCTTGAAAGATGAAGGAGGATTGCTGAATTAAATTTAGGCAATAACAACCTATGTTTAACTTTTTTTTTTTTTTACTTAATAAGTCATTAGTTTTTAAAACTTCATTTTTTGACAGTTAGTATGCAAAATAGTAAAGTGGTTGTTGGAGATCTATATAACAGATGGATTCATGACGGGACCCTTCATGATATGACATCTACTGGCAACCTCTTCACTATTCCTTCTTGATTAGGACCTAGTTATAACTTAGCCTAAGTAACACACATAATGTTTTACTCCATACGGTGAAGTCATTCAAAGTAAATTATAGACATTATAACATCCATATGATATTCTCTTTAATGAAGCTTATAATATGTACCTAAATAAGTGAAGTACTTCAGGAATGGTGGTGTGAGGAGCTCTGTGAATTTGCTCCCCAGCAGATCAACCATAACTTGTGAAAATTATAAAAATCAACCATAAAAATCTCTGGTAACTGCCCTAAGGACATACAGCAGAGAAATGTTTATGCAAGAAATCTACTAAATCTCTATAAGAACAGGGACTTGGTGGCATTTAAGCCATGACCCACTCCCTTTACCAGGCCCTTCAAATCAGCGTGATGAAAGTTTTACTGTGGGTAGCGAGACCAAGAAGATGGGGATTTTTCTCTCCCACTGCCATCTTAGGGTGATAGTTTCTCCCTAGAAAGGGCAAGCAGCAGCATTTCCATTGTGTCCAGCTTTATGTTGTAGAAGCTCTATTCTAGGCAAGAACAGTCGAGAAATCTGAGGCTCCTTTCTTCTACTCAGTACCCACTTTTAGAGTGGAAGCTCCTGTCCAGCCATGTCAGGACAAGCACCCTGAGCCCTAATCTGCCTTTCCCCAGTTGTTCATAGCATAGATATTCCAAACTGGGAGATACAAGCAAAGAAGAGCTGAGGCTAACATCTCCACTCACTGCCCTGTGTTTGGAGGAGAGCTGTCACTCCAAGAAAAGCAGAGCTTGGTCTAGGCCTATAACTCAGAAACACTGCCACAGAGATTCTGTCCAGGGAAAGAAGAAAGTTGCAAGAACAGAGAGGTCTGTAGTTCTCCCCACTGAAGACTGATTTTATTTGGAATAGAGTGTAGGAAGTTTCAACCTCCATAGTTCTTTCAAAAACAATGAAGATTTTGGTGCTGAACAATTAAGAGGAGACTGGTAGCTCCATGCTAGCAAGAAGTGAAACAGTCAACCAAAAATATGTTTGATAGAGAAAAGCAGGAAAAGAGATAGCCAAGGAGAACCCTTCTGTGGTCTGAAAAGTTTCAATGACTGGCTACAAAAACTACCTCTGCAAAGAGTTCAGACTTTAATTGGATTAGACCATTGAGCAATTTATACTACAGGTCATTATTGGAAAAAACAAAGCAATCAACTACCACTTAGTGTATGCTAACAGCTTGGTGTGGTATCAATAAAGACTGGGCAGCCAGAGGCTTAATAGGTAAAGAGATAAAGACAGCCCAGCTGAAGTCTCTCATTCCATTGGGGTGGGGGGTGGGAGGAAGAGATGATTAGGGTTATTGTGTGCATACCCCAAACAGTGTCCTTTGAGAAGTGATATCAGAGGCTGCACACTGCAGAGGAAACAAATTTCACTGAACAATTTACACCAACACAAGCCAACACAAGGAAGAAAATGGATAGCAAATTCAAGCTTCAGAGGAAGAATTGCTATCCACAGTTGACATATTATCTCAAACGTCCAATTTTAAACAAAAATTACAAGTCATGTAAAGAAATAAGACAGTGTGATACATACACAAGAAAAAAAAGGGTTGAAAAGAAACAGCTTTTGAGAGGGCCCAGGTAATATGCTTAGCAGACAAAGACTTCAAAGCAGCCATTATAAATGTGTTCAGTTAACTAAAGGAAACAATGCTTTAAAAATTAAAGTTACAATAATGATTACTCATCAACTACAGACTATCAAGAAAGAGAAATAAATTATTGTAAAAAGCAAATAGAAATTCTGGAAATGAAAAGTACAGTAAGCAGACAGAAAAATTCACTAGAGGGGCTCAACAGTATATTAGTGCTGGCAGATGGAAAAATCAGCAAGTTTGAAAGTAGATTGATAGAAACTATGCAATCTGGAGAACAGAAAGAACAAAACAAGGGAGAAAAACAATCAAGACTCGGAGAAATGTAGGACACCGTTAATTAGAAAAACATTTATGAAATGAGAAGGGCAAAATAAGAGAAAGGGAAAAGAGCAGAAAAAAATATTTTAAGAAATAATTGCCAAAATTTCCCAAATCTGATGGAAGGCATTGGGCTACACATCAAAGCAGCATAATGAAATCCAAGTAGGCCAAATACAAAGAGATCCATACCCAGCTGCATCATAGTCAAAATGTTGAAAGACAAAGAGAAAATCTTTAAGGCAGCAAGAAAAAAGTAACTTGTCAGCTACAGAGGAACTCAAGCAAAATTAACAGCTGACTTTTCATCAGAAACAGCTAAGATCAAAGGTAGTGAGATAATATATTCACAATGGTGAAAACGATTGTTAACAAAGAATATTACATCCAGTAATTTTATCTTTTAAAATTGAAGGTGAGATTAAGATCCCCACATAAACAATAAGTGAAATAATTCATTGCTAGCAGACCAATTCTATAAGAATAGCTTTTTTCTTGAAGGAAGCTTTTTAGGCTGAAAGTAAATACATCATACAGTAATTTGATTTATACACACACAAAAGATAATTAGCAAAGGCAATTATGAAAGTGATGGTAAAAGACTGTACCATTGTATATTTCTTCTTCTTCTCCTAATTGACTTAAAAATAAGTATCATAAAACAATATATAGAGGCTTCCCTGCTGGCATAGTGGTTAAGAATCTGTCTGACAATGCAGGGGACAGGGGTTCAAGTCCTGGTCCAGGAAGATCCCACATGCCGCGGAGCAACTAAGCACATGCACTGCAACTACTGAGCCTGTGCTCTAGAGCCCATGAGCCAAGACTACTGAAGCCTGCGTACCCTACAGCCTGTGCTCCACAACAAGAGAAGCCACCACAATGAGAAGCCCGTGCACCGCAATGAAGAATAGCCCCCACTCAATGCAACTAGAGAAAGCCCACGTGCAGCAACAAAGACCCAATGCAGCCAAAAATTAATTAATTAATTAATTAATTTTTTAAAAAGTGTGGCACTGCCAAAAACAACCCAATATGTATATAATATATATATAAATGTTTATATATATTATATACATATATATGTATGTGTGTGTGTATTTGGTCTACTTGCTTCTCTCAGCTTCTTTAAAGGATATAAAATATATATATTAAATATAAAAGTACATCTGGAGGTTTGTAAAATAGATACATGTAAAAGGTATTATAATAATAATAGCACAAACACAAGAGGAGGGCATAGAGTTACATAGGAGTTCCATTTCTAAATCTCACTGAAATTAAATTAGTATATAATTGAAGTAATTTCTGATATATTAACATGAACACTGTAAACCCAAGAGCAACCAATAAGAAAATCACTCAAAAAGAGTAGCAAAAAATACTGAAGGAATTAAAATGTTACATTAAAGAAAATTTTCTTGAATCAAAAGACAGCAGTTAAAAAAGAAAAAAAAAGACAAATGGCAGAGAAAAATCCAACCATATTAATAACATCAGATGTGAATGAATTAAACAATGTAATCAAAAGGCAGATATTGTTCGACTGGATGAGTAAACATGATACAATTTTATGCTGAAAGCAGGAGACACTTTATATCAAAGATTCAAATACTTTTATGTAAAAGAATGGTGCACCACGTATAATGCAAACAGTAACTATAAAGTTGGAATAACTATTATATCAAAATAGAATTTAACGTAAAATGTGTTATTATAGATAAAGAGAAACATTTATAATGATCATTTACAATGATAATGATAAAAAGTTCAAACTATCAAGCAGGACTAAAAACTATAAATGTATATATAAACCTAACAACCAGGACCAAAAATACATGGAACAAAACTGACAGAATTAAAGGGAGATATAGACAGTTTAAAAATAATAGTCAATACCCTGCTTTCAATAATAGATAGAACAAATGGGCAGATGATCAACAAGGATATAGGAGACTTGAACAACATTATAAACCAACCAGATTTTTCTGACATCTATATAATATTCCACCCCAAACAGCTGAACACACATTTTTCTCATGCATGCCTGAAACATATTCAAAAATAGACCATAGGCTAGGTTGTAAAACAAACCTCAATATATTTAAAGGTATTTAAATCAAATAAAGTATGTTCTCTAACCATAATTGAATTTACTTAGAAATATGTAAAATAACATTTTGAAAATTCACAAATATGGGAAAATTAAACATTACACTCCTAAATAACAACTAAGTCAAAAAAAAATCACAAGGGAAATTATAAAATACATTGACATGAATGAAAATGAACACACAGCATAGCAAAACTTATATTACGCATTTTAAGCAGTTCTTAGAGGGAAATTTATAGCTATAAAAGCCTCCATTAATAAAAGAAAGAAAGAAAGAAAGATCTCAAATCAATAACTTAAACTTCCACCTTAAGACATGATAGGAGGAGCTTCAAGATGGCGGAAAAGTGAGATGCGGGGATCACCTTTCTCCCCACAGATACATCAGAAATACATCTACATGTGGAACAACTCCTACAGAACACCCACTGAACGCTGGCAGAAGACCTCAGACCTCCCAAAAGGCAAGAAACTCCCCACGTACCTGGGTAGGGCAAAAGAAAAAAGAAAAAACAGAGACAAAAGAATAAGGATGGGACCTGCACCAGTGGGAGGGAGCTGTGAAGGAGGAAAGGTTTCCACACACTAGGAGCCCCTTCACGGGCGGAGACTGCAGGTGACGGAAGGGGGAAGCTTCGGAGCCACGGAGGAGAGCGCAGCCACAGGGGTGCGGAGGGCAAAGGGGAGAGATTCCCGCACAGAGGGTCTGTGCTGACGACCAGCACTTACCAGACCGAGAGGCTTGTCTACTCACCTGCTGGGGCGGGCGGGGACTGGGAGCTGAGGCTCGGGCTTCGGTCGGATCGCAGGGAGAGGCCTGGGGTTGGCTGCCTGAACACAGCCTGAAGGCGGCTAGTGCATCACAGCTAGCCGGGGGGGAGTCCGGGAAAAGGTTGGAGTTGCCGAAGAGGCAAGAGACTTTTTCTTGCCTCTTTGTTTCGCGGCGCGCAAGGAGAGGGGATTCAGAGCGCCGCCTAAACGAGCTCCAGAGACGGGCGCGAGCCACGGCTATCAGAGCGGACTCCAGAGACGGGCATGAGACGCTAAGGCTGCTGCTGCAGCCACCAAGAAGCCTGTGTGCGAGCACAGGTCACTCTCCACACCTCCCTTCCCGGGAGCCTGTGCAGCCCGCCACTGCCAGGGTCCTGTGATCCAGAGGCAACTTCCCCGGGAGAACGCACGGCGCGCCTCAGGCTGGTGCAATGTCACGCCGGCCTCTGCCGCCGCAGGCTCGCCCCGCCTCCTCTGTACCCCTCCCTACCCCCGGCCTGAGTGAGCCAGAGCCCCCGAAGCAGCTGCTCCATTAACCCTGTCCTGTCTGAGAGAAGAACAGACGCCCTCAGGCGACCTACACGCAGAGGCGGGTCCAAATCCAAAGCTGAACCCAGGGAGCTGTGTGAACAAAGAAGAGAAAGGGAAATTTCTCCCAGGAGCCTCAGAAGCAGCGGATTAAAGCTCCACAATCAACTTGATGCACCTGCATCTGTGGAATATCTGAATAGACAACGAATCATCCGAAATTGAGAAGGTGGGCTTTGGGATAAAAGATACATATATTTTTTTCCCTTTTTCACTTTTTGTGAGTGTGTATGTGTATGCTTTTGTGTGTGATTTTGTCTTTAGCTTTGTTTTTACGATTTGTCCTAGGGTTCTGTCTGTCCTTTTTTTTTTTTTTTACTTAAAAAAATTTTTTTTCTTAATAATTATGTTTAATTTTAATAACTTTATTTTATTTTATCTTCTTCAGTCTTTCTTTCTTTTTTTTCTCCCTTTTATTCTGAGCCGTGTGGGGGACAGGTTCTTAGTGCTCCAGCCAGGCATCAGGGCTGTGCCTCTGAGGTGGGAGAGCCAAGTTCAGGACACTGGTCCACAAGAGACCTCCCAGCTCAACATAATATCAAACGGTGAAAATCTCTCAGAGATTTCCATCTCAACATCAAGACCCAGCTCCACTCAATGACCAGCAAGCTACAGTGCAGGACACCCTATGCCAAACAACTAGCAAGACAGGAACACAGCCCCATCCATTAGCAGAGAGGCTGCCTAAAATCATAATAAGGCCACAGACACCCCAAAACACACCATCAGACGTGGACGTGCCCACCAGAAAGACAAGATCCAGCCTCATCCACCAGAACATAGGCACTAGTCCCCTCCACCAGGAAGCCTACACAACCCACTGAACCAAACTTAGCCACTGGGGACAGACACCAAAAACAACAGAAACTACGAACCTTCAGCCTGCAAAAAGGAGACCCTAAACACAGTAAGTTAAGCAAAGTGAGAAGACAGAGAAACACACAGCAGATGAAGGAGCAAGGCAAAAACCCACCAGACCTAACAAATGAAGATGAAATAGGCAGTCTACCTGAAAAAGAAATCAGAATAATGATAGTAAAGATGATCCAGGGGCTTCCCTGGTGGCACAGTGGTTGAGAATCTGCCTGCTAATGCAGGAGACACAGGTTCGAGCCCTGGTCTGGGAAGATCCCACATGCCATGGAGCAACTAGGCCTGTGAGCCACAACTACTGAGCCTGTGCATCTGGAGCCTGTGCTCCGCAACAAGAGAGGCCACGATAGTGAGAGGCCTTCACACCACGATGAAGAGTGGCCCCCGCTTGCCGCAATTAGAGAAAGCCCTCGCACAGAAACAAAGACCCAACACAGCCAAAAATAAATTATTTAATTAATTTTTTTTAAAAAAAGAGATGATCCAAAATCTTGGAAATAGAATGGAGAAAATACAAGAAACGTTTAACAAGGACCTAGAAGAACTAAAGAGCAAACAAACAGAGATGAACAACACAATAAATGAAATAAAAAATTCTCTAGAAGGGATCAATAGCAGAATAACTGAGGCAGAAGAACAGATAAGTGACCTGAAAGGTAAAATAGTGGAAATAACTACTGCAGAGCAGAATAAAGAAAAAAGAATGAAAAGAATTTAGGACAGTCTCAGAGACCTCGGGGACAACATTAAATGCAGCAACATTCAAATTATAGGTGTCCCAGAAGAAGAAGAGAAAAAAAAGGGACTGAGAAAATATTTGAAGAGATTATAGTTGAGAACTTCCCTAATATGGGAAAGGAAACAGTTAGTGAAGTCCAGGAAGCTCAGAGAGTGCCATACAGGATAAATCCAAGGAGAAACACGCCAAGACACATATTAATTAAACTATCAAAAATTAAATACAAAGAACAAATATTAAAAGCAGCAAGGGAAAAACAATAAGTAACACATAAGGGAATCCCCATAAGGTTAACAGCTGATCTTTCAGAAGAATCTCTGCAAGCCAGAAGGGAGTGGCAGGACATATTTAAAGTGATGAAAGAGTAAAACCTACAACCAAGATTACTCTACCCAGCAAGGATCTCATTCAGATTTGACGGAGAAATTAAAAGCTTTACAGACAAGCAAAAGCTGAGAGAATTCAGCACCACCAAACAAGATTTACAACAAATGCTAAAGGAACTTCTCTAGGCAAGAAACACAAGAGAAGGAAAAGACCTACAATACAAAACCCAAAACAATTAAGAAAATGGTAATAGGAACGTACATATCGATAATTACCTTAAATGTAAATAGATTAAATGCTCCAACCAAAAGGCATAGACTGGGTTAAAGGATACAAAAACAAGACCCGTATATATGCTGTCTACAAGAGACCCACTTCAGACCTAGGGACACATACAGAGTGAAAGTGAGGGGATGGAAAAAGATATTCCATGCAAATGGAAATCAAAACAAAGCTGGAGTAGCAATTCTCATATCAGACAAAATAGACTTTAAAACAAAGACTATTACAAGAGACAAAGAAGAACACTACATAATGGTGAAGGGATCAATCCAAGAAGAAGATATAACAATTGTAAATATTTATGCACCCAAAATAGGAGCACCTCAATACGTAAGGCAAATACTAACAGCCATAAAAGTAGAAATCAACAGGAACACAATCATAGTAGGGGACTTTAACACCCCACTTTCACCAATGGACAGATCATCCAAAATGAAAATAAATAAGGAAACACAGGCTTTAAATGATACATTAAACAAGATGGACTTAATTGATATTTATAGGACATTCCACCCAAACAACAGAATCCACTTTCTTCTCAAGTGCTCATGGAACATTCTCAAAGATAGGTCGTATCTTGGGTCACAAATCAAGCCTTGGTAAATTTAAGAAAATTGAAATCGTATCAAGTATCCTTTCCAACCTCAACTCTATGAGACTTTTGCACAGCCAAGGAAACCATAAACAAGACGGAAAGACAACCCTCAGAATGGGAGAAAATATTTGCAAATGAAGCAACTGACAAAGGATTAATCTCCAAAACATACAAGCAACTCATGCAGCTCAATATCAAAAAAACAAACAACCCAATCCATAAATGGGCAGAAGACCTAAATAGACATTTCTCCCTAAGAAGACATACAGATTGCCAACAAACACATGAAAGAATGCTCAACATCATTAATCATTAGAGAAATGCAAATCAAAACTACAATGAGATATCATCTCACACCGGTCAGAATGGCCATCATCAAAAAATCTACAAACAATAAAAGCTGGAGAGGATGTGGAGAAAAGGGAACCCTCTTGCACTGTTGGTGGGAATGTAAATTGATACAGCCACTATGGAGAACAGTGTGGAGGTTCCTTAAAAAACTAAAAAGAGAACTACCATACCACCCAGCAATCCCACTACTGGGCATATACCCTGAGAAAACCATAATTCAAAAAGGGTCATGTACCAAAATGTTCATTGCAGCTCTATTTACAATAGCCAGGACATGGAAGCAACCTAACTGTCCACCGACAGATGAATGTATAAAGAAGATGTGGCACATATATACAATGGAATAGTACTCAGCCATAAAAAGGAATGAAACTGAGTTATTTGTAGTGAGGTGGATGGACCTAGAGACTGTCATACAGAGTGAAGTAAGTCAGAAAGAGAAAAACAAATACCACATGCTAACACATATATATGGAATCTAAAAAAAAAAAAAAGAAAGAAAAAAAAAATGATCAGAAGAACCTAAGGGCAAGACAGGAATAAAGATGCAGACCTACTAGAGAATGGACTTGAGGATACGGGGAGGGGGAAGGATAAGCTGGGACAAAGTGAGACAGTGGCATGGACATATATACACTACCAAACGTAAAATAGATAGCTAGTGAGAAGCAGCCGCATAGCACAGGGAGATCAGCTCGGTGCTTTATGACCACGTAGAGGGGTGGGATAGGGATGGTAGGAGGGAGGGAGATGCAAGAGGGAAGAGATATGGGGACATGTGTATATGTATAACTGATTCACTTTGTTATAAAGCAGAAAATTACACACCATTGTAAAGCAATTATACTCCAATAAAGATGTTAAAAAAATAAAATAAAATAAAATAAAAGTGATATTGCTTATAATCAAAAAAAAAGACACTATAAAAAGAAAGGCAAACTAAATCTATAGCAAGCAGAAGGAAGGAAATAATAAAAAAATAGAACAGAAATTAATGACATTAAGCATAGAAAAACAATAGGGAAAATCAATATATATAAAAGATAGTTCTTTGAAAAGATCAACAAATTAAAAAAAAAATTTTTTTAGCTACACTGACTAAGAAAAAGACAGGCATTTCAAAGAAGGAAAGAGAGAACATTGTTAACAACCATACAAGAATTATCAAATAATTAAAAAGATTATAAGGGAATATCATGAATATATGTATGCCAACAAAGTATATAACTTAGATGAAATGGACTCATTTCTATAAGACACAAATTACTAAAACTGACTCAAGAAGAAGTAGAAAATCTAAACTGATTTATAACAAGTAAAGTAATTGTATTAGTAATAAAAAACTTCCCAAATAAATAAATCAATAGCCCAGGCCCAGACAGCTTCACTGGTCTACCAGTGAATTCTACTAATCATAAAATAATTAATACCAATCCTTCATAAACTTTTCCAAAATATAGGATAGGAAGGAACACACTGTGTCTAGTTCTATGAGGTCAGTTTTACACTGAAGACAAAACCAGGCAAAGGTAGCATAATTGAAGAAAAATTCAGGCCAACATCCCTTAGGAATATAGTTTTTTAAATCCTGAATAAAATGCTACACCACTGCATCCAGCACCATATAAAAAGTATTGTCACAAAAAACAAACTGTCCATATTGGACCTATTTCTTTAGCTCTAATATTTGTGCTCTGTTGCCTGTGCTTAGTCATGATGGCGCTGCACCTTTGTCCCCTCATTCAGTAAAAGAATGTTGCCAATACCCTGAAATATACATAAGAGCTCTTTCTCAAGGCTCTGTCTCCCAGGCTTGACATGTAAAGCCATAACACTTTTTATTTATATAGCGATAAAAAGTTGCATAACAGAAAATAACATTTGTCTTGTTGAAGGTTTACAGGAACATCATGACCAGACCTAAGTGGACAGCTGCAAGATCAAAGGTTTATCACATCCCCTCCAGGATTTGGCAAATACCAAGAAGTCTGGTACAACCAGCCACCCCTCCTCTCCTTTTAGTATAGAAGAAGGCTGAATTCTAACTCTTCAAACTCAGAGAAGATGGTTCTTTGTGACACTAGTCACCATCTTCTTGGTCAGCTGGCTTTCTGAATAAAAGTCACTATTCCTTGCCCCAACACCTTGACCCTCGATATATTTGCCTGTCACAAGACAAGGAGTGCGAGCTTGTACTCAGTAACAGTATTATACACAATGATGTAATGGGATTTATCCCAAGAGAGTGAGATTGGTTTAACTTGAATGAAATAAAGGTAAAAATTCAGATGACAATCCCACACGAAAAGACATTTTACAAAATCCAACACATTTTCATGATAAAAACACTTAACTAAGTAGGAATAGAATATAATTTTATCAAACTGATAAAGGACATCATGAAAAACACACAGCTAATACATTAGAGTAAGTCCTCTCTTCTTCAGGTTCAGAAGTAGTACCATTTTATTGTCTATCACAAGCAGATGAGGGGAGAAAAACCAATCTCACATTGTGCAGTAGTATCACTGTTTTGTTTCATTTTTAATATCATGTTTAAAACTTTATTATGAAAATTTTTAAACACATGAAAGTGGAGAGAATACTATAAGATTTACTATACTATTTAACTAATAGACTTTCTTTTTGAGCAGTTTTAGGCTTATGAAAAAAATTGAATAGAAAATAAAGAGTTCCCATATACTACCTTTCCCCCAGAACCCAGTTTCTCTTATTAATAATATCATGCATTATGGTGGTACATTTGTTACAATTAATGAGCCAATATTGATATATTATCAACTAGTGCTCACAGTTAGCATTAGGGTTTACTCTTTGTATTGTACATTCTATGGGTTTTGACAAATGTACAATGACATGTATACACCATTACAGTATCAAACAGAATAGTTTCACTACCTTAAAAATCCCTTATTCTCCACCTATTCATCTCTCTCTATGTCTATTTGTGGCTTGATAATTCATTTTTTATGGCTGAAAGATATTTCATTATATGGATGTACCACAGTTTTTGGTTATCCATTTACCTATTGAAGTTGCTTCCAACTTTTGGCAATTATGAATAAAGCTCCTATAAAGATTCGTGCACAGGTTTTTATGTGGACAGTAATTTTCAGTTCATTTCGGCAAATACCAACAAATGCAATTACTGGGTCATAAAGTGAGAGTATTTTCAGTTTTGTAAGAAACAACTCAACTGATTTTCAAACTGACTGTACCATTTTGCATACCCAGCAGCAATGAGAGTTAGTGTTGCTTGCCAGTGTTGCCAGTGTTTTAGATTTTGGACAATCTAATAAATTTGTCCACTTTTTATCTTTACCATTTGGTCTTCATATCTTATTTGGCAGACAATGCTAAAATTCTAGGGGGAGTTTTAGTAGGTACTTTGTATTTTTTGATAAAAATATTATTCCCAGGTCCTAGCGTAGACACTGAATAAATGAAAAAGACTTTGAAGAATTTATCTAAAATTTCCCTAGTATTTCATTCTGATGTTTAACAACATTCACTATGAGAAAAATATATATATACCATAATCTCAAAAATTATTTAAACCAATGTGTTCCTCTCGCTGCTAAAGAAACAACAATATTCTTCTATTTTAGGGGGGTAGACTAATAAATATGATTGGCTATCTCTTCTATGATATTTACATTCTTAAATATGTTTTTCTTAAGACAAATAACAATTTGCATGCCTTTCCAAAGGACTTTTCATCAAGTATTCAGATGTTAAGGGAAACTTCAGTCTACAATTGTAATTTGCCACTTATATACATGTAAGAATTACTGAGGATATATTATACATACCTAATAAAGCAAAACTTCCCTAAGTGCAAGCATCTTAAAATTTGCAACACTGAACCTTGTAATGATATCTTAGATTCCAAGATTTTCACCAAAAAATCACGAAAAGTAAACCATGACCCATCTTGATTTAATTCATTTTTCTGTCTTAATTGTGAGCAAAAAATATATATTTTTTTTATCTCACAACTTTGGTCAGTCACTCTTGCAAACTACAAATTTCCATAAGTGTGGAAATTTTTAGTGTAATTATGTTCAAGATACAAGAAAATTCTGATTTATTAACTTCTGTTACACAAACATCATTTCTATGTTTTTTCTAGACAGCAATCACCACATAGCTATTTATTTCCTAAATATGACAGGTTATTTCTTAGACTTGTGCATCGAGGTAAGATTTTTTTCTGGTGTTTTTTTAAATGTAAGAAGCTAGATAACAGATATTATATGAATGCAGGTATATTTTAAATTACTCTGGAGGTATTAGTTCTTCATGTATAAAATTTTATGTAATTGAAAATTATATATATACATACATATATACATGTAAGTATTCATCAGTAATATATATATACAAATTTATATAAATACATATGTAGACATTTATCAAAAACACTATATATACGTAGACATTCTCTAAGTGATTTTTAAATTCTATGAAAACATAATTATTTCTTTTGGTGAATAGTTTTGCTGCTTGAAGTGTCCACTTGATCTGTAAAAATCTATAATGAGTTTACAGATCTTGGCCCTGAAAGGTGAGATGTTGAGTACAGATGAATAAGAGATGGTCTCAAACTGATAAATTTAGTGATTGGCTGAATTTTTAATACTCTATAGTAAAATGAAAACAAGTATAAGGTATTTTTAAATCATAATCAAAGTGCTAAAATATGCAAACTGTTAAACCTTAAAATACCAAACCAAACAACTTCATGCACCACATCCTATGGTGAGAAAATTGACTCCATCAGACTGTGGGAGCCACTTAAGATTACCAAATTAGATACGGACAGGTGTGAGTATGTCATTCTCACAGATGGAGAAATTCAGACACAGAAGGATTAAGGAAATTGTTTAGGAATCCACAGCTGTTCAAGTTAGTGCAGACATGATGGGAACCCAATGTGAATGAGATATAATCCTGGGGTTTGTTTGTTTGATTGACCTGCCTTTTATTTGGTTGTTTTAGATTCATATTTTTGATTTCTTGTTAGTAGAGTGCTATAAACAAGTTGACATATAAACAAGTAGAGTTCCAAATTAATGTCAAGTATCTATAAAATCAAGAACTCTAGCTATTCATCCTTGTATTCATAGGAAACTAATTACTAAGCTACCAGATCAATTTATCAATTTAGTTGTATAGGGAAAATGCTTTTCTCCCTTATACATAAATTCCCATTCCATTGCTCTGACCATATAACCAGTCTTGGAGTTGCTGTCTCCCTCCTCCTGCCAACCAACTTCCAGGTGAGCATAGAGTGTTTCAGAACTGGGAGAGGGGCATTTTCCTAATTCTGGCCCAGAACCTCAGTCAATTATGGTTCAAAATGTACCACTACCCTCTGTTTCTCCTCCTTCTCCATCTCAGCTCATTGTAATTATAATTAATATAGTGTAATTTGTTTAACATCTGTACCCTCTGCTAACAGACTGACAGGAGCTAGGTTTGCAACTGACACAATACTTGCTATTAAATAAACTAAACTTTATTAGCTAAGATGACCAGAATTTTCTTAAATCACCATTTTCTGCTTTTATGCTCCTTCCATTTTACCTCTTTCCAACCTCAACTAGCATGGGTTACTTTCTACGTTATTGGAGTGGGGGGTAATGTAATTAAACTATGCTAGTGGGGATTTATTCTGAGAAACATAAGGTTATTTGTCCACTAATTATGTTAGTCTAAACAGGTGCTTCCTGAGAAAAATAGATATCTAGACCAAAGCTCAACAGAATACTTTCTGTATAAAAACTTGAACATTCTGGGCTGGCCTCTGATTACATTCTAAAACTAAACATAGATAATTTTACTGTTTTTTTACTGTATAATATACATTCAACTCACCCTCTAGAGATAGTCCAGTGTTGAAAATTTCTTCCTTTGGACTTGAGAAAAAGCATTCAGGGGATTCATTCCAAACTAATTCTGGCACTGATTAGTAACTTCACTGGCACTTCTCTCCACTTGATTCAAAATATATATGATATTGAACTTAATTGTATAATGGGTTTACAGTTCCTCTATGAATATAACACAGTGACTTTTGTAACCTTTATTTCATTGTGAAAATAAATTTACTGTTTTCATCATTCTAAGATTCTATTGAATCTCTTCCCTTGGAACTTGGTATTGCTCTGAAAATACTAACTGACATCACTTAAATCTATAGTGGAAACAGAAAACACACAAAAGTATACCTCAGAAATAACTAAAAGAATATATGATAGACCGAAGTTTGGTTATTGCCTCTGGGTGAGGAAACAGAGTGAGGGCTGTGAGGAAGAGAGATTTACTTTTTGATGCTATTCCTTGATATATAACATTCTGAGTATTCGAAAATTCTGTGTGTGTGTGTGTGTGTGTGTGTGTGTTTGTATGTATGTATGTATGTATATAGAGAGAGTATATTTTGTTAGTGCACTCAGGCTGCCATAATAAAATACCATAGATGGAGAGACTGGGAGGCTTAAACAACAGAAATTTATTTTTCACAGTTCTGGAGGCAAGGAGTCCAAGATCAAGGCTCTAGCAAGGTAGGTTTCATTCTGACGCCCCTTCTTCTGGCTTTTAAGTGATCTCCTTCTTGCTGTGTGCTCACATGACCTCTTTGCTCACGTATGGGAAAAGAGAGAGAAAGCAAGCTCTCTGGTGTCTCTTTTCACAAGGACACTAATCTTACCAGATCAGGCCCCCATTCTTACTATCTCATTTTACTTTAATTACTTCTTTAGAGGCCCCGTCTCCAACTACAACTACTGGGGTTTAGAAATTCAACATATGGGGCTTCCCTGGTGGCGCAGTGGTTGAGAATCTGCCTGCCAATGCAGGGGACACGGGTTCGAGCCCTGGTCTGGGAAGATCCCACATGCCGCGGAGCAACTAGGCCCGTGAGCCACAATTGCTGAGCCTGCGCGTCTGGAGCCTGTGCTCCGCAACGGGAGAGGCCGCGATAGTGAGAGGCCCGCGCACTGCGATGAAGAGTGGCCCCCACTTGCCGCAACTAGAGAAAGCCCTCGCACAGTAAACGAAAACCCAACACAGCCATAAATAAATAAATAAATAATTCCCATTAAAAAAAAAAAAAATTGTTAAAAAAAAAGAAATTCAACATATGAATTTGAGGAGAAAATCATTCATATACATATATATATAGTTATATATTTATGTCATTACATGTGGTTATATATAGTACATTGACATAGTTATGTAGTTAAACATTTTTTTAGCTATCATATTGTTAGGCGCCCATATAAATACACAGAACTGTACCTTACAACCTAACTCAACAGTAAGTAATACTATTTAGGAACACTTTTAAGTAACTTCTTCCTGAAGCTGTTTATAGCAATTGAGCTCTCAGCGTAAATGTGAATCCTGTAATAGAGTGACATAATACAGAGACTAAATCCTCTCCTCTAAAGTTTCCTAGATTATCCAGTGGGTGGTAGAGGCTTTTTTTTTTTTTCCCCCATGGCAAGGCAAGATAATGGAGAGGGAAAATAATAGAACTATTATTGCTATGCTGAGCACACAAATATTAATGGTTTCTTCCTAAACTGTTACAGAAGAAATTTTTGGGGAGCGAGTTCTTGGGCCAAGACTAGGATAAACAGGTAAATAAATAGACAGAAAAGCTCATCAATTTCTAAAAGGTAGAAATTAAAGAGAATAAACGTGTAAATAATTAGAAAGTAGCAAAAACAGTTTCAAAGACAAGTGATAGTTTCAGGGGGAATGGGATTATAAGATTCTCTCCGTTCTTTTCAAGAATATTCAACCCAAACATTCTAGTTCTGGGAAGCAGAAAAATCAAATCCAGAATCATAAAAATATGATGATTGTCATATTAATTATTTCCAAACTAAATCTGAGGAAAATGTACAGGGATTGATGTTAAGAAAGTTCAACTGACCCTTAGAAAGACATGAAAGAAAAACAAACAAACAAATGGTAAAAGAATCTCTGTGAGATGAGGACAGTTTGAATGAGTGTTATACTTGTTATATTTGATCACTTTCCCCTTAACACTGATAGCTCTGGAGAAAGAGGAACATTTTAGAGATGGCAAAAAGAAAAAATCATGTACAAAAATCTGCTGTTCTTTCAAGTCAGTGAGTTTTTCTCAAACCTACTGCAAGATTCTCTCTCCCAACACCTGCAACCCATCACCACTTTTAGGATAAATCTCCCCATCCCATACACGGATAAGAAACAGCAAAAAAAAAAAATTTCCACTCGGGGAAAATCTCATGAAAGCAGTTTGTGTTTGTCTTTGTCATCACTGTATAACCTCCACCTAGTACAGTGCATGCACCTAATAGACTCTCAATAAATATTTGTTGAATAATTAATAAATTTGTGAATTTAGTCAAAGTTTCCACGGTAGAATTGCATGTGGGTATCTGCAGCACACCCCTCACTTACCAGAGGTGTCTCTTCTGCCTGTCATGACAGTAATACAGGTTCTCTAACTGCAACTTGTCTGACAATTTCTGCCCCTCCTCACTGCTTTGGCTGCTGCTTCTTTCAGCGCTGGGGTCCTTGGCCGTATGAGTAGCTGGGGTTGAACTGGCCCACTCTTTCTTCACAGAGATTGTCACTATGCAATTGCTCATCAGAAACTATTACAAACGGAATCCCCAGGAAACCACACTGCCATGCTCTAAAACCCTAGGCAAAAATAGACGAGTGGGACTATATCAAACTAAAAAAGCTTCTACACAGCAAAGGAAACAATCAACAGAATGAAAAAGCAGCCTACAGAATTGGAGAACATATTTACAAACCATTATCTGAGAAATGGTTAATTTCCAAAATATACAAGAAACTTCTACAAATCAATAGAAAAACAAACAAGTAAACAAACAAACCAAGTCTTAAAGTGTGCAAAGGACTTGAACAGTCATTTCTCCAAAGATGACATACAAATGACCAACAGGTATATGAAAAGATGCTCAATATCATTAATTATCAGGGAATGTGAATCAGAAGTTAAATGAGATATCACCTCATTCCTCTTATAAAACAAAACAAAACAAAAGACAAATGTTGACAAGCATGTGGGTAAAAAGAAACCCTTGTGAACTCTTAGTGGAAATGTAAATTGTTTCAGCCACTATACAGAACAGTATGAAGGTTCCTCAAAAAAAATAAAAATACAACTACTTCATGATCCAGCAATCTCTCTTCTAGGTATACATCCAAAAGGATTAAAGTCAGGATCTTAAGGAGATATTTGCAGTTTCATGTTGATTACAGTATTATTCACAATAGCCAAGTTGTGGAAACAACCCAAGTGTTCAAGCACAGATGAATGGATAATGAAAATGTGCTATACACATGCAATGGAATATTACTCACTTTTAATAAAAGGAAATCCTGCTCTTTGCAACAGCATGTATGAACCTGGAAGACATTATGCTAAGTAAAATAAACCAGTGGAAGAAGGATAAATACTGCATGATTCCATTTATATGATGTACCTAAACTAGTAAAACTCATAGAAGCAGAGAATACAATAGTGCTTGCCAGGGGCTGAGGAATACAGGATATGAGGAATTGTTGTTCAAAGAGTATAAAACTTAAGTTATATAAGATGAGTACGTACTAGAGATCTGCTCTTCTATAGTTAACAATACACTATTGTGTATTTCAAATTTTGTTAACAGGTTAAATCTCATCTAAAGTATTCTCACCACAAAAAAACAAAAATCAAAAACAAACAAACCAAAGATACCCAAGGAAACTTGGGGAGTGTTGCCTATGCTTATTATTTTGATTCTGGCAATGGTATCACAGACGTTGGCATATGTCCAAACTCATCAAATTGTACACATTAAATATGTGTAATTTTTGTGTATCAATTATACCTATATAAAGCTGTTAAATAAAACTCTTAAAAGACCCTGGATATCCAGAGATTAATATACCCACCATCCCCTTTCCCATCATGATTGCACATTTGCATATGACTACATAACAAAAAAATTTCACGTCTCATTCCCCACAGCTTTGCGATTTGCAAAATTGTCATTCCATATATTAACAGCCTTCAGCAAGGTAACTTTTCCAAAACCATGTAACTAGCAATTGAAGAATTCCATTCCATAGTTACTGACTTCCAGGTTCAAGTCTCTCTTACTTTACTGCAAGTATCTTTGTACAACTCCAAAGCCAGAGTAGGAACAAACCAAAAATTTTTTAAATAAATAAAATTTTAAAATGGTCAAAGTAACAATAACAATAAACATAAAATAAGCCTGTTATTTATGAACTCAGAGAACCAAAACATCCTATAGGCAGGGAGGAGGGATTCCTGTTTCCAACAGTGAAAAGGGACAACACTACACATGCGACTTGGTGACCAATGAGAAGCACCCAAGGGCACTAAGGAGACTGAATTGTATCTTTCTTCTTAGGCTGACAAATGACATTCTAGATTAACCAATATTTTAAGAGTTCAGACCATAACTTTATAAATTCCATTACATATCAAAATTTCCACCAGAGTCAATTCTAAAAAATGAAGAGGAAAAGGACTTTAATTTTGAAAACAAGAAATACAGGTAGGCTTACCTCAATATTAATTGAAGCACATAAGTTGTAGAGTGTTGCAGGTTCTGAGAGAGAGAATAATTAGTATGCAGGATTGCTGTCAGGATAATACTTGAGGGAGAGGTGAAGGAAGCAGGATTGGACAGTAGGCTATGCTAATGCAGTCACAACAAGGCCTCGGCTTTCCCTACTGGAGATGCTGGAGTGGCCCAACTTGGGGTGAAGGGTTTGAGTCTCTAAAACCTTCTGTGGCTCAGACATTTGATGCAATATGGCCCTGGGAAGGAGTGTGACCTTAGATGTGGTGATTCTCTTCAGTCAGGAGCAGTTTTGAAGAGGGCTGACAACGGAAACCTATCCTTCGGCAGCCCTCCCAAAACAGGGAAAGAAATTCTTCTGTCATCAAAGGGGTCTGTAAGGTGGAGCACAGTATCTACTAAATCGTGACTCCATTGATCAAACATCTATTATATGCCAGGTGACTTATTTACATTATATCTGAATTTTATAAGTTCTCAAGAGAGACATTTTCTCAGTATACTAATTTCCCAAGGACATACAGCTAATAAAAGTAGAATTAATGCTGGACTACTGAACCTTCAGTTTAGACTGGCCCCAGTCATGGAAGGACGCCCACAGAGAGGCAGGCCATGCCTTTGAAAAGGAAGATAATTAGCAGCCAGTTGCTTTAGGCACCCCTCTTGAAGCCCATGGCTCTTCCCTCGTGCTCCACTTGGACTTGCACTCCATGTTAACAGCCTATGAACCAGATCTCTCCCACTCTGCAATATTTCATAAGGAGAAAAAAGAATGATAGCCATCATCCTCAACAGAGCTCATTTTTTTTCTTTTCCTGTTTTTTTTTTCTTTTTTTTTCTTATTAACCCTTCAAACCAGGTCACTTGAAGGGGAATGATAAACTATATCACAAAAAGGAAAATCTCATGCAGATAAAATGAGTGCCAAAAGCGAACAAACAGAAAATGCTGCAATTGCAATATAGACAGAAATCATTTTGCCTGATAAGAAATTGCTCAAAGTGAAGGTAAACATTATTTAGAGACCTCCTACACACATTTTAACAAGATATCTGTTTCTGACTGTGACACCAGCAAATATTTCAGAAGACAATGGCAGTTTCCTCCTTGATACTGAACTCATATGGTCAGAGATGTACATCTAAGATGTTTTTTAATGTTCTGTTATCTTTTAACCTGCCCAAACATTTCTTATATCTTAGCGTATTTTTAGCAAAACCAGCAGGGGTTGAAAACACATTTCAGTTCAATTTCAATTTCAAATACATCAAGTGTAACATGAATCTACATAATAGAAGGCAGTGGCTGTTTTGTAGGTAACCAGGAATGGCTCAAATCATGTGAATTTTATTACCGGTCAGCTTGTTACTAACTGAATGAGCTAGAGGAGGTAATATACATTTTTTTTTCTTTCTTTCTTTCTTTTACATAATCATAATTTTGCCAATCTATCTCATCAGTTTGCTCATCCAATAAGATAACATATATGAAAATATGATAATGATTAGAAAGTTCTTAAAATATCACTTTAAAAATGGCAGCCTCAGTGAATCTACCTATTTCCTGTTGTCTCTTCATTGCTTATCAATTTATGAAAATGTCAGTGTTCTGTCTTCTCCAAATCTGAGAAGGAACTTAGTATGTTGCTAAGAGCATGGGCTCAGGAACAGAATAACTGCATCCAAATCTTATTATTAATACAAACTTGAGCAAGTTACTTAATAACCCCATAGCTCAGTTTCCCTTGCTGTAAAATGGGGGAACTGCCTCATAGAGTAGTTGTAAGCTGCATAAATTAAATATATGTAAATAACTTGATGCATAGCTAATTATATGATCTCAAAAATATTAGATATTATTGTTATTCACATATTTCATATTGCATATTAAATAAATAGAGACTCTATTTAGCATTTCGGATATATAAAAGTTCATACTTATTAAACTCTTATTTACCAAAATTAAATTTTCATACCCTATTGAGAACTCTTTGGGTGCCAGGTGATAGCTAGAAAATACCAGCTCTCCTTTTTTTGCTTCCTATTTTTGTTCTTTGCACAGCATTATCCAAGAAAGTTTCCTTCACAATGTTTTTCATAATATGTGAAGTTCCAATTGTTATTTTAAACTTAAAGAGAATGAATTAAAATATGACTAAAGGCATCATGATAAAATATAATCTATAATAAATATTAGATAGCATGAATGACCAACTTATGAAACACATATTCTTCTTTAGTAAAGAAAGAAAATACATACCTTTCTACATTCTTATTTTGTTTAGAAAAGACTCAATTAAAACTGATAATGTCAAGTTGTAAATTGAAGATATTAATTGGTAAAGTTATTTTCTACTTAAAATATCAATATTTGATCCAACATTTAAAAACACATCTGGGAATTCCCTGGCAGTCCAGTGTTTAAGACTCCAAGCTTTCACTGTGGGGGGCATGGGTTTGATACCTGGTTGGGGAGCTAAGATCCCGTATGCTGTACGGCGTGGCCAAAAGAATGAATGAATGAATGAATGAATGAATGAATAAATGAATGCACGTACATTTTTGAGGCAAGCTTTCTTCATTTTTCAGAATTTCTACTTGAGACTGACCTGAACTGTATTAGATATCCATAGAGCAATTTACTTTTAAATTTTCCAGCCTTTCCTATACCATCTAAATCTAAGCTACAGTTATTCTTCTGAATGCAACTGGCTTTAGAATTATGGTTCTATTCTTGTTGAAAGATGTTAACAAATCATTGAATACAAATCATAGTTAACAAATTTGAATTTTAAGGAATAAGTTTGAGTCCCCAGTAATAACTCTGTAAGAAAATCCCTGTTCTAACCACATAAAATATTTTTAAGAAAGTTATTTTCCACGTTGAATAGCATCTATTGTAAGACTGACACTAAATTAGAATTTCAGAATTCACAAATATATAATATGTAGTCTGAGATTGCAGTGTAAGGGGAATGGAGTTTGTGGGGTGGCCGTGGGCAAAACACAGTTAGCTACATGCCTGGTGAGTAGCATTTTCAATTCAAGTTGGAGAGCATCTCTGATTTTTCCCACAAGATGTATATCTCTTCTTTCCCACAGTATGAGCAAAACTGTATAGAGTAACTATGCTCTGACCCAAGTGAAAGGACCTTTTTTTGTCCAGCAAAGGCAATTTTTCCCAAGACATAGCAATATCCAGAACTGTTGTCTGGGGAAACGATAGGGGTAGCTAGGGACAACTGCAGTGGCATCCAGTGCTGGTGGTGTCCAGCAGCAGTGACTTGGTCCACCTGGCCATGCTCCTTGTGATAAAAGATGCTCATCGTACTTCTTGTTCCCGACCCTGTGGAGCTGCTTTGATTCTTGCAAGATTTCCAAATCCAGTTCTCCAGTTATTTATTTTGTGAGTCACCATTTCTCTTCAATTCTATTCTACTTCAGATAATAATAGTCAGTTTCTGTTGCTTACATCAAGATTTCTAAATGATATTATATTAATGAAATATTCAAAGTGCAGTGGAACAAGATCAAGATTTGAAGTTATCCAGACCAGATATCTTGGTTTCCCTATTTACTACCTCTAAATGATATAAGATTACTTAATCTCTCTATGCCTCATTCTCCTCACTTACAAAATTGGATTTATATTACTTAGCCTGCAGGATTGTTCTAGGGATTGAAATAATGCTAGCACCTAATACAGTCTCTGGCAAACAGGGTTTGATAATGGAAACCAAATAGTGATATCCAGACTTCTTTTGATCTTTTCTCTTTGCATGCGACCCTTCCATCACTGGAATACCCTCTGGAGGAATTCACTCTGAACTTCATTCTGGACATTTATTTGACAACATACATTGTGGTATAAAATCTAAGCCTTGTTAACGGAAAGTTAAAATTATTTGTATTGCTTGCCTTTTTCACACTTTAAAACACCTTGAACTCTCCAAGTATGAATCAGAAGTTTGGGCTGGGTAAAAATATAATCAGCTTACTGTTGGAAGGCAATGCCTTTTACTCCATCCCTGGTTTTCATGAAGAGGGATTTTTTCCCCTAAGCCTTTCTCTACCTACTTAATACCTCTGCCTTTCTTCCTCTTGTTTCCTATAGTGAACAAATGGCCCCCCACCACCACTCCCATAGTAAGAAGCTATCCCAGCTCAGCTTTGCCTAGGATTGAGTGAACAAATCTCCCTAGATCTGGCACTCACATAGTAGGTCGATCTACCTCTTACGCTAAGGTTTGTCCTCTTAGCTAGATTTGCCAGTAGTAAAGGTGATGTTTAGGATTCCTTACGACTCTCCTTTGTTTTATGTTATTTTATTTTTTATTTTAAAACCACATTTCTGAAGAATGTTTAATAATATAGCAAATTCTTAAGTTAATATCAGTTCTTAAAATTTGAATTGAAATATAAATACAGTTAAGCTTAGTTTTTAAAATATAAATGCAAATCATTAAAATAAGCATAGTAAATAACTGGAAAGAAATATATCAAAATATTACAACAGATTAGATTCCACAGAATAACTGCACTGAATTTCAGGGTTTTTTCCCACATTTTCCTATATTTTCCAAGGTTTTGACAATAAGCATGTACTTGAAGAATAAACTCATCTGTACTGTGTTAAGTGCAAAAAGTAGGATGTAAAATTAGTATACTGTATGATCGTAACTACATAGCAAAAGACTGGAAATAGTAATAAAAATAATAATGATTTTAATTATTTTTGACTTTTCTATATTTAAAGAAATAAATAGGTCAACTTCATTTTCTTTAATTGATTGATCTATTACCTCTTCTAACACAGAGAGATGTTTACAATATATTCTTTTTTACTGAGGTATAGTTGATTTACAATATTGTATTAGTTTCAGGTGTACAATATAATGATTCAAAATTTTTACAGATTTAAAACTTCATTTAAAGTTATTTAAAAATATTGGCTATATTCCCTGTGGTGTACAATATATCCTCGTAGCTTATTTATTTTATACATAGTAGATTGTACCTCTTAATCCCCTACCCCTATGTTGCCCCTCCCCCACTTCCCTCTCCCCACTGGTACCACTAAGTTTGTTCTCTATATCTATGAGTCTGTTTCTGTTTTGTTATATTCATTAATTTGTTTTATGTTTTAGATTTCACATATGTGTTAACATATAGTGTTTGTCTTTCTCTGACTTAATTCACTAAGCATAATACCCTCCAGGTCCACCCATGTTGCATTCTTCTTCATGGCTGAGTAACATTCCATTGTGTGTGTATGTGTGTGTGTGTATATATATATATATATATGTGTGTATATGTGTATGTATATATATGTGTGTGTGTATATACATATATATATATATATATACATATATATATATATATATATATTACACCTTCTTTATCCATTCATCTGTTGTTGGACACCTAGGTTACTTCGATGTCTCGGCTGTTGTAAATAATGCTTCTATGAACATTAGGGTATATGTATCTTTTCAAATTATTGCTTTTTGTTTTTTTTCAGATAGACTCTCCTTTGTGGGTTTTTTTTTGTTTGTTTGTTTGTTTCTCAAATTGCTCAGAATCACAGGGCAGAAGAGAGATGCTATTTATTAGGGGCCCCCTCAAACGTCTAACACACACCTCAAAAGGAGGCAAAAGCGTTTCTGATTTGCTTAAAGATTCAATTACCCTAGCCAAATCTACTCAAACTTGATGGGCTGTATTTAGAACACTCCACAGTCTCAGAGTTGCTTCTGAGGTAGAGGGTGAAGATACCTTTGGCTGTGCACATCTAAGGGGAGTATGGCTGGCAGGTGACTGTTTGTGGATAAATCCACAGTGAACTTATATGAAAATCTGTTATGCATTATGTATCAGGAATTGCACTTTTAATACTCCCAGACAGCATGTCATGAGAAAACAACAAAATTAAAGGAGTTGAACTTTTTGAGTACCTAGCATGTGACAAGTCCTTAGCAAGAAAAATGTCATTTGAGAGATGAGGAAACTAAGCCTCAAAGGAGTTAAGTAACCTGTGCAAAGACAAATATCAATTAATCAGTGGAATGAGAATTAAAGCATGAGGTTTTTGTTCCAAAATATGTTCTGTTTAATGGTATATACATAATGTTTGTAACTCTGAAAATGTTTCCCCTAGTTGTAAAGATAAGATTTATAATTTCAGATACATATGTATAAGTGTCTATCTTTCCCATTCCTCAAGAAGAACAATTTTTTAAAACTATATATCAAAATAGTGATAGTGTAAAGTTTAGACTCAAGGAATTCAGGTTACAGAGAAAAAAATGAAAAAGGCTAATCAGGAATTGCATGAAAAAAAGAAAAAAATCATATATATACATATATATACACACATACATATGTGAGTGTACATCTATATAAATTTTATCATATTCACTTCTCAAAAGACAGACTTCCATTAATGTCAGCAGGCAGCTGCTTGAATTGTACCCATTATCTACATAAATATATAATGTCCCAAGTGTGCAATTATGTTATCCCTCAGTGAAGAATGACTTGGTTTTAAAATCCATGTGCTGGGAACCTGACTGATTCTGAAATATTTGCATTTGAAAGGAAACAGACTCTTCACAGAAACTGTCAATAGCTCAATGCACCCTATTAGTGTACATTTTATACTAAAGAAAGAGCATTATGGCTGAGAATTCTTTCTTCCCAGCCAGAGCGACATAATTTCCTTTTACCTCAGTTTGTTGAGTCTGGGGTTAGTTGGCTCATTGCCCATTCCTTCAATGCAGAACATTCTCTCCAAGCACACTTGGGCTTGTAATATATAAGAAGTCCCTATCTGAAACATAACATGGGCAGTCTATTTACTATTCAATCAATAATATCATTCACAGAGCTAAATATACATGTTTATTATTTCATCACGACTGCCTTATCATCATTAAAAATCTTCCACAATCTTCTTCCTAAGTGCTTGACTAGACACAAAATGATCATGTATTTTCTTAGGAAGTTAAAAATCTAAATAAAATTGCAAACCTTGTAAGTGCAGTGTATCACAGAAGAGAAATGATCTGTTTAATTTTAAATTTGATCAACACATGTTTTTCTATAATCTTACCATTAATATTTTCCATTGGAAAATACATTTTGAATAAAAAAGATAACCTATTAATGAAAGAATTGCTACACTCTCTCAACTCCTACTGAATTCTGCAAAGCAAAACTAAGTTATTTATTCAAGATATTATGGTAACTATTATGCCCTAACACAAATTCTAATATGTTGGAAAGATAAGACACCTTTACGTGTGAAAATTAACTAATTGTATAAGGCATTGCATGATAAACACAGTCTATTTCATTTTATTTATTTATTTTTGGCTGCCTTGGGTCCTCGCTGCTGCGCGGTCCCCCTCCAGTTGTGGCGAGCGGGGGACACTCTTGTCTGCGGTGCGCGGGCCTCTCATTGTGGTGGCTTCTCCCGTTGCAGAGCATGGGTTCCAGGCGAGCGGGCTTCAGTAGTTGTGGCTCGCAGGCTCCAGAGCGCAGGCTCAGTAGTTGTGGCGCACGGGCTTTGTCACTCCATGGCATGTGGGATCTTCCCAGTCCAGGGTTCGAACCCGTGTCCCCTGCATTGGCAGGCGGATTCTCAACCACTGCGCCACCAGGGAAGCCCTAAACACATTTTTTTTAAAGTGGCAGTTTAAGTGAACTAAGGGAATTCTGAGAAATAATTGATCATAGTAGATTGAATTGAACATGGAATATTACATACACTAAATGGGAGTTAAATCAGTCCTTGAAGGGTAGATAATAATTCAAAACAAGGTTGTTGTTGTTTTTTTTCTCCCACTCCTCCCTCCCTACATTGCCCCTCCCCACCTCCCCACCGGTAACCACTAGTTTGCTATAAGGTTTGAAAAGGAAAGTAACATGTGAAATCTCCAGACTCTAGAGGAGGACATTAACAAATGAAACAGATCTTGCAGAACAAAGAAAATTAGCATCAAGAAGCAAAGAATTTGAGCTGTGTTGCACCTTGGTCTCTAGCATTCACTGTGCTATGTCATACATCTGAGTGGGGTAAAAAAAAAAGTAGTAGGAGAGTGGATTGACTCTTGCATGTCAGTAGAGCATTCTGCTGAACACAGCCAATTAGCTACACAAGAAGGGAGCTTAAGAAAATGGAAGCTAGGCAAAGGTACCACTGCCACTATGGAAGTTCCATCAGATAAGGGGTTCAAGTAGGAATTTTAGGGTGAAAGAAATTGGGGCCCCATTTGTGGGATCATCAGGCATTCACCAAATATTTATGAACAATCTACTACATGTTTGGTATTCTGCAAGATACTGAGGAAATAAAGATAAGTGGAATATAGTACTGCTCTCTAGAAACTGTAAATTCTAACAGGAGGTGATAGATTGGATAGATAGATAAAAACATACATAGATAGACAGATAGATAGACAGGAGAAATAGCAGCCTAGTGGGTGATTTAATAGAATAGGGGAAGGAACTTTTAAAGGAGTAAGTGCCTATTCTGCCAGAGACATATGGTACTTGAATAGATTCAAAGTATTTGAAGATCCTTAGGACCAGATCCTTAGGACCAGTTCATATTCCAACTAGGTTGTCTCCTAATACCTGTGCTTTGGACTGTTGCTGCACAAACATCTGTGCTGACCACCTTGGCCATCTTATACTTTGCTGTAGTGGTCAGGCTCTCAGTTTTTGACACCCCAAAACGTAGATACAAATCCTTCCCCTTAATTCCCTTAGGCAGAGATAATACAAGACCACACTCATTTTCACTCTTTTTCAAAGGCTTTGAAAGTAGTAGAGGGAAATACAAGATAGAAGAGAAAAACATGGAGCTGGTGATTGTCAGATTCCTTGTTTTTAGAGCCTCCTACTGGATATATTTCTCCTTAGCTCCAACAGACATCTATTTTGCAAAAATGCCTCATTTTTCCAGACAGAAATTAACTTTTCTTTCTCTCAATTTACTGCTACCAACCTTTTTGTCTTTAATACTAGCCAGCAAGAGTTAAAGTTAGTTTATAACCATATATCACTCTCTTCAAACTATAATCTGGGTTAACATGCTATAGCCAGATTTCCTAGATTTCCATCCTACCACTGCCATTTACAAGCTGGGTGATGTTTGGGAAATTACTTAACCTTTCTGTGCCTCAGTTTTATGAGTACAATGAGGTTAATAATAGTATTTTTCTCATAGGGTGGTTATGAGAATTAAGTCACTATAATGTTAATTATAAATTGCCTAGCAAATAATGTTCAGATGTTAAAAATATCATTACTATTATTCAAAATAAACAGTGTGTTCAACATCCTTATCTGACGCTTATTTACTCAGATATCTTTCCCAGGTGAAGTCTTTAAAAACGATTGTTTAGAACCTATTTACATTTGTTTAACTAAAAGATCTATCCTAGAACAATGGGTTTCTGCCTTAAATGTTGTAGTACCTTAACTCCAGTAGCTAAAAAGGCTGGTAAATCACAAGTAACCAGACATTTGCAATTTCATCTTTGTTCTGATTTTAATTTGGTCTCTTCATCAGGCTTTCCAATGCATTAGAAAAGTGGAACAAGGCTATAATCTGAGAACATGCAGCAGACCATGTTGTACTTTGCATTGAGTATCAGGACCATTTAATTAAAGTAAAAATGTTCTCAAAACCTCACAAGGTAATCTTTATTTTCTCAGAATTTATTGACTGAAAAATGCATAATAACAGCACACTACTTTGCAAACCTTTTAAGGAATTTGTATTTTATTAATTACAGCTATGCATCCAAAGTTTGATTTTTTCTGCCTCTGGAACCAACATGTCAAGGATGCCCAACCAGAAAAGAGTAAAGCAGGGCAAGCAGATGCACTGTTGATCATTGTTACCTGCTTCAGACGTGTACTCAACTCTACCCAGGAACCCTATTTTTAATCTAAGTACATCTCACTCTGTCACCCGTCTCACATTTGTTCAAACTTTCTCAACTATGTGTAAATCCCCAACGCTCCACAGCTTCTCCTTCTACTCACTCTTTGTGACCTCAAATCCTAATTTCTGGAGAAAACAAAAGCCATCAAATAGAAAATACCTCATTTTACTAATATGAAAAAATATAAGCCTACCTAGATCTTCACCCATTTATCTTCCATCTGTATAGTTACAAGTAAACATACACTTATTCATTTTAAGGACAGTGTCTCCAATGGTATATGTGTTTTGGACACCATTCTATTCTCAGTTCTCTAATTTTACAATATCTGGCAACATAAGGAAAAATTTTCTGTCTCTCTGTTGTATAAGAGTCTCTCTAGGAGGAGCTTCAAGATGGCGGAAGAGTGAGACGCGGAGATCACCTTCTTCCCCACAAATGCATCAGAAATACATCTACACGTGGAACAACTCCTACAGAACACCTACTGAACACTGGCAGAAGACCTCAGACCTGCAACAGGCAAGAAACTCCCCACGTACCTGGGTAGGGAAAAAGAAAAAAGAAAAAACAGAGACAAAAGAATAGGGACGGGACCTGCACCAGTGGGAGGGAGCTGTGAAGGAGGAAAGGTGTCCACACACTAGGAAGCCCCTTCAGGGGCGGAGACTGTGGGTGGTGGAGGGGGAAGCTTCGGAGCCACGGAGGAGAGCACAGCCACAGGGGTGCGGAGGGCAAAGCGGAGAGATTCCCGCACAGAGGATCGGTGCCGACCAGCACTCAGCAGCCCGAGAGGCTTGTCTGCTCCCCCGCCGGGGCGGGTGGGGCTGGGAGCTGAGGCTCGGGCTTTGGTCGGATCGCAGGTAGAGGACTGGGGTTGGCGGTGTGAACCCAGCCTGAAGGGGGTTAGTGCGCCACAGCTAGCCGGGAGGGAGTCCGGGAAAATGTCTGCAGCTGTCAAAGAGGCAAGAGACTTTTTCTTGGCTCTTTGTTTCCTGGTGCACGAGGAGAGGGGATTCAGAGCGCCGCTTAAAGGAGCTCCAGAGACGGGCGCGAGCCACGGCTATCAGCGCGGACCCCAGAGGCGGGCATGAGATGCTAAGGCTGCTGCTGCCGCCACCAAGAAGCCTGTGTGCAAGCACAGGTCACTCTCCACACCGCCCCTCCCGGGAGCCTGTGCAGCCCGCCTCGGCCAGGCTCCCGTGATCCGGGGACAACTTCCCCAGGAGAACGCACAGAGCGCCTCAGGCTGCTGCAACGTCACGCCGACCTCTGACGCCGCAGGCTCGCCCCACACCTCTCCCTACCCCCGGCCTGAGTGAGCCAGAGCCCCGAAGCAGCTGCTTCTTTAACCCCGTCCTGTCTTGAGCAAAGAACAGACGCCCTCAAGCGACCTACATGCAGAGGCGGGTCCAAATCCAAAGCTGAACCCCGGGAGCTGTGCGAACAAAGAAGAGAAAGGGAAATCTCTCCCAGCAGCCTCAGAAGCAGCGGATTAAAGCTCCACAATCAACTTGATGTACGCTGCATCTGTGGAATACCTGAACAGACAACGAATCATCCCAAATTGAGGAGGTGGACTTTGAGAGCAATGATACATATATTTTTTTCCCTTTTTCTCTTTTTTTGAGTGTGTATGTGTATGCTTCTGTGTGTGATTTTGTCTGTATCGCTTTGCTTTTACCATTTCTCCTAGGGTTCTGTCTGTTTTTTTCTTTTACTTAAAAATCTTTTTCTTAATAATTATTTTTAATTTTAATAACTTTATTTTATTTTTATTTTACTTTATTTTATTTTATCTTCTTCTTTCTTTCTTTCTTTTCTCCCTTTTATTCTGAGCCGAGTGGAGGACGGGTTCTTGGTGCTCCAGCCAGGCGTCAGGGCTGTGCCACTGAGGTGGGAGGGCCAAGTTCAGGACACTGGTCCACAAGAGACCTCCCAGCTCCACATAATATCAAACGGTGGAAATCTCCCAGAGATCTCCATCTCAATGCGGAGAGCCAGTTCCACTCAACGACCAGCAAGCTACAGTGCTGGACACCCTATGCCAAACAACTAGCAAGACAGGAACACAAACCCATCCATTAGCAGAGAGGCTGCCTAAAATCATAATAAGGCCACAGACACCCCAAAACACACAACCAGATGTGGAACTGCCCACCAGAAAGACAAGATCCAGCCTCATCCACCAGAACACAGGCACTAGTCCCCTCCACCAGGAAGCCTACACAACCCACTGAACCAACCTTAGCCACTGGGGACAGACACCAAAAACAACAGGAACTACAAACCTGCAGCCTGCAAAATGGAGACCCCAAACACTGTAAGTTAAGCAAAGTGAGAAGACAGAGAAACACACAGCAGATGAAGGAGCAAGGCAAAAACCCACCAGACCTATCAAATGGAGAGTAAATAGGCAGTCTACCTGAAAAAGATAAGAATAATGATAGTAAAGATAACCAAAACTCTTGGAAATAGAATGGAGAAAATACAAGAAAGGTTTAACAAGGATGTAGAGGAACTAAAGAGCAAACAAACAGTGATGAACAACACAATAGATGAAATTAAAAATTCTCTAGAAGGGATCAATAGCAGAATAACTCAGGCAGAAGAACAGATAAGTGACCTGAAAGATAAAATAGTGGAAATAACTACTGCAGAGCAGAATAAAGGAAAAAGAATGAAAAGAATTGAGGACAGTCGCAGAGACCTCTGGGACAACATTAAACACACCAACATTTGAATTATAGGGGTCCCAGAAGAAGAAGAGAAAAAGAAAGGGACTGAGAAAATATTTGAAGTGATTATAGTTGAAAATTTCCCTAATATGGGAAAGGAAATAGTTAATCAAGTCCAGGAAGCACAGAGTCCCATTAAGGATAAGTCCAAGGAGAAACACTCCAAGACACATATTACTCAAACTGTCAAAAATTAAATGCAAAGAAAAAATTTTAAAAGCAGCAAGGGAAAAACAACAAATAACACATAAGGGAATCCCCATAAGGTTAACTGCTGATCTTTCTGCAGAAACTCTGCAAGCCAGAAGGTAGTGGCAGGACATATTTAAAGTGATGAAGGAGAAAAACCTAATACCAAGATTACGCTACCCAGCAAGGATGTCATTCAGATTTGATGGAGAAATTAAAAGCTTTACAGACAAGCAAAAGCTAAGAGAATTCAGCACCACCAAACCAGCTTTACAACAAATGCCAAAGGAACTTCTCTAGGCAGCAAACACAAGAGAAGGAAAAGACCTACAATAATAAACCCAAAACAATTAAGAAAATGGTAATAGGAACATACATATCGATAATTACCTTAAATGTAAATGGATTAAATGCTCCAACCAAAAGACATAGATTGGCTGAATTGATACAAAATAAGACCATATTATGCTGTCTACAGGAGACCAACTTCAGACCTAGGGACACATAAAGACTGAAAGTGAGGGGATAGAAAAAGATATTCCATGCAAATGGAAATCAAAACAAAGCTGGAGTAGCAATTCTCATATTAGACAAAATAGACTTTAAAACAAATTCTATTACAAGAGACAAAGAAGGACACTACAAAATGATCAAGGGATCAATCCAAGAAGAAGATATAACAATTGTAAATATTTATGCACCCAACATAGGAGCACCTCAGTACATAAGGTAAATACTAACAGCCATAAAAGGGGATATCGACAGTAACACAATCATAGTAGGGGACTTTAACACCCCACTTTCACCAATGGACAGATCATCCAAAATGAAAATAAATAAGGAAACACAAGCTTTAAATGATACATTAAACAAGATGGATTTAATTGATATTTATAGGACATTCCATCCAAAAACAACTGAATAAACATTCTTCTCAACTGCTCATGTAACATTCTCCAGGATAGATCATATCTTGGGTCACAAATTAAGCCTTGGTAAATTTAAGAAAATTGAAATCGTATCAAGTATCTTTTCCGACCACAGCGCTATGAGACTAGATATCAGTTACAGGAAGACATCTGTAAGAAATACAAACACATGAGACTAAACAACATACTACTTAATAACCAAGAGATCACTGAAGAAATCAAAGAGGAAATCAAAAAATACCTAGAAAGAAATGACAATGAAAACACGATGACCCAAAACCTATGGGATGCAGCAAAAGCTTTTCTAAGAGGGAAGTTTATAGCAATAGAATCCTACCTTAACAAACAAGAAACATCTCAAATAAACAACCTAACCTTAGAGCTAAAGCAGAGAAAGAAGAACAAAAAAACCCCGAAGTTAGAAGAAGGAAACAAATCATAAAGATCAGATTAGAAATAAATGAAAAATAATTGAAGGAAACAGTAGCAAAGATCAATAAAACTAAAAGCTGCGTTCCTTGAGAAGATAAAAAAAACTGATAAACCATTAGCCAGACTTATCAAGAAAAAAATGGAGAAGACTCAAATCAATAGAATTAGAAATGGAAAAGGGGAAGTAACAACTGACACTGCAGAAATACAAAGGATCATGAAAGATTACTACAAGCAACTATATGCCAATAAAATGAACAACCTGGAAGAAATGGACAAATTCTTAGAAATGCACAACCTTCCAAGACTGAACCAGGAAGAAATAGAAACTATGAACAAACCAATCACAAGCACTGAAATTGAAACTGTGATTAACAATCTTCCAACAAACAAAAGCCCAGGACCAGATGGCTTCACAGGCGAATTCTATCAGACATTTAGAAAAGAGCTAACACCTATCTTTCTCAAAATCTTCCAAAATATAGCAGAGGGAGGAACACTCCCAAACTCATTCTACGAGGCCACCATCACTCTGATACCAAAACCAGACAAAGATGTCACACAGAAAGAAAACTACAGGCCAATATCACTGAAGAACATAGATGCAAATATCCTCAACAAAATACTAGCAAACAGAATCCAATAGCACATTAATAGGATCATACACTATGATCAAGTGGGGTTTATCCCAGGAATGCAAGGATTCTTCAATATACACAAATCAATCAACGTGATACACCAGATGCAGCTCTATTTACAATAGCCAGGACATGGAAGCAACCTAAGTGTCCATCGACAGATGAATGGATAAAGAAGATATGGCACATATATACAATGGAATATTACCCAGCCATAAAAGGAAATGAATTTGAGTTATTTGTAGTGAGGTGGATGGACCTAGAGTCTGTCATACAGAGTGAAATAAGTCAGAAAGATAAAATCAAATACTGTATGCTAACCCATATATATGGAATGTAAAAAAAAAAAAAATGCTCATGAAGAACCTAGGGGTAAGATGGGAATAAAGTCTCAGACCTACTAGAGAATGGAGTTGAGCATACGGGGAGGGAGAAGGGTAAGCTGGGACAAAGTGAGAGAGTGGCATGGACATATATACGCTGCCAAATGTAAAATAGATAGCTAGTGGGAAGTAGCCACATAACACAGGGAGATCAGCTCAGTGCTTTGTGACCACCCAGAGGGTGGGATAGGGAGGGTGGGAGGAGGGAGATGCAAGAAGGAAGAGATATGGGGACATATGTATATGTATAACTGATTCACTTTGTTATAAAGCAGAAACTAACACACCATTGTAAAGCAATTATACTCCAATAAAGATGTTTTAAAAAAAAATAGAGGAAGTTAACAAAATTTAAAAAAAAAAAAAAGAGTCTCTCTTAACTGAGACTTTCCTATCGTTTTTGTTTCTTTCTTTTAAAAAATTGAGGTATAATTGACATATAACTTTATACTAGTTTCAGGTGTACATATAATAATTTGATATTTTCTATATTGCAAAACAATCAGTATAATAAGTCTAGTTAACATACATCACTACACAGTTACACATTTTTTCCTTGTGATGAGAACTTTTATGATCTACCCTTTTAGTAAATTTCAGATATATAATATATTATTATAAACTATAGTCACAGTGTTGTGTGTTACATTCCTAGGACTTATTTATTTCATATTTGGAAGTTTGTACTCTTTCACCTCCTTCACCCATTTCTTCCACCCCTTAATCCCTCATCTCTGGCAACCTCCCATCTGTTCCCTATAAGTTAGTTTTTGTTGTTGTTGTTGTTGTTTGTTTGTTTTAGGTTCCACATGTGAGATCTTACAGTATTTGTCTTTGTCTGCCTAATTTCACTTAGCATAACACCCTCAAGGTCCATCCATGTTTTCACAAATGACAAGATTTCCTTCTTTTTTATGGCTGATAATATTCTCCTATGGCTTTTCAATATGCTGAAGTCTCTCCAAGTATAAGCTCATTCAAACCCTACCTCAAGCTACTTCATTCTCTCTCTTTCCTTTCTTAGGCATTTTTGAAAATTTTTATTAATGTATGGTATATTAATTTCTACCTTTTCTATTCATTCTTCAAGCCACTTTAATATGGCTTCTTTCTTACCATTTAAATACAATCTTGCTAAAATTTTTCTATATTTATTTTTCCTTAAAGATTTTGTATAGAAATGGAGTTATCTATGATTTAAATATTTTTAATAATTTCCTCCTAAAATCATTTGGAATTTTTTTTTACTAAGCCTATTCAAAACTTTTAAATGATTACTAGACTATTAATTTTTTATACATTTTCTTGAATGAATTTTGGTAGGCTATATATATTTATCCTTCCTTTTGCTTTCTTTGGGTTCATTTTCCTATTTTTCCTTAAGTTTTTAAGATGAATGCTTATCTCATTTATTTTTAGCCTTTCTTTTTTTTTCATAAAAAAACATTTAGCTCAGTTTTAATATGGAGTACTTATATTATTTTTTTCATTCATGTTTAAATATTTATGTTTTCTTCTTTGACCAATTAGTTATTTAGAAGTGTAATATCTAATTTACAAATATATTTGGTATTTTAACATTATCTTCTTCTTATATTTATTTCTAATTCAACAACACTGCAGTAGTTTTATATAATTGCTTGTTATTAATTATTTGGAGTTTGGTTAAATTTGCATTACAGTTTATTTCAAAGCCAATTTTATGTATATCTTATATGTGCTTGAAAAAAAATGACATGCTCTTTAATTTTGGGATTCAGGGTTCAACATATGTTCTTGAAAACAAGCTTATTAACTGTGTTGTTCAAACCTTCCATTTCTTTACTAAGTTTGGGTTTTGGATCTCATAGTAGCAAGTTGAATGACATCTCCCTGTATGATAGTAGATTTATTACGTTCTGCCTGCCATCTGTCACTTTTTTTCTTTATAGTACATCTTTGACTACGTTATTATATGCAAAAAAAAAAATGTAAAATTGCTCTATATTCCTCATATGAATTGAAAGCTTTTATCCCAAATAATGAGTTTTTTGCCTTAGGGTCTATTTTGTCTGATATTAAAATAACTGTAATAGCTTTATCTTAGTTGATGATTCTATGTTTTTTCTTTCAACCTCCCTGAGTCTTATGTCTTATATGAGTCTCTTGCGAATTACATATAGATGAATTTTTTAAAGGTAAAATCTGATAATCCCTACAAGTGTTTCTTTCAATGCATTCTGTTTTCTACGGCTACTCATTTACATTCCCATTAATAAAATATGCCTTCTTTTAAATTGGTATTTAATATTGATATTTTAAAATTATTTTTTAAAACTTTATTTTATATTGGAGTATAGTTGACTAACAATGTTGTGTTAGTTTCAGGTGAATGACCAAGTGAATCAGTTATACATATACATGTATCTATTCTTTTCAAATTCTTTTCACAATTACATTGTTACAGAATATTGAGCAGAGTTCTCTGGGCTATACAGTAGGTCCTTGTATGTTATCCATTTTATTTTTTTAATTTTTTAATTTTTTTGCTTTTTTAAAAAAATACAACTTTATTGGAGTATAATTGTTTAGTTTCTGTTGCACAACAAAGCGAATCAGCCATATGCATACAGATGTCCCCATATCCCCTCCCTCTTGAGCCTCCCTCCCATCCTCCCTATCCCACCCCTCTAGGTCATCACAAAGCACCAAGCCGATCTCCCTGTGCTATGCTGCTGCTTCCCACCGGCCAACTATTTTACATTCGGTAGTGTATATACGTCGATGCTACTCTCACTTTGCCCCAGCTTCGCCCTCCCACCCCATGTCATCAAGTCCTTCCTCTATGTCTACCTCCTTATTCCTGCCCTGCAACTAGGTTCATGAGTACCATTGTTTTGTTTTGTTTTGTTTTTAGATTCCATATATATATGCATTAGCATACAGTATTTGTTTTTCTCCTTCTGACTTACTTAACTCTGTATGACAGACTCTAGGTCCATCTACTTCACTACAAATAACTCAATTTCATTTCTTTTTATGGCTGAGTAATATTCCATTGTATATATGTGCCACATCTTCTTTATCCATTCATCTGTCGATGGACATTTAGGTTGCTTCCATGTCCTGGCTATTGTAAATAGTGCTGCAATGAACATTGTGGTGCATGTCTCTTTCTGAATTATAGCAGTGTGTACATGTCAATCCCAAACTCCCTAACTATCCCTCACCCCAGTATCCATCAGTTCATTTTCTAAGTCTGTGAGTCTGTTTCTGTTTTGTAAATAAGTTCATTTGTATCATTTTTTTTTTTAGATTCCACTTATAAGTGATATCATACACTATAGCTCTTTCTCTGTGTGACTTACTTCACTCTGTATGACAATCTCTGGGTTCATCCATGTTGCTTCAAATGACATTATTTTATTCTTTTTAATGGCTGAGTAATAGTCCATTATATATATATATATGTACCATATTTTCTTTATCCATTCCTCTGTCGATGGACATTTAGGTTGCTTTCATTTCTTGACTATTGTAAACAGCACTGCAATGAACACTGGAGTGCATGTATTTTTTCAGACCATGTTTTTCTCTGTGTATATGCCCAGGAGTTGGATTACAGAATCATATGGTAGTTCTATTTTTAGTTTTTTAAGGAACCTCCATATTGTTCTCCATAGTGGCTGTACCAATTTACATTCCCACCAACAGTGCAGGAGGGTTCCCTTTTCTCCACACCCTCTCCAGCATTTATTGTTTGTGCATTTTTCGATGATAACCATTCTAACTGGTGGGAGGTGATATCTCATTGTAGTTTTGATTTGCATGCTTTAATAATCAGAGATGTTGAACATCTTTTCTTATGTCTCTTGTCTTCTTTGGAGAAATGTCAATTTAGGTCTTCTGCCCATTTTTTGATTGTGCTGTTTGATTTGATGATATTAAGCCACAGAAGCTGTTTGTAAATTTTGGAGACTAATCCCTTGTTGGTCACATCATTGGTAAATATTTTCTCCCATTGTGTGGGTTGTCTTTTTGTTTTGTTTATGGTTTCCTTTGCTGTGCAAAAGCTTTTGAATATAATTAGGTCTCATTTGTTTATTTTGTTTTTATTTCCATTACTCTGGGAAACAGATTGAAAAAGATATTCCTGCAGTTTATGTCACAGTGTGTTCTGCCTATGTTTTCCTCTAAGATTTTTATAGAGTCCGATCTCACTTTTATGTCTAATCCATTTTGAGTTTATTTCTGTGTATGGTGTTAAAGAATGTTCTAATTTAATTTCATTTTTTACATGCAGCTGTTCAGTTTTCCCAGCACCATTTATTGAAGCGACTGTTTTCCATACATTGTATAGTCTTGCCTCTTTTGTTGTAGATTAATTGACCATAGGTGCATGGGTTTATTTATGGGCTTTTTATTCTGTTCCATTGATCTATATTTCCAATGTTTGTGCCAGTACCATACTGTTTTGATGACTATAGTTTTGTAGTATAGCCTGAAGTCAGTGAGCCTGATTCCTCCAATTCTGTTTTTCTTTCTCAAGATTGTTTTGGCTATTTGGGGTCTTTTGTGTCTGCATACAAATTTTAGGATTTTTTGTTCTAGTTCTGTGAAAAAGGCCATTGGTAATTTGATAGGGATTGCAGTGAATCTGTAGATTGCCTTGGGTAATATAGTCATTTTGACAATATTGATTCTTCCAATCCAAAAACATGGTACATCTTTCCATCTGTTTGTGTCATCTTTGATTTCTTTCATCAGTATCTTACAGTTTTCAGAGTATGGGTCTTTATTTTCCTTAGGTAGCTTTATTCCTGGGTATTTTATTCTTTTTGATGCGATGGTAAATAAGATTGTTTCTTGAATTTCTCTTTCTGATCTTTTGTTGTTAGTGTATAGAAATGTGTCCTTGTCTTATTCCTGATCTTAGAGGAAATGCTTTTAGCTTTTCAACATTGAGTATGATGTTAGCTGTAGGTTTATCATATAAGGCTTCTATTATGTTGAGTTATGTTCCCTTTGTGCCCACTTTCTGGAGTCTTTATAATAAATGGGTGTTGAATTTTGTTAAAAGCTTTTTCTGCATCTATTGAGATGATCATATGGTTTTTATTCTTCAATTTGCTGATGTGATGTATCACATTGATTGATTTACATATATTGAAGAATCCTTGCATCCTTGGGATAAATCCCACTTGATCATGGTGTATGATACTTTTAATGTATTGGTGGAGTCAGATTGCTAGTATTTTGTTGAGGATTTTTGTGTCTATGTTCACCAGTGATATTCGCATGTAATTTTCTTTTTTTATGGTATCTTTGTCTGGTTTTGGTATCAGGATGATGGTGGCTGTAGAATGAGTTTGGGAGTTTTCCTTCCTCTGCAGTTTTTTGGAATAGTTTCAGAAGGTTAGGTGTTAGCTCTTCTCTAAATGTTTGATGGAATTCACCTGTGAAGACATCTGGTCCTGGACTTTTGTTTATTGGGATATTTTAAATCACAGTTTCAATTTCAGTTCTTGTGAATGGTCTGTTCACCTTTTCTATTTATTCCTCGTTCAGTCTCAGGAGATTGTACCTTTCTAAGAATTTGTCCATTTCTTCCAGGTTGTACGTTTTGTTGGCATACAGTTGCTTGTAGTAGCCTCTTATGGTCCTTTGTATTTCTGTGGTGTCAGCTGTAACTTCTTTTTCATTTCTAATTTTACTGATTTGAGTCGTCTCCCTTTTTTTCTAGATGAGTCGGGCTAAAGGTTTATCAATTTTGTTTATCTTTTCAAAGCACCAGCTTTTAGTTTCATTGATCTTTGCTATTATTTTCTTCATCTCTATTTCACTTATTTCTGCTCTGATCTTTATGATATCTTTCCTTCTACTAACTTCAGGTTTTGTTTGTTCTTTCTCTAGTTGCTTTAGGTATAAGATTAGGTTGTTTGAGATTTTTCTTGTTTCCAGAGGTAAGATTTTATTGCTATAAACTTCCCTCTTAGAACTGCTTTTGTTGCATCCCATAAGTTTTGGATCATTGTGCTTTCGTTTTCATTTGTCTCTAGGTATTTTTTGATTTCCTCTTTGATTTCTTCAGTGATCCATTGGTTGTTTAGTAGCATATTGTTTAGCAACCATATGTTTGTGTTTTTTACTGTTTTTTCTTGTAGTGATTTCTAATTTCATAGTGTTGTGATCAGAAACGATGCTTGATGTGATTTAAATTTTCTTAAATTTACAGAGGCTCACTTTGTGGCACAGCATGTGGTCAATCCTGGAATATGTTCCATATGCACATTAGAAGAATGTGTATTCTGCTGCTTTTGTATGGAATGCTCTATAAATATCAATTAAGCCCATCTGGTCTAATGTGTCATTTAAGGCCTGTGTTTCCTTAATGATTTTCTGTCTGGATCATCTGTCCGTTGATGAAAATGGGGTGTTAAATTCCCCCACTATTATTGTGTTACTGTCAATGTCTCCTTTTATGGTTTCTAGTATTTGCCTTATATATTGAGGTGCTCTTATGTTGGGTTCACATATATTCATAACTGTTACATCTTCTTGGATTGATCCCTTGATCATTATGTAGTGTCCTTCCTGTCTCTTTTAACAGTCTTTATTTTAAAGTCTATTTTGTCTGATATGACTATTGCTACTCCAGCTTTCTTTTGATCTTCACTTGCATGGAATACTTTTTCCATCCCCTCACATTCGGTCTATACGTGTCCCTAGGTCTGAGGAGGGTCTCTTGCAGACAGCATATATATGGGTCTTGTTTTTCTATCCATTCAGCCAGTCTATGTCTTTTGGTTTGAGAATTTAATGCATTTACATTTAAGGCAATTATTGATATGTAAGTTCCTATTGCTATTTTCTTAATTGTTTTGGGGTTTTTTTTTTTAGGTCATTTTTCTTCCCTTCTCCTGTTCCCTTCTCCTGTGGTTTGATGACCATGTTTAATGTTCTGTTTGCATTGTTTTCTCTTTTTTTTTTCTTTTCTTTTTGTGTGTGTTTGTGTGTGTGTGTGTGTGTGTGTGTGTATCTGTTGTAGTTCTTGGGCTTGCTATTCCCATGACGTTTTGATATAGCAATCTATATATGTACAAGGTTGTTTTAACTTGCTGGTCTCTTTCCTGCCTTGAGAAGTTCCTTTAGCATTTCTTGCAAAGCTGGTCTGGTGGTGCTAAACTCTCTTAGCTTTTGCTTGTCTGTGAAATTTCTGATTTCTCCATCAAATCTGAGTGAGAGCCTTGCTGGGTAGAGTATTCTTGGTTGTAGATTCTTCCCTTTCATCATTTTAAATATATCATACCACTCCCTTCTGGCCTGCAGAATTTCTGCTGAAAAATCAGCTGATAACCTTATGGGAGTTCCCTTGTATGTTACTTGTTGTTTTTCCCTTGCTGCTTTTAATATTTTTTCTTTGTCTTTAATTTTTGTGCATTTTTTCTTTGTCTTTAATTTTTGTGCATTTTTTCTTTGTCTTTAATTTTTGTCCACACCATTACTATGTGCCTTGGGTTGTTACTCCTTGGGTTTATCCTGCCTGGGACTCTCTGAACTTCCTGGACTTAGGTGACTGTTTCCTTTCCCACGTTAGGGAAGTTTTTAGCAATTATCTCTTCAAATGCTTTCTCAGGTCCTTTCTCTCTCTCTTCTCCTTCTGGGTCTCCTCTAATGCAAATGCTGGTGCATTCAATGTTGTCCCAAAGGTCTCTTAGACTGTCTTCATTTCTTTTCATTCTTTTTTTTTTTTTTATTCTGTTCCATGGCAGTGATTTCTACCATTCTGTCTTCCAGGTCACTTGTCCATTCTTCTGCCTCAGTTATTCTGCTATTGATTCCTTCTAGTATATTTTTCATTTCAGTTATTGTAGTGTTCATCTCTGTTTGTTTGTTCTTTAGTTCTTCTAGGTCTTTGTTAAACATTTCTTGCATCTTCCCGATCCTTGCCACCCTTATTTTTCTGAGATCCTGAATCATCTTCACTATCATTATTCTGAATTCTTTTCCTGGAAGACTGCCTATCTCCACTTCACTTAGTTGTTTCTCTGGGGTTTTATCTTGTTCCTTCATCTGGGACATAGGCCTTCGCTGTTTCATTTTGTCTAATTTTCTGCAGTTGTGGATTCCATTCCGCAGGCTGCAGGACTGTAGTTCTTCTTGCTTCTGCTGTTTGCCCTCTGGTGGATAAAGCTATCTAAGAGGCTTGTGCAAGCTTCCTGATGGGAGGGATTGGTGGTGGGTGGAGGTGGGTCTTGTCCCTCTGGTGGGCATGGCTGTGCTCAGTAAAACTTTAATCCACTTGTCTGCTGATGGGTGGGGCTGTGTTCCCACCCTGTTGGTTGTTTGGCCTGAGGCGACCCAGCACTGGAGCCTCCAGGCTGTTTGGTGTGGTTAACGGTGGCCTCCAGGAGGGCTCATGCCAATGGGTACTTCCCAGGACTGCTACTGCCAGTGTACTTGCCCCCAGAATGAGTCCCAGCCTCCCCCTGCCTCTGCAGGAGACTCTTCAGTACTAGCAGGTAGGTCTGGCCTAGTCTCTTATGGGATCACTGCTTTTTCCTTGGGTCCTGTTGTGCACGAGTCTGTGTGCACCTCCAAGAGTAGAGTCTCTGTTTCCCCCAGTTCTGTGGAAGTTCTGTAATCAAACCCCACTAACCTGCAAAGCTAGATTCTCTGGGGACTCCTCCTCCCATTGCCAGACTCCCAGGCTGGGGAGCCTGAAGTTGGGCTCAGAACTTTCACTCCTGTGGGATAATGTCTCTGGTATAATTGTTTTCCAGTTTGTGGGTTGCCCACCTGGTGGATACGAAATTTGAGTTTATCATAATTGTGCCCCTCCTACTGTCTCACTGAGGCCTCCTCTTTGTCTTTGGATGTAGGGTGGCCTTTTTTGGTAGGTTCCAGCATTTTTTTGTTGATGGTTGTTCAGCAGTTAGTTGTGATTTTGGTGTTTTTGTGGGAAGTGGGTGAGCTCGCATCCTTCTACTCCACCATCTTGAGCTGAGTCCAGGCCTTGGACAAGTTCTTGAGCCCAAGCTCACTCTGCTCACCACACAACAGGCCAGTAAACTGAGAGACAAGTTGTTGGGCCAAGGAATAACAATTTTAATTGGAAAGCTAGCAGACTGAGAAGATGACAGACTAGTATCTCAAAAATCCATCTAAAATTGATATTTTAAATTGATTGATATTTTTCCATGTATCCCACATGCATTTTGATATCTAATAATTTAATTGTATATTTTAATGATTAAATTTAAACACACTAAATAAATTCTAAAGGAAGACAATATATATTTCTTCCCCCAACAGAATTTATGTATTTTAACTATGATCATAAAGTACGCAACACTATTAAACATTCATGCTTTCTTTGTCAAATATTTTAGTTCTATGTTAGTGATATATCCCCTCATTTTTTTTCTTACTTATTTAACAAACAATTATAAAATGTTGGCCATGTTCATAGTACTACTTGAAACACTTTAAAACTATTATCTTTTTAATTCTCAAAATAATCTTATGAGGATATTATTCTTTTATTTCAACATTTTTGTTTTATTTTTTTGTTTCTGCATATGTTTACCATTTTATTTTGTTTGCCATAAGTCTTTTTCTCTATATTCAACATAATTGTTCCTGAAATACATCATTTAGAAGTTCTGCTAGTGAGAATGTATTGCTGATAAAATTTCTACAGTGTATCTAAAACATGAATTTTTCTGCCTCATTCATAAATTATGGTTTACTTACATAAAAAATCATATATTGATAGTTATTTAAATTAACACTAAATTTTCTGTACAATTTTCTAAATTCAGTTGGTGCTCAAGAGAAGTATCCTATTGGTATCATTGCTTTTTTTAATAATTATTATTATTTATTCATTTAGTTTGGCTGTGTCAGGTCTTAGTTGCGGCATGTGGGAACTTCATTGCAGCATGTGGGATATTAGTTGCGGCATGCGGACCCTTTGTTGTGGCATGCAAACTTTTAGTTGCAGCATGCATGTGGAATCTAGTTCCCCGACCAGGGATCTAACCCGGGCCCCCTATATTGGGACCATAGAGTCTTACCCACTGGACCACCAGGGAAGTCCCTCATTGCTTTTTCTTTATGCATAATTTTTGTTTCATTTTGGATTCTTTTAAGATCTTCTCTTTATTTTTGGAAATTTAAAACTTTACCAAAATTTGCTTAAATATGGATTGCATTTGTTTATCAGGCTTGTGTTTTATTGTGCTTCCTAAATCTGAGCATTTCTGTCTTTCATTCTAGAAAAGTCTAATAAATTATCCCTTAAAATATTGTCTATCCAGAATTGTCTGGATTTCTCCCTCTGGATTCCAATTAAATATATAAAACTTTCTTTTATCTACCATACCTGTAACTACAGCTCTTTCATTCTCTTTTTCTTCATACATTTCATTATATATCTATATCAGACCACTAAGCCATTCTCTCTTGGGCTATTCACAATATAATTTTAACACTTTCATTGAGTTTTAACTGAAATATATCTATTTTGCATTTCTATAAGTTTTATTTTGTTCTTTTCTAAAGTTGCCTGTTTAATCTTGCTTTTCTATTATCCCTTTCTCATGTTTTAAATGCTCTCTTTTAATTCATTAAACATTTTATACAGTTATTTTATAGTCTTTACCTAATCATTATAATATCTTTTGCCCTTGAGAGTTTAAAATTGCTGTTTGTTGTTTTTGCTCTATTTCACGGTGGCTTGTGTCTTCACGTGTGATGCAATTTGGAATTTGAGCCCATATTGAGTGAGCATAATTTGTGAGAATTCTGAGAGCCTTTTCAGGTGTGTTTCTCTCCAAAAAGTATTGGTATTGATGCCATGGTCTGTCACAAGGTACTTGTGAGCATATTAAATAGAATTTCTTGTCTGTGGGTTTTCCAGACTCTAAAAAAGTAAACATTCAGACTCCTTATATGAATGAGAGCAGAACTCTGGTTATTGATTTTCAGCATTGAGTTTATTTTCCAAACAAGATCAGAGAGTGATGGGTGCAAAATACCTTGTTGTCTCTTTCCTTGGGAGCAGGATTTCTGTTTCTTTGTTTTTGTTTATTCTTTCTCCACTGGTAGTCATTTGAAGATTTAGCCTTTATTACAGTATCTTAGTTCCAACTCCCCACTTTGCATATACCCAAAGCCCTGTCTCCTATACCCACTCTAACTGTTAAAACCCAAAGTTTTAAGTTCAAAGAAAAGACGTTCTCTCCCAAACTTCATCATTAATTCAGGTTTACCATTCAGGTTTTAAGTTTTTCAGGTCTCTCCGAAATTTGGCTTCTGGCAGTACTCTTAGTTCCTTCTGGACTCAGTTACATATTATTGTTCTTATCCAACAGTTTTAGGATTTATTTTGGTGTGTGTGTTGTGTGTGTGTGTGTTTAATACACAGTCATTTAATTTCCTCTGGCTCAAAGCAACAATCATCTCTATGTCTTTATACCTAGGACATTGTTGATAAATTCTTCTACAGTTCAACTTACCTTTCAGTAACATTGAACACTGTGGCCTCCCCTCTTAAAATATTTCCCTTGTTTGCCTTCCACTGTACTACCACACTCCTGTTTTTCTCCTATCTCACTGTTTTTTCTTTCTGATTCCTTTAACATCTCATCCTCCTTTAACAGACATTAAATAATAAAACTATCTAAGCTTTATCCTAGGTCCTCTCTTCTTCAACTATACTCTCTCTCTGAGTGTCCCTGCCACTTTCACTACGAATAATTACCAACAGAGATTGTTTTAAAGTACAAATCTGATTATTTCACTCCACTGCTTACATTTATTCAGTGATTTTCAACACTCTAAGAGGAAAGATAATTTTTATTAGCATGATCTACTAAGGTCTTGGAGAAGATCTCTCCCCACCTACCTGGCTCCTCAGCGCCATGCTTTCTCTCCTTCTGCCTTCATGTTGCCCCTGGCCTTCTTTATTTCTTCATATTCACTATGCTTATTTCTAATGCAGGGCTTTTATATAACATTTCCCTTTGCCTGACACAGTCTTCCATCTCTTTTCATCTAAATAATACCTATCCATTCTTCAGAACACAGAATTCAGTTATGTCAGAGTTGTCTTTACTAATTGCTTTGAATACCTCAAATTTATCTTTACTCTCACTTATTCATTGAATACATATTATTAAGAACCTATTATGTTCCAGAAACTGTCCTATAGGTTGGAATATATTTAGCAGTAAATGAAATAGACCAAATCTCTGTCCACATAGTTGGGAGAGGCAATAGGGAAAAATCATAAGCAAATAGACAAATACATAGTATCCAGAAACTATTTGTTAATTGAGAAATGGAGTCCTTCTTAGAATTTGACACAGTTGCTGTTTCACATTTATTTCTGTGTTTATTTAAATTAATTATACATCTATACTAATTTTTACTCATTACTGAACCCCCAATATTCTACATAATGCCTATCACACCATAAATGTTTATTTAAAATTCATATATATATATACATATATATAATATTTATGTGCAAGGATATGTTTTTTGTTGCATCTGCAGACATCTTGGTACAAGATCATTCTTTTCATTACTCAACAAATATTTGTTAGTTAGTTCAAATATAATCATATGTGTCCTGCACTATACACCATCATGAAGTTTGTATTCTCTTGGGTCAGGAAGTGAAATAATGAACAGATTAATAAAAATAAACATGAATTCTCAAAACCTTCATAATAATTTTATATCTTTTACTAAGGGACCATCAATCACCAGCTGGAGAACATGAGTATTGTGATTAATTTAAACTCTCTGAAATTTATAACACCTCTAATGTGCTCTGCATTAAAATCGAGAAGCCCAGAGGCAAAGCTAGCATGGCATCTTTTCTACCATTCAAATGAGGTCATTTTGTACCACAGTATGTTATGCCTTGAATAATATGTCTAAGGATAATTACGTTTAACCAAAAAGAATTATTTTAGGATTAAATTCCCATTGCACGAGCAAAGTACCTAGCACAGTGCATGATGAAACCTATGTGTTCAAACAATACTAGTTCCCTTAACCCAAGTACTAGAGTATCTGAACAGGCTGAACTTATCTCTGCTTTTTTTTTTTTTTTTTGGTGGAGGGGTCAGGGATGGGGGTTTGATTCAGAATGCATTCCAATGTTTTTCCAATTGTCCATAGAAAAAGAGACAAGAGTGATAAAACAAATCTTGGGAGCTGGGTACAAAAGTATAATTGAGTAATTTCTAAAACTTACCCAACTACTGTTTTTTCAGGATTGTTACTGTCCTTGTACTGATCCCCCTTGCCTAGGAGCTTCAGTGCATATTCCACATGTTATCTGCCGAGGTTGGAATGTTTGGATATTTGCTCTACTCTCCAAATGAGAACAACAGAAACAAACAAATGAAAAACCCAAACTAAGATGGAAATATACATTGTGTTAATAAAAAGCAGAGTGATAAAATAAAATACACTCTGAAATACAAGTGACAAAAAAAATAAATTTTAGAATTCAACCAAGTGGTACCTCATGATCCTATATGTCTCTCCCCTATCAGAAGAACAGCACACACTGGAGAAGAGGGTCATTCTGAAAGACTCATCAACAGCTCTTACAGATAAAAGAAGGGGAACAAAAAACATACAAAAAACAAAAAACAAACAGAGGAGCAAAAGAAGGGAAGAAAAAACTGGGAGAGCAAAAACAAAGAAAAAGTGAAAAGCACCCATCTTGCAGACCATGTCCACAGCATTGTAAGAGGGAGTAAAAATATGTGAATTTTATTTTTTTCTCAATCATGCTCTAACTATGAGGAAAAAATGAAGGGAACTGAGTTAGAGCAGAGGCAGGAATCATTAATCTGGGAAAAGGACTCAGGGCAGCTGACCAAATACAAGGCAGGAGAAATAAAGGATGATCCATCAAAAAAGAGCCCTTTGATCCAAGAATCTTTACAGTGACCTAGACTCCTGTTGGGTGATATATATTCAACCTAAAGCAAGGAAAATATACATCCATAAGCCCCCTTTAACCTCTTCTCCTCTTGGGAAAAGGCCAGGATTCAACAGACTGTAGGGGAACTGCTGTCTGATTTACCCCTCTGGTTCCTCTGAAACACAGGATTAACTGTTAGCTCGTAAATGAGAAGTGTGCAGCCTCCCAGCCTAAACGCAAAAGCAATGATTTAAACATTGCCCAGATAAGCAGTTGGAGTAGAATGGAGAGAGAAAAGAAAAAGCAGAAAAAAAAAAAAAAAGGCTTAATTCACTCTACACTTTTATAGATGAGAATCATAAAGGGAAGCAGAAAACAGAGAAGTGAAAAGCACCTGACCTGGGGACCATTTTCCTCCTGTATACTTTAACTAATCTCCAGATCACTTATAATACTTAATACAATGAATATGTTATGAAAATAGTCATAAATACAATGTAAGTGTTATTTAAATAGTTGCAGGCACGAGGTAAATTCAAGTTTTGTTTTTATGGAACTTTCTGGAATTATTATCTGAATATTTTCAACCTGCAGTTGGTTGAATCTGCAGATTCAGAACCTGAAGATATGGAGAGCTAACTGTGTATGTATTCATATGCATATATTCATATATATAATAAGATGACATAATGAAAATATATCTGTTATGATTCTAAATGAAAAAAGAATAAGACACCATTTGTGTGATAAGCATAAATTACAGGCAGTCTTTAAGGCTCCGGGACAGGTTTATCACTCTAAGACATACATTTTTAGTGGGAACTATGTGATACCAGGAGATTCCTGACTCAGGAAATGACCTTGTTAGAAAAAGGAGTCTATGGAGCACAGCAGCCAGAATCAGACTATTACCTACATTAAGCTCACTCCAAACAGCCCTTCTGAACTACAAAAATGGGGAAAGGAGACAAGAGCGGTGCAAGGGAAAGGCAGTGAGCTTCACCAGTCACTAGAATTAGCCTCCCCTGAAGTTCAAATAGAATTATCATAATACTGTTTTGTAACAAATCATGTAGTACCAGAATAGTCAAGTTAAACTTCAAGAAACGCAAGCAGACTATTCAAGTAACACAATTGAAGCTTTTACCTCAATTCTCTGAATCTAGAGGAAAGGATCTAAATTCTGTAATTAATAAAGTTGAATATATATATTACATATATATAATATATATATACACACACACACACACACAAGAGGAAAATGAGAATAAAACTTCTTTAAAATGAATTCATATATTAGGCTATGGAGATAAATTGGATCTCAGTAAAAGTTGGTAAAGTAGAAATAAGAGTAATAAGAGTGGAATAGGATGACCTGATTACTAATCCTGATTCTGTTTTTTTTTAATTTAACAGATTTTTTTCTGTAACAGTTTTAGGTGTACACAAATATTGAGTGAAAAGTATAGCGATTTCCCATATACTCCCCCATGCCTATTTCCCAGTTACCCCTATTATTAACATCTTGTATTAGTGTAGTACATTTGTTACAATTGGTAAGCCAATATTGCTACATTATTATTAACTAAAGTCCATAGTGTTCACTCTCTGTGTTGTACATTCTATGGGTTTTGATGATTATCCATCATTATAGTATCATAGAGAATAGTTCCACTGACCTAAAATATCCCCTGTGTTCTGTCTATTCATCTTTTCTTCCCTCCCTTCCTCCCTCCCTCTAAGCCCCTGGTAACCACTAATCTTTTTTACTGTCTCTATAGTGTTGCCTTTTCCAGAATGTTATATAGCTGGAATCAAACAGTCTGTAGCCTTTTCAGATTGGCTTCTTTTATTTACCTATACGCATTTATGTTTTCTCCATGTCTTTCATGACTTGATAGCTCCTTTCTCTTTAACACTGAATAATATCCCGTGGATGTACCATAGTTTGTTTACTTATTCATCTACTAAAGGATACCTTCATTGCTCCCAAGTTTGGGAACTTAAGAGTAAGAAAGCAGTATAAACATGAATGTGCAGGGTTTTGGCTAGATGTAAGTTTTCAGTTTATTTGGGTAAATATCAAGGGTTGTATAACTGCTGAGTCATGTATAAGAATATACTTAACGTTATAAGAAACTGCCAAGCCATCTTCCAAACATGCTGTTGCCATTTTGCATTCCCACCCACAATGGATGAGAGTTTGTATTGTTCCAAGTCCTCACCAGCATTTGGTGTGGTCAGTGTTGTGGATTTTGGCCATTCTAATAGGTATGTAGAGGTATCTCCTTGTTGTTCTCATTTGCAATTCCTTAATGACATATGATGTTAATCATCTTTTCTTATGCTTATTTGCCTTTTGTGTATCTTCTTTGGTGAGGTGTCTGTTCAGATCTTTTGCCCATTTTTTAATTAGGTTATTTGTTTTCTTATATATTGGACTTTTGTGCTGTTTAACCAATGACCACAAACTTAGCAACTTATTGCAACTCACATTTATTATCTCACAGATTCCATGGCTCAGGAGTCTGGATAGAGCACAATGGGGCACCATCTGCAGAGGGCCTCAAAGCTGTTGGAGCGGGTGTGATCTCATTTGGGGCTCTGGGTAGCAAGCTACCAGTGGAGACTTTTCCAGGCTCCCTGGTGGTTGACTGAATTCAATTTCTTGCAGTTGTAGGAGTGAGGCCCTCAGCCACTAGAAGCTGCCCACGGTTCCTTCCCATTTGGCCTTCACAATATAACAATTTGCTCCTTCAAGGTCAATAGGCTAGCTTCTACTGCTGCTTCATGTGTCTTTTACAGGGCTTGTCTGATTAGGTCAGGCCCACCCAGGATAACCTCCCTTTTGATTAAATTAAAGTCAACTGTCTGTGGGCTTTGATGATATTTGCAAAACCCCTGACCTTTACTATTCCTGACCCCACTACCCAGATGCTATCATGCTTGAGATCCGTTGTCCATCTTACTGCGTGCAGTTCCTGGCGGGTGTGTTTTTTATTTCCCCAATGGCCTGTATCTTTGGGTCTTCATCAGTGGGCTTCCCTCAGGCTGACACAGAGAGCTGACTCTACCTGCAGACACAGGGATTCATGTTTCCATGTCTCGGTCCTTAACCAATGACTGACATCTGTCAAGGACAGGGAGCTCAATACTCCAACTCTCTTGCCCCACATGGGACAACTGTAGTATGAGCTTTGCTGCTGTATTGTGTCTGTGCAACTTGGCCTGGTAGTTCACCCTTGCTTGATTTCCTTCCCTTCTCCCTCTCACTCCCTTAATCTTTTTCCTGGGAAAAAATTCTAATAAACATTTTTTATTAGACATATATTTTTAATCCCAAACATTTATTATTAATCCTCTTCTTAGGTCCACTTCTGGAAAACTCAGCCCAAACCATCACATTAGAAGATCTTTTAAGGACACATTCAACTTTAAATTCAGTCATCTTTATATAATCTAATTTGTGCTAAAGTGTTAGAGACTGCTAATGAGTTATTACTTCTAGATAAGTTATTTGTGTTTATACAGTGGCATTCTGGAAACAAAGCCTCACTATGAAAGAAACTGGTGGTTATTTCAGGCACCCATAACAAGCAAGCCAAAATAGAAAAAAAAAAAAAAAAAAAAAAACCACTTACAGGGCTTCCCTGGTGGCGCAGTGGTTGAGAATCTGCCTGCCAATGCAGGGAACACGGGTTCGAGCCCTGGTCTGGGAAGATCCCACATGCCGCGGAGCAACTGGGCCCGTGAGCCACAATTACTGAGCCTGCGCGTCCAGAACCTGTGCTCCGCAACAAAGAGAGGCCGCGATGATGGGAGGCCCGCGCACCACGATGAAGATTGGCCCCCCACTTGCCACAACTAGAGGAAGTCCTCGCACAGAAACGAAGACCCAACACAGCCATAAATAAATAAATAAATAAATAAATAAATAAATAAATAAATAAATAAGTAACAAACAAAAACAAAAAAACACTTATAAAGATTGGTTTCTTAAAAATGTCTTATAGGACAGAACTGCCTTTATTCTTCACTTCTAATTATTTAGTCCTAACTCACATTAAGAGACCTCTCTGACTGCTACTGGATCAGGGTGTAGCTGTTTCTATTTCATTAAAATGAACATCAGATGAGTACCGAAGACCCATTGCAGCTTGGGGATGGAGCTTTGGAGAGTATGGAATAAACAAGAGAATCCTATTTCAGTTCCTTAGTGTAGTACCCATAGCCTAGAGAAGAACACCACTATAGATCCAAGACACATCCCCAAACCTCCCAGTTTTCTCCATCTCTACTGCTGCTACCCTAAATCAATCCAGCAGCCCTTTGAAATAGGCTCCTAACTAGTCTTCCTGTTTTCCCTCTGGAAACATAGCACACCATTTTCTACATATCAGCCAAGGTAAGCTGTTTCAACCATAAGTTACATCATATATTTTGCCGCTTAAAATCCCACAGTGGCTTCTCATTGAAGTTAGAAAAAGTTCATTTTTTTTTAACAATGGTCTGCAGGTCTCCACACCAAGCCCTGCTGACCTTCAGTGCTAACCAGCTCAAGACAAGACACTCCAGCCATACAGACCTCATCTCAGTTCCCTCATTTGTAACTCAGGACAATTGCCTGCCCAATGTTCAGTCCCCAGCTCTCCACATACCTGGCTCCTTCATATTCAATCTATTCCCATTCCAAATAGAGTGTACTCCACACCATCCTGTTTCATCTTTCAGGACATTTCACTATATGAAATTATCTCATTCACTTAGATGTTTGCTTGTTTATTGTGTGAGACCCTCTTACACACACACACAAGACAGTAAGAATGAAAATAATGACCTTGACAGTCTTGTTCATTGCTTTATCCCCTGCCTCTTAACAGTAAAAGGAATCTGTAAAGACTAAAAATTAAATGAATGAATGAAGGCACAAATGAAAGAATCAAAGGATGGAGCTTTTCATCTCCTCTCTTCTATTAGTCGGAATTGTACAATCTACATCCAAGTCCCTGTTATGGACTTTCTGATATTTTGACTTGCAAGCAGTTTGTGTCATGATTCAATCAGGCTAAAACCAAAGTCAGATATAATTTTCTTCCAACAAATTGACAAAGATAAAATAAAAATCACACTACCAAGATGCAGGAAGGTTTGAGAAAATAAGTGTTTTAAATACAGCTAGCAAATAATAATTTGATAATTCATATTACAATAACTTAAAAAATAAAATGTCCTACCTTGACACAACAATTCTATGTTTAGATATTTAGCCTAAGAAAATGATGTAAGTATGTGCCAATACAAATTTCAGCATTAATCCACTGGGCTAATAAGTACAGATATATAAAATAGGGCAATACTTGGCTGGTAAATATACTAAAGGTGAATATTTATTAAGATGAAAGATACTCCTAATAGTATTGTTATATAAAAAAAAAAACAGTTACAGTAAAATGTCACACTTCTTTCAATTTTTATAAAATATATAATTGTGGGCAGGCATGTACCCAATAATCTGAAAAGATATATCAGATAATTCAGTGGTGGTTATCTCTAGATGGCAAAATTAAAGGTTATTTTTTTAATTTCCCTCATTTTATTGATCTATATCTATACTTCATTAGTTTTCTTTTAAAATATTTTATATATTTTAAAATGTAGTCACAAATACTCTAATAGTAAATTCTGTGCATGCACACAGAATAATGCCTTCCCCCAAAATATGTTCATATACTAATTCCCAGAACCTGTGAAGATGTTACATTATATTGCCAAAAGGATGTTGCAGATGTGATTAAATTAAAAATCTTGATCTGGGAAGATTATTCTGGATTATCTTGTTGGGCCCAATGTAATTGTTATTAACAAGGGTCCTTATAAGAGGGAGGCAATAAGTGTCGGAATAAAAGAAGGAAATGTGATGAAAAAGCAGAGGTTGGGACACAAGCTAAGGAATGTGGGCAGTTCCTAGAAGCTGGCAAAGGCAAGAAAATTGATCCTCCCCTAGAGCTTCCAGAAGGAACATAGAGCCCTGCCAACCCATTCTAGACTTCTGACCTCCAGAAATGTAGAATAATAAAAGGTTTGGGGTTTTTTTAAGTCACTAAGTCTGTGTTTATTTATTAGTACATCAATAGAAAACTAATACCCCTTGCCATATAAAAATTAAGACAAAGTAATAGGATATTTAGCACAATAACAGTATTCATGAAGAACTATATGGACAAGGGTATTAAAAATCAAATTTTTTTGTTGATGTTCAAATACAAATTTTTGAGTCTTTCTTCAGGCGTCAAATACTCATACCAAGATTTATACAAAGGTATTCTGGAAATAGTATTGCAGCACCCAATGACAATAACAAAAAATTTATACTACTCAGACATACAAATGAGCACTCCAGAACAACCTTCATCACATCAGCAAAGTTATTCCCTTCCAATAGTTTCCTTCAAGTTTGCTTTACTAGCTCATTTTAATCATTATTTTTAGTTTGAATAAAAATGATAAGAGGAACAAATGAGTGTAATTTACTCCCAGACCTACCAAGTAGAAAATGCAGTCATTACCTGCTTTTTAAAAAATACAAAGGCGTGAGTTTGTGATTTGGTAACATTTGTGTCTACCAAGATATGTAAATTTAATAGTAAGTAAGTGGAAATATTTTTAGCCTGCTTCAGAAATATGGTTGTTTAAAAGCATTCTTCTCCAAAACCTATGATCATGGAAAGCTTAGAGATTTTTTTCTTTCCACTGCTGACATGCAGAAACAGCATGCCAACTTGTTGAACTAGGAGAAAGTGCATATTTTTCATGTTTTTTTTTTTTTTTTTCCAGAAATCATTCAACTGATTACCCTGATGGCATAAAAGAAATTCTACTCTTGGGCTGAAGTCAAACATTTCAAACTTAGTATTAATTTTTGAGCCACTAAAAAGGTTTTGTATAAAGTGCTATTTACTAATGAGCTAGTCTTTGGTGGTTGTTATTACTTTCTTTCATTTTATAATCTGTGCTGTCATTCTGGATTCAAAGTTGTGGCAGCTGATGGGGATGTGGTACAAATAGCTTAGTAATGCAAAGTGCTTTGACTGACCAAAAGGCAGCCCTGGACTAAATTATGAAATTGACAAATGTGTTTTGTTTCCTCTTTATGTCCTTCCCCCCCCCCTTAATCTGTTTACCTCCAAGTCACCCAGCAACCACAGCCCTCACTTCAGTGCCTGAGTAGCTCTCCCAGGACACACATTGTTGTGCTTTTATCCACGGAAGACAATGTGCCTTCTTCCTTTTTCACTTAGGATTTTATCTTTTAATTTGTCTAAAAATACTGCTGAAACCTCCAGTTAAGAAGATTTTGTGAGCTCATACTTTGTTATTCCCCTTCCACATCAAACACTAAGGTACCTGAAAATAGGAAGAATTACTGCTGTATAAATCAAAATAGTGTCTCTATGGATATGAGGAGGAACAGACACTCAGAGGAGCGAGCTGGAATGAAGGTTGTGGGACTGCTTGACCCAGGTTCAGAATCAGGAAGAGGCAGATGAGAGTTTATTTCCTTCGAGTTTCCCCATTTGAGGTAAATATTTCAACTGTGCACATTTCAGAAAAATAGCTGACATGGATTAGGCCTCTACAAAAGGGAAATCCATCCATACATTTTTATTCTTACTCTTAGGTTAGTGTTTGGTTTTTTGTACTAAGAAATCTTAGTTTATCCCATGATTACAAGGATTTTTTTCTTATGTTTATCCATAAATTTTATAGCTTTAGCTTTTATATGTAGGTCTATGATCCTTTGGCAATTTTTGTCTTTAGTATGAGCTAAGGCATGCAGTTAATCTTGTTTTGTGTGTTTATCCAGGTTTTGTAGTATGATTTCTTGAAAAGTCTATACTTTCATCTTTAATTACCAGAGTGATTTTGTCAAAAATCAACTAAATTGCATATATGTGGCTCTATTTCTGGACTCTCTATTCAGATTTAATGACCTGTCTATCTTTACACAAATCCCACACTATCTTGATTAATGCAGTTTTGTAAATCTTAAAATCTGGTAGTATAGATCCTCAAATTTTATTCTTTTTATCAAAAGTATTTGGGCTATTTTAGATCTTTGCATTTCCATATATATTTTAGAATTTATTAATTTTTATTAAAAATGTTTCTGGGATTTTTAAAATCTATAGATCAATTTGAGGAGAATTGATAACAATATTGAGACTTCCTAATCCATGAGATGTATATATCCATTTATTTAGGCCTTTAACTTCACCAACAGCTTTTATTTTTGTAGTGTAGAAGTTTTTGATGCTATTGTAAATCATTTGGTTTATCTACATTTCTTCTTCCAACTGTTGCTCTCATAAAAATATAATTGAATTTTGTAAATTGACTTTGTAAGCTACAGTCTTGATAAATTTACTTATTAGTTCTAGCGATTTAGTTCTAGTATTGTAGTAGATTACTTAAAATATTCTATGTAGACTCTCTTGCTATCTAAAAATAAAAGCAATCCTTAATTCTTTGTTTTTTCCTTTTCTTATTGTACTGGCCTGGTCTTCCAATCTCATGTTGAACCAAAATGGTAAGAATTAACATCCCTGCTTCTTTTGTTATTTTAGAGGAAATATATTCAGTACATCACCATTTAGTATGAGGTTATTGTAGACTTTTATAGATGCTGTATTAGTTGACTTGGGCTGCCATAACAAAGTACCACAAACTGGGTGGCTTAAACAGCAGATATTTATTTGCTCCACAACTTACTGTTGTGGAGGCTGGCAGTCCAAGATTAAGATGCCAGCAGGGGTGGTTCTTGATGAAGCCTTTTTTTGGCTTGTAGCTGGCACATTCTCTCTGTATCCTTACATGGTCTTTCCTCTGTGTGTGCCCGTATGTGTGTGCGTACACACACACACACACACAAACAGAAAGAGAGAGAGAGAGAGATCTTTGTGTTCTTATAAGGACACCAATCCTATATGATTAGGGCCCCACCCTAAGACCTCATTTAACTTTAATCACCTCCTAAAGGCCCTATTTCCAAGTACAGTCACATTTGGGATGAGGGCCTCAATATATGAATTTGGAGGGAAACATAATTCAGTCCATAAAAAAATGGTCTTTAATACATTCAGAAAGATCTCATTAGTTTCTGGTTACCTGAGATATTTGATCATGAAAGGGTGTAGAATTATGTCAAATAGTTTGTCTGCATCTATTGAGATGTAAATTATATTGAGATGGTAAACTACATTGTTTGATTTATGAATAATGAAAGAACTTTGCATTTCTGTGACAAATCCCACTTGTTCATGATATACTTATTCTTTTATTTATGTTATTGAGTATTTTTGTATATATGTGGTTGAACAACACTGATTTGTAATTTTCTTGTAACGTCAAGAAATATCTGGCTTTCTAATATCAGAAATGGGTATCATCATTGGGCTTTATAAAATAAATTACAAAAAGTTTTCTCCTTCTAAATTTTCTGAAAGACTTTTTATAAGATTGATATTACTTATTCCTTAAACTTTTGATAGAATTTGTCTGTGAAACTATCATGGCCTGGAGTTTCTTTATAAGAAAGTTTTGTTAGCAATTTCAATTAGATATGGGGCTTTTGATATAGGTGTTAGATATATTCATATCTTCAGTTTCTTTTTAAATCAGCTTTAATATAGGTAGACACTGCTAATAAAAACCTCAGAAAAAGTACACCCACAGAAACATTAAAAATAAGTCATTTAAAACAGTATTTCAGGCAAAGGTTAAAAAAAAGCTAGTATAACTATATTTGTATCAGATAGTAAGTTAGAATTAAAGAAGAAAATATTAATACAAATGAAGGTGTTAAATTCATTAGAAAATATAATAATTTATAATTTAATGAGTCTAGTAAAATATTAAAATATATAAAGCAAATATTAACAGAACTGCAAGGAGAAACTGGCACATTTATCAACATAGCAGGTTTTTGGAACATCTCTCTCAGAAGTTGATTTATCAGTTAAATAAACAAACAAGTAGAAAGAAGTTGAATTTCAAACAAGCTTAACCTAATAAATATATACAGAATTTGTTTCCAAAAATATAATAATAGAAAATGAGCTTCATCATATATCCTCCAAAGCCTTGCTTTCATACTGAGATCCTAAACTAATAAAATAGAATTCTACTGTACCTTCACCATAATATGCAACTTTTCAGTAGTCACTATTTTATGTTTCCTAATTCTTATAAAGCAATAAAAACACCATTGCTAAGAACTGTATGTAAATTTAACTGCATATTTATAAGTATAAATGGAACATTAACGTAGAGAAAGAGTACTCAGATATTAAAATTTAATAGTTCATCTAGATTTTGATGAAGTTGTTATCATCAAAATGTATCTTCCTAAAAATCAAATAAAACTCTAATGCAGCTCAGCAGCAACATGTAAAAATAAAACTGGAATAGAATATATGCCATGGCACTAGAGTTACTCAAATTTAGTTAAGAAAAGAACAATTTTTATTCTATAGTAATATTCAGTGTGTTTGGAGAGAAAACAATTTATAAAGCACAATAAGGCAGTGCATTCCAGCAAGAGATAGTCTATTCCTTTGTTTTTAAACAGTTTGCAAAAATGTTAGAGAGATACTGCTTTATACTGATGAAACATCTTGCTATTGTATCAATAGAAAATGCTTCTAGCAATGTCCTAAATGATGCAAAAGACAGCATATTTATTGGTTGTAAAAGTATGTTTGTGGGATTAACTTTACAACTATAATGGAGCAATAATTGAGAGGCTGCTGAAACCTGAAAAATAACTCATGGTTTAAGCCAGATTAAAGCAACAATTGATACTGAGAACTGCTGGCAAATTTCCCAATCCATTACTGTTTGCAGATATTGAATGGTTGTTGCCAATATTGGTTGTAAAGGAGATGCAAAAATATATAGAGCAGTGTTAGCTTCATGTTTTGATGTCTGTTCATTGAACAAATGTTTGGAATATGAGATTGATGTTCTTAACTGAGAAAAGTACATTAGCTTAGAGCTTGAGATTTAAGTAAGATTTCATTAAACAAAAATCGTATTAACAAAGCCCTTATGATTTCTAAGTATTATTCATTAACACTAGTTCCTAGCCATATAAATAGTATAGGACTCTGTAGAGTTTATGTCTGTGCATTTGCTGCTTCTCTTACCCACCAGTTTCATTCAAATTTCCAAGTTCTATAGTAGGAAAATGATTAAACTTTGAAACAAGAAGCCAGCACTGCTTTAGTACTCTGCCTCCACTTTACTTCCTGGAGGGCCTGAAGGATAAAAGCGCTCTTCCACTTATTTCTCATAGGATGAGACTGTGTCATGTGACCAGCTCTAATTGGAAGGTAGCAAAATTTTTTTTTAAGCTGTGCACAGTCATCGCAAACAATAGTTTCTGTCAGTGAACAAAAGAGCAAATGGATATTGAGTAGGCATCTAGCAGTGTCTGCCTTAATAATCATTATCTCTTGGACATATATCCAGAGAAAACCATAATTCAAAAAGATACATACACCCCACTGTTCATTGCAGCACTATTTACAATAGCCAAGACATGGGAGCAACCTAAATGTCCATCGATGGATGAATGGATAAAGAAGACATGGTACATATATACAATGGAATATTACTCAGCCATAAAAAGGAATGAAATAATGCCATTTGCAGCAACATGGATGGACCTAGTGATTGTCATACTGAATGAAGTAAGTCAGACGGAGAAAAACAAATATCTTATCACCTATATGTGGGATCTAAAAAATGGTACAAATGAACTTATTCACAAAACAGAAGTAGAGTCACAAATGTAGAAAACAAACTTATGGTTACCAAGGGGGTTGGGGGGGCAATAAATTGGGAGATTGGGATTGACATGTACACACTACTATATATAAAATAGATAATCAACAAAGACCTACTGTATAGTACAGGGAACTCTACTCAATATTCTTTAATGACCTGTATGGGAAAAGAATCTAAAAAATAATGGATATATGTATATGTATATCTGATTCATTTTGCTGTACACCTGAAACTAACACAACATTGTAGATCAAATATACTCCAAGAAAAATTAATTTAAAAAATCATTATCTAACAGTATTAATATTTTATTTTTTATGTCCAAGTTTCACAACAAAAGTTCCCCACAAAAGTCACCTACCCTTCAACCTGGAAAAAATTTGGAAAAGCCAAAGACATTTGTCAGCAAGAGGAAGGGGAGAATCTACCTTAAAATCCTCACAGCATCAGTCCCAATAGGGCTCCTTCTTTTCATGGATCCAAACAATTTGCAAGAGCAGTTTTAGAATTTCTATGTAATACATGACAGGTCAGTTACTTGAACTTTGTGAAATAGCTTGTGGTTTTCTCTGAAGTTTTACACAAAAAGAAACTAGTTTTATTATTAAAAGTCATTATAATATAAAATTCAAACCCACAGCTTTACACTAGATCTGGATTCTTTGTTAACAGGCAGAGCTTCATTGGTACTCAAATATTCTTTCTTGTTCATTTTATTTATTTATTGTTTTTACATGGCTTTTTGTTTGTTTTGCTGCTTTCAGACATTTCTTTTAAGAAATTAAACTTTACAGCTAATTTGTAGCATCCTTTGTACTCTTTTCTTGTTTCTCCCTTCCTACCTATACATAGACACAAGCATGGATTTGGAACAATTCTGATGGTAAACTGTTGTGATTATTGAATCCCCAGGTTTGAAACAATTTTCACATGTTTGTGGACTATCCTATGTTATATCTGCATGACTCGTCCAACTGTACAAATTTAAACTCACTTGCCCAGCCTTCCTTGTCTCTTGGCTCTGTCAGTCAGAAACAATCCTGTGAGTCTTGGGTTTGAAAGCATGATGAAACAGGTGTTGCAAGAAATCCATTCTGGAAAGGGTGCTTAGCAAGATCCAACTTTCAGTGGCTGCAGCAGGAGAGGTTCTAGCAAGAACATTTAACTTTCAGCTTCAGCAACGTCAGGAACTTTTTCCCAGTGGTGGTTGCAGTATGGTCTTCACAGCATTGTTCTAGTTGGTAATATAGGCTCTAGTGCCAGCAGTCAAGTCTGAACATCTCGACCTTTCAGATATCTGTGAGTTTCCTATTCATCCAAACTAGGGTGTTTTTTAGTGAAACAGGCAAAATCAGGACTTATCCCAGGCAAACAGACACATATGGTCACGCTATATAGAGAGTAGTTGTGAATAAAGTGAAGCACAGGAGAAAGATCAAAAACAGAGAGTGGTTATAATTATGGTAATTAAAAATTAGGAGTAGCTTAAAAATTAACATGAAAAATTACTAGTAACTAAGACTAAAAATAGTAATTATTAATATCGGTCTTATTGTTGTTCACTCTAAGTGTACAGACTCTCTTCTAGCCTGAGGTTTGAGGAATAAAAGCAGAAATTAAAATAGGATAGTTTGAGAAAGTTTCTCTACAAATAACACTGCTCTTGAGTACAGAGTTAACACCATCTCACACATGCCCCTCATTCTCACTAAAGGCTAATCATGGGAATAAATGTATTTCTCTTCCAAGTAAACACATGATCATGGAAAGGAATGGTTGTAAATGGTCCCTTTAAAAAGAAAAACTGCTATCTGAAAGTGCCAGTGAAATGATGACTACATACTTTACTGAGGGTGAGATTATAACCAGGACTCGTCTTATGTAGCAGTTTTTTTTTTGTTTTTTTTTAAATTTTATCTATGGCTGTGTTGGGTCTTCGTTTCTGTGCGAGGGCTTTCTCTAGTTGCGGCAAGTGGGGGCCACTCTTCATCGCAGTGCGCGGGCCTCTCACCATCGCGGCCTCTCCTGTTGCGGAGCACAGGCTCCAGACACGCAGGCTCAGTAGTTATGGCTCACGGGCCTCGTTGCTCCGCGGCATGTGGGATCCTCCCAGACCAGGGCTCGAACCCGTGTCCCCTGCACTGGCAGGCAGATTCTCAACCACTGCGCCACAAGGGAAGCCCTATGTAGCAGTTTTTGCCTGCATTTTTTTTTTCCAGGAGAGCAACAAGTCTGGTCACTGTTCATCTGGACTGAATTCAATCCATCAATCTACAAGCCAAGATTCAATTTAGTAGGTTGATCCGTCGCTAACTAAAATATAATTCCTTTAAAATATTAAATGACTTGGAAACTATTGGCTTTGTGTGTTAGAAGAGGAAGAGCCAAGGGAGCTGAGAAATGAAGTGAAGAAAAAAGCACAAGATAACATCTCTTTAAGGTTTGTCACCTCATCCTCCCCATGTGACACAAATAATCAAGTTGGGGAAGTAGTAGCCACTGTTTCTCACAGCTTTAAAAGAGCTAACAAACACTTCTGACTGCCATTCTCCTTTCAAATAATAAATGTTTCACCTTGTGAACCAGGATGAGTATTTGGGGAATTAGATGTCTGGAAGAAAACATCGATATGACAAAGTGACATTTTAGTGTGTGGCCAATTCAGAGTTATTGAACAGAATCCTGCAATTAAGCACTGCTGTAGGATTTTGATTCTTTTTTTCAATTTTAAATTAAGGTATGGGGGAAAGAAATTTATAATCTAACAAGTGAAGTAACAGCCGGGCTGTCGGGAGGAGGATTGGAAGATTGAGCTAACACTTGAAAATGAATAACAGGCACATAAAGCAGGTATAGATTTGACAACTCCCAGGTAACCTGAGATTGACACTAACCTTTGGTAATAGCATAAGTCTTGGAACACTGTCAAAGTTCAAGGTTATTTTCATCTAGGCTAAAGCAAGAATGGGACATCCAATGTATTCCTTTCCCATCTACTGACTGTGGCAGAGACCTCATTTCTTAAGGGTCCTACGATCACTGTCTGATCTAGACTAGATGGCCCCTGAAGAACTTGGTACACACTAGGAACTCTTTTGTAGTAATTTTCAACTTTGTGCTCTACCAGATCATGGAATAACTCAGTCTAATCCTTGTATACAACAAGTGGTTGAATTTTATTCAAACCTTTTTTTCTACCAGGTCCAAGCATACAATTTGTGAAAATGACATTGCCCTTGACTATGTGTGTTCCATTATTTTGTCATAAATTTTCCTTTGTTCATTACACCTAAGGCATTTTGCTTGCTGTTTCTTGAAATCACTGTTCCCCTTCCCACCTTAGGGCTTCATACAATGTTTCCTCAGCCTAAAATATTCTTCCCTTCTCTCACCCACCATCCCCAGCCCCAAACCTCATTCACATGGCTGATATCTAATCAACATTAAGGTTTTAACATAAAATTAGTCTAGTCCCTTCATTACAAGTTCTCATAGCATTCTGTTTTTCTCCTCGAAATCACTTGCAATAATGTTCTGTATGTGACGCTGTTTAAAGCCTGACTTCAGTGACATTAATATCTGTGAATATAGAGAATTGTTTATCACTATCTCTGTACCTAAAATGTACCAGACTAACAATAGGTATGCAACAAAAACTTCTTGAGAGGATAAATGATGTGAGAAATACTTCCTCACAGGTATAAATACTTGGCTTTTATTTTGTTGAGGTATACTCCCCTTATGTCTGCTTTCTGGAAAGCTTTTATGATAAATGGGTGTTAAATTTTATTAAAAGCTTTTTCTGCATCTATTGAGATGATCATATGGTTTTTATTCTTCAATTTGTTAATGTCATCTATCACATTGATTGATTTGCAGATATTGAAAAATCCTTGCATCCCTGGAATAAATCCCACTTGATCATGATGTATGATCCTTTTAATGTATTGTTGGAGTTGGTTTGCGAGTATTTTGTTGAGGATTTTTGCACTTATGTTCATCAGTGATGTTAGCCTATAATTTTTTGTGTGTGATAACTTTGGTTTTGGTATCAAGGTGATGCTGGCCTCATAGAATAAGTTAGGAAGTGTTCCTTCCTCTGCAATTTTTTGGAATAGTTTCAGAAATATAGGTGTTAACCCTTCTCTAAATGCTTGGCAGAATTCACCTGTGAAACCATCTGGTCCTGGACTTTTGTTTGTTGGGAGTTTTTAAATTACTGATTCAATTTCAGTACTGGTAATTGGTCTGTTCATATTTTCTATTTCTTCCTGGTTCAGTGTTGGGAGATTGTAACTTTCTAAGAATTTGTCCACTTCCTCTAGGTTGTCCATTTTATTGGTGTATAGTTGCTCATAGAATTCTCTTATGATCCTTTGTATTTCTGTGGTGTTGGTTCTAACTTCTCCTTTTTCATTTCTGATTTTATTGATTTGGGCTGTCTCCTTTTTGTTTGTTTGTTTGTTTTCTTGATGAGTCTGGCTAAAGGTTTATCAATTTTTTTTTTATCTTTTCAAAGAACCAGCTTTTAGTTTCATTGATTTTTGTTATTGTTTTCTTCAGTTCTATTTATTTCTGCTTTGATTTTTATGGTTTCTTTCCTTCTATTAAATTTGGGTTTTGTTTGTTCTTCTTTCTCTAGTTGCTTTAGGTGTAAGGTTATGTTGTTTATTTGAGATAAGATTTTATCGCTATAAACTTCCCTCTTAGAACTTCTTTTGCTGTGTCCCTTAGATTTTGGATCGTGGTGTTTTCTTTTTCATTTGTCTTTAGGTATTTTTTTTTTAATTTCCTCAGTGATCAATTGGTTGTTCAGTAGCATATTTTTAGGCTCCACTTATGATTTTTGCAGTTTTCTTCTTGTAGTTGATTTCTAGCCTCATGGCGTTGTGATTGGAAAAGATGTTTAATTTGATTTCAATTTTCTTAAATTTACTGAGGTTCACTTATCCTGGAGAATGTTCCATGTGCACTTGAAAAGGATGGGTATTCTGCTGCTTTTGGATGGAATGCTCTATAAATATCTATTAAGTCCATCTGGTCTAATGTGTCATCTAAGGACTGTGTTTCCTTATTGTGATTTTCTGTCTGGATGATCTGTCCATTGATGTAAGTGATGTGTTAAAGTCCCCCACTATTATTGTGTTACTGTCAATTTCTCCTTTTATGTCTGTTAACATTTGCCTTATGTATTGAGGTGCTCCTATGTTGGGTGCATATATATTTACAATTGTTATATCTTCTTCTTGGATTGATCCCTTGATCATTATGTAGCATCCTTCTTTGTGTCTTATAACAGTCCTTATTTTGAAGTCTATTTTGTCTATTATGAGTATTGCTACTCAGGGTCTCTTTTGATTTACATTTCCACGGAATACCATTTTCCATCCCCTCACTTTCAGTTTGTATGTGTCTCTAGATCTGAAGTAAGTCTCTTACAGGCAGCATACATACAGATCCTGCTTTTGTATCCATTCAGCTAGTCTATGTCTTTTCACTGGAACATTTAGTCCATTTACATTTAAGGAATTATTGATATGTATATTCCTATTGCCATTTTGTTAGTTGTTTTGGATTTATTTTTGCAGGTCTTTTTTTCCCCTTTCTTCTTTTGTTCTCTTGTGATTTGATGACTATCTGTAGTGTTATGTTTGGATTCCTTTTACTTTATTCTGCGTATTTCTACTATAGATTTTTTGTTTTGTGGTTACCATGAGGTTTTTGTATAGCAGTCTCTATATATATATAGTTTATGTATATATATAAACAAGTATATATATATATATATATATATATATATATATGCTTGTTTTAAGTAGCTGATCTCTTAGTTTCTAATGCATTTTAGATACCCTGCATTTGTTCTCTTCTCCCCTCACAATTACAGTTTTTGATATTATATTTTACATTTAATTGTTTTGTTTATCCCTTAACTGCTTATTGTGGATACAGATGATTTTACTTCTTTTGTCTTTTACCCTCCCTACTAGCTTTGTGTGTGGATGATTTCCTACCTTTAGTGTATGTTTTCCTTTACCAGGGAGATTTTCCATTTCATAATTTTCTTGTTTCTAGTTGTGGGTTTTTCTTTTCTGCCGAGAGAATTTCCTTTAGCATTTGTTATAAAGCTGGTTTGGTGGTGCTGAATTCGTTTAGCTTTGTTTGTCAATATAAATTAATGACTATAGAAAGACTCTTCAGTGTCACCAAGAGAACTTCAGTGACAATGTTGTTCATCAGCATGTTAGCACATTCAAGAAATAATGGGGAAAAAACTGGACTGATTTGTAGTTCAATAATGTTTAGATCTGTTAAGTTTCTTGCTATCAAGGATGTCATTAAGTGAAAAAATTATTAACCAAAGTCCTTTATTTAAAATTGGCTACCAAATTAGTTAGTTTCAAACACCATACTAAGAATAAGGAGACTTGAGTTTTAGCTCTTTCACCCAGGAGTCTTATGATGTAGAACAAATCACATAACTTCTGTTAACCTTAACATTTTCCTCTGAAAGTTGGAGAAATCCTCAGTTATCACACTCACAGTTAACTCTAGAGGCCAATCACTGTGAAGGTCAGTAATGTTAAACATACTACAAGTATGAAGAATTATTATTATGATTGGCTTGATGTTTAATGGATTAATTAGAAGAAAGATATATGTATTTCTGACTTATTTGTAGTTTGATAGGTACACAGAGACATATATGTTGCATGCAGTATAAAAATGCTATAGATTAAAATAGTTATAATTTTTATATTTATGCTTCATATAAACCCACTTGTTCTCACCCTGCAAAGTAGTTAAGAATATTAATGTGATATCATGAAAAGAAGCCAGACACAGATTAACACCTGTCTCTCTGACAAGTGTTTATAACTAACTAGCAGTATAAATTTTACATATATTTGAAGTTTTCAAGCATGATAAATAAATATGCAAACATGATTCAGATATACTGCTTTAATCAAATCAATTAAAAATAAAGTAAGCTTGTGTTGATTGAGATAGAAATTGCCGTCAAAGGTCTTACTAGTACCATTTTGGAAAATTTTAAAGTTGATTACATCTACAAAGAATGTGTTTGTTTTCTGAGGTGAAACATATTGCTGGCTGAAAAAGCATGCCAATTGCATTTTCTTGGTTCATTAGCTTTGAGTAGAAAATAAAGTGACTATCTTATACAAGGGTAAAGAAAAAAATATTTTGCTGAGTTAAATTGGAATAATTTCAAAATTAACATTCATTTTACATTTTATCTTAAATTTAAATCTCTTTGCATTGATAATTTTGAGTCTTTCTCATTACAGAAATTTAATAAAAATACAAAAATCTATATTGAATAGTTCATATATATGTGTCATTTTTCATAAACAGAAATTAGTATTTCTTTCTATGAATATTCTGTTTGTGCTTGAACCATTTTTCTATTGGAGTTGTCATGCTTTTCTCATCGAATCACAAACATTTATTTATGAAAAATTTTAACTCTTGACATGGTTTATTTAGGCAGATAATTTTTCTGGCTTTGGTTTTTGACATTCTATCTTATTTATTATGTATATTGATACAATTAGTTTTTAAATTTTAAGTCAGACCCACCTCTTTTGTTGTGTTTGTTTCTTGTTTTGGTGCTTTCTTTCATACATTGTTATGTATGGAAAGGACTCTCATGTTCCAAGATGATAAGAGTCATCAATTTTTTAGTTTAGAACTTCTATATATGCAAATTTTGTATTTAAATACAAATTTACAAACTAAATACAATACAAACTAAATACAAATTTAGTTCTGGAATTTACATCTGCATGTATAAAGAAATATGGATATGACTTGATTTTTTTCAAATATTTATCATAATTCCAAGTATCAGTTATCAACTAATCCCTTTTTCCCCACTGATTTTGTGACTACTTTCATTGTATACTCAATGAAAATATATGTAAGATTATGTTTATAAAGTGAGTGTGTATGTGTGTGTGTGTGTGTGTGTGTGTGTGTGTGTGAGATAGAGAGGTTCTTAGACTTTACTATACTCCTTAAGTTATTATGACTTTCTGAATATATTTTAATATTTACTAGCATAAGTGTCCTTTAAATATATAAACTATTTATATTTCCAGAATAACCTTAGTATGACTTAACCAAGTAACCACAAAATCATATGGGGCCTGAGACTGGAAAGTTATTAAATTTTTAGATGAATTCAAGAAGATTTGAAATCTTTATAATATTCAAAATTTCCATCCAGGAGCTTCTATTCCCCTAACAATTTTTAGCTACATATCTGAAAAAATTTTGTTTTCTTCTTATAAATCCCATAATATATATTATTGTTGAATTCTTGCATATAATTTTATATTTTTGGAGCAGTTAATGACTGTATTGTCACTTTTATAACTATAACTCTTCATGCTGTTACTTAGTAACACTATGAATGTTTCTCTATATTTGTTTAGTACTTGGTCATCTTGTTGATATTTTTCAGTATATTAAACATTTCTATTTATTCTCCTAGGTTCCTTAAGTAAAGTTAATTTATGTGTTTCTTCTGATTTTAGTCCCCTACTCCCAACTTTATGAAACACAAGTCTAAGATTCCATTCAGTTTTAAAATTCTCATATGAAATATTTCCTCTAGAAATTATTCTACCAATTATAATACAAATAAAGTAAATTTGTTAATATAAATTTTATATCTGATTAATATATTTTTGTTATATTAGCCTGGAGCTAGTCTATGTCTTATAGAGCTGACTATTAGTATAATTACAGCAAGCTGATGTGTGTTAGTCATCAAAGAAGTTATATTAATAACTACCAGGTAAGTTTTCTAGCAGTTGCATAGCTCTTGAATTGTTCCAACATATTGTCTTATTCTCATGAAGGAATTATGAAGGGTCTAAATTCTCAGGCCCTAGACCTTGGCTTCATTAGACTTCTCTTCTAATCAACAGAGTTCAATAGATAAATCTAGGATGATAGGGATAAGACTCATTAGAACTCCAGATGTAATAGCAGTCTTCTTTAATGCCCTTCTCCAACATCTATTTCTCATTTTCTACTCTACATGAAATCTCCTCCCCAGTAATTTCACTGCTGGTATATACAGCCTTTTGTTAAATGTTCTGTGTTTAGGTGGGAACTGAATTCACATCCTGGGGTTTTCTCTTTTTTCCTTGGATTGTATATTTCTCAGGAGTTTTGAAAGAGAATTGGAAGTTTCTCTCTATTTCTCATGTAGATATTTCATATACTTCTGGTTAGACTAGGCTACAAGACATAAACAGGCAGAAACCTGAAAGAAAATGCACCAAATATTTAATGCACTAGAAATGAAAGTTTGGGGTTTCAATCTTTTAGATGCTTTGAGAAGATGAGATTATGCAGATTAAAATACAATTGAAATTTATCAAGAATAAGCTATACTTTTCTATTAAAAGGAACAAGTCTTTCAGACTTTTAACTTATTCAAATAACTATAATATTATTAAACATTAAATGATCAACAGAATGATAATCTAATTGTCTCTGAGTTAAAACCCTTTCTAAAGTATCTAATTCCTACCCAAGAAATAATTTGGGGGGCCCTTAATTTCTGAAGCACCGGCTACCTACATATTTGGTAGGAAGAAAGTGCCCTAGGTCTATTAAAGACCTACTAAATGACTCATTAAATTATTCCTTATTGGAATTATACGAAGTTAACATTTTATTTAAAAAATACCATGTATCTGCTATAGAAGATATGAACTAGTAATCAGTGGAGAAGTGGATTCTGAGGATTCCTTAGCTAATGTTAATGGATCACGTTGAATAAACTCAGATTCACACAAATCAGAGGTCTTACTCAGTAGCAAGCATTACTAGTAATTTCAAAGATACAAGCAATCAAGGAGTATGGGTAAGTTAGAGATAGTGAACATTTCATATGACTATGTCTTTTCTGTCAACAGTAGGTATGTACTTCCTGACTCAGAGTAATAAAAGAGGTGCCCCCTGAGGTTTATGGGATACCTTAAAGAGTGAGGAGAGTTTAGATTATGAAACAGCTCCACTTTATACCCTCAGTTATATGGCTTGCATGACATTTTCTAGGAAGCCATGCCTCATAAGTTCCTACAATACATGTTTGTTTACTGTAAACAATCCTGAAGAAGAAACATCTTGCTAAAAGCATTTCATAGATAAGTACTAGCCTTCTAGCAAGCATCATTTGTCTCTTTACTAGGAGGTCCACTTACCAAGATGTTTACAAGAAGATTACACTAAGTCACCTGCCTTCTTTCTTTCCCTAGATGTGATCACAAACCAACTTTTTAAACTACTATTCTTCCAATTAATAACTTTGTGTGTACCTAAACAAAATGCCTATCAAAAATCAGTATAAGTTTTGACATTGATCTCTGGGTTTAAATCTTTCAGAAAGATTTCCTTAATACTTTTTTGACTACAGAAAAACTGGACGTCAGCAGTAAGAATAATTTATTTGAGACTTTTTGGAATATAGGTGTGTGAAGGTTATACATAGCAATCAAATATTGCTAGACTCAGTAATGCCTGTTTATTGATATGAAATGTGATTAGAAATACTAGATAATAAAATATAAAATTAGCTGAAGGCTGCCCATTTATGTGGGCAAATTACCCTGGGTGAAGAAAGCAACAAATATATAGGAATCTATAATTCTGGAACTGTTTTCAAAATATGCATAATATTAGTGTTTGAGTTTTGTTTTATGATCGTATGTTCCTAGGTTGTGGGTCGATAGACAGATAGAGGTATTCAACACACGACTACCCACCATACAACTTTATTGTAAACAACAGAATCTTTAACTAAAGAATACTTTCTGTATGGATAAAAGAATTACATTTCCAATGTCCCCAAGTTCCAAAGATAAAACTTTATACATATGTGGAATTCCAGGTTCCTGGGCAGTTTGCAACCTTTCACTGTAATTTTTTTAAGTAATAATATTATATTCATAAAGATTCACAGCTCTTGATATATAAGATTCAAGTTAATCAAAATAGTTTAACAACTATTTTAAAATTTTGGCTCTCTTTAGAAAACTGTCATTTATCTGCATCCCCAACCTCAGTTCTCTCCTTTCATTCCACAAAGGCATATAGGTTTAGATTAAGATTTGCATTATTAAACTTGAGGTAAGGATTTCTCAATCATCCTGTCATAATGCACCACTGGTAAATAGTTCCACTATGAAAAGTAATTGTGTATTTATCCAACCTGCATTTCTTAAGCAAATATTCTCCAAATTTACAACTGTCAAACATGTCAGCACTCTACCTAAGCTATCATTTCTTCTTATTTTTGAAGGCTATAATTATCAATGTCATCTTGTAAAAGTGAGGTTTTCTTTTAATCTGAGTGCTTCAGAATGTGAACACTTGAAATTAAGTCATAGTGACAATACAGTTTCCTCAATCTTTTCTATTGTTCTGGTCTCTCTGCTGGGAAGCTCTATATGGTTTTCATTGTATTTAGATATCTGGCATTCTATCGGATTAATGCTAGGTTTTTCTTTTCTATCCAAGAATTTGAAGTCACGCTAGACACACCTAAAAAAGTTATTTTAAAAAAAGGAAACTGAATTGGAGCTCACATTCATAAGAAATATGACTATAATCATTTATAGGAAAGAAAATTATTTATTTCAGAAAGCCATCTTCAAGTAACAGCAGCACACACATTAAAACAAAAAAAAGGGACCAAATAAATAAGGCAGAGTTAGTGAATCCTCTTTAAGGCGAATGTCACAAGGATTTCTGGGCCACCGACATAAAAAAGCCTATTGTGAAGAAAGCTCAAGACCTATTACAGAGCAGCACATTGTCATTTCTGTGAGTCCAAACAAAGCCCTGAGGAAATTGGTGCATCCAGTACCTTCCTCTGTGAAATATTAAATTCCTTAGTTCTGAAGTGCTATTCTTGTGTTGCAAAGCTATTTCCTAGAAGCATTTCTCAATGTGTCACAGATTGTTTTAAAAAAGAAGTTGATGACAACAGGAAAAAAAATAACAGTATCAGTGATAGTTTTAATAAATACAGATTAACAAATTCAGGGCTGAATGAGCAGCAGCTGTTTCACATAAATGAATGACACTCAGCTACATGTAAGAGAGCATATGTGTTTGAGGAAAGAAAAGATAATTCCAGCCTGCAACTTGAGTGGTTATAAAAGTGGTAATATCATAGAATGGTTAAAGTAGAATCTCAGTCTATACAGACCTGGTGTAGACTCCGAGCTCTACCACTGCACAAGCTGTTTAAGCCTGATCGAGTTATTTAATTTTGCAAACCTTGGTGGTCTTATTTATAGACACTTATAACATAGATATGTATCAAATTAAACTATGTAAAACAATCCCTAGGCATCTAGAAAAACACTATCAACAATAATGATGGTGATTATTGTAATGACATTATTTTTCTTTGTAATCTTATTCCTAAGTAAATATAAAGTGAACAAATATCATGATTTCAGGCATCCACCGTGAGACTACTACTTAACTACATTACTGCTAATTTATCCATTTATTTACTCAAAAATACAAACTTGAATATCTTTTATGTGCAGGGCATTAATCTAGGTACTTGGAATACTCGAGTAAATAAAACACATAGATCTCTAGTCTTGTGGACTTAACATTCTATCAGATAATAGTAAACAAATGCCATAAATACTGTAACATATTAGAAGGAGAGAGATGATATGGAAAAACATAGAGAGAACTGGGAATGGAGAATGGTGTAATTTTAATTACAACTCATTGAGAAGGTGAATTCTGAGCGAAGGTTTGAAGGAAGTTTGAGCTACATATCAGGAATAACTGGTACAAAGACCCTAAGACAGCAAAGAGACAAGTGTAGCTGGAGCAGAACCAGCAAAGCAGAGAGAAGTATGATATGAAAAGAGGAAGGTAAGGATGCCCAGATCAGCTACTACCTTGTCAGACATTGTAAAGGCTTTGGATTTTCCTCTCAGTAAAATGTAGAAAAAATTTAGGGTTTTGTTCAGAAGAGTAACATGACTATATTTGTTTTAAAATGATCATTCTAGATGCTTTGTTGAAAACAGAGTAAGGGGTTAGAGGGTAGAGAGGCTAGCTAGGAGGCTACTGAAGTCATCTCTGAGAGAAAGGTTGATGACCCCACTGAGGGTGATAACAGGAAAGAGAGAGACAGGGTTAGATTTAAGATACACTTTGGATGTAAATACAACAGGATTGCCTGTCGGATAGTATTTGGGTTGTGAGAGAAATAGAAGAGTCTCCAATAACTCAAAGTTCTTAGAACTCAGCAGTTGTAAATTGGGAGATTGGGATTGACATATGTATACTAACTAATATGTATAAAATAGATAACTAATGAGAACCTGTATAGCACAGAGAATTCCACTTCACTGTACAGTAGAACTGTAACACAGGGAACTTCACTTCACTGTACAGTTCCCTGTATAGCACAGGGAACTCCACTTCAGTGTACAGTAGAAACTAACACAACATTGTTAAACAACTATACTCCAAAAAAAAAAAAAAAAAAGAGTTGCTCAAAAAGAGACCTGGATGAATGTAGCAAGAGCAGGATAATTTATGTGGGTTTTTTTGGGGGGTGGGGTGGGGTGGAGGGAGCTGGGAGTAAGGGAGGAGAAAGAAGCCAATCTGAGAGTTCAGAAATACTGTTTTTGAGATATTTATCAGATATACAAGTGAAAATATCAAATAGACAGTTGATAAACAAGTATAGGGTTCAAAAGAGAAGCCTGAATTGGATGTATACATTTGAGTCATCAACATAAAACTGGTATTTCAATTCATGAGACCAGAAAAAAATCACCATATGAGTGAATTAGAAAGGAGAAAAAGACCAATATCTAAGGTGAGTAGTGAGCTAAAGAGATTTTAAAGAGTGACCATTGGGTTAGGAGATAAAACAAGAGCATGTAATTAATTATGATAAATGCTCTTAAGAGATAAAAGATATTGAAGATAGAGAAATGACCACTGGAAATAACAGCATAACGGTCATCGGTGACTTTGAGAGGGCAGTTTCATTATAGCAGGAGGGGGCAAACACCTGACTGAAGTGCTTTTAGAGAGGATGGGAACAGTGTGTATAAACCGATACATGTTTCGGAAGCTCACCTTTCAGGTTTTAGCAAGAAAGGAGACTGGAAATTATGAAAGAGAAAAGAGCTGGGGTGGGAAGCTGGAAAGAGGATAAGAGGGTAAGGAGGGAGTGCTCAAAGAGAAAGGGGATTCTTCTTTGTGCATAGGTAATATCATAAATGGGGGAGTTAGACAAGAAATGAAGCAAACAACATTGCAGAGTAAAAGAACCATATTGGTCCAGACCCACTGTCCTCCAAGACAAACATTCATTCCATTTTCAGAGGGAAGAATATGTTTTCAGAGTGAATCTTACAGACGGACAGAGTAAGCTGTAGTATATGTGGTTGCTGTGAGTTGAATTGCATCCTCCAAAAAAATATGTTCAAGTCCTAACCCCTGCTGGTGCCTGTGAATGTGAACTTATTTGGAAATAGGGTCATTGCAAATGTAATCAAGTTAAGATAAAGTCATATTGGATTAGGGTGACTCTAAATCCAAAAACTGGTATCTTTACAAAAAAGCTGTGTAAAGACACATATTCAGGCAGAGAAGAGAAGGCTATGTGATGACAGGCAGAAATTAGAGTTATACAGTTGCAAGCCAGAGAATGCCAAGGATTGCTAGCAACTACCAACAGCTGGGACAGTGCAAGGAAAGTGTTCCCTTAGAAAGTGGACTTGCTGACACTCTGATTTTGGACTTCTGGCTTTCAAATTGAGAGAGAATAGACTTGTTTTTTAAGCTACCCAGTTTGTGGTACATTGTTACGACAGCCCAGGAAACTAATATAGTGGTATTATTCCAAGAATGTTGTAAATTTTTTTTGTTTTGTTTTGATACCTCTCCTTCACAGGATTTCTAACGCTGAATAATCCTAGAAGATATGTTCAGTCAACAAGAGTACTGATGGATAATTAGAAGTTTCAAATAAACTCAAGATTATTGGTTACATATACCTTAGTAGAGTTGCATTTCAGGTTATTTCTCCTTAGTAGGATCTGATGGAAGGAACACCAAAAGTAACCTAAAATGGTAATGAAAGCAGCTCTGAAGTCACTAAAGATAAACCAGTATAATTCATAAAAACCCCACTCAATGCCAGTTTCAAAACTTAGACTGACTCTTCAACTACCTTAATTGCTCTATCATGAGTTAGATGTGTACTTTGTGCCAGCTCTGAACTGATATCCTCATGCCTTCAACTAGTCCTAGGCAAGACTAGGACCAAAGTGTGTGGTTGGTTGTACCAACTGCATCCTGCAATACTCCCTCCAACCTCACAGGGGAGCTAGGGAATAGGGACTGAAATTTATCTCATGCTTTGCTCACCAGTCTATACCCCTAGGCATAGATTATGTCATCTAAGTTCCATCTGTGCTAGCAGGAATTGCTGGGTTTAATTCTGTAGTAATTATATTATGCCTACATGTATTTAACAAGTATTTATTGTACTTATAGTATGTTAGAGAGTATTTTAGTGCTGTGACCACAACCAGGAAGAAGACAGAGTGCTTGCCCTCTAACAGTTTATACTGAAAAAAATTTTTAAATAGCAATTTCCAGGTGGTATGACAATCGTTAATACAGAGATAAGAACAAGGTTCTGGAACACTTCTTAGGAGGTACCAAGAGAGGCAGTCTAAGTTCCTAGAGGCGTTACTCTTTAAATCAAAGCTCAAAACTGAATAAGGGTTAGCCATATAAAGAAATGGAATAATAGAAATTACACTTAGAGCAAAAATCATATGCAAAGTCCAAGAAGCCAGAAAGGGTATGCTCGTTCATGAGACTGCAAAATATTCGGTTTAGCTGGACCTTAGAGTAGGTGGAGAGGGCAGCAGATAAAACTTGTATAAGCAAGGGCCAAATCATGGAAGATCTTGAATGCATGTTAGAGAAAACAAATAAAGCCAACCACATGTTTAAAAGCAAGAAAAATAGTCAGATTAAATATTAGAATGAGTACTTAATATGTACCGGGATAAATAAGTTGGAAGGCAAGGCTAGAATCTATTGAAGAAGTGAATGTAAAATCCAGGATTGAGTATGCGGCCTGAACCATGATTTTAGAAGAAAAGAAGTGGACATATGTGAGAAATAATAATGAATGCATGTGGCTGATTGAATCTGAATAAAGAAATCAAGGAAGACTCTCAGGATTTGGGAAGACAAGTTAGAGAATAAGGGAAGGAAATGAATTAAAGGATAGGGAGAAGATAGGTTTGGTTTTGGATAAGTTGGGTCTGAGGTGTTTTTGGTGGAGATGTTCAATAATACATTGTATATAAAAGTTCATAAGTGAGATTAAGCATGAAAATTTGTGTCATCGTCTGCATATACATGTTAGCTGAAGAAAAGTAGAATAGGGCTCATAACAGCACCTCGAAGAACAACTAAATTTTATGGCACAGACGGAAAAGAGGAGACTAAGAAAGGAATTTAGGAATAGGCCAAACATGTGTGTTGGTGTGTGGAAACTAATAAGAGTGTTCCAAGTAGAATGAGGTCACCAGTTTCAAATGATGCAGAGGATTATGGTAGATGAAGACTGAAAATTATCATGATTTGGTCACGAAAAGAGAATTGTTTAGTGCAATCCCTTTTCTAAAAAGTGACTGAATCTCTGAGCTGGTCCACATTTTAATTTTAAAATGTTTTAATTAAGGATATAAGGTCACTTATAGTATTAGTAAGTACTAATAAACATTAGTTGATTGATCAATTAATCTTTCATTATCATAATCATTTAGGATTATGTACATAAACTTTGTACATTGGATATAAACCCAGAAACCTTGTGAACAAATTAAAAGAGGCATTTTTATAATTCTGGTAATTGTCTCTTAATTAAAGTTATTTTCTAAATATGACTGAATACCAACACTTAGATTATATCCAGGTACCTGAAATCCAAATAATCCACGTTAAGTTATTTTGTAGATATACCAGAAAACTGAATCAGGTTAGCATTCTGAATAAATAATAATTCTATACCCTGGAGAACTATTTGGCAACATACAGAGTTGAGATTTGTCCTAGGAAAAACTGCTTCCCATTCAGGTTTGCATTACCTCTGCAATAAGTCCTCCATGGATGATTGCCCATGGAAAAATCATGAAATGAACAAACACGTGGATGAATGAAAAAAAGTACAAGTGTGTAATGGAAAACAGATTGTGAAAGGCTAATGGGATTAACCCAGATTGTCCCAAAGAGAAATTTTAAACCATGATTCATGAATAAATAAACTTTCATGAAACACAGAAAAATGACAGTATGCTGTTACCCTCTGTAGGTAATGTTTGTCATGTTTGCTCTTCCTCTGCTTTCAGCACCCTCCCTTGACAACATTTTCACTAATAAGTATCTCTCACTGTCATAGTTCTGAGATTTGCTCTCTAACTGTACACATAAATCAGTACCATTTTCTTCCCTCTCTCACCAATCCAAGGGAATCTGTCACTTGTTCTTGTCTAGCAGACCAACTACTCAGATGAATTACTCTCAACTGTGGTGTATTGAAGATATCCCAACCCCCACTTCAGACTATACATGTACTTAATAGGCATTTAATAAAGCATTTGTAAACAGTTTCAATTTCTCCCCACACTTAAAGCATGGAGATTTACTGTATTGTTAAACTAGTGCCTGGCAGAAACAGACATACCAATGTTTTAAATACTAATTATAAGCCAGTTCCTTATAATTTAATTTCACCACAGTGTTCCATTGATTCAAAACAAGGTTGAAGAAGAAAACAGGTGTCAGTCAGCTTTTACAAACACTATGTTCCCAATGTAATCATACTGCTACTTGAGACAACTGTTGGTATGGCTGTAAAACGTTGAGATACATACACACAGACACATGTGCACACACACGTTGTCCTCAAAAAATAAAAAAACACTGCAAAACATCATGAACTCATTGATGATATAGGTCCTACTTCATTTGAAACTAAAAGTCACCAGATAATTATGGAACATATACAGAATATTGATTCAGTAATAAATATTCTGAAAATTCCATTCAAATTTATACTTTGATTCAGAGCTTTTTTAAAAAAAAGTGGGGGAGATAGGTTAAGGAAAAATAGTCTCTTTCTCTCTTAATCTTTTTTTGGTGAAGATCTTATCAAAGGACATAAAAATCCTCAGGGATGATACTCTTCTTTCCTCCTAAATAGCCTTTCACAGTATTGTTTTATATTAACTTTTCCAGGGATTTTAACTTTCAAACATAACATTCTGAAGATCTCCTCCTGACAGCAGAGCATGAAAAGTAGTCTTTCCACATTTAATGATTTTTTACATAACTGCATTTTTTTCTTTTTGAATTATCTAGCACAGAATTTTAACATATATATATATATATATATATATATATATATATATAGCATTTAAATTGATTTTGACTCTGAAAATACATATAATTTATAAATATCCTTGAAACAAATATAATTTTGGTATACTATATTCTAAATTTGACTTTATAACTCCTTTGTGAGCTTTTAAGTTTCCCTATTAATTCTGGTGTTTTGCTTTTAATTGACACCACCCATTACATGTTATAAGTAGAGGTATCCTACAGTAATGGTGATCCTAATGTAATGGATTTTTCTACATGAGTAAGATACTTCCATTAGACCTTCAAAAGGACACCAGAATAAGTATTTGAGATTCCAAAGCTTTCCAATAAAGGATATTTTAAGCCTTGCAAGTTTTCTAGCCCCCAAATCAAACTAGATAAGTAACAGACTACTCTATCCCTGCCTAAGGTGAGCCCTAGCTTCTAGACTGATCAGCAATGCAACAGAATATATGAAATATTGAATTTTCACCTAGTACTCTTAGTGCACCTAATTCAATCAGAATCTGTATCAATCTCTAGCACATAGTGTTTTGAAGTATATATATGTAATTTGACCTGAAATGTCCAGGTAATATTTGAACATTTACAGCAGTATCACCCCTTCCAATCCATAAAGACCGAATCTTAGAAAGTCATCAAAGTTAACAAAAAAAAAAGGAACAAAATCTCTCTTTTGAAATTTTATCTAATCTTCACTTAATATTTATAAAACACATACAAAGTCATATATTTTAAATATTTTAAGTGGCTAAAACAAATAAAATTTAAAAAACCAAGAATAAGACCCCCACCTAATCCCTATAACTACTTTCAAAAACTTGAAATCATTTTTAAGTATATAAATTTTTAAAAAATCAATTAAATATTTAATTGAAATACTTTAATGAAAAATCTTAACAGCTGCCCCTTGACTATAGAATAAAATCCAAAGCCAGTTAAACATCATACAGGGCCCTGTGCAAATTGATTCTTAATAAACTTCTAAATTTCATTCTTCTTCCCATTTACCTCTTTGCTCTCATTTGCCTTTGGGTCTTTCCACATTTTTTCCCCTGAATCTGGAATACTATTCCCCCATACCTCATTCTTTAGATCTCCTTTGAGGCATTCCTTAGGCTCCAGGAAGCATTCTATCCCCAAATCCTTCTGTCCTCTGATCTCCACCCACATAATATTAGTGTTTGTATTAGGGTCCTCTCTTATGTGATGTCACAGCACATGAGACTTCCTCCATCATAGCCCCAATCACATTACAGTCTAGTTTCCTATTTGAGCTATTATCTTGGGGGCAGGCACCATGTCTGTCATATTCAACATTTTCATATCAAGTACTTAGCCCAATGACGAGTATATAAAAGGTACTCAGTATTATATATTCACAAATGGATGCATTTTTGAAGAATTAGTGTAAGAATTAATGAAAATACACAATATCAAAATAAAAAAGAACACATTTATTTAAATAGGAGTGTTGGGTTTCCCTGGTGGCACAGTGGTTAAGAATCCACCTGCCAATGCAGGGGACACGGGTTCGAGCCCTGGACCGGGAGGATCCCACATGCCATGGAACATCTAAGCCCATGTGCCACAACTACTGAGCCCGTGAGCCTAGAGCTGGTGCTCTGCAACAAGAGAAGCCACTGCAATGAGAAGCCCATGCACAGAAAGGAAGAGTAGCCCCCTCTCGTCGCAACATAGTAGCCCACGCATAGCAACAAGGACCCAACACAGCCAAAAATAAATAAATAAACTTTTTAAATAAATAAATAGGAGCGTTAAAACAAAAAGGTTTTGCTGGAAAAAAAAGAGGAAAACCCAACCAAAAAATATATTTGACCTGAAAGTTCAAATTGAAATTATTTTCCCCTGTTTCTAAGAAAATATTATAACAAAATAAATTTCTTCTTGAAATAAATTACTTTAAAAGTACATTCACTTGGCCATCCTAAAATTATAACTTTTCCATTTGTTCTGCAGTTAATTCCTTCTTATGCGGGGTAATGTGTGTTTTGGTCACTCTGCACATCACTGTTATGATTTATTCTACATTTATAAAATAACCCTTCCATCGTTAACCAAGCTGTTCAAGTCTTCTTTAAGTTAAAAGGAAAAAACTAAATTTACATTTTTTAAAAGAGGTTCAAGACTTGACCCTTCAGAATGTTATGAGTTCTTTTCCATTTCTCAGTACCTTTAAAAGTTCTTTTGATTTAAAAACAACAATTTTTCTACCAATTTTACAATTTTAACAGAAACTTTACCTGTTAACATAAGAATTCTTCTGAAAACTTTTAAAAATAGAATTTTTCTGAAAACTTTTAAAAACAGAACTTAAACACAATGGATATATTTCTACCCATAATATTTATTTATATGGCTATGTATTTATTATTTATCATTATAAGATTACATGAAACTTTACAATATAATAATGAAATTAATCATCATTGTAATATTCAGTTACTTATTGCTAAGTGTTTTATATGTGAGGCTTATTTTAATCACCACCAGCAATGGATATTATAGGTACCCTAAACATGTACTTAGGGCACCAGCAATGACTGAATAACCCCCTCCCAAAAGAGGATCAGGAAATTATTTAATAATTGATATTTTTTAAATGGCATAAAATTTTCTCATAGGGAAAATAAAAATATTTGTTGGACTTTCTTCCAATTAATTTATGGTTTAGGAATACTTTCATTTTTGAATTGCATATGAGGAAATTTAATAAACCAGTCAGTGCTTGAGGCTTCTAAGCTTCTTAATTTACCCCTATTTGTTACAACAGTCCTATGAGATAATTAATTTAATAATCTCTAATGTACTGATAAAGAAATGGAGGTTTCTACTACCAAAAGCCATCTATAGATTCAAGGCAATCTCTATCAAGATTCCAATGCCATTTTTTACAGCAGTAGAAAAAACACTCCTAAAATTTATATGTAGCCATAAAAGACCCTGAATAGTCAAAAATATCCTGAGAAAGAAGAAAAAAGCAGGAGGAATCATACTTCCTGATTTCAAACTATGATCAACTAATATTTGATGAGGGAGCCAAGAATACTAAATGAAGGAAAGACAGACTTTTCAATAAGTGGTCTGGGATACTTGAATGTTCACATGTAAAAGAATGGACCTATATCTTAAATTAGTCACAAAAATTAACTGAAAATGGATTAAAGACTTAAATGTAAGACCTGAAACCATAAAACTCCTAGAAGAAAAGATAGGAATAAAGGTCCTTGACATGGGTCTTGGTAAGGACTTTTTTTTGTATATAACACCTAAAGAACAAGCAACAAAATAACTGAAACTACATCAAACTAAAAAGCTTCTGCACAGAAAAAGAAACCAGCAACAAAGTAAAAAGACAACCTACAGAATAGGAAAACATGTTTGCAAACCATACATCTGATAAGGGGTTAACACCCAAAATATATAAACAATTCAAACAATAGCAGAAAAAAAAAAAAAAGGCCAAATAACCCAACTAAAAAATGGGCAAAGGACCTGAATAGATGTTTCTCCAAAGAAGATATATGAAAGGTCAACATGTACATGGAAAGATGCTCATGATCACAGTCATTAGGAAAAATGCAAATTAAAATTACAATGAGATATCACCTCATGCCTCTTAGAATGACCACCATCAAAAAGAAAAGAAATAATAAATAATGGCATGGATGTGGAGAAAAGGGAACACTTGTGCACTGTTGGTGGAATGGTAAATTGGTACAGCCACTATGGAAAACAGTAAGGAGGATCCTCAAAAAATTAAAAATAGAACTACCATATGATCCAGCAATTCTACATTGGGTATTTATCCAAAGGAAATAAAAATACTAACTTGAAAAGATATCTGCAACCCCATGTTCATAGCGTCATTATTCACTATTCATTAATAGCTAAGATACAGAAACAAGTGCCCATTGATGGATGATGGATAAGCAAGTTGTGAGATATACATATATATACACACACACACCCACATACAATGGGAGATATTATTCAGCCATAAAAAAACAAGGAAAGCCTACCATTTGTGACAACATGAATAAACCTTGAAAACATTATGCTAAGTGAATAAGTCAGACTTACGTGGAATCTAAAAATGAAACAAAAACAAACTTATAGAAAAAGAGATCAGACTGTGGTTACCAGAGGTTAAGAGTGTGGGTAGGGGAAACTGGAGGAAGGTGGTCAAAGGTACAAACTTCCAATTATAAGATAAATAAGTACTAGGGATGTAACATAAAACATAATGACGATAACTAGCACTGATGTATGATGTATAGGAAAGTTGTTGAGAGTAAATCCTAAGAGTTCTCATCACAAGAGCACATTTTTTTTTCTTTTTTTCTTTCTTTTCTTTTTGTTTTATCTATAAGAGAAGATGGAGGTTAGCTGTACCTATTTTGGTGATCATTTCATAATATGTGTAAATTAAACCGTCATGCTGTATGCCTTAAACTTATACAACGATATATGTTAATAATTAAACTTTCACAGTGATATAAGTTAATTACTTCTCAATAAAACTGGGAAATATAAAGTATATCAGCTAAAATTAAAAAAAAAAAAGAAATAGAAGTTTAAAGATATTTTGTAATTAATTCCAGATCATATGACATGTTAGACTAAGGATCAGGACTGGAATTCAGGTAGTTCAACTCCACTTTTGACCTTTTAAAACAATGATAACCTCTCTCCTCAAAGCAGAGATTTTCATCTATCCCTGTGCTTATTTTCTTAAAAAGGTAGAAAATGATCCAGTAGTGAAGAAATTGCACTTGATAGACTCTAAATGTGGCCAACTCATTAACATTCAGGGACAGAATAGAGCCACTTCACCTATGCATGAAGAAACCTGCAAAGGTATCTTTGGTTCATTTTACCTTCCTTATGGCAGAGCCAAATTAAAATTGAGTTTTTCTGATACCTTCTCAACTGTTCAACACAGTGCTGAGAGTCTGAACATGCAAATGGACAATGGCTAGACCATATATAAAAATAGTGTGTTGACCCACAAGCTACAGCAACCTGCCCAAGAAACCAACCCTTTATCTATAATAAGCAACCCAGGAAGGCAGATTGCTATCTCTAGTGACAAACCAGGAAGCTAAACAATAACTTCTGTAACAATCATCCACAAATGGCCAAGACTTGATTAATAACTGAAAGGTTTCTAAATTTTTCTCCCTGCTTCCAACTTGAGACCAATCACAAAGAAACAAATATGTACCCCCTAAACAATTACATAGCATGTCCCACTTCTAGCTGTCCACCTACAGCTTCCTATGTCAACAGGCTTCAGTCAGGGCATACCTGAGGTCTTCCTCTTTTTCCACTATAAAGCTTTCCCACTCCTCTGCCTTCCTTTGAATCTGCCAAAACCCAAGTGAAGGTGGCTGACTCCCTTGCTACAGTAAGCTCAGAATAAATAGCCTTTGTTTTTCTCATTTGGTTGATCGTCTTATCTTTCTACAGTGCTCAAAGGTGTGGGGATACAAAACAAGTCAAAGATATGTCCCTGGCTTTGAAATGCTTATAATCTACTTGGGAAGAGAAAATGTGCATATGAAAATAATATAAGAATCTACATTTAGGTAAAAAGATAGACTACCATTTTAAAAGAATTTAGGGGGTGTTATGATGTTTTAATCAAGTTTGAGCATTACATAGGCCTGAAATTAAATCCCAGCTATGTGCCGTATGACCTCTATAACTTGTAGGTGTTTGCTCAGATCCTAAGCTTCAGTTTTCTCCTTTCTCAAATGAAAATATATTTATATCAAAGATAATACTTATAATTATCTATTATAATCATTTAATACATTAATGTCTTCTTTGTTTCTTTTTTGTTATTGTATATACAGTTTAAAGAGGAAATATGGAAATTATCTCATGGATAAAGTGCAGCATGAATGGGATCACTTTATGGACTAGTGAAGAGGAAAATGGGTATTCCAGGTGGAGAACAATACAAAAGAACTATTCGTGAACATGTTTTGTTTTGTTGTTAAAATAAGGAAACCAACTCCTTGGGTGTACAAAACAATGATGCATAAATAAATTTAAATAGTTTAGATATACTATATTAAATATTGATATACTTAGGTTCTTGGACACAGAGGAACCTAAAAGACAACTTAGGTTGTTGACCCAAGAGATAACAAAGAATAATTATTGCTCTTAAGCACAAAACTGACCAAAGACAATTTTAGAAAAATAAAATTATTAGTGAACGTATTGGAGAAGGGTATTATTAGATTCAAGGAGACCACTTAAGAAGCTATTAAAGCAATACCAAAGCATTAAATGTGACCCAAATCAAGTATTTTGTTAGCAGTGTTTCTCAGGTAGCTCCAAGTTTTCAATCCTGGTAATCTTAGATCAAAATGGGGGGAAGATAATCACACAGACATCTAATATGTTGTGACAGCAATTCATACAGGTAGTCTGAATTCACTTTGTGCTCATTTATTCCCATAGGTTGGTTGGTTCTTCATATTTTCCCCTATACAGATCTGTAGCTCTTTTCTTGCCAAAATTCCAGATATTTTAAAAATATTTAAGTGCTATGTAGAATCTTGCAATATCATTCAAGTCAATGATGGTGTAATATTAGTCCTACTCACCAAATTTGTACCAATTCAGACTCCTTCCAGGCACATAGTAGGCATATAGTAGGATCACACTTTCACTTCTCCCTAAAGTTGGTTATGGCCACATACTTTGATTTGGCTAGTAAAATGTGTCATGATAGGGTGGAGTGCTTTAAAAGATAAAATTCAGTGCCACATAATTTTCACTCTGCCATAGATTGCAAGCTTCAATAGGTTATGTTCCTAAAAAGGAGTACAATGTATTTAAGAAATTAAATAAATAATTAATTATCTTCCAAAATAGAAAGCCAAAGCCCAGATGGGTTCACTGGTGAATTCTACCAAACTCTTAAGAAATAAAATCAATGCTGTGTATAAATAAATTCCTCTCCCCCTTCCTACAGTACAACTTGCATAGCCATTTGTGATAACCCTCTTATCCTTTTAATTCTGAAAATATAGAGCATAGTCCTACACAAATATTAGATGTTTAACAAACCTTTTTTTTTTTTTCTCTCTTTCCCTAAGTGGCTAAGATGTCCCATCAGCAGTTAAGAACTTGGAACTTGAGCTTGACAGGTGATTGATACTAAGAATTTCTATACTGATGTCATAAGTGTTAGCTCTTAATTCACTATGCATTGAATTTTCTAGTACTGTGCGATCCATATCCCATAATCACTGACTACTTATCAAACGAATCAATAAAAGTAATTTTTAATTTTTTCATTAGGTAAAGGCTTGTTTCATTTTGAGTCATTACCCTTAGGAACCAGGACCCATAGCTTTATTTTTATTATTTATCTTTAATGATGTCTTGCATTTGATTGAATTCATCAAGCACTTATTGAAGACGACATATGTGTGCTCATAGTATTAAGTGTGGGGAGAGACCACAAAGAGCAAGATGTAAGGCAGTTACAGGTACTCCATACAAGGGGATGGAAGGATATGAGATAAGGGTAACAGAAGACTATATTGGGCTTCCCTGGTGGCGCAGTGGTTGAGAATCTGCCTGCCAATGCAGGGGACACGGGTTCGAGCCCTGGTCTGAGAAGATCCCACATGCCGCGGAGCAGCTGGGCCCGTGAGCCACAATTGCTGAGCCTGCGCGTCTGGAGCCTGTGCTCCGCAACAAGAGAGGCCGCGATAGTGAGAGGCCCGCGCACTGCGATGAAGAGTGGCCCCCACTTGCCGCAACTAGAGAAAGCCCTCACACAGAAACGAAGACCCAACACAGCCATAAATAAATAAATAAAATTTTTTAAAAAAGAATATATTAAAACAACAATGTTTGGAATTATATAAAGAAGGTATTTTGAGAGTGAAAAGGAAAATTTTCACAAGGGGAATTGGGAATAGAGCTTAGCTAAAAGGAAATGTTCGATTTTTCAATAGACATCTTAACAGAAACCTCTAAAAAAAGAATAAAGACTTTACTGTAATTCTAAATACTAGAGCTCAGTTATAACCCAAAATGTACATGGCATCATCAAGGAAAGATGAGCAGTGTACAGTCCCTTTTCAGAATTCTGATTTCAAGCAAGCTGATCATCTCCATATGCCTGCAATTATCCATAATAATTTCACATTTCATTTGATTAATTCTTCTGCTTCCCTACATACAAACACAAAATGGTATGGACTTCCCTTACCTTGCACATTGTTCTAGTTATTGTTTCATTTTATTTAGTAATGTAATGAAAATGGAGCATTCAATCATGGGATTATCACTCATACTTTGAAGAGATTATTAATTATGTAGTATCAAGACTGCCACTTCAGGGCCATGCAGAAGGTTGCTTAATTACCCAGTGATTTCAGGACAATTTACACTGTCAATCTGAGTAAAAAAGTAAATAAATAAAATAAGGCTGTGTTTTCTCTTCTTCCCCCCTTTTTGCTCTATCTTCCTCGTTGATATACTTGGCTTACAGATACAAATAAATTCATTTGGTAATTCTATAAATTTGGCACCCTAGGCCTGGATTTTTTATTACATTTAAAAAATTTATATTTTACACACTATCCCACCTCACTCCTTCCATAAAAGGTAATCATATTTACTGGTCTCATTCCTGGAAAGACTAACCTGGAATCATGTTTAAGGCTTTATTTTTGAATTTTCCAAAACTCTCCAAACTCACAATTTGTTAATTAAAATCTATTATTTGCTAAAGCTAATGTTAAAAAGAAAAACAAGGGCGTTAATACATTCTGGAAAAACATTAGGATGTAAAATGTACTGGAAATTTTGCTGATATGGGACATCAAGGACCATTTTCAAAGATTAGCACCATGTTTCCAATTCTAATTCCTATAAATTACTATTCAGTAAACAACCAGAGCTAAAATTCTCCCACCTATGAAATAATTCTCATTCTTTATGGAATTAAGATTCTGTCAAAAGCAACTGAGGTAACCACCAGTGTAACAAGTGTGTAGCTGAGTAGAGTATTAAATTTGATGACAATTCAAAGAATAATTAAACAGCAAAGTTTATTATCCTGTATCTAATTAAATCAATAATCAACTAATGTTTATTGGTTTAATTCTTGAACTACCTGTATCACAATTAACTGTGATAACCAAATAAAGGTACACTTTTAAAAGAAAAGTCATAACATTATTATTTTTAAACAAAACTCAACAGGTAACACAGATCTTTGACTTAACAATGGAGTTATATCCCAATAAACCCATCATAAATTGAAGATATCATATGTCGAAAATGTGTTGAATACACCTAACCTACAGAACATCATAGCTGAGCCTAGCATACCTTAAAGGTGCTCAGAACACTTACATTAGCCTACAGTGGGGCAAAATTCTCTAACATGAGACCTATTTTATAATAAAGTATTGACTATTTTGTGTAACTTTTTGAATAGTGTACTGAAAGTGAAAAACAGAATGGTTGTAAGGGTACAGAATAGTTGTAAGCATATAGGTTGTTTACCTTCTCAATCACTTAGCTGACTGGGAGCTGCAACTCACTGCCACCTCCCAGCATCACTGGAGAGTATTGCACCACATATTGCTGGTCCAGGAAAAGGTCAAAGTTCAAAATTCTTAGTATGGTTTCTACTGAATGCTTATCACTTTCACACCATCATAAAGTCAAAAAATTGTAAGTTGAACAATTGTAAGTCGGGGACAATCTGCACTTCTGTTCACAAAACTTAGAAAGCTATTGAGTTTAAAACTGGTTCTCAATTCTGGATGTACAGAGAGATCATCTAAGGATACCAGGGCTCTATACCAGACCAATTAAATCAGGCTCTCTAAAGATGGGGCTCAGATCTTTAAATTTTTAAAAAGCTCCCCCAGATGATTTCAGTGTGTAGCCAGCTTAAGAACCACTGGGCTGCAGGATGGATGAAAAGGATGCTTTCTAACAAGTGGCATTTTGTTTGTCAATGAGCTTAAACTACAGACAACTGAAACACATGCAGGGCTTGAGGTCTAATTTTCAGTTTCAGAAGGGCAAGGCCCTGTGCTTTTTTGTCTTAAGTTCAGCTTTTCATTTATTCATTCACTTCCAGAGACATATTGAGGATCTATAGCATCAACCTCACTGCTCTAACAATGAAGTTCTCGTTCCTCACTCATATCACGTCTTTCCTGTCTTGTCCAATACATAAAATTCTTGGTCAGAGATAGATCACAAGAAAAAAGCAATCCTTACAAATTTTAAAATTATTTATTCTAGTTCTGTGGAAAATGCCATTGGTATTTTGATAGGGGTTGCATTGAATCAATCTGTAGATTGCCTTGGGTAGTATGGTCATTTTAACAATATTGATTCTTCCAATCCAAGAGCATGGTACATCTTTCCATCCATTTGTGTTGTCTTCAGTTTCTTTCCTCAGCATCTTATAGTTTTCTGAATACAGGTCTTTACCTTCTTAGGTAGGTTTATTCCTAGGTATTTTATTATTTTTATGCAATGGTAAATGAGATTGTTTCCTTAATTTCCCTTTCTGATAGTTCATTGTTACTGTATAGAAATGCAACTGATTTCTGTATATTAATTTTGTATCCTGCAACTTTACCGAATTCATTGATGAGCTCTAGTAGTTTTCTGGTGGTGTCTTTAGGATTTTCTATAAATAGTATCATGTCATACGCAAACAGTGACAATTTTACTTCTTCCTTTCCAATTTGGATTCCTTTTATTTCTTTTTCTTTTCTGATTGCTGTGGCTGGGACTTCCAAAACTATGTTGACTAAAAGCAACAAGAGTGGCATCCTTGTCTTGTTCTGATCTTAGAACAAATGCTTTCAGCTTTCCATCATTGAGTATGATGTTAGCTGTGGGTTTGTCATATATGGCCTTTATTATGTTTAAGTATGTCCTCTCTATGCCCCCTTTCTGGAGAGTTTTTATCATAAATGGATGTTGAATTTTATCAAAAGCCATTTCTGCATCTATTGAGATGATCATATGGTTTTTATTCTTCAATTTGTTGATGCAGTGTATCACATTGTTTGATTTGTGGTTATTGAAAAATCCTTTCATCCCTGGGATAAATCCCAGTTGACCATCTCTTTAATGCAGAGATGCAGTGCATCTCTTTAATGCATTGTTGGATTGGGCTTGCCAATATTTTCTTAAGGAGTTTTGCATCTAAGTTCATCAGTGCTATTGGCCAGTAATTTTCTTTCTTTTTTTTTGTGATACCTTTGCCTGGTTTTGGTATCAGGGTGATGCTGGCCTCATTCAAAGATGAGTGGAAGACAGAAAGGCAGAGAGAGAGAGAAAGAGGGGAGAGGGAGAGAATGAAAATGGGTGGGGTGGCATAAATAATTAGCTTCAATGACACATTTGAAAGTATAAGAATACAAAAACAATATGAAACTTTGGCAAATCTTTCTTATATGTTGAAGACTCATCAATTACTAGAATAAAAATCATTGCATTAAGGAAAAATAATCAGATTACACAGTAGAAACACAAGCAAAGATTTGGTAATTTTTGTGGATGATTTGAAATAACTAGAAAAAATAATGCATTTTATAACATAAAATATAGTTTTTCATACAGTAAGTCCCCTACATATGAACCTTCAAGTTGTGAACTTTCAAAGATGCAAACGTGCATTCGCATGTCCAAACACATAAATTAGTTCAAGTGTCTGGAGTACATTATCACATGCATGAATCCTCTACAAGTGGTTGTGTTTTTGTGTACTTTGCTGTACAGTACTGTACAGAGTACAGTAGTACAGTATCTTTATTTCAAGCCCAGGATGTCTGGAAGCAAGCATAAAAGCAGCGGTGATGTAGCTCATACTACTGTATTTTTTCAAGGTACTGTACTGTAAGATTAAAAATGTTTTCTTTAATTTTTTTGTCTGTTTTTTTATGTGTTATTTGTGTGAAAAGTATTATAAACCTATTACAGTACAGTACTATATAGTCGATTGTGTTACCTAGGTACCTAGGATAGCTTTGTTGGACTTATGAATGTGCTCTCAGAATGGAATTCCTTCGTATGTAGGGACCTTACTGTACTTTCTTCCTTCTTTTAATATTTATGTTAGAGCATGTATTTGTAGTCCAATAATTATGATAACAAACAGAAGGGGAAAAAAAGGAAAAGACATATCTGCTACATAATAAAGCTAATTAAAAAGAAAGAAGATGAATATCTTTTTTCATTAACATCAACTTTCTCCATAAAGCAAGATTATTTAACTTTCTTAAAGTATGGGTAAGTTCACTATTACTGCCTTTGCATGGAAATTTATATTTATCCCTTTTTTGCAGAGGTCAACGTTATTATTACTACTCAAATTTCACTTCTGTGAAAACAGAAATTTTTAATTTATTATCAACTAAAATTGTACAGAGACTGTACAATAAGTAAGTTGATTAATAACTGTACAATAAGTAAGTTGATTACTCCACTCTCCTCTTCTTTCTTAGAAATATAAAATTAATTTTGTTCAAGGTAGCATCATGTCCAACTAAAAGACTGAATCCCCTGTTTTTCTCCCAACCAGACATGGTCATGGAGATATATGGAGAAATTGTTGCTTGGTACCCCAAGGAAGATTCCTTAAAATAAGGACACATGATATATGATATGGGCTTTTGTAATCCCTTTCTCACTGATATCCCCCTAGGGATAGGAAAGCTGGACTCCCATCAATCATTTGGTCTATAAGACAACATTAAGGCTAAAGCCACTCTAGAATGAAGAGGGTGTAGATACAGATAATGTGGAGTGACAATATCAGTCCCAGACTATGCACACCATGACTTCATTAATAGAGATGACATATATTATTATCTTGTTTAAGCCACTGCTATTTCCAGTGTATCATTTAGACATTCATAAATGACACAAAATTTTTAAGAGGGATGTAAGTATGCTGAATACAAGGTTTATTCCTGGAGATTCGTTCAAGATGGTGGAGTAGAAGGACATGAGCTCACCCCCTCTTGTGAGAGCACCAGAATCACAACAAACTGCTGAACAATCATTGACAGGAAGACACTGAAACTCACCAAAAAAGATACCCTACACCAAAAGACAAAGGAGAAGCCACAGTGACATGGTAGGAGGGGTGCAATCACAACAAAATCAAATCCCACAACTGCTGGGTGGGTGACTCACAATCTGGAGACGAATTACACCAAAGAAGTCCACCCACTGGAGAGAAAGTTCTGAGCTCCACATCAGGCTTCCCAACCTGGGGGTCTGGCAACAGGAGGAGGAATTCCCAGATAATCAGACTTTGAAGGCTAGTGGGATTTGATTGCAGGACTTTGACAGGACTGGGGGAAACAGAGACTCCACTCTTGGAGGGAACACACAAAGTAGTGTGTACATCAGGACCCAGGGGGAAGGAGTAATGACCACTAGGAGACTGAACCAGACCTACGTGCTAGTGTTGGAGGGTCTCCTGCAGAGGTGGGGGGCAGCTGTGGCTCACCGCAGGGACAAGGACACAGGCAGCAGAAGTTGTGAGAAGTACTCCTTGGCATGAGCCTTCCTGGAGTGCACCAAGCCCCACCAAAGAGCCTGTAGGCTCCAGTGCTGAGTCACCTCAGGCTAAACAACCAACAGGGAGGGAACTCAGCCCCACCCATCAGCAGACCAGCAGATTAAAGTTTTACTGAGCTCTGCCCACCAGAGCAACACCCAGCTCTACCCACAACCAGTCCCTCCCATCAGGAAGCTTGCACAAGCCTCTTAGATAGCCTCAGCCACCAGAGGGCAGAAAGCAGAAGCAAGAAGAACTACAATCCTGCAGCCATGGAATGAAAACCACATTCACAGAAAGATAGACAAAATGAAAAGGCAGAGGACTATGTACCAGATGAAGGAACAAGATAAAACCCCAGAAAAACAACTAAATGAAGTGGAAATAGGCAACCTTCCAGAAAAAGAATTCAGAATAATGATAGTGAATATGAAAAAGGACCTCGGTAAAGAATGGAGGCAAAGATTCAGAAGATGAAAGAAATGTTTAACAAAGATCTAGAAGAATTCAAGAACAAAACCTAGAAGAATTAAAGAACACACAAACAGAGATGAACAATACAATAACTGAAATGAAAAACACACCAGAGAAACCAATAGCAGAATAGCTGAGGCAGAAGAATGGATAAGTGACCTGGAAGACAGAATGGTGGAATTCACTGCTGTGGAACAGAGTAAAGAAAACAGAATGAAAAGAAATGAAGACAGACTAAGAAACTTCTGGGACAACATTAAACGCACCAACATTCACATTTTAGGAGTCTCAGAAGGAGAAGAAAGAGAGAAAGGACCCGAGAAAATATTTGAAGAGATTATAGTCGAAAACTTCCCTAACATGGGAAAGGAAATAGCCACCCAAGTCCAGGAAGTGCAGAGAGTCCCAGGCAGGATAAACCCAAGGAGAAACATGCCGAGACACATAGTAATCAAATCGACAAAAATTAAAGACAAAGAAAAATTATTAAAAGCAACAAGGGAAAAAGAACAAATAACATATAAGGGAACTCCCATAAGGTTAACAGCTGATTTTTCAGCAGAAATTATACAGGCCAGAAGGGAGTGGCATGATATATTTAAAGTGATGAAAGGGAAGAACCTACAACCAAGATGACTGTACCCGCCAAGGATCTCATTCCGATTTGATGGAGAAATAAAAAACTTTACAGACAAGCAAAGCTAAGAGAATTCAGCACCAACAAACCAGCTCTACAACAAATGCTAAAGGAACCGCTCTAAGTGGGAAACACAAGAGAAGAAAAGAACTTACAAAAAAAACCCCAAAACAATTAAGAAAATGGTAATAGGAACATACTTATCAATAATTACCTTAAATGTGAATAGATTAAGTGCTCTAACCAAAAGACACAGGCTCGCTGAATGGATACAAAAACAAGACCCATATATATGCTGTCTACAAGAGACCCACTTCAGACCTAGTTACACATACAGACTGAAAGTGAGGGGATGGAAAAAGATATTCCATGCAAATGGAAATCAAAAGAAAGCTACAGTAGCAATTCTCATATCAGACAAAATAGACTTTAAAACACAGACTATTACAAGAGACAAAGAAGGACACTATATAACAATCAAGGGATCAATCCAAGAAGAAGATGTAACAATCATAAATATATATGCACCCAACATAGGAGCACCTCAATACAAAAGGCAAATGCTAACAGCTTTAAAAGAGGAAACTGACAATAACACAATAATAGTGGGGGACTTTAACACTCCACTTTCAACAAAGGACAGATCATCCTGACAGAAAATTCATAAGGAAACACAAGCTTTAAATGATACAATAGACCAGATAGATTTAATTGAAATTTATAGGACATTCCATCCTAAAACAGCAGATTACACTTTCTTCTCAAGTGCTCACAAAACATTCTCCAAGATAGATCACATCTTGGGTAACAAATCAAGCCTCAGTAATTTAAGAAAATTGAAATCATATCAAGCACAACACTATGAGATTAGAAATAAATTACAGGGAACAAAATGTAAAAAACACAAACACATCGAGGCTAAACAATATGTCACTAAATAACCAAGGCAACACTGAAGAAATCAAAGAGGAAATCAAAAAATACCTAGAGACAAATGACAATGAAAACTTGATGATCCAAAACACATGGGATGCAGCAAAAGCACTTCTAAGAGGGAAGTTTATAGCAATACAATCCTACCTCAAGAAACAAGAAAAATCCCAAATAAAAAATCTAACCTTACACCTAAAGGAAATAGAGAAAGAAGAACAAACAAAACCCAAAGTTAATAGAAGGAAAGACATCATAAAGTTCAGACCAGAAATAAAAGAAATAGAAAAAAAGAAAACAATAGCAAAGATCAATAAAACTAAAAGCTGGTTCTTTGAGAAGATAAACAAAATTGACAAAACTTTAGCAAGACTCATCAAGAAAAAGAGGGAGAGGACTCAAATCAAAAAAATTAGAAATGAAAAAGGAGAGGTTACAACAGACACTGCAGAAATACAAAGCATTATAAGAGACTACGACAAGCAACTCTATGCCAATAAAATGGACAACCTGGAAGAAATGGACAAATTCTTAGAAAGGTATAACCTTTCAAGACTGAACCAGGAAGAAATAGAAAATATGAACAGACCAATCACAAGTAATGAAATGGGAAGTGTGATTAAAAATCTTCCAACAAACAAAAGTCCAGGACCAGATGGCTTCACAGGTGAGTTCTCTCAAACATTTAGAGAAGAGCTAACACCCATCCTTCTCAAACTCTTCCAAAAGACTGCAGAGGAAGGAACACTCCCAAACTCATTCTACAAGGCCACCATCACCCTGAAACCAAAACAAGACAAAGATACTACAAAAAAAAGAAAATTACAGACCAACACCACTGATGAATATAGATTCAAAAATCCTCAACAAAGTACTAGCAAACAGAATCCAACAGCATATTAAAAGGATCATACACCATGATCAAGTGGGATTTATCCCAGGGATGCAAGGATTCTTCAATATATGCAAATCAAACAATGTGATACATCATATTAACATTTTGAAGAATAAAAACCATATGACCATCTCAATAGAGGCAGAAAAAGCTTTTGACAAAATTCAACACCAATTTATGATAAAAACTCTCCAGAAAGTGGGCACAGAGAGAACAAACATCAATATAATAAAAGCCATATATCACAAACCTACAGCTAACATCATACTCAATGGTGAAAAACTGGAAGCATTTCCTCTAAGATCAGGAACAACACAAACATGTCCACTCTCGCCACTCTTATTCAACATAGTTTTGGAAGTCCTAGCAACGGCATTCAGAGAAGAAAAATAAATAAAAGGAATCCAAATTGGAAAAGAAGTAGTAAAAATGTCACTATTTGCAGATGACATGATACTATGCATAGATAATCCGAAAGATGCCACCAGAAGACTACTAGAGTTAATCAATGAATTTGGTAAAGTTGCAGGATACAAAATTAATGCACAGAAATCTCGTGCATTCCTATACACAAACATCAAAATATCAGAAAGAGAAACTAAGGAAACAATCCCATTCAACAGTGCAATAAAAAGAATAAAACATCCAGGAATAAACCTACCTAAGGAGGTAAAAATTCTGTACTCAGAAAACTATAAGACACTGATGAAAGAAATCAAAGATGACACAAACAGATGGAGAGATATACCATGTTCTTGGATTGGAAGAATCAACATTGTGAAAATGACTATACTACCAAAGCAATCTACAGATTCAATGCAATCCCTATCAAATTACCAGTGGTATTTTTTACAGAACTAGAACAAAAAATCTTAAAATTTGTATGGAGAAACAAAAGACCTCGAATAGCCAAAGCAATCTTGAGGGAAAAAAACGGAGCTGGAGGAATCAGACTCTCTGACTTCAGACTATACTACAAAGCTACAGTAATCAAGACAATATGGTACTGGTGCAAAAACAGAAATATAGATCAATGGAACAGGACAGAAAGCCCAGAGATAAACCCACACACCTATGATCAACTAATCTATGACAAAAGAGGCAAGGCTATACAATGGAGAAAAGACAGTCTCTTCAATAAGTGGTGCTGGGAAAACTGGACAGCTACATGTAAAAGAATGAAATTAGAACACTTCCTAACACCATACACAAAAATAAAATCAAAATGGATTAAAGACCTAAATGTAAGATTGGACACTATAAAACTCTTAGAGGAAAAAATAGGAAGAACACTCTTTGACATAAATCACAAGATCTTTTTTGACCCACCTCCTAGAGTAATGGAAATAAAATCAAAAATAAACAAATGGGACCTAATGAAACTTAAAAGCTTTTGCACAGCTAAGGAAACTATAAACAAGATGAAAAGATAACCCTCAGAATGGGAGAAAATATTTGCAAATGAATCAATGAGCAAAGGGTTAACCTGCAAAATATATACACAGCTCATGCAGCTCAATATTTAAAAAACAAACAACCCAATTAAAAAATGGGCAGAAGACCTAAATAGACATTTCTCCAAAGAAGACACACAGATGGCCAAGAGGCACATGAAAAGCTACTCAACATCACTAATTATTAGAGAAATGCAAATCAAAACTACAATGAGGTATCACCTTGCACCAGTTAGAATGGGCATCATAAGAAAATCTAAAAACAACAAATGTTGGAGAGGGTATGGGGAAAAGGGAACACTCTTGCACTCTTGGTGGGAATGTAAATTGATAGAGCCACTATGGAGAACAGTATGGAGGTTCCTTAAAAAACTGAAAATAGAATTACCATATGACCCAGCAATCCCACTACTGGGCATATACCCAGAGAAAACCATAGTTTAAAAAGACACATGCACCCCAATGTTCATTGCAGCACTATTTACAATAGCCAGGTCATGGAAGCAACCTAAATGTCCATCGACAGATGAATGGATAAAGAAGATGTGGTAAACATATACAATGGAATATTACTCAGCCATATAAAGGAACGAAACTGGGTCATTTGTACAGACGTGGATGGACCTAGAGACTGTCATACAGAGTGAAGTAAGTCAGAAAGAGAAAGACAAATATCGTATATTAACGCATATATGTGGAATGTAGAAAAATGGTACAGATGAACCTGTTTGCAAGGCAGAAATAGAGACACAGATGTAGAGAACAAACGTATGGACACCAGGGTGGGAAAGTGGCGGGGGTGGGGTGGCGGCATGGGGGGATGAATTGGGAGATTGGGATTGACATATATACATTAATATGTATAAAATAGATAACTAATAAGAACCTGCTCTACAAAAAAATAAAATAGGGCTTCCCTGGTGGTGCAGTGGTTGAGAATCTGCCTGCCAATGCAGAGGACATGGGTTCGAGCCCTGGCATGGGAAGATCCCACATGCTGCGGAGCAACTAGGCCCGTGAGCCACAATTACTGAGCCTGCACGTCTGGAGCCTGTGCTCCGCAAGAAGAGAGGCCGCGATAGTGAGAGGCCTGCACACCGCGATGAAGAGTGGCCCCCACTTGCCGCAACTAGAGAAAACTCTCGCACAGAAACGAAGACCCAGCACAGCCATAAATGAATAAATAAATAAATAATTTTTAAAAAAATAAAATAAAATAAAATAAAAAGATTTATTCCTAAAGTTTATAAATGAGAGAATCCTATGCTTAAACAATTTAGAAACTAAATTTGTAAACAATAAGGGAAGAGAAAACAATGTAGCAGGGATGATGGGTTGAATACAGGTACATTAATGTATTGCTTTTTATCTAAGACTCAAACACCTCTGCATCCTTTAAAATATTTTGTTATGAAAAAGTTCAAATTTATATAATAGAATTATAAAGAAAATATATACATATATCTTCTAGGTTTAACCTTTAATAATATATTGAAGTATAAGATCAATTACAAAATTTGACATTTTCTTCATAGTATTGTTGTATCCATCTCTAAGAATAAAAATATTTTCTTACATAACCACAATAATATCACATCAAGAATTTTAATAATTTCATGGCACTGTCAATTACTCTGTACTTATATAAATTTTCTCAGGTGTTCTCAAATTTCTTTTTTATGCTGAGAAACACTCTTAATATTGAAGTTGAGGGTGAACTGAGTGTCATGAGAGGAAAAAGTTGTGATACAAAAGAACACAGAGAAGAATAAAGAGAGTGATTGGGGAATGGGAATGGAAGATGAATAAAGGAGTATGTTTATATGAAATCTGGAAAGTGAGCAAAGTACTGGAGAGTTTTAGGAAATGTAGATTGTATCTACAGCAGTCTGTTGGATATAAATTTTACAAGCCAAGAGAGATAAAAAGAGTAGCTGGAAATGTGAATTTTTTAATATAGGGAGAACAAAATAATCCGCTCAGAAGGCATTTACACAAGCAAACTGCTTGGGTAACTTATGCTAGTCTCTATGTGTAATTTATAAATATTCTGATTTTTCAATTATATTTTGTATTTTTGCCATTTATTCTAGGATCAGAAGTGTGTTAAAAATAATTTGCCACAAAATGAATGAAATAGGCCCAGCATAAGACAAGCAATAGTACAAATGCAATGGTAAATGACACTCACACCACTCCTGCCTTGTGTTGACAGTGGAAAACAGGAGTGAACAAACCTGCCCAAAAGAGGCAGCTGACGCTCAGATTCAACAGATCATTCACTGTGGAAATGGAGAGTCAAAGCACAACTTTTGGTTTTTGAAGTGAAGGCAGAAACCTTGATTTTGTTAAATGCAAAATCTTATGATTATTAAAGGTTGGCAATCAACACTCAGTTTAAAACTGGTGCAGGCAAATATTGTGTGTATCAAACAAAACAAGCACCTGTGTGGGCAGAACTGGCCCCTGTGCTACGCTTGTTGCATCTCATCCAACAAAGTTGAGGAAGCAACACTTCTAACTGGGTGCAAATTTGTAAGACACTCTTCGAAAGTGTTAGTAAGTCAACTTAATTTACATATGTTCCTTAATTTGCTTAGTTTCCTTCCTGCTTTACTTCCTCCTACCTGAATAAGACAGGCACTGTCCTGAATGACAGCTCCCTAAGTATACAAGACGACAATGTAACTGATTCAATGATGCCCTGAACAAAGACGTGTCTGGTGGTGAGCCTCCTTTAGAAAAAAAGGAAATCTGATTAATTCTTCAAGTTATACCTCTATTCCAGAAAAGAATGAGCCAAATTTACATAGTTAACTAATCAGGGAATATCTCATTCCTAATCTTTGCCAGAAGAGTCAGATCCAATCTAATCACATTACTACAGAATAGCACCTAGATTTAGACATTTTCACTGTAGCATTTTTACTAAGGATTAAATCTAATCCTGAGAGGAAAAATATAATTTGCTTTAAATTTTGTATTTATCTTATACATATTAATATTTATCTACAAGAATTATAAAATTTGATGTCATGTAAAATCATTGGATTATGAAAAAATTTAGATAAGCACACTTACCATCTTTGTACTTTATTATGTTTGCTATACAATTCATCATAGTTTTCCTCACCATACATCTTCTTATTATTATTGCTTTTGCACTATCTATCAACAAGACAGTGGTCTCTTTGATAGAGAGCAGGACTAAATTCTATTCAGCTTTATCCCATCCTATCACAGAATACTGTAACATCCCAGAGACTCAGAGAATGCTTATTTAACTGATACGTTTTTTAAAATAAGACTGAATTTAAATAAATTTTTAAAATTGAATCTGGCTTTAAAAATCATGGGTTAACATCCCAGAGACTCAATAAATGCTTGCTTAATTCAAGTAGCTTAAAAAGTAAGATTGGATTTAAGAAAATCTCAAAAAAGTTGAACTGTATTTAAAAATCATGAGTTAACATAAGTATTTCAATATAACTTAATTTATAAAAATTTATAGGACAAATGCCATTCTAATGTAATAAACAATAAAGCTCATATCTTCTTCCCAAAAGTATTTGAAGAAAAATTTCTCTCTGGTATAATTGCAATTTTTCCATAATTTGGATATCAGAGTATTCAAACTATCAAAAATGCACTTTGTTTTTTTTTTTTTTTTTTACTACATATCACTACATAACCTAATGACATTTTTTATCAGGAATTGTGTAATTCTTAGAGATTAGAAAACACGTAGGCTTTTTGGCTTGATCAGCATAAGCAGTGACTGTGTTGGAAGGACTGAGAGGTGCAGTGCTGGATGATAGAAGCTCAAATAATTTCTCTAACCAAGTCATGGAGAGCAAAATGTACTCTCACGCAGTAGCATTTTACTCCAGCACAACTACTTTGCAGCAAGAATATGTAGCATATTGAAATTTAGAAAGGTGAAGGTTCAACTATATATTTAACATTACTATCATTTTTGTTCTTAGAAGTATATGAATAGAAGAAATTGAGTTTCCTACTCTCTCCTTTGGCTTTCTATCCCCAGAAGTGGGCAAGAAAATTTCCCCTTTATAGTTGATGTACCCTGCAGAACCAAAATTTGAAGATTGTGCTTATAGTAACTTTCCTTATCTTTCTAACATGTAGCACAAATACACTACTGGTTATGAATATTAAGACTAAAATAATTAGCAAGACAAGTTTCCCTAAGGCTTAGATCACAGTAACACAATGTGTAAAAAGTGAGATGGAAATTAGAGCAAAACTCAAAGTTTTGTTTGACATTTGTAATTATACAGTGGCAGAGCTGCCTCCCAGGAACTAAGATTGAAGAACTCCACACTGTTAAAGCCATCTCTTCCTTCTTTTGTCCATTTCCAATTATAGTTATCCCAGTTTGGTTAGCCCTAAACTAGCCATATGAAAACTCATGATGTCGAGTATTCTCTATCAATGAAGTCATTCTTTTTCCTTATTTCTAGATTGCTAAACCAAATGTGTACCAAAAAAGATTATCTTCAGTTAACTTTCCACTAGGATTCATTCATTCATTCATGCATTAAACCATGAAAAAAATCTTTTCACTTATTACGTATGCTAAACACCATGTGATATACTGGGTGAGCTACAAAAATATACTGTGAGCTACAAAAATAGCTCACACCCATTATCCTATATGATACCAAATATGAGTATTATCATTCACATAGATCACTGAAAATGATGGTCAAAATACCAGATGTGTCATTTTGGGGGACAAAGTTCTCACACCCAAGTAGAAAGTACATGAAGATTAACATTTTTTGAAGGTCTTTTGTTTGTTGTTAAAATTTATTATACTGAGTCCATATCAGTCTTTCTAGTCACAAAATACTAATAATGCCACACGAAGTAGGAAATACTAACAAAAGCTCTAAAAGTTTATATCATGAACACAAATCTTAAAAAGACTAGATTCATATAATCATTAACATTACATGTCATAGAACATGTACTCAAAAATGTATTGATGCTTTAGCTATGAAAAAAACATACATTTCAAAAAACTTCTCTTCACCATTTGGATGTCAACTAAAAACACAAAATATGTGAAAAATCCCAAAAAATGTACTTTTGAAGGAATACAATCCTTAATCTCCAAAATATGGCTAAAGGCAAAGAGAAGCTAAGATCAGGCAGATGCCACACAGAAGGAAATGAATAGTATTTACATCATCAGTGACAAGAGGGATTAGTGGTAGCAGATTTAAGAAAGCACCAGCAAAACAACTTCTTGATGAGAAAGAGCATGTTCTGAAGGGCTAAACCCTATCTCTTGGTTATAACAATAATTGCAGAAACTGTTGATCAGGACATATAATAGAAGTTGTTCTCAACTTAGTTTGATTCAGAAATGTAGATGTGGAAGGTCAATACAAAGACTCACCCAAGTCAGTCATATATGCAGGACACAGTCTCTGAAATAGCAGAGGAGAATTTTTTAGATGGAAAAACTCCTTAGAATGGAAGATAAAGGGGTCGGGGGGTTTACACATAACATAAAGAAATTTCACAGACATCCAGAAAATGCTAACTCATTAAATTATGAACAATAAAGAAAAATTAGTACAGGGTACAATACAAATATACTATTAAAGATGAGAAAGAAAGAGGAGAATAAGGATGTTAGTCGAAATACAAATGAAAAACTGGACAAATGTTATTTCATAATGTGGGCAAAAGGCCAATCACCTTCATATACAAAGAACTAGAAATCATGGCCAAAGGATATGAAGTAACAGGTTAAGAATATATAATGCCAATTGGTTTTAAATATTTTAAAATATGCTCAAACTTAATACTTATAATAATATAAATAGAAATTTAAAAACACATTGAGATACCATTTTTACCTTTCAGACTGGTAAAAATCCAAAATTTGATGTCTCACTGTGTTGCTGTAGCTATAGACAGACAGGTGCTCTCATGCATTGCTGGTGAGAATTTAAATAGATAGAACTCCTATGAGGGTCAATTTGGTACTTACCTATCAATATTTATCTTATATATGTGTATGTGTGTGTGCGTGTGTGTGCAAAATGATATACATGAAAGTTTCTGGAAGATATTTTGAAGGTTTACTAATAGGTTTGGTACCTACATAAAACTGAATGAAGTACAGCTATAAGAAAATATAAGAATGCTCTCTATATACTGACATATGTGGAAAAACACTAAAATATACTTCTTAAATTAAAAAATATAAGACATTAAGGACATTGTTTTTAAAATACTACCAATTTTTCAATAAGCAGGGGATAAATTTGTTCTTTAAAAAAAAAAATCAGGATAGACTTCCAGTTTCTGGTTCTGCCCGTAAGGAGCTTAAAAATTACTACTCCATTCAAACAGCAAGTAAAAGGATGAACAAACTGAAAAATCAACAGTTCCCTTTCTTAAGAGAGATGAGGACAGAGGACAAACCACTGCCCTCAAGATTGGAGAGACAGGCAGACACAGGAAGTCACTGCTTACCAGAGCAGAGACTCATATGCAGAAACCTCCATGGAAATCAGTTCTGGGGTAGGAAAACCTGAGCAGTAATTGAGGAGCATCTTTGGCCCATTTTATAACTGGACTGTTTCTTTTCTTATTGTTGAGTTTTAAAAGCTGTTTATATATTTTGGATATTAGTCCTTTACCACATGTTTCTCTGACAAATATCTTCTCCTAGCATGTGACTTATCTTTTTATTCTCTTAATATTGTCTTTTATAGAGCAGACATTATTTTAATTTTATTTAAGTTCACCTTACCAATTATTTTTTTCAGGGGTCAGGACTTTTCTGTTGTATCTAAAAAGTCACTGCTATATACAAGGTCATCTAGGTTGTATCCTATGTTATCTTCTAGGAGTGTTACAGTTTTATGTTTTACAGTTGGGTCTACAATCCATTTTGAGTTAATTTTTGTAAAGGTATAAGGTCTGTACCTAGATTAATTTGGACATGTGGATTTTCAGTTGTTGTAGCACCATTTTTAAAAAAGACTATCTTTTCTCCATCATAATGAGGCAAAGACCTTAAATGACCCCTCAACAAAGAAGATATACAAATGGCAAGTAAGCATATGAAAAGATGCGCCACATCATATGTCACCAGGGAAATACAAATTAAAACCATGAGATACCACTACACATCTATTAGAATGACCAAAATTCAGAACACTGACAACACCAAATACTTGTGAGGATGTGGAGCAAAAGAAACTCTCATTCATTACTGCTGGAAATGCAAAATGGCACGACTTTGCAAGAAATTTTAATGTAGTTTTTACAAAACTAAGCATACTCTTACCATAGGATCCAGCAATCACATCACACTTCATGGCATTTACCTAAAGGTGCTGAAAACTTATGTCCACACAAAACCTGCACATGGGTGTATATATCAGCTTTATCCATAATTGACAAAACATGGAAACAACCAATATGTACTTCAGTAAATGAATGGATAAACTGTGGACAATGGACTGTTATTCAGTGCTAAAAAGAAATGATCTACTAAGCCATGAAAAGACATGGAGGAAACTTAAATACATATTATTAAGTGAAAGAAACTAATCTGAAAAGGGTACACATTGTATGATTCCAACTATATGACATCCTGCAAAAGGCAAAACTATGGAGAGAGTAAAAAGATCAGTGACTGCCAGGGATTAGTGGAAAGGGAGAAATGAATAGGTGGAGCACAAAGGATTTTAAACTTCTCTGTATGATATTATAATGGTGGACCCATACTATAAATTTGCCCACACCCTTAAAATGTACAACACCAAAAGCGAACCCTAATGTAAACTACAGACTTTAGATGATTATGATGTGTCAAGATAGGTTCATCTATTGTAACAAATGTACAATCTGGTAGGACATGATGATAATGGATAAGCTATACACATGTGGAAGTAAGGGGTATATGGGAAATATCTGCACCTTCCTCTCAATTTTGCTGTAGACCTAAAACTGCCCCAAAAACAAGTCTTTAATTTTAAAAAAGGAAAAATAACCAAATTTTTAATATAAGTAAGTGGGTCCTGTTTGGTCAATACCATGAGACTATTGTCCTACCTTTGATATTTGATCTAGCACTATGTGTAAAGATCAAGCACATGGAGAATAAAAGGGGAATAGATCATTGGATTTATTATTTGCAGAAAATATATCTTTAATGTGGTAAAAATTTTATAAAATTCATTTATAATTGCTACACTGTTTCTTGGAGAGAGTGTGCCATGAAGAACAACATCCCAGGAGATGTAGCCTTCATACAACTAAAAAATTATTGATATCATGCTACATATATTATCATAAAACACAGTACCAGCATTGTCAGTTTCCAATTTGAGGTTTAGTACTGGAAGGCACTGGTATGGGATCAGCAAGATGAAGCAAAGCATAGGAAAAGGAGAGATAATGTGACTCGGGTGAAATTTATGAACTATAAAACTAGTAATAGGGGCTTCCCTGGTGGCACAGTGGTTGAGAATCTGCCTGCCAAAACAGGGGACGCGGGTTCGAGCCCTGGTCCGGGAAGATCCCACATGCCGCGGAGCAACTGGGCCCGTGAGCCACAATTACTGAGCCTGCGCGTCTGGAGCCTGTGCTCCACAACAAGAGAGGCCGCGATGGTGAGAGGCCCGTGCGCCGCGATGAAGAGTGGCCCCCGCTTGCCGCAACTAGAGAAAGTCCTCGTACAGAAATGAAGACCCAACACAGCCATGAATAGATAAATAAATAATTTTTAAAAAAAAAAGTTTCTACTCCAACTTAAAAAAAAAAAAACTAGTAATATATGCATATAAATAAAAGCTTTTGAGTACAATTAGGGTAGTAGTAAAAAAAAAATCAAAAACTGAATGCTTCATCTAGGCTTCCTGGGCTTGCATGAATCCCCAGTGAAGAAACTCTAGGTTAGAAAAAATAATTTTGGACAGGATGAATAGGAGCAAAGCTCCAAACCACAAATTTGGGACAGAAGCCTGGAAGCAGCTATGCAGAGCGAAACTGGGAAAAGTCCTCATCTTAAAAACAAATTTGTGAATCTGAATTATGTAGCAAATCAGGGTACAATGGGCCCTCCATTATACACAGGTTCCTCATCAATGGATTTAAACCACTGTGCATCAAAAATATTTCTTTAAAAAAATCCAGAAACTTTCAAAAAGTGAAACTTAAATTTGAGGTGCACTGGCAACTATTTACATTACATTTGCACTGTATTTACAACTATTTATGCAGCATTTGCATTGTATTAGGTGTTATAAGTAATATAGAGATGATTTAAAGCATACAGGAGGATGTGCATAGGTTATATGCAAATACTATGCCATTTTACAGAAGGGACTTGAGTATCCATGAATTTCGGTATCCAGAGGGGTCCTGGAACCAATTCCTCTCAGATACAGAGGGACAACTGTATGTATCCTTTTCATAAGTATTTAATTAATGCTCATTATGTGTCAGACCTTTTAATACATGCTGAAGATCTAACATGAAGACAAAAATCCATGCCATCAAAAAACTCACAATTTGGTTGAAATCGTATCAAGTATCTTTTCCGACCACAATGCTATGAGATTAGATATCAATTACAGGAAAAGATCTGTAAAAAATACAAACACATGGAGGCTACACAATACACTACTTAATAACGAAGTGATCACTGAAGAAATCAAAGGGGAAATCAAAAAATACCTAGAAACAAATGACAATGGAGATACGACGACCCAAAACCTATGGGACGCAGCAAAAGCAGTGCTAAGAGGGAAGTTTATAGCAATACAAGCCTACCTCAAGAAACAGGAAACATCTCGAATAAACAACCTAACCTTGCACCTAAAGCAATTAGAGAAAGAAGAACAAAAAAAACCCAAAGCCAGCAGAAGGAAAGAAATCATAAAGATCAGGTCAGAAATAAATGAAAAAGAAATGAAGGAAACAATAGCAAAAATCAATGAAGCTAAAAGCTGGTTCTTTGAGAAGATAAACAAAATTGATAAACCATTAGCCAGACTCATCAAGAGAAAAAGGGAGAAGACTCAAATCAATAGAATTAGAAATGAAAAAGGAGAAGTAACCACTGACACTGAAGAAATACAAAAGATCATGAGAGATTACTACAAGCAACTCTATGCCAATAAAATGGACAACCTGGAAGAAATGGACAGATTCTTAGAAATGCACAAACTGCCGAGACTGAACAAGGAAGAAATAGAAAATATGAACAGACCAATCACAAGTACTGAAATTGAAACTGTGATTAAAAACCTTCCAACAAACAAAAGCCCAGGAGCAGATGGCTTCACAGGTGAATTCTATCAAACATTTAGAGAAGAGCTAACACCTATCCTTCTCAAACTCTTCCAAAATATTGCAGAGGGAGGAACAATCCCAAACTCATTCTACGAGGCCACCATCACCCTGATACCAAAACCAGACAAAGATGTCACAAAGAAAGAAAACTACAGGCCAATATCACTGATGAACATAGATGCAAAAATCCTCAACAAAATACTAGCAAACAGAATCCAACAGCGCATTAAAAGGATCATACACCATGATCAAGTGGGGTTTATCCCAGGAATGCAAGGATTCTTCAATATACGCAAATCAATCAATGTGATACACCATATTAACAAATAGAAGGAGAAAAACCATATGATCATCTCAATAGATGCAGAGAAAGCTTTCGACAAAATTCAACACCCATTTATGGTAAAAACCCTCCAGAAAGTAGGCATAGAGGGAACTTTCCTCAACATAATAAAGGCCATATATGACAAACCCACAGCCAACATCATCCTCAATGGTGAAAAACTGAAACCATTTCCACTAAGATCAGGAACAAGACAAGGTTGCCCACTCTCACCACTATTATTCAACATAGTTCTGGAAGTTTTAGCCACATCAATCAGAGAAGAAAAAGAAATAAAAGGAATCCAAATTGGAAAAGAAGAAGTAAAGCTGTCACTGTTTGCAGGTGACATACTATACATAGAGAGTCCTAAAGATGCTACAAGGAAACTACTAGAGCTAATCAATGAATTTGGTAAAGTAGCAGGATTCAAAATTAATGCACAGAAATCTCTTGCATTCCTATACACTAATGATGAAAAATCTGAAAGAGAAATTAAGAAAACACTCCCATTTACCATTGCAACAAAAACAATAAAATATCTAGAATAAACCTACCTAAGGAGACAAAAGACCTGTATGCAGAAAATTATAAGACACTGATGAAAGAAATTAAAGATGATACAAATAGATGGGGAGATATACCATGTTCTTTGATTGGAAGAATCAACATTGAGATAATGACTCTACTACCCAAAGCAATCTACAGATTCAATGCAATCCCTATCACACTACCACTGGCATTTTTCACAGAACTAGAACAAAAATTTCACAATTTGTATGGAAACACAAAAGATCCCGAACAGCCAAAGCATTCTTGAGAAAGAAAAACAGAGCTGGAAGGATCAGGCTCCCTAACTTCAGACTATACTACAAAGCTACAGTAATCAAGATAGTATGGTACTGGCACAAAAACAGAAATATAGATAAATGGAACAGGATAGAAAGCCCAGAGATAAACCTAAGCACATATGGTCACCTTATCTTTGATAAAGGAGGCAAGAATATACAGTGGAGAAAATACAGCCTCTTCAATAAGTGGTGCTGGGAAATCTGGAACACTATGTGTAAAAGAATGAAATTAGAACACTCCCTAACACCATACACAAAAATAAACTCAAAATGGATTAAATACCTAAATGTAAGGCCAGACACCATCAAACTCTTAGAGGAAAACATAGGCAGAACACTCTATGACATAAATCACAGCAAGATCCTTTTTGACCCACCTGCTAGACAAATGGAAATAAAAACAAAAATAAACAAATAGGACCTAATGAAACTTAAACGCTTCTGCACAGCAAAGGAAACCATAAACAAGACGAAAAGACAACCCTCAGAATGGGAGAAAATATTTGATTTGTAAATGAAGCAACAGACAAAGGATTAATCTCCAAAACATCAAGCAACTCATGCGGCTCAATATCAAAAAATCAAACAACCCAATCCAAAACTGGGCAGAAGACCTAAATAGACATTTCCCCAAAAAAGATATACAGATTGCCAGCAAAAACATGAAAGAATGCTCAACATCACTAATCATTAGAGAAATGCATATCAAAATGACAATGAGGTATCACCTCACACCGGACAGAATGGCCATCATCAAAAAATCTACAAACAATAAATGCTGGAGAGGGTGTGGAGAAAAGGGAACCCTCTTGCACTGTTGGTGGGAATGTAAATTGATACAGCCACTATGGAGAACAGTATGGAGGTTCCTTAAAAAACTAAAACTAGAACTACCATACGACCCAGCAATCCCACTACTGGGCATATACTCTGAGAAAACCATAATTCAAAAAGAGTCATGTACCAAAATGTTCATTGCAGCTCTATTTACAATAGCCAGGATATGGAAGCAACCCAAGTGTCCATCATCAGATGAATGGATAAAGAAGATGTGGCACATATATACAATGGAATATTACTCAGCCATAAAAAGGAACAAAACTGAATTATTTGTAGTGAGCTGGATGGAGTTAGAGTCTGTCATACAGAGTGAAGTAAGTCAGAAAGAGAAAAACAAATACTGTATGCTAACACATATATATGGAATCTAAAACGAGAAGAAAAAAATGGTCAGAAGAACCTAGGGGCAAGAGGGGAATAAAGATGCAGACCTACTAGAGAATGGACTTGAGGATATGGGAAGGGGAAAGGGTAAGCTGGGACAAAGTGAGAGAGTGGCATGGACATATAAACACTACCAAACGTAAAATAGATAGCTAGTGGGAAGCAGCCGCATAGCACAGGGAGATCAGCTCGGTGCTTTGTGACCACTTAGAGGGGTGGGATAGGGAGGGTGGTAGGGAGGGAGATGCAAGAGGGAAGAGATATGGGCACATATGTATATGTATAACTGATTCACTTTGTTATAAAGCAGAAACTAACACACCATTGTAAAACAATTATAGTCTTATAAAGATGTTAAAATAAATAAATAAATAAAAGTTATGAGAAATGTATTATATGAATTCAAATTATTGGTGGGAATTCTAGCTTTTCTTTTGTCATGATTTCCATCATAATTCCCCTGGATCTGAAACATACTCTCTATGATTTCATTCTTTGAAATTGTTGATACTTGCTTTATGCATCAGCATATGTTCAATTTCATTCAATTATCTTTGAGCAATCTAAAGAGATCTTTATTCTTCATTCATTGGATGTAGTGTTGTTTATATGACAATTAGGGCATGATTGTTGACTTCATTTTTGTTAAAATTTTCTACACATTTTCTAATTTTCAGTCTACTTTTTGTATATGTAACTGATAATTATCTGAAAATTCCCAAATGTAATTGTTGATGTATTTATTTATCTTTGCAGCTCTCGTTGGTTTTATGTATTTGAAATTATGTTAATGGGACCTTAAAATTTAGAATTGCTATATATTCCTGCTATCCCCAAATTTTTATCATTATGAAATGTCAGTTTTTAACTAAACATTTTACCTTATTCTGATATTAAAAGAGTTTTCCAACTTTCTTTTATATAGAATAATAAAATATATGTATGCAGAAGCTAATTTTTATTTTTCTAAGCATGTCTCTTTTAAGCAGTACATAGTTGTTTGGTTTTTTTTTTAATTGAAGTATAGTTGATTTACAATGTTGTGTTAGTTTCTGGTGTACAACAAAGTGATTCAATTATACATATATATACATATTCTTTTTCATATTCTTTTCCATTATGGTTTATTACAGGATATTGAATATAGTTCCCTATGCTGTACAGTAGGACTTTGTTTATTTTATATATAGTAGTTTGTATCTGCTAATCCCAACCCGTACTTTATCTCCCTCCACCCCTTTTCCGCTTTGGTAAACATAAGTTTTTTTCTATGTGAATCTGTTTCTGTTTCATAAATATGTTCATTTGTGTCATATTTTAGATTCCACATATAAATGATATCATATTGTATTTGTCTTTATCTTTCTGACTTCATTTATTACAATAATCTCTAGGTCCAGCCATGTTGCTGCTGCAAATGGTATTATTTCTTTTTTTATGGCTGTGTAGTATTCCATTGTGTATATATACCACATCTTCTTTACCCATTCATCTGTCAATGGACATTTAGATTGCTTTCATGTCTTGTATACTAGTGCTGCTGTAAACACTGGGATGCATGTATCTTTTTGAATTATAGTTTTTTTCTAGATATATGCCCAGGAGTGGGATTGCTGGATCATACAGCAACTCTATTATTAGTTTTTAAGGAAAACTGAAGCACAGGAAGATGCAACATGAACAGCCATGGTACCTTTGAGGCAGCTTCAGCTTGGGATGGTAGGATAGCTCCACCACCATTCTGGCTACCCCCCACTCTCCATGACCTTGGTTAGAGTGTTCATATTGTTCTGGGTTCCATGATAAGGGTTCAAAAAGTATTTTTGTTTTAACTGACAATTAACTCAGTAAAACTCAAACTGCAAATTTGTCATGTCTGAAAGCTACAACGATTTGGATCTCAATTTAGAATGCTTTTTGTCTATCATGTGTATGAACAGCAATAATCAGGTAGACAAAATGGCAGAGATTATGCACTAAATTTGTGATATACTCTCTCTGGTTCTGTCTTTGCTAAGCTTTTCTGTGCATTGTCCTGTGGCTCATACCTGAGGCACCTTCTTTTGGTTCCTCAAGTCAAGAATATGGCAAGCTTGTCATTCAGAATTTAGCCACTAAAAATGTGAAACTCACACTCTGGTTGTCACTTGCAACAATATGTGCCTGTGTTAGTTCATTCTGATAGGTTTTTTTTTTTTTGAGTATTTACTTGGATGATTTATTTGTTATAAATCTAATCTTTCATACCAAAAAGGGAATTAAGCTTGGACAGAGTTTGAATGGCTTCATAGTCCTGAAGGGCTTTCATCGGCTTAGTATCTTTCATCAGTTTTAGAAAATTCTTTACTATTATTTCTATGAACATTTATTCTCTCCATTTTCTCAATTATCCCTTTCTGTGGCTTGAATTATACTTTCAGGAATGTTTGGCCTTTTAACTATATCATCTGTGTAGAGTGACCATGTGTCCTGGTTTGACCAATCTGTCAAAATTTCCACCTATGAATATCAATTAATATCTGTTAACTGAGTGATGAATTTTACTTTCAAAACTCTTCCAGTTTAGAAATAAATTATAGTGTCACCTTTATCATATATCTGTTTTAACCTTTTGTGTTTATTATTTTTTTTGTTTCTTTTAATTTGTCTTGATATTTTCTTTTGACCCATGTCCCTATTCACAGACTTCATCTCTTTACCTGTGCCTAATCTATTGTTTAACTAATTGATTTAGCTCTTAAATTCAGTAAACATTTTTCATTATATATTCATCATGAATTTATACTTATTTCTTAAAATATTTTATACTTCTATACCAATCTCAATAATCTTTCATATTATTTACTCTGGATATCTCCATTACTTGGATTCTCTATAGGTCTCTTTCTCTTGTCTGTTATTTCTCTTGCTTTCAGTGATATGTCATTGCCTCCTGAGATGTCTTGTTATTTTTAATTGCACACTAGAAAATGTACATAAAATATTACAAAGCTAATATAATATCCACTGTTCTCTTTCATAAGAGAGAACTTATAACTGCATCTGATAAATGTCTATGCTAGGGAAACGAGCACTCTCAGAACACCTTAATTCCATCAGCTTGAGATGATTTAAACCTGAGTCAGTCCCTTTAAAAGTCCATCTCTTTCTATTTATCCTCATTTCAAAAGGTTTAGCCTTTTAGCATTTTTATCCAAAGACTGGGCAGTTCACCAAGGCTATCCCTCCTTGAAATCTCTCAACACCAAATTTTTATTTCATGAAGTCCCTTGGTTTTGCCTAGTCAACTGAAAAAAAAAAAATTCTGGATGTCTCAGGCCTGAAAAGTTAACTTGAAACAATTTAAGTAAGAGGACTTTTCTGATTCTTTCAGGAAAAATCCTAAGCTCTCTACACATGGTACACCTATTATCATATTCTTAAATTTCTCCAAGTAAAGTAGGTAAAATACACAAATTTCAGATCAAAATGAAAATTAATGACACTGGATTCACACAGTTGATTTCATGCCATTTAAAAGGCAGTTACCTAATCTGTACAGTTGATCAAAGGACCTATTAAGATTCCTTAGGTCCAATTGTAGGAAAATGAGACAGCTGGAATTTATTTCTATTATGTCCCTCACAAGATTGCCAGTGACAAAATAACTTTAAATATGTAATAACTCCTGCAAAATAAAAATAAGCAAACAAACATAAACCGCCCCCCCCCAAACAAGGACTCTTACTTATTCTGGTTTCTTCTTAAAAATAAAACCTCAAGGATAAAAAATACTGCTCTAAGAAAGTTAAATTTAAACATTCAGTGATTAAAGACTTTTGTAGATTTATTTTAATATTATCCATACAATCTCTTTTCATATCATTTATATAAGGACTGTGTGACCCACAAGAAAATTACTTATTCTCATGTGTTCCATAAGCAACCCTATCAATCAAATTTGAATGTAGACCCACTGTTTACCAATAAGATATTCAGGCATCCCTTGGGTGATATATACACAACAAACAAATAAAACTGATTCTGATTTCCCAATACATTGTTGTCAATATGTAGTTAGGAAAAAGCAAAACTGGTTATCAGATACAAATGAAGAAGACACCGCAACTCCTCTAGTACATTTCATTATTTACACATTTCATTGGGCAATTACCATACTTGATCAACCTTGTAAGCTTCCTTCCATTGGAGGAGACTTTACTATTCTGCTGGTACTGTGAAAAATTTGCTGCTGCTAGCCACTGTGATATCACAAGCAGGAGGAGCTTTGGTGGGAGTTTTGTGGCTATATTTGAATTACTACAAGATTTACCAAAGCCGATAATCTCTATTATTAACATTATCAAGTTATAATGGAGAAAGTCATTACTGTATCTTCTATACTATAGCTTAGATCACAGTATCGATCTTCCAAACCTAACAAAATAGTACTTTTATAAATCAAGTATAGTCTATAAAATGACATCAATTATTGAATTACAGATGTCATAAAATACCATTCAAAACTAGGATCAGAGAATTAAAGGGACTTAGAACCAATTTGTTTGCACAGAGAATGGGTATGCCAGGAATTTAATATTATATTTTCTCAATTAATTCTTATAGCCACCATGTAAAGAAGACATAATACCCATTTTATAAATGAATATCTTGAGGCTTATAGCAGTTAAGTGACATGACAAAATTATAGGTAAGTAGTGGCAAACCCAATATTTTAACTCAGGTCTGAATGACTCAAGTCTGTGAAGGTTTCCATTTCAAAGAGCTCTGCTTCACTGAATGATCTGTTTCAGCACTGATATAAATAATCCATGTATCACACATTTTCAAATTATTAGTATTCAGTAGAATATGAATATACTGATTACTCCAAATGCATACTGATAATTCAATAGACAATTTGGGGTTTTACAGAACCTCAGGTTCATCTTTTTTAAACAGAAATAATTAAGGCTCATACATACATGTAGGACAATTCTGACAAAGCTTTCTAATTGTGTGGAGTCTATTTAATAGGATTCTGCTTTGCCTAGAAATGAATATCACTACAACCCTCATTTTGAACATTACAAAATCTCCATGGTTATTGGTACAAACCTTTGAGGCAGTGACCCATAGTCCAAAGAAGAAATGTCATTGAAACAATGCAACTGATTGCCCAGAAAGTATTTAAAATTCCCTGTTATTCCTACAAGGGCCCAATCATACTGAGAACCAGTGAATGTGGGATACTCTCTGCGCTGATAGACTTGAACATGGGAGTTAAAGTCACACATGTGGTTATTATTTGATAAATTAAAACTTGCTGCAGTGATTCTATAATTTCATTCAACATTAGTTTAGACAATGTCTATTTTTAATATTGTTAATTTTCTTGGTTCTGTAATTCTGTATACAAGAAAGATAAAATGATTGTAAAATACTTTCCTTCAATTTAAATAACTTGACAAAATTATTGCTATATCTATTAATCAACATAGTGGTCTTTTAGTGAGACTAAAAAGTAGACCCTATATTCTGTTTTCAGTAAAGGAGTACTAGTATCTCTATGGATTGGCCATGACTTTGGCCCATTTATAGCAGCTCCTGCCTGACAGGTGTTGCCATTACCCATTACAATACTAGCTCTGTCACTGGTGTATTTAAGGGGGGAGTTTCAAGCTGTTCTTCTATGGTATTTACATTTACTCACGCAATACTAATAGTTTATTATATAGGATTCTGTGATATGTGAAAACTTGAGGAAAATAAAATTAACAATCAGGGCAAATTCCAAGTTAAATGATAGAAGAAAGTTCATCCTGCATTTTAAAAATTTCAGTTAGTCCCATGGCTTATCTAGAAGCACACTTATATTCCTTTCCCCCAGCACAATATTATCCAGATGTGCTTAGGCCACTGACCACTTCTTACCAAAAAAAAAAAAGAAGAAAAAAAAAGAAAGGAAGGAAAGAAAGAAAAAAAAACTAAAAAAAGAAAGAAAGGAAGAAAGAAAAAGAAAAGAAAGAAAGAAAAGGGAAAGAGTAGTTATAGAGTTGCATAGATTCTACACCGGTGACATATGCTGTTTGTGCTTCTGGACAGTACTACAGCCATCTGAAAACACCACATAGGAAGCTTTACTGTAAATATAGTCAGTTCTGCAATAAAGCCTCATATATATGTTCCCAGAAATCATTGGGCTATGCAAAAATCAAGTCATAAAAATAAACAATAGAGCTTATGGGAAAAATTTGGTTATGCCCCAGCACTCAAAAACTTCATCAGTGAGACATTAAAAAAAATAGATCCTATGTCCAGAAAGTTACAGGCAGGTGTTATCACCTCACTCTCGCATGAAATTAAGCTAGAATACTGTTGCATGTGCTTTGATGAGGCTTTAAAGAAAGATACTATCAAAAGGGACTAAAAGATTAGAAACCTGAGGCTTCATATAACTGTGTGTTTATATGAGGTAGAATGAATTTGAGATTTGCCTTCATTTCTATTTTGTAGTAAGTTTGTGGGAGAACAACCTAAACTTCCAACTATCTGTAACTGTGGGAGATTTATCTATATCTACCAAAAATCATCCCATAATTGTAAATGACCAAACTGACCTGGTTAAGTTTACAGTAATTCTCATGATTCACCTGTTTTCTAACTAGAGTACTGTTAATCTTTATTCATCCACAAATATTTATTCAAGTCTTATTTTTTTTCCAAAATTACTTCATAAATAAACTGGATAATAATGTAAAATCCATATATACCATCTATTTACCTGATATATATGCATATATATACCAATTTCTATGTATATGTACATACACACATATACCTTCATAAACAGAAAATGTTATTCATAGTTTTATTTTCAATGACTGTCATAGCCTTTCCAAGTCCTTTTGTATCCACAATATCATTTTATCACTTTAGAGATGTTTTGAGACAGGAATCATCTTTATGTTACATATGAGGAAACCATGGACGTACTGGAAGGTCAAACGACTTGCTTGATGTAACTTAATTAGCCTGAGTCAGAATCAGAACCATTCATTGCTTATAGTCTCCTCCCCCATCCACTTAGGGCCCAGCCACAAATAACACTCACGTTTCTGATGTAGCCTTAGAACTTGGGTTCACCCAGTAAATATTTTACTTCTAGATAGTAAGTTAGGATTTGTGGAGTTTCCATTTTTGTTTTAATACTATGTTTTTATTTTTGTTTGGTGGAGATCAGGATCCATTACTACTACTTAAATGAGCAAGAAAAGTTAAGACCCGTCCCCAAATGACCAACTCAGATCAGAACTACAAGGCACAGATAAGCCCATCATGTAACCACAAGATTCATTTTCTAAACCCCCTGGAGACTCTCTTAATGGAACCCTTCTTTTCATATTCTTACCACACTGCTTAGTCATTTAGCCGAGCTGTAGTGAAATGGACAAGTGAAATTTCAGCCCTGATTCTGTCTCTCTCGCACAGTCACACATTTATTCCCAGGGAATAATCTACCTCCTGGGAGTCTCCAGCTGACTGTAAAGTGATTTTCTCACAGTGGGTTTTCTGTAAATCCAATACAAAGCCCTAAGTTTATCAGTTATTATAAGAATACAAATGACACGACACCTGTGGAACCACATTCCCTTCTTTGAAATGTGTAGACATTAATTGTAGTTAGTAGATCCAAAATTATAATTGTCCAGGGCAGGTAAAATATGAGAATGAGTAAAATGACATTTTTGCAACAGTGCCTTAAGGCTGAGTTGAAGACACACTTGGGGATAAAATTCTCACTCATTCATGCACATACACAGTAAATTACCCTAGAAGTAAGTTACAGCAAAGTGTTGTACAATGGTAAAATTATTGATTTAGTTTAGTTTTTATCCTGAGTTAGATGTAGAAGATCAATTGTTAATAATGTCTTGATCATTTCTAACAGTGCCCAGAGGCACATGAGCAACGACATGGTGTATAGACAGAAACATAAATAAAGGAAAACAAATACAGGAAGATGGTCCTCTACCCAAATTTGTTTTCCTTTAGAATTTACCCTTTATCCTCATGGAATTGCTATGAACTTTCATTTGGACAGCAAGGACATTGTATTAGAGGACTCTCTTTCAAGAAATATTAAATATTTTAAAACTAAATTGTTTTTAAAAAATACAGCACTCTGAAGAGTCATCTTTTCCTAGCAACAGTGATTTGAACAAAAACAACAAGAGAGCCTACTAAATGTGTTTCCCAAATGTTACATATTGGGTAAAGAAATGAGAATTAAGTGTACCCAGAACCATCTCACCCATGTTCTTTTATCTGTTCCTCTCATTTCTTGTTGTTAACCATTTGTGAAAACCTCAGCAGTTGTACAATAAAGATTCATTTATTTTGGTTTTATCTATTTCACTATTTACCAATCCATTCTGAATTGCAAAAAGAAGATTAGTGTGAAAGAAAAAATATATGTAAATCAAGGATAAGTTAGATATCAAGAAATAAAATATAAAAACAGTCCTCTGAGCAGATGGTGAGCCCATGCTCTATTCATGCAATTGACTTGCCCTACCCTACTTTGGTATCTTGTAGAAATCAACTCTGATCACTCTGCCTAAGTCTAAGGGTGGTGTCAAATATGTAAGTTGCATACTTTGCTGAAGGGCAATGCCCACGGTAAGTAATACATTCATTTATTCACTCAAGAAAACATGCTTATTGAGCACTTACTATTTACCAGATATTGCTCCAGATGCTAGGTTAGCAATGAGTAAAATAAGCAAAGCCTCTGCTCTCATGGAAATTATATGCCAGTGGGTATATTAAAATATTTAAACTATATTATAGGCTTTTTTTAAACAAAGGATGTACAATCCTAAGGGGTAACCGGTGCTATGAGGAAAAAAATAAAGTGGTGTAAGAGCTGGGAGTTGAGAATTGTTATTTTACATAGAGTCTTCAGGGGAGGCTCTCTTAGGTTGGGATGTTTTAGCAGAGAGCTAAATGAAATGATGAAGTAAGTCAAAATGATAGTTCCATAAAGAGTTATTTAAAGATCCCCTCATTACTCCAAAAATAACATATGGGAAAGCAGTCTACTATCCAAGAGCTGGCATTTGACTAGCTCACTAGGATTTCTACTTTTCTGATGCTGAGAGTGTCTTTCTTTTTGAAGCCAAAATATATCATTTTAATAAATTCCTGAAATTAAGCAGAGCAAGGGGCAGCTCCCACTCTTTATCACAGTAACCAGCTCAGTATCTTCCAAATAATTAAAATACAGACAAATCACACACATTGCAGTGACTTACATCCTTCAGGCACTTGTTAGAAGCTAAATGAATTCACATTAAATGAATCAGAGATATCTGGAAAGTCACTCGTTTGACACAATCAAGAATATGGATTTTATAAGACAGCAACTGACTTTATACTTATTGCACCTAATTGATTACATTTATAATGATAGTAAACCAAATCTGTTCTCACTGAAGGAATAATTTTTGAACTTAATTGGTAATAATATGACAACTTCATATATTTAGAGGTTCTTAAACTGTATTATTCCCTCTAATGAACATATTCAAACAGAAAAAGAGAACCTTGGAAATGTTCATTATAACATAAATCTGTTAACTTTTAAGTGTTTAACATTTTATTCCTTGTCATCTTACTACTAAATCTTTTAAATTTTGAACTGTAATCCATAATCATCTTAATATTACATCAAAGTCGGAATGTAAAATTTGTGGTAGCACAATGATTTCCATGGTTACATTCAAACTTGTCATGAACACTGCAAGAGATAACAGTATTAAAAGGTAGTTGGACCCATGGGCTTCCCTGGTGGCGCAGTGGTTGAGAATCTGCCTGCTAATGCAGGGGACACGGGTTCGAGCCCTGGTCTGGGAAGATCCCACATGCCGCGGAGCGGCTGGGCCCGTGAGCCACAACTACTGAGCCTGCGCGTCTGGAGCCTGTGCCCCGCAACGGGAGGGGCCGCGATAGTGAAAGGCCCGCGCACCGCGATGAAGAGCGGTCCCCGCACCGCGACGAAGAGTGGCCCCCACTTGCCGCAACTAGAGAAAGCCCTTGCACGAACCGAAGACCCAGCACAGCCAAAAATAAATAAATAAATAAATAAAAATAAAAAGTAGCTAAAAAAAGGTAGTTGGACCCAAATGTAAAATTCTGCAGTAATTAGAAATAACAATCAAGGAAACTAAAGGAAATTGTGGAAAAAGCAAAGAGCGTTTTTGTAGAAGCAAACCTATCTTGTATCATTTTATTTTGGTTTTATTCTGGTTTAAATCCCTTATTAAAAATAAATTTCTATTAGTTCATGGCATTGCAAACCTTAGGCAATATTTCATTAGCACAGAATATCTTAATTTTAAGAACAGGGAGTCTGAAAAACAGTGGATAAACAGACCTGACACCAATGTGAACAGGATAAAAACAAGATCACTTGGAAGTAGAATGTTTGTGCACATGAAGTAAATAAATTATTCTGTAAAGAGATGAGAGAATTGAATATTTCAAAAGTATTTATTCTTGGGATTCTACTGCTAAGGAACATTTAATTCTCTTCTATGGAATACTTTGATATATTTATATTTTTCAGTTAAATATAAACCTTAATTTGAAAATTCATTATTCCTCAAAATCTTTGCCTTAAAATATGTTAATGATTTGCTCTTTTCTAATTATTACTATCAAATTTAAGTCTTCAGAGATTTTTCTTGGGTTCAGATATTTTCTCAGCCAACATTTTGTCTTTATTTTTTGTTTATTAGGCAACATGTATATGAACCTATTACTATCTACGGCAATAGTTCTGTTGATTACAACTTTTTTGTGGAGGGTAGGGAGGGAGGACATAAACTTTGGGTATTTTATAGGCAACTTAATTATTTTAATGATTTTTAAAATGTTCCAATTTTCAACTCATCATGTTTATGTTATGATCATATATGATCAATCAGAAGATTGCCAATTTTATCTTTACTTCCTAATGGATATATACTTGGTAGCCTAGTTCTAAAATAGAATATGCCACACAAATGAAATGACCAATGGGATGAAATCAACATTAAGAGAAACATAACATCTAAGAGGGATATTTTATGATTGCAATTTCTAAAGAACCTCAAAATCACAGAATATATTCCTCTCAAATGTGTAAGAGATTTACCTGGTGTACAATAGTAGACTTCAAAATAGCTAAAGAGCTTCAATTATTCACCTGTCATTGTTCTAATCCTCCACATCTTAAAACCTTGCTCTTCACAGTGTAGTTCAAGAACCAGCAGCACAGACATACTACCTGGGACCTTGCTATACTTGAAGAAGCTTAATCCCCACTCACGACTTTGATTCAGAATCCACATTTTCACAAGATCTCTAGGTGATTTTCGGGCATATTACATTTTGAAAAGCACTAGATCTTCTCTGGAATCCTTATTAGAAATAAGTAACATATATTGTTTACATAGCCTATTCCCATGATCACTTACTTCTGTCTTAATGGATTAAATAACACAAACCAATGTTTCAAAGTCTATAAGTTGTCTGACTCCCTTACCTCTTGGTACTCTAGGGCACTGAGTTTGCAAAAGCAGTTCTGAAACAGCCACTAGGTCTGTTGCCTCTGACAGCATTCTGATGCCTCTGATAATGGCATCAAAAGATAGGATTATATGGGTAAAACATCTAGGCTTTCTAAAGAGAAAAGAACCCCAAATTTAGTAAATATTTTGAGTTTTTTTAAGCTTTTTTAAAGTAACTGTATTAAATATAAACTTGTGCTATAACAAAAGCATAGTCAATAATTATCAAAATATATTTGCATAATTTTGAAATACTGATAATTATAAATTTATTTAGTACTTATCATGCACCAGATAGTTGTAAGCACTTTTACATACATAAAATTCTTACAGGTATCTGATAATGAAGGTACATTTTTGTCTTTTTTAAATAAAGGAGAGTGAGAGGAAAAGCTAAGAAAAATTAAGTGTATTTTCCAAAGTGACAAAGCTAGAAAATAATGGACGATCCAGCAATTCCACTCCTAAGAGCAATTCCACTCCTCCCAAGAGAAATGATGACATATGTCCACACAAAAATTAGTATGTAAATGTTTACAGTAGCATTATTTCTAATAGCTGAAAGATAGAAACCATCCAAATGTTCATTAATGGATGAATGGATAAACAAAATACAATATATCCATACAATGGAATATTAGTCAGCCATAAAAGGAATGAAGCACTGATACAGGCTACAATTTGGATGAACCTTGAAAATATTATGCTAAGTGAAGGAAGCCAGTCACAGAAGACCACATATTATATGATTCCATTTATACAAAAGTTCAGAATAAGGAAATCTATAGATACAGAAGTAGATTAGTGGTTGCTTAGGGCTCAGGGGGATATAGGGATAGATGATAGCCAAAAATTGCTGGTTTTCTTTTTAAGGTGATGAAAATGCTCGAAGACTGAATCTGTGAATATGATAAAAACCATTGAATTGCACACTTCAATTGGATGAATAGCATGGTATATGAACTGAACTGTATCTCAATAAAATTGTTTAAGAAAAAAAAATATTCTCAACCAAAAAAAAAAAAAAAAAAGGACAAGGATTCAAACCAGGCAGCTTACCTCTAAGACAGAAGAATATGAAATTTAAAGAATTTAAAAATCTTTGAAAAGTTATGTAACATGAAATTTCAATTTTACCTCATTCTATAAATTAACTTTTGTGTGAGCTGCTCCTTTGAGTTCAGGAGGTTTCTACAGGACAGGAGAAGTTCCTGGACCAGATACAGGCAGGAAGTTCCCAAGATCAACATGTATGGAATGACAGAGGTGAGCAGAAGATAAAAAGCAATTACCAAGATCAACATGTACGGAATGATGACAGAGGTGAGCAGAAGATAAAAGGCAATGGCTCAGTCACAAATGGATGGAGTTGAGGTCAGAGGAAGGGAGAAGGAAACTCAGGATGAATGGTGTAGGGTTTGTGAAGTCCTGTGGCTCAAGAGCTAAAATTATGAATTCTAGGCATTCAGTATGTGCTGTTTTCCTTTTACAAAAGCCCCAGAGCTCACTAGGGAGATGGTGGCTCCATCAGGGGGCTGGCTCAGGCTAAACAGTTTTGGATTTACTTTGAAGTTAATTAACCTAATCATTCTAAGTATTTTCTTTGGAACAAAAGATTTTTGGCACTCAATGCTGGCTCAATTCTAGCTCAGCCTTGAAACTCAAGGATAGCTCCAATTTGAAAAGCTCTTACAGACAGGTCAAGTCTCAACTTTAAACTATACAGTGTCACTTTCCATATAAAAATTTACAATTGCTTCCTTAATGCTCCAGTTTTCATCCAAGAGCCCCTTGCTACTAACCAGTGAGTCCGAACCCTCCTTCCCTCTTCCTAACCATTTTCTAAGAAGAGGTGATAGCCAGTTTCCAGAATTCCTCTGTTGCCTAATACCTCACTTTCTTATTAGAACAAAAATAAACAAATGGGACCTAATGAAACTTAAAAGCTTTTGCATAGCAAAGGAAACCATAAAAAGACAAAAAGACAACCCTCAGAATGGGAGAAGATCTTTGCAAACGAAGCAACTGACAAAGGATTAATCTCCAAAATATACAAGCAGGTCATACAACTCAATATCAAAAGAACAAACAACCCAATCAAAAAATGGGCAGAAGACCTAAACATACATTTCTCCAAAGAAGACATTCAGATGGCCAACAAACACGTGAAAAGACGCTCAACATCACTAATTATTAGAGAAATGCAAATCAAAACTACAGTGAGGTATTACCTCACACCGGTCAGAATGGCCATCATCAAAAAATCCACAAACGATAAACACTGGAGAGGGTGTGGAGAAAAGGGAACCCTCATACGCTGCTGGTGGGAATGTAAACTGATACAGCCACTGTGGAAAACAGTATGGAGGTTCCTTTAAAAACTAAAAATAGAACTACCATATGACCCAACAATCCCACTACTGGGCATATACCCAGAGAAAACCATAATTCAGAAAAACACATGCACCCCAATGTTCACAGCAGCACTATTTACAATAGCCAGGACATGGAAGCAACCTAAATGTCCATCAACAGAGGAATGGATAAAGGAAGATGTGGTACATATATACAATGGAATATTACTCAGCCATAAAAAGGAATGAAATTGGGTCATTTGTAGAGACGTGGATGGACCTAGAGAGTGCCATACAGAGTGAAGTAAGTCAGAAAGAGAAAAGCAAATATCATATTATAACGCATATATGTGGAATCTAGAAACATGGTATAGATGACCTTATTTGCAAAGCAGAAATAGAGACACAGCGGTAGAGAACAAATGTATGGATACCAAGGGGGAAAGGGGTGGGGTGGCAGGACTTAGGAGACTGGGATTGACACATATACCTTATTGATACTATGTATAAAATAGACAACTGATGGGAACATACTGTATAGCACAGGGAACTCTACCTAATGCACTGTGGTGACCTAACTGGGAGGGAAGTCATCCAAAAGGGAGGGGATATCTGCATGTGTAGGGCTGATTCATTTCGTTGTGCAGTGGAGGCTAACACAACATTGTAAAGCAACCGTACTCCAATAACAATTAATTTTAAAAAAAGAAGACATTATGAATCAGGAAATTTACATTTATTAAATCCTTACTATGTGCCCAGTCCTTTACATTCATGATTTGCAACAATCATAGAACATTATCCCTGTCTTTCAGATGACAGAATCACGGCTTAGAGTAGTTAATGTCTTACCTCACTTACAAAGAAGGAAGTAAAATCAAGAAATAAACTGAAGTCTGACTCCAAAGCTCTTTGCCTTTTCACCATACTATGCTACTTCCACTACACGACAGTATGAATTTCTCTCTCTTTTTCTATTAGTTGAAGACACCATCTTTATGCCACCCACTTTCCCTACCGTCAATTCATTAACTGCATAAAATCATGCACTTCAGAATACTAACTTTTACCTCTAAAACAAGCAACTCTGCACATGGATCTTCAAGGAATTTCTCTTTTTTTATTCCCTGAAAATTACAAAACATATTTGGATTTCCATACTCAGTCCAGATAAAGTAGTAGGGATCAATTCACCCTCCAACCTGGAATAGCCAAAAGCAAACAAACAAACACAACATACAAAATAATGGTTTTTAAGGCACTGAACATCAGTAATCAAAAGACACTGACCCCTGAAAGACGTAAAATGTATTAGCTTCCTTTTGCTACTGTAATAAATTACTGAAAATTTAATGACTTAAAAGAATTAAAAATTCTCTTGCAGTTCTAGAGGTCAGTTTCAGTGGGCTGAAGTGAAGGTGTGGGCGGGACTGATTCTCCCTGGAGGTTCTGAGTGGAGAATTCATTTTCTCACCCTTTTTAGCTTCTAGGGTCCCCTGAACTCCTTGGCCTGTGCTCCCAACTGCATTTTCAAAGTGCATCACTTGCTTCTCTACTTCCAGCATCACATGACCTTCTCCTCTGACTCTGATGCTTCCTTCATTCTTCTTCTAAGGAGCATAGTGACTACATTGGGCCCACCTGGATAACGTAAGTTAAGCTCCCCACTGAAAGACTGACTGTTAAATTAATTATACCTGCAAAGACTTTTTTGCTCTATAAGGTAACACTCACAGGTTCTGGAGGTTAGGGGGTAGACATCTTGGGGGACTATTATTCAGCCTACCACAGGGAACCAATGAGGTAAGCCCTATGATTGTCCAAGATATTTCTTTAAAAGAATGAAAGAAGGGAGACAAGGTAGAGGCTTCCAGTCTTTCTGAATTGAGGAGACAGAGCTGTGGGTCCACAAAGACCAAGGCAGCTAGAATTACAGAACAAACTACAAGAGAGGCCAGGGTTTTATCTTGCTTTGGGTTTTTTGTTTGTTTGTTTGTTTATGGGGGGGAGTTGGAAGATTTATATGCTGCTTGAGGAGTAGTATATCACTTGACAGTAGACTGTGATAAGTTAAAGATATATACTGGAAATCCTAAAGCAATCACTTAAATAAGTACAACAGGGTTATGCTAACATTTGAATTTTTAAAAAAATAACATTTTCACTAGTATCAAAAGCAATGAAATATGTAGGTCTAAACCTGACAAAAGATGTGCAAAACAGATAAACTGAAAAGGAGAATGTATTGTAGTGATAAGGACCCAAATGAAAGGTGAAATTTAGTTCAGAAGATTTAATATTGTTAAGATATCAATTTTCCCCAGTGACATATAGATCTGATATAATCCAGTCAAAATCACTGCAGGTTTTTAAAATAAAAATTGACAAACTGATTCTAATATTCACATCAAAATGCAAAGAATCTAGAATAGCTAAAAAAGTAAGAGAAAAATTTGGAGAACATTTTGTGATTTCAATATTTATTATAAAACTACTGTAATTAAGAAGCTGAGGTTTGAGCATAAAGATAGATTTTTTAAAAATCAGAATAGAACTCAGAAATAGACTCACATGTATCTGGACAATTGATTTTTGACAAAGCTGCAAAAGGCAATTTAGTCGAAAATGATAGTTTTTCTACAAATTGGTGCCGGAACAATTTGAAATTGGATATCCATATACAAATCAAATCAGAGCTTTGATTCATATCTCATAGCATATATAAAACCCAACTCAGAATGGATCATAGACCTAAATGTAAAACCTCAAACTATAGAGCTTCTAGAAAAAATAAAATCTTTGTGAACTGGAATTAGACAAAAGTGTTTCACTATGACACATAAAATCAGTGAGGACAAAAAATATTTACCTACTACCTTACAATTCTGTAAACATAAGAGAGAAAATTCAAGGGTGGGCCAAAAGCCTCAGTACAAGCCTTGAGTGCAATTTGGATAGTACTGCCCAACAAAAAGGGGAAAAGTAGTCTCTTATAAGCAAAACCCCTATGATATCGTCCAATGTGATTTTATGCCCTTTGACTCAAATCCGTATCTCCTATTTATACTTACTGATTAATAGAACTAAACACAGTTTTTAATACTGGGTATACACAGTACTTAATAGTAGGTATGCAATCAATATGCTCTGTGTTGAGAATGATAGTGTTTATCGCTGTAAATTGGAAAATTGGACTATCTCTTCAAAGAAATATACGAGTTGTGTAGAATTCAAAGAAAGATGGTTAAAAGAGAATATGAACAATGTAAGCCTTCAGGTATCTGGGTGTAATTCTCCATAATTCAATTTTCTTACTATGAGGAAAAAAAAATTCAGATAATGAATAAAGTTAAGGTTTAGCAGAACTGCAATGGCCTCAGTGGATACGTAGCATTGGAAAAAAAAATCTTTAATCTTTTAATCCACTGAGAATCAGATTATTACTGCAGTATACTCTAGCCCATCCTGGCTGACGGTGGTGGGGAGCACAGAAAATGGGTATGAATGAAGTCTTAGTCTTAGTACAAAGTGGCTAAAAGGAGTGGGCAGAAATGTTCTCTTCTTTGATCTGAGAACTGGTTACATGAATGTGTTCAGTTTCTGAAAATGCATTGATCTGTATACATATATGTACTTTCCTATATCTGTGTGTACAGGTAAATATATATATACCTCCATACATAAAATCTTCAATTCTAAAAGCTTTTTTTAAGTGATCGGTGGAACAGTTTGAACTCATTTACTGTTTTGTGGAAGTTGGATAAATTCACTAGAGAAACAGGCATGATGGGAACAGGAGGCATTCCAGATGATGTGAAAGCCATAGACAGAACTATTTGGAGACAGAACAAATGGACATCGAGAAGCCAGTGAGAAGGGGATTATGGCAACATAGTTTCGTACTAATCAAAAGAGAGATTTTTTTGGTGGAAAAAGAGAGGATCTTGTGAATCTTAGAGGGCATGCTGACAATAGAAGGGATTAAATGTAACATGACAGAGAGCAGTGAATGTATTTTGTTCTAAGATGTTAGACCTCAGGCATCATTTAGATAGGCCTGAAGCACAGAGTGAAGGAAAAGTGAGGCACAGAGTAGATTTCTGCAAAAACCTCTTCATTGTAGGCAGTTGGGATAGGTAGGCACATACATCCAAAACCAGAATCTTGAAGATGGTCAAGGTTCCTGGTCTTTTTCCTGGGCCAGAAAAAAAGACCAGGCAGCAGAGACTTAAGGTTCATTTTCTTTCTTTCACATTCAAATAATAAACCTAACACTAAGTCTTTACCTTTTAAGTATAATTTACATTTTAAGTATAATTTTCTGAATGACTTTTATCATTTGTTTTCTAAAGTTTCGTAGACTTTGTTTTTGCCAAAACTTCCATTTCATATAATGAATTAATAATATCTTCTGCTCTTAGTGGATTCTGAAAAAAAAGTCTAAAAGACCTAAAGTTACCACATTTCTCTAAGTTCAGTAATTTTTAAAATCAAACTCTTGATCATCAAAAACTAACAGACTATAGTTGTAGGAGAGTTAGACACAAAGTTTTCAAGTTCATAGTTAATCTGTACATTAAAAAAATTATATCCATAATAACTGATTTACTATGAGTTCATCTGTATTTGTTATTCTTTTCTGAACAAAGTAAAACATGAAACTAGTGGTTGCATAGTTTACCATCATTGAATACTGAAGCCAAATCATAGAATGTCTGAGCAGGCATAAGCCACCAGAAAATCCAGGAGGCAAACTATAAGTAGGACATAGCTCAAGAGGTATGGGGCACCAAGAAGATAGAAAGAAGAAAAGGAAATACAAGTCTTGAGAGATAGAGAGAGAGATTAATATATGAGACATTATTGGCCTGAAGGTAGAGGAGCAGTGAACAAGAGAGAAGCCAAGTTACATAAATGGCAGGAACCAGGACAGCATTTGGGAATGACTTGAAATCAAACCACAGATAACAAATTTGGAGTTGGTAAACCATTCTTTTCATAGATAAGGGTTGATTCCAGAAATAGGAGGCAAGGTGAGGGAGTCCTACAGATGGAAGTCAAGTGATGTCAACTGTTAGGGAAATAATTGCTGAAGCTGAGAACCAGGGTGGGACTGACAGCTGATTGATTATTTATGAAATAGCTTGTGTTCCCATTTGGACGTATGGGCAATATCAAAATAGAGTTGTTGATCCTTGAAAGATTATAACACTTGTGTCTACTCTCTGGGTCTCAGGGTTATTTAAAAGCATTCTGATGGCCTGCTAGGGCAGTGAGTCTCAAACTTTAATGTGCCTATGAATCACCTGAGGATCTTGATAAAAGGCAGGTGCTGATCCAGTAGTTCTGGATGGAACCTCAGGTCTGCATCTCTAAGATGGTCCCATAAAACGCCCTCGGTGCTGGTCCTTGGTCTACCTTAGAGTAACAAGGTGCTAGAAGACCTCAAGGACTTTAAAACAAAACTGAACAAAACACAGGGCCTCCCTGGTGGTGCAGTGGTTGAGAATCTGCCTGCCAATGCAGGGGACACGGGTTCGAGCCCTGGTCTGGGAGGATCCCACATGCCGCGTAGCAGCTGGGCCCGTGAGCCACAATTACTGAGCTTGCGCATCTGGAGCCTGTGCTCCGCAACAAGAGAGGCTGCGATAATGAGAGGCCCGCGCACCGCGATGAAGAGTGGCCCCCACTTGCCGCAACTAGAGAAAGCCCTCGCACAGAAATGAAGACCCAACACAGCCATAAATAAATAAATAAATAAATAAAATTTTTAAAATACGTAGTGTTTCATAGTAAATTACATTTATTAAAAAAAAAAACAAAACACAACAAGCCTGAAAACTGAAGCATAGATATGGGAAAAAATCTAATAATAAATGTTTTATTTTCATCTCCGATTTTTTCAAGATATTAGCTTTACGTTGAAATAAGATGTATTTGATCCAAGATATTTTAACCCTCTCTTTTGGTTGTGCTATTGAGAATTTTGTTAATCAGAGGCACCTTGCAATGAGTCAGCAAAAGGGAACCTGAGAATGTGTTCTAAGAAGCACCTATGCGTTGGACAAGAAGTGTAGCACCGTGGTTCACAGTACAGGCTTGGACCATGCAGTTCTGGCTCAGTGCTCAATTTACCTCCCATCATCAGCGTGACTTTGGGAAAACTATTTCCTCTCTGAGACTTGTGACCCTCATAGACAAAGGCAGATATTTCTTTGCAAACAGATTGTACATTAGATGATATCAAGTATGTACGATTACTGCCACAATAAATGGCAGCTGCTATTTATTTATTTATTTATTTATTTCATATCTGCTAGTAATTGCTGAGCTCATCTTTGTATACAGGAAAGACATGTCTTTACCTTGAAGGAAAACCACATTTCTGAATAAGGCCTTCAATTTTATGTGGATACTTCCACCCCAAAAGTCAGTGTCTCCATTGCCTGGAAAGATGAAATGAAATCAGAACATTTGGAGCAACCTCCACAACCACATAGAATCCGTGCAATGCCAAGAAATCAGATGGGTTCTTTCACTCACATATTTTACTGTTTAGCTCCACGCTAATCAACTAACTACCTATGAAAACAAATTCTATTCACACCATAAGATTAAACTCGTAACCATAGCTGTTGTCTTGTCAATGTTATGTAATAATTAAAGCATCTATTTCTTGGGCATTTGTTATGACAATGGTATTATATTTAACCCTAAGACTTTCAAGACATTCTATTTCAGAGTTTCATAATGTCTCAGTCATCTTGAGAAAATCCCTTTAGATAATTCTTCTAGATTTGAATCCTTGCGGGTAAGATTTAGTGAAAAAAAAATGAATGCAAATATATTTGATTAATAAATTTAATTTCCTGTCAAATTTATAAAACTAATATACAACACCTGGCTCAAAACAAAGCTAAATATTCAAAGATATTTCAGAAACATCTGGAAAGATGGATAATAGCTTGTTCATTTTATAATTAGTTCAGAGGCTGCTATGAAAGTCTTCAGTTATTAAATATCTGAACTCTAACATAATTGATATATGTGCATATGTAATACTTCTGATTGTAATCGATTCTATAAATAATGCATGCCACTTACAGCACACATCATTCTGATTTGTTTTCAATATTTATCTTAAAATATATATATGGTTTTTATTTCTGTATCTGATTTCTGAAAGCCATAGATTAAATATTCAAAGAAGTTGTTTGGTATTTAAACACTACTTGATTCCCGTTTAAATATTAGTCCTCAAAGCATTCAAACTAGAGGTATCATTAATCATCAAAAACCTGTTAAAAACAAGGAAATGTAGTTAGTTTTAACATTATTTCACTCTTAAGAAACAGATTAACCTACCTTGCAGAAATGTAAGTAGTTTGACTGCTCATTCTGAAGGCCCATAGAGTGGAGATTTTTATTTTGCATTTTTATTTTATTTTGGAGTTGTTCTTTGTTTCTGTCTTTTTGTTCATCCAATTTCCTTACCATTAGCTTTAAATCACTCTTACTAATACGTTTTTGGCAGTTCCTTTTAAATGGACTTGAAAATCCCTCAATAACTAAAGAGCAAAAAAAATAACCCTGACTAAGGACATTTTAAAGTTAATATCCTTAGAATTAACTGTCTGAAGCTCTGAGATCTATTTCCCTATCCTTTCTTCAACTTATCTAGGATTGTCACAAAAAAACAAGTTGTTCTTTAGTAACTCTGAATATTCTTGCCCTGCAATACTCACTCCCTTTCCTTTCTGTGTTGTGTTTTATAACCCAGGAGTTATTTGGAAAGTAATCCAAATGGAATTAGAAATATAATGAATCTAATTATTCATTGTTTCACCAAGTATGTATTGGCTACCCACTGTGCCCTGGCACTTTGCTATATATGATAAACAAGATGTAGTCCCTATAATCAAAGAGCGTAACATATACAAGAAGTTTCCCAATCTGGTAAGGGCTATGATGGAGTGAAGTATCCACCACTCTGGGTCCAAAGAAGGGGTTCCCTTTCTAGTCTTACTGGGTTAAGGAAGTCTCCCTAAAGAGAGTGATATCTAAAACCAGTCCTAAAAGATGATTGGAATTGAAGGGGAAAGATACAAAAGAGCATTCTAGACAAAGAGCAAAACACAGGCCAAGGCTCAGAGGTGGAAAAGAACACAGTAGTCTTAGGGAATCTTGTGTCATTCTTGGCAGCCAGATGATCTTATTTATATTATGCTGAAGAATCAAGGGTAGGTTTAGAGAGCAGGAGTTCTTTTTTTTTTTTTTTTTTAATTTATTTATTTATTTTTGGCTGTGTTGGGTCTTCGTTTCTGTGCGAGGGCCCTCTCTAGTTGCGGCAAGTGGGGGCCCCTCTTCATCGCGGTGCGCGGGCCTCTCACTATCGCGGCCTCTCTTGTTGTGGAGCACAGGCTCCAGACGTGCAGGCTCAGTAGTTGTGGCTCACGGGCCTAGCCGCTCCGCGGCATGTGGGATCCTCCCGGACCGGGGCACGAACCCGTGTCCTCTGCATTGGCAGGCGGATTCCCAACCGCTGCGCCACCAGGGAAGCCCTAGGAGTTCTTATTAACCTTGGAGAGGTAAGCAATATGAAGGGTCTTCCTTATGAAATGAGTTAATGTATATAAAAATCCTAGGATGATACCTGCTATAAAGAAAGTGTTTAATAGATGTTGGCTATCGTTATGTATAGTAGTATTGCTGTGTTAAATTATAATTTTGATCACCTACTGTTATGGACTGAATGGTCATGTCTCCCACTCCCTAAATTCATACATTGACATCCTAACCCCTCCCCCTACACCATGTGCTAGTGTTAGGAGCTAAGGCCTTTGGGAGATGATTAGGTCATGAATTGCATTAGTCCCTTATAAGAGACCCCAAAGAGCTCCCTAGCCTCTTCTGCCATGTGAGGACACACAGCGAAGATGGCCTTCTATGAATCAGGAAGCAGGCCCTCACCAGACAATAAATCTGCTGGGACTTTCATTCTGGACTTCCCAGCCTACAGAACTATGAGAAATATAAGCTACCCAGTATATGGTATTTTGTCATAGCAGCTCAGGTAGACTAAGACACCTACCTATTAAAAGAAACTGAGTAGAAGAAGGGATGACATAAATTGGTAACCCACACTTGGAAATATGTAAAACAGACATTATGCAATCATTTATCAAAATTAATTTATGGAGATGAATAAATACAAAGATGGAATGTGGCTTTATTAATTAGGAAGAGATGATAATGTGGCCTTTTTGAAACCAGCTTTCCCTTACCTTAGGAACAATTTAGCACAATTATAGTTGATAAGTTTATTTTCACTCTGTGTTTAAAAAAAAAAAAACACAAAATTACAGTTACTTCAAGAGTGAAATTGAGTTCAAAAGGGGTGATTTAATTTGATATTGGAAGCACCAGGTGTTTAACTCAAGTCATACCTCATTATAAAACATTTCCCCATCACAGGAATCCAGCTTTACTGCAGGTTCAATCATGTTTCCCAATAGGTATTTTTGTTCCGTGCCTCTTTCTCACTGTCCTTATATCAGAAGTAGATAACATGATGGGGCCAAACTCATTTCTGTTTAAATGTTAATGTGTTTTGTTTATCTTCTAAGTATCACTTATGTGATGGACGGCTCTAGCTCAATATTATGCACATGCACACTTTTCGAGAAATTACATTTTGTATGAGTATAAAAAGAGAAAAGAATATGTGCATGGGCCTTTGAAAATAAATGGAAACTTGAAATCTGCCTCAGTTTGATGGAAAACAAAGCAGTCAGATTCCACGAACAAAATCAGAGAGAGAATATCTCTGGCTGGCTAAAATAAATGTAAACATCCCTGTCACCTTTCAGAACACATGCTTCATATTGAAACAAAGTGTCCCTGTACATCGCCAGGTAGTAGCAATTATTTCTTGTACCAAATTGGTTATATAAGGCCAACTTTATCCAGAAGAAAATATAAAACTCTTCAGAAAGAAAATAAGTTTCCAAGTATTACATTGAGTTCTGTATCCCTATAGTGGTGGCTGATTTGATAAACTACTACTTTTTAGGTTCTTGATTAATAATATGACATTTTTATAAAAACAAAATTTATCGAGTAATTACTATATACCATGTATCATGTCAAGTAGCTAATGTACACTGCTTTATTTTACAACAACCGGATAAGCTATACACTATGATTCTCATTTTACAAATGAGAGAATTGAGATTTGCTCAAGGTTTCACACCCATAAAAGAAATGTTGTCAAGAGAGTGATTTTCTAGACACTAGGTCTTCATTTCTTACCCATCCCCTTTCTTTAGTACAGGTAAGTGAGACTTTCTGATCTAATATAAATCACTATGCCAACACAGCTTCAAAACAAGTCTCCCTGCCTATTCATTTCCCACCAGAATCATAACTCCTTCCTATACAGAAATGCTGGGTGAGCTATCTTCTTCACGGAGGCTGGGTGCTCATTCTGGGTTGATTATTTTACTTCCCTTCTAGTTGGTAATTTGTAAGGATGTCCTCATAACTCCACCTCTCCTGGGGCAATAACTCCCTAAGTTTTCAGTATCCAGTGCAAGAGTTCCTTTATTCTCTACCCACCGTGAGCCCCAAATTATCCATTTTATTCCACTGTTGCTATATGGTTAAAATGATGCCAAACTCATCATAGAATATATAACCCTCAGGTAATCAGGCCAGTCAATTGAAAGTATTATTTGCAAAAAATAATAGATATAAATAAATTATATCCATAACAAAATGGCAGCTGAGAGTAAGCTGTGCACATGTTTCTCATGGACCAGTGATTTGTAGAAGTTCATGAAATAATGCCATGAAGCTATGTAAGATAATATGATAATGTGTTGTAATTTGTATCGTCACTAAAATGCAACCTAATACCAGTCTCCTCGTGTCACTTGTTAATTAATTTAACTTAGTTATGGCCCGACTTATTCAAAGGTACTAGCCTACCTAATCCCAGGTCCCAGGCTGTGTGTGTGTGTGTGTGTGTGTGTGTGTGTGTGTGTATACATGGCTCGGTCAGGGAATTAAAGGAGGTGGAGAAGTAAAAGAAGCATTTATTAATTCCTAGTAAATGCCACACCTTATACTAGGTTCTTTCACATATAGTATTAATCCCATTTTATAGCAGAGAAGACAACATTTTAATAAATTTGCCCCAGGTCCTACTGTCACTTAAGTAGCAGTGACAGGGCTTAAAATCAAATCTTCCAACTCTAAATTCAGAATCCTAAATTCACCATTGTCTTTAAGTGTGGTGCCCTTTTCTCTGTACAAAAGAATGTTGGTTTCAAAAAAAAAAAATCTCTGGGATTTCCAGGTCTTTTATTCAACAAAACTTGGATGGGAATTTTCTTTGTCTGCTAACAATAGAGTTTTAAGGAGGCAGTACCACCTGTGTTAGTTATCTAGTGCTGAAAAAAAAATGATCACAAATTTAAAAGTAATAAACTTTAAAAGTGGCTTGAAAAAACACATTTATTATCTCATAGTTTCTGTATTCAGGGGTCTGGGCATGGCCTAGTTGGCTTCTCCTCAAGATTATGATCAGGGTGTTGGCTGGGGCTGGGTTTTCATCTGAGTTTCCCCTGAGGAAGGATCTGCTTCCAAACTGTTGTTGCTGGCAGCATTCAGTTCCTCAAGGTTGCCAGAATGAGACACCTCAGTTTCTTGTTTACTGTCAGCCTAAGGCTGCCCTCAGCTCCTTGTCACATGTCCCCCTCTATATGGGAGCTCATGACATGTTAGTTGGCTTCTTTAAAGCTAGCAAAAGAGAGTCCCCAGTAAGACAGATGTTACCATCTTATGTAACAGAATTCAATGCAGATCATCAATCATGTAAGTCACATCACCTTTGTCATAATGGATTGGTTAGAAGTAAATCATAGGTCCCACCCACATTTAAGGGGTAGGGATCACAAGAGAATTAACATGGGGAGGCGGGGATCATGGAAGCCACCGTAGTGTCCATCCACTACACAACCTATTAATGAGTTTTTAGACCCAATTTCCTCATTTCTAAAATAGTAATGTTAACTCTATTAGTTCCCAGGACCCCATTAACAAAGTACCACACACTGAGTGGCTTAAATAACAGAAATTGATTTTCTCAGCTCTGGAGGCTAGAAGTCCAAAATCAAGGTAGACAAGGCTATTTTTTTTTTTTTTTCCTGAGGAGTGGGAGGGAGAATCTGTTCCATGAATCTCCTTTAGCTGCTGGCTAAAGGGTTGCTGGCTTCTTTGGTGTACTTTGGCTTGTAGAAGCATCACCCTGATTGCTGCCTTCATCTTCACACACTGTCCTCCCTGTGTTCCTGTCTGTCCAAATTTCATCATTTTATAAGGTCCCTGATTATACTGTATTAGGGCCCACCTTAACAACCTCATTTTAATTTGATTTCCTCTGTAAAGATGCTATCACCATATAAGTCACATTCTGAAGAACTGGGGGTTAGAACTTCAACGTGTAAATTCTGGGATGACACAATTCACCTAATGCTAATGGTACCCATCGTCAGACTGGTTGGGAGGATTAGACATTTATGTTGTATTAGTACATGGCCTCTTACATGGTAACCTTTCAGTAAATGTGGGATTATAATATGATTATAATTAATTTTGGCACTCCTATTTTGAGAAAAGACTCCTCATTTTTCAAAGAGGATGACAGGATGTCCTTCAGTATCAAGTTCTAGACATGGGGACAAAGCTGTTGAGCTGAGAATGAAAGGTCATTATATCCCTCAATAAATTGAAAAAGCCGCCAGCCACCTCCCCATAAGGCTGGCTGAGAAGTGCCCTTCCCACAAGCACATCCTCACTGCCCTCAGATCAATGGAATTCCCACTAGGATCCAGAGGGGAAGAAAAATGCAGTGTTTGCCTTTGAAAAAAATGCCTTTGAAAAAATGCAGTGTTCCTGCAGATTGGACGAAGAGAGGGATACCATCTCTCCCGAAGCCCAAGAATATTCACAAGGAACAAAAGTCATTTAATGTATTAATCTGCTCAAGCTGCCAAAACCAAAATTACATAGACTGGGTGGCTTAACAGAAATTTACTCAGGGAAGTTTTCTTTAAGTTAATAGAACACAAGTTAAATTACCTGCCTTTAGTTTGTGACCTTAGTCCACTCGAATAATTGCTCTGTTTCTTCACTTTCAAATGTAAGTTGTTTGAATAAGTGAAATTTATTTTCTTACAGTCCTGGAGGTGAGAAGTCCAAGATCAGGGTGCCAGTATGGTTGAGTTCAGGTGAAGGCTCTCTTCCTGGCTTTCAGAGGACTGCCTTCTCACTGTGTGCTCACGTGGCCCTTCTTCAGTGCTTGCACATGGAGAGAGCAAGAGAGCAAGCTCCCTGGTGTCTCTTTTTATGAGGGCACTAATCCCACCGTGAGAACCATACCCTCATGACCCTCTTTGGGACGTACCCTCTAAGTACATCCCGAAGTCTCCATCTCCAAATACCATCACCTTGGGGGTTAGAACTTCAACATATGAATTTTGGGGGGGACACAAACATTCAGTTCCTAACAGTTAGTTTTATAGAGTGTGGGTCTTTAGTGGGCAGGGATTGAACCTTCCCTGATGATTTTCTTTGGCCCTTTCCTCTCTTCCTCATCCTCCAATGTCAGCTGTCCACCATATTAATGAATGGCCCTCTTGTAGAAGAATGTTCTAGACAAATGCCACTGGGGTGTGTGAAACGGGCAAGATAGCTCAAAGCCTAAGCATTTTTGAAGGTGTTCATATCATCTATGGAAGACTCCTGTAACCTTCCTTCTAAGCAACATCTGTCATGGTCTCCTTCGGCATTCTGATTGCAAATATCAGTTGACAGGTCAACATCAATGCTGCTATTGGTGGAGGAGTGAGAGTTTTGGAAAGGGTAACTTTACTTGAAGTTCCCACTTTTAGCTTTGGAGAGTAAATTACCCTTAATCTCCTCAATCCACATTAGCTGAAGAAGGGAGGGACAATCATCCCTTGGGAACAATGCACTTCTGTAACAGGTGATCTCCCACACAGGCCACTTCCTATAGCAACAGAAAAATAACTTGGTGGCATGTGACTTTTCTCCTCCTTGGTACCTCTCAGCAAGCCTCAGTGACAGACACCAACAGCTGGTGTTTTATCTGACAGTGTGGGGCATACTAAACAGCTTTTGTCCCCAGATGTGGGCTTTAGTCATCAAACTATGCCATGGTCAATTAACATTACTCTAATATGAATGAGTGACAAGCATAGAGAGTTGGCCTTAAATTTTTAGCGAGCATCAGAATCACCTGAGGGGCTTCTTAATCCACAGATCTCTGGGCCCTACCCACACATTTCTGATTTGGTAGCTTTGAGAAGGGGCCTGAGAATTTGCCTTTTCAACAGGCTCCTAGGTAGTACTGCTACAACTGGTCCTGGGACAACTCTTTGAGAACCACCAACATATTCTAAACCCAGAGCCTGGTACATTCTCCTATAAAATGATAACTTTTCTGTCATGTTGCTTTATTAATATCCAACAAAATATTAAATCTTAACAAAAGTTAGGATTTCATCAGTTATATTTTACATGCAATAAAAATAATGTCTTACACTTTTTTCTACTCCCTTACACAGTAAGTATTTAAAATACATGCAGGTTTGTTGACACAGCACAGGATTTAAGGGTAATAACCACAGAGTTCTGGTGTGCATTTCATAGTCACTTACTGTTGAGACCATGTATCTTTTATAACATTTCCTTTCTTCAAAAGGAAAATGTAACAATCAGAATCTTAATAAATATACTGATATGTTCTCCATGAAGTAAATTTTGCTTAGTCAATTCTAGACTCACAGGCACTAGCTCTTTGTTAAATAATAATAATAATAATAATAATAATATGCCAATGAAATGGATTATTTGACATCTACTTTTATTTATAAGATTAAAATGCATTTAGATTATATAAGGTAACTCCTGGTATCCATATCCAATATTCTGTTTTTCTTTTAATCTTACTTTAGTTTTATTGAATTGGTAGCAACTTAAATATTTTTCTCTTTTAAATATTGCAGTTAAATCCTGAACTTAGAGGAAAGGCTATCAGAACTTTAGCTACAGCAGTAGGGGCAACAGGGCTCTGTTTTTAAGCGTGTTAATTATTTATTCACACCTGGTTCACCGCTGATTAACAAAACCTATTAAGGCCTTCCCTTGAAGACCTTGCTGTTAACATGTATTTGCAGCTGTTGTTGATTTTTTTCCAAATTAGTACATTATGTGTTTGGAAAACAGACAAAAAACAGCTGTAGTGTCTGAATGCATTTATTATGTACTCCTCTCAAAATGCTATTTAGGCTTACTGGTAAATGCTGAAGTCAGAGCGAAATGCACTGTTAACTCTGCACTTCTAGTACTTACGGGTCTAGCCAAAACAGAGTACAGAGGGAGTCACAGTAAAACGTCAGCCTTCACTTTGGAAATGGATTCCACAAATTTCAGAAGCCAACTGTTCAATGATATGCATAAAAACAAGTGCTACTCTATAGCAGTTTCCCTTTCAGGTCAGCAAAGAGGTAAAAGTGATTAAAAATGCAGATGGCTTTAGATGGACTTAAATGTTTATTAAATAGCATTACCTCGACTTTCATATTATGTTATGCTGAATGCTTTACTGGTTTTATAGTCCCATCTAAAGCCATCTAGTTCCAGGTTGTAGTAATAAAATATTATGTTTAAAGGCTGGGTTAATAGCTGAAAAATATTTTTTATATTTAAGATCTTTATTGTTGCTGCAACAATGAAGTAAACTATTTGGCATTTAGCCGGGTTTAGAAATTATTCCATCTCCAAAGGGGCTAGTATTCACATAGACATACGACAATTTTCTAAAAGTCAAGGGTTTATTCTCTTTCATCCCCAGGTATTGTGCAGACTCATTCTTCTCATATGAAAAGTAAATAGGACAATGAGAGAGGTAAAGGAGTCTTGAATTAAATTTCTGATGCATCCGCCTTCTCTCCTTTACCCTATACTCCAAAATCATGGAAAACTGGTTACTCTTGCTGATCTTTCCTCTATTACAAGTTCCATTTTCCAGTAGAGAAGCTATTGCAAGGACAGATGTGTAACAGGTGGACATTCTTCTGTTATCATTGCAAGCCCTGACAATACAACTTTCTTCCAGTCCCTAATTCCATGAAGCTGTACAAAGCTTTTATAAATTTTAAGACTAAAAATATGCACATTCATCTTTATCAGAGACAGCTGTTGTCTAATTAGCATTATCTGTTTACTTCATGGTTCTTGTCAGAGATATGCTTACTAGATCAGACATACACATCTGTCCATGTTATTAATTATACTGAAAAATACCAAATCGTTTTAAAATACCATAATATAGTGTAAGGACATAGCCCTCTGTTCGTGCTGTCTCACTAACCTGAAACAAACTTCGAGTGGTTCTGTGCCTACATGACATTTGGCTGCGTTAACCAAGTTGTTGAATGGAAGCACGCGAAACAGATGCTATCTTAAGCAAAAAAGAAAGTTATGAGTAGCCCACAGAGTTACTGGAAGACTGGACAACTAGACTTAGAAAATCAAGAAAAATCAAAGCAGATCTGGAGGGCCCAGCAGCAGAGAACACATCGCCATACACCACCAGCACAAAGGAATTTATTTTGTCTATGTCTAATTTGCTCCATATGAAAAATTCTAGGTAGAAATTTTTGATAGAATCATTTGCCAGTGCACTTCATGCCAGTTGGCATGGAAACATGTACCTTGGGAAATAGGACTTTTCTTCTTGCCAAAAAATACACAATTGAGAATTCCTCAAATATTAAGAAAGGTCATATATTTGTACGGAAAACAATGACAAATGCACTGTTTTTCAAGGCCCAGCTTAAGCCTCAACTCTTAAATAAAACCTTTCCAAAACACTTCAACTTTATCATTTTTCCCTCTGACAACCTCAGGGTTATTTAGTGTCGGTGTCATTCAGTTTATCATTTATATGTATTAAGTTTATTTTAGAATTTTTTCACATTTTATAGGTTATCTTTTCAACAGGATCATTAGTTCCTTGAGGACACAGCACATGTTATAAATTTTTATATTTTATCACAACATACAACATACCCCAAACACAGATAGTAGGGTGATTAATGGCTAGATTGAAGTTGGGCCCAAATGAATATTACCAAGCATAACATCATTGAGATGATACACAAATAAAGTTATTTTAAATGATACTGTTGTAGCAAAATTCTTCTGTAAGGGAATTTTTTTCTAAGACACTCTTTCACAATAATTATTATTTATTCAAATGACTTGTGAGACACTAAGTGTATAATGAATTAATATATATTCTATTCCCAGCGTCTTTAATAAATTCTCTGAAAATACATGTTAGACAGCTTCTGAAATAGTTCCCAGTGATGCCTTCCTCCTGGTATTTATGCTCCTGTGTAACCCCCTGCTCTTGGCTTGCTTCTAATGAATAGAATATGACAAAAGAAGTGGGGTGTCACTTCTGAAATTAGGTGAAGAAAGACTGTGATTTATGCCTTCTCTCTCTCTCTTTCCCTGTCTCTATCTGTCTTATGCTCTCTCACTCTTCTTACTTGCTTACTCTGATGAAGCAAGCTGCCATATTTTGAGCTACCCTATGGAGAGACTCAAATGGCAAGAAACTAAGGGCAGCCTATCACCAATGTACAGCAAAGAACTAAGACCCTTAGTCCAACAGTTCCCAAGGAACTGAATCTTACCATCCACCATGTGAGTGAGTGTGGAAGTGGGTTTTCCCTAGCCCAGCCTTGAGATGACTACTGCCTATCCAAGTCCTTGATTACAGCCTGAGAGAGACCTTGAGGTAGAAAACACAGATTAGCTGTGCCTGGACTCCTGATCCAAAGAGTCAAAAAAACTGAGATAATAAATGCTGTCATTTCAAGCCACTAAGTTTCTGGTAATTTGTTACAAAGCAGTAGATAACCAATAGAGGTTATAATTAGAAATAACAGTATTTGATCTATTTATATTTTAGCTTCACTGAGCCATAATTGGATATGGTAAACTGCATATATAAAGTGTTTAAATTAACAGATTTTGTCATATGTATATACTTGTAAAATCATCACCAAAATCAATATAATTGAACATAACAATCACCTCCAAAAGTTTTCTCATGTCCTTTTATCATCCCTACATCCTGTCCTGCCATCCCTCGGCCCATCCATGGGTAACCACTGAGTGCTTTTTTGTCACTGTAGATTAGTTTGCATTTTTTAGAATTTTACATAAATGGAATCACACAATGTATATACATTTTTGATCTTCCTTCTTTCACTCAGTATAATTATTTGGAGATTTAAATTGTTGTGTATATTAAGAGAGCATTACTTTTCATTGCTGAGTAGTATTACATTGTATGGATATGACACAATTTATTTAGCGATTCAACACTTGATGGACACTTGAGTTGTTGCCAGTGTCCAATAATACAAATAAATCTGCTAAAACATATTTGCATAATTGCTTGTATGGATATATATTTTCATTTCTCTTGAATAAAAACCTAAGCATGGAATAGCTGATTTATATGGTAGGTATATGTTTAATTTATTTATTTATTTATTTTTTATTTTTTTATTTTTTTTGGCTGCACCACACGGCATGCGGGATCTTAGTTCCCCAACCAGGGATTGTATCTGTGCCCTCTGCGTTGGGAGTGTGGAGCCTTAACCACTTGACAACCAGGGAAGTCCTGGTATATGTTTAACTTTTTAAAGAAACTGACAAATTAATTTCCAAAGTGGTTTTAAAATTTTATACTACAAACGTCAGTGTATGAGAGTTTTTGTTGTTCCATATTCTCATGAACACTTGGTATGGTCAATATAGTATTTTTAAAAATATAAATTCTGATATAAATATTTAACACTACCTAATCCAGAGAACTGGTCTAGATATAGCATATGACAAAGTAGATCAACTAGGTCATGAAAAATATGCTTCAGATTACTAAGATAAATTTTCCTTGAGTGAAATTTCTACTCAGAAAAGGGAAAATAAGAGAAGAAGAGTGCTTATATTGAGGGATTCATACCAGAAATGTACCAATCAAACTTAAACACACTTGTCTATCTTTGTCCCCCATATCCTCTACTGGTCAAAACTGAATAAGACAGTATTACTCCCACTTATTCCACATGTCATGACTTCTTGTACTTCACAATAGCAGGTAAACAAATTTGACAGCCTCCATCCCCCAAAGAAAAATTATTGCTGAGTAGGTTTCTTTGGATGATTGGCGAGATCTTGTGGGCACATGGGATGAGAGAAAAAGCACAAAAATTTTTCAGTTATTCCCATAAAGTAGACTGTGAACTGAAAATTTTAGGAAATATTAGTCAAAAATATGAAGGAAGTACCAGTTAATTTTTTCTAGTTTTATTGAGATATAATTGATACATAACATTGTATTAGTTTAAGGTATAAAACATGATGATTTGTTACATGTATATATTGCAAAGTGATTTACCATAGTAAGTTTAGTTAACTTCCATCACCCCACAGTTATTTTTTTTCTTGTGAGAGAAATTTTAATATCTATTCTCTTAGCAACTTTCAAATACAGAATACAGAATTGTTAGTTATAGTCACCATGTTGTACATCACATCCCCAAGACTTGTCTGTCTTGTAATTGAAAGTTTTGTATCTCTTCACCACCATCACCCATTTCCCCCATGCTCCATCCCCATCTCCAACAACCATCTATCCACCTATCTGTTCTCTGTTTCCATAAGTTGGGTTGTTGTTGTTGGTTTTTTTCTTCTTTATTTGGATTTCACATTATAAGTTAGATCATTTGGCTTTCTCTGTGTGATTTATTTCACTTAGCATAATGTCTTTAAGGTCCATCCACATTTTTGCAATGACAGGATTTCCTTTTTTTATTGCTAAATAATGTTATATATATATATATATATATTATTATCCATTCATTCATCAGTGGACACTTAGGTTGTTTCCATGTCTTGGCTATTGTAAATAATATTACTATGAACATGAAGGTGCAGATATCTCTTCAAGATAGTGATTAACTTTTTTTTAAACAACTTTATTGGAGTATAATTGCTTTACAATGTTGTGTTAGTTTCTGCTGTATAAAAAATTGAATCAGCTATAAATATACATTTATCCCCATATCCCCTCCCTCTTGCGTCTCCCTCCCACACTCCCTATCCCACCCCTCTAGGTGGACACAAAGCACCGAGCTGATCTCCCTGTGCTATGTGACTGCTTCCCACTAGCTATCTATTTTACATTTGGTAGTGTATATATGTCAATGCCACTCTCTCACTTCGTCCCAGCTTAATCTTCCCCCTCCCCATGTCCTCAAGTCCATTCTCTACGTCTGTGTCTTTACTCCTGTCCTGCCCCTGGGTTCTTCAGAAACTTTATTTTTTTTTTTTTACATTCCAGGTATATGTGTTAGCATACAGTATTTGTTTTCATCTTTCTGACTTACTTCACTCTGTATGGCAGACTCTAGGTCCATCCACCTCACTACAAATAGCTCAATTTCGTTTCTTTTTATGGCTGAGTAATATTCCATTGTATATATGTGCCACATCTTCTTTATCCATTCATCTGTCGATGGACATTTAGGTTGCTTCCATGTCCTGGCTATTGTAAATAGAGCTGCAATGAACATTTTGGTACATGACTCTTTTCGAATTATGGTTTTCTCAGGGTATATGCCCAGTAGTGGGATTGCTGGGTCGTATGATAATTCTATTTTTAGTTTTTTAAGGAACCTCCATAATGTTCTCCATAGTGGTTATATCAGTTTACATTCCCACCAACAGTGCAAGAGGGTTCCCTTTCTCCACACCCTCTCCAGCATTTATTGTTTGTAGATTTTTTGATGATGGCAATTCTGACCGGTGTGAGGTGATACATCATTGTAGTTTTGATTTGCATTTCTGTAATGATTAATGATGTTGAGCATCCTTTCATGTGTTTGTTGGCAATCTGTATATCTTCTTTGGAGAAATGTCTATTTAGGTCTTCTGCCCATTTTTGGATTGGGTTGTTTGGTTTTTTGATATTGAGCTGCATGAGCTGCTTATATATTTTGTAGATTAATCCTTTGTCAGTAGCTTAATTAGCAAATATTTTCTCCCATTCTGAGGGTTGTCTTTTCATCTTGTTTATGGCTTCCTTTGCTGTGCAAAAGCTTTGAAGTTTCAAGGTCCCAATTGTTTATTTTTGTTTTTATTTCCACTTCTCTAGGAGGTGAGTCAAAAAGGATCTTCCTGTGATTTATGTCATATAGTGTTGTGCCTAGGTTTTCCTCTAAGAGTTTTATAGTGTCTGGCCTTACATTTAGGTCTTTAAACCATTTTGAGTTTATTTTTGTGTATGGTGTTAGGGAGTGCTCTAATTTCATTCTTTTACATGTAGCTATCCAGTTTTCCAGCACCACTTATCGAAAAGACTGTCTTTTCTTGACTGTATATTCTTGCCTCCTTTATAAAAGATAAGGTGACCATATGTGAGTGGGTTTATCTCTGTGCTGTCTATCCATTGATCAATATTTCTGTTTTTGTGCCAGTACCATAATGACATGATTACTGTAGCTTTGTAGTATAGTCTGAGATCCGGGAGCCTGATTCCTCCAGCTCCGTTTTTCTTTCTCAGGATTGCATTGGCTATTTGGGGGCTTTTGTGTTTCCATACAAATTTTTTGTTCTAGTTCTGTGAAAAATGCTATTGGTAGTTTGATAGGGATTGCATTGACTCTGTAGATTGCTTTGGGTAGTAGAGTCATTTTCACAATGTTGATTCTTCCAATTCAAGAACATGGTATATATCTCCATCTGTTTCTATCATCTTTAATTTTTTTCATCAGTGTCTTACAGTTTTCTGCATACAGGTCTTTTGTCTCCTTCAGTACGTTTATTCCTAGGTATTTTATTCTTTTTGTTGCAATGGTAAATGGGAGTGTTTCCTTAATTTCTCTTTCAGATTTTTCATCATTAGTGTTTAGGAATGCAAGAGATTTCTTTGCATTAATTTTGTATCCTGCTACTTTACCAAATTCATTGATTAGCTCTAGTAGTTTTCTGGTAGCATTTTTAGGATTCTCTATGTAAAATATCATGTCATCTGCAAACAGTGACAGTTTTACTTCTTCTTTTCTGATTTGGTTTCCATTTATTTCTTTTTCTTCTCTGATTGCTGTGGCTAAAACTTCCATAACTATGTTGAATAATAGTGGTGAGAGTGGGCAACCTTGTCTTTTTCCTGATCTTCATGGAAATGGTTTCAGTTTTTCACCATTGAGAACGATGTTGGCTGTGGGTTTATCATATATGGCCTTTATTATGTTGAGGTAACTTCCCTCTATGCCTGCTTTCTGAAGAGTTTTTATCGTAAATGGGTGTTGAATTTTGTTGAAAGCTTTTTCTTCATCTATTGAGATGATCACATGGTTTTTTTCCTTCAATTTGTTAATATGGTGTATCACATTGATTGATTTGCATATATTGAAGGATCCTTGCGTTCCTGGGATAAACCCTACTTCATCATGGTGTATGATCCTTTTAATGTGCTCTTGGATTCTATTTTCTAGTATTTTGTTGAGGATTTTTGCATCTATGTTCATCAGTGATATTGGCCTGTAGTTTTCTTTTTTTGTGACATCTTTGTCTGGTTTTGGTATCAGAGTGACAGTAGCCTCGTAGAATGAGTTTGGGAGTGTTCCTCTCTCTGCTATATTTTGGAAGAGTTTGAGAAGGATAGGTGTTAGCTCTTCTCTAAATGTCTGATAGAATCTGCCTGTGAAGCCACTGGTCCTGGACTTCTGTTTGCTGGAAGATTTTTGATCACAGTTTCAATTTCAGTGCTTGTGATTAATCTGTTTATATTTTCTATTTCTTCCTGGTTCAGTCTCAGAGGGTTGTGCTTTTCTAAGAATTTGTCCATTTCTTCCAGGTGGTCTATTTTATTGGCATATAGCTGCTTGTAGTAATCTCTCATGATCCTTTGTATTTCTGCAGTGTCAGTTGTTACTTCTCTTTTTCATTTTTAATTCTGCTGATTTGAGTCTTCTCCCTTTATTTCTTGAAGAGTCTGGCTAATGGTTTATCAATTTTGTTTAAATTCTCAAAGAACCAGCTTTTAGTTTTATTGATCTTTGCTATTGTTTCCTTCATTTCTTTTTCATTTATTTCTGATCTGATCTTTATGATTTCTTTCCTTCCGCTAACTTTGGGGTTTTTTTGTTTTTCTTTCTCTAATTACTTTAGGTGTATGGTTAGGTTGTTTTTTAGAGATTTTTCTTGTTTCTAGAGGTAGGATTGTATTGCTATAAACTTCCCTCTGAGAACTCTTTTTGCTGATTCCCTTAGGTTTTGGGCCATCGTGTTTTCACTGTCATTTGTTTCTGGTATTTTTTTATTTCCTCTTTGATTTCTTCAGTGATCTCTTGGTTATTTAGTAGCGTATTGTTTAGCCTCCATGTGTTTGTATTTTTTACAGTTTTTTTCCTGTAATTGATATCTAGTCTCATAGCATTGTTGTTGGGAAAGATATTTGATATGACTTCAGTTTTCTTAAATTTACCAAAGCTTGATTTGTGACCCAAGATATGATCTATCCTGGAGAATATTCCATAAGCACTTGAGAAGAAATTGTTTTCTGTTCTTTTTGGATGGAATGTCCTATCAATATCAATATAAATTAAGTCCATCTTGTTTAATGTGTCATTTAAAGCTTGTGTTTCCTTATTTATTTTCATTTTGGATGATCTGTCCATTGGTGAAAGTGGGGTGTTAAAGTCCCCTGCTATGATTGTGTAACTGTTGATTTCCCCTTTTATGGCTGTTAGCATTTGCCTTATGTATTGAGGTGCTCCAATGTTGGGTGCCTAAATATTTACAATTGTTATATCTTCTTCTTGGATTGATCTCTTGATCATTATGTAGTGTCGTTCTTTGTCTCTTGTAATACTCTTTATTTTAAAGTCTATTTTGTCTGATGTGAGAATTGCTACTCCACCTTTCTTTTGGTTTCCATTTGAATGTAATATCTTTTTCCATCCCTTTACTTTCAGTCTGTATGTGTCCCTAGATCTGAAGTGGGTCTCTTGTAGACAGCATATATATGGGTCTTGTTTTTGTATCCATTCAGCAAGCCTGTGTCTTTCGGTTACAGCATTTAATCCATTTACGTTTAAGGTAATTATCAATATGTAAGTTCCTATTACCATTTTCTTCATTGTTTTGGTTTTTTTTTTTTTTTTTGTAGGTCCTTTTCTTCTCTTGTGTTTCCCACTTAGAGAGATTCCTTTAACATTTGTTTTAGAGCCAGTTTGGTGGTGCTGAATTCTCTTAGCTTTTGCTTGTCTGTAAAGGTTTTCATTTCTCCTTCGAATCTGAATGAGATCCTTGCTGGGTAGAGTAATCTTGGTTGTAGGTTTTTCCCTTTCATCACTTTAAATATGTCCTGCCACTCCCTTCTGGCTTGCAGAGTTTCTGCTGAAAGATCAGCTGTTAACTATATGGGTATTCCCTTGTATGTTATTTGTTGTTTTTTCCTTGCTGCTTTTATTTTTTCTTTGTATTAAATTTTTGATAGTTTGATTAATATGTGTCTCAGCATGTTTCCCCTTGGATTTTTCCCGTATGGGACTCTCTGCGCTTCCTGGAGTTGATTGACTATTTCCTTTCCCATATTAGGGAAGTTTTCAACTGTAATCTCTTCAAATATTTTCTCAGTCCCTTTCTTTATCTCTTCTTCTTCTGGGACCCCTATAATTCGAATGTTGGTGCGTTTAATGTTGTCCCAGTTGTCGCTAAGATTGTCCTCAATTCTTTTAATTCTTTTTTCTTTATTCTGCTATGCGGTAGTTATTTCCACTATTTTATCTTCCAGGTCACTTATCCGTCTTCTGCCTCAGTTATCCTGGTATTGATTCCTTCTACAGAATTTTTAATTTCATTTATTGTGTTTTTTATCATTGTTTGTTTGCCCTTTAGTTCTTCTAGGTCCTTTTTAAACACTTCTTGTGTTTCCTCCAATCTATTTCCAAGATTTTGGATCATCTTTACTATCATTTCTCTGAATTCTTTTTCAGGTAGACTGCCTACTTCCTCTTCATTTGTTTAGTCTGGTCGGTTTTTACCTTGCTCCTTCAGCTGCGCTGTATTTCTCTGTCTTCTCATTTTGCTTAACTTACTGTGTTAGGGGTCTCCTTTTTGCAGGCTGCAGGTTCATAGTTCCCATTGTTTTTGGTGTCTGCCCCCAGTGTCTAAGGTTGGTTCAGTTGGTTGTGTAGGCTTCCTGGTGGAGGGGACTGGTGCCTGTGTTCTGGTGGATGAGGCTGGATCTTGTCTTTCCGGCTGGCAGGACCACGTCTGGCAGTGTGTTTTGGGTGGTCTGTGAACTTATTATGATTCTACACAGCCTCTCTGACAATGGGTGGTGTTGTGTTCCTTTCTTGCTAGTTGTTTGGCATAGGGTGTCCAGCAATGTAGCTAGCTTGTCGTTGAGTGGAACTGGGTCTTAGTGTTGTGACAGAGATCTGTGAGAGCTTTCACCATTTGATATTATGTGGAGCCAGCAGGTCTCTCATGGACCAATGTCCTGAACTCTGCTCTCCCACCTCAGAGGCTCAGACCTGACACCTGGCCGGAGCACCAAGATCCTGTCAGCCACACTGCTCAGAAGAAAAGGGAAGAAAAAAAAAGAAAGAATGAAAGAAAGAAAGTAGGAAAAAACTAAAGTTATTAAAATAAAAAATAAAAAAATATTATTAAAAATAAATAATAAAAGACAGAAAGAAAGAAAGAAGAGAGCAACCAAACCAAAATCCAGTCCACCAATGATAAGAAGTGCTAAAACTATATTAAAAAAAACACAAAAAAACAGAAATAACATGGACAGACAGAACCCTAGGACAAATGGTAAAAGCAAAGTTACACAGATAAAATCACACAAAGACGCATACACATACACACTCAGAAAAAGAGAAAAAGGAAAAAACAAAAAAATATATATATGTATATATAAAAGGAAGAGAGCAACCAAATCAATAAACAGATCTACCAATGATAATAAACTCTAAATACTAAACTAAGATAAACATAAAACCAGAATCTAATTAGATATGAAAAGCAAACCCCAAGTCTACATTTGCTCCCAAAGTCCACCGCCTCAATTTTGGGATGATTCGTTGTCTAGTCAGGTTTTCCACAGATTCAGGGTACATCACGTTGATTGTGGAGATTTAGTCCGCTGCTCCTGAGGCTGCTGGGAGAAATTTCCCTTTCTCTTCTTTGTTCACATGGCTCCTGCGGTTCAGCTTTGTATTTGGCCCCAACTCTGCGGGTAGGTCATCTGAGGGCATCTATTCCCCGTCCAGACAGGACGGGGTTAAAGTAGCAGCTGATTAGGGGACTCTGGCTCACTCAGGCCGGAGGGAGGGAGGGGTACAGAATGCGGTGAGAGCCTGCAGCGGCAGAGGCCGGCGTGACATTGCAACAGCCTGAGGCGTGCAGTTGTTCTCCCAGGGAAGTTGTCCCTGCATCACGGGACCCTGGCAGTGGCGGGCTGCACAGGCTTCTGGGAGAGGATGTGTGGATAGTGACCTGTGCTTGCACACAGGCTCGTTGGTGGCTGCAGTAGCAGCCTTAGCATTTCATGCCCATCTCTGGTGTCCGAGCTGATAGCTGCGGCTCACGCTCATCTCTGGAGCTCGTTTAGGCGGTGCTCTGAATCCCCTCTCTTTGTGCACCCTGAAACAGTGTTCTCTTGCCTTTTAGGCAGTTCCAGACTTTTTCCTGGACTCCCTCCCGGCTAGCTGTGGCGCACTAGCCCCCTCAGTCTGTGTTCATGCAGCCCACCCCAGTCCTCTCCCTGGGATCTGACCTCTGAAGCTGGACCCTCAGCTCCCAGCCCCCACCCGCCCTGGTGGGTGAGCAGACAAGCCTCTCAGGCTGGTGAATGCTGGTTGGCACTGATCCTATGTGCAGGAATCTCTCTGCTTTGCCCTCTGTGCCCCTGTTGCTGCGTTCTCCTCCATGGCTCCAAAGCTTACCCCCCGCCCACCCCGTCTCCACCAGTGAAGGGGCTTCCTAGTGTGTGGAAAGTTTTCCTCCTTCACAGTTCCCTCCCAGAGAGGCAGGTCCCATCCCTATGCTTTTGTCTCTGTTTTTCCTTTTTTCTTTTGCCCTACCCAGGTATGTGAGGAGTTTCTTGCCTTTTGGGAAGTCTGAGGTCTTCTGCCAGCATTCAGTAGGTGTTCTGTAGGAGTTGTTCCACATGTAGCTGTATGTTTGATGTATTTGTGGGGAGGAAGGTGATCTCCACGTCCTACTTCTCTGCCATCTTGAAGGTCCCCCTTTCTTTTTAAAATGCATACACCAAAGTAGAATCACTGGATCGTATGGCAGTTCTGTTTTTAATTTCACACTGAACCTCCATACTGTTTTCCACAGTGGCTATACCAATTTACATTCCCAGCAACAGTTTATTAGAGTTCCATTTCACGACATCCTCATCAACACTTGTTATCGCTTGTCTTTTTGATGGTGACCATTCTAACAAGGGTAAGGTGATATCTCATTGTGATTTTGATTTGCATTTCCCTTATGATTAGATAATTAGTGATGTTGAACACCTTTTCATGTACTTGTTGGCTGTTTGAAGGTCTTCTTTGTTAAAATGTCTATTCAGGTCCTTTGCCCACTTTTAATTAAATTATTTGTTTTTATTTCTTTATTCACTTGTTTTGGTATTAAGTTATGTGTTTTTTTATATATTTTGGATATTAACTGCTTATCACATATGTGGTTTTCAAATATTTTCTCCCATTCTGTAAGTTGCTGTTTTATTTTGTTGAACATTTCTTTTGCTGTGCAGAAGATTTTTAGTTTGATGTAGTCTCATATGTTTATTTTTGCTTTTGTTGCTTGTGCTGTTGGTGTCATATCCAAAAAGTCATTGCCAAGACCAATATCAAGAAGATTTCTTTCTATGTTTCTTCTAGGAGTTTTATGGTTTCACTTCTTACATTTCAGTCTTTAATCCATTTCAAGTTAATTTTTGTGAGTGGTGTGAGACAGGGTTCTAGTTTCATTCTTTTATATGTGAATATCCATTTTCTCTACTTATTTAATAAGCACTACTTATTAAAGAGACTTCATTGAGTATTCTTGTCTCCCTTGTCAAACATTAGTTGATTGTATATTCATGGATTTATTTCTGGGCTTTCAATCCTGTTCCAATGTTCTATGTTTCTGTTTCTATGCCAGTATCATACTATTTTGATTACTATAGCTTTGTAAAATAGTTTGAAATCAGGAAGTTTGATGCCTCCATCTTTGTTTTTCTTGCTCAAAATTGCTTTGGCTATTTGGAAACTTTTGTGGTTCCAAAAGAATTTTAAGATTATGTTTTCCATTTCTGTAAAAGATACCATTGGAATCTTGACAGGGATTACACTGAATCTATAAATGGCTTTGGGCAGTGAGACATTTTATCAATATTAATTTTTCCAATTCATGAACATGGGATATCTTTCCATTTATTTTCATCTTCTTCCATTTCATGAATGTCTTATAGTTTTCAGTGTACAAATCTTTCACCTCCTTGGATAGATTTATTTCTAAGTATTTTATTGTTTTTGATGCTATTGTAAATGGGATAACTCATTTTCAGTGTATAGAAATACAACTGATGTTTGTATTTTGATTTTATATTCTGCAACTTTACTAAATTTGTTGATTAGAGCTAACAGATTTTTGGTGGATTCTTTAGGATTTTCTATATATAAAACTATGTTATCTGCAAACAGATATAATTTTACTTCCTTTCCTAATTGGATGCCTTTTATTTATTTTCCTTTGTTGATTCCTAGGCAAGGACTTCCAGTACTATGTTGAATAAGAGTGGTTATAGTAGGCATCCTTGTGTTGTTCCTGATCTTAAAGGAAAAGATTTCAACCTTTCACCATTAAATATAACATTAGCCTCATGCTTGTCATATATGGTCTTTATTATGTTGATATATTTTCATTCCAAATCGAAGTTCTTGAGAGTTTTTATCATAAATGGATGTTGAACTTTGTCAAATACTTTTTCTGCATTTATTGAGATGATCACATGATCATCTTTCATTAATATGGTGTATCACATTTATTGAGTTGCAGATATTAAACCATTCTTGTATATCAGGGATGAATTACAATTGATCATGGTGTGTGAAGACCCAAATAAATAAAACTATAAATGAGAGACATAACAACTGATATCACAGAAGTAGAAATGATCGTAAGATACTACTATGAACAAATATATGCCAACATATTGGACAACCTAGAAGAAATGTGTACCTTTCTATTTACATGCAACCTACCAAGAGTGAACTATGAATAAATAGAAAACTGGAACAAGTCAACAACAAGCAAGAAGACTGACTCAGTAATCAAAAACCTCCCAGCATAGAAGAGCATAAGACCAATGGTTTCACTGGTGAATTTTACCAAATATTTAAAGAAGAATGAATTAACAATCCCTATCAAAATCTTCCAAAAAATTGAAGAGGAGAGAACACTCCCAAACTCATCTTAGGAGGCCAGCATTACTCTAATACCAAGGCCAGATAAGGAAACTTATAAAACTACAGGTTAATATCCCTAATGAATATAGATGCAAATATTCTCAACAAAATATGCACAAGCCAAGTTCAATAGCACATTAAGAGGATCACACACCATCATGAGCTAATTTTTATTCTGTATTCAACTCTTGGTTTCTGCATTATTAGCTCTTATAAGACTAGATTTGTTTTTTCTCTGACTCATTTCATTGTGGTAGACTTAAAGACACCTTGTAAATACAAGTGTATTTGACGTAATATGAAAGATATTTTTCTTCTAAACTGTGTATACATAGAATGTTCTAGACTGAGTTCCTTAAAAAAGATAAGTGAGCATAAAAATTAGTAAAACAGGGAAGGATGAGAAGCACTTGACTGGCTTCTTAATGAGCCTTGAAACAACACAGCCAGTGAATGGCAGATGTGTCCATTCAGCCAAGTGGTACATATCCAGATATGCTAAATGGAGACATCATGTCTCAGAACAGTCTTTGGAAGCCAGTGTCTGAAGGTTTTAGAGGTAATGCCAGGGGAATCCAAGAAAGTGCATAAATATATTATGATTTTTTTGTAAATTAGGATTATTTGAAATGCAATAAAGCAATGATTTTTTTGTGTGTACATCTATCAGCATCACCTGTGGATCTTGGTTAAATTCCGTATAACTGAACTAGGTGTGTCTGACACTCATCAGGGGAAATCACAGTTTAAAAAATACTCAAGGTGGTCTTGAGATATAAATCATCATCTTCTAATTTATTTGTTTGAAGAAAAAAGAATTCGATTTTATTTTTTACAGAGAAGAACACCTTCACATAAGATGCCTATCTTCTTTTCAAATGTTTATATTATTTTGTTTAGGTCTTCAGAAAAAAAGATAATTCAAATGAATACTGAAATTAAATGAGCAGTATATACTCAAGTCTATTTTTTATGCAACACACACACACACTGACATAAATAGAACTACACTATGTTAAACGTATATAAAAAATTATTATTCTGAAAGTACAAGAAACATTTTTTTAGACCAGGACCATTTTAACTGTAAACTCATCTAGCCAACTGGAATTTAATTCAATTTAAAAAAACTTAATTAAATATCTCCAAATTTTTAAGCATATCCATTCTACATAAAAAAAGTATATCTGTGCATCATATTTTTCTACAGTTTATTTTGAACTGACCCACTATTTTTTACTGACTCTTGCAGAAAAACCATCAGAATGATTATCTTAATTCTAACCTATTTCTCAGCATACCAATTATGATTAGAACAACTGTGTTTTTATTTTTTTTGTTATTTTTAATTTTAGTTTGTAGAAATGTGAAATGAATACTTTTTCTTTTAAAAAAAGCAAATTTTCTTTTTTTCAAAAAAACAAATATATCACTGAATTTGATCGTATACTTATGCATATAAAGGCTGTCATTTTTACTTCAAGTCTTCATTTCAAATCTCAGCACTTTTGTGGGAAAAAAAATACTTTCCATCCAAAAATTATAAATCTACCCACAGCAAAATAATAAAGAAAAAAAGGCACTTTTTGATTTTTTTAAGTATGAATGTCAAATCTATATATAGGGAAACTTAATTGGTTGCAAATATTGAGTCAGATTCTCCAACATTCAGAAGACTCTGATTGCAGATAATTTTATGTTAACTCTTTCATGTAGGAGTATTTTTCTTATATAAATTATTTAAAAATTTAAAATGTTATACTCTCATTTATTGGAAACTGTTAAGCTTTGATCAATAAAAAAGCCACTGTCTCTAGTAATACACGGTGGGTTTTGGGGTTTTTTTTTGAGCTCTTTTGCAATTTTTAAAAATATTTTTATGGATTTGCAGCATTTAATTCAGTATCATGAACCCTGTATATATATTTAAAAAGCAACTGATGAAAATGATGATGTTAATGATAATAATGATGATGTGTTCATGATTTTAGTAGCTCTTACATTCACATTTTTTGAGAAATTCTTAGTGTATAATGTGTTGCTTTTTCTTTTAGTAAGAGCCTTTTGCTATTTTCAAGATCCACATAGGCTATGAATCATTTACATATCCAACTCTGCATCTGTATTCTAGAACTTTTTGGTTTCTAAATCTATATAGGAGAGATTTGCATCATTATTTCCCTATTTTAAATCCTTATCTTTCAATTTTAGTTGGTAAAATAAGAAGCATTTGACTATTTTGGATGTATAAATACATGGGATTTTCAAAACAATTATGAATTCTTCATGTAATCTCCGTTTGGCAAAAGCCAATCGCTTTTTCTTGAAAGAGAAAAAAAAGTCACCCTTTACAATTATAAAATACTATCATGTAGAATTTAATACCATTTTAATGATTTTTTTTTTTTTTTTTTGCAACTTCGTAATGTCCTAGTAGGAAAATCTCAGTTCCAAGGACAGATGTCAGGAGTATGGAGTGCCTCAAACAAATACTGCCTCTGCTACATACATATGTGATACACATGTAACATCTAGCAAGTTACCTAGCTAGCCTGTGTTTCAGTTCCTTTGTGTATAAAGCAGGGATAATAGGGTTATATTGAGAATAAAATTAATGAATATGTGGAAAGCAGTTAGAAAAGTATCTGGCAAATGTTTGGTGGTATGTAACTGTAGGCTTATGTCTTGGTTTATATTATATTTCACTGTCATTTTGTCGGAAAGTTTCTCACATTGACTTACATGCAATATTTGCTAGGAATATATGCTACACTATTAAGTAACAGAGAGGGAAGAGGAATGTCACACTATGTATTACATGTATTCTGTATAGTAAGTACACTCCAGCTCTGCCTTTAGAATTTAATAAGTCCAAGTTGAAACTGAAAAATTTAGCCAATGTACTTATTTTTATTATTTATTTAATGTCACTCATTTACACATTCTGAACCTTAGGTAAATGAATAAAAAATCATTTTTCTTGAATTGATACATTGATTATACAATACTATCATGCACTCAACAAATAGTATTTATTAAACACTGGTTATGTGCTAAGCATTGTGTTAGGCTCAAGTCAGACATGGAAATTATCTTAATGACTTTTGATATATACCCATCTAAATATACATGTAAGGAAACAAATCACGATACAAATTAGGAAGGATACTCTCTGTGGACACTAAGTGCTGGGAGAAATGCTTTTTGAGTAGGGGAATGACTGAAAAAGAGAGTCAAGAAAAGCTCCACAGAAGAATGTATACTAAAGAGTATTTAGTAACAGACAAATATCTCATTCTCAATTCTCAGTCAGTCAACAAAACTGATTTATTTTTTCTTCTAACTGCATCTTAAAATTATCCTCTCCTAATTTTTTCTATCCTCCCTCCCTCACCCCCCATTTAAAAATTCATACTGCTAACACTTAAAATTACTTCAAAAATCCTTAGCTGGCTTTTCTGATTTTTGTCTCAACCACATCCAATTAATCATCTCACGAACCATCAACACCAATTTAAACTTCTTCAAATGCTACACACATCATGTCCCTCCTCAAAACCAAAACCTTTGTGTTTAGTAAATCAAACCTCAACTCTTCGGCTTCAGTTTTTAAATCAATTACAATCTAATCTTACTTGGCTTTTTGAATACATAATCTTCCTCTATTGGCCAATATAGACTTCCCATTAAAGTTGGAATCAATTCCTCATGACTATGAAGGTAACTTGTGACAAATCTGGAAGAGCCTTCTTTAATATTGTTTATCTCTCTATGAATAATCCTCTTGTATCCATGCCCCTGTTCATATGCAGCCACTCACTGGAAATCCAACTCAAGTGCCACTTCCTGCTTAAAACTTCTTAGTGACATCTTCCTTCATTTGTTTTCCCTATCTCCGGGTACTTTTAAACCATTGCACAGAATTTAGTATGTTCCTTTGTGTGTTACATGTCTGCTTCCTTGTTGTTTTTTATAGGATTCACAATAAACAGATGGTACAAATATAAGATAGTAAGGCCTCTATTACCCTGGGTCTATAAACATCAATTTGGAATACAGTCTCCTACCTTCTCGTGTCAAAGATGCAGTATAAATGAGAAATAAATTTTTTTGTAGTGGTTCTCAAACATGTTAGTCTCAGAACTCCTTTGCTCTCCTAAAAAATATTGAGATTAAAAACTTTGTTTATATGTGTTTTACCTATCAATAATTCTTATATTTCAAATTAAAACAGAAATGTATTAAAGTTTAAACCTTTTATTTGTAATACATTTAAAAGAGCATATCTTATGTAAAGTAAATGTATATTTCAAAAAACAAAATTAGTGAGAACAGTTGCATCTAATAACATTAAATTTCTTTATATTTGCCTTAATAGAATAAGATTGAATTTTCTTATCTGGTTCTGGATTCAATCAGTTGAAAAATGTTGTTTTAATAGAAGTACATGAAGGGAATCTTACCTTGCACACATATATAGTTAAAAATGAGAGGAGTGTTTTAAGGCTTTTCAGATAATTATGGATCTTATTCTTTGGTATTAGACAAAAATACTCAACAAGTCATAGTTTCTTAAGAGTTAATGGCAATTAGGACTCTAAAGCCATATCAATTAACTTTTTATACTCCTTTCATTAAAACATTTTATCTATCTTGCATTTTGAATGGATCTTTTACTGAGGCATAATTATGTAATATCATGCATTGGTCACCTGAAAAAAAATTAATTTACTGAATTATTCAGACTTTCCAGCTTTTGATATGTTTTTAAATTCAATATTTAAAAATAACAATTGTTGATATTATCGCAAATCTCATCTGCAAAATCTTTAGGTATTGGGAAGTTGTCAAGTTCACTATGAAAGATATATGATTTCCAAAGTTATTTCATTTGAAATCTTAATGTAAATCATTGGTCATAAAAGCTGTCAATTGTTTTCCATGAAGCAACAGGCTCATTTCATTCATTTATTTTAGAAAATGTCTGCCAAATACCCAATTTTAAATAAGCATAGATTTTCAGTAATTCATTTAAGTAAAAATGACATTCCATGAAAAAAGGGCTAATTCAGCTGGCAATTCAACTGCACATGTACTTTTCCTGTATGACATTCATCATACTTTTATGTGTAGTGGAAGTGCATACTTCCCATTGTGTCATATAGAATACTAAAAAAAAATGTACTCAAGGGTCAAAACTTAATAAAATTGATAATTTTTACTGTTTTATCAAGGACGTTTTCAAGTGAAACTGTCCTTGTTTTTCCTTCTTGCCAGCAAAATATAGTGAAAAATTTAATGTCTAATAGTAGCTTAGTTTGAAACCACTGTCTTTAATCGTAATGTTGCATCATCAGTGCAAAAGCCAACAAGGTTAAAAGACAATAGCATTTTACTATTATTTTGAGAGTAGGTTTGCCCTCACCAACACTCTGAAAGGCATCTTAGGGAATCCTATATATCCATGGACCATACTTGGAGTATCACTGTTTAATTGTGTTAAACCATGAGTTTAGGGCTTGCATGCTACTGCAGCATAATCTATGTATCCTGATCAGTATAAATAAGTAGGAAATTTATAGACAACAAGAGGAAAAGTAGTTTTAGTTAAAAGGCAGCACTTGCAAAGGCACAGTTGAAGAAAGATTCACAGCATATATGGGCAACAAATATTATACCTGTGTGAATGGAGCTTAGGGTACATGAGAATGGGGGTTATACTAAGAAGATTACTATTAAAAGACAGAGCGAAAACAGATTCTGAAGGACAACTGAATTCCATGACAAGGAGTTGGTACTTTATTCTATAGGTAAAAAGCAAATAATTATGAAAGATGGAGTGACATAATACAGAATTTTTTAGTAATTATAATACATTATAATGAAGTGAGAGGCAGACAATTCAGAAAGGGACAATGGAAATTGCAAGAGTGGGAAAGTGTTAGATACTGTGCAAATAAAATAAGTAGGTAGTTGAAAATTTGAATGTAAAATATCAATGAGGAAAAAATGGTATTGTTGACTGCTTCTAGTTTGGAAAGATTATCATAGTAAAAAAAAATAGAGTTTTTTATGTGATTTAAGTTAAGGTGTTATTTAAGTTAAGGTGTTATCTGTTATAATTATAACAGATAGACAGTTATAATTATAGGAATTTTTACACAAGCCTTATCATAAGCACAAAGAAAAACCCTACAGTAGATACAAAAAAGACAAATAAAGGAGAATCAATTCATATCCCTACAGATAAATATCAAAACACAAAGGAAAAGAGCATGAGAAGAAGAGATGAACAAAAAGATCTACAAAACAGAGAGAACACAAATAACAAAATGGCAATTGTAAATTCTAACCTATCAATAATTATTTTATATATAAATGGTTTAAACTCACCAATCAAAAGATAATAGAGTGATTGAATGGGTTAAAAAGTGAGATCCAACTATATACTCTTTACAAGAAACTAGCTTTAGATTTAAGAATACACATAGGCTGAAAGTGAAGGTATAGGAAAAAGATATTCCATGGAAATGGTAACCAAAAGAAAACAGGAGTTCCTATATTTATATGAGAAAAAAACAGTTTGTCAAAAACCGTCAGAAGAGACAAAGAAGGTCATCACATAATAAAAAAAGTCAGTTCAACAAGAAGATACAACAATTACACCCAATGTATGCACCCAACATCAGAGCACCTAAATATATAAAGCAAATCATTGACAGATCTGAAGGGAGAAATAGACAGCAATATAATACTAATAGAAGACTTCAACAGCCCACTTTCAATAATGTATAGATCATCCAGAAAGAAAATCAATAGAGAACAAGAGACTTGAACATCACTATAGATCAAATTAACTTAAAATATATAGAAAATTCTACCCAAAGCAGCAGAATACACACTCTTCTCAAGCACACATGGAACATTCTCCAGGATAGCTCATAGGTTAGTTTGCAAAAAAGTCTGAAAAATTAAGAAGATTGAAATCATCCCAAGTATTCTTTCTAACCACACAGATTAAAACCAGAAACCAGTAATAAAGAAAATCAGGAAACTCCACAAATATGTGGAAATTAAACAACACACTCTTGGATAACCATTGGGTCAAAAAATCAAAAGGAAAATTTTAAAAAAATACCTTTAAGACAAATGAAAATGAAAACACAACATACCAAAACTTATCAGTAGTAAGAGAGAAGTTTACAGCAAAAAACACCTACATGAAAAAAGAAGAACTCTCAAATACACAACCTAACTTTATAACTCAAAAATTATAAAAAAAAAACAACAAAACTAAGCCCAAAGTTAGCAGAAGGAAGGAAATCAGATTAGAGCAGAAATAAATGGAACTGAGACTAGAAAAACATTTGAAAAAATTGACAAAACTAAGAGATCTTTTTTTGAAAAACATAAGATAAACTTTTAACCAGACTAACCAAGAAACAAAAAAAGAGAAGACTCAAAGAAAAGTAGAAATGAAAGAAGATACATTACAATGGACGTCACAGAAATTTTAAAAATCATAAAAAATATTACAAACACTTATATATCAACAAATTGGACAACTTAAGACATGGATAAATTCCTATAAACATACAACATACCAAGACTAAATCAAGTAGAAAAAGAAAGCCTGAACAAACCAAAAAAAATAAGGAGATTGAATCAGTAATCAAAACTTCCCAACAAAGAAAATCCCAGGACCATATGACCTCACAGGTGAATTCTACCAAAAATTTAAGAAGAATTAAGACAAGTTTTTCAAAAAAATTGAACAGGGAACACACCCAAATTCATTCTATGAAGCCAGCATTACCAAAGCCAAAGACAACACAAGAAAACTACAGGCAAATACTCCTGATGAACATGGATGCAAAAATCCTGAACAAAATATTAGCAAACAGAATTCAACAGCACATTAAAAAGAGCATACAACATTACCGGTTGGGGTGTATCCCTGGGATGGAAGGATGGTTTAACATAAGCAAATCAATAAACCTGATAAATGACATAAACAGAATAAAGGATAAAAATTTACAATCATCTCAATAGTTGTAGAAAAAGCATTTGACAAAGTTTAACATCCTTTCATGATAAAAACTCTCAACAAATTATGTGTAGAATGAATGCACCTCAATATAATAAAGGCCATATTTGAAAAGTCCACAACTAATATCATATTCAATGGTGAAAAACTGAAAGCTTTTCCTCTAAGATTGTGAAGAATGCAAAGATGCCTAATGTCACCACTTCTGTTCAACATAGTACTTACTGGAATAACTATCCAGAGCACTTGGGCAAGAAAAAGAAATAAAGCCATCCAAATTTGAAAGGAAGAACCAAAATTATCTCTGCAGAAGATATAATAGAAAACTGTAAAGACTACACACACACACACACACACACACACACACAAACAGAACCAAAGAACAAATTTAATAAAGTTGCAGGATACAACAAACAACATACAAAAACCAACTGCGTTTTTATATACCAACAACAAACTATCCAAAATGGAAATTAAGAAAACAATTCCATTCACAATATCATAAAAAATAATAAAATATTTAGGAATAAACTTAACCAAGGAGGTAAATGACCTGTACACTGAAAATTATAAATCACTTTTGAAAGAATTAAAATGAACACAAATAAGTGGAAAGACATGCTATACATGGGTTGAAGAAATAATATTGTTAAAAATGTCCCTACAACTCAAAACCATCTATGGATTCAATGCAATCCCTATCAAAATCACCATGGCATTTTTTACAAAGATGGAAAAAACAATCCTAAAATTTATATAGAACCAAAAATAGACAAAGTAATTTTGAGCAAGAAGAACAAAGTTCAAGTCATCATGCTTCCTGATTTCAAACTATTACAAAGCTATAGTAATCAAAGTAGTATGGTACTGGAAGAAAGAAAAGACACATAAATCAATTGAACAAAATAGAGAGCCCAGAAGTAAATTGACATATATATGGTAACCTAATCTTTGACAAGGTTGCCAAGAACACACAATGAGGAAAGGATAGTCTTTTCAATAAATGGTGTGAAAACTGTTTATCCACATGCAAAGGAAAGAAATTGGATCCTTATCTATGCAATACACAAAACTAACTCAAAATAGATTAAAGACTTAAACATTAGACTTGAAATTATAAAATTACTAGAAGAAAACATAGAAGGATAGCTTCTTCACATTGGTTTTAGCAATGATTTATTGGATATGATACAAAAAGCATAGGCAACTAAAGCAAAAATAGATAAATGGGACTACAGGAAAAAAAAAACACACAGGGCTTCCCTGGTGGCGCAGTGGTTGAGAGTCTGCCTGCCAATGCAGGGGACACGGGTTCGAGCCCTGGTCTGGGAAGATCCCACATGCCGTGGAGCAACTAGGTCCGTGAGCCACAATTACTGAGCCTGCGCGTCTGGAGCCTGTGCTCCGCAACAAGAGAGGCCGCGATAGTGAGAGGCCCACGCACTGTGATGAAGAGTGGTCCCCGCTTGTCACAACTAGAGAAGGCCCTTGCACAGAAACGAAGACCCAACACAGCCATAAATAAATAAATAAAAATTTAAAAAAAAAAAAAAAAAAACACAAAAAAAACCCACAAAAAGACTGCTCAGCAAAGGAAACAAGCAACAAAATAAAAAGGCAACTTACAGAATGGGAGAATATATTTGAAAACCATATATCAGTTAAATAAGGAGCTCATACAACTCAAAAAATGGATAATTCAATTATAAAATGTCAAAGGATCTGAACAGACATATCTCCAAAGAAGATATACAGATGTATAAAAAGCTGCCGAGTACCACAAATCATTAGGGAAACGCAAACCAAATCACAATGAGATATCACCTACCAACTGTTAGAATGGCTATTATCAAGAAAACAAAAGATAAGTGTTGACGAGGATGTGAAGAAAGGGAACACTTGGGCAATCTTGGTAGGAATGTAAACTGCTTCAGCCACTAATGGAAAACAGCATGGAGATCCCTCAAAAATATTAAAATAGAATTACTATAAGATCCAGCAATCCCACTTCTGAGTATATATCCAAAAGAAATGAAAACAAGATCTCAAAGAGATATCTACGTTTCTATGTTCATTGCAGCACTGTTCACAATAGCCAAGATATAGAAACAATCTAGATGTCCATCAACAGATGAATGGACAAAGAAAATACAATATACAGATATGATGGAATATCATTCAGCCTTTACAAAAAGAAGAAAACCCTCCATTTGTGACAACATAGATGAACCTGAAGGCCATTATGCTAAGTAAAGTAAACCAGTCACAGGTAAATATTACATGCTACCACTCATATGAAGATCCTAACATAGTGTAACTCACAGAAGCATAGAGTAGAATTTTGGTTGGCAGGAGCTGGGAGGAGGGAGAAATGGTACAAAATTTTAGTTATGCAAATTGAATAAGGCCTAGAGATCTACCATTCCACATATTGCTTATGGTTAACAACACTGTACTGTATACTTTAAAATTTGCTAAGAGGGTAGATCTTATGTTAAGTGTTCCAATAATAAAAATAAGAATAAGAATAAAAAGGTGAAGGAGGAGGAGGAGAAAAACAAGAAAAAATAGGGCAGGAAGAAACTTTTGGAGGTGATGTATATATTAATAAAATAGATTGTGATGAAGGGTTCATGGATGTATACATATCTCCAAACTCATCAAATGGTATATATTAAATATGTACACCTTTTGTATGACAACCAAAGATCAATATAATAGTTTAAATAAAAGAGAGGATAGTCAGGGTGGCTTTCCTTAAGAATATGACATTTAAGCAAAGGTTTATCAAAGGGGAAGAAATTTGCCTTATCAATATGTGAGGTAGAGCATTTCAGAGAGGAAATAGCCAGTGCAAAAGCCCTGCATTAGAATAATACAAAGCATGTTAGAAAAAGCAAGGAAGCCAATGTCAGTAGCAGGGCATACCGAGGTGAGAGAAAGGTGGGAGATGGAGTCAGAAAAGTAAAAAGGGTCTGGATCCTTAGGACTTTTTGGATGCCTGTGTAAGAAGTTTGCCTTTTTCCCTGAATAAAAAGGTTGGAACGTTACACAGTTTTCGACAGATGAATTACAGATGTCTTAAAAGAATTACTCTGGTTGATACCGGAGCTCTGTTTGTAAAGAGAATGGGGAGAAGGGGATATAGGGTAAGCAACAATTTTTGCCACATCTAGTGCCTAGTGGTGAGCATATCATGGAAACTCAGTAAATTCTCATTAATTGAATGCATAGTTACTGCCATTTTTCCATGCAAAAGTGTTAATTTTTTTGCAATTATAAAGCAAGCTCTAATCAAAATGTTCAACCCAGATAAACGTGAAGTATTATTTTATGGCTTCTTATTGTATGGCAAGCGTGGGTTAATGTTCTGGTTCCATAATTCTAGTTATTTCAAATATGCTTCCAATACTTTCCTATGAAGTCAATGTGTCTTTAACTTTGAAACAAATTTAAAAACTGAAAAAATAATATGCTTCCAATACTAGTCACTAACTTACTGAACCCTCTCAAAGTTAAGTTATTCACAACACATTTATGTATGCTTTGTGCAACTAAGTAGCAATTTGCTTATAATACAAGCTGATGGAAGAAGACATGAATATTTTAAAGAATCTTGTTCAAAGACCCATATTTGCTTTTATATGCTGTAAACTAAATATAGAAAAATGAATTCATTGCCATGAAAAAAAATTTCTGCAACAAAATGCACTTAAAAGAGAGCTTTCTGTTCAGTGGTATCTCCCTTGCACATATATGATGCTTTATAAATTTTGCATGATTTTGGCTTATCCACCTCCATGCTGCTGCTGGTGGTGAAAGAAGTTGCAACTGTCTTGAAGGAGGAATCTTTGTGAATCAGATTGCATTTCTGCAGACTTCTAAATCCATCCAGTCCTTTCATATCACTTATCATTTGCATTAGCATCACCATTCACATAATAACTCTCCACCCCATTACTTCCTCTCCTTCATTCACAAACACAATCAATCTCCAAGTCTACTGATTCTTTCTCTGAAAAATTTAAGTACTGATCTCTTTCTCTTTAGTCTTGCTATAATCACCACTGAATAGCTGTAAAAGCTACTTTGAATATTTCTCCAGTTGCTATCCATGACATGACCTCTGTATTAGGGTTCTCCAGAGGAACAGAACCAATAGGATATATATAAGATATAAGAGGAGATTCATTATAGGAATTGGCTCACACAGTTATGGGGGCCAAGAAGTCCCACTATCTGCTCTCTGCAAGCTGAAGAACCAGGAAAGCTGGTGGTATAATTCAGTGAGTCCAAAGGACTGAAAATCTTGGTGCTGATGGTGTAGGTCCCAGTCTGAATCCGAAACCCCGATGTTCAAGGGCTTCAGACTGATGGCTGCCTCAGCCTAAGCAGAGAGAGTTAATTTGCCTTTCTCTACCTTTTTGTTCAATATAGGCCCTCAACAGATTAGATGATGCCCATCTGCATTTGTGAGGGTGATCTTCTTTACTCGGTCTACAGAATCAAATGCTAATTTCTTCCAGAGACACCCTCACAGACACACCCAGAAATAATATTTTCCCAGCTGAGCATCCCTTAGCCCAGTCAAGCTGACACATAAAGTCAACCATTATAGCCTTAAAGGAGAATTTGGCAGGCCATATAGACACAAGGAGGAAAATCCACTTATGGCTGATGGTACACTGACTACTTCCCACAAGGGCAGGAGCAATGAGTGTCATGATAACTTACCTCTCCTAGAGACATCTAAGAGATTTCACTGACATGTGAACTAAAAATTGTCCTTTGACTCCTCCAATTGTTGATCAAGACTCCCTCATTATATTACTGTTTATTCCTCTTTTATCAGCCAAGTTTTTTATAATCTCTGGCCTTTTTTGCCTTTGTTTCTCTCCTGGCTGTTCACCCATGCTTTCACTAGCCCTCTTCTCTTTACCTAGAATTTTCTTGTCTCAACAGCTGTTTGACAAAGTGCTGGATAAGACTGGCTAGGAATAATTCACCTTAGCACCAGTGACTTCTGCTCTCAATATTACCAGCTGAATCTGAAACATCTAAAACCATATTACACCAGGTCCTGTCTCTCCACAAACTCTCAGGAGCATGCTTATTTTATTCCAATTATGACATGAAACCGGGTAGATCCTTGGATGTAGTACAAAAGAGAAACTTGTAGTTTAAGCATGTTCTCTACTGATTATTAAATTATTTCAGTGAAGAAAAACTTAGCTCTTAAACCAATAACTTACATTAGGTATATTGTCCCATAAATTAATATTTATTATAATTAATATTTATTAAAGACCTATTATGAGCCAGGCCTAGATCTAAGGGCTTTACATGTATTAATTCAATAAATCATCACAGTAACCTTACAAATCAGAGAGTTTATCATGCCCATTTTATAGAACGGGCACTGTTCCAAGTCACAGAGGGTACAAAGTCAATGCTGTGGTTGACAACCTGCTCCCCAAACCAAGTGTGTGGTGTATGAGTCTCAGCCACAATAATACTTAGAGATGAAATCACTGACTGATGTAGTCATTTCTACAAGTAGAAGTTTGTTTTTCAGAGCTGGAGAGGTAGTTGACACAGTATTGACAACACCAGTTATAGCCACTAGGATGAGAAGGGCAACCAGAACCACACAATTCCTCATCCACATGCATTTATTGTTCCTCGACTCTAGAAAGAACAAAGTTCTCCCCTTACAGTGTAACCCATTCTCAAACCCAATCTCCATATCTTTGGGTGATTCTTTAGCCGCATTTTTTTTTTTTCATTTCATGGATAATAATTTAAAAGTTGAATCTGTGAAAACAGGTCTTAGATTACACTGTTCTATCCTAGTGAAGACTTACAAGACACCTAAAGCATCTGGTAAAAAGATAGGCAGAGGATTGCCAGCAAATGTTCCCAGTTGAGCCAAAACCCCAGATTATCTTTCATAGCAAAAGTGAGGCAGGTGATCAGAGGGTTGTGGAAAGGACCAGAATAGGCAAGAAGTTGCCCCAGCAGAAGCTATCAATAGCAAATCCCAGTCACTGGGAAGTAAAGTGCCCAGAAGAATTCTATTACTGAAGAGACCTCGCAGGGAGTCAAGTCACAAGAAGAGAAAAGGGAACAAGATAGCATTCCAGCCGCTGGGAAAGATGGGTCCATAGAGGTTACCCATAGCTAATCAACTGAGTTACCCCACAGGAACACACATCACATGGAAAAAGGACCCAAATCACCAAGTGACTAGGAGAGTGACACTCAAAATCTAAGCCAGGATACAACAATATTTATTCAGTTCTCCTCTAGGAATATCCTCAAGGACAATATATATTATTTTTCAGGCCTGGGTATAACATTACTATCAAAGACTGGAGTAATATTAAAGCATTTACAGGTATTGAGAAATAATAGAAGGAGTCCTGAATTGACATCCGCATTCATCTTTCCACAAGTTCTTATTAAACATCCCCTCTGCATCTTGTTCGAAGAATAGGTGATGCTCAAGGCAGGAAATCCTTTTGCCCAGATAATTGGGAGAGCAGCTTTCTGACTTCACTTCCACTGTTGACTACAACCTTATGAAAGTCAGACACTTCTAAGTGAGGGCAGTCAGGCTAGACACTACATAAGGCCCCATTCAATTCTAACTTTCTGAAATTCTGAAATTAAGTAGAAATCTGTGTACCCTAAGTATGACTTTTGGAATGTTTGGATCAATTTTGATGTTGGAATATTCTATGTCAACAGGTTACTTTATTTATTCCTCTGCTAAAAGGAAGCTCCTCTTTCTCTGATGGGGGCTTTGTGCTGCTTTTCCCTGAAATAATTGTTATTATATTTCAAAATATGTGGATTTAAACTACAATTAATCAGAAATGCAGAAAGGAGTAATTGTCTTGGCATTAAATCTTAAGATTAAATCAAATGACTCAACAATGGAAACTCTTGAACTCTAGATTTAATTGAATGAGGACAAAAGGCTATTGCCAGAAGACAAAGCTATAATTATGTGCTTTAAACAATGGCTGAATTGTAATATCCAGGTATTAAGTAGAAATTCTTAATTAAAAGATTCCTATGATATTTCTACAGGTTCTTAAATTTATGAAGTACCCAATAAGTGCAGTTTGAATTCAAAAATGCTTAATAATGAGACATTAGCTAATAGTCAGCAAACACTATGTCCCTGGCACTGTGGTAAGTGTTTAAATACAGGAATTCATTTAATCCTTATAACAACCCTATGAAGTAGTTAAGTTTTACAAATGAAAAACAAAACAAAACAAACAAGTAAATAAACTATGACACAGAGAAGCCAAATAACTTGCCTAATTTCATACATCTAATAAGTCCAGGCAGTACCAGTATTGCCTTTACACACCCTTGCTCTACCCATGTCCTCTGAGCTATGTGTCCCAGAGTAGACTCCAAAATTAGATGGTCATTCTTTAGTAATAACTATTAATAATCTTTGCAAAGCTGAACCAAACATAAATTGATTTTGCCATATGGCTGTTATTAACATTAATTAATATTTGTAAAGCTTCTTGTATATGTAAAGCTTTATACCTGAGGGTAGTGTTGAAGAATGTATTATTTGTTCACCTGTTTCAAGAAACCAAACAAACAAAAAGGTCCCAGAGACTGGGCCATTTACTCATTCTGATATTAGGGTTGATCTTGTCTAGTGTTTAATGCTCTTAACACACTGGGGCACAAGTACTAAACTCACCAGAGTCCTTTTTGACATTTATAGAAGGAAATCTGTTAGTAAATTTGCATGAGAAGCAAAGTGGTGAAAAGAAGAAAACATTTGGCAAATATGAAGTAAGCAAAAGGATTGGAAAAGGGAAAAATAGGTGCAAGTAAGATGATACTAAAAATTGTAGCAAGCTTTTTTCGTCTGGCCAACACATCATAAAAACAACTTTTAATTAATACATCATAATTTCCCAGTCACTCCTCTAGGTCTTTTATATACAATAATATAATACAAAACTCATAATAATTTTGAGGAATTAGTAGATTGCCAACATTTTACAAATACTAGGACAAACAATATTTCTAATAATACTTCTTCTACCCAACAACAAATTTCTCTCCAGACCATATTTTTCTGGTTATATTCAGTTACAGCTCCAGAGAAATTGGGTACCTTGAACATTGAACAGGACCCAAAAGCCTTTAGCTGAGTCTCTGGCTGCAAGGGTGGTGGGTAGAAGAGGTTGATATTATTTTTTCAACTAGATTAGAGTCCTCAAGAAACCCAACAGGCAGTAATGTCCTGGTATAAGACACAGGAAAAACACATAGGGCAAATCTTATTCCCACCCTCAATATTTTTACACTGGGAAGAACTGGTTAAATATAGGAGAATCTGGATAAGATCTGATTAGCAAGCTTATCACTGAAAAGAAAATGAAGAAACTGATATTCCAGTTACATATTATCATCATCTGAAATAACTTCTCCCTCTTGACAAATCTCCTCAATATTCCATGCCTTTCAAAGCTACTATTCAGGGGGCTTCCCTGGTGGCGCAGTGGTTGAGAGTCTGCCTGCCGATGCAGGGAACACGGGTTCGAGCCCTGGTCAGGGAAGATCCCACATGCCGCGGAGCAACTAGGTCTGTGAGCCACAACTACTGAACCTGCGCGTCTGGAGCTTGTGCTCCGCAACAAGAGAGGCCGGGACAGTGAGAGGCCCGCGCATGCGCACCACAATGAAGAGTGGCCCCTGCTCGCCACAACAAGAGAAAGCCCTCGCACAGAAACGAAGACCCAACACAGCCATAAATTAATTAATTAATTAATTAAAAAAAAAAAAACTATTCAGTGGACAAAGTAGTACCAAAGTGAAAGGACCAAGAAAATCAGTCAGATTCATTGATTCTTAGGGATGTCTTTATCCATAGTATGAAATGATTACATGGTAACAAACATAGGCCTGGATGGAATTTTCCAGTTCCTGTTGATCCGACAAGCATATACATAGATTTTCTTAAAATTGTGATCTAAATGTACTTTGAAATCTGGTATCATGTGGAAATGAAAGGCTATTTTATTTCTCCTCAGGACGGCCTTCAATTACCTCAAGTCTTTTTGCAGATGCTCAGGTACATTTATGCCCATATATAAAACATTCCATTTCTTAAGCTCCCAAATAATAGGATAAATAACTCTTACTTAAAAGAGTTTTTCCTTGCAAATTATTCCATTGTATTGGTCTTCTTAATGTATGCCTCATCTTCTCCAATTGTAAAATAATACAATTTTAATTTTAAAACAATGTCAGAAACCTATGTTCAAAAACAAACATAATCTTACAAAACTGCAACAAACATAACATTCCTGATCATCTCTTTTTCCAACTGCCGCCTAAATAACTGTCAACCTGAATAAATGTCTGAAGCACCTGGAGTACAGAGCCACCTGCTTAAGTGTATCTTATACTGCATATTTAATATGTTGTATTATTTTTTCAGGAGGATTATAAAGCAGAAAGATTCTCATTTAATGCTTTTGAAAGGTAGCTATTGTAAGTATAATAAAAAGCTGTACAGTGCATTCATATGTAACATTTGCACAACCAAGGTCAGGTCTATTTATTTACCGCCCAAAAAAGGGCAAATCTATGCATGATTCATTGTATTGGGCTCTTTAGTGACCAATTCTGATCCCTGCCAAGGTCTGATTGATTGTTCTATTAATACATCCAAGGCAAAAAATGAAGAATAAATCAAGCAATCGAGGACCAACTTAGTCATGCTACAGGGACATGGTCTATAAGCCAAAAAGCAAAATCCTTTGCAAAGCTTGGCTGAGTAGCTATTGACTGCCTGCTAAACCACTGCTGTCTTTGTGAATTAGGCTGGTCTGGGGGAGAAGAGAGGAGGGAGAGCCAGGGGAGCGGGGACTAGAAAGGGCAAGGGGCCATGGTTGATACGTGTTAGTGGTATATGAGCTAGTGTTTGTAGGTATTATACTATATGTGACCTGTATTTTCCATTATGAGATGATTTGTCTTTCAAGTTAAGTTATTGCCTTTCCAGAAATGTCCTTTTGAAAATCAAAGTACATCAGAGAAAGGTGATATATTAACAAATTTATTTGTCCATGACCAGCAAACCAGGAAGCAGACAAGATCATACTATAGGACAAGCTCTTCTCCTTTGAACAGCACATATGCATATTCTCAGCCTCTCACCTCCCATTCACTCCTCAGTCTTCTGGAATTTGGCTTTGGTCCCTACCATTCCAGCAAATATCCTTTTATGGTAACCACTTACATCCAAATTGCCAAATTAGAAGAGTGCATTTTATTGCTTACCCTACTAAAACTCACTGCTGCTTTTAAGCTTATGAATCATTTCGCTGTTCTTGAAATTGGCTTTCCTTTTACCTCATCCCCACTATCCCTTGATGAATTTTACACCTTTCCTTTCCCCTTTCCTATATAGCCTCTTTACCCTTCATCCATTCCAGGCTTTTGTTCTCAGAACCTTTTTTACTCTATAAGCACAGGTTTTCAGCATGAAACATATGTTAAACATTCCTAAATCTATACCTCCAGCACAAAATTTGTCATGGTTCTAAAAGTCATGTATCCAACAGCCCACTAAACTGAGTCATGTTGTCAACCCTTAAGCATCCTTCTCTTATCCTCAAACTCTACCCATCACCAAGTGAGTCCCCTTGTTTTTATTACCTAAAAGAGTGGCCTGCCCTCACCCTCTTCCCTGCCTGTCCCCTACCCTTCTTTTCCCGAAATACAGCCCTCTCTATACTTGATTCTTGTTTCTCTCAAAGGCGGATAGAATCTCTTGATTTGTCTCTAGGTTTGAGCTCTTCAAATCTGTCCTCTTGAAATTGACTGTCTAGAAGAAGAGGCAGACAATAAACAAAATAAGTAAATATGCTAAAAGGTGATAAGTGCAATAGAAAAAAAAATCAGGGCGGGGGATGGGAGACAAATAGGCTGACTCCTCCTTACCATTTTAGCTTCACCTCCCAAATTTTAAAGTTTTACACCAAACTACTTGCTTTTTTTTTCTAGAATACACAATACAGTTTGCTACTCCTATATCTTTTTGTTTGTTCCCCTTCACTGAGGAACTCATACTCATTTAAGCATTATTGGACTTACACTAGGCTGGCACAATGTGTGGACCTTCTAGTTCCTTGTATACCCTGTGCATTCATCTACTATGCAGTTAGGGCTGTGAATTATTATTTTTAGTTTATTTTTCTGTCTCTCTCACCAGGAGACACAATAAGATAGGGATCCAATTTTGCTCACATTTGTATTCCCAACATATTCAAATGGGCATTGCTTTATTTGCCCTGTGACTATATTTCTATAATTCTATGGTTGTTCAACTTCCACTTCTTTTCATATAGACACATTCTTTAGATACGCTATTTTTTTTCTTTATTTATAATCCAAGATAGTTGATTTAAAAGATCTTCTCTTTCTTTCTAGTGTTTTTCATTTCTGTGTCCTATGATTAAATATTCAGAGTAATCCATCTAAAGATTCCAAAATCAGTCTTTCATCCATTTCCAAATTTCTGGGGTAGGATGAGGTGGGGGGGGTCACACCACTATAGTCCCCAAATCCAAAGAGTGCAAAACATATGTGCAATTTTTAAATAGAAATGAACTCTCTGAAAAATGGGGAATAGGAAGAAAAAAAAAAAGATGTGGAGAAAAATACGCCATGTTTTCTAATCATAGTCACTATATTACAAGAAAACTGGTCTATAAAAGTGGGTGGCCAAGGACACTACAATTTGAATTTTTTTCTCCAAATTATTTGAAATGTGTCTCCTCGCCATAATTTTAAAGCAGTGCTCTATTTACATTATTTTTAACTTAGTTTGTCTGATTTATTACATCTTTTTCCACTTCATATATTTATACATTTATAGCCTGCTTAAAAATATATATATTTGTGTACATACATACATATTTATTTTTGTAAATGCTAAATATATTTTAATATTCATGCATAATATACCTTGAGCTGTAACAACAATTTTTTTAAGGTAAACCTTTATTTTTAAAAATGTTACACGTTATACATATGTTTAACAAACATAGGGCAAACACTGCCAGTGTTTAACAAACATAGGGCAAACACTGCCAGTAAGTTATTCATGTAAATTCATGTAAATCAATTCAGTTCATTGCTGGTCATTAAAATTAGTAATGGAAAAGAAATAGACAAAAGGTAAATGTGAACTAATTTATAGTATCTCTTTAAAAATGCTTTGTCAAAAGCAAAATAGTATCTTTCAAGTTAAAAGTAATTGGAGCAATGAATTAGTCTAGGTTTTAATTAAAAATTGAAAATTCAGTATAGCTGTTACCTAATTTTACCAGCTAGAAAAATAAAGCACAATAAAATTTAGTTAAACTGGTTTAATATTTATATTTATTAATGAAGAGCTATCTGGAACATTATGTTTGATATACATTTTGCAAATTAATTACAAATGAGGTGCCTAAGAAGGTGGATATTTGAAAAGAAATGTACATATAATATACCATATAACTTTGCTCACATTAATATGTTCTTAAATATCTGACAAAGCAAACTAAAATGGCTTTAAAAAATGTTAAGGATTAATAATTTGCATTGCCTTGATATAGAATATACAATAAGCACAAATTCCAAATATGAGCATTAATGCTTAGCCATAGACTAATGTTTAGCCATAGACCAGTTCTAATACAGAAGTGAGTAGATACATTCAAATAACCAAATAGCTTTCTATTTTCTAATATCTAATCTCATGTTGGAAAGCAAGAATATTTGTTTTTGTAATTTTCTTATTTCACACTGTCCTCTGGATATTTTTATTTGATATCCTTTCATATTTTCAAATTCATCATCATCCTTCCACCTTCAAAGCTCCTTTACATTCCTCATGTTACTTTTATTAATGAAACTTGATGCTTCTAGAGCCTGCATATTTTTCCTTAGCCAATGCTTTGGTTAACATTATTCCTATACATGACATCCTTCAGCGACTAACCATTGCTTACCAAAGGAATTCCAATTTCCTTAGAATGCCATTTGCATCATTTATGACTTAGTCTCAAACTGTCTTTCTGGATTTAGCTCTCACTACTATATAACAAACCCTAGAGTACAATCAAACTGACTACATGTTATTGCACAGATGTGTGCTTCTTATTTTAAATTCTGAGTTCAGCTTGTTCTGTTCCTCTACCTCTGGTCTGAATGAGGATTAAACCTAATCTTTAATTCCCTTTTTGTCAGATCTCCATCTTTAAAATCTTACCCATCCTTCAAGCCCCGTTTCAAATTTCAACTCATCCACAAATCTTTCCCTCGTCACCTAAGAAATAATAATTTTTCTTCCACTCAATTCCCATTAAGAGGCTGTATATGAATTACATTCCTGTGGACATTTTCATTTTAACACACTTATACTAAGTAGCAACTAAGGCCAAGACACTGTCAGACAGTACAAGGGATACTATGGTAAAGAAGATATAATCCCTACTCTAAAGAATATTATAATCTAGTGGAGATACAAGATTAGTGTACAAATGATTGTAATATCAAAAAGAGTGAGGACATTTTCCTAAGAAAAGTACATAAAAATTTTGGGAGGATATTAAAATCTACTGTTGAGATAAACTTCATTTGTAATGACAACTGAGATACATCTTGAACAAAATGAAATGATTTGGAAGACAGAGATAAGGTACAGAATATTCCCAGTTAAATAAATATGAATCAAGGTTTTGGAGATAAACATGTTCAGAGTATGCTCATGGATAGTGTTATAGGCTGAACTCCTTTCCTTCAAAATTTATATGTTAAAGACCTAACCTCCAGTACCTCAAAACATAACTATATTTGTATAGGGCCTTTAAAGAGATGATTTAGTTAAAATGAAGCTGTTAGGGTGGTCCTAATTCAATCTGACTGGTGTCCTTACAAGAAGAGGAGATTTGGACACACAGAAAGACACCAGAGGTGCATGCACACAAAGAAAAGGCTATGAAAGGACACAGCAAGAAGGTGGTCATCTGCAAGCCAGGGAGAGAAACCAACCATGCTCACAGCTTGATCTTGGACTTCCGGCCTGCAGAACTGTTAGAAAATAAATTTCTATTGTTTAAGCCATCTGGTATCCTGTTATGGCAGCTCTAGCCAAGTAATATTAATACCTTATTCAATTATGCGACATAAATACCAAGTAATGGAAGTTAAAGCTAGATATATATGTTGGAGTTGATAATATAAATAAGTGAATTGATACATATAATACATATAAAACACTTAGGACAGTATCTTGACTACTCAACCTACACTCTACTTCAAATGATGAATCTTAACCAATCATAGTAATTTGATGCCCCTTGCTTGCCAACGATCAACTCATGGATTGGCAGTCTTAAGTCATTTCTGGCCAATGAGACATGAGGTAGTAGGGATGCTTCTGGGGACAGCTTCCTTACCAATAAGAGAGAACAGAGGCAGAGATAGTCACTTTTTTCCTTCTTATGTTGTCTTGTCTGTATACGAGTCTGGGTCCACAGCAGCCATCTTATTACCAGCCTGAGAGTGAAGGGATTCCCGACATAGAAGAGCAAGATGATGATGCCACTGAACTACTGAATCAACCTACCCTGGTGTCTGTTCTACCTCTGATTCCCTATTAATTAAGATAGTAAATTTTTCATTGATTAAAACAAATTGAGTTAAGTATAGTGTTCCTTGCAGCCAAAAGCAACTTAAACAAATATAGGCTGAGCTGAGTAATACGTTCTATATTCAAAGGCTAGTCAGTAAAATATTGTATTTAGTAGTAATGTTTTAGAAGTAATGTAGGTGGGATTAGAGTGAAGGAAGTCATGAAGTTGGGAGACCCAATTAAGAGGCTAATTATCCTAGTAATAGTTAAATAGGCTTAAGCCTAGGAACATGACAGGGTTCTAGAGAAGGTGGCAGTGGTAGTGGAGTAAGTTAACGGGGTTTTATTTCCAACTTCTTTGTCATTATTCAAATTCAGGTGTTCGTCTTTTCTTTCCTGAATTACTGTAGTAGTTGTCACTAATTTGTGCTCCTGCCTTTGAGTTTGCTCCCTTAATCTCACCCTCTTTTTCTACCCTTCTAAAATCCATTTACGATATGGCTACTAGGATTATCTTTACAAAAATATTAATTCCACTCTTGTCACTCAAATTCTTTTCATTGCATTTACAGAGCCTTTTAGAATAAAACCCAACTACTTAGCATTCTATACAAGACTTTTCAAAATCTGTCCCTCTATGTCTCATCCTAACACATTGTTACGGGTTGAATTTTGCCCCCCCAAAAAATTATGCTAAAATCCTAACCCCCAATACCTCAGAATGTGACCTTATTTGGAAATAGGGCTGTTGCAGGTGTGATTTGCAACAGTCTCCCACAGTCTCCTGGACTCTTCCTAACTCTTTCTTTTTTTGTTTCTCCTCCTAAATGTTGTACTATTCCAGTCTTTAGTCCTTGGTATTACTCCTTTTTCTGTCTGGTCACACTTGTTCTTTCCCAAGGCTTTAAATATCAACTCTAAACTGTGACCCTGAAATTTATACCTATAGTCATCAACAGCCCCATGAAATTTGTATATCTAACTTTCTACCCAATATCTCCAAATGTCTAATAAAGAGCATAACCCTAATACATCCAACAAGGCTCTAGACTCTTTCCCACCCCAACTCATCCCCTCCAATAATTTTTCCTATCTCGGCAATTGCTATAACTATCATGCCAGTTGTTCAGTTATCATCTCTGCTTCTTCTCCTATAATTTAAATTTAATCCATCTCAGTCCTCCCAGGTTTTCTTTCATAATATATGTTAAATCTGATCACTTTTCATCACTTCAAACATTAAACATCAAGAGCTTCTTTGTCTCCAGAATGGACTTCTGTATACTGTTGCCACCTAAATGCCTTCATGTTTCCTATCTGGCTTCCTATGGTCTGTTTTCCACAAGTAACAGGAGTGAACTCTGTTAAATATGAATAATTAATACATTACATATATTAGGTCATTTATTTCTCACAACAACCTAATAAGAAGGTTACATTTACTTTTCCATTTCACAGATAAGAAAAATGAGTAACTTGCCCAAGATCATAGCTGATAACAGACAGACTGGGATTGAAACTGAGGCAGCCTGCTTTCTTAAGTCACACTGTTATATACTCACATCTATACTTAAAACCATTCAATGGCTTTTCATCATCCACTGTGTTAAAGTAAAACACAAAATAGAGACCAGACTTGAAAATTCCTTGAGCAGACAAAACCATTTAAGCCATGTGGGCAAAACTAAATCTAACTCTTTTCATGAATTTAAGTGAAACTCAGGTTATTTCTTATAAATGCCTTTGATAATCAAAACAAACTTGTCATCTTCCTAAAAATGATACAAGATAATCACTTTTAACCAATCCCTGCCCTCTGGAAACCTCACTGTAATAACCAATCATTGTAAAGGTTAAACAACTTCCTCATTTTCACTCTGTAAGCCATCCTGTAACACAGGACCTCTGAGCTTCATATCAGTCTTGAATTTGAAACCTCCCAGTTCAATAACTGCTCTTATATGCATAATAAACTCTTACTAAATACTATTTTATTGATCTGGTGGTTTTAATTTTGCTGTTTCTGAAATTTTTTAAAATTTATTACTTATTTACTTATTTTTAGCTGCATTGGGTCTTCGTTACTGTGCGCGGTCTTTCTCTAGTTGTGGCGAGCGGGGGCTACTCTTCGTTGCGGTGCACGGGCTTCTCATTGTGGTGGCTTCTCTTGTTGCAGAGCACGGGCTCTAGGTGAGTGGGCTTCAGTAGTTGTGGCACGCAGGCTCAATAGTTGTGGCTCGCAGGCTCCAGAGCACAGGCTCAGTAGTTGTGGCGCAGGGGATTAGTTGCTCTGCGGCATGTGGGATCTTCCCGGACCAGGACTCGAACCCGTGTCCCCTGCATTGGCAGGTGGATTCTTAACCACTGCACCACCAGGGAAGCCCTGTTTCTGAATTTTTGACAAAATGCACACTTCGTACCATGACTTAGGCCTACATCATTTTTCATGATTTTGCCCCTGCCTACATCTCCAACTCATTGCAACCATTCTCCCCTCCATCTTTATTGCTCCTCAAACACCACCAAGTTGGTTTCCATCTCAGAGCTTTTGCACTTTGTGACATTGTGGTTTCCTCCTGGTCTTCTCCCAAATCTTTGTATGATTCCCTCCCTCAATTATTTAGGTATCTGTTCAACTGTCCCCAGCATACCTATCAGAAACAACCTTCTCTCCCATGTTTTTCCTCTCTCCACCCCTTCACTCTCCATCCCTTTAGATGGCTGCATTACCCTCATCACTGCCTGGAATTATTAAAAGATATTTGTTTAGTGTCTAACTGTATGAAATTGATATGTTTAGCATAATATTGTTTTATTTACAATTTTGATGTCTATAGTTTGAAATAACTTTACACTTATTAAAATGTGTTTCTATTTACTAATACAATCTTGGAAGAGGTCAACCTACAAGAAAAATTATATTTAACCATCCTTATATCCATGCAAAGTACCCACACAGTGCCATTCTTATTATAGACATTTGAAAAAGATATACTTAATAAATGAACATATGAATGTTTTAAAATACATTTTTAAAATGTCATTAACTAAATAATGATTTTCATTTGGGATAAACATTCTCTGACAAATTTAAATTACCCACCTATAGTTGATAGCAATAAATTGTTTCAGGAAAAATAAGAGTTAATATAAATTAGAAATGACTGCCTTCCCTAATTCTCAGTGTCCTTAATTTCTCTCGCCTCCAATTCAAGTCCAACCATGAGACTATTAACCAAAGTGCCATTGCACTAGTACATCTATTCTTGTTAGTTGGCATCACTGTTTTAAAAATAATATGAATATTTTACTTGAATGTGAGTTGGGCCAATTTTTGCAAACTTTAGAATATAGTTCAATAGTTAGTCTGGTAATACATTTTAAAATATCCTATCTCTTCAAGGGTTTTTGGATTCCTTCATTTCTTAAAATACTAGATGAGAGCAGAATACTTGTAAAGATAGAAAGTAACATGCCAAAGTTTGGAAAAGCAGCAGGTATGTGAGGCATGCGAAAATAATGAGGCAAGTATATTTGCTGATCTGAACTTCAATAGCAGGCTGTTCTCCTGGGAAGGTGTTTTTACAGACACTTCAATCATTTATGCTACTAGCCTTTGCTTTACTGGTGGGTGTTGAGGTTTTGTTTTTCTTTTTCTTTTTCTTTTTTTCATAAGTGGGTCAAGAGCACAAATGTTTTAACCACAGAAAAATATGTTAAGGTACTAAATAATAAGGCCTTGATTTAAAAATTATAGCATTCACAAGGATGTAGTTTAAGACTTTAGTTATTCCCAGTGTGACCTCCTGGGCTTACTTGATTCTCAGCAGAAAACCATCTGCATTCTCTGCAATGTATGCAAACTCTACCAACTGTTTTGGGAGAAACACAACATGTTAAGCACATGATGTGTCAGGTAAGGTAAAAAGAAAAGTGTTTTTCCTCTTGAATTTTAATCCCCTTCCTTCCTCATTTTTTGTTCTCTCCACAGTAGTAAATCTGTGTTGTGTGGTGAGATGTGTCGACTCGTTCAGGCCAATGGAGTCCCATTTAATGCCCTCATGTCCTTATGCTTTCAATGACTCTCTCAATGTCCCCTCTCACTCCAGATTCCTGAACAAATTTATTCCCTTCATCCCTGTGTGTTTACAAAATATCCATTTCTTAGCATTCCAGGGAGACTCAGAATGAAAAATAAAAATCTCCATACAAGGCTGAGATTTCTATGAGTTTATGGATTTGAAGAAATGACAAAAGTAAACTATTAGATGTCTTGCCCAATGAAAAAGGAGACAAGGTAGAGTGGGAGAAAAGGAAATGCATGAGTCTTGGATTTGTGGACAAACTGATTGATCTTTTTTTTCTAGTTATTTAGGCCTTGAAATTTCCAAATATTTGGGCTTTATAATTTCCTTTTTGGAAAACCTTAGTTGGTCTTTTCTTCACAGAACACAGAGGCAAATAGTTGTCAGCTTGGTTATTTGGTATATAAATGATTGTCCAGCAAGTTATTAAATTATAAAAATATTTTCATGGAGTAGTTTTGGCCCTACTTATACACTTGAACAGTTTTTTTAATTCTAGAAAGTTACAATATGCTCCTATTCTTTCATTAAGTATCTAAGCAAAAGCTGCACTTATTGATGAAATAAATGTAAACTTTTAAGTAATCCCTACATACCAGTTTGTTCACTTTTTTACTGTACTAAACTGTAGATTTTTTTAAAAACTAAAAACATTCTTGTCATTCATGCTCAGCAGATGTTAGGTTGGAGAATACACGTTAAGTGTTTAAAAAATATATTCGCTCTATGATAAATTTATTTGTTCATAAATGTCAGCTAGGCTTTTAAGCCTGGAGGAAGCAAGGCTTGTAAAACTTTAAATTTTTATAAACTTTTAACATTAAATGTAGTCTGGAGGAATACAAATTAAGGCTGCTTCCTGTAAAAATACACATTTTTCCCCCCTCAGAGGTACTTCACTGCAAACATGCTATAAGTAACTCAAGTCATAGGACCAGGCTATGCTTTACTACTTAGTTGTATGACAAGGGGCTTAAAAATGCCTGAAAAATGTTGACACCTCAAGATTTGTGTTAGAAAAGAACATAATGCCTGATCTTTGGAACTTGAGACTAAGAGCTCACACTTTTCATTTAATAGAAAATAGGATAACTATACACCAGTAGGAATAGATGGTGCAGAAAAATTCAAATTAAACATGAAAGATGCAAATTGTCAAGCATTAGACTGTGCGCTTACACTTGATTTAATGAAGCCCAATGTCTAGAGAAAGACCTCTAACTTGTCAGGTTTTTCTCCATAAAATGAACATTTTTCCTGCACCATGTTGCTCTTTTCAAAGGTTTATTTCTAACGTAGCCCGATTTCTACAAGGAAGCTCTTGGAAACAAAACCCACAGACTTCTAAAATACTTAGCAGTGGAATATATTAACTGACAACAGTAAGTTGAAGGACATATGTAATAAATATTTTGAATTAAATTATTTCTTAAGATACTTATTAAGGTACAGTTTTCTAATCAAATTGGACTTTTAAAATTATTAAATTCTGCTGTTCTCAGACTAATGCAATTGGTTCAGAACCCCATTCATTTACTTCTTTGTTTGCTAAATAATAATTGAATGGCTAGCACATGCTAGGCTCTTCTTGGATTTTCAAGGGCATTTGTTTCACTCTCTCATGGAAGGCATTAGAGATGCTAATAATCCTGGTGGTCAAATGAGCTTCTAAGACAATAGTTTGATACCCTATAATGTCAGAAGGAAAGACAAGCACAAATCATAACAGCATTTGACAGCATGAGTTCAGATTTGAACATAGCCACTTAGTAGTTGCATGAACTTGGTCACTTGAACCCTCAGTATCTCGATTTTTTCATCTTTGCAAGGGAGAATACAATGATACCTTACTCATCATATTGTTGTGAGTGTTACAACATGTGATAATAGATGTAATGTATTCAGCACAGTGCTAGGTACATAGAAAAATGCCCAGTAAATATTAGCTACTCCTAGTAGTATTTGCAGTAGTATTCAATAGCAGCAGCAGTAGAATACGTACTTAAGCTAATGCATTTTAATATATTCTGTATATAGTTCACAGATATATATTTATTAAACATATATAGCTTATGTAAAAAATATTTTGTGAATTATTCTTTCTGTTAGATCATAACCTTCCAAATAAATTTATACATACACATGCACATACGTATGTATATATGTGTGTGCACATATATGTGTTCATGCTTTGTGTAATATGCATATGTGTGCATATATAAAGGGAGAGAGCGAGGAAGAGAAATTCATAAGGGGAGCATCCAACATCTGCCTCATTCTAAGATTTTACTCTAAGAAATGCAATTATAGTTACATTATCTCACTCATTTTGACTGATGCTGATTAACCTAAGTTAATAAAATCTGAATTATAATACTCCTTTTGAAAATGTAACATTACTACCTCCATTAAAATTACATGCAGTGCTACCTATGTATTATTCAGTAATTATAAATTAAATATTAACTATTTAAATGTTTACAAATATCAAATCTTCAGCATAGATACAATTATCAAGCAATAAACTATTGACCGTTCACATTATGGGTAGATGAATTGTTATTCTCATCATCATCATTATTAAGGGATGTTCAACAACTTCTCTTTGTTTTAAAGATTCTCTATAAATAGAGATTCTCTAAAAAATAGTGGAGTGTTAATATACAAATCTACAAAATAATGAAAAAATTTACATAAGCAACAGCAAACTAAGTTACAACTACTAAAATTATCACAGACACCATGGTGATGGAACCTGTATTAATGAGGCTTGGTTATGACAAGGATAGTATGATTTGTTCTGCTTCCCCAAATAAAATAAATTTTGTCCTGTCAATTTTTTTACTTAAACAGGCAATTTTAGTTAAGTAACTTTCATTAAATTATAGAAATAAAGTCAATAAATGCATTATATATTTGACAAGAAAAAAATTATTATAACACGGTTTATAAGGTAAAGTAAGGAGAGTTTACATTTACAGTACTTGGATACTTCTTTCATTTAACCCAATTTCTTAGAGTATCTATTGGGTGGCAGACACTATTCTAGGTATTAGGGGTTTGGCAGTGAACCTGATGAAGGCTCTACCTTCATGCAACTCCATACAAGAGCCACACAAGGGATGTTAGATTTCTTTCCTCATTAATAACAAATAGTTGTTGGCATAAATACTGCTTTTACTCATTTAAGAATATTTAACCTATTTAATTCAATAAACATATAGTAAGTTCTTACTGTGTGCTTAGTACTCCGTCAGGCACTTTAAGAACATAAGCGTAAGTGAAAATGTCTCTGCCTTCTTAAGTCTTGCAAACCAGAAAATATAATGGCACTGTGATACAAAACAACCGCCAGGAAAACAACATAGAAACAAACAAAAAACTCCTGAAAATATCAGGAGATTATATGGTAAGGAAAGAGACATATAACCAATTAAGTTGTAAATGTGGGAAAGAGTGAGGGAGATGCCAGATCACATCTGTGTGAAGAATCAAAACAGTTTCCTTCAGTTGAGTAGAAAGAGAAAGGGGAGAAAATGTAGGGAAAAATGAAGCCTGAGCTATTTTCTCACAGGACCTCTGAAATCTATAAGGGAAAATCTTACCTTGTCTCTTCTTAGCTTCTGCCAGTTTGCCAGCAATCTTTGGTATATCTCGGTATGCAGTTTCATAACACTAATCTCTGCCTTTCACCTGGCCATCTTCCTATAAGGACATCAACACATTGGATTAGGGTTCACTCTACTCCAGTATGATCTCATCTCGACTAATTATTTTGCAACAATCCTATTTCCAAATAACATCCCATTCTGAGGTCCTGGAAAGTAGGACTGCAAGATAGCGTTCTTAGGGGGGAATATAATTAATCCATAATAAGACCTAATATAAAAATTATCTACTCAAGTCAAAGTAATTTAAAGAGACATGTGAAATTCCAGTTTTGTGAAATATATTGTTTGTGGGACGGTGAATTTGTATAATACCTTTGGAAAGTAATCAGGCAGACTGTATTCAAAATGACTGTAAGATGTTCATACTTTGGACCAAAGAAATAATCCTAAATAGAGAAAAAGCATTCTATCCAGAGGTTTTTATAGAATGCTTATTGAAACTGCCAAAAAACAAAAAAAAAGAAAAAAGGAAAGAAGTTAAACATATATAGAGAAATAATTAAATTTTAGTTCATCCAATTCATAAAAAAATTAGACAACAAAAAATTAGATTTAGTAAAGTTCATTACATCGGAAATATTTCTATTAATTGAAAATAGGCTTAAAAAATATATACACTATGTAACTAAAAATAAAACAGTCTACACTAAAATATAATGGAAAGAAGTTCACCAAAATGTTTATTATGGTTCAATTAGGTGATGAGAACTTAGGAACTCTTTAAAAAATGTTTTCTACATTTTAATATTTTTCACATTTAATATCTATTATTTTTATTATGTATAAAATGTTTACTGATAAAATATTTTCCAAAAACTTTTGTGAAATTAGACGGGAATAAAGACGCAGACCTACTAGAGAATGGACTTGAGGATATTGGGAGGGGGTGGGGTGAGATGTGACAGGGTAAGAGAGTGGCATGGACATAGATACACTACCAAATGTAAAATAGATAGCTAGTGGGAAGCAGCCACATAGCACAGGGAGATCAGCTCGGTGCTTTGTGACCACCTAGAGGGGTGGGATAGGGAGGGTGGGAGGGAGGGAGACGCAAGAGGGAAGAGATATGGGGATATATGTATATGTATAACTGATTCACTTTGTTATAAAGCAGAAACTAACACACCATTGTAAAGCAATTATACTCCAATAAAGATGTTAAAAAAATGAAATTATAAATAGTAAGTGAAATGTTATAGCTCTCATTTTTGTTAATGAAGATTAAACATTAAACTGTATGAGCAACTCCAATTCTAGATAAATATGCTAACAGAATTATTGTACATGTAGACAAGAAAACGTTTATAAAATTAATCATTGCAGCATCAACCCAGTAAAACCGGAAACAACACATATGTCTATCAGTAGGAGAATGGATAAATAAATTGTACTGTTATTCCTACCATAGCAAATAAATAGAATATTGGGCAACAAATAGAATTTATAAAGTTATATCTAGAAGTTACATATGGTTAAATATATAAAGTTATGTATAGTCAGAGTTCTACAAGAAACAGAATATATATATATATATATATATATATATATATATATACACATATATGTGTGTGTGTGTGTGTGTGTGTATGTGTATGTATATGGATTTATCTTATTTCAATTATGTGATTCATGCAATTGTGGAAGCTGCGAAGTCCCGAATCTTGTCAGCAAGTAGGGCAGACTTGCTGGCTGGAAAGTCAGGAAAGTGATACTGCATTCTTGAGTCTGAAATTTGAAGAGCTAGCTGGAAGGCTGGAAACTCAGGCACAATTTCTATGCTACTGTCTTGAAGAATTTCTTCCACTCTAGAAAACCTGTTTATTCTCTTATGGCCTTCAACTGAATGGAGGATGCCCACCCACATTATTGAGAGTAATCTTTTTTACTTAAAGTCTACGGATCTTAAGTGTTAATCATATCTACAAAATATCTTCACAACAACATCTAGACTAGTGTTCGGCCAACAACTGGGCAAGTCAAGTCAAGGTGACATATAAAATTAACAATCACATAGATTAGAATATAATTTATGTAAATCATATTGGATACAAAACAACTCATTCATTGACTTAACAAATAAATTTAGGGAGTTACTCTGTGCCAGGGACATCAGTAACCAGACAAAAATTGCTGACCTCATAGAGTCTATAGTCAGGGGAGGAAGACCATAAAAAACAATCCATTAGTGTTTTAGAGGATAGATGGTATAGAAAATATAGAGCAAGATAAGAGAAATTCAAAGAGATAAAATGGGGTTTGAAATGTTTCTAAATATAGTCACAATAGACATCATTGAGGTGACATCTGAGCAAAGACTTCAAGGAATATTAGTTTATCATTTGGCTTTCATTGAGTTATGCTGTGTTAACCACCCCCAAGTCACCATGGTTTAGAAAAACTGGTGTGTATTCCCCAGGTACATGGCATGACCTTCATGGATCAGCTGTGGCACTGCCTCAAGTGGTTGTAAATTCAGGAAACAGATTAGAGAAGCAGCCTCTATCTGGAGCATGCCATTCCCATGTCAGAGGAGAGAAAATAAATGGAGGAACCACAAAATGCCCTTACATGTCATTCTTCTTGGACTAACATGCCACTTCCATTCACTTTTTATTGCCCCAAGCATGTCACTTGGTCAAACCCGATAGCAATGGAGTAGGAGTATTCATCTCACAGGAGTGTTAGGAGTAACTGGAAGCAATAATACCATCTTGTTTCCCTCTCCTTCTCACATAAAATACACTTGCCTCACCCACACGAAAAAAAACAACCTAATTGTGCCATCATGCTCAAAGTCCATGATATGGTAGTCTTTAGATCAGGGCCGTAATTAGCTTTTCCTGATCCAAAGATCCAAGAACTGAAAAGTCAAGTTATCTGACCAACACACGTCACACAGAGTGGTGGAATACAGACAGACTGACCACAAGAAACATTCCCATTGAAACAGGGTGAGAATAGAAAACAGACATCATCACTAATATGTAGCAACACTGAAATCTCCCCAGGGAGAAATTACAAAGGGCCCCCACCCTGGAGGAAGAGAATGTTCCTTAATTAGGCCCAGCTTGCATTACTTTGAAGTAAATCCTGGTCCACTGTTTTTTTGGTATGTGTCGCTCCCTCTAGGAGATTTTCCTTTTCTGTGTCTCCTAAGTTCTCATCTGAAGAGAACATTGAAGAAAATATTCTCCCTGAGGGCTACACAGCTTTCTCATCTTCCTTTCTGTCTGTGGAAAGTGGGGACCCAAAGTTAAGTCTCAAGGAGTCGCAGTGTATTTTAAATCCAGATTAATGACTCCTTTGGCAGTACAACTCTTTCAAAAGCATAGTTTGCTTTTCTTCTATTACCCAATTCATATGTTAGCAGCTTACCCACAAATTATTCATTTTTCAAGACTTATTTGCAGGTAAATGGAACTTACCAATCCTTATTGGGAAATCCATGCCTTTATTCTTTTTTCCTTGAGCCATTTTGTCTAACAAAGTTTTCATCAGGCACTACCTTAATCAATTTGGAGACTTTAACAAAGGGTTCTATGGCCATGATTCTAATTTAGTACTTTCAGAAGAGACTGAGCTTAAACTAGTCTTTGTTTTCAAAGTCTATCTCAGTTTTATTTTTTATCTGTTGGAAATGAGAAGTAGTGACAGCTTCTACACCTGGAAGCTTTGGGGATTTCTGAGCTTTCTATATTCCCATTCGTTTTTGCTTACAAGGTAGCCAATTATATATTTTCTAATTTAATGTCTTTCTTATAGTGGCTGGTCAAAGCAGCCAATATCAACCAAGGCAGTTTAGCAATATTCTCTCTCTTATTCATCCCTGCACAACATTGTAATCATCTTTTGAGACTCCAATAACAGTTCCCTGGGTACCATCAAAAGGGAAAGTTAATGTGAAGGGTGATTGTATTTGTTTAATCAGCACCCCAATTCTTGGTACTAATTTCTATAATCACTTTCATTATGCATGATACAATAACAAAAATCCCAATTTTCATCAACTTCCAACAACAAATATATATTTCTCTCTTGTGTTACAAGTATCTCATGAATCAGCTGTGTTTCTGCTCTCCATTGTTTCATGCCAGGGTCTATGCTAAAGGAGCAGCCCTTATCTGTATCATGCAGATCTCATAGCAGAGATAAAAGATCATACAATAGCTCTTAAAGCTTCTACTTTAGAGAGGCATATATCACTGTGCATTTCATTAGCCAGATCAGTCATACACCCCAATAGGGTAGCAAAAACCTTCTTTTTAAAGCAAAGAATGTTTGGCAACCATAACAATCTGCCACAGGGAGACAGCAATGCAGACACCTGGCACAAGGGAATTTCAGGCACAATGAACAGCCAGAGCAAAAAGTGGGAATATGTCTGTGAATAGAGAAAAGTGTGCAAGCTGGGAAGTTGTCAAGTGCAGAGACGGGAGAAGGAACAAAATTTTGTAGGGTTTTGTAGGCTATTGTAATGACTTTGGCTTTTAGAGTAAAGGAAGAGTTTTGAGCAAAGAAGTAATGTCATCTAACTTTTATTTTAAAGGAATCACTGTAGCTGCTGTGACTGGATGACATGGACAATGGGGTGTTAGTAGGGAGACATGTTAGAAGAATATTGCTATAAAAGTGAGAAAGTGATGCCTTAGACCAGGGTAATAGAGATGGAGGTACAGAGATGTGGTCAGAAGGGTATTGAAGGTGAGCCACAAGTTCTCCAAGTGGGTTTAATATGGGATGTGAGAGAAATAAAAGTCAAAGTTAGATTCAAGATCTAACTTCTAACTTGCAACAAAAAGGAAGTTGTCATTACCTGATATGGGGAAGGTTGTGGGTACAGCAGGTTTAGGGAGAAGATTAGGAGTTCCACTTAGCATACAAGTTTGAGACGGCAATAAGATATCCACGTGTAGAAGTCAAGTTTGGGGGAAAGAAGGAGGAATTTAAAAAATAAGAGATTATGAGTCTATAATTTTATTTAAAACCATTGGATTGAATGAAAAAACCAAATGTGTGAGTGTAATTAGAAAAGATGACAAGGTCACTCCAATTTTAAGAGATCTAGGAGAAGAAAATGAACAAGGAAGCAAGATTGAGTTTACAGGAGGAAAACTAATAGTGTGTGATATGCTGAAAGCTAAGAAATTAATGTGCTCAAGGAGACAGGTGTGATCAAATGTATCAAATGATGCTGCTAGATTACTTAAAAAGAGACTGAGATTTGCCCACTGGCTTAGCAATTTAGAAGTTATTGTGACTTTGAAAAGAACAGTTATGTGAAGTGATGGGGCAAAAACCAAACAGGAGTAATATTAAGAACGAACAAAAGACAAGAATGGGGACACTGAGTATAGATAATATATCCAAGAGAGAATGCAATGGGCCTGGGGTAAGTTACATAATGGATTTCAACTTCACATAAGATGGTTTATTCTTTTATAAAAATTGACAGTAACAATATTCTAACATTTGTTAATTTCTAGGAAGATGAAACATAGGTGTTTTCTAGTATGCTTTGTACTTTTCATTTAAAAGAAAAAGAAGGTAGAACAAAAATGAGTCTTTTAGAAGAGAATTAAGAAATTCAAACTTTAGGAATTTGATGACTGCTTAGAAAATCATGTGAAGAGAGGAAAAATATTCTAATCCAGCCAAGACTGATTTATTATGGCTATCTCTTTTACTGTCAAAAAATCTCTGTGAGCTAATTAGATATGGTTGGAATAGATATGGTGGGAATCCCACTAGATATGGTGGGAATCCGAGTTCTGGGGCAAGTTGAGGGATGGGTTGTGATTTGTAAAGGTGAGAGGTAGATAGAAACCAAGCAAGACAGATGACGTGCATATCCTTTATGAAGTCTGGGATCGAAGACCTGTGGCAAAGTAAGTCAAATTACCTGTGAGTGTCAGGGAGATGAGAAATAAGGTTAGAAACTAGAGTCAAACAGAGGAACAGAGTCAAAAGCTGAAGGTATCAATAATTCTAGGCTGTGTGTGAGAGGGAAAGGGGAGTAGTATGTAGACAAGATGTAGATGTGAATTTGGACAGATGAACTGGATAGCTAACATGTCCCTAAAGAAGTTAACTCTACCCCTATCTATATCTATATGAAGAATAAGCTACAGATATGATCTTGCAATAAGCTCCTTCATGGCAGTTACTTTGTTCTCTTATATGCACCTATCCCCTCTTAATCTATGCGCAGAAAGTAGAAAGGGTTCAGTATACACTATTCAGTGAACATTGATGTTCTTATAGTCAATGGATAAACTTTGTAAACAACTTCAGATATATATGTATATATAACATGTTGATGAACTAAATCATATTTAAAGGCAATAGAAGACATTGCTTTTCCAAGGACTCAGTTGGATTCCTTTTTAAGAATATATTTATGAAATAAAATTTACCCATTAAGCTAAATTGTATGTGAGTATCATTTAGATTACAGATTTAATGTAGTGCTTCAAAATTCAAAGTATTAAATATTTGTCTGAAAAGAAGTGAAAAATGTATAACAAAAGTGCCTTTGGGGTTCTTCAAAAGTTAAATGTAATCAGTCAGAAACAGAATGTAACAAAAATTACCACTATATTGATACTTATTTAAATCATACAATAAATGCTTAATACAAATGATTTTTCATTCCATTGCATTAGCTTAGAATTAAGTCCAGTACATTAAATCAAGAGTTAATTGGAAAATGTTGTTAAAGTTAAATATAACAGGTTTTGCTGATATGGAAGCAGCTTTCTTTTAATAAACCCAAAGGTGACATTATAGTTGAATATGTTCCCCTTGAATATTTTGGAGTATTACTATGCAAAGATCAGCCTTTTAAGAGTTTTAAACTGCCACCAAGTATGATCTCATTTTATCTGATATTTCTGAAGAACTCTTAAAAGTAAATAAGATGAGCAAACCTTTAATTTGACATTTCTTGAATTTAAATATTCATAAGGTGATTGATATTTAAACATCATCTACTGAAGAGCTCAATTTCAATGAACCAATCAATGTATCAAATGCAGATGTATTACTTTGGGATGATGAGGGAACAGTAAAAGAGGAAAACTTGTTTGTTTTTATTAGAAAATGGATTTTAAATATATATCTAGTTTAATCTGTGAGAGCTGATTTTTAAAGATGAATCAAATTTTCTGAACTAAAAATACTATTGTCCTCTGTATTATAATATTTGCTACATATTATTTTATTATATTTTAATTGAAATATCTTTTGCTGTAAAAATTAAGTAGATATTTTAAAAGTGAATTTTATTATGGGAAACAAAAAAAAACTTATTGACCTTGCACATGAACTTTATATAATTTGCCCTTCATAAAAATATATATCTGGAAACTGAGAAGAATGTACATTTGTTTTAAGACCACAAAAATTCAAGTAAGGACAGGAGTTAGGATATGAAATATAACTCAAAAAGTTAGATTTTTATAACCAGTTGCAAAATGATTCAGTATTCAAGATCCTGCTGAACTTTCAAAAATGATGGAGAAACTGTTTTTAACTCAAAAGTCGGAGATCTTGCATCATATTTTGTAGGGATTAAAAAATCTCAATGCCTGCCCTTTAAAAACAAAGTGTTTCACACATATTTTTGTTGAATTAGAGAAAATATTTCAAAATTCAATGTTTTATTTCTAATAGGATAGATGGAGAATTTTTAAATCAATAAGGATAGGATGAATTTCCAAATAAAAAGTGCCGAGATAACTGGTTCTGAAGGGTAAAAGTATCACCCTCTGTATAAAATGTGAAATGCTAAAAAGTAAAACTATTTCATCACTGAAAGAATAGATTTTACTTTTGTTTGCTTGGAAGGAAAGGAAGGTGTACCTAATCATAAAAGCAAAGGAAGAAGCTATAATGTAAGAGATGCATTTTTAGAATCTAGGAAATGTGAAATATTTTAGGTCAAACATTCTCAGAAACAAAGAAAAAAAAAAAAGACAATCATCAGTGAAAAACCACTTGCAACTTTTAGGAGAGAGACCTCGTATTATTACTATAAAGTAAATTCTCACAAATCAATAACCAAAAGCAAATAACGTGAGAGGAAAATATCCCCAAACAAAATAGATGAAGATGTAAGTAGTGGTATAAGGGGCTGGGCAGTAGGGGTGAAAATACACAACCTAACCAACAGTAAGTGAAGGACGAAATAAAATCACAGTTGCGGGCCTGCCTGACCACTTGTAGTTCAGCGCTGCTCTATCGGAATTGATTTTCGCTCAAACTCTTAAAATTTGTAATATGCGTCAGTTTATCTTAAACAGTTCTGGTATCAGAGGGAACCTAGTGAGACCCCAGACAGCCCCCCAGAAACAATGACCGAGCAGGTGTAGGTACCTTTGGGCCTGAAGCCTATGGGGTGGCGGGTAAATCCCTATCGGATCCTGGATTCTTAGCTCCTTTTCGTTCTGAGCTTTCAGAGCTTTTTGAAGCCTTTCTTCTTCCGGCTCAGTCAGGAAACCAGCCGGAGTCGGACCGGGTCCAGGATCGGACCCGGTCCGACTGAGAAACCGGACTGGGTCCAGTGTGAGGCCCAGGTGAACAAAGTTTTGTTTTAAGGCTGAACAAGTAGGCATCAAAAGCCAAACACTGCACTGAGTAAAAGAAGCAAAAAAATGAGTTTATTGCAAAGGTTTTGACCTGCAAGCAGGAAAACTTAGGGCTATGAAGGCAACGTGTTCCCAGTTGCTCACAGACGTGTGGCTTTTTACGGGGTAACTTCGAGAGTTACTTGGTTTTTTCAGCGGATGGGAGGCCTGGTGGTCTTCTTTCCTATTTGGGGAAGGATAGCCTAGTCATGGGACAAAAACGTCCAGAGAGGGCATAAACAGACTTAGCATTTGGAGACTGGCTGGCATCCTCTGCTGATTTCTAAGAACTGCAAATTCCTGCAACTTCTGTTAGGTAAAGTTTTGTTACCTAACTTTCTTAAATGCTCCTGTGTTGGTGAGCTCCATTTTGTCCCCAACATAAGTGGCTCCATTTTAGTTTTGGTTCTACAGAGGTTAAACTTACCAAAGATAAAATTAAATTACAGTGGCCACACTGGAGAACTTTTAACCGTATGAGATAAGCTTATACATTTACAAGATGCCCTAAAGAAAAAGAGGTCTCAGCCAGGCACACACTTTAGAGGGTAAAAGGAAAATTATTTTTTCTCCTCTACAGGTTCTGGTGAGCAGAATGAGACCCGCTGGGACAATCCACTGCCTCTGGAACCTACAGATGGCATCCTGGCAAAACTGGAAGAAGCTGGCAAAGGGTAAGAATTCCTACCAAGGTCAGCACTCCCAGATCTCTATCTGTGGTGTCTGGTCAAGAGAGGAAGGTAAAATTTCACATTGTCTCTTTCTTTCCGAATTCAAATTGGCAGAAAGAAAACATCGGTTATCAATCCTTTCTTGCCTTGTTGTTTGTCTAAGAACTTGGCTTGGCAGCTGTCAGTCTGCGGTCCCTCAAACTATGGCTGGACAAAAATGTGGGTTGCCCTCCATTTATAGCTGGGGTCCTACTGACTGCTTTCAGCTTTCAGGGGAAGTGTCTTAAGTCTTTTGGTTATCTTTGAGAATGGCTCTGAATCCTGGGAGAATAGTAGCTTTTGCACCCTGTTGGGGACCCCTCTTGTGTGCATGACGTTGTTCAATACTGCCAAGAATACCTACTGTTTCCTCTGGCTGAAACTTGACAAGATATTTAAAAGGTGTTTTGTTTTGTTTTTTTTAAGTATCTCTATGATCAGAAGTTGGCCAAATTGGAAGCTTATATTCAGAACCTGATTGGAACCGTTTTTTTAGGCCTTTTCCCATAAGCTAAGATGAAACTATGCACCCAAAAGGAAAGGAAAATATTCTGAAACCACTGTAGAAGGATTTACTAAAACATTCCAAAGACATGCAGCTCTAAATCTAAAGCATAGGGATGTTTTGATTTCCATCTTAGTTGAAGATCTTCTCCCTGAAGAAGGAGTTTGTACCATAATAAATACCTCCTGTACCTAGATCATCAACACCCACCTCTGGTATTTTAGCAAATACAAAAAACTAACAAATAAGCCACTTGGCTAAAATAGGTTGATGCCCCTTCAGATACATTTCTTGACTTATTTGATACCAACGGGTTTGGTTCATTAAAATAATAATAAGTAAAATTCGAATCATGAGGTCATTACTCATGTTCAAATTGGTACCCTTTTAGACATAAGCCTATATCCAGTGTCAGTGAGGTGAGTTCATAACACTTATCAGAGCCTTAAAAAGGAATGTTTATATTTTGATCCAGAAATGAATGCTACTATGAAAACTTTCTCTAGGAAAGTTAGAAACTTAGTCTTAGATAAAAATAAAATAAAATAAAATATACACATAAAATGTATACACAAGAATGGCTACTGGAGAATTATATAGGCAAAACTGGAAACAAATTCAATGTATAAATAATGCAACTAACTAAATAAATCTTCACATATTCATGAACTAGAGTACTCTGCTAGCATTGGAAAGCATGTTTTATAAAAATACTTAATGACTCAGGAAATGTCATGTTACTGATGCCTTTTTAAACTTAGAAAGGATTAGTAATAATAGGATTATTGTAAGACTAAAATGATAAATATATAAAATATGTCATATATGTAAACAGCTGTTTATATGTACATTCATGGTGTGGGGATATTACTAACAAGTTTTTCCTGATTATCATATTATTTTTCTGATCTTTTATCTGACTGAGAAAATTTTGGGAGATTACTTTGCTTGGAATATTCTTTCAAAGTGAGATTTTTCAAACTTGCTTCATTTTTAAAACTCAGGAAAGACTTTCCTACTTCCTTCTCTATGGCAGCTTAAGCCTCAAGCCTTCCTACTCACAGGGAATCAAACCAGCAGCATCAGAACAATTTGAGAGCTTGTTAGAAAAGAGTCTTAGGCTTCACCCCAGATGTACTGCATCAGGTTCTATCAATATGTTGTAACATGATGGGGGGGGGTAATTTCTATGCATATTGAAATTTGAGAAGCGCTTCTCTAAAACATTAAGAGGAATTGAAAATATATATTATTCTCCTAACGATTCTTGCCAGTAACAGAATCATTTCAGAAAAAAATTCAAAGTTTAAGAGAGAATGGACTTGAGGACACGGGGGTGAGGGGGAAGCTGGGGCAAAGTGAGAGTAGCAGTGACATATATACACTACCAAATGTAAAATAGCTAATGGGAAGCTGCTGCATAGCACAGGGAGATCAGCTGGGTGCTTTGCAATGGCCTAGAGGGGTGGGATAGGGAGGATGGGAGAGGGGCTCATGAGGGAGGGGATATGGGGATATATGTATGCATATGGCTGAGTCACTTTGTTGTACAACAGAAACTACCTAGCATTGTGAAGCTATTATAGTCCAATAAAGATGTATTAAAAAAAGATTAATTTATGTGGTTGGAGTACTAATTAGTACAATTGTTTTGAAACCATTCAACTCAGTTTGGGACTTGAACCCAAGATCTTTTCATTGAAATCACACACCTGGTCTCAGGACTTAATGAAGCTCAGGTTCTTGATGTCTCATCTCAGAAAGAATTCAGTGGGAAACAAAGTGATAGGTAAGAAGTGGATTTATTTAGAGAGAAACATACTCTACAAACAGAGTATGGGCCATATCAGAAGGCAAGAGGCCCTGAAATATGGGGCAGTTAGTTTTTACGGAGTGGGTAATTTCATAAGATAATGAGTGGGAGGATTATTCCAACTATTTGGAGGAAGGGGTTGAGATTTCCAGGAATTGGGCTGCCTCCCACTTTTTAATCTTTGATGGTCAGCCTCGGAACTGTCATGGTGCTGATGGGTGTGTCACTTAGCTTATGCTAATATATCACAGTGAGCATATAATGATGCTCAAGGTCCACTGGAAGTCAAATATTCTGCCATCTTGGACCTAGTTAGTTCTAATCAGTTTTTGTTACATCCTATGACTATGTCATTCTTTTTAAGGTTGTGCCTTGCCCCCTTCCCTCCTGCTTCAGTTTTGACAATTTGGAAATAGTATCAGAAATCTTAGAACGGTTATGCTTTCGTACTTAATAATACACTTCTGGAAATGTATCCTAGTGGAAGAATCCAATGAATGGTAAAAGTTTTATGTACAAAGATGTTCATTGTAGCCTTATCTAAAATAGCAAAAAATTAGAAACAAACTAAATGTTCAACAATAGAAAAATAAGTAAATTCTGGTAATCTACTAGGTAGTTTTATTGAACAACCAAAATTATGTTTTAAAAAAATTATATTTTAAATTCTTCTTTAGCCATTTTGATAATGTTACTATTAATTATCTTTTATATCTAACATTGCTTCAATTACTTTTTTTACATATCTCTGGTAATTCTTTTTTCATCCTTTATTTTCAACATTTCTGTGTCATTTTGTTTTAGATGTGTTTTTTGTAAACAGTTAAATTTTTATTTTTATTTATCCAATCTGAAATATCTTTCAATAGGTAAACTTAACCTATGGGTCTGAAAACATTTTCTAAAAAATAAAAACACTCTTAGTTCTCAGCCCATACAAAACAGGCCATGGACTTGCCAACACCTGGGTTAAACTTTAATCCTTTCAAATTTAACAACTCTAGTTAACATTTATGCAGAAGTTTCCACATGCTAGACACTATCCTAATAACACTGCATATAATAATTTAATAACCTATAGTAAGAACTATTATTATCCCCATTATACAGATGAAGAAACTGAGGGACAGAGACTTGCCCAAGGCCACACAAATAGTGACGGAACTAGAATTTGATCCCAGGCCATCTGGCTCCAGAATCTACAGCCTTGATCACTACAGTATATTACAACCTATTGATTAAAGACTGAAACGTGTGTTTCACCATCTCCCTACCATCTTATTTCACATTTTCTTTTATAAGTGATTAGTTTTGTATTGCTACTGTAACAAACTGGCACAAACTTAGTGGCTTAAGACAACACAAATTTATTATCTCAGTTCTTTAGTTCAGAAATCCAGTGGGTTCATCTGTGCCGTCTTCTTCAGGTCTTATGAGGCTGACATCAAGATATTGACAGGGTTACATGCCTTTCTGGAGGCTCTAGGGATACATCCACTTCTAGATTCACTCAGGTTGTTGACAGAATTCAGTTCCATGTAGGTATAGGACTAAGGCTTTTCTTTACCTTGTGGGCCAGTAGCTGCACTCAGCTTCTGGAAGCTGCCCACACTCCCTGGTCATGCCCACCCCTCCTCCATCTTCAAAGCAAACAATGAAGAATTGGGTCTTTTTCATGCTTCAGATATCTCTTCTGCTTCCCTTTCTGAAACCTCCACCCCGCTCTCTCTCTTCTGGCCTCCTCTTTAGCTTTTAAGGGCTCAAGTGATTACATTGGATCCACCTTGATAATCTAATCTTCGTATTTTAATGTCAGTTGATTTAGTGACCTTAGTTTCATCTGAAAACTCCCTTCACAGCAGCACCTGGATTAGTCTTTGATTAGATAACCAGAGAACAGAAAACTTGAGGGCATATCTTTCACAGATTTCTGTTTACTAGGCTTTCTTTTTCATTTTTTTTAAATTTCCCTCTCTGAATTTTCAATCTGGAAATACAGTCTTTTAAAATATTTATTCTGCCTTTTGTATAAGTTAATTTTCCTAGCAAGAGACCTACAGAAAGCTCATTTCATCTCATTTGTGCTGCTTATCTTAATAAGTCCTTTCCCATCAGATTTTTAACTGCATTTTGTAAACATATATTTTCATTTCCCATAGGTTTTTAAGATTTGGGGAAAAATATTTTTAGTTTTATTTTTCTTGCCTAGTCAGACCATTATATTAACTTTCCTTTTAATTGAATGCACTATATAATAACATTTTAAATAGGCAACACTATTTACCTATGTTCATACTACTCTCACATAACCATTTTTGCATATTACTTTTCAATTATCTATGTTTATATTTTACATAACTGCAATCATAGGTATATAATACTTTCTTTTTTTCAATTTCAAAACTGTAAAGATAACCAATTATTTCATTCTTTTGTGAACGTTTCATGGCCTAGGGAAGGTACATGAGAAAGTAATATACAACCTTCAAAGCATGGTAAAAAGAGTTCCTCAGACCTGGATCCTGTCAACTTATCCTCACCAAACGTCACTTCTACTCATTTGACCCTCATATATTCATTGCAACATAACACAAAATTTGCAATTCTCACCTTTGTACACATGTCGTCTGACTTCATTTTCTTCTGCTAATTCCTATTTGCCTTTCAAGACTAAGCTGATGTGTCACCTCCCTTCAGGAAATTTTCCTAGTCCAGGTTAAGTGACTCTTATATGTGCCCATAAAATTCTTTGCATACTTTTGTCAGGGCATTTTTTCATATTCAATTATAATCATCTGATTATTTCTACAGCTCTCAGAAAGACTGTGCTTGTAAGCAAAGTCTGTGCCCTACTAGTCTTTTAACTTGGGATGTGTTAGGTTTGGCTTCGATTAACAAAGAATACTCAAATATCAGACGCTTAAGTCAACTCAGGTTTTTTTGTTTGTTTGTTTTAAACATCTTTATTGGAGTATAATTGCTTTACAGTGGTGTGTTAGTTTCTGCTTTATAACAAAGTGAATCAGCTATACATATACATATATCCCCATATCCCCTCCCTCTTGCGTCTCCCTCCCACCCTCCCTATCCCACCCCTCTAGGTGGTAACAAAGCACCGAGCTGATCTCCCTGTGCTATGCATCTGCTTCCCACTAGCTATTTTACATTTGGTAGTATATATAAATCCATGCCACTCTCTCACTTTGTCCCAGCTTACACTTCCCCCTCCCCGTGTCCTCAAGTCCATTCTCAACGTCGGTGTCTTAATTCCTGTCCTGCCCCTAAGTTCTTCAGAACCTTTTTTTTTTTTTTAGATTCCATATATATGTGTTAGCATACAGTATTTGTTTTTCTCTTTCTGACTTACTTTACTCTGTATGACAGACTCTAAGTCCATCCACCTCACTACAAATAACTCAATTTCAATTCTTTTTATGGCTAAGTAATATTCCATTGTATATATGTGCCACATCTTCTTTATCCAGTCATCTGTCGATGGATATTTAGGTTGCTTCCATGTCCTGCTATTGTAAATAGAGCTGCAATAAATATTGTGGTACATGACTCTTTTTGAATTATGGTCTTCTCAGGATATATGCCCAGTAGTGGGATAGCTGTGTCATAAGGTAGTTCTATTTTTAGTTTTTTAAAGAACCTCCATACTGTTCTCCATAGTGGCTATATCAATTTACATTCCCACCAACAGTACAAGAGGGTTCCCTATTCTCCACACCCTCTCCAGCATTTATTGTTTGTAGATTTTCTGATGATGCCCATTCTGACTGGAGTGAGGTGATATCTCATTGTAGTTTTGATTTGCATTTCTCTAATGATTAATGATGTTGAGCATTCTTTCATTTGTTTGTTAGCAATCTGTATATCTTCTTGGGAGAAATGTCTATTTAGGTCTTCTGCCCATTTTTGGATTGGGTTGTTTGTTTTTTTGATATTGAGCTCCATGAGCTGCTTGTAAATTTTGGAGATTAATCCTTTGTCATTTGCTTCATTTGCCAATATTTTCTCCCATTCTGAGGGTTGTCTTTTCGTCTTTTTTACGGTTTCCTTTGCTGTGCAAAAGCTTTTAAGTTTCATTAGGTCCCATTTGACTATTTTTGTTATCTCCATTTCTCTAGGAGGTGGGTCAAAAAAGATCTTGCTGTGATTTATGTCCTAGAGTGTTCTGCCTATGTTTTCCTCTAAGAGTTTTATACTGTCTGGCCTTACATTTAGGTCTTTAATCCATTTTGAGTTCATTTTTGTGTATGGTGTTAGGTAGTGTTCTAATTCATTCTTTCACATGCAGCTGTCCAGTTTTCCCAGCACCACTTATTGAAGAGGCTGTATTTTCTCCACTGTATATTCTTGCCTCCTTTATCAAAAATAAGGTGATCATATGTACGTGTGTTTATCTCTGGGCTTTCTATCCTGTTCCATTGATCTAGATTTCTGTTTTTGTGCCAGTACCATACTGTCTTCATTACTGTAGCTTTGTAGTATAGTCTGAAGTCTGGGATCCTGATTCCTCCAGCTCCGTTTTTCTTTCTCAAGATTGCTTTGGCTATTCAGGATCTTTTGTGTTTCCATATAAATTGTGAAAATTTTTGTTCTACTTCTGTAAAAAATGCCATTGGTAGTTTGATAGGGATTGCATTGAATCTGTATATTGCTTTGGGTTGTATAGCCATTTTCACAATGTTGATTCTTCCAATCCAAGAACATGGTATATCTCTCCATCTGTTTGTATCATCTTTAATTTCTTTCATCAGTGTCTTATGGTTTTCTGCATACAGGTCTTTTGTCTCCCTAGGTACGTTTATTCCTAGGTATTTTATTCTTTTTGTTGCAATGGTAAATGTGAGTGTTTCCTTAATTTCTCTTTCAGATTTTTCAACATTAGTGTATAGGAATGCAAGAGATTTCTGTGAATTAATTTTGTATCCTGCTACTTTACCAAATTCATTGATTAGCTCTAGTAGTTTTCTGGTAGCATATTTAGGATTCTCTATGTATAGTATCATGTCATCTGCAAAAAGTGACAGTATTACTTCTTTTCCAATTTGGATTCCTTTTATTTCTTTTTCTTCTCTGATTGCCGTGGCTAAAACTTCCAAAACTATGATGAATAATAGTGATGAGAGTGGAGAACGTTGGCTTGTTCCTGATCTTAGTGGAGATGGTTTCAGTTTTTCACCATTGAGAATGATTTCGGCTGTGGGTTTGTCATATATGGCCTTTATTATGTTGAGGTAACTTCCCTTTTTTCCTACTTTCTGGAGGGTTTTTATCATAAATGGGTGTTGAATTTTGTCAAAAGCTTTTTCTGCATCTATTGAGATGATCATATGGTTTTTCTCCTTCAATTTCTTAACATGCTTTATCACATTGATTGATTTGCATATATTGAAGAATCCTTGAATTCCTGGCATAAAGCCCACTTGATCATTGTGTATGATCCTTTTAATGTGCTGTTGGATTCTGTTTGCTAGTATTTTTTTGAGGATTTCTACATCTATGTTCATCAGTGATATTACCCTGTAGTTTTATTTTCTTGTGACATCTTTGTCTGGTTTTGGTATCAGAGTGATGGTGGCCTTGTAGAATGAGATTGGGAGTATTCCTATCCTCTGATATATTTTAGAAGAGTTTTAGAAGGATAAGTGTTACCTCTTCTTTAGAAGTGAGAATTCACCTGTGAAGCCATCTGGTCATGGACTTTTGTTTGTTGGAAGATTTTTAATCACAGTTTCAATTTCAGTGCTTGAGATTGGCCTGTTTATATTTTCTATTTCTCCTGGTTCAGTCTCAGAAGGTTGTTCTTTTCTAAGAATTTGTCCATTTCTTCCAGGTTTTCCATTTTATTGCCATATGTTAGTAATCTTGCCTGTAGTAACCTTGCTTGCAGTAATCTCTCATGATCCTTTGTATTTCTGAAGTGTCAGTTGCTACTTCTCCTTTTTCATTTCTAATTCTATTGATTTGAGTCCTCTCCCTTTTTTTCGTGATGAGTCTGGCTAATGGTTTATCAATTTTGTTTATTTTCTCAAATAACTAGATTTTAGTTTTATTGATCTTTGCTATTGTTTTCTTCATTTCTTTTTCATTTATTTCTGATCTGATCTTTACGATTTCTTTCCTTCTGCTAACTTTGGTTTTTTTTTTTTTTGTTCTTCTTTCTCTAATTGCTTTAGGTGTAAGGTTAGGTTGTTTATTTAAGATTTTTCTTGTTTCTTGAGGTAAGAGTGTATTGCTATAAACTTCCCTCTTAGAACTGCTTTTGCTGCATCCCATAGGTTTTGGGTTGTCGTGTTTTCATTGTCATTTGTTTGCAGGTATTTTTTATTTCCTCTTTGATTTCTTCAGTGATCTCTTTGTTATTAAGTAGTGTATTGCTTATCCTCCATGTGTTTGTAGTTTTTACAGTTTTTTTCCTGTAATTGATATCTAGTCTCATAGTGTTGTGGTAGGAAAAGATACTTGATACGATTTCAATTTTCTTAAATTCACCAAGGCTTGATTTGTGACCCAAGATATGATCTATCCTGGAGAATGTTCCATAAGCACTTGAGAAGAAAGTGTATTCTGTTGTTTTTGGATGGAATGTCCTATAAATGTCAATTAAGTCCGTCTTGTTTAATGTATCATTTAGAGCTTGTGTTTCTATATTAGTTTTCATTTTGGATGATCTGTTTATTGGTGAAAGTGGGGTGTTAAAATCCCCCACTATGATTGTGTTACTGTCAATTTCCCCTTTTATGGCTGTTAGCATTTGCCTTACGTATTGAGGTGCTCCAGTTGAGTGCATAAATATTTACAATTGTTACATCTTCTTCTTGGGTTGATCCCTTGATCATTATGTAGTGTCCTTCTTTGTCTCTTGTAATAGTCTTTATATTTTAAAGTCTATTTTGTCTGATATGAGAATTGCTACTCCTGCTTTGTTTTGATTTCCATTTGCATGGAATATCTTTTTCCATCCCCTCACTTTCAGTCTGTATGTGTCCCTAGGTCTGAAGTGGGTCTCTTGTAGCATATATATAAGTCTAGTTTTTTTATCCATTCAGCCAGTCTCTGTTTCTTGGTTGGAGCATTTAATCCATTTACATTTAAGGTACTTATCGATATGTATGTTCCTATTACCATTTTCTTAATTGTTTTGAGTTTGTTACTGTAGGTCTTTTCCTTCTCTTGTGTTTCCTGCCTAGAGAAATTCCTTTAACATTTGTTGTAAAGCTGGTTTGGTGGTGCTGAATTCTCTTAGCTTTTGCTTGTCTGTAAATGTTTTTTTTTTTTTTTAATTTATTTATTTATTTATTTATTTTATTTATGGCTGTGTTGGGTCTTCGTTTCTGTGTGAGGGCTTCCTCTAGTTGTGGCAAGTGGGGGCCACTCTTCATCACTGTGCGTGGGCCTCTCACTATCGCGGCCTCTCTTGTTGTGGAGCACAGGCTCCAGACGCGCAGGCTCAGTAATTGTGGCTCACGGGCCCAGTTGCTCCGCGGCATGTGGGATCTTCCCAGACCAGGGCTCGAACCCGTGTCCCCTGCATTGGCAGGCAGATTCTCAACCACTGCGCCACCAGGGAAGCCCTGTAAATGTTTTAATTTCTCTGTTGTATCTGAATGAGATCCTTGCTGGGTACAGTAATCTTGGTTGTAGATTGTTCCCTTTCATCACTTTAAATATGTCCTGCCACTCCCTTCTGGCTTGCAGAGTTTCTGCTGAAAGATCAGCTGTTAGCCTTATGGGGATTCCCTTGTATGTTATTTGTTGTTTTTCCCTTGCTGCTTTTAATACTTGTTCTTTGTATTTAATTTTTGATAGTTTGATTAATTTGTGTCTTGGCATGTTTCTCCTTGGATTTATCCTGTATGGGACCCTCTGTGCTTCCTGGACTTGATTAACTATTTCCTTTCTCATATTAGGGAAGTTTTCAACTATAATCTGTTCAAATATTTTCTCAGTCCCTTTCTTTTTCTCTTCTTTTTCTAGGACCCCTATAATTCAAATGTTGGTGAATTTAATGTTTTCCCAGAGGTCTCTGAGACTGTCCTCAATTCTTTTCCTTCTTTTTTCTTTATTCTGCTCTGCAGTAGTTATTTCCACTATTTTATCTTCCAGACCACTTATCCATCCTTCTGCCTCAGTTATTCTGCTATTGATTCCTTCTAGAGAATTTTTAATTTCATTTATTGTGCAGTTCATCATTGTTTGTTTGCTCTTTAGTTCTTCTATGTCCTTGTTAAACGTTTCTTATATTTTCTCCATCCTATATCCAAGATTTTGGATCATCTTTACTATCATTACTCTGAATTCTTTTTCAGGTACACTGCGTATTTCCTCTTCATTTGCTTTTTCTGGTGGGTTTTTTACTTGCTTCTTCATCTACTGTGTGTTTGTCTTCTCATTTTGCTTAACTTACTGTGTTTGTGGGTCTCCTTTGCTCAGGCTGCTGCTGCGTAGTTCCTGTTGGTTTTGGTGTGTGCTGCCAGTGTCTAGGGTTAGTTCAGTGGGTTGTGTAGGCTTCCTGGTGGTGGGGACTGGTGCCTGTGTTCTGGTGGATGAGGCTGAATCTTGTCTTTCTGGTGGGCAGGACCACATCTGGTGGTGTGTTTTGGGGTGTCTGTGACTTTTTTATGATTTTAGGCAGCCTCTGTGCTAATGGGTGTGGTTGTGTTCCTGTCTTGCTAGTTGTTTGGCATAGGGTGTCCAGCACTGTAGCTTGCTGGTCGTTGAGTGGAGCTGGGTGTTAGCATGAGATGGAGATCTCTGGGAGAGCTTTCACCATTTGATATTACGTGGAGCTGGGAGGTGTCTGGTGGACCAATGTCCAGAACTCTTCACTCCCACCCCAGAGACATAGGCCTGACACCCGGCCTGATCACAAAGACCCTGTCAGCCACATGGCTCAGAAGAAAAGTTTGAAAGAAAGAAAGTTATTAAAATAAAAAAAATTTTTTAATTATTAAAAATAAAAAAAAACTAATTTAAGAAAAAGAAAATAAAACGAAAGAAAGAAGAGTGCAACCAAACCAAAAAAAAATGATAGCAAGTGCTAAAAACTATACTAAAAAAACAAAAACAACAACAACAAAAAAAATGGACAGACAGAACCCTAGGATAAATGGTAAAAGCAAATCTATACAGACAAAATGACGCAAAGAAGCATACACATACACACTCACAAAAAGAGAAAACGGAAAAGTATATATATGTCTATATATAAAGAAAAAAGGAAGAAAGCAACCAAATCAATAAACAAACCTGCCAATGATAATAAACTCTAAATACTAAACAAAGATAAACATAAAACCAGAAACAAATTAGATGCAGAAAGCAAACCCCAAGTCTACAGTTGCTCCCAAAGTCCACTGCCTCAATTTTGGGATGATTTTTTGTCTATTTAGTTATTCCAGAGATGCAGGGTACATCACGTTGATTGTTGAGATTTAATCCGCTGCTCCTGAGGCTGCTGGATGAAATTTCCCTTTCTCTTCTTTGTTCGCACAGCTCCTGGGGTTCAGCTGTGGATTTGACCCCGCCTCTGCATTTAGATCACCTGAGGGTGTGTGTTCTTCGCTCAGAGAGGACGGGGTTAAAACAGCAGGTGATTAGGGGGCTCTGGCTCATTCGGGCCGGGGGAGGGAGGGGTATGGAATGTGGGGTGAGCCTGTGGCGGCATAGGCCGGCGTGACATTCCAACAGCCTGAGCCGTGCTGTGTGTTCTCCTGGGGAAGTTGTCCCTGGATCACAGGACCCTGGCAGTGGCGGGCTGCACAGGCTCCCAGGTGGAGAGGTGTGGATAGTGACTTGTGCTTGCACACAGGCTTCTTGGTGGCTGCGGCAGAAGCCTTAGTGTTTCATGCCTGTCTCTGGTGTCCGCGCTGATAGCCGTGGCTCGCACCCGTCTCTGGAGCTCTTTTAGGCAGTGCCCTTAATCCCCTCTCCTCGTGCAGTCTAAAACAATGGTCTCTTTCCTTTTAGGCAGTTGCATACGTTTTCCCAGACTCCCTCCCAGCTAGTTGTGGCACACTAGCCCCCTTCAGGCTGTGTCATGCAGCCGACCCCAGTCCTCTCCCTGAGATCTGACCCCGAAAGCCAGAGCCTCAGCTCCCAGCCCCCACCCACCCTGGTGGATGAGCAGACCAGCCCCTCAGGCTGGTGAGTGTTGGTTGGCACTGGTCCTCTGTGTGGGAATCTCTCTGCTTTGCCCTCTGCACCCCTATTGCTGTGCTCTCCTCCGTGGTTCCGAAGCTTCCCCCCCCCACCCCCCATCTCTGCCAGTGAAGGGGCTTCCTAGTGTGTTGAAACTTCCTCCTTCACAGCTCCCTCCCAGAGATGCAGGTCCTGTCCCTATCCTTTTGTCTCTGTTTTTTCTTTTTTCTTTTGCCCTACCCCGGTACATGGGGTGTTTCTTGCCTTTTGGGAAGTCTGAGGTCTTCTGCCAGCATTCAGTAGGTGTTCTGTGGGAGTTGTTCCACATGTAGATGTATTTCTGACATATTTATGGGGAGGAAGGTGATCTCCATGTCTTACTCCGCCACCATCTTGAAGGTCTTCCAACACAGGTTTATTTCATCTTCACACTACACGTGCATCATGGAGCAGCTGGAGGCTCTGTTTTGTGCACTTTTAACTGACAAAGCTGCCATCATCTCTAAGATTACCAGCTGCCAAGGCAGAGGAAAAGAGAAAGCATGATGCAGTGTACAATGGCTCCTAAACCATCTCCCTGAAGTGACACATGTTATGTCTGCTTACCTTTCATTGACAAAGAAAGGATATGACCATCTCTGTACTCAGGAGGAAAGAAGCTGACTGCTATATGTGCCAGAAGAGAGTTATATTTGGTGAATAACACTAATAACAGTCAACAGTCACAATCAGGCTCTCTAACTAAGTATGTGGACTAGTTTCCCAGCATGGCCATAGCAAAATACCACAGATTTGGTGGCTTAAACAGAAATTTTTTGTCTCACAATTCTGTAACCTAAAAGCCCTTTTGAGGGATGTTAGGGAAGGATCTCTTCCAGGTCCTTTCCTTGGCTCGAGGACAGCCATCTTCTCCCTGTGTCTCTTCACATCATCTTCTCTTCATGTCAAATTTTTCTCTTTTATAAGGACACCAGTCATATTGGATTAGGACCTACACTAATTCATTTTAAACTCATTTTAACTTGATTACTTCTGTAAAGATCCTATCTGCAAATAACATCACATTCTGATGTACTGAGCATTAGACTTCAACGTATGAATTTGGGAGAGACACATTCAATCCATAACAACATATAATAATGTCACTGACATATAATATCTTTCTTGAATTAGTGACTAAATCATGCCTGTTCTCATGTCTCTAAATAACCTTTATAACTATGATATTAATGGATATAATTTAATGGATATTTACTTTTCTAGGCAGAGTAAAACAATATTTATCATTGTTTTTTGTCATAGGAAAACCACAATTAACACTTTCTTCTTAGAGTTTTCATTTTTTCCCAGTTGATATTTTCTTAGGCTAAGGTTCCTACAATGGAATAACTGGTTATACATTATTTTATATATTAAGATTTTAATATGCATTGCCAAAATACTTTCTGGGAAAAAAAAAGTTTCTTCTAATTAAGAATGTCACTGGCAGTGACACAGTTAACACAGTAATTGTGGCAAACATTTTATTGCCATCATTAATTATAGTTCCATATTTACAAAATAATATCTTAAATTTGTTTTTAAGTGGATTTTATTACTACCTAGATGACATTTCCCTATATGTATGTTCACTCTTCAATTAATCTCTGACTCTTTCACCATATTATATGTTTCTGCTCAACATTGTATGCCCAACACTTAATAAGACAGAACAGTGTAGGCACTCATACAGTGGTTAAGAGAACAGACCGAATACAAAGGAATGAATGCTGACTCCACCACTTAATGTTGGTGAAATCTTGGGTAATCTTTGATGCTTCCTTCCTATGCTAAGTTTCCTCATTTATAGAGTGGGAATCATAACATTCCCTACCTCATTTGTTTCCTTTGAAGATTGAGTTAATGCATATCAAGTATTGAAAGCAAAGCTTATAAGATGGTAAGCACTCAGTAAATGTAGACTTTTATTAAAATTCTTGTTATTCTGTACAATTTGGATATTAATGGGCTTTTCTATATTTGGATTAAATCGTTTCAGAGTCCAAAATTAAATACTTTCCTCTTCTGATTGTTTCTTCCCAACTTTGAATGATTTTAAAAACCAAATTTATCACGGTATAATATATATACAGTAAACTGCATCAGTTTTAATTGAATATTTTGATGGGTTTTGAAATTGTATATACCCATGTAGTCACCATCAATATATTGAAAGATACCATTATTCCTAAAACATTCTCTTGTGCTCCTTAGCAAACAAACAACACCCCCATGCCTGGCCCCAGGCAACAACCAGTATGCTGTGTGACTCCCTCCTTTCCAAAACTCTGCCTTGCAATTTGCAATGACCTCAGTCTCCCTGTACTCTGATCACCATCTCCTCAATTCCATGAATCCGCTGAACTTTGGGATTCTCCCCTCTCATACTTCATCTTAAAAAATGCAGTTATGCAGAAATCAACATATAATAGGAAACCTCATTCATTACCTTCTTTCAAGAACAGACCTGAAAATAGTAGTTACATGTATTTTGTCCTATTTTTCTAGTTTTGATCAACAACAAGTTAAGTCCAGTCCTTTAAACCACAATGGCCACAAGTGGAAGCATATGATACTTATTTAAAGAGAATTTATGTTGCAGTTGATGATGTGCTTATAAAGCTAAAAAATTGAGATACATCCACATGTATAAGAAAACTCAAAGGCACATCTCTTAACAACCAAACCATGTCAGCACCCTCAGTCTGGACAGTTTCCTTAGTAAGGTAAAGATACTATTTCCCATGAAAATTTAATGAATTAAAATACTCTGTTCCCCAGTCATGTCACTTAAGGAATACATTATTCCATCAATGAAAATTCTTTTAAAAATATTTGATGTTACATGAAAGATGTGTTAAGAACTGATAAAAATATTTAAATAAATAAATATTACTTTAATTAATATTTGAAATTTCAATGTCTATATTCCTAGCCATTATACCAAATGGAATTTTACCTGGAATCATATTTTGATGTATACTTCTTGAATAATATTGTATTGTTAACTTATTCAATTTTTAAAATTTATTTACGCCCCCGTCCTATTTCAGGAACTACTTATAATAGTAAAATCTTATTGCAATAACAATATGTTTAGTCATGTGGTAGAGATTCATCAGACAAGTAAAAAGTAAATACAAACATATAAAACATATGAACAGTGGTCTCTAAAGAAACCATATCCCATCTGAAAACTTGTGATGTTTGAATAAAAACATATTCAGGAGGACCTTCAAGATGGTGGAGGAGTAAGACATGAAGATCACCTTCCTCCTCACAAATACATCAAAAATACATCTACATGTGGAACAACTCCTTCAGAACACCTACTGAAAGCTGGCAGAAGACCTCAGACTTCCCAAAAGGCAAGAAACTCCTCACGTACCTGGTTAGGGCAAAAGAAAAAACAGAGACAAAAGAATAGGGACGGGACCTCCATCTCTGGGAGGGAGCTGTGAAGGAGGAAATGTTACCACACAATAGGAAGCCCCTTCACTGGTGGAGACAGGGGGTCGGCGGTGGGGAAGCTTCAGAGCCATGGAGGAGAGCACAGCAACAGGAGTGCAGAGGGCAAAGCGGAGAGATTCCCGCACAGAGAGTCGGTGCCAACCAGCACTCACCAGCCTGCTAGGCTTGTCTGCTCACCCACCGGGGCAGGTGGGGGCTGGGAGGTGAGACTAGGGCTTCAGAGGTCAGATCCCAAGGAGAGGACTGGGGTTGGCTGCATGAACACAGCCTGAAGGGGGCTAGTGTGCCACAGCTAACAGGAAGGGAGTCCAGGAAAAAATGTGGAACCGCCTAAGAGTCAAGAGACCATTGTTTCAGAGTGCGCAAGGAGAGGAGATTCAGAGCACTGCCTAAATGAGCTTCAGAGACAGGCGTGAGCCACAGCTATCAGCACGGACACCAGAGACGGCCATGAAATGCTAAGGCTGCTGCTGCAGCCACCAAGAAGCCTGTGTGCAAGCACAGGTCACTACCCACACCTCCCCTTCCGGGAGCCTGTGCAGCACGCCACTGCCAGAGTCTCATGATCCAGGGACAACTTCTCTGGGAGAACACAAGGCACATCTTAGGCTGTTGCAACATCATGTTGACACAGGCTCACCCCACATTCTGTACCCCTCCCTCCCCCAGACCTGAGTGAGTCAGAGCCCCCAATTCAGCCTCTCCTTTAACCCCCTCCTGTCTGGGTGAAGAAGAGATGCCAGAGGGTGACCTACATGCAGAAGTAGGGCCAAATCCAAAGCTGAACCCCAGGAGCTGTGCAAACAAAAAAGAGAAAGGGAAATTTCCCTGTGCAGCCTCAGGAGCAGCAGGTTAAATCTCAGCAGTCAACTTGATGTACCCTGCATCTGTGGAATACCTGAATAGACAACGAATCATCCCAAAATTGAGGTGGTAGACTTTGGGAGCAAATATAGACTTCAGGTTTGCTGTATGTGACTGACTAGTTTCTGATTTATAAGTTTATCTTAGTATATAGTTTTTAGTGCTGCTTGTTATCATTGGTGGATTTGTTTATTGGTCTGGTTGCTCTCTTCTTTTTTTTTTTTTTTTTACTTTTTTTATTTTAGTAATATTTTTTAAATTTTTTATTTCAATGAGTTTTTTATTTTATTTTTTTTACTTTATTTTATTTCTTTTTTTTTCTCCCTTTTCTTCTGAGCCGTGTGGCTGAAAGGGCCTCTGTGCTCCAGCCAGGTGTCAGCTATGAGCCTCTGAGGTGGGAGAGCCAATTTCAGGACATTGGACCACCAGACACCTCCCAGCCCCACGTAATATCAGTTGGAGAGAACTCCCAGAGATCTCCATCTGAACGCTAAGACCCAGCTCCACTCAACGACCAGCAAGCTCTAGTATTGGACACCCGATGCCAGACAACTAGCAAGACAGGAACACAACACCACCCATTAACAAAGAGGCTGCCTAAAATCATAATAAGTTCACAGACACTTCAAAATACACCACTGGATGCAGTTCTGCCCACCAGAAAGACAAAATCCAGCCCCACCCACCAGAACACAGGCACCAGTGCCCTCCACCAGGAAGGCTACACAACCCACTGAACCAAACTTAGCCATTGGGGAAGTTTGGCTTTAGACACCAAAAACACTGGGAACTACAAACCTGCAGCCTGCGAAAAGGAGACTCCAAACACAGTAAGTTAAGCAAAATAAGAAGACAGAGAAATACACAGCAGATGAAGGAGCAAAGTAAAAAACCAGCAGACCAAACAAATGAAGAGGAAATAGGCAGTCTACTGGAAACCGAATTCACAGTAAACATAATAAAGATGATCCAAAATCTTGGAAACAGAATAGAGAAAATACAAGAAATGTTTAAGAAGAACCCAGAAGAACTAAAGAGCAAACAAACAATGATGAACAACACAATAAATGAAACTAAAAATTCTCTAGAACGAATCAATAGCAGAATAACTGAGGCAGAAGAATGGATAAATGACTTGGAAGATAAAATACTGGAAATAACTACCACAGAGCAGAATAAAGAAAAAAGAATGAAAAGAATTGAGGACAGTCTCAGAGACCACTGGGACAACATTAAACGTACCAACATTCAAATTATAGGGGACCCAGAAGAAGAATAGAAAAAGAAAGGGGCTGAGAAAATATTTGAAGAGATTATAGTTGAAAACTTCCATAATGTGGGAAAGGAAATAATCAATCAAGTCCAAGAAGCACAGAGAATCCCATACAGGATAAATCCAAGGAGAAACATGCCAAGATGCATATTAATCAAACTATCAAAAATTAAATACAAAGAACAAATATTAAAAGCAGCAAGGGGAAAGCAACAAATAACATACAAAGGATCCCCATAAGGTCAACAGCTGATCTTTCAGCAGAAACTCTGTAAGCCAGAAGAGAGTGGCAGGACATATTTAAAGCGATGAAAGGGAACAATCTAAAACCAAGAATACTGTACCCAGCAAGGATCTCATTCAGATACAACAGAGAAATTAAAACCCTTACAGACAAGCAAAAGCTAAGAGAATTCAGCATTACCAAACCAGCATTACAACAAATGTTAAAGGAACTTCTCTAGGCAGGAAACACAAGAGAAGGAAAAAACCTACAATAACAAACACAAAACAATTAGGAAAATGGTAATAGGAACATACATATCGATAAGTACCTTAAATGTAAATGGATTAAATGCTCCAACCAAAATACATAGACTGAATGAATGGATACAAAAACAAGGCCTGTATATATGCTGTCCACAAGAGGCCCACTTCAGACCTAGGGACACATACAGACTGAAAGTGAGGTGATGGAAAAAGATATTCCATGCAAATGGAAATCAAAACAAAGCAGGAGTAGCAATTCTCATATCAGACAAAATAGACTTTAAAATATAAAGACTATTACAAGAGACAAAGAAGGACACTACATAACGATCAAGGGATCAACCCAAGAAGAAGATGTAACAATTGTAAATATTTATGCACTCAACTGGAGCACCTCAATACATAAGGCAAATGCTAACAGCCATAAAAGGGGAAATCGACAGTAACACAATCATAGTGGGGGATTTTAACACCCCACTTTCACCAATAAACAGATCATCCAAAATGAAAACTAATATAGAAACACAAGCTCTAAATGATACATTAAACAAGACGGACTTAATTGACATTTATAGGACATTCCATCCAAAAACAACAGAATACACTTTCTTCTCAAGTGTTTATGGAACATTCTCCAGGATAGATCATATCTTGGGTCACAAATCAAGCCTTGGTGGATTTAAGAAAATTGAAATCGTATCAAGTATTTTTTCCGACTTCAATGCTCTAAGACTAGGTATCAATTAAAGGAAAAAAAAAACTGTAAAAAATACAAACACATGGAGGCGAAACAATACGCTACTGAATAACCAAGAGATCACTGAAGAAATCAAAGAGTAAATCAAAAATACCTAGAAACAAATGATAGTGAAAACACGACGACACAAAACCTGTGGGATGCAGCAAAAGCAGTTCTAAGAGGGAAGTTTATATCAATACAATCCTACCTCAAGAAACATCTCAAATAAACAACCTAACCTAAAGCAATTAGAGAAAGAGGAACAAAAAAACCCCAAAGTTAGTAGAAGGAAAGAAATCATAAGGATCAGATCAGAAATAAATGAAAAAGAAATGAAAAAGCAATAGCAAAGATCAATAAAACTAAAATCTGGTTCTTTGAGAAGATAAACAAAGTTGATAAACCATTAGCCAGACTTATGAAGAAAAAAAGGGAGAAGAATCAAATCAACAGAATTAGAAATGAAAAAGGAGAAGTAACAACTGGCACTGCAGAAATACAAAGGATCATGAGAGATTACTACAAGCAACTCTATGCCAATAAAATGGACAACATAGAAGAAATAGACAAATTCTTAGAAAAGCACATCCTTCCAAGACTGAACCAGGAAGAAATAGAAAATGTAAGCAGACCAATCACAAGCACTAAAATTGAGACTGTGATTAAAAATCTTCTAACAAACAGAAGCCCAGGACCAGATGGCTTCACAGGTGAATTCTGTCAAACATTTAGAGAAGAGCTAACACCTATCCTTCTCAAAGTCTTCCAAACTATAGCAGAGGGAGGAACACTCCCAAACTCATTCAACGAGGTCACCATCACCCTGATACCAAAAACACACAACGATGTCACAAAGAAAGAATACTACAGGCCAATTTCACTGATGAACATAGATGCAAATATCCTCAACACAATACTAGAAAGAGAATCCAACAGCACATTGAAAGGATCATACACCATGATGAAGTGGGCTTTATCGCAGGAATGCAAGGATTCATCATTATATGCAAATCAATCAGTGTGATACACCGTATTAACAAACTGAAGAATAAAAACCATATGATAATCACAATAGATGCAGAAAAAGCTTTTGACAAGATTCAACGCCCATTTATGATAAAAACCCTCCAGAAAGTAGGCATAGAGGGAAGTTACCTTAACATAATAAAGGCCATATATGACAAACCCACAGCCAACATCATTCTCAATGGTGAAAAACCGAAATCATTTCCACTAAGATCAGGAACAAGACAAGGTTGCCCACTCTCACCACTATTATTCAACATAGTTTTGGAAGTTTTAGCCACAACAATCAGAGAAGGAAAAGAAATAAAAGGAATCCAAATTGGAAAAGAAGAAGTAAAGCTGTCACTGTTTGCAGATGACATGATGCTATACATAGAAAATCCTAAAGAGGCTACCAGAAAACTACTAGAGCTAATCAATGAATTTGGTAAAGTAGCAGGATACAAAATTAATTCACAGAAACCTCTTGCATTCCTATACACTAATGATGAAAAATCTGAAAGAGAAATTAAGGAAACACTCACATTTACCACTGAAACAAAAAGAATAAAATATCTAGGAATAAACCTACCTAAGGAGACAAAAGACCTGTATGCAGAAAACTATAAGACACTGATGAAAGAAATTAAAGATGATACAAACAGATGGAGAGATATACCATGTTCTTGGATTGGAAGAATCAACATTGTGAAAATGACTCTACTACCCAAAGCAATGTACAGGTTCAGTGCAATCCCTATCAAACTATCAATGGCATTTTTCACAGAACTAGAACAAAAAATTTCACAGTTTGTATGGAAACACAAAAGACCCCAAAAAGCCAAAGCAATCTTGAGAAAGAAAAACTCAGCTGGAGGGATCAGGCTCCCTGACTTCAGACTATACTACAAAGCTACAGTAATCAAGACAGTATGGTACTGGCACAAAAACAGAAATATAGATCAGTGGAACAGGATAGAAAGCCTGGAGATAAACCCAGGCACATATGGTCACCTTATCTTTGATAAAGAATGGAAGAATATACAATGGAGAAAAGACAGCCTCTTCAGTAAGTGGTGCTGGGAAAACTGGACAGCTACATGTAAAAGAATGAAATTAGAACATTCCCTATCAGCATACACAAAAATGAACTCAAAATGGATTAAAGACCTAAATGTAAGGCCAGACAGTATAAAACTCTTAGAGGAAAACATAGGCAGAACACTCTTTGACATAAATCACAGCAAGATCTTTTTTGATCCACCTCCTAGAGAAATGGAAATAAAAACAAAAATAAACACAGGGACCTAATGAAACTCAAAAGCTTTTGCACAGCAAAGGAGACCATACAAAAGACGAAAAGACAACCCTCAGTACGGGAGAAAATATGTGCAAAATAAGCAAGTGACAAAAGATTAATCTCCAAAATATACAAGCAGCTCATGCAGCTCAATATCAAAAAAACAAACAACCCAATCCAAAAATGGGCAGAAGACCTAAATAGACATTTCTCCAAAGAAGATATACAGATTTCCAACAAATACATGAAAGGATGCTCAACATCACTAATCATTAGAGAAATGCAAATCAAAACTACAATGAGGTATCACCTCACACCCGTCAGTATGGCCATCATCAAAAAATCGACAAACAATAAATGCTGGAGAGGGTGTGGAGAAAAGGGAACCCTCTTGTACTGTTGGTGGGAATGTAAATTGATACAGCCACTATGGAGAACAGTGTGGAGGTTCCTTAAAAAACTCAAAGTAGAACTACCATACGACCCAGCAATCCCACTTCTGTTCATATGCCCTGAGAAAACCATAATTCAAAAAGAGTCAAGTACCACACTGTTCACTGCAGCTCTATTTACAATAGCCAGGACATGGAAGCAACTGAAGTGTCCATCAACAAATGAATGGTTAAAGAAGATGTGGCACACATATACAGTGGAATATTACTCAGCCATAAAAGGAAACAAAGTTGAGTTATTTGTAGTCAGGTGGATGGACCTAGAGTCTGTCATACAGAGTGAAGTCAGAAAGAGAAAAACAAACACCATATGCTAACACATATATATGGAATTCAAAAAAAATAATGGTTCTGAAGAACCTAGAGGCAGGACAGAATAAAGACACAGACGTAGAGAATGGACTTGAGGACATGGGGAGGGGGAAGATTAAGCTGGGACGAAGTGAGAGAGTGGCATTGACATATATACACTACCAAATGTAAAATAGGTAGCTAGTGGGAAGCAGCCTCATAGCACGGGGAGATCAGCTCGGTGCTTTGTGACCACCTACAGGGGTGGGATAGAGAGGGTGGGAGGTAGACGTAAGAGGGAGGGCATATGGCGATATATTTATATGTACAGCTGATTCACTTTGTTATACAGCAGAAACTAACATAACGCTGTAAAGCAATTATACTCCAATAAAGATGTTAAAAAAATAAAAAACGTTCAATTCAATTCCCTCAAAATCTATTCAACACACATATACATTTAGTATATATATCAACACTATCCAATGCCTAGAACAGTACTGGTATAGGTACTCACTAAATATTTCTTATTAAATTATCACTACAGGAAAGAGAAGATAAAATGTAAAAATATAAATATGCAAACTTACAGAATATGTATACAGCAGAGTATTCACATTATTATATAAGTTGAATATAAATGTTTTGTTTTGATCACAATTTGGGTATTTGATTAACAATGACAATGATTCGAAAACAAAAAATGTCTAAAGGGCTATCTTTTTAAATTGCAGTGTTCATTTTGAAATAAAGTATTTATAAATGCAGTTCATTCTATACTTAATCCTTTGGTCCTTGAACTAATTTAATGGGCCCAATAACATATTTGGTTTTAATTATGCACAGTATGTATTTTTGATGTTGCCAATTTTCCTAAAGAATAGTAAATGTTGCCTTTTACTCAATAGCTTGATTTTGTGCATTACATGCTACACATTTTCTTTTTCCTGTAACAAGTATTAAGCCTGTTGACACCCACAATGTCCCAGCATGGCCAGATGTCCCTTAGGATGTCATTACTAAGAATAACATAATTTTTAAGTGTTCATACTTTTTAAAATAATATATAACTTAAATATTAAAAATAAAATATTAATCCTAGTGGAAATTTGTGAAAATGATGGTGGAAATCTATCTAGTGCTGACTTAAAAGTGTCTATGCCTCCTGAAACCCTGTATTCTTTCTTCTCTTTCATTGTTTATTCAAACGTGTGTATGTGAGTGTTAGTGTGTCTATGTTCATGTGTATCTGTGTGTGTATCTGTAGACATACTGTTTTATTATGACTTCAGGTATTCAAGGCATCATTCTTGCAAGATGCATTATTCTGCAGAAGGCACAATGATATCGATGTCTGTTGAGATAAATGAACTGATGTACTTACTCAGTATATTGGTTTAAACTCCCCCAGCACAAAAAAAAAAAGCAAAAAACGTTCTCTTCATCTCTATTTCTTTCTGTCTTGCATACTTATTCACAAACTAGTAAATGTGCACATAAAGCTAAACCATTACATACTTTTAAATACTTTTTTATGGTGTCTTCTTAATGATCATTTGTTCCCTTTGCTTTCTGAATAATGGGAGCACTATATGAGCTACATAAAACTCACACGAAGTAGGTATATTTCAAACTAACTACAGTGACCCTTTTTCTCAAGTAATGTTAAGCATTGTTGAAAAACTCTAGACAAAGTTTTATTTTAATTTCTCTCTTTAAATGAAACACTCCAACAGCCTTTCTAGAACCCTATCTGTAAATGTCAGGGTCAGTTGGGTGAAAATGTTTACAAACGGCTTTGTTTCATGTGAAGAGGTGTCAGGAGGAGGACAAGGAAAGACCTTTACCCAATTCTCAAAATGCATGCCAAGTTCAGGCAGAATCATAATTAACAGGAATGCAAGCTGGCAGTGTGGTTCAAACATGAAGTCAAAATTAACAAGAAGGGAGGGTTGCACGTGGATGGATTAGGAATAGACAATTTGTAGTTAAAATGTGATAGATGGTAGATTACATACATACATACATACATGCATACACACACACATATTTACATAAACATACTCAGGATTAAACCCATAGATAGAGATGTAAATCGGAATTGAGAGTTCAGGGCTCTGGGAAGGGAGTGTGCTGTTTTAACTTTTTTCCAGTTCCTGTTGCTAAGGCTGACTGAGGTGTGGAAAGAAACCTCAGTAAGTGAATATTAATGGTTCACATATGACTAATAATAATTCATTGAACATGTATACATGCAAATGCTGTGCTATATATTTTGTCTTTAATCCTTGCAATAGTATTGTGAGGGATGTACAACTTTTATCCCCATTGTACAGATGGTGAAACAGAAGCTTGGAGAAGATAAATATCTACTAAGGCAGTGACAGAGTACGAATTTGAACTCAGGTCTCTCTGACTCTAGCCTCTGATATCTCAACCACTACACTTGTACTGTCAAATATGGTACTCACTAGCCACTTGTGACTATTTAAATTTAGATTAATTAAAAGTCAGTAAAAATTTAAATTCACTTCCTCAGTCTCACTAGTCACATTTCAAATGCTCAGTACATGGATTTAGTGGCCAGGACAGATACAGATTTCTGTCATTTCAGAAAGTCCCCTAGGACAGTGTTGCAATAGACTGCACTGTTTTATCAGAAATTATTATTCTCCTACCTGATGCAATAGGGCTTATTTCAAACCCAAATAATTACCAATCTTCTTCAAAGAGATCACAGTTCAGGTTGACAAATTATCTTTCCCTGTTCAGGGCTTCTTTGCTTCAGCACTATTGACATTTTGCGCTGAACGATTCTTTGTTATGAGGGGCTATCTTGTGCATTTTAAGACATTTAGTAGCAGCATCCCTGGCCTCTACTCACTGGATACTATATATTGATAGCATCCCCTCCCAGTCATGACAGTCAAACATCTCTAGACACTGACAAATGTCCTCTGGGGAACAAAATTATTCCTAGTTGAGAACCACTTCATGATGTCACTTATAATAATATGGGACAAAGGAAGCAAGTTCAGTAAAGTCTGAGAAGAAGACCTTTATTTAAAAAAATACTTTTTTATAAAAATCTTTGCACTTCCTGCACCTATAGCAGCGAGTAGCCAGAGCCAGTGAGGCCACCAGAAAGCTTCCTTTCTTGCCAGCCATTGTAATTTTCAGGGCTCTGCTTCTCTCAGCTAGCTTGGTGGGCTGTTTTCTGGAGACCCTGTGGATCTCTCCCATAATACACTGACCAACTAAATTAAAAAAAAAGAATCAATGAATGAAAGAACAAAGAAATGTACAAATATGTACCACGTGCCAGGACCTGTCACTCTATGACCTTTTCACAATGTTATATTCTCATGGCATCAATCTTAGTTTGGTTTTCCCCCAGAAGCAGACCCTGAAACAAAGTATTTGTGCACAAGTAGTTTTTTGGAAGGTAGTCCCAGGAAGAACCAGCAGTGGAGTGGGTTAGTGAGATAGACAAGGGAACGTGAGGAGTAAAGTGTGTGTTATTAATTCAGTTACACCAATGGGTAACTGGAACTTAATCCCACCGAGGAATTCTGAGACTCAGTGAGGATGGTGTGTCTCAGGGTTGTCCGCACAACCCACACAAGGGGCAATAGAACTAGGGTATTTATAGACCAACATGAACCAGTCATGGATTAAAGACTCCTGGGAGGCGGCATGTGGCCAAGTTAGGTTCCCCCTTTATCGTAAGTGCTTTATATAGATTAACCCATTTAATTGTCACAATTTCTTGGAGGTGTGTTATTAAGATAGTAATTTTACAGATGAGGAAGTTAAGGCAAAGGATGACTTGTTAGAGATTACACCACTAAAAAGAAGTGAGCAAATCTAGAGAATCTGACCCTGGGAGCCATGCTCTTAATGATTATGCGATTTTGTCTTCAGATAGAAGAAGGGATGGATACATATAGCGAATTGTGCTGTTTTTAATAAGAAAATGACAACAGGCAAACTTGCGGTACAAAATATCATGGGCAAAAGAGGTAACACTGACAGAGAACTTTCATGATCAGCATAGAAAAGAAGGACATAGTTTCTATCTTTGGAGAGAGCGACATATAGATGGTATAATGGCTCTCAAAATCAAGAAAATGGAAATAATAAAACTTAAGACAGAGGCTTAAATTTAGACCAAAGCAATAGGCATTTTTAAGCAAATTGCTTCTTAAATATTTTAAAGTACATGACAAGAGGCAATCTTAAAAGCTTTCTCTCCAGGAAGCTCTAGAACCCTTAAGATAACCAGGAAGATAGTGTCCTGTACTCACAGAGTTAAGGTACAGAGATTCAGGATGTCAGAGTGGACAGAAGACCACCAGCGGGGAATTAAAGAGCCAGGAAACCAAGGGGACAGTAGAGAGCCTGACCAGGGGAAGCTATCACATTGGGACTGGAAGACCTCATCTGAAAAAATAAGGATTTCTGGAAATCAACCTCATTCTATTCCCAGGAGCTACTCCTTAATTCCTTCTCTTATGGAAAAGCACAGACTTTTCTACCTGGAGAGCACAGCAACCTCAAGTTATATATTCATATGCCCTGTCCTCTAATGTAGAGCAGGTACACATGAAGCTCCAGAAACAACTCCAGAATCTATGGTTGTGTAAAGTATGTGTGCACATTAATGCTTAATAATGGCCCTCTACTGAATATTTAAATAAAATTTAAATTTAAATGACTTTCAAAAATATAAACTGTTGGCTAAGAAACAAGGCAGGTCTTTAAGGATTTCTCAGAAATAATCTGGCTTCAACTGTCTATGTGAGCTACAATATTTTGATAAAATGTCAAAAGGAGTCAAATTATACATAAGCATCCCCTTCCCCTTCACCCCCAGCCCCACAGGCGTCCACTTACCTGCCTTCGTTCTTCCCTCTGGCATCTTGCCAGGGTTTTTGATCCTAGTTCTGTGACACTCTGGAGTCTCCAAGTACCTTAAGGACTATAAGATTCCCATAATGAGATTAATTTTAGTTCACCTCAATTTAAAAAGCAAATATATGTCAGACTGTACTTTTAGGAAGAGAAAATGACACAATGAAATTAAAGGTCTTTGCCTCCTGGCAAGCTGACAGGGCTGACCTTGAGCAGAAGTAGATAATATTTTCTCTGGGGCGTCTTCCCACCTCATGCTAGTCAGCATTCACGTCCCAGGAGTCTACTGCTATCTGTTGGCTTGCTCCCATCTGTAATGAAAGGGACAATGGAACATCAACTGCATGCTAGACCCTACCCTGGGAAATTAGTGCATCTCTGATCTACACAGAAACCCTGCAAGTCAGCTGTTGAACTCCCGTTTTACAGATCAGGAAAATCTTTCAGAGACGTTAACTGTTCTGCTTAAATATCTTGAGTAATAAATGAATTGGCTTAGAATCAAAGATTTCTCTGGCTCCAAATCCCTTCTTATGTGCTAATGAGGAGAGAAAAATTCCTTTTGTTGTTGTTTTTCTTCTCTCTTTAACCTTTGCCCAATAAGATGTTCAATTATACATTAGAATCTACCTCTAAAGCATTGCAAGGCAGGCTAGCCCTTCTGGAAACACCAAACAGAGATGATGAGAAATTAAAGGTTTGAAATCAAGAAGTCAAGAACAATACAGGCTGATTCGGTGGGCAGTGGGGTTCCTTTATGACAACCCCTATAAAGATACACAGGACAGACACAGACCATGGAATTGAGTAATCAATACCCTAAAGAGCTATTAACTGAATGGTCATAATAAAAAATCTCATAACAGAGTAGAAGCAGCAAAGTGGAAGAGCTCTAACTAGCAGAGTGAGAGACAAGCATGTTCAGTAAAATTAAGATTAGGCAGATTTACAAAGAAAAATCAGGGGAAAGAAAGCAAGCATAACAACACCAGCTCTCATTCATTGAGTACTTACAATGCACCAGGCTCTATGAACCATGTTTCACATTCATCATCTCACATAACCATCAAAAATGTTATTAAAACACCCAAAGTTCTTCTGCTAGGATTTGAACCTAGATATATCTGATCCCAGGATATTTCATACCCCCATGATAATTAGAAGTGGAAGAATGTCCAATAAATGAAATCAGATTTATAAGTGATCAGTTCTTTTATGACTAGTAACTTCAAGGGTTCAGATAATGAGTAATCAGTTCCCTCATACTATGTAATCATGTTCACAGTATTGGAGTTTATATTAAATTTTACGTCATCAAGAAAAGTTTACACTTTGTTTAGCCACCTTCTCTTTGAAAAGCCAGAGGTTCATTTAATGTGTCTATGAAAGTTTTCCATTTTTATTATTGTTTACTTAATATTGACACTTTTAAGAATAAACTTCCGTCTGGAGGATGAATTCAAGGCCAACATTTTTCTTCTCAACTGTAGAGGATTGTCCTAACCGTGGCTGAACAACATCTCTTATAACCTACCTCCTTACTCTTGGTCCATTTTCTCACGTTACAAATCCTTGTCTTTCCAAAGTACAAGTCGGAAAATTCACATTTTCAGCCTCTTCCGCAGCTGGGTGCAGGCACGTGACCTAGCTTCTGACAATTAGAAGCACCCGTGGAGATGTGAATTTGGACGTGAACAACACGAGGAAGGTGCCACACATACTCCACCTCCCACAAAGGCAGTGCCCCTGGTGACCAGTCCCCATATCCTAGGTACACAGCAGCAGTGGCAGCGGATTTTTGCCTAAAGAAGTCCCCCACGCCTGCTTGCCTCACTCCTCCTCACTTCTCCAACCCCTTCTCCTGTGGTTTGGCATAAGTCATGGAAGCATAACTTCCTAGCCTGGCTCCAGTCCTCCAGGAAATTCTAACCTGATATACTTGTAAACTTAAACCTAATATACTTGTGTGCTTGAGCTAGCCAGGGTAGAGCCTATTGTTTACAGAAAAACAATAACAAAAAACCCTGACAGACACCCAAATGCAAACACATCCTCATAAAAGAGAGTTTTGCTTTTGAAGCACGACTATATTGAAGGATACAGGTTTAGTGAAAATATAAAATATTTTCTGAATATATATTGAGGGAAAGTTTTATCTCAAGATTTTAAATTCAGAAAGTTAGAGGTTTGATAGACTTAAGTGATCATCCTAGTCTCCCTTGATCAGATTCCAGTAAGGACCTCACAAAGTTGCAACATTAGGAAGCTCATCCCTTCTTTTTCAGTTGTTTCTATATTCATTATAAAAAGATGAAAAGAGCATTTAGGTTAGATACAAGTTATATTTATAGAGAGCCTGCATGCTGTTTCATATATCAGGAGGTCATTACAACCCCAGGGAGATGATGGCACCACCTTTCACCTTGATTGATGGGGAGAATTCTATTCTGTATCAGAGAGACCACATTGCATTGTGCTTAACGAATGGCTCAGGACCTCTATCAATAATTAATTATGTCCCCTTGAGCGTGCTATTACTTAGTCTCTTGCAAGCCTTGGTTTCTTTCCTTGTATATTGGGACTAAAATATCACTTATCTCATAAAGATATGTATGAGTAACAATTCATATAAAGTGCCACATATAGAGTAAGCACTTTACAAATGTTAGATATGCTGTACAAATATATAAATATATTTATAACGATCATTTACCTTCTTAAGCAGTTCTGATCTCACATTTCTTTTAGAACATCTGATTTCTATGACCTGCTGCCACAGCATCCAGTCAAGTTCAGGCTAGATACAGTGTAAAGGCAGTCTCTAGCTTAGAATATACCCTGAATATTATAAGTTGTCTACAGCTGCCTTATTCCCAAGCAGAGGTTGCACTGCTAACTTTGTACAAGAAACCCTGTATGGGGTGAGGATGAGGGGGGTGCTTAGACAGGGGGAGAAAGCAAAAGCAATTTTAAGTATTACTCGTAAAAATTAAAGTCAAAACTCTTAGATCCATTATATGGAAGATGCCACAGTGGACATAAATCTTTAATGTGACAACAATAGTAAATACCACAGTACACAGCTGTTTGGCTCTACATTGAGTTGGAACACGGCCAGAATTACCAAACTTTTGGTATGGTTTCCCCCCACGTCTGATATGGCTTGAGTATAATGCTAAATGTGCTCTAGTGTTTTCTCCCAGGCTATAGACTTCAACATGGAGCCCTGTTGACTCTGCCTTCTTACTCCAGGGCTTGCTTTATACCTTGCTTACTAAAGCTATAGAAAAGAGTAGGTCAGGAAATTCACCAAAGGCAGGTAAATGTCCTTCCCTTTACCAGTCTGTAATCTCCCCTAATATTACAGAGGAATTGCACCAAACCTTTAACAGGTTTATGCTGGAGTATTCAAATCAAGTGGATACGTATCTTTTTGTCTAAGATTCATAGAGTAAGATGATGCAGCTTCTCTTAGTAAGATACTATGCTTAACAATTTGTATTATTAGGAAGTGGCTAGTTTAAACCCCACAGGCAATTTACTATCAATGCTAATGAACCAGACTAGATGTCTAAAAGTTAGTTTGAATATATTTTAGTATTGGCAAAGTTCGTTGTGTATATGTTTGTTATTCTTCTTGCACACAACTCTAATCTGTGTATAAATTACATTTCTACTTGCTTGTGATTCATTCTGAGGTTTTTCTGGCATCACCACTTACACTAATGAAACAATAATTTGGTTTGGAAAGGTCTTCCAAAGGCTGAATTTAGGATTGAATTTACAGTCAACTTTTCTGACCCATGTCATTTTTCTTTGTTATATGATTTAGAATCTGAGCTGTCCAATAAATAGCCACTGGTCACATGTAGCTATTTACATTTAAATTAAGTAAAATTAAATTAAATTAAAAATTAAGTGCCTCAGTTGTGCTAGTCACATTCATGTGCTCAACAGCTAATGGTTAACTTAATTGGACAGTATAGAGAACATTCCTATCTACAGGAGAAATTCTGTTCGGTACCACTGTTCTAGAAGACATGTTAACAATGGTAAAAGCAAAGTGAAGTAATAACATTAATTAAAAGTACTCATTTGCTAGGCAGTTAAGAAGGGATTGGATATTATTATTATCCTCATTTCAGAGTTAGAAGATGCATGACTGGTGGGATATAATTACAATAATTACAAACAATTTAAATTGTGTTTCCCACTGCCTTTCAAATACACTCAATGGGGCGAGTTTTCTTCTGGCTCCTATGTGAAAATTTAGACAGCCTGTGACTTTTCTGGTCACTCCAAGAAATTTCTACAATGACTTTAAGTCACAAAACATAGTATCAATTCAATAATTAGAATTTCTGGTCCCATGTAATTATCAAAGCTCTGAAACTGATTTAAAATTGAGGTTTCACCCTCCCTGCAGTCTGGGCCCATAGCCAGCAGGAAGATGTCATGGGATAAGGGAAGTTTGGTTGGCTTCTTCCTTGTTCTTCTGCCTCGCATATGTTTTCCTCCTCTATCAGCTTGAATATAACAACTGGTTCTAAGATAATATTTCTATTATGGTCCGAATGTTCATGTACCCCCAGAATTCATATGTTGAAACCTAATGTTCAGTGTGATTGCATTAGGAGGCAGGGTCTTTGGAAGGTGATTAGGACAGGGCCAGTGATTACTCTATACTGCATCTTCTTCATGGTGATGATCAATCTCTGATCCATGGGAAACATTCACACATCCTTTGCCCTGAACAAACTCTGGGGATTTAGATTACGAGACAAAGCAGCAAGCTCTCCTGTTTCCACTACTGGAGTAGCTAGCCAGCCAGTCATCACCCTTTCAATTAATCAGACTTGGGGATGCCAGCCCATTGTGTCCTCCAAAGTCCAGGAGATACATGTTAATGAGCCCTCAGAATGGTCACCTTAAAACTGCTATTTTGTAATTGAGGAAGCTGGAACTCACAGCATAACTCTCACCAAAGTATATTTCCCCAATCTCTAGCTCTGAAATTTTTTATGCCCTCAGTGTGGATGAGTAGATTATGAGCCATTTAACAGGGTTTTAAAGTATTGCCTTTCTTTTTCTTAATGTATAAACTTCAATAGTTTTTTTAGTATAGTCACAGAATTGTGCAAACATCACCATACTAAATTTGAAAACATTTCATCACTCCCAAAAGAAATAGTACTGTATACATTAGCGATCAGTCCCCATTCGTCCCAATTACCACAGCCCTAGGCACCAACTAATCTACTGTCTGCCTCTGTAGGTTTGCTTATTCTCGACATCTTACTTAAATTAATACAATATATTGCCATTTGTGACTGGCTTCTTTCATTTAATCTAATGTTTTCAAGGTTTATCTATGTTTTAGGATGTTTCAATACTTAATTCCTTTTCATTGTAAAATAGTATCCATTGTACGAATACACCACATTTTGTTTATCCATTCATCAGTTAATGGACATTTGGGTTGTTTCTACATTTTGGCTATAATGAATAATACTCCATGAACATTTACATAGAAGATTTTGTGTGGACATATTACTTCTCCTAGGAAAATACATAGGAGTTGAATTTCTGTGTCATATGGTAACTCCATGTTTAACATCTTTAAGAACTGACAAAGTATTTTCCAAAGAGTCTGTATCATTTTACATTCTAACCAGCCGTGTATGAAAGTTTTAATTTCTCTGTATTGTTGTCATCACAATATAGTCACTCTAGTGGATGTGTAGTAGTATCCCATTTGGTTTTTGAATTATAGTCACTCTAGTGGATGTGTAGTAGTATCCCATTTGGTTTTGATTTGCATTTCTTTGCTGGCTAATGATGCTGAGTATCTTTTCATTTGCTTATTGGATATTTGTATATCTTCTTTAAAGAAATGTCTATTCAGATACTTTGAGCATTTTTTTTTAATTTATTTATTTATTTATTCATTTTTGGCTGTGTTGGGTCTTCGTTTCTGTGCGAGGGCTTTCTCTAGTTGTGGCGAGCGGGGACCACTCTTCATCGCGGTGCGCGGGCCTCTCACTATCGCGGCCTCTCCCGTTGTGGAGCACAGGCTCCAGACGCGCAGGCTCAGTAGTTGTGGCTCACGGGCCCAGTTGCTCCGTGGCATGTGGGATCCTCCCAGACCAGGGCCCGAACCCATGTCCCCTGCATTGGCAGGCAGATTCTCAACCACTGCACCACCAGGGAAACCCACTTTGAGCATTTTTTAAATTCAGTTATTTTTTAAAAGTTATTTGTAGATTTTTAAAATATATTCTGAATATAAAACATTTATCAGAAACACGATTTGCAAATATTTTGTCCTATTATGTATTTTATCTTTTCACGCTTTTGATGGTATTGTATGTTGCACAGAAGTGTTTGATTTTGACAAACTCCAATGTATCTTTATTTCTTCTGTTAATTGAGCTTTTGGTGTTATATACAAGGTTTTGCCTAACCCAAGGTCACAAAGATATATTTATATTTTCTTGTAAGAGTTTTATACTTTTAGCTCATATTTAGGTCTGTGATCCATTTTGAGGTATTTTTGTATATGATTTAAAAAAGGGGTCCAATTTCATTCTTTTACATATGGATATCCAGTTCCACTATCGTTCACTGAAAAGATTATTCTTTACCATATTGAATTGTCATAGCACCCTTGTCAAAAATCATTTGAACATAAATATACGAGTTTATTTCTGGACCTTCAATTCCATTCCATTGATCTATATGTCTGTGCTTATGTCTTAATCTCTGTAACTCTGCAGTAAGTTTTGAAATCTCCTTAGGAAGTGTGAATCCTCCAGCTTTGTTCTTCTTTTTAAGGACTATATTGACTATTCATTTCCATATGAATTTTAGGAATGGCTTGTCAATTTCAGAAAAGCAAACTGAAGTTGTGATAAGGATGCAATGAATCTGTATCATCTGAGGGAGTATTGTCATCTTAATATTAATTATTTTGATACAGGAGCATGGAATGTCTTTCCATTTATTTAGGTCTTCTTTTATTACTTTCAACAATGTTTCGCAGTTTTCAGAGTACACGTGTTACATTTATCTTTTTATTAAACTTTTTCCTAAACATTTTAGTTTTTGATGTTATTTTACAAGAAATTACTTTCTTAATTTTATATTCTGATTATTTATTTCTAGTTTACAGAATACGAATGATTTTTGTATAATGATATTATATTCTTCAACCTTTCAGAGCTCCTTTATTATTTACAAAAGTTTTTGTGGACATTCTTAAGGATTTTCTGTATTTAAGATCATATCATTGGCAAATAGAAACAGTTTTCCGTTCCTGCATGGACGCATTTTATTTATTTTTGTTGCCTGACTGCTCTTGGTAGAACATTCAGCACAGTGTTAAATAGAAGTAGTGAAAGATAGCCTTGTCTTGTACCTGATCTTGGGGGAAACTATATAGACTTTCATCAGTAAGTATGATGTTAGCTATGTCTTTGGGTTTTTGGTTTTTTTTAATAGATGCCCTTTATCTGGTTGAGAAAGTTTCTTTTTATTCCAAATTTATTGAGTGTTTTAATCATAAAACAAAGTTTGATTTTGTCAAATGCTTTTTCTGTTTCTCTGGAAATGATGATGTGTTTCTTTTCCTTTATTCTGTTAATATAATGTGTCACATTAATTGCATTCTAGGGATAAATCCCACTTTGTTAAAGGGTATAATTCTTTTTATATGTTGGTAAATTTCACTTGCTAGTATTTTGTTCAGGATTTTTACATATATATTCATTAGGATATTGCTCAGTAATTTTATTTTTTATGATGTCTTTGTCTGGTTTTGTATCAGGATAATACATGATCTCATAGAATGATTTTGGAAGTATTTCCTCCTCTTCTATTTTTTAGGAAGTTTGTGAAGGAGTCACATTAATTGTTCTTTAAATTTTAGAGTTTACTAATGAAAAGTCATCTGGGCCTGGGATTTTTTTATGGAAAGTTTTTTAAATTACTAATTTAATCTCCTTGCTTTTATAGATATATTCACATTTTCTATTTCTTCATGAATTGATTTTTGTAGTTTATGTCTTTCTAGGAGTGTGTCCATTTCATTCAGTCTACCTCATTTGTTGGTATACAGATTTTATAATATTCCCTAATATTGCTTTTTATTCTTGTAAGGTTGTCAGCTATGTCCCTCTTTAATTCCTGATTTTAGTAATTTGAGTCATCTTTTTTTTCCTTAGTCAGTCTGTATAAAGGTTTGTCAATTTTGTTGATCTTTTCAAAGAAATAACTTTTCATTGATTTTCTCTGTTGTATTTCTATTCTGTATTTTCTTCATATTCACTCTAATCTTTATTATTTTCTACCTTCAGATTTAATTTTCTCTTCCTTTTCCAATGTCTTATGGTGGAAGCTTAGGTTATGATTTGAGATACTTCATTTTAACGTAAGTATTTACAGGTATAAATTTCTCTCAGAATACTGCTTTCATTGCATTTCCTAAGTTTTATTAGGTTGTGTTTTCATTTTCATGTATCTCAGAGTACCTTCTGATTTCTCTGGTAATTTCTTCTTTGATTTATTTGTCATTAAGAATTATATAATTTACACATATTTGTGATTTCCCTTTTTTTTCTCTTATTGAGTTCTAACATACTTTATCTGATTTCAATCCTTTTAAATTTATTTTGGCCTTGCAATAAAAACATTCTCTAGGGTCTATGCTAGAGAATGTTCCATGTGCATTTGAAAGGAAATGTTCTGCTGTTTTGGGGGGTAGTGTTTTATAGACGTTCTATAGATGTCTGTTAGGTATAGTTGGCTTCTGGTGTTGAAGTCTTCTGTTTGCTTGTTGATCTTCCATACTTGTTACATCCCTTATTAAAAATGAGGTGTTAACATCCCAACTATTATTGCTGAATTGTTTGTTTCTTTCTTCAATTCTGTCATTTTGCTTCATGTATTTTGGGACCCTGTTAGGTGCATATATGTTTTTAAGTATTATATCTTAATGGGTTGATCCATCTATAAACTCTACAATGTCTGTCTTTGAAAATGAGCTGCATAGTCTGAAACTTCATTTTGGCTTATGGTGCTTTGGGAACTTTCATTTAACATTTAATATTCTGTCTTAGAAGTTATGTTACTTTCCCAGTGTTAGGAACCTAGAAAGGGAAGTCAGTGCCTACTATTATGCTAATTATTTAAATATCTCCTGCTTTGTTTCTTGGCCCAAGACTTTTTTTTTTTTTCAGACTTTTCTTCCAGAAATTCATCCTTTCAGAATTCTTTTTTTTTATTTTAAATTTTATTTTCTTTATTTTTTTATACAGCAGGTTCTTATTAGTCATCCATTTTATAAATAATAGTGTATACATGTCAATCCCAATCTCCCAATACATCCCACCACCACCACCCCCCAGCCACTTTCCCCCCTTGGTATCCATACGTTTGTTCTCTACATCTGTGTCTCTATTTCTGCCCTGCAAACCAGTTCATCTGTACCATTTTTCTAGGTTCCACGTATATGCATTAATATATGATATTTATTTTTCTCCTTCTGACTTACTTCACTCTGTATGACAGCCTCTAGATGCATCCACGTCTCTAAAAATGACCCAATGTCATTCCTTTTTATGGCTGAGTAATATTCCATTATATATAAGTAGCACATCTTCTTTATCCATTCGTCTATCGATGGGCATTTAGGTTGCTTCCATGACCTGGCTATTGTAAATAGTGCTGCAATGAACACTGGGGTGCATGTGTCTTTTAGAACTATGGTTTTCTCTGGGTATATGCCCAGTAGTGGGATTTCTGGGTCATATGGTAATTCTATTTTTAGTTTTTTAAGGAAACTCCATACTGTTCTCCATAGTGGCTGTATTAATTTACAGTGCCACCAACAGTGCAAGAGGGTTCCCTTTTCTCCACACCCTCTCCAGCATTTGTTGTTGGTAGATTTTCTGATGATGCCCATTCTAACTGGTGTGAGGTGATACCTCATTGTAGCTTTGATTTGCATTTCTCTAATAATTAGTGATGTTGAGCAGCTTTTCATGTGCTTCTTGGCCATCTGTATGTCTTCTTTTGAGAAATGTCTATTTAAGTCTTCTACCCATTTTTTGATTGGGTTGTTTGTATTTTTAATATTGAGCTGCATGAGCTGTTTATATATTTTGGAGATAAAGCCTTTGTCCGGTGATTCATTTGGAAACATTTTCTCCCATTCTGAGGGTTGTCTTTTCATCTTGTTTGTAGTTTCCTTTGCTTTACAAACACTTTTAAGTTTCATTAGGTTCCATTTGTTTATTTGTGTTTTTATTTCCATTACTCTAGGAGGTGGATCAAAAAAGATCTTGCTGTGATTTATGTCAAAGGGTGTTCTTCCTATGTTTTCCTCTAAGAGTTTTATAGTGTCCGGTCTTACATTTAGGTCTCTAATCCATTTTGAGTTTATTTTTGTGTATGGTGTTAGGAAGTGTTCTAATTTCATTCTTTTACATGTAGCTGTCCAGTTTTCCCAGCACCACTTATTGAAGAGATTGTCTTTTCTCTATTGTATATCCTTGCCTCCTTTGTCATAGATTAGTTGACCATAGGTATGTGGGTGTATCTCTGGGCTTTCTATCCTGTTCCATTGATCTATATTTCTGTTTTTGTGCCAGTACCAAACTGTCTTGATTACTGTAGGTTTGTAGTATGGTCTGAAGTCAGAGAGTCTGATTCCTCCAGCTCCGTTTTTTTCTCTAAAGACTGCTTTGGCTGTTCGGGGTCTTTGTGTCTCCATACAAATTTTAAGATATTTGTTCTAGTTCTGTAAAAAATACCACTGGTAATTTGATAAGGATTGCATTGAATCTGTAGATTGCTTAGGGTTGTATAGTCATTTTCACAATATTGATTCTTCCAATCTAAGAACATGTTATATCTCTCCATCTGTTTGTATCATCTTTAATTTCTTTCATCAGTGTCTTACTGTTTTCTGCATACAGGTCTTTTGTCTCCCTAGATAGGTTTATTCCTAGGTATTTTATTCTTTTTTTTGCAATGGTAAATGGGACTGTTTCCTTAATTTCTCTTTCAGATTTTTCATCATTAGCATATAGGAATGCAAGAGATTTCTGTGCATTAATTTTGTATCCTGCTCCTTTATCAAATTCATTGATTAGCTCTAGTAGTTTTCTGGTAGCATCTTTAGGATTCTCTATGTATAGTATCATGTCATCTGCAATTAGTGACAGTTTTAATTCTTTTCCAGTTTGGATTCCTTTTATTTCTTTTTCTTCTCTGATTGCTGTGGCTAAAACTTCCCAAAATATGTTGAATAATAGTGATGAGGGTGGGCAAACTTGTCTTGTTCCTGATCTTAGAGGAAATATTTTCAGTTTTTCACCATTGAGAATGATGTTGGCTGTGGGTTTGTCATATATGGCCTTTATTATGTTGAGGTATCTTCCCTCCATGCCTACTTTCTGGAGGGTTTTTATCATAAATGGGTGTTGAATTTTGTCAAAAGCTTTTCTGCATCTATTGAGATTATCATATGGTTTTTATCCTTCAGTTTGTTAATATGGTGTATCACATTGTTTGATTTGCGTATATTGAAGAATCCTTGCATTCCTGGGATAAACCCCACTTGATCAGAGTGTATGATCCTTTTAATGTGCTGTTGGATTCTGTTTGCTAGTGTTTTGTTGAGGATATTTGCATCTATGTTTATTAGAGGTATTGGACTCTAGTTTTCTCTTTTTGTGACATCGTTGTCTGGTTTTGGTATCAGGGTGATGGTGGCCTCATAGAATGGGTTTGGGAGTGTTCCTTCCTCTGCAATTTTTTGGAAGAGTTTGAGAAGGATGAGCTCTTTAGCTCTTCTCTAAATGTTTGATATAATTCACCTGTGAAGCCATCTGGTCCTGACCTTCGGTTTGTTGGAAAATTTTTAAATACAGTTTCAATTTTATTACTTGTATTGGTCTGTTCATATTTTCTATTTCTTCCTGGTTCAGCGTTGGAAGGTTATACCTTTTTAACAATTTGTCCATTTCTTCCAGTTTGTCAATTTTATTGGTATAGAGTTGCTTGTAGTTGTCTCTTAGGATGCTTTGTATTTCTGCGGTGTCTGTTGTAACTTCTCCTTTTTCATTTCTAACTTTATTGTTTTGAGTACTTTCCCTCTTTTACTTGATGAGTGTGGCTAACGGTTTATCAATTTTGTTTATCTTCTCAAATAACCAGCTTTTAGTTTTATTGATCTTTGCTCTTGTTTTCTTTGTTTCTATTTCATTTATTTCTGCTCTGATCTTTATGATTTCTTCCCCTCTACCAACTTTGGGTTTTGTTTGTTCTTCTTTCTCTAGTTCCTTGTGTAAGGTTAGATTGTTTATTTGAGATTTTTCTTGTTTCTTGAGGTGGGCTTGTATTGCTATAAACTTCCCTCTTAGAACTGCTTTTGCTGCATCCCATAGGTTTTGGATCATCATGTTTTCATTGAAATTTGTCTCTAGGTATTTTTTGATTTCCTCTTTGATTTCTTCAGTGATCTCTTGGTTATTTAGTAATGTACTGTTTAGCCTCCATGTGTTTGTGTTTTTTAGGTTTTTTTCCCTGTAATTTATTTCTAATCTCATAGCATTGTGGTCAGAAAAGATGTTTGATCTGATTTCAATTTTCTTAAATATACTGAAGCTTGATTTGTGACCCAAGATGTGATCAATCCTGGAGAGTGTTCTGTGTGCACTTGAGAAGAAAGTGTAATCTGCTGTTTTTGGATGGAATGTCATGTAAATATCAAATAAATCTATCTGGTGTATGGTGTCATTTAAAGCTTGTGTTTCCTTATTAATTTTCTGTTTGGATGATCTGTCCATTGGTGTAAGTGAGGTGTTAAAGTCCCCCACTATTGTTGTGTTACTGTTGTTTTCCTCTTTTATAGCTGTTAGAAGTTACCTTATGTATTCAAGTGCTCCTATGTTGGGTGCATATATATTTAATATTGTTATATCTTCTTCTTGGATTGATCCCTTGATCATTATGTAGTGTCCTTCCTTATCTCTTGTAACATTCTTTATTTTAAAGTCTATTTTATCTGATATGAGTATTGCTACTCCAGCTTTGTTTTGATTTCCATTTGCATGGAAAATGTTTTTCCATCCCCTCACTTTCAGTCTGTATGTGTCCCTAGGTCTGAAGTGGGTCTCTTGTAGACAGCATATATATGGGTCCTGTTTTTGTATCCTTTCAGCGAGCCTGTGTCTTTTGGTTGGATCATTTAATCCATTCACTTTTAAGGTAATTATCGCTGTGTATGTTCCTATTACCATTTTCTTAATTGTTTTGGGTTTGTTTTTGTAGGTCCTTTTCTTCTTTTGTGTTTCCCACTTAGAGAAGTTCCTTTAGCATTTGTTGTAGAGCCAGTTTGGTGACGCTGAATTCTCTTAGCTTTTGCTTGTCTGTAAAGCTTTTGATTTCTCCATCGAATCTGAATGAGATCCTTGCCAGGTAGAGTAATCTTGGTTGTTGGTTCTTCCCTTTCATCACTTTAAATATATCATGCCACTCCCTTCTGGCTTATAGAGTTTCTGCTGAGAAATCAGCTGTTAACCTTATGGCAGTTCCCTTGTATGTTATTTTCGTTTTTCCCTTGTTGCTTTCAATAATTTTTCTTTGTCTTTAATTTTTGTCAATTCGATTACTATGTGTCTCGGCATGTTTCTCCTTGGGTTTATCCTGCCTGGGACTCTCTACACTTCCTGGACTTGGGTGACTATTTCCTTTCCCATGTTAGGGAAGTTTTTGACTATAATCTCTTCAAATATTTTCTCAGGTCCTTTCTCTCTCTCTTCTCCTTCTGGGACCCCTCTAATACAAATGTTGTTGCATTTAATGTTGTCCCAGAGGTCTCTTAGGCTGTCTTCATTTCTTTTCATTCTTTTTTCTTTATTCTGTTCCATGGCAGTGAATTCCACCATTCTGTCTTCCAGGTCATTTATCCCTTCTTCTGCCTCAGTTATTCTGTTATTGATTCCTTCTAGTATAGTTTTCATTTCAGTTCTTGTATTGTTCATCTCTGTTTGTTTGTTCTTTAATTCTTCTAGGTCTTTGTTAAACATTTCTTGCATCTTCTCAATCTTTGCCTCCATTCTTTTTCCGAGGTCCTGTATCATCTTCACTATCATTATTCTGAATTCTTTTTCTGGAAGGTTGCCTATCTCCACTTCATTTAGTTGTTTTTCTGGGGTCTTATCTTGTTCCTTCATCTGGTACATAGCTCTCTGCCTTTTCATCTTGTCTATCTTTCTGTGAATGTGTTTTTTGTCTACAGGCTGCAGGATTGTAGTTCTTCTTGCTTCTGCTGTCTGCCCTCTGGTGTGCCCCAAGCCTTTTGGTGAGAACCTAAATATCTGACATCCATTTAATGCTTCTGGGAAACAAATGGGTGCAGCTGAATTCATGATCTTTAGAATCAATAACCTGTGACAAAGAGTAGAATAAATAAAATCAAAAGACAAAGAATTTCTGGGGAAAATATGGTGTCTAGTACAATTGCTTCACCTTGTGAAAACTGGTTAGTTTATACTTAATATGCAAAGGAATCCTAGAATCAAAAACGAAATACAAATATTAAAAGTAAAAACTGGAGTAAAATATTAACAGGAAATTCAAAGAAGGAAAAATTCAATGATGTCTTGATGAGAAAATATTTTAGTTTTTAAAATGAAATATTATATTCATATAATAGGCTGGCAAAAAATTAAAAATATTAAGACTATACTTAGGAAGTGTGAACTCAGACTTTCATGGAGGAAGTGTGAATTGTGTAAATCTTTCTAAAAGTTAATCTGGAATATCTATTAAAATTCAAACTGTGAATATATTTTAACCACTCTTGTCTTTGGAACCTATCCTGTACAAGTAAAAGCACCAGCTATATGCTGGCATGGAAGTAAGCATTTTTTTCTTTGGTTTTTTTTTTTTTTTTGGTGATAAAATTTTACCAACATACTAAATTCTTTCTGTATGGAGAATAACTGAATTAGATAATACATCCAGAATATAGAATATTACACAGCTATGTAAAATCATGTTATACTGCTCATATTGACTTGGAGAAAGTTTCATTTGTAGGCAAAGTATTTGGTATAATTTAACTGTTTATTAAAGAACAAAAATAAAAGAGATACATATATGTGTATATATATATATATATATATATATGTATATATACAGACACACACAAGTTGTAGGTTTGTATGAAATTAGAGTAAAATGAGGAAAGCTACGTCACCAGTATGTTAGTATCTGTTACCTCAGGGGATGACACCTTTTGGGAAGGGAATATCATTACTTTTCATATTTGAATATTTGTATTGTTTGACTTGTTACAAGAAGCAGGTATGACATTTCTAATTTTTAAAATTCAATATATATTTTAATGACATGGGAGAGAAAAAATAGATGAGGGCAAAGGAAAAGAAACAGCAAGAGAAGATGGTAGAAGAAATATCACAGGTAAGTCTGAAATAGAATAGAAGTAAAATGAGAAAAACTCAGCACTAGATCATGCACTTTGGGTCAGTTAGTACTGTTGGATGAGGAAAGGGAAACACCTAGCAGCCTCACTTCTCCACTGTGGGAACATTTGCTTTAGCGACTGGCAGGCACCTGACCATACCTGAAATCTTTCATTTTTACTCTGCTCTTACTTGTCAAATAATACTTCTGCTTTCTGTGGCAAGTGCCATTCTGCGTTTTCACTGCCCTTGAAGAAAGACACTGTGGTGTCAGAGACATCAAATTCCAATCAAGCTTTCTTCTGGAAATGAAACATGAGCATTTGGTTTTAAAATCAGTCAGGAGATTTCCATTGGAGTGGCCCTTCACTGAAGATAATTTGGTAGATGGTCATAAAACTCAATCCCATTATGTAAGTTCATCCCTAGATGATATTTAATAATCATGAAATATCATTGTCTTTTTTACTTAAAAATGGCAATGGCAGTAAAGGAAAGAAACAAAGAATAGGCTTAGAATGCATTCATGGTCTGTGAAACATCCCTATACCACCAATTTGCTTATTATTTATCGAAGCAACACACGCACACACACACACACACACACACACACACACACACACATAATGTCCATAAGGAACAAGCTAGAAAATATGCGTTTACAAATTTGGAGTATAAACCATATTGTGTCATTATAATGTTAAGGTTTAGAACAAACTTTATCTGTAAAGTGATTTTAGATACTATATGCAAAAAAAGAAGACCTTTTCTTTACCATAAATATAAAAGCCATGTTTTACAAATATTAACATAAAGTGCTACTTAATAAATTTGATAAAAGTAATTTTTATTTTCAGCTTTTCCAAGAAAAGTCCCTAGGAGTTTTTCCCTTAATATATTAAAAGAAATGGTTGTTCCTAGAGATCTTTAAAATATACACATTTTGCTGAACTCAAGAGGTCTGATGCAGGCTAGAAAATGCTGAAAAGCAATTCTAGTAAATTGTATTTGTTTATTGTATTATAATTCTTCACATTTTAATTTACATATTTACACAAGAGTCTTTATTACTTAAATTCATTTTTTAAAATGCTCTAAAAAACAAAAACAGCAATGGTAGTGTTTAGTGTCCCTCTAATTCTTTTATATGTGATTTAGTTTCTAAATGCAATCATCATTATATATTTTAAGGCCTATCTTGTGTCTCAGTCTTTCAGTCCTGGCATTCCCTGTTTGTCCTTCTTGGAGTGTTGCAGTTATGCCTAAGGGTTATTTCTGTTCTTAGTGGTATCTCTCAGAAGATGCCCAAAAGCAACATTGACTGTTTCCACTTCATTCCTATTTAGGATATCATAAATCAAGCTACTTCTATATATAATTTCCTCTAAATACATGCTATTTAATACTTTTGGCATGTCTCCATTTGTGCTTAAATATATTCACAAATAAACTCATATATATTTATGTATATCTAAGTATAACAAATTTAATAAAAATCTTTATTAAAATATTAACCTTTATACAATTAGATGACAAATTACCTATAAACTTCCATGCAAAGAGGTTTCTAAATAAAGACAGCTAGCAAATAATACAATTAAATAGAAAAATACTATCTTCTCAAAGAGTAATCATCATAAATTGAAATACAGTAAGTCCCCTACATGCGAACTTTCAAGTTGCGAACTTTCAAAGATGCGAACATGCATTCACATGTCTAATCATGTAAGTTAGTTCACGTGTCTGGTGTACATTGTCACGTGCGTCCATCCTCTACAAGTTGTTGTGCTTTTGTGTACTTTACTGAACAGTACTGTATAGAGTACAGTAGTACAGTATCTTTATTTCAAACTAGATGTGCAAGAGGACGACTTCATTGAACTTCTTGCTGTGCAACACGAGGTGCTTTCTAATGACGACCTGATGTAATTGGAGGCCCAGAGAAAGGATGAAGAGAGACAAGAGGAGGAAGAAGTAACTGAAGAACTGAAGAGATTCAGGACACAGGAAATGGCAGGGTATTTTCTTTATTTGAGGAGGCACTGTTAGTTTTTGAGGCACAGGACCTGAACTTAGAATGGTACACGAAGGTTGCAGCAGCCATTCAGAATGCAATCCAGCGCTACCATGTCATCTATGACAAGAAAAAAAGAGCTACTACCCAGGCATCACTGGATTGTTTTTTCAAGAGGCTAGATAGAATTGAACCCAGCAAGGAATCCGAACCTGTGCCATCAGTGTCAGGCGTGAGCGAAATTGCAGCTTGCCCTCCATCTCCTATTGCTGACGATCCTTCAGCTTTACCATCTCCCACCTCCTCTCCCTCCTCCAGTCAGTAACTCTTCTTGCCTGTTCACTCGATACCAGGCCCTGTATGCCAGCTGTTGTACTGTACTACTGTGCTTTCCAAGGTATTGTACTGTAATATTAAAAATGTTTTCATTATTTTTTGTTTGTTTTTTATGTATTATTTGTGTGAAAAGTATTATAAACTTATTACAGTACAGTACTATATATCTGATTGTGTTAGTTGGGTACCTAGGCTAACTTTGTTGGACTTAGGAACAAATTGGACTTAAGAACGAGCTCTCGGAATGGACCTCGTTCATATGTAGAGGACTTACTGTATGCCAGAACCTCCCTGTCTTATAACTTCTAGTTCATGATTCGTCCTTTTATTTACCACATTATCCTGTGCATTTATTCTTCTGTTGGTGTATATTGTTAATATCACTGGTTCATATTTACAATTGAATGTTTGAATGCTTGCTTAGTTTTCTGTCTCCATTTATTTGTGATAACAGTTGTGCTGTTTACTTTAATGAAAGAATGATAATAATAACATGTATTCAGCACTATCTCTGGGCCAGCACAATTCTAAGCACTTTATATAGATTTTACTTTTTGTTTTTCCCATAGGTAGTTTCTACTTGTATTATTTCCATTTTATAGAAAAGAAATCTGAGTCACAGAGAGTTTGTACAAATTGGCCAAAGTCACAGAGTTAAGCATCAGAAGACTCTAATTCCAAAGCTTCAATGCTTAGTTAATAAATAACATGTGCTCTTTAGACTAGATGTTTGAAATGCACAGACTTGAAAATCATGTATATTAGATATCTATTTCTGCATAGCACAATACCCAAAAAGCTAGTGGCTTAAATCAACAAAACATATTATCTCACAGTTTCTCTGAGTCAGGAAATTGGGAGTGGCTTAGCGGGTGCTTCTGGTTCAGGATCTATCACAACAGTGCTTGGTGTCTGCTTGGTCTGTGGTCTCAACTGAAAGTCTGACTGGGGAGAATCCTCTTCTAAGCTCACTCACATGGCAGTTGGCAGGTCTCAGAAGATCCAAGCACATCCGGGTGACTATTGGCAGGCTTAAGGTTCTTGCTGAATGTTGGCCAGAGATAATAGTTCCTGTCCCTTTGGGCCTCGCTATGGAGTTACTCCTAACTGACAGCAGGTTTCCTCAGAGACAACGAAGGAGAGAACAAGAGACAGTCCAGGTGCAAGCCACAGTCTCTCTTTAACCTAATGTTGGAAATGACGCTTTTACTTTCACTATAATCTCTTTATTAGAAGTGAGTCACTGAATCCAGCCCACCAAAGAGGAGGAGATTACATGTATATCAAGGAGCAAGGATAATTGGGTGCCATCTTAGAAGCAGTCTACCAATCATGAGACCTCTCTTTTAATTTAGAATCTGCTACAAAATAGTGACGACTTCAGCAAGTCACAGTCACTAATTTTCTCATCAAACACATGATGATAATAACCAGTCTGGCCAAAGTCTTGGGGCTATTCAAGGAATAAAAGAAAAATCATAGATATGAAAAGTTAAGAGCTTGATGTAAATATGACTTTACTATATTATTATTTTTCAAAGGCAAGGGATTATGACTAACTCATTTTGATTAGATCTTATCTCTTCTCCATTTAGTTCCTCATTATACTGAATATCAGTGCTAAATTTCACTTTCATCTTATATCCAAAGATAAGCAAGTAATCAGAAAACGTGTGAAATGGCCAAAGAAATGCAAACTAATATTTGTGAAGCATAACTCTTATGTTGATCTCTGTGCTGGGCACTTTATATACATGATCTCATTTAAATCCTCACAATTACTTTCTTAGGGAGTAGCCCCTCTATTCCTTCTGCAGGATTCTGACCCTTACAGAAGGAGTACAGATAATGATCAGACAGAGTAGCTCTATTTTTCCTCTCTCTTGTCCTCCAAGGCAAGTCCATGCTAGTATCTTTCATTTTGCCCCATTCAGAGAGTTTCAGAGATATAGAAATAACCTTATTAATCTTGTTCATTTTTTTTTACCTCCAGGCAATACCACAGCCTCCAAAAATCCCATAAATATCCATCTATCATTTTCTTTAAAATCCACAGAAAAAGAAACCTCCTTGTTTAACATGTCACATCACATTGGTTCAGTGCCTGCAGTACAGTGGCTCAGGCTTCCTTATATGTTGCTCCACATACATATATGTCCTCAGGTTAGATCACAATGCTTCAAAAATAGAGATAACACCTTTCATAAAGCATAAAGTAATGAATCTCTCCCTCATCCTCTCCCTTTCAGATATGCACACATACGTGCACACAATATGCATAATATGTACACCCATATGCGTACACACACTTAAATCAATTATTGGATGATTGGCCTCAATATAGTCTGTTTGGAAACTACATGTATCAGCTAAATCCAATGATTATGATATAATTTGACATTTATAAGGGACACCTTTTTATTATAATTGCATTCAGATCTACTTTTACACACCACAAAAGACTCAAAATAAGAAATTCAACTTACTGTTTGAATAAGTGTAATATTGTCCACATCTATCACATATTTAATCCACATAAAAAGGCTCTGAATGACCATTTCTAATAATGAGCAGCACCTTCAAAGAATGAATGGAATAGTCACAAAAATGCCTCAAGTACCTGGAAGAGGAAATCCAAGAATGTTCAGAGCACTTGCAGTATCATGGAAGTAATTGCACAACTTTTCAAAGTGACAAATTTGAAGGTACTTGAACTTACTAGATGCTAGACTCTGATTTGCTAGCTTTCAGAAATGCCTTTAATAATTTTATATTACATCATAGTTAGCCCTACCCTAGAGGAGTGTTGTTCTCCATGAGAAGTCAAGGCATAAATACATTTATACTAAACAAATTAAATGTGTGATTTATGTGTGATTATATTCCATGCTGGTTAAGATTAAATTAATGAAATTACTTGGGTCACATCATATACTTCTGCATCTCCCATAGTCCCTTGCTAATGTTTAGGTACAAAGTAGGTAAATTACATGAGTTTAAATTAAATTTTATGTGTGAAACTGACTACTGATGAGCAACTCCGGCATTTTCAAATGATACATCCCAAACTTTGCCATAACAATCAATTAATTCCAAGATAAAAATCACTCCCAAATAAGCTATATATTTTAATGCTTCCTTTGAACAATTGCTGAGTTTAGAAGAGCATGAGGCAATGTAATGGAAACAAATTACTGGGTAGATAATTCAAAAAAACCACAATTCTGGCCACAGAATTTCATTTAATGGGCTGAGTGGCTTTGGTATACTTGTTTTGCTTTCATATGATTGAGTTTTCCTATTTGAAATTGGGAAACCTAAAATCATAGAATGTAAGTTCTGTAAGTCACTTTAGAGATATCTAGTTAAAAATCCCACATTTTACAGATCGAGACTACATCCATCAAAATTTGCCCCTGAAACACACACTCCCTAAATATCAGGAACATAAAACAGCAAGGGTTTATGTCTCACTCTTACAAAGACTACTCAAGGTTTGTGTCACTAACCTGGGCATCTGTATTAAATAATTTAATAAAGCTCCAATTAATTAGGTACTACTAAAACCCCTAACTCCCATGACCAGTTACTGAATTGAACATTTATTATGGTGGACCTTACCAAGGATGACCAGGGAATGTTTGTGTACTCTGCATGTTGGCTAAACACTCCAGGCTGCTTTAATCTCACAATGCATATATATTAACCTGTTGTGGTGGTTAATTTTATGTGTCAATTTGATTGGGCCACACAGTGCCCAGATATTTGGTCAAACATACTGGGTGTGTCCATGAGGATGTTTCTGGATGAGATTAACATTTGAATCAGTAGACTGAGTGAATCATTGCCCTCCTTAATGTGGGTGGCCCTCATCTAAACAGTTGAAGACCTGAATAGAACAAAAAGACTGAGTAACAGGGATCTTCTCCTGGCTTACCACTTGAGCTGGGACATTGAATTTTTCTCAGTCTTTGGACTCGGACTGAAATGTTGGCGCTTCTTGAGGCTTGAGCCTGCCAAACGCAGATCTTGGGACTTCTCAGCTTCCAAAATCACTTGAGCCAATTCTTGATAATCTCTCTAGATCTTTCTCTCTCTTTCACAAATATGTGAGATGTATGTGTATATATATATACACATATATCCTATATCTCATAGTTTCTGGTTTTCTGGAGGCTAACGTAATGCAAATTTTGGTACCAAGAGAGGTTCTAGAGAAACAGAATTTTAAGGATGAGTTTTCTGAATTGGTTCTGAGGTTTCTGGAATTGGCTTTCTAATCTGTTTAAATGTAAAGATGCTAATGAATATATTTGCAGTAGTAGAGAGAGTACTGATAGTCCATGGTGTGATTTGGCTCTAGAGATATGCAAAATAGCACCACTGGGTACTCCTAATTAACCACTTAGAAGAAGCAAGGATCTTGGTGACTCTATATTTGTTACCTTTACTAAGATATATAATGAGATTGGCTAGTTACTCCTATTGTAGCTGGATAAAGTGGGGAAAATAAGGATGAGCTCAGAGATTCAAATTGCCGTTCAAGTGCCATATACATGACCTGAAAGTTTCTGTATGTGACCTCAAGCAGATCCTTATCTCCTGTAGTTACAGTGCTGAGATTGCTGAAAATTAAACACAAAATATTTCCTGTAGCTGGCTGAATTACAATTCAAGTTGAATTTCCAGCTTTTCACAGTGTCTACTGTTAAAATGAAGGCATTAACTGGGAAGAAATGATATGTTATGACGTGAGCTGCCCATCATGAGCTGGGTCTCATAAAGTTGGATATGCACAGCAATATCCATTATCGAATGGAAGTGATATGTATATATATGATTGAACCCAAGCAGACCCAGAAGGCACAAGAAAGTTACATGAAGAAGTGGTCCAAATGATCATGGTCCCCACTCCTGCTACACTACCTTCTCTCTCTGTCTGCATCTCTGACCTTATAGAGAGCTTCCTACAATCAGTTGACAGAGGAAGAGAACACAAGGATCTTGTTTACAAATGATTCTGCACAATATGCAGGCATCACCTGAAAGTGTATGGTTGCAGCTCTATCGCCTCTTATGGGACATCCCTGAACGACAGTAGTGAAGGGAAACCTTACTAGTGATCAGAATTTCAAGCAGTACAGATGTTGTTCACTTGGCATAGAAGGAGAAATGGCCAGAAGTATGGTTATAATGATTCATGGGCTATGGCCATTGGGTTGGCTGGATGGTCACAGATCTGAAAGGAATATGACTTGAAAATTGGTGATAAAAAAATTTGGGAAAGAGGTATGTGGATAGGCCTCTCTGAAAAGGCAAAAAATATGAAGGTCTGTATGTCCTATGTGAATGTTCACCAGAGTGACCTCAGCAGAGGACGATTTTAATAATCAAGTTGATAAGGTGACCTGTTCTGAGATACCAGTCAGCATCTTTCCCCAGCCACCCCTGATATTGCTCAATGGGCTCAAAAACAAAGTAGCCATGGTGGGAGGGATGAAATTTATGCATGGGCTCAGCAACATGGACTCCTACTCACCAAGGCCAGCCTAGCTCTAGTGAAGGCTGAATGCCCAAGCTGCCATCAGCCAGGTCCAACACCATTCCTGAAGGTGATCAACAAGCCACCTCGTGGCAGGTTGATTACATCGGACTACTTCCATCATAGAAGGGGCAGTCTCTTGTTCTTACCTTAATAGAAACTCACTCTGGATGGAAATTTGCCTTTCCTGAATGTAGTACTTCTGCCAAAACTACCATCCATCAACTTACACGATGCCTTATCCACCATCCTGTTATTGTACTCAGCATTGCTTCTGATCAAGGCACTCACTTCACAGCAAAAGTGTAGCAATGGGTTCATGCTCATGGAATTCACTGTTCTTATCATGCTCCCTTTTGGAAAGGCAGTCTCATGTGTGCAGTCTCTCCACCCCCACTTGGCCATATAAGAGTGGGCCTTGGGCCTGGACCACTTCCTCACCAAGAGATAAAGAGCCCACACGGCCTGTCGCAGGCTTATCAACTTGTGCGGGAATATCTTTCTCTGTTTCTGTCTCAATAAGCATTGCTTTTTTCTGTTTAGGCATGTACATCAATGGCCCTCAGGCAGAACCCTACCTTTTAGTATTTCAGACTTCATGGAAGAGGGGTCAAAGTCCTTCTACTGTAGCATGAGAGGTATACATCTAGGCAAGTGGCCCTTCTTCAGCTGCTAGTAGAATGGAGGTGAGTGGATGAGACGAAACTTGCTAATCGTAAGGGACCAATGTACACTACTGAAGCTGATCTTTCTCTGTCTCTTCACTATGTGAGTAAAACCCCTGTCCCATCCAGGGCTTGACTGTATTGTGTTTTCTGTAGCAACTTTGATATCAAAATGCAGTGGGCAGAAGTGTTTGGACTTCTAATCCTGGTGGCCAGCAGTGTGATGATCTTTGTCATTCCCCCACATACTTTGAGTCCTCCCTTGGCATTGGTTAAGTGTGCAAGGTGTTTTGCTGTACATTTCCCACCATCCTGAAGTAGCTGGCTTGATAAAACTGTGAAATGGCCTTTTGAAAACTCACTTACAGTGCCAGTTAGGTGGCAGTATCTTGAAGGGCTGGGGAAACGTTCGTTAGAAGGCAGTATATGCTCTGAATAAATGTTGAATACACGGTGCTGTTTCCCTGATAGCCAGGATTCACAGGAATCAAGTAGGAATCAAGAGATAGAAATTCAAGTAGCACCATTATTACCCCTAGTGATCCATAAAAAAATGTTTGTTTCTTGTTCCCACAAACATTATCCTGGGTTTTGTCTGTGAGGATGATTTTGGTTGGGTTTAATGATTTGGTTGGGTTTCTTAAGTTTAGTCAGTAGACTGAGTAAAGCAGATTTCCCTCCTTAATGTGGGAGGTCCTCATTCAATTAGTTGACGGCGCAAATAGAACAAAAAGACTGAGTATGAGGAAACTTCTCCTGACTGCTTGAGTTGTGACATTATTTTTTTTCTAGGCTTGGGACTCAGACTGAAACATCAGCTCTTCTTGGGTTGAGTGTGCTATTTTTAGACTAGAATTTATGCCATGGGCTCTTCTGGTGTCCTCTCTCTCTCTCTGTCTCTCTCTCCCTCCCTCCCATATTATATATGCTCTGTTTCTCTGGAGAACGCTAATATAATGTTAAGGAAGAAAAGATGGAGCATTGTGTGCTGGCCCCTAAATGCCTCCACCAGGAGAAGACCCATATCATTTCTGTTTATATGTCCTTAACCAATGCAATTCCCGTGGCCACCCTGACTTCTAGATATATAGAAGTATAGTCTTTCCTATGCTTGAATGTAGTCAGGAATGCACTTTGGTGAATAACGAAAAATGACTAGCACAGTAATTTAGTCCACTTATGAAGACACTCCTAGTTTGTAGTAAAGTTCTTGTCATATTACTTGTCTATCCTTCAGGCATGTAATGAAGGTCAAGGCCATAATAGAAGATGGAGGATCAAAATAAGTACAAAAAGCAGAAACTACATACAAATTTGAGGGGGTTATGAATATTAATCCATTGGACTATTTATTAATTTAATGTGTGTAAAAAGCCTAGAATTGTCCTTGGTATACCATAAGTGCTCAATTAATATTACCAATTGCTCTGATCATTGTTACAAAATGGTGCTCTACAGACAAAAATTAGATTATCAATAACCGTCTTAAAGAGGGCCTCTTTCTGAAAATACCAAGATAATGATAATTGCTACCATACTGTGGCTTAACACACTATAACAATATTTCGTGGCATGGATCATAAGGTAACGAAAACATTACAGTGAAGCAGAAATGAAATATCAGTGCATGGGATTTTTCCGTAAATATTGACTGTGTGTCATCTTTGGAAATAAAGCTCCTTGGACTGAATATTTCCGTCAAAACATTCTGAATTAAATGAAGGGCCCTTGAAAGTTAGGAACAAATGGCATACTTGCTTTGATCTGTCATAAGGGAGATAGGTGCATTTGAATACAGCCCTATTCTATGTTTCAGTCCAGAGAACTATGAGCAGACTGTCAGTTAAAATCAGTTACACTGAAGACAGATTTTTACAAGAGGGAACCACATAAGATTAATTAAATGAAGTATATAAACAAGAAAGGTGTTTGGTGAGTCTACTTATGGGTAAAACTTTATAAATTAATTAGATCAGTTCTCCATCATAATATAAGGTATTATTTATAATATATCAGAGCAAGAGTTTTCAAATATGAATGAACTAAATTGGATCCCCCCAGCCTCAGTCACTTAATACCTGTGATATCTTTTCATTACTTAACCTCCTTAACCTCTTTAAGTTTCAGTGTCCTCATCTTACTATGGATAAAATAATCCCCATAATCTAATAACTTCATAGGGTTATTAGGAAATTTAACCTCCTTAAGTCTCAGTATCCTCTTCAGTGCTACATAAAAAATAATCTCTGTAATGTAATAACTTTATAGGTATATTATATTAAACAATCATCTTCATAGGTTAAATGATAACCTTATGAAATGTGTTGAGAATGGTGTCTGGCGCACAGATGAGCCACAGTATGATAACAATTATCATTATTAAATCTGGTGCTGACATTCAGCATCTGTTAAATTTGCAAACAGAATTCTTATGTTCCAGCCATCTATTGCTAGGTAATGAACACCCTGAAACATAGTGGCTTAAAATAATAAACTTTTATTAATATGTCACCCAACTTTTGTGGGTCAAAATTTGTGCAAGGCTCAGGTGGGTGATTCATTGGCTCCATATGGTGCCGACTGTGGTGTCAACCACTCAGTGGTATTCACTTGTCAGATGGACTGATCTAAAGGGTTCCAGATGGCTTGACTGGTATGTCTGGTGCCTTGGAGGGGTGACTGAAAGTAAAGGTCCAGCTGAGACTGTCACCTATAGTGCCCACATGCCATGAGGCCTCTCCAGCATGGTGGTCACAGGGTAATTAGACTTCTTAAGTGGTAGTTTACAGCTTCCATGAGAGTGCTCCAAGGGACAGGAACTGACACAGTGTTACTTCCACAGTGTACTATTGGTAAAACCAGTCACATAATCTGCCCACATTCAAGGAGAGGGAACAGAGAATCGACCTCTCGGTAAGAGGAATGACCATAATTACAAGGTACACTATGAATTCTTTGTGTTATAATGAAAGTGTATCGTTATGCATATGGATTATGTAATGTGACATTGGGTATACTTGAGTTAGAGCTTTATGGATATGGAGCTTTACACATGGCGCTTAGCAACATATGTTCCATCTGCGCACTTACATATTGCAGTAGCTCCTTTCTCACATGGAACGTGAAATACTGTATTTTTCAGTATTGTCGTTATACTCATGAAATTGATATTCCAAAAAACAGTCAGAAAACTTTTTCTGTTAATGGTCAGATAGTAAATAATTTAGGCCTTCCCGGCCACATGCTGTGTTCCTGTCCTATATTCTTTTTCTTTTGTTTTTAACAACCCTTTGAAGGTGTTAAAACAAAAAAAAAAAATCATAACACAGGGGGCCATACAAAAACAAGCCAAGAGCCAGATTTGGCCTACAGACTATAGCTTGCTGACCCCTGAACAAATGAAGAGCTATGCAAGTGTAAATGGCTCCAATTGTAAACTATGAAAATGCATACAAAACAGAAATGAAGATCCTGAAAAATCTAGGATACTCAACCCTAAGTTCTCAGAAGAGCATTAGGAAAAATAAAGGAAAAATAACTTTTATTAAGAATTTAATTTGTTCTGGGCAGTATTAGGTTCTCTTATGAAATTATCATATTTACTACCCACAGCAACCGAAAAGGTGATTTGCTATTCCCATTATATAGACTGAATTAAAATATGAGCTATTTAAAGGCAAGTATTGGATTTTACTTATGTTCAAAATCTGGCACAGGGGCTGATATAAAAAAGAATTTAAATACATGTTGGATTAATTGAATTAAATGATGAAATATCAGGGTTCAGGGAGAGTCATCAAAAATCACAGAGGTCCAAAGTGTAGGTCTTGGAATTCAAAACCAGTTTCTTTATTTCCAAATACTTTGCCCAATTCTTTCTCACCATGCTACCACTTTAACAACTTCCAGCACCAACAATCTGGTCCAAAAATAATTTCTTATAGCAATATGATTACTGTCCTTAGGAAAATACCATTAAGCAGTATTTATCTATAAATTAGATTATTTAAAGTCTTAGCATTTGTTTATTTTGCAGAATTGAATTTATGATTTGGGGGAATCTTTGATGTCCATGTTTTACTCATTTAAACCACTCTCTATCTATGCTCTTAATTATTACAAGCAAGGACAGAATCAGGTTTTGCAAACTACATAATTTGGGTGGCCTTCCTTAAGAAAAAGTATATAGAATAAGATACAAAAATAGTTACAAAATAAATACGTATTTAAAAATCATAAATTATAAGAAATTCCACATTTTATAGATCTGACAAATAAAAAAAGTATCACAATGTCTCCCCCCAGCCCATAACTTATTAACTAATTAATGGACTGATAACATATGTCTATAATACTACTTTTTTGAACTTTGGTATGATCAAAACTTCTGAAAAAATGATATATACATCCAATCTGAAATTAAGGCATACAGAAGAGCGATTGAAATAGATTTTTAAGTGTTACTGCCCTGTATTAAACTTGATAATTGAATAAATAAAACATACTTTGACATATTGATGAATAGTTTACAGTAAGAGTTTGTCACTGAAACATTTGTTTCTTTAGGGTATCTTTATTGCATTGGTGGATACAGGGTGTGCCATTTCATGTTCAAGTGCCAGACTTTGTCAGGAAAAGATGTTTCAGATGTGCTAACTCCAATACACTGGGATGCAAGTCACCCAACTACACACACACTGACTCTGCAGTATTGCTGTATATTTGTTCCCTCAAACACAGGGACTCTGATAAATTCTGTAGTAGTACAATTTCTGCTTAGAAATTGCACACACACACAGGCACTCAAAAGAATAGTGTATATCTTCTGCCTTACTGAGTAATTCCTACAAGAGAGAATTTTTGTTTTAATTAGATGTCAATGAGAAGCACATTCTCCATTTGGAATTTTATGCCTAATAATTAGAAGAACTTTCTACAGACTTTTTTCTGTCTCCACACACTTAAGCCCTGATTCCACTTCACCACCCATATATTTCCAGGAACCCACAGTAGGGGATATTCCATTACTTTAGAATCTCTGGCACTGAACCTTTGTGCCACCACACAGTGCAAGCTGGTGCAGTGGATGTCAAATTCTTGGAAGCAAATCTGTACCACGGTTGTTAGAAATGACTATGAATGAAAGAGACTGTAAATCCATAAAAATACATTCTTAACACACCCAAGTTAAATGTATCCCCATCTCCACTTTCCCTTAACTAGATCTCCAAAATGCCTGGGGCTCTCTAACACCATTTAAACAAGAAGTGCGACAGAGGAAATTGAACAGGAAGGAAGCAGTGTTATTAACCTATTGTGCTTAAAATTCTTACTCTTGCAAATTTCAAAAACATGTGACTGTGTAAACATATTATTGCATCCCCCCTCACCCCAAGATCTTGGAAGATGTTGGTGCAAGTGAGAGACCCTGAAAGCTTGAGATTCATTAGCATCACATTAAGTCTGCCCAGGGGAGTAATTCAGAAACTGAGGAACACTGACAGGGATGCCTAAAGAGTAACTTTTGGTAGTTGAAGGCAATATTGGTTTATAGACCTTTGCAAAATACGAATTTATCGGGCAAAATAAAACAGAAACTGGGACGTAACCTTAGTTTCAGTGATACCTTTTTAAGTTTCCCGTATTTTTCTTTCACCCTCTCTCCTATGTTTTAAATAAATCTGTTTTACAAGAAAGATAAAAGCAAAGCTTCCCACTTGTTAGATGAAAAAGGAAGTTTTATATCAGATGTCATTGAAAAGACAAGGATAGGTACTATTTCTTTCCTCCAAACAGTCAGATATGATCAGGCTAACATCTGGAGAGAGAAACAAGGAAACACTCAAAACCAGAAAGATCTAGTAAACATCTCAGTGCTGAATTCAGATATATACTGTTGATGATATATACTGTTACTAATCACAGCTGTTTGTTTAATAATGCACCAAAACACTTAATATTTCATTTATAAGTCAGCCAAATCAAAAGCTTCTAATTACATCCATATAGTGTTCTTTTTTTTTTTTTTTTAATCTAGTCATTTGGAGACAAAACTGAAAATCAGCTACACAGCCAAAACAAGAAATAAAAAGAATAACCGTAAGTACAAAGAATCAATATTATCTTTCCAACTCACTGTGCATCAACAATACTTTATCAAAGTCCTGTTCAAACTGTTAAAACACTACACCAGTTATGAGGGGAAAAGAGAGTAAAATATGTTTGCTAATGTTGAAAATCACCAGGTACAAATTTATATAGCTTTATGTAAATAGCAAAAACTTGCCTTGCATTGGAACTTGCATCTCCACCTGTGACTAAATAGAACAACTGCTGATTTATAGGGATTATAGTTGAAACCCGTATTGTCTATTTGGTAGGCCTTTTAATCCGGCTTTACCTATATAATTCATCAAATAAGTGCTGAAACAGGGATTTAGAACATACTACTGCTTTCCAAAATCAATGTGGGTCTGAAATGTATTGATGGTTTCCAGGTATTGGTCCTAGGTCAGCTTAATAATCTGTGTGACTGACAGAGTTGAACAATGATTTCATTTTAGCCATCCATGTTCCTTTTGGAAGTGAACTTCCACTTCCACTCAGGGTTGCCCAGACCTAGTCAATGGCCTCATCTAGCCACAAGGGGGCCAAAAGAGTAAGCCTATCCTAGGTCCAGAAGTCAGAAATGTTTGGGGAAAGGTCCCAGGGATTACCATATAAAGATCAGCATCTATCATTGGAAAATTAATTGCTGCTAAAGTGGTCAGTCAGATTTACTGTATTAACCACCCTAGAAACATTCTACATTTTGTATTTTCTAAATACAGTGGGTTAAACTTGATTGAGTGAAGTTTTGTACCACCTGGTACTGGTAATTAACATAAGAAGTGATCTAGTTAGCATAGGTCAACATAGGGGCTAAAACTTATAAAGCTAATTCATAATTTTCAACCATTCTTAGTACAAGCAAGGTCATTTATTTGAGTATTATATTCATATAAGCCATTATAATGAGATTTTTTTCCCTGAAACCCTTAGTATATTATCTAGCTTAGAGGTCATTATTCACAGCAGCATTTGACATATCCTGCCATGGTAGTAAAGAAATGCCAAATGTCTCAAGTCCCTGCAAAGGGCATTGGAATGTTCAATTTTTACCATAGATAGTGACAGGGAACAGCTTCAGATGGCCACGAATAATAGGATATACTGTTTTGAACTATCAAGGGACTTTTTCCCAAAAATTCACCCAGATTTTGCTAAATACTCTTTTCCTCCTAAGTTTAGATTTTTGCAAATGTATAAAAATTAGTGTAAAGTTGGAAAAAATCCACAAATTATCTTGTAAATAAAAGACAATGTGTTTGTCAGTTATAGTAACTGGCTATATATATATAAATATACATATATCACATAAATTGTAAATCTATGCTATATTGCATATATTTTGGCATTTAAAACTCTAGAAATCAAAAAAAATCTCTCAATCTGTGCTAAACTTAAAGTGAAAATTATTTCTACCGGGTGTCACTTTAAAACCAAAAACATTCCATTTAAATCAATAAATCACACAGCCTATAAATTAATATTTAGATAAACTCAAAATTATTTTCATGAATTTCTTTCTCTTCAACCAGAGTTTTTATACTAGCCTTATGGAAATGTTTAATAGTCATCCAAATAGGCAGTATGAATCAACTTAGTTTAGTTCTTAGCTTGTGTTCTTGTATTGATATATTGCAATATATGGCTTTGCATTACATGATTTCATGGTTTAAACAGTACAACTTGTTTTATTTCTTGGCCGGAGACCAATTAAATAACCACTGATGCAAGCAGTTATTACCTGCTTAAAAGGAAATCTGTGGTTTCCTTATTTAAACTGCTGAGTTTTAATGTCCATCAAAAAGTCTGTTACTGCAATGAATAATTTAGCCATTTCAGTCTACTACACCTTTTAATACAAGCGTGTATTTAAGACTGCAAAGGATGCCTATAGCTTCTCACAGTCCCAAGAATCAGAATCATACTTGCTATAAGACAATGGTTATATTTACTGTTTGAAATTTTATAGGTTTAAGGGACGTCATTTTTGATAATTTAGAGAAAGAAGACTAAAGTATCAAATTTAACAGAAGTAGTTGGAGAAATGATTGATCGTAAAGAGTTCAAAAACTTGTTTACACCTATGTAAGTGGATACAGATGACCCTTTTGAAAAAGATGAAAGGTCAGTGAATTTGAGGATGTAGGGGTGTCATTTCCTCAGTTTGTCCCTTGGTGGCGTTCTTGAGTCACTTTCTCCCTTCGCGTCAAACTGCTTTACATTTCTTCCCAGAACTGGCTATCCTGTTTACTGTATTTAACCTTTTTCTTGTATTATCGTAAATACAGCGTCTATAATAAATGAAAGCCCCCCAGAGATTATATCTCCGACACCTACTTCTTTGTAATTCATTCTAACCTGTAAACTTTTGTTGTCGTTGTTATTCCGCTTCCTGTCTTTTCTTGAGGCTTAAACTACATCACGGATCCTGAATGCTATTTTTCAGCTCAGTCACTGAAATGTTTTAACTGCAAAGTAGTTTCAAGTAAGCAAGCTTAGTCGGTAAATTTAAAAACTAAAACCAAAAACTACCGGATATTGTAAGTTAGGCTAAAGTATTTGGCAAGGAAAAGAAATCGTTGGCCGAGCTTTTATAAAATGTCTATTAGAATGGGATGGTATTTCTATAATCAATTTTCTTTTTTAACCTAGGTTTCAAAGGGACATTTCTTTTTATTGTCCTAAAAAAAAAGGAAAAAAGAAACAAAAACAAACATCCCCAACGTTTCAAAGTCTCTCAAACATTTTGGTTCATAGGAGAGATGACGTCCTATCTGAGGAACTCAGGTTTTAGGACACTGATCTCGTTTCCTCTCTTCAATGCTGGCCGCAAAAGCAGCAGTTAGCAGCAGCGGGCTCTTTAATTTATTGCAGCCGGTTACACTTTCGATCCCATTTCCTTCTGAACCCTTTCCTCTCAGGTTGAGAAGATAAATGCAGCCTCGGGTCTGAAAAGCCGGGAGGGGTTTGTGGGCGGGAGAGAAGCCGGATATCATATTCCCTTGGTGAGGTCTTGTACCGCGGGGGGTGGGGGGGGGGATTTAGTCCCCCGGTTGCGTTTAATGAAATTGCTGAGCACTTGAGACACTGGCTCTAAGACTGCGGAAATGGGGCGGGGGTGGGGAAGACGGCATCTCGCCTCCATTCATCCTCCGCTCCGGCTGGAGGCTGGAGTTGGAGTGTCAGTCCCTAGACAGGGGGCGGAAGAGAATTGGGAGCTCCGGCGTCGGCAAGGCACCCCGAGGGCTCCCCTCACCTCGCCCACAATCCTACCCCTTCCCCAAGTCCGTTCCCTTTCCGAAGAACCAAACGGGTAGGCAAATCTGCCAACACTCTTGGCTGCTCCGGCGTAAAGGTCGGAGCCGGGGACCGTGGGGGGAGGGAGGAAGTCCAGAAGGCTTCAAGGCCTCAGCAGTCTGGCTGCGCAATTCTCCATGCAGCACACGTCGGACCCATTTCCCATGCTGGTTTGGCTTGGCGGCGGAGTTGGTAGGGATGAGAGTAGGGGGGGCGGGCTGGAGACTACCTCCCGCTTGCAATGAGGAAACCACTCCGCTGTGAAGGACGAGTCCTCCCCCCCGCCCCCCACCTCCGGTCAACTGGGAAGGAAATTTCAGCGCGCTGGGGCAAAGTCGCTCACTGTTTAGCACTTCGCTGGTGCGCGCCTGAAGACTGCGCGCCGCAGCGGTGGGCGAATGTGTGAAGATGCGCAGGGGCTTGTTCAAGTTTATGGACTGGCGAGGCAAGAGGGAGTACACAACGTCTCTGCCCATGCGGCTGCCTGAAGTTTGCAAAATCTTAGTAAAGGCGGCGAGGGGGGTGAGTGCACTGCACCATATTGCCGCGTAGTGGAACGCGCGGGCGCAAGGCCGCGGAGTGGACTGGCTTCAGTGTTTGGCCTTGGACCCTGGAAAAATGGAGCCGGATGTCGCAGGGAGGCAGGCGTTTTGATAAACCAGAGTTTGCCAAATATAAGGGGAATTTGGCGTTACTGACACTTAGCCGGCTGCTGGGGCGCTGCGGCGCCCGCCCCCGCCCCCCGACTTCAGACTGCGGCGGTACGCACTGAGTCTGCGCGCCGGGCTGTTCTCGCTGATGTTGCAGATAACAGAGCGGAGAAGCTCTGGTGGCGGCGAGAGGGTAGGAAGTGGGGAATAGGGGATGGGGAAGTGGGGCGGGAAGGCCGCCTTCCCAGCCTGGCCTCGGAGGAGAAGCCGCTACCCCCAGAGTGCTGCTGTTTTAGCAGACTGGAAAATACCCGCCCGCTCCCTGGCACATGCCACACACGCTTCTTTCCTCCGCACCTCTACGGTCCCCCATAGGGAATGCTTGGAAATCTCTGCCGCCCCTCCCCCATTCCTGCTGCCTGCACCCGCCTAAACAACCGCGCGCTACAACTGCTCGTAGACTTTATTGGTGTTTGTCTTCTTTAAATCATTCTGCCGCCTCACATAGGTCTCGTAAAAGCAGAGTACCCACTCTGGACGGCTTTCTTTCTCTTTGCTTCTTTTCGCTTTAAATTTTCCTTTAAGAGGAGGCCCTTCAATGCCTATAAATTGAGCAGACCAGCTGAGGACCAACCAAAACCTAGCAGTAGCCCCTTTTCTTTTTTGAGGTGGAAAGAATTCTCTCCAATTATCTCCTGCCCATCTCAAACCGCCCCCCCCAATCCTGGCTGGGCCCCCTTATTTAACAGCCGCTGAAATAAATGAAGAGTAACTGGCTACACTTTAGAAAACACGACCAGAATTGAGATCTGATGAGGCGGGCTGCGGTGGCCGTGACTGAAAACTGGGGAAGCCTCGCGTGGGGGAATACCATGTACGATCAAGTGGCACAAAGTCAAAAGAAGGAGAGAAAAGAAACTAGGGACACTTAGGTACACAAAGTTGCCATTAAAGTTTATTTCCCTTTTATCCAGATAGGTGACGCTACACTTTGCCAGTTACTAAAGGCTGCAGTTTTCTGCTCAGAAAATAATATCGAGGCTTCCAACATGTGTTTATTACCCAGGCGCGCGCACACACACGGTCTACCCCCGTAAGCAAGCGCGACGACAGGGATGCCAAGCATTTAAACAAAGACAGCCGCGCGCCCCCCCCCCCAACCCCAGCCCTCCTAACTCTGCGCTCCCAAAAAAGGATCCCTCTACCACTCTCTCTGGAGTTCGCTGTTCTCTCTTAACCACTGCAGCCCATCATGGTTTCTCAGAACACCAGCGTGGCTCCTTGGGTGCACGCGGGGTCCCCGAAGCCACAGCTGACCAAGCCTTAACCAAGACGCTAATTCGCGAACCAGAGACACTTCGGGAGGTGGGGAACATCGTCTGAGAAGGGGGAGAAGGAGAAACGTTTGCTGACACACGCCCGGCGCTCTTACACACACACACACTCAGCATTAGTCAGAGCGAGGAGGAAATTTACCAGCCCCAGGGAGGGAAAGCAAGTTCCCCCCAGAACGCAGCGGCTGCACTCGCCGGGGAGGGAGAGTGGCAAGCTTTGACTTATGGGGGACTTGATGGGGTTGTGCATACTTGGAGTGGCCCCCGGAGCTGAAGCTGGGCTTTCCGGAGCGGGGCGGCTGGCTACTGCTCCCTCCTGTCTCCCTCCCCCCCCGTACTCCTCCCTCCTTCTCTGCAAGTGTGTAGTTTCCGCGGCTCCGCTGCCACTGCCGCCGCCGCCGCCGCCGAAGCAGCAGCAGCAGCAGCGTCAGGGACATACTTGAGCCGCGAGCGAGGCAGTGAGCTCCCAGCAGCAACCACCACTTTGGGCAAACTTGCGGGTTTCCGGCTCGCGGCTAGCGAGCGGGAGCTTCCCGCTTGCCATTCAGTGTCTTTGAGCCGTGGCAGCCAAAGGGGCGGCGGGAGCGCCCGCACCACTCTCCAGACCAAAGGGGACGAGACAACTGCGGAATTCACCCGCCGTGCCAGGGCACTTCCGAGGCAACAACCGACTGGCACTTTTTGTCCCCTTGGCAAACTGGATTTTTTCTTTCTTCCTTTTTTTTTTTTTTAAAGCTACTTGGCAGCTGCCTCTGACTCCACCTCCCCCACCCCCCATGCCTTTTGCTTTTCTTCGGAAATCCGGACAGAATTGGGCATCTTTGTTAATTGCCGTTGGGAGAGCCCGGCTGGGGTCTTTCGCCAGGCCAACCTCGCCTGCGCAGCGAGCCTGGTTTGCTCACCTTTGAACTGCGTAGGGATCAAGTTCAGCTTGAGTTGCCTGCATTGGGACTGGGAGAAAGGAGAAGGGAGCGTGCAGGAGAGAGGAGTGGGAGAAGGGGAAAGGGGAAGGGAGAGGAGGGAGGAGAGAGGAGGAGGAGAGAGGGAGGGAGGGGAGGGATCGAGAGAGAGCGGGGAGAGAGGGAGGCTGCAATCTCCTCCCTGAATCGCGCACAGCGCTGCAGATCCCAGTGCTCTGACATGCGGGCCGAATGCAGGTGAGGAAAGGCACAGACTCTGCGGCTGCGAACCCAAACTTGGGCACCGCGCGGTGCGCACGGCTCAGCCTTCACCCCCGCGGGCGAAAGGCTGCTGCGGTTTCAGGCGGCGGCTTCGTGACTAATGACCTTGCGCAGAGTTGTTAAGAAAAAAAAGAGAAACCCGAGCTCTCTGGGGTGAGAAGGGACTGACTATCTGGGCGTCCCTGAAGATGGCTCGGGCTGCTTTTTCGCGCGCGGGGGGAACCCTGAAGCGGACCGCTGTGTGACTCGAGTCGTCTCCACTGCACGGTGCCCGAAGCGACCTGCCGGGATTTTTCATTCTCGATCTGTTGACTGGCTCCCCCGCTGCCTGAGCGGAGTCGGAGTTGAGACTGGCTTGTTGCTAGCCCTAGCACCTCGTGCAGGAAGCGACTCACGTTTGCCTGGGCAGCCGGAGCAGAAGCTGGGTCTGGAGTGAGTGGCTGGAACGTGAATTGGACTCAACTCGAGTAGCAGCAAAGACGAGCGGGGTTGGCAGGCAGGGGAGGCTGCAGGCTCGCTCCCCGCTGCTTCCCGGCTCCACCGCCGGCCTGACGGACCGGTTCCGGCCCCATACGACAGAGCGGGGACAGGAGCCCGGGATCCTCTGCCCGTTGCGGTGATGACTCTGCGGGGGCGGGGGCGGGGGGGCTCCGAGTCCGCGGCGCTCAGTGTCCCGTGAACTGTGAGTACTGCGACTGAACGGCGGCCGGCGAGTGGGCGATTAGCACCCATTGCATGAATTATGAAACAATAACTTTAGGAGGAAGCAGGAGGAAAAAAAAGAAGGATCTATCGCTGGTCCCCCCCTGGCCGACTCTGGACGTTGCTCTTGCTCCCTCCCTTTTCTCCCTCTCGCTTCTTCCCTTCACAGAGAGGGGAGAGGACTGGGAGGAGGGCAGGCGACCGGCCCCGGAGGAGGGGGGCGCCTAGGGGGCCGTGATTAGAAGGAGCAGTAGCAGCAGCAGCAGGAGAAGATGCTGAGGATGCGGACCATGGGATGGGCGCGCGCCTGGTGCCTGGGCTGCTGTCTCCTCTTGCCGCTCTCGCTAAGCCTGGCGGCCGCCAAGCAACTCCTCCGGTACCGACTGGCCGAGGAGGGCCCAGCAGACGTCCGCATCGGCAACGTCGCCTCGGACTTGGGCATCGTGACCGGCTCCGGTGAGGTGACTTTCAGCCTCGAGTCGGGCTCCGAGTACCTGAAGATCGACAACCTCACCGGCGAGCTGAGTACCAGCGAGCGGCGCATCGACCGCGAGAAGCTACCCCAGTGTCAGATGATCTTCGACGAAAACGAGTGCTTCCTGGACTTTGAGGTGTCGGTGATCGGGCCCTCGCAGAGCTGGGTGGACCTGTTCGAGGGTCGGGTCATCGTGCTCGACATCAACGACAACACGCCCACCTTCCCGTCACCCGTGCTCACGCTCACGGTGGAGGAGAACCGGCCAGTGGGCACTCTCTACCTGCTGCCCACTGCCACCGACCGTGATTTCGGCCGCAACGGCATCGAACGCTACGAGCTGCTCCAGGAGCCCGGGGGCGGCGGCGGCGGCGGCGGCGAGGGCCGGCGCGCTGGGCCTGCAGACAGCGCCCCCTACCCCGGGGGCGGCGGGAACGGCGCGAGCGGCGGCGGCCCGGGTCGTTCCAGGAGGCGGCTGGACGCGCCAGAGGGCGGCGGCGGGACCAGCACCGGCGGCCGCAGCAGCGTGTTCGAACTGCAGGTGGCCGACACCCCGGATGGCGAAAAGCAGCCGCAGCTGATCGTGAAGGGGGCGCTGGACCGCGAACAGCGAGACTCCTACGAGTTGACCCTGCGTGTGCGCGACGGTGGCGACCCGCCTCGCTCCTCCCAGGCCATCCTGCGGGTACTCATCACAGACGTGAACGACAACAGTCCCCGCTTCGAGAAGAGCGTGTACGAGGCTGACCTGGCGGAGAACAGCGCCCCGGGGACTCCCATCCTGCAGCTGCGTGCCGCCGACCTGGACGTGGGGGTCAACGGGCAGATCGAGTACGTGTTCGGGGCGGCTACCGAGTCCGTGCGGCGCCTGCTGCGCCTCGACGAGACGTCCGGCTGGCTCAGTGTCCTGCACCGTATCGACCGCGAGGAAGTGAACCAGCTGCGCTTCACCGTCATGGCCCGCGATCGCGGGCAGCCCCCCAAGACCGACAAGGCCACGGTGGTCCTTAATATCAAGGACGAGAACGACAATGTGCCGTCCATTGAAATCCGCAAGATCGGGCGTATCCCACTAAAGGACGGGGTGGCCAACGTGGCCGAGGACGTTCTGGTCGACACCCCCATCGCCCTGGTACAGGTGTCTGACCGGGACCAAGGCGAGAACGGAGTGGTCACCTGCACCGTGGTGGGCGATGTACCCTTCCAGCTCAAGCCGGCCAGTGACACAGAGGGCGACCAGAACAAGAAGAAGTACTTCCTGCACACCTCGGCCCCTTTGGACTATGAGACCACCCGGGAGTTCAACGTGGTCATAGTGGCGGTGGACTCGGGCAGTCCCAGCCTCTCCAGCAACAACTCCCTGATTGTCAAGGTGGGAGACACCAACGACAACCCGCCCGTCTTCGGCCAGTCGGTGGTGGAGGTATACTTTCCCGAGAACAACATCCCCGGCGAGAGGGTAGCCACGGTGCTGGCGACAGACGCAGACAGCGGGAAAAACGCTGAAATCGCCTACTCGCTGGACTCTTCCGTGATGGGGATCTTTGCCATCGACCCCGATTCTGGGGACATCCTCGTCAATACGGTGCTGGACCGCGAGCAGACTGACAGGTATGAGTTTAAAGTTAACGCCAAAGACAAAGGCATCCCGGTGCTACAGGGCAGCACCACAGTGATTGTGCAGGTGGCTGACAAGAATGACAATGACCCTAAGTTTATGCAGGACGTCTTTACCTTTTATGTGAAAGAAAATTTGCAGCCCAACAGTCCCGTGGGAATGGTCACAGTGATGGATGCTGACAAGGGGCGCAATGCGGAGATGAGTCTGTACATAGAGGAGAACAGTAACATTTTTTCCATTGAAAATGACACTGGGACCATTTACTCCACGATGTCTTTTGACCGGGAACATCAGACCACATACACATTCAGAGTCAGGGCTGTGGATGGGGGAGATCCTCCCAGATCCGCAACAGCCACAGTCTCTCTCTTTGTGATGGATGAGAATGACAATGCCCCCACAGTTACCCTTCCCAGAAATGTTTCCTATACTTTACTGCCACCTTCAAGTAATGTCAGGACAGTAGTAGCTACGGTGTTGGCAAGAGACAGCGATGATGGCATCAATGCAGACCTTAACTACAGCATCGTGGGAGGGAATCCCTTCAAGCTGTTTGAAATTGATTCCACCAGTGGTGTGGTTTCCTTAGTGGGAAAACTCACCCAAAAGCATTATGGCTTGCACAGATTGGTGGTGCAAGTGAATGATAGTGGGCAGCCTTCCCAGTCTACCACGACTCTGGTGCATGTGTTTGTCAATGAAAGTGTTTCTAATGCAACTGTGATTGACTCCCAGATAGCCAGAAGTTTGCACACCCCACTCACCCAGGATATAGCCGGTGACCCAAGCTATGAAATAAGCAAACAGAGACTCAGTATTGTCATTGGGGTGGTTGCTGGAATTATGACGGTGATTCTAATCATCTTAATTGTAGTGATGGCAAGATATTGCCGGTCCAAAAATAAAAATGGCTATGAAGCCGGCAAAAAAGATCACGAAGACTTTTTTACACCCCAACAGCATGACAAATCTAAAAAGCCTAAAAAGGACAAGAGAAACAAAAAATCTAAGCAACCTCTCTACAGCAGCATTGTCACTGTAGAAGCTTCTAAACCAAATGGACAGAGGTATGATAGTGTCAATGAGAAGCTGTCAGACAGCCCAAGCATGGGCCGATACCGATCAGTTAATGGTGGCCCTGGCAGTCCTGACCTGGCCAGGCATTACAAATCTAGTTCCCCATTGCCTACTGTCCAGCTTCACCCCCAATCACCAACTGCAGGAAAAAAACACCAGGCCGTACAAGATCTACCACCAGCTAACACATTTGTGGGAGCAGGAGACAACATTTCAATTGGATCAGATCACTGCTCTGAGTACAGCTGTCAAACCAATAACAAGTACAGCAAACAGGTAAGATGCATCCCAAATATATTTAAATATCTGAGACAGAGCATCATCTGCAAAGTTTTGTCTTCTCTCTTAAAGCTACTAGTTAAAATTTTAATAGCAGGAATTTAGTGTTGTTGTAGTTCATACACCATTTATTTAGTAGAGGCCATGTACAAAAGGTACACCACTGTATTTTGCATGTTATACCAGAGTTTACTAAGTTACTAAAGAAAACACTGTAGGCAGTGTTTTACACTTCTCTTAGTACTTGACAATCCTAATTCATTCTACATTCTCTGTTTCCAGATAAATATATAAGTATTGTTTGGATGGCTAGTTTTAACCTGAAATTATTTTCTTTTGTGCTACTAAGTGGATAATTGTATCCAAAGACAAAATTTCTAAAGTTACTTCTGCTGTCTATGCAAATTGGACACTAAAAAAGTTTTAGCTACATTACACACTATCAGAATTTTACAGATAAGCGGATGCTGATTTATGCAAATGAAGTACTAAGTCTGAGATATTGAAAAACTGACTACTTTGACAAAATACTGACTTACAATATTTAATGATATTCAGCTACCATGCAAAACTACATTTTTATTATTTAAGTATCTATACAATTAGGCTTCTATGAGGATATGCAGTCGGCCTTTATATTATTTGTATTTGGCAATAAAAGTTCATAAGCAAAAGTAAATTACATGAACCATTTATTATTTAAGCCAAGCAACAAAAATGTTCATGTTTGATGCAGTGTGTGCAAGAATATTTTGATATGCATTGTGATATACTGAGACTATAAAGGTTTTATGGAATATTTGACACAGTTAGTATTCAGTGAAATGTGGCAAGAGTAAAAAAAAAAGAAGTGTATTCTGAGGTGAACTTCAAAAAATATAAAATTTATTTTTGAAAGTTTTGCTCATGTAATATATATGTGTGTGTGTGTATAACTCACAAAGTTTACTTTTCACGCCCATCAAAGTTTGACACACAACAAATAAAACCTTTTGGAAAATTCTGTGTCTAAAGCTGTAGCAACTCTGCTAATAAAACGTCACATATTTCTTACCACCAGAACGTCTCAAGAAACACATTTATGTCTGTCAATTAATATCCAATAATAGTTTTTCTATTAAATATGTTTTGCATGTGGAATGTGAGATCTTAGAATAATTAAGGCAAAGAAAAGAGTTATTTTATAGCCTCATTGAAGATGTTATTGATGGGCTAAGTAAAGATATTATAGAAAAGAGATAAATATTTATTTCTTATTGTCATAATTTAAAATAATCAACTTTCTAAAGAAATGTCTTTGATATATAGTAGTTTACTGTAGGTATTTGGATAAGGAGAAAGGCAACATGCTTTTATATCCAGTTATCAAAGCAATCCAAGAAAACACAGGTTTGAACTACACTGAATTAAATGACTTTCAAAAAGATGTCTTTTCATGCACGTGAGCCTGAGTTATTTCTTTTAAACTGAAATATAGCAAGTGGAGAGTATATCTGTTGTGTTATTGCTTTACCTGGAACTAGTAGAAGATTTTTGTTTTGTTTTTGGTGCTTTTATCTGTTTTGTAAACAAGGACGATTCCAGTTAAAAATAACGGCACTTTTATAACGTTAGTTATAATCACACCCACAAATAAAGATCTGTAGAAATTTATTTAGAAAATGGTAATGTGTTATGGAAAAGCATGTGAAGAGATTTTTCTGCAGAGAACTTACTTCTCCACTGTCATCTTAATAGGACTTTTTGTCCTGTGGCATTCTAAATTATGTAATCTTAAACTTTTGAGTAGACATATCAAGTGGCAGATTTATTGATACTTTATGCAACCACTTCCTATGTTCTATGCTGTCATTACGCTTTATTTAGCTCATCAAATGGGGTTAGCTCTATACTCTTGAATATTTAAAACAGCTAATATCAAGACTGTTGTGGCATCCTGTTTAAAAGGCAAAGTGATATGCTTATAAATAAACTAATGTATGGTGTTAGTCTCTTAACTCAGCAAAGACGTCCATATACCAGAAGAGAAAAACTACAAAGCCATTGAAATAAACCATGCGCTTTGCTAAAAGTGACTTTGGAAAACTTCTGTGTTGTTAGGCATTCAAGAGATGAGTAAAGTTTTAACCACAATAAATAGCTGACCTAAAATGAAAGAAAGGCAAATGAAATACGCTCCCCTTAATGTAATTAGTAATAGTAATTGATATGCTTCATCTCCTCAATATTGCTGTCAGGAGACAAGGGATCCATTTACAAAGTTACATTCTGTTTAGACATCTCACATAATAAACAGGATCTTTTTTGTTCTCATTTTTGTTTGTAATGTAGATAGATGATTTTCTATATTTATTTTTAAAAGATATTACGTTTAGTTTTTAAACATTGCCAAAATGTATTTTCCTTGATTAAAACTGAAAAATAAAACAAAAAAAAAGAATACAGCATTTTCTTATAATTTCTCCCTTTTAATGCCAAATTTATCTAAAGAAAATCTTGAGGGTTGCTGTCTTTTAATTTCTTACAGTAGGGATTAATTAAAAATATGAGATTTTATCTGACATAAAGCGTTTTTTTTATTTATATTGTTCCTGAATTTCTTATCATAGTTCTTTAATTGTGATATAATGGAAATGATGTCTATTACAGTGTTCTTATCTTCATGAGAATTGGTATGAAGTGTTGCTCCTAATTCCTCTTAATGGTTACATTATAATGAGTTAAACAGCTTTGTAGAAATAAAAGTTTGTAAATAATGCCCCCCTCCCCTTCTTTTTGTTTTGTTTTCATAGGCTCTAGAGACATTCAAATCAATCTTCTATAGTTATTCTTGGACAGAATCTAGGAGATAATGTGTTGCAGAGATGCCGGAATTATTTCTGAAATTCACACATTAGGAAAACTGATTATGTAGCCCAGGTTTTCATAGTTCATACCTTTGCAATTCAAACAGAAGCCCTTGTTCTCAACTAAATAATCTGTCTAGTTGAGAAGAATGGGGATCATTGACAGCATTAAGTGTACACCATTCCATTTCATTCTTCCTTTACTTGGTAAACCTGGTCTTGGTGGCTGTTAAAATTTTGTGAACTGGAAGTTTAGCTGTGCTTTTGACTTGTGAAATGAAGGCAGAATCATTCTATTTTTCTATTTATTTTCCTATGTGTTAAGTATTTTTCAATATTCTTAAAAATAGTATAATTCCAAAGGATTAATAGGCAATATAAAAGTATAGTTCCCACTTTGCATATTATTTTCAAGTTCTTTTTTTTTTTTTTTTAATTATTATTTATTTATTTATTTATTTATTTTTTGGCTGTGTTGGGTCTTCGTTTCTGTGCGAGGGCTTCCTCTAGTTGCGGCAAGCGGGGGCCACTCTTCATCGCCGTGCGCGGGCCTCTCACTATCGCGGCCTCTCCTGTTGCGGAGCACAGGCTCCAGACACGCAGGCTCAGTAGTTGTGGCTCACGGGCCTAGTTGCTCCGCGGCATGTGGGATCTTCCCAGACCAGGGCTCGAACCCGTGTCCCCTGCATTAGCAGGCAGATTCTCACCCACTGCGCCACCAGGGAAGCCCTCAGGTTCTTTTGAGCTTATCCTTGCCATGATATTATTTATATAATGAACTGGCAAGTAAGAATTTCATTTTATTTAGTAAATGGAAAGTAAGGCACTTTATTTCTGCAAGCATATAGAGGATACAGCTTGAATAAACATTAATTTAAAAAGCCATTTGTAGCTGATACTGAAATACTCAAGAAAAATTCATATTAACTCCATTGACAGTTTCTCTTGCCTAAGGAACTTCTGAATGTCATCTGAATAAAGTTCCCTTTAATTGATCAAACTGTATTCAGTCTATTCATTGTATACTTAGTAAAAGTATGGCAGAAATTATTTTTTTAAATTACTTCCATTTTGGAAACAAATAATGACTTGCCATCATCTATTAGAGTTCTAAGCACTGAATAAAACTGAATATCAATTTATTTGTGAATGTATATTACACCATATGTATTATAGTGGAAATGCCAACCACAGCTTCCAGCTTTAATTCTATAAAAATAACTTCTACAATATGATTCTCCTGTCTATGACCAAGGACACTTTCAAGAGGCACAATGAATCTGCATATGTTGGGATTTTTGTTACATACGACCTGAAATTATAGGCAAGAGACTAATAACTGATGAAAGTTAGGCTGTGTCTTTAGTCAGGAGGTATCTACTAAAGCAACAATACTTGGCTTTCTGGATGTCTGTGAAACAAGGAAAGGGTCATCCACTGATTTGTTCTCTAATGAATATACAAATTTTTATTGAAGTCCAGGTATGACCATTTGAATCTTATCCCAAACTTCTGAGTCAATTACTGACTTTGACATAAGACCACAAAGTCAATTCAAGTCAGGATTCTAAGTAAATCATGCAGCTGGACAACTATAGCAAAATCATTCTTTCTTGTTATCTTTTATCTTTGAGTAAGTACATATCTTTTATGCTGGAAAGCATGCACGTGTGGTAAATATATATCATAATCTCTCTCTCTGTCTCACACATACATCACAGATGTTTTCATATAAACCAACTATGTTGCCATTAGGCTTTTATTTCCTGTGATATTCATACATTGATATGTAGGAAACATTTGAACTTAAACACATATAAAACTGACATAATATATGTCATAATCAATTGCTTTATGTTTGTATCTAAAATTACTAGAGTTATCACATTTTAGAATTAAAAGATATCAACCAAACCAACCCCCTTATTTTGTAGAAGAAACTGAGGCCTAGTATGAAAGTTAATTTGATTGATATCGTTAAGATTATCAGGGATACAGTGTGGACTAGAGTCCAAGTCATGGAGTGCAGAGAGTCCAATGTTCTTTTTTTTTTTTTTTATCATGCTACCTGTAGGAAAAAAATTGAATTTCTCTCTTTCTCTGTATATATTTCAATAGTGACAGAAATCTCTTGAGGTTTAGTTATGTGTGTATAACTATATTTGGCTATTAAAACGGATATCTTTTACAATAGTATATAATTCTGCTTTAGGCTCTAGTTTATATCTGTAAAATTATCAGGGAAATTATAATCCAAATTTGATAGATTAAAAGAAATTCATAGTTATTTCCCTCTTTTGTAAGATAGCAAATGATGATGGACATTAAAGTAACTTAACATGGTTTAGAACATATATTCAACAAGTTGAGAGAATTTTTCATTTTAGCAGAACAATGACAGTAGATATAAGCTTCTACCTAGCATTTAGTATATCCTCAGTAAAAACATATTTGTAATGGAAATGAATAAAGCTTTCTATACATTATGTGTGAAACTTTCTATGCATTCTAATTGGGATAATCTTTTACCTTTTCCATCAATAGTGATGATTCCTTTGGCTCTATGCTCATTTGCATTTTGCCAACTTTGTAGATGCACTTTACTTTATTACCGTCCTTAACACACAATTCTGAACTAATTTTTCCTCTAAATTTTTTTTCTAGAAAATTTATAGAAGAATGTGACATTTTGCTATTTTTCAATTGAATTGCTTCCTTGTTAGGCAGTTAACCAGTATAGCATTTTAGATTCTAAATTTACCTGTTGATAAAATATAAAAGATTGAATTTATTAATTTCAAAAATAAAATGTGAACTATTTTTAAAACTAACTGTAATATAACAAAACCATTGCTTCACCATAGCCCCCAATGCTTTCAGATATTTTAACATCATTTCTTTTCCTAACAGAGGATGGTAGTGGAGGTTATGTAGAAAATTTAGTATAATAATTGTTCAGAGCTTTATGTTTAAATTGTATATAACCAATTTCTAGGCTGTAGCAAGGCTATATATCCATTTGTTTACTATGACTCTATAGAAATAGTAGAATATGTATATGTGTGTGTGTGTTGTGTGTGTGTGTGTATATATATATCTTGAGTCAGCTTTGCTTTTCTTTCTTATTTATTTTAAGCCCTTAGAATCTTTTCTAAAGCAGGGACCATGTTTTGGAACATTACACAGTGCTTTATTTAGCATTAGTGTTGTGGGAGAAATCACATTCCAAGAAGAACTGAGCTGAAACCACTAAAACTAATCTTAATTATCACTTCTGGTGAATTAATGTTTTAAAGGCAGAATAAAGGTTTATTTTCTGGAATTTAGTGATGAACTAAATTCCAGATTACTGTACTCTAATGCTGTGTACAAACAAACAAAAACAACTATTAAAGCTTCCAAGTAGGATTCATCTGACAAGTTAACTTTTTTTCCCCCTGAACATATTTATTATTTACAAACACATAATTTGCAAATAAAAATTTCTCTGCTCCAAAACCTCCATCACAGCATTCCAATTGGGCATAAGCCATTGGGGAAATTTCTTCATAGCGTTTTTTTTTTTTTTTGACCTGCATAAATCTTTATTTTCCTTCTTTCAGATGCGTCTGCATCCATACATTACTGTGTTTGGCTGAATTCCACTCTAATATGATGCTCCATTATGCACCATACTCTGATGACCTTGCTACTTCACAACCTGCTGGAGCCTGCCCTTGGCCGTGGGGTGTCAGCCAATCACTGCTTGTTCCACTTGTTGTGCATCTGATTTTCAAGGTTTTTTGTTTTGTTTTGTTTTGTTTTTTTCTCATTTAAGGAAAAATAGTATTGAAATAAACATATAAAAAAAACAGTATTAATAAAGATATGTGCTACTAATGGATGTCTAAGTCACCAGGAATTCCTTTCTCAGAGTGGTGGTTAGCAGAACTTAACAGTGAAGTCTTTTTTGAAAAAAACCCAAAAGCGTATTTCAACAATGATTTTAAGACGCTGGCTTTGTGTAAACCAAGGAAAATCAAGTCTATGAAGTCTTTGTCTATAATACATTAAAAAATGACTTTGAATAAAATCCTAAATTGATCAATAGTTTTAAAGTGTTACGTAATCAAAGCCTTTTCCAGATCAGGGAGATAGGTCTGTCAGAGTGAAGGATGGTGTCTCCTTTGCGTTGTGTGGGTGTATTTCTAAATGCCACTGTGCGTGTTTGCTCCCACACATGTGTATACAAAGACTTGGAGCAATATTTATAAAAAATATTGTCTGTAAGACAAACTTGAGAGATTTATTTTGTGTTTACCACAGGCACTGCCAATGGACTGGTTTTTCCTTAATCTTGAAATACTGACCAAAATATCTGTAGAATTTTTAAGATTTGTGTTGCTGTTGTTATTAAATTCCTTAAGAAAATGTAGAACCTTTACATTAGATTCACTGAAGTCACTGTGGTCACATTCAGAAGGGATATGTGGCTACCTATTTTTGTGGGCTACATTTATCTGAAGGCTATTCTATTCGATGTCAGATAACATAAGTTCAAGCAGCTTCTGAGATTTCAGCGCGTTATATATTTTTGAGAAAGCAAGTAGCCGAATTTTAGTTGTATAAATAGTGATTTGCTAGGTAAGTCAAGAATTCTCTGTATGGTCCCTCTAACTCTCTCTGTTTATATTTTTATGTCTCTATTTGTTATGTTATATGTGTTTATGTGCTTAAAAATAAGTGTTCCATATGTAAACTTTGATAATTTTATATTTATCCTATCATCTGCCTTATTAAAGTTTTCCCCAAGTTTTGAAATACTAAGAATTCAAGATTCTTGAGAATTTTTCGGTGAATTATTGTCAATATAAAAGCCCTTTATGAAATATAAATAAATACTGGAACAACATTAAAATGTAGAGTGATTAAAATGCACGCTAACCCATGTAAATCACCAGTGCATGTATTTCAGGCTTTTTATTTTATTAGCTGTTTATTTAATTTTGCAAAATAGAAATTTTCAGAAATATCACTGAGAATATAGTGAAATTCCTGAATAAAACCTAATTTTCATCAACCTCTCATTTTGTTTTGAGCACACGGACCAGTGTAAGAAACGGGTAAAAAAACTTCTTTCCACTTTTGGCTTCTAGGAAATATTATGTTTTCTCATCCCAAGTAGTAAACTTCCTTAGATATATACTTAAACTAAATCCTGTAACAAATCACATCAACTCAAAACAAATTACAGACCAAAAGACCAAAAAAAGAAGTCCAGAATTTGGGGATAAATTAATCTGTGAATACCCCACATGGAGGGGGTATTTATGAATACCTTCACAAGGACCATTCTAAGGCAGAATTTTGCAAACTTGGGTTGCAACACACTATTGGGACATGAATCAATTTGTGAGTTTCTACCACAATTCGGAAGATAAGAAATAAAGCAGAAAAATTTCAAGTACGCCATTCATGTAGTAAGAGTAAATATTGTCCTGTGCAATCTTTATTTCAGTTGTGTTTGTATGCATGTGTGTCTTCCTGCTTTTGGTTGCTATGTAAAAAATTTGTCTTATTGTGGAAGCAGTTGAAAAGGATTGAGAACCATCACTCTAGATTGTTCAGGGTAGGGAACAGTGGCTATTTTACTGTTATGATTAGAAAAAACATAATAAATCAAAACAAAAAAAATTACTAACACTCCCAAGGATTTTAGTGTGCTTTTTAGCTGAATCAAAATAATCAACAGCAGCAAGCTTTTGAGAAGTCTGTTATCATTCCTCTGTTTGTTTTTAAATCTTTGAGCATTTCGCCACTGGTTCCTGTCCCCGCACAGACTTCCAGATTTCTCTCTGCTCCAACCCCTTGCTCCCAAATGTCATCCTCCTCCTCAGGTCTCCTTTTCAGTTACTAGAATTTACCATTTAGGGAGGTGTCTGTGGACAGTTGGAGATAAACTCAGAGCAACCCACCCACCTTATATATTTTAGCATTTGGACATTTTATTTAAAACGACAAGACAATACTTCCTTCTCCATTACAAAATCTAAAGAGGAATATGAGAATGTTAGAGACTGGCTTAAATAAAGTTTTTTTCTTTTAACACAATTAATATAAGCTGGTACTGGGTATGCAAAGAAAAATAAGATAGAGTCTTTGTCCTCATGCAATTAATAGATTATAAAGAAGATTACAGAGCAGAAAAATGATGGATTATATTTGCATTATGCTTCTTAAGTGTCAAAGCATTGAATGCATGTTCCTCAGAGTAATCTGTGAAGAAAGCACCATTATTATTTCTGAGGTGAGCAAACTAGAGTAATGAACAGCTTTTTCAGCACTCTGATGGAACTAGCTAAGAACTTTATCAAGTCTTTGAAGAAATAGCCAGTCAGAATTCAAAAGTACTGAAAGCATTTGAGGAAGGTGGTGAAATTTGTGCTTTTGAATACACTATATTTTTAGACTTACCTAGGTAAATTCTTCCCAAAAGAATTAGAAAAGGCCCAGCTTTTCAAACATTTTCCAGTCACAAACTACACTTTATACTACCAAAAAAAAAAAAAAAAAGGTTGTGGGTATAATTTGGAGATCTAATTAATTACCCTACTTTGTAAACAACAACCCCATATGTGGTTAAACACAAACAAACAAACCTCAAGAATTAGGTAAATCACTCTAATCTTAATTAATTTTTGAGCCTATCTCTAGAAAAATGACAGATCCTTCAGAAGTAATCCTACAGTTTGAAATAGCTCTCTGGGAATAATTTCTATCTGTAACTTTGCAAAACGCTTTTCTTGGATGTGTGTGACTTTCTTTTATCCATTTATTTTATAGAGAATAGATTGATTTGCTATATCTTTTATACACCATGCAAGGCTTTGTAATTAAAATGATGGCTAAAATAAGGCCCTTATCCTCTGTGCAAAAATAATATACATAAGGCAAGGGATACATGAAGCTCAGAGAGACTGCCCCCAAGTTTGTCTTGTCCGTCGTGGCATTCCCAGTGCCTACTAGAGTTCTCAGCATATAGGAGGTACCCCCAAAATACTTGTGGAACAAATGAATGAACAAAGGGCCTGGGCTTTATTGCTAGGTAGACTGAAAATCCATCCACATGGGATCACCAGACTGTGGTATGGCCCTTTTTTATTGGACTCTAAGAACATCCTGAGTGTTATTTTCTTTCCCTGCTGGGTGGGTGTCTCCATGATAGAAGACTACCTGCTAGGTTGGCTAGAGTCCCTGCCTTCTCTGTAGGATGTATGACTTGTTTCTGTACCAAATGACTAATTCTCTGATTTCCCCTCCTCGCTTCTTCTTGGTGGTGTTATAAACACCACACCCTTAAAAAAGATAAAACAAAGCTAAAGCAAACATGTGAGGGAGGCACTGGTCACACAACAGACTTCTGATATATTTAGAGGGGCTGTGCAGAAGTGTGCAGACACATAGGTTTTCAAGATTTTTCTGGAGATCCTCATCTGCAAGGAAAAATGGACACACGCACACCCAAACGCATGCATGGGTCTCTGTATTCGTCAATTTATATAGTCCTGCAGGTATTATTCAATCACTGTACCAACCTATGCTCACTGATAATGGATCTTTTTTTCCCCATTTTCATTCTGACTGCCCCTGAGGAGAAGTCATTTTTAAAGATGAGAGTCTAGCATATCTGTAAAGAGAAAAGTGTACTTGGTGTACTCAGGAAAGAGATCTAGAAGAAAGAATAGGCCCTTACTGGGGAGTGATGGGCAGTGAGGTTGAAGCTGAGAAATGTCTTGCAAATTAAAAGCACTCCTTAGAAGTCCAGAGATTCTAAGAGGCACCTCTTGTAAATTGCAAATGACCTCTGAAGGAGTTGGTTCAGTCTTGGGCACACCTGGGTGTAAATTGCTGTAAGCAGATAACTAGGTCAGCACCTCACAAAGATCAATAGTTCTTAAGAAATGGGGATTTTGATTAGAGCCATGAGGAAGAATGAACAGCCTTCAGTAGTTTAGAAGACTGAGATCTCTGTTAAGGCACCAAGTGTCTTGGACTCCAGCTGGGAGTCAGGAGGTAAGGTGAGATTATAGCAGAAAAGGGTATTCAGTCCGGACAAAAGCAAATGTATGTGGCCTTGATTTTAGCCCAGGGCCCTGGTGACCAGAAGGATGCCACTAAGTGTCAAGGCTTGATGTGATTGCAAGACTGGTGTTAAAAAGTAGTAAACATTTACTTTCTCCCATTTCTACTAGTTGTTTTGCTTTGGTTTGGTTTTTGTTTTCAGCCTAGAGTATCAGGTCCAAGTGCTCTGTCTTCATTCATTTTCTACCCCTGTACTTTTGGGAGAAAGAGAAAAACAAAGAAGGAGAAAAGAAAGGGAAAAATAAAGTACAAGCACTGCATGGCAATAGACTCTCCTTCTCCCTACTATTATTGTTAGATTACTGTAATCAAGATGCTTGCCATATTATTGCCATGTAGCTGTTTCTTATCCTAACTTAATTCCATTCTCAGAAATTGAGTTCTAATAGGTCTATACTATATCCCAGAAACCTGAATTTTTAACACTTCCCCCTTTTCAATTCTGATTGCAGAGGGTAGGTAAGACTACAAAACGTGAGGCTTAGAGCCCCTGAAATTCCTAACTTCTGCTTACTGGTTTGCTTTTTGACAGCCTCCGGCAAAATAGAAAACTGAAGCCTAGTAAGGTGATAGGAAAATCTGCCTTCTTGCCCTGGCTTTCTCACTAACTGGCCAGTGCGCCCTATGTAAGTCCTTTCAAGTCCTGAAGCCTCTCAAACTCATCTTGTGTCATTTTACATAATAACCCCTGCTCTGATTACATGACAGGGTTTATGAGGGTCACATAAAACGTTTGGCACGTGTAAAACGCCACGGAAACTTAAGATAGTACTTCTCCTTACCCATGAATTTCTCTAAGCCCTTCTTAAAGTGCATTTATTGTACACTTTTGGGGTATTTTCACTATCCATTATTTTTAAAAGTTTTTTGGTTTCAGTCTCTCAGTGGTTTTTGTTTGTTTGTTTTGTCACAATCACTTGATTGAAGCCTCTGATGTTCTCTTATCCTGGTTGATTTCTTCAAAGTTATGCTGATCCCCGATCAAGGTGCAACTAGGGTGTGTGCTGTCCTTAGAGCAATAGCCACTGGGTTTTGTCTGAAGTCATTTCAGAGCCTATGACATCTCGATGGGAAAAAGGAGAAGAAATAGCTTATTGCTGTAGAGCAAGTAGTTTAGGAAAGGCTTAAAATAGTTTGTATCCATTTTGATACTTTAAAAAATTCACTGCTTTTTAACAGTCCTTTCCTCTTCCTTACAATATTTCCTGGGAGTTTTTCTTTCACTTCTCATGTCCGGCCTCTAACATTAAGCGCGATCATTTATGGAGCTTTAATTCTGTGCCAATCACTCTGCAACGACGTGTACCACGTTATAACATTGACTCCTCCTAACAATTCCAGGAAGCAGGTTCTATTATTTTTTCCATGTGACACATGTAACTGGGGAATAAAATCAAACACAACCTCTTAGGTCCCATCCTCTCTACGTAAAACAGGGGCCTTCAGCTACCTGCAGTCAACTCTTCTCTGACATAGTTCTCTCTCCAAATCTGAGAATTATTATTGATATAGTAGTCTTGATAGATTTGAATTTGCATATATATATATATATCAATATTTAGGCTTTTATGTGTATTTCGTTCTAGTCCACAATATTTGCGATGTATCCTCAGCAAAAAGGGCTGCCATAACAAAATACCATGGACTATGTGCCTTAAACCATAGAAATTTCTTCTTCACAGTTCTAGTGGCTAGAAGTCCCAGATCAAGGTGCCAGCACATTCACAGAGAGAGAGCTCTTGTGTTCCTTTCCCTTCTTCTAACGACACCAGTTCTATCAGATTAGGGCCTTACCCTTCTGATATAATTTAACCATAATTAGCCCCATAAAGATCCTAATTCCAAGTAAATCACATTGGACGTCAGGGCTTCAGCATATGAATTTTGGGGAGACACAAGTCACTCCATAACAGATTCTATTCTTCGTCCGAGCAGAACACATTGGAATAGACCATTGTTTCTTCATGAGCTTGTCATTCACCACAGTCTGTATAGTCATAGGAAGGAAGGTATACTTTCCATTTTAAAAGAACCTTTTCCCTTTTCAGATTGGCTCCAAAAAGCAGCCCTTTAGATGTGTTCTTGGCACCAATGAAAAATTGGTACAGTTGCTATAGCTTTTGTGAAAAAATATGAATCTATAACATGTATGCATGTGCATAAAATTTGAAGTTCATTGTTTAGCTTATTATATCTAACTTTTTATGCACATCTTTGAATGTTTTTTGCAATTTTCAGTTTTCACAGGGATTTGTGATATTAAATAACATCTTAGTTATTTTAATTTTGCCAACCAGTATAAGTGCATGTAGGTATATTAATTAATGTAAAATCAATATTCGTATAAAATAGTCCAAAACTTGTTCCACAAATGTAACAGTGGTCTTTTAAAATGATGATGTTAATATTTAGACTTAAATGTCTAGTATATTTTCAGCATTAAAGTCCAAACGAAAAGGAGTAGGAGTTAAGGGGTGGGGGGAGTCAGTTGAAACAGTAATAATGCAGGCTTAATAATCCCTCTTTTCAAAGGACAGTCTCAGTGGATTTTCACATACAGCGGCATAATTGGTCTGACAAAGATCCAATGGGTTTGATTTCTCCTGGCATATGGAAACTGCCAAACCTGTAACCAAGGCTGGTCCCAAGCTCTGAGTGACTCTTCACCAACTATTATTATGTATGCATGCAACACTTTGCATCAACACAAATCCATGGACATATCGAGGGTTTTTTTTTCACTGTGCCTTTTTATTTTCTTAATAAAATTAAAGAGTCATGTGATAAAATACATAATGAGTAGCCTGGGAACTATATATGTATCCAGTGGGCTGTAGGAAGTGGTTATATTTTAGGGTAATAACACAGGATTAACTCATCAATGTCGGGAAAAGAAACTTCCTTTCTGTCCTTTGGTCAGAATTTCTGGGCAATGGAGTATAACAGCTGAATAGACCTTTCCTAAGAAGTACCTTTCTAAGCTTCCTGAGCTAATTTTACATTTGACCCCTTATATTAAAAATGGCAAGTTAATCAGTTCTTTTGTTCAGGGAAATGGCAATAAGTATGGCATGAATGTAAAGGTTTTGTTTTGCTTTTTTTAAAAGTGCATCTAAATCTGCTTTTTGGTGTATTTAACTGTTGAACACAAGGACCAATTTTAGATACAGAGATGGCTTTTCTATAGGGAATTAAGGACAAAAGATGGTAATGCCAATTTTTTTCCAAACCAATGCGCATACTATTAGGTCAGGAGCATTAAAATTTACCTTGTTACAAAAACTTCTTGCCTTTTTCTTTAATGTTTTAATGTTTCTTTAATACGAAACTAGTGTGTGTGTATGTATGTGCATATGTATGTATGATATGTATATGCGTATATACATATAAATACACAATACACACACAAAGGTAATACAGTTAACATTACAGAGAGCAGATGCTCAATGAGTGATTATCTTATGCCAATTATGTGATTATATGCAAGGCATTGTTTTAGGCACTGGAGAAGCAGCAAAATAAAACAGACACACATGTCTTCCCCCATGGAGATTCAATTATAGTTGGATAATACATAAATAATAGGTAAACTTATACTGCACGCTATGTTCTACGCACTGGTCAACATATTTTATATATATTAACTTATTAAATAGGTCCAACAGCCCTATGAAGAACACCTGTAATTGTCTTCATTCTGTAGATGAGGAGAGTGTGTGCACAGTGGAGTTGAGTAACTTGCTCATTGCCCCACAGTTTACAAAGCGTCAGAGCTGAGGTTCAAGTGAAGACAGTCTGGCTCTAGAGGCCATACTCTCCACCACTGTGCATATGCAAAGTAGAGGGAACACATTTATTTTACAGCCAACTAGTTCTGTGAGGATGAAATTGAATTCACTCGACTTCTCTTAAAGGCTTCAGTGAAATTTCAACCTTACTATTTTAATACCTTTTACTATGTTCTTGAAATTAGGTCACTCAGTCCAATTTTTTTTAAATAGTGCCATCTTAAACCTTAATCAAAGTGCAAATCAAAAGATGGGAAGATAGTTATTAGACTAGTAAGCACTTCCCTCCTTCCTTCTACCCATTCTGTTCTTTGGGGAACACCTCATAAATATATTTTTCCCTTTTTTTGTTATTTTAATATTCTTCATTTTGTTAAGTGTTCATCGTCTGTGGTGTATGTTATTAATACAACTAGGAGAAAACAAATTCATTAATTTTTGTGAATTGTCAATTGATTTAGGATAGGAAATGCCTTTATATAGAGAATAAAATTTTACTTAGAAGATTTTAAAATCATACATTTTGTTTACCTTTTACTAAAAAGAAAAGACATGTTTTCTCTTATTTTTGTTTTTTTTCCCCTAATCATTCAGAACATTCAAAAGAAAACAAGATGAAAGTGAATTCCTTGTAAGATTTCCTATAACATACTCTGGTTTTCTTTAAATTAGGTGCTCATTATTAAACATTCAATTAAAATATGACCTACATCATTTCACAGTTTTTTTCTCTCAAAACATATTATCATTCTATTTCTTTATTTAAACATTATATATGTTTCTTTATGAGACACATTTTTAATCACTTAAAATTCAGATGAGTACCAGTGAAGCCTATCTGAAGTTGATTCTTTATGACAATAATGATGTACTCATTTTTGCTATGATAGTGTTTTCCTAACGTGTTGATGATACTTTTTATTATAGGATATTTACTCAACAGGTAGATGGCTCAAAATGTGAATCTTTGTAATATAACTCTGGATTCAGTTATACAATACCTCTATACACTTTTGATCTGGATTGATCTTAGTGTATGATTTATATGATTTAAAATTTTTAAGCTTCAGAATTAGTGAATCAAATTTTTGAGGCTATTTCCACAGTCAACAATTTGTGGAATTTTCTTAACAATAAGTATTAAAAATATTGCCAGCTTCACAGTTATTTCCTACTAATAGGAAGAAAGTATGATAAACTGGTATGGAACCCAACTAATAATCCCCTCCAGACCTCACTTGAATTCTTACAGAGCCCAATATATCACCTCTTTACCATTTGGTTAAAAGTTTAACTCCCACTTGGAAACAACCAATTTAAAGCCAAAGGACTCTGGCAATTAATCAGTGTTAGTTATTGGCCTACTAAGTGTGAGCATCAAACATACATTCTAAAATTACTGGAGCATTAGAGTGTGAGCAAAGTAGGGGATGGAACAATTTGGTTTGAGTTGGAAAGCTCATTCAAATTTAGTGTCTGAAAAGGGATAATTAGTTATGAATCTGTACACTTCAATGTAGTTACTGGTACACTTTCAGAAAGAGGAAAAGAGAAGAAAAGACAAAGAATGCCATGTATAGGGCACAACCACATTGTAAGGACCTGATGAAATCCATAATTCAGTCTGTCTGTATTATTATCACTCCAGAAAAATGTTTCCTGGATATACCTTGTGAGTTTTTTTTTTTTTTAATCCACTTAGGCAAGTGGGAATTGTTTTCAGTCCCCAGCAGCAAATAGTATGAATACCTACCTTCCACAGTAAGCAAGTTATAAAAGTACATTACTTGCTTATGTGTTCTTGAGAATTCACTGCTATTAATTTTGAACTTTTTGATTGTTCTTTCGTAAAGCAAGAACAGTTGTTGCCAGAGCACAAGGCAGAAACTCCTAATGGCAAATAAGCATTTACAACCATGTAACTGCTCTGTTTATCCTGAGAAGTGGTTCAGCGAAGAATTTAGTTTTACTGTATGCTTATGCTTTCAAATATCAATATTGTTTGCCGATCATCAAATGATGTGAACCTTGAGGAACTTAAACTGCTTGATGTCCCCACTATGTCACATTACAGTGAATGGGATAGCATATGCACACTGTGAAGGAAGGACAGACATGGCTTGTGAATAAAAAATCAATTTGTACACAGTACTTCTGTAATCTATACATGTCTGTATACATTTCTCTACATCAGAAATTCTCAGTTCTATGTTTCAGGCTACAGAGGTGCCATGTGAAGAAAATGAGAGTGATTTGTGTGAAGCCTAAACAGAGGAAATCCAGCCACACTTTTGGTCCTTAATTACTGTGTCATTCACACTTATGCAATTTATCTTGTGTTCAGAGTTGACCTGTGTGCTGCTCTTTTCATCTCTAGCATTAGTAAGGCCTAGAAGAGGGCTGCCACTTGAGCTGTGAATTTTGTTTTGATATAAAATAGTATCAGAAAGAAAGAAATTATTCATCACAATCTAGTTCATATAAAAAGACATTGAAATGCAGACAGATCCTCGCATCTAAAAGCATGACTTACCATATAATACGCCTCTGCATTAGTGGGTACAATCCTGGCAGAGAGACAGATGCAGCTTTTATAAGGGTTATTTTGGTCTTGATCTCTGATGTTGAACAGATCCCTCGGTTTTTCTCTATCTCATTTTTCCAACTTATTCAAAACTCCATGGGAAATGTAATAAACTGTAAAAATCAAACAGTGAAACATTGGATATTGATGAATGTAATTTCTCTGTTAGTAAACAAACTGTCTTCAAGGAGGATGGAGGGAGATTCAGAAATGAAGTAATGGTGCCAAAGCTGAAGCTTAGTATTTTCCTAGAAGAATTAGTTTAAAAACTATCTTGTTACCAAAAATAATAGTATTGTCATTTTATTCCTAGCACTCACCTGTGGAGGAGAATTGAAGACATTATTTTATCACTCTGAGTAAAAGCAGAAATGTGTTATTGAAGAAAGGAGAAAAAATATGCTTCAGAACTAGAGAGGAAAGTCTCCATTTACAAAAGGAAAAAAATGAAGGGTTTTGCTCAGGGGTCCAAAAAAATATTTGGCTTATTTCTTTTTTATCATTTAAGCTGGTTTCTTGCTGGGCCTTTTTATTGAATAATTGAAAAAAAAAAAAGGTTGGGGAGGAACTTTTACAGCAAAGGCAAAAGACAGTAAAAAATAAAAGTGCTAAGGGAATATAGATAGGAAGTTGTATCTTTTTGTACTTTCATGATTGCCTGCATTTCCCCCTAAACTTATCGTTGAAAAACTCTGAAAAAAAATATCCAGCCCTGAGCAAAGTGCTAGAGAATAAAACATAACATCCTGCGTTCCTTCTACTCCTCATTCTCACTTCTACTCTCTTTCTTTCTCATGCACATGCACGTACACACACAAGCACACACAACACTCCCACGAGCTCAAACTTCATCAAGTTTTAACACAATCGTACGTTGATCAATCAGTTTAGGGAGCATTGAAATTTGGGGGGCATGTTGGCATTTTTGAAAGCTGCTTTCACAAAAATGATTATTAATCCTCCCAGGAGATTTCAAGTTGTGGAGGAAGATTGCTCGAATAATGACTTTAGCAAAGTGGACATTCTGCACTTGGCAATTTTCCCGAAAGACATCGGATTGTAGGCAATCTGTATTTCCCTTCATCCTGCAGCATCCTCTGCAGCGGAGTCAGTTTGTGATAGTCTGAGGTGCTGCACTTTCTTGTCTTTCCCCTGTGGCATCTTGTAAGCTTTTACACTTGCTTTAGCTACATTTTTCCCACCAAGCGGGCTGAGTTTTCTCACTGTCTCAGAGGAAGTCAGATGTCAGTTAAGTACCAAGCAGCCAAGTGATAAGAATGTTTTAAACGCTGAATGTTTTTGAAGTTTTCAGGATCCCAGCTGCATTGAGAAAGCTATAAAGGACTAACAAATTTGGGATTTTTCTCTTTTATCAGCAAGTTTCCAATATTCTTCAATCACATAACTAAAGAATAGTAAAAGCAAAGATAGAAACTCGAAGTTTGTCTAAGATGTGTCCCCACCAACCTATATGACTCTAAATAAGGAGGGACCTTAAATAAGATTACCGGAAGTTACGTGTCCAAATGAATGCTGTTCATTCATGTATCTAACCCCAATTATTGACGTCTCATTGTACCAGGCTTATAAAGCAGGAGGTCACAGTTTCGTGGAGGAGACAGTCTTGTAAAAGTATTGTTTTAATGTAGTATGACAACGACTATAATGGGAGCTATACGTACTTTGGGAAGGACTTACTGATTCCTAGGAAGGTTGATAATAGATAATGACTTCACAAGGAAGTTCTAACATGGCTGTAATTTCTTTCTCCTGCATCAACCCTGCACCAATCTGGCAACCTTGGCCACAGGCATTAACTGTGCTCATGGGAGCTGAGCTGGAACCCCATCCTCCTTTACATTTCAACAGGTTTTTGCTTTTTATGCATTTCAAAAGGATTTTTTTCTTTGATTGTTGAAATTAGAGCCAGCTCATGAGCAATTCAAGTTAGCCTCATCGCTTTGTTGTTATTCTGTCATTTTGACCAAGAACTGAACTTGCTCACTGTAACTGTTTACTCTGAATTCTTCACACTTGGTTCTGAATGATTTTAAGTAATTTTCTGATGTCAAACCACCTTCAGATGGGAACTATTGTTATCATTGAAGAAATTGAAAGAAAAGAGACACATGCTGCAAAGCGATTTCCAAGAGAGGAGTCATATAGGTGCTTTTAATCATGGCAACATTACTGGAATGTTTACACCCGCTTGAGGCAACTTCTTTGAAAAATAGAACAATTCGTCTGAGCCATAAGTTATATTTTCCTAAAAACAGTCATGTAATCTTGTATTTTCACACCTTGTATTTATTTTATGCATTGATTATCAAAAGTGTTATAGCCCCAGAGATCCTAAGAAAAATCATAATGATTTTTTCTTGTGATTTCTAATTATTTTAGGTGCTTTTCGTTTCTTCTAGGTGCTGTCTTGTTTTAGCCGAGCACCTTTCATGTGTTCTATTGACACTGGTACTTGTTATCAACTGGCTTCTAGATAATCCTGCTTAAGTGACTGGTTGATGACAGCTTTTAAGATATTGCCTCTCCAAGTTATATTTCTACTCACGGAGGATTCTGGAATAACAAAAAGCCCTGATGTGAAGCTTTCTAATGAAGGGATTTATATAAGGCATTATCCAGAATACAGAGGAAAACATTTGGAGACAAAGCAATCCTGGTTGACCTTTCTCCTATCATTCTTGGTCCCTTGATCTCTTAAAAGGATCACTTCACAATAGATCTTTAGTTTGTGTCCAGGTGGCAGTAAGGAGTAAGGTATTCCTTATTTACTGCCAATGATACTCAGGGTCTAATTACTTAGTTCATTTTATATATACATGTGTATATACATATATATGTATATATAATTTTTCCTCAAAAGAGATAATATTATATTTTAAATTCTAGGGTAAATTTTGGTCTGGAAACCTCTCACCCCCAGGAGATAACAGAGGCTGTTAACTCTAACCTAGATGATAATTTTTTAAAAATTAAAAATTATATGTCTATCATTTCTGAAAAGTGTTAAAAAGAAGCAGCATGTAGAAAGGTTGCATGTTTTAAACGTCCTTGTCAAGCCTCATGGTAAAAGACCCTTAAAAAGGGTTACTTGTTGGAAGAACAACCCAATTGATTTTCTGGAAATTAGCTTCAGTTGTAAGACCTACAGCATGAAGAGAGAGCAGAGAGGTAGATGTTCTGGAGCGGGTGTCACAGTTTAACTAGCCTTGGTTGCAATCTCTCCCTTCATATTTTGGCATCTCGGTTTCCTTGTTTTTGTGCTGCCAACTTTTTCAGTCTCCTGAGGCCTTATTTTCAGTAACTATTCCTGAAATCCACTCCATTCACTGTCTACAAAATCTTGCAGAATCTCTGTATAATTCCCTCAGGACAATGGTTTAAGCTAATACATAGGTTGGGATATTCTATTGAGAGTATATTTACACTGGTGACTTAGTGGGTTACTATGTTAATATTACTAGCAACTATTTTTAGGAATTGGAAATTGATGTAAAAACATTCCAGCTAGCAATGGTTATTTCAGCTAAGTCTGGCTAATGGAAGAGAATTTGTTTTTCTTTTCCTTCCTTCATTCCTTTTTTTTTCTTTTTCAGTTTTTTAATTGGGTAGAGTCTAGTAAACCGTAAATACATGTTTGTTTCAGTGGGCTTTGAGGATTTAATAATAAAGGTTCTTTTTATCACTGGGTCTTTTATACCATTGGTATCATGGTGAATTCTTTCATGAATCAGAATAGAGCAGTATAATCAATCATTTGAACAAGATATATGATGTCTTAATACTTAAAGTATTTTAATGCATTTTTGAATTATTCTTCATCATGGCAATTTATATCATCATTTTTTAAAAGGTGTTGGCTAAAACCATTTGTGTAACGATAAAATGTTTTAATACACTTTATACAGTTAATGTTGAACTACGTCTAAGAAAATGGAGGCATTGTGGTACTATACAACCAAGAGACTTTATTTTTTTAAATTATTTCTATTTTTTTTAATTGATTTATTTTATTTATTTATTTTTGGCTGCTTTGAGTCTTCGTTGCTGCGCGCAGTCTTTCTCTAGTTGCGGCAACAGGGGCTACTCTTCCTTTCTGTGCACGGGCTTCTCACTGCGGTGGCTTCTCTTGTTGCGGAGCACAGACTCTAGGCGCACGGGCTTCAGTAGTTGTGGCACACGGGCTCAGTAGTTGTGGCTAGCGGGCTCTAGAGCGCAGGCTCAGTAGTTGTGGTGCACGGTCTTGGTTGCTCCGCGTCATGTGGGATCTTCCCAGACCAGGGCTCAAACCCGTGTACCCTGCATTGGCAGGCGGATTCTTAACCACTGCGCCACCAGGGAAGCCCCAGCCAGGAGACTTAATTCAGGTCCTACGTGATGTTGCCTAATGCATCTAACCATCATTTCCCAGGTGTCTTCCAGGCCTTACTTTAGCCTTGAATTAGTTTCCTATTGCCCTTGTAACAAATTATCATGAACATAGTGATTTAAACAGCGGTCGTTTATTTCTTATACGTCTGATGGTCAGAATTCCGAAATGGGTCTCACCAGGCTATAATCAATGTATTGGCAGGGATGTTTTTCTTTTTAGAGGGTCAAGGAGAGAATCTATTTTCTTGCCTTCTCCAGTTTCCAGAGGCTACCTACATTCTTTGGCTCTTGACTCCCTTCCATCTTCAAAGCCAGCAATGGCTGGTTAAGTCTTTTTCATATATCACTCTGGCTCTCTTCTGTCTCTCTCTTAATCATTTAAGGACACTGTGGTTACATTGGACCCACTTGGATGATCCAGGAAAATCTCCTTATTTTATGATCAATTGATTAGAAGCTAATTCCATCTGTAATTTTAATTCCTTTTTGCCAAGATTAGGATGCAGACATCTTGCGAGGGGGGCATCGTTCTGCTCACTATAGGTCTGATAGGCAAACATTCCAAAAATTTGATAACGACATGTTATAAACCACAAAATATTATTCGGGCAGTCTCCAGCCTGAGTTTTCTTTTCCTGTGAAATCTCAACATTTTATCTTATCACCAAATAGGTATTTCATTCTTACCTCTACTATATCTTACTTTTCCCTCAAAAGAATTTATTTGTATTTGAAAAAGCTTAAGGATAAAAAAGCTGAAGTAATTTTTTTTCCTGTAAGATAAACTTCTATATATAAAGCCATTAACTGTTTTGAGATATAATGTGATTGAGTGATTTCACTCTCAACTTGATTAGGAGTTTATGACTGCATCGACTTTTCAAACTGTTTATTCATTGAACTTATTAAGTACCAATTATGTATAAATACTATGATTGTTGTTAGATAGGGTCTGACTGACTTGCTCAGCCAGAAGCAGTAAAGAGGTGAGACTAGCTTTGCGGTAGAGTAAATCTGATTCGTCTTTGACTCTCAATATCCTCATCTGTAATTTGAGGACAACAATGTCTGACAAGTAGAGGTGTTATGAGGGTTAAATGGGTTAATGGACACACAGATCCTGGGACATACAGAAATTCAACAAAGGATAGTGTCCTTACTCTTTAGGACTTGACCTCACAGTGATACCACTAGAGGCATAACACGATGGCAGGACTATCTTGAGGGCAGTAAAAGGTAATTATATCTGGCACTAGTCATAATTCCTCTCTTTCTAACTGCCATGGCTTATGGTTTGTTTGATTGCAGGAGCCCATACTAACCATGACTGGGCTAGTTATCAACCGAGGAAAGGATATGCTTTGAATTAGGAAAGACTATTCAGTTGTAGTTTACTCAAATGCATCCAGTTTAGTCTTAACTGTGCTTTCAATGGAGACTGTGGATCCAAGATAGTGTCCCCCTAGGAAAGAAAACATAAATAAATAAATGTTGACACTGGAGAAAAGATGTGGTCTCACCAATTCTCATCAATCAGTGTTCCCTGAGATCCTAGTGGAGACATTACTTGCTGCTTCTTTGAGTTCTGAACCTCTCAGGGCACATATATGCTGACATCACTTGGTTCCTTAAAGTCTGATGGCAGTTTGTATCTCTTTGTCTGAATGAGCAAATTTCAATAGGGCCAGGTTTTCTATAAGAGAAGAGGAAAGATAGAAGCAGTCTCTAGAATTCTGAAATGCATTAAACATCTTTCTTTAACATAAAATGATCAAATACATAAGCATGCCTGGAGTTATTCTATTTTTATTTTGTAATTCTGGTGGGCATTTTTGTAGAAGGGGTTCAGAATAAATTATCTTTGAAGAGGATTTCAATTGTCAATACAACATGCCTGCAACATTATTCTCCTAAGGGATAGAAAAAGAGATAATAGATGACTAAGTATATCACTCACATTTAATATAATGCCCAGAGAAGTACATCATGACTTTTGCATTTCATAGGAAACTCAATATGTCTGATGTTGAAACACTGGAATTCAGGCAAATGATAATATAAGGAAATTAAGTTCAATAAATGTTTACAAGGCTAGTGTGAAATGAGATTATGATTTGGATATAAAAATTTTTGTACAAATTATTTATTACTCTGTAGGATTTTTAGGTTCATGTTTTTTAGTTTCTATATCTATGGGTTTCATTTTCTCATCTGTAAAAATAAGTATTCTAATAATATCTATTTATAGAATTATGCAGCTCAGGCGAGATTAAATAGGTGAAAGTAATCTATAAATTGTAAATTGCTCTACAAAGGTTATTTATATCTATTGGGTAGATGCCAGGAGTGTTGCTAAAGATTGTACAGAACACAGGGAAGCTACTCACAACATAGAAATGTGATGCCCAAAATGTCAATGATGCCAAGGTAGAGAGACCCTGCCCTATAGTGAGTAATGACCACTCTGTCCCATCTCTAGGCTGAAGGCGACAAGGGGAGAGAGAAGTTAATGGAATAGAAAAGGAGAAACATTTGGAGAGGGCTGCCCAAAGTGGCCTTGGAGTCAGGGAATAAAAACTCTGACCTCTTTCTTCTCTCTCTTTTTAGTCTGGGCCAAGAATTTCCACTGGCCAAACCTGGCTGTTAGCCAGAGAGAAAGGGATCCTGGGCATGTAATCTATATTGGTCAACCTCCTGGGTGTAAAACATGATCATATGGGTAAGGATGAGAGCAGACAGAACAGGTGTGTGTGAGAAATTGAAAATATTTAACCCCAACCATGAATCACTGTCTCTAATTAATATTCAACTCTGTGAGTCCATGAGGAAATAATGTCTGTGGATAGGTTCATATACATGCAGAGAGTAAAATCAACCATGGGTACAAATTTGAAGAGAAGGAAAATTCAGAAATACATCTGTAAATTAATTCTTCCCCAGATAGTTTGTGTTGTTCACCATATTAAAATAGAGTAAGCATCTGCTTGTACCTTGTTCAACTATATGCCTTTCTCTCCATTTGTGTTCATTCAATAATTTACCAAGTAACTGAAAGTGTGCTGAGTGCCAGGTATTTGTCCAAGTACAGAAGATGCAAAAAGTGGATATAAAATGGTGCCCACTCTGGAAGCTTCTTTGGATGTAGTAGGAGAGATATTTATATAAACAAACTACTGCAGCACTTGGAGCATGTATGTCTGAAGTAGTATGGTAGAGAGAAAAGAGACACTCATTATTCCTGGCATGTAGAAAGTGACCTTGACAGAGCCTCCAAGGTCAAGTAGGTGTTTTCTGGACAGGGAAATAGAAATAGTACGAGACTTAGAGGTGTCCTTTGTGACAGAGTGGAAACAGTGGGTGATGAAATAAAGTGGAGTTCCTATTTCTAAGGATCTTTTGTGCCATGCTAAAATATTGGAACTGTATCTACAAAGTAGTCGAGAATCATTGGCTGTATGAGTAATGCTAGTGCAAACTGACTTACCTTTTTGAAAATTTTCTAACTTCTATACCCTTGTATGGTATGAGCCATTCAGAATATTGTCTTTAAATTAAAATCTTTTAAAATAATACCGTAAACTTGATGCTGTAACAATTCAATTTTTTCTGAGTGAGCTTAATTTAATGAAGATTTTACAGAGGCATTTGGATGTTCAAAAGTGATAGCACTTAATAAATGTCCTTTGCTGGGTTATCCTGATTAAAGTGTTAGAGGATCAAAGATCTCAGAAACATTTCAAGAATAAGAGTCCCTCTTCTGTTTCTCAACTATAAAAATGTTCTTTAAATCCTCACATGCACACTGGGAAATATTTCTTATATCATTATCTTTTAGAAAGTTGTGAAATGATCATGGTTGGGGGACAGATTTTTTAAGTTTGTCAGCTATATAATTGGGACTCAAGTTTTATATTATGTGGATGCATCTAAACTTGATTCTGTTTAAATATGAATACACATATATTTTTCTTGGCCTCTGTAAAATTTATTAATCATTTTGTCTCCCCAACACATTTCCAAACCAAGGGAATAATGCCAGGAGTGAGGGTGTAGCAGCAACTACCTGCTGTCTCTTCTCTTTAGTTTTGAACCTGAAGCTTGAAGGAAAATTGCATTATAATTGAGTAATTAGCCTCAATATCTCCACTTCTCAAAATAATGAATGTCCAAAGCTATCTTTTGATCTGAATGTGAGGAATGTTAAAAATGCAAGTAAGTATTAGAAGATGTGGATTCTTCTTTGCTACTGATACTTTTTTGCAAACCTTCCCAAGTCCTCATCTGTCAGTGAATCTTGGTGATTACTGGCGGCTGCCGAAGCTAGTGATGGAACTTTGACCCAGATCCTTATACACCCAGTCTCTTGTCTTCCTCTTCCCTTTAGATTTCTTGTTTTGGGGTAAAAACGCCTGGAAATAAACAGGACAAACTTTGTGAATAAAGGTGTTTGGCCCCACATACACGTTTGCTATTTAAATAAATGGTCATTCAGTTTCCAATGGGGTAAGTAAATGATATTTTACTATAACCCAATTAAAAATATTAGGCTTCAAAATGGGAGCATTTGAACTTGGTGTCATGGATTTTGGGAAGTTCTGAAAAGAATAGGAAGTGTTTAGATTCCAGGAATCTTTGATTAAATTATATTAATGAAAGTGGAAGAGTTCTCAACTGGCTGGTATGGAAGATAAAATACCATAAATGTCAGCATCATGCCTGGGAGACTCTTTAAGTCATTATAAACAATCATGGGCACTACAAAAGACAAGGCCAAAGCATTTCTCTTAATTCTTCCATACAGATTCTTTTTGTTTCTGGTACATATCTCATTTCCCTTCACATATCTTTAACTGTAAAGAGAGAGATAACCTTTACAACTCTCTCTTTTATTGATAAGGAACAGAATGAACGTCGCTCAGTTTATATGCAGTTGCTGTAATCTGTGAACAGCATATTTTTCTTAGTGGTAATGTGGTTACTTTAGCAGCAATCTTATAAGAAATATATTTTCACATAAATTACAAATTTTGCTAAGTTGATATATGAAGGTGTACTGTAGGCAAACTTGAGACATTTCTTCAGGTAGGCACTTAGCCCAGGGGAGACTACCAAGGACTCACTATGTAAGGTGGCATTCCATGTGCCGTATGATCTATGGATTTTTGGCACAGGGTTCAGACTGTGTTCAAGCTGGGCTTCCACAGCAGGTACCTTTTTTAGGCTCTGTTAGAGGACAGATTGATTCTTTTAGCATTCAACAAATATTTATTAAACACCTACATTGTTTTGGGCTCTGTTCTTGTTCTCGTGTTGCTTACATTCTAATTTAGAATGAAGAAGTAAAAATTATTGCATATGTGATGAATTTTTAAAAACTGCAAAGTAGCCCCTTCTAAGTATTCCTCCCAAAGGAGTAGTTACCAGTACTACTGATTTCATTGCACACATAAATAAGGAATTGCACTGGAAAATAAATTATTATATCTATAATTTAAAATAAGGTTTGAATTATATTTGACTACTATGAAATTTATTGATAAAAACCTTGATTTTATCCAGAAGTGTTACTGATAATAGAAACCACCAAACATAATGGCACAGTATGCTTCTGAAATACATTTTCATAAGATACATTGAATCTCTAATACACAGGCTTGTCACATCGGAGTCAGGTTGGACAGTCATTATTAACTTAAAATTAAGCCTTCTCAAGCAGTTAGCCCTGTCTTATTGACTTAGAGCCATCAAGCTATGCTGCAAACACTCCCTAGGGTTTTCTGGAGGAAGGAGGCAGTGGTAGAAGGGGTTACTATTAGCCTCTAAGGTGACTCATTAGAACATGTCCTGAAATAAGTTTAGCTCTGTATCAGGGAAGCAGCAAAGCATTCCCAAGTCATTAATCAAGTGAAAGGGAAGGATGTTGTCATATTGAAGCAGCCCCAGTGATGTGAGCAAGAGTGTATCACTTTATTATTTTCCCTTTCTTGTGTAGAAAACATGATATATTGATTTATTTTAGATTGTTTAGGGTCTAAGGTGTTTTATGCTTGCAAAAGTTATGAATTAAAGGTCCTAAATTGTAAGGTGTTAATGGGAATGAAATTCACACCCAATGCAGGAGATATTGGTTGGAAACAATAAATCTTGTCAGGCTCAAGTTACTTTTATTGCTGTAAAAAAAGAATGAAGGTCACAAGATAATACTATTCAGGGAAGTATGTGAGACATTTAAAGAGATTCATCATTTTTCGGGCTTCCCTGGTGGTGCAGTGGTTGAGAATCCGCCTGCCAATGCAGGGGACACGGGTTCGAGCCCTGGTCTGGGAAGATCCCACATGCCACGGAGCAACTAGGCCCGTGAGCCACAACTACTGAGCCTGCGCGTCTGGAGCCTGTGCGCTGCAACAAGAGAGGCCGCGATAGTGAGAGGCCCGCGCACCGCGATGAAGAGTGGCCCCCACTCGCCGCAACTGGAGAAAGCCCTCGTACAGCAACGAAGACCCAACACAGCCATAAATAAATAAATAAATAAATAAATTTAAAAAAAAAAAAAAAAGAGATTCATCATTTTTCATATGACATGCAGATACCCTTTTAAGAGATTTCAGTATTTTATCTCCAATTTGATTTGGTATTTAAATATTTTAAGTCAACTCTTGAGAAACCCATATGTATTTTGTTGACATTATCTAATTGCATAGTTTAACAAGTGGATGGGTGGTCAGGGTTTCTGATGAGTGTCTATAATTATTTGGTGGTGTTCAGATGGCTTCAACAATTTTATTTATAATGAGGCTTAAGGAAATCCACATCGACAGAGGATCTACTGTATATCAGACACTGCGCCAGGTGTGTTTAGGCTGATTAGGTCATTTCATTCTTTTGGTGCTGATGGATATCGTTTTTATGTTGGCTTTCTCAGCTAAAGAAACTGAGGCTCAAGCTTTAATAACTTGCCCAAGATTGTATAGTTAGTAAGGGGTAAAGCTGGACTGGAGACCAGAGCTCTGTGACGTCACATATGCTTTTCTCTAAGAGGCTGATTAGTCACCAGCTGCACCTAGCTTCTCACAGTGTTTGTGCTTGTCTGTAATATTAGTGGGGGCAGAATCTCAAATGTGCATGATCTTAGAAAGGTAAACAACTTAAGTGTTTAAAATTGTACGTGCATCTCTATTTTTGAATAAGTAAACTGCATATAAAAATTTATTTTCTAAAATTTTATAATAAGCTACTGCTTTCTTCATCTACTGGTGGTGTTCAGAGGTGATGCACTGTTTTGGTTCTCTTACAATTGTTTAGAGAAGTTTACATGTGAAAAGCTATTATAAACAAGTTTCTTCTTGGTTTCTGAAAGCTCCTTTCACCTCCCCGTGCTCCTTCCTCCCTGCTGCTCACAATAAAAAGAGAGGCTTCTAGTCCTGAACCCTCAAAACATCTTTGTTCTCCTAAGTTATTTTCTCAACAAGTAAAACCTTCAGTTGCATCCCATGGGATAAAGTGAAGCCTGATGAGCAGAACAGAAAGATTCTTAGCAAATGAATTAATCCATCTACGCTTCTTGATTTATTTCTCAAGTTCACTCTGCTCCAGCCACACTGAACTATTTGCTATTTGCCCTGTGGAACGTTCCCTTTATTAGCTCCATCCCTTTGTACATTCCTTTTCCTCTGAAATGTCCTTTGATCCTTCTCCATTCCTCAGAAACACACGTATATTTCATGACCTAGTGACTCAGCTCAAGTGTCACTTCCTATGCAGTGCTTTCCCTACCTCCCATGCTAAATGAGTTATTCTCCTACTTTTGGTCTTTATTCAACATACACTAGTCACTTTGCATTGTAATTAATTTTTATATGCCTATTCCCACAATAATGTGACCTGCTCAGCAAAAAGGATTATATCTAATTTATTATTGAATACCCAGTGTCCCATACCGAGTAGGCTCTCAATAAAAGCTTATAGAACAGTTTCAGTGGTCAAATTAATGAATGTAAGCAACAAACTTTTATTTAACACATATTTAACATGTTCTGTGCCAGGCAGTGCTCAAGGCACTGGGATATGGCAAAGAACAGCACTGATAAAAATCACTGCTATCACATCTACTGGAGGGATGTAGATAATTAATGATATAAGTATGTAAAGTATTAAGATTAGATGGTGGCAAGTGCTATGAAAAAAATGCTGAGACAAGAGATGTAAAGGATGTCAGAGTTCTTCTTGGATAAGTACAGCAATCATTCTGTTTATTTTCTATCCTGATTCCTTGTTGCTTTTATAGTTAGTTTGAGGTCATTTTTTTTTAATGGTAAGGCAGAGGATATTGAGTTTCCTGGAATTGGTTAGATCAGTGCTTAGGAAATTCTGAAAGTAAATGTTCTTTGAAAGACGAAAAAAACCCAAAAAAACCCATCGAACAGCCAAGTTTATGCTAATCTGTGTTGTATAGAGAAAGATAAAGTTCCTATTTTCTAGGAAGAGTCAAAAAATGGAGACTGAATGTTGAATGTTAAATGATTGGATGCCAGAGGTTTATCTTTATATGAAAAGAAAAAAAGAATGAAGTGTAGAAATGTTTCTTTATCTTACCTATAATTTTTTTGAAATACAAGTAAATACATTAAAATATAAAATATAGTGTGTCTATATATAAATACCTACCTATATAATAGACGTCAAAGGCTTTTTCTGCAATACCGTGATCTAATTTAATTGAAATGTTTTTAAAATAAATTAATAACAAATGCTTACATCAGGAAGTGTCATCATTGTGTTGGTCATACACAAATCTTCATTCTAAGTACAGATCTATCCTACATATTATATTTTGGTCACAAACAAATGTGGCTCAGAAGGCTAGAGCTGTATTTCTCTCTCTATTTCTTTGGGTTTATTTGTACTCTCCAGCCCCACCCCCCAATAATGAATCTTAGGCCTATCTTTTCATTAAACTCTTCCTTTAAAATATTGGCATCACCTCTGTACATTGGAAATAGACACGGTATATATAAACACATGCATACAATTTTTATTACTGAAAAGAAAAATCAAGTTAAAAACAACCCAAGAAGTACGATAGTTAAGCTTCAGGTTCCATTGTTTCCTTCTCAAGGACACTATTTCCCAGCGTTTCTACATATTTGTGGGTCTTCCCTTGCCAAAATTCCTCCCACAATGTCTGTTTCATAACTCTTACTGAAGACGTTAAAAGAGAAGAAGAGAGAAATGGGAGAAGAAGATCTTCAGCTGCTCCAAACACTCATCATTGTTGGCTTCCTGCCAGCTCTCCTCCTCCCTCCTTCCTTCTCACAGTCTCCTTGGAGTTGTGACTCTTCTCTTCCCCCAGAACTCCTGTTTTCTCGTCCTAAGTCTTCTCTCACTTTCCAGGGCTCTGAGAAGTGTTGGCTACCACTAGACTATTATCACAGAAAATCCGCTGGTTTCTTCTCCTGATGAGTGATTGTCTCTTCTTGCTGATGGCTGGTGGTTCTGTGATAATATTTGAAATTAGAATGAAGTGTTCTATTTCTAAAGTAAATTATTAGTGGTCTTTTTTTAATTATCGGAAAAAATAATTAATGCATTCATTTTTTTCTCAATTTAGATTTTCTTCTATACATTTGGCTTCTACTTCTGCTGCCTATTATCAGTTCTTTGCTGATTCTGGCACATGACAGAATAAAATGTGCAAATTGAATAAACAACCAGCAAACTTTTATTCTAATATTAATGTAAAAAAATGAGCCACTTTTTCGAGTACAAATAAGCTTGTTATATGATTTTATATTTAGCAAGTTTAATGTATTAATTTTTCTATATGTAAACTGTTCTTTATTCTTAATTAGATTGAATGTATTAAATACTTCACTCTACCATGATATTCCTCAAAGGACAAATGGCACTGATGAGCCCACCACCAAGCCCACGTGAGAACCACAACTTAGCAAGGCATCCTTTCATTTTGACTCTTCTCCCCTCCTCTGGATCTCAACTGTGTGTGTGTCTTAGGGAGACATATCCAGAAATGAATCACATCGGGTCTCACAGAATGCCTTCTTCCTTGTCATCCTCTTTGTAATTCTGTCTGCACCCTACATTAAGAAAGACCCACATGCTCCAACTCTACTTCTAAAATCAGGTGTCTGCAAATTCCCCTTAATCCTGAGGTTGACCATTTGGTTGGGTGCTTCCTAAAGGAACTGCTGTCTAATAGGCGCCTCTTGCTTGTATCTAACTATATTCTCATCAGACACTAAGTAGGAATAGTCAAATCTTTTAGGACTTTTAGATTGAAGGTCAGAAAGAGGCTGGATTCTCGGCAGCATCTAACATATGTAGACCTAGGGAAATGGTTTTCAGATTTTTGCCTGCAAAGGATTCACTGGAGGAGCTTTTCGGAAGTGCAGTTCTGCTTTTGTTCAACTCAGGCGTGGGCCAGGTTCCTACATTTTTAAAAAGCACCCTGGGTAATTCTTATGGAAAATACTTTAGAGCAGCACCATCCAATAGAAATACAATACAAGCCACACATGTAATTTTACATTTTCTAGTAGGCATAATAATACAATAAAAAAGAAGCAGATAAAATTAATTTTACTTATGTATTTGATTTAACCTCATATATCCAAAATATTATGATTCAGTATTTAACCAATATAAAATTATCAGGCTGACCAAAAAGTTTGTTTGGGGTTTTCATAGGACGTTACGGAAAAGCCAGAACGAACTTTTTGGCCGACCCAATATTAATGAGATATTTGTCATTCCTTTCATAAAAAATTAAGTCTTCAAAATCTGGCATGTATTTTACAACAACAGCATATCATCTCAGTTCAGACTAGCCTCATTTCAAGTACTCAGTAACCATATGGAGCTAGTGACTACCGTATTGGACAGCACAGCTTCAGAGAATTGCTTTCAAATCTAGTAAATAAGCTTTCAGTGCTAAATAAAAACATGCTTTCTTTTTGTGCTTATCATGTGCTTGGCACTAAGTTCTTAAAATGCATCATATTATAAAATCCAAGCAACAGAAATAGGAGGTAGGTGTGCTATTTTACCTACTTGGTTGGAAGAACACAAACTTAGAGGTTAGTATGTCAAAATCATAAAGCAAGTACGAGACAGAATGGTTTGATATGCTCTCAGAGAGCATCTGCTAACCACCCTTGAGTACCCCGTTCTATTCCATGCTTATTTCTCGAACAATTAAATGAAACACGGGCTTCTCTCTAATTTAAAGTCTTAGACACATGTTCAAGGCATTGTGTGATATAAATACAACGTAAAATAGAATTCAGAGATAACTAACTGGATTATATTCATATATTAACACTCATGCCACTTAAACTCCCGGGATTGGAATAAGCATCCTTGGCATGGGATGCTTGGGAGGACTGGACATAAAAACTGTGTATTTTGAAAATGCCAAAATATTATGAGTGGCTTTTTTTATCAGTTTTATATTTCTTAAGATTAGTGGGATTTTCCTCTCTGAGGAAATAGGAAACATTATAACCAATAATATAATAAGGCCATTTACTGATGATTATTATCTTAAATATGAATGAATAAATAAATCAAGTGGGCCAATGTGTAATAAAACTATAAGAGCTGCAGTTTTTCAAGGGCAAGACTCTCACCATATCATCATTTGTTCAAAGAAGGTTGTCAAAAGTTATTTACTCTTCTTTTCTCTTGCTTCCTGAACGCAAGCTGTGAACATCTTCATTTATTTTAGTTCTAACTTGGTTGATTAAAGAAAAAGGGCTCCCTTTGCTTTTAATATTGCTGCATATTTGAAGATCAATTGCAGCTATTAAATTAAAATAGTTTACCCCTCGAGGACTTTCAAAGACCAAAGAAAATATTATTTTAAATGGAAAACGTTAGTCTTCTATTATTACTGTCTTGGGCTGGATTGCATTAGATCTTCAGATTAAGGCAGCAAGTGCTTTGAAAATGTAAAGCCAGTTGTACAATGTAGAATGAAAATAAACACAAAATCTAGCAAACGTGTTATCTTGGTTTTTATAAGCAGAATCAACTTATTGGATTCATATTTATATATCATTAGACTGAATCTACATACAGTCAGAATGTTCCAAAATTGATTAGTCACCCGAATGAGAAGGGCATGGATGAATGGCAAACAGCAATTTAAACATATTATATTTGGCCTAAAATAGGTGTATTATTTTTAAATCTTTATTGTTCTAATCCTGAGTGTAGAGTGATATGTCACTGAGTAAGATTTTTCTAGAGACATTCTGATATAAAGTCAAATTAGAGTTAAAATTTTTGTGTAGATGATTCACCATGAAGATCTCTCATACGTAGACAATTCAGTGTAAATTATTTGCATATCGATGGCTCTCTTAAATTGTTTATGTAAAATTATCTACCCGTGTATAAGATAAACATGGAAGCCTAGAAACTTCTCTTGATGTTAAGGCTACATTCATTACCAAGTCACAGTGTTACATCACATACAGCTGTTACCTCATGGGTATAGCTGTCTAGTCAGAAGTAGGAAATGTAATCCCAGAGTGCTCTGTTAGCCTGGGATTTCAGGATCAGTTTTGGTTTTGATCCCACTATTTCTCAAATCCCTTTTCATTAGTGATGAAATAGGGTCTCAATATCCTAAGCTGCCACTTGGAAAGAGAAAAAGGAAGATTATGCTGCTCACATCCTAGTAATTTGGTATCTAAGTTTCTTCTTGCTTTACTATAAATACTTACTTGCATTTTGATAAATTTATACATTTTAAGCATAATTCACTGCATAACCTTTACTATTTGGAATAAAAATGAAACTTAGAAACAAGAAAAAAGAGTACCAAGGAACTAAAAAAGGGTGCTACCAAATGTACTTTGGAAACCTCACATAACTCACTTCTGGGTCCTTACTCAGAACCTGCTGCTTCTCATTTATCCATGATTTTACCAAATGTACTTATTTATTTTCCCACTCCTAACTTAAAGCAGCCAATTAGAATCCAAATGAAGTCATTAACACTACATATGTGTTCTGATATCAGAAGTAAATAAGTATTTAATATATGTATCTAAGAGAGAATCTTTATCTGGATCCATAAGTAAAGTTACACATACTTCATTGACTTCAGATGACACTAGTTTAGACAGCCTGATTAGTATTTATAATGATCTTGGAGTCTTCATGTATCCTTTGTTTAAGAATTCAGGTTACTATGGAACACATTTTGTAAAATTTCCACCCCAAATGGTTGAATGTGTGTTTAATGGGTACGTTACCCTACAGATTTAATTGTCATGAACATCAATGAGCCATCCTTGTATATAATTTTAAGTAACGACTCAAGAATTTCGAATCATAAAGGGTTTATAGTTTATAATTGACCCTAACGCTTATCTATGTAACAATGCCCAATCAATTCATGATGGCAGATTTTTTAAAGACATAGAAGTAAATGTTACTGTTAAATATATAGATATATCTCAATATAAAGATCTTGAAAGAAATAAAGTGTGCAAGTGGCCTTGAAATACTGGCCTTAAGTTTCACCAAATCTTTATTGTTTTTTAAGATGATGACTGCCATCCTAATTCTACTAAAATGCACACAATTGACCTGATTGACTGTTTGGTCTCTTATCTCATCTGTATTCTTGCATATATGATCTGCTTGGGGAATTTTCTTTGTAATTAAGAAGAGGCCACTTAAGGGAAAGGGGAGTAGGGCTGCAGTCGCTTAGAATGGATTCAGGTACCTGAGTCCAAGTAAGAAGGAAAGTAAAGTGGCAATTATGTATTAAGGTGCCTCATTTCCTGCACATTGTTCCTGAAAACTACCTGGAATGATAAAGTCATGATATTGGATAACCAACCTGAGAACCCTCCTAACTTTGATGTACAAATCCTATTTTGCCACCTTAAATCTAAGAGCAAGAAAGGCCTCGTATCCATGGCATCTGAAGACTTTATAGCTAATGATCATAGATCATACCTTCTAGCCTGGAATAGAGGCTATACGTTGTCCTCACAGAGATTTTTCTTTATTGTTTTTAACACTCTGGAATTTTTTTTTTTGGTTTTGGATTTTTTTTTTCCCTTTTTTTTTCCTTAAACATTCTGGAAGTGTATCTTTAGGGCCTGGTAACTTTAGGTACCTTTAGAACTTCTTGTCCAAGGTTCTGCTTATTTTCTGATTTTACACTTTCATGAGCTACTCTTGTACTTCTGGTGGAGACATTGGCATGAACAGATGCCAAGGGGACCAAGGGGATAAATTTTTCCTTATTTTCACAATTGTATTTTCTAGACTTTACACTTGCTTAAATTTTAGGATCTGATTGGTAAATCTAGGATCCTGAGAAAAAAAAAGTAATTTAAATATGCATGTGTGCACATATGTTTTTTCTTTTTTTTTTCTTAATTTGTAGATTCTACATAATTTTTAAACCCTTTTCTGTATTCTCCAACCAAGGAGAATGTGCAGTGTGCAGGGGTTAGAGGGTGGAGTGTTTTAACAGTTGGGAGAGTTAAAGAAGGTATGAAAGGATTTGAGTCAATAATGACTTAAGATATTCAGGTTGATTAATTAGTACTTCCTCTCCCACCTGTTAGTGGTTTACTAGAAGGCAGTCAGTTCCATTTAGACAATGTGTCAGTCAAGGGGGTGGGTCAGTTATCTAGCCTGCATATGTATAATTGGGAGGGAGTGAGGCGGAGCCAAACTCCCTTGAGACAGGAAGGGAACCCAGTAATGCCTATTAAGAGACACTAGTGGGCTTGGAAAAGATGTCACAGGAAAGAGAGGCTGGGGACTCCGTACCAGTGGGATCTTTTCCTTTACGTGTAGGAGAAAAAAAAAAAGAAACTGAAAAGCGCCCCCCCGCTTAAATGTAAAACGCTACTGTGTTGGAAGCTAGATCTAGTATTGCAACTACCAGAATTTTGAGAGGATGTTTATATACAGTTTTAAAAAGGGCACCTAAAATTCAAGTTTTGGTTACTATTTTTTTTGGTAAGAATTCACTTGCAAAGTGATATGATCTAACAAGACTTTTTTTTTTTTTTTTTTTAAATTATTTATTTATTTATTTATTTAGGCTGTGTTGGGTCTTCGTTTCTGTGCGAGGGCTTTCTCCGGTTGCGGCGAGCGGGGGCCACTCTTCATCGCGGTGCGCGGGCCTCTCACTATCGCGGCCTCTCTTGTTGCGGAGCACAGGCTCCAGACGCGCAGGCTCAGTAGTTGTGGCTCACGGGCCTAGTTGCTCCGCGGCACGTGGGATCTTCCCAGACCAGGGCTCAAACCCGTGTCCCCTGCATTAGCAGGCAGATTCTCAACCACTGCGCCACCAGGGAAGCCCCTAACAAGACTTTTGATGTGCTAAATGATAACAGTACATGATTTGGAATTTTAATTTTATGATAACTGCTTCAGTGCTTCAGTGAGTGGAGGGAAAACACATGTTTTTAAAGTTACTTAACTGAGATACGGCTGTATTTACAAATATCATATAATAATGTGTGTTATTTGTAGAAGTACTGTATTGTATAAAATCTCAAACCTAGAGGACCAATTATATATATAAAATAGTAAAACAGTGGCTCATTTATATAAGAAAAAATCTCTTTTGTATTTTATTAATATTTTTTATAAAAATTTACCAAAAAATGATTTTCTAGAATGTTATATCTGATTCATTTATGTTATACTTATTTCCATTTTCATCACATTCTCTTCAAATTGCAATAGTTTGGAATTAATACAATTTTATTTCAGTTACAAACAGATGCATAAAATGTACTGTTTATCAAAAAGATGTTAAAAGATAGGTTTACAAGTGAAAAAGAAATATGAATAAAAATATTTAATAATCTCAAATATTTGGTTAAATTATTTTAAAATGTTTATTGCGTGAGTTTGACCTATAATACATTGTTATTGGCCTTAACCCTCACCTGATACATTTTTGTAATGCCATATCAAATTTTAAAATTAGTAATGGGCTGTAAATAACTTAGCCAGTACAAATTCCCATAGTAATAACATGTGGCCACTGAAATCTTATCAGTATCTTTCCCCTGAACAGCTAAACTCATCATGATTTTACATTTAATGATACAATAGTAAGGTATGGATTTGTTAAAAGGAAGATGAAACATATTTGCTGAATATGTATTCTTTGTTCACCCTGTTGTCAGGTAAGAATTAGCAGTCTGCAGTCATCCACTTTAAACTACGATCTAATCAGAACTCAAGAGCTAAATAAGAACTCGGATGATTAGCCCTTAGTTAGTTAGGAACCCCTATGGAAAACTTTAGTGCTACAGGAAGTGATGCTAATGATTTATCAAGTGGTAAACTTGCCTCTGAGAAAATACTAATCAGGTAACTTCACAGCACAAGGTAGTGTCTATCGGATATTCCAGCCAATCTGAGACCTTTTGCTAGCAGAAGTGCAACGTGCATTTTTAAAAGAGAAAGAGATGGTAACAAGAACTGTGACGGTTTGTTCCTAAAAACTTGGACTGATGAAAATCTTACTTTCATTGGGGCTATGAATCTTTAGTAGCTCTGCCAACAATCAGGAAACCCTTAGTCTCCTAGACGTACCGAGTGAAAAAGGGTTTTAGAATTTAAATAAAACAGTCATATCAGATCTTACTAGTAAGGTAGAATTTGGTATTTATGTTGCAACTTAGAACATTGAACTGGAAACTTGAGAGAATTAAACTTCTCAGAAAAATCTTATTGCTCAGGCAGTGAAATAAACATCAACAGAAAGGAAAATTCAAGCTCTGTTACACTAAAACCATTAAAGGAGCTGGCAAAATTCCAATTTAGGTAACTCATCTCCCATCCTACATTGCTATAGTTTTATCAGTTGAAAGTGATATCCACTTCCACTTCGTTGGAGAAAGTTGTTTAATAATCTTTTAATCGTCATCGTACCCTAACAATATGATACACAGAAAAACTAGACAGAATAATTTTTTTAAAGTAGTTTTTATGCTATTTTTGGATAAAATATTTTTAGTAGATATAAATGTGTGGCTGCCATTACAATAAATCTAATGCCATGCATCAGTTGATGAGCAATTGTAACTTATTTGATCTCTGAATTTATTGTTGAATTCCACAATTGAATATACATTTACTAAATATACTGGCTATTATAAGTAGTATGTTTACATCTTCAACTTTCATTTGCTTAATACCGGAAACCTTAGAACTTTCAAAAACATAACATTATGTCACCAAAAGAAGGTCAGGTGAACAGCTTCATCTGTGAAACATTTGGTGCCTTTTCAGCTTCCCCAAGAAGCTCCATTTGCAAAGGGGATGTGAACAGGAAGACCTTAGCCTGAATCAGAGATTAATTCCCTGCAATTCTGTCAGCCTAAAGCAGGAAATTGCACTCAATAAATATTGTAACGGAGTGAAAGTTTTAGAGTAGGAAGTTTTCAAGTAAGAGAAAAGTTCTTTACAAACACGATTTTGCTGTTTACGATGTCAGTAAGTTTATTTAACTAGGTGCTGTTGGGTATATATATATATTTTCCATCTTACCTCTGACTTGATTTCCAATTTCTGTCATTGTGCTCTTTCCCCTGTCTCTTTAAAATCAACTAGAAACCTCTCTTAGAAGGCCTTGTGTTTAGCAACAAAACTATGGGCAAACAGGTGATGATATGTGTTGTGAAAACAAATTGAAATAAAGCATTATTTGAAACTAAATTTCTTAAATCAAGTTTCTTTCCATCAAATTTCTTAAATCACGTTTAGGAGCTGATGATAGTTTCAGGTAGCTTTAAAAAAATGTAGATTTTTGGCAACAGAATCAATCTAATATTGATTAACAATGATTTTGTTTCTACTTCCATTCATTATTTAAAATAACTTGAATCTGGTGAGCAACATGGATCAGGGTCAAATAAATGTTTTCATAGCAATTATTGGCAGACATTTCCCTTCTGATAAGTAGTTTCCCCCAAATAGACGTATAATTTGCATCCAGTTAAGTACTGATGAGTCCAGGAGTGAGTTTTGATGTCTGTGTATTTTTTGAGACCCCGCTCGCAGAGTCGCAGGCTTGCAGGATCAGGACTTGGTGCGCACAGCTCCCAGTGTTCAGCCACATCTGCCTAAGGCCCCCACTGCCTTGGCTGTAGCGCGGTCCCCATAGGCCCTGCTGCCAGATCAGGTGTGGAGATCCTGCCGAGCTGTCACTCCGCATGATTTCCTGCAAGTCAGCTATCTCATTCCCATCTGTGTTGATATTCTTTCGCGACTTTTTTTCACTGCTTGCCTGGCACGCATATATTTGTCTGATGAGCCTCAATTTGGCTTTAAGACTTGCCTTCCCAGGTCGCGACTCAAAATGAAATCTCTCCATGGGTGTGTTTTCCCTTTAGCTGTACCTGTTATTTTTACTTAATTCTTAACTTTTGAGATGTTTCTGTTTTAAGATACACTCTGTTAAGCTTATTAGAGTCCTTTTACATGTTGCCCATTCCATTTTGAATGCCTTAATCCATTAAGATCTACCATGGTGCAAGTTTTGTTTGCTTTAAAGTTTAAATAACAGCAGAATGGATTACTTCAATATATAATGGCGTTTTTTCCCACTTCACTTTTATCTTACATAATTCTCTTCAGCCAAGAGATCACTTTTCAGCAGGAATTTATTTGGATATCTTTGATTATTAATATTCTGGTGAGCCTCCTTGCAAAGTCAGGGATAGATTGCATAGTGGATATTTTTAGTCCATAAAGGGCTTTTCTATAGCTAAAGTTTGATTATTTGTGCTTTGTACCATTAATTGGCATTTTCAGCCATATTCTTGATTATGAAGCTAAAATTTACTCTGAAGTGTCCAATCCTACAGGCTTTGTACTTGTAAAATACCCAATGAATTTATTAAGAGTGGAGTACTCATCATGGCCATTGGTGCAGGCTTGGTGGGTATTCTGAGCTGAAAAGTGAAAGGGCGGATAATTCAAGTACACCATGCTCTGATTAGAGGGCCGTGAACAGCTTCCTCCACTTACAGATTAACATCATTTCATGCTCTGTTTTCGAACAAGGAATATCTGTTCTAAAAGTAGATCCCACAGATACTGCTAATGCACCAGGTTCCAGTTGTCCTTGCCTGAAATAGGGTGTCAGGTTTTCTTTCCTTTCAAGAAATAAATCATTATGGCTTTCATGTCTTTTGGCAGGTTTCCTTAGTTATGGGATTGTGGTTTGAAATTGGTTTATGACTTCCTGCTTCTTAACAATGAGAAATAGCGTTGAGTGTCTTAACCCTGTTACCCAGTGTGTTTGTTATGGAAACCGTTTGGGGTGAAGTAAATGGAAAGAGAAATATGAAGCTCAGGTGGGAATAGAGTGCTCAGTGATAGCGTGTACTCTTCTTTTTATTATAGATTCATTCACACCACGAATACTAATTGTCTACATCATGCTAACTTCTAGTGTAGAAGTTAGTTATAAGCTGTGCTCCAGATGTTTATAAATTAGAAGCCTGTTAAAATTCCTATTAAAAACATAGGAATGAAATACAGCTTCCTCATTGAAAAATTGGAAAACTGAACAAAAGGTTCATTTAATAATTATCAAAAAATCCCATTGGTTATTGCTGAAATTATACAATGAACAACATTTTAAGGGGAAAAAATATAGTTTGTCTTTAATGTGTCTTTAAAAATATCTGTATACACATCAAGATTTATTATTAAAGAAACTATGCAAGATATAAACTTATAGACTTACTTTATATCACTATTATTTTTGCCACTGAATCCCACAACTGAGCAGGTGGCTTAGATCTGAGCTGTGACAATTTAAAGCATCAACACTCTAAATATGGGTCTTCTCTTTTCTGGGAAGGACATGTCTAGAACTTCTCTCCGTTGGAAGCTAAGATTTCACTGACAAAATCGGTTACCTGAATGTCTTAAACAGACACATTTGATTTATTTATTGTCACCAGATGGAAGTATTCTCCTGTATTTCTTACACTTAATCTCTACTTCTTATTTTGAACAAATTCAAAATTTTGTCCTAGCTACATGGAACTGACCATATTTGGACAGTCCTACCTCTGAAAAATGACTACTGTTAAACCAGAATTGTAGTGAAACCCAGGGGTTTTTCTTCATTGTCAACAAAACAAAACAAAAGTGTACACATAAGCCCTTGCATGCTGGGACTCCATCCAAAAGCATTTAGCAATTTGGCTGTGCCCACCTTCAGAAAACCCATACTTTGATTCTAAGTTCTGGGTACCATGATGTACTCAGAGTATCCTAGCATTCACTAAATTGTCAGGGAGTGTTTAGAAGTTGGTCAGTTCTATTTTCCTGGCACCTAAAATCTGTATTTTCTTACTCAGGCTGTTTGCTCTTCACAGGAGGGAAAAGTGGAAAATTGCATATATAAATGTGACTTTCCATTTGATTTTATTTTTCAAGAAGACACCCAGATTAAAAATTTCAAGAAAATATTGTGTAGCCTCAGCATTTTAACTAATCTCATATTTTCTTTAATGATTGCAGCCATCGGGAATCATAAATAAATAGAAAAATATTTTTTGTTTTAAATTGTATATGCCTTTTCCCTTTATAAAATTCTTCATGAAATATTATCATAAAATCATAGAGCTAACATTAAATTATAGAAGCAGAAGGGGATTATGTGTGGCCTTTTCTTATAAAGCTTTCATAGATTCAGATTTTCTATAACTAACTTGGTGACATGTTTCAATGCTAAAACCAAAAAAAATATATTTATTTAGTTAGCACTCTTTGATTGCCAGTAAGAGAAACTAGCTCAAAATATATTATGCTAAATTAGAAGTACATGGAACTCAATCTTCATAAACGTATTCGAAGTTCAGTACCACCAGCACCTGTGTGCTCTCTCTCTCCCTCTCCCTCCCTCCCTTTCCCTCTCTCTCCATCTCTCTTCTCTGTGCATCCACTTCTTTCTTCTTACACTGGAGATGATCCTTTTATCTTTTTCTACTCTATATGGTAAAATATGGCTGACAACTCCATAGTTCCTTAATTTGCATGCTATATGCCCATCAGTCTGCAAGACTGGTAATTTTTCTGGGTACCAATTTCAAATGCCAGCGAGAGACACTCTGGCTCTGCCTAGGTTAAGAGCTGACTTTTTCATTCAGCCATGCCTGGGGGAGAAGGCTCATGAGCAAGATATTCTAGAGAAGATATGGGCAGGTATTATCTAATAATAACAATGATCATAATAAATAAGCACTTACTATGTGTCAGAACCTGTGCCTAAGTGTTTTACTTGCCTCTTCCCATGTAAATAGCTATTAGTTAAGCACTGTGCATTTAGAAAGTGTCTTTGCATGCATTATATTGTTAATCCTAACAATCACCTTATCAGTGAAATGCTGTGACTTCCATTTTATATTGAAGAAACTCTTGCTGAAACTTAAGTGAGTTCTTAAGTGGCAGAGCCAGAATTCAAACCCATGTCATCTGATTCCTGCTCTAGAGCTTTTTACACTTAGAAGCTGCCTCCTTTCTGTAGGGTGTCAGTGATACAAAATTTTGTGAAACATGGTAATTGGTCAGACAGACTGAGACTCTTACAGCCCTGTATTTGGTGTCTAATAATAGGAGCCCTTATAGTCATAACTTCTTTTTTTTTTCCCTATCCCCCACGGTCTTTTTTTGGCTGATCCTTCTCTCTGGTTTTTCCCTTAGCAAATATGTCACTTAAGAATGCATTTAGCTGAAAGTAATAAATTAATCATGGTTAAGTAAAGGGTTTATTTTTCCCTTATAACAAGTTTCAAGAAGCCATCAGTCAGCAAGTTTCACTGAGGAATCATGGTGCTGCTGTTCTCTTGCTCCACTATCCTTAGTTTTTGTGGTTTTTTTCTCATATTCCCAAGTTGGTTGCTGCTTCTCCAGTCACTCTGCCCCTGTTTCAGATGAGAAGAAGGAAGAGGGGCGAAAATGAAAAGGAAAAAGAAAAACTTCCGTTGATTCCGTTTCCTTTCTGTCCTGAGAAGGATTCCCTCCTCAAGGACTTTTCTCTATATTTTATCGGCCAACATTTTGTCTTCTAGGAGAAAGCTAGATGTGAGTGTGAGTATTTTTCTTTTTAGTTTTGATGGTGTAGGAAGACAAGGGAGTGAGCCAAGCTGTACTCTGTGCTTTAAGGGACCAGAGAGTAGCAACTCAGGTCTGGGTACCACATACCTGTGAGTCCGCTCACACTGGTCTGCTTCACTTTGGCATTTTCAGCATTTTCTTTGTTCAATTGAATGACTCCGGTTTCTTTTAACTCTCTTAATAGGATCGCTCTCGAGCTTTTCTCTGACCTGTAGAGCCCCTTTCATTGATTTTTAAAAATCCATATCTCTACACATACCCAAGAGGTTGCATACCTACACATTCCCAAGAGGATACCTGAGAGCCATCCTGTTTCCCCCCATTCCTCCTTTACATTTTATAGATGAGACTCAGAGGCCTGGAGAGGCAAAGTTGCATAGCAAGTTAGTGAACCTAAACTGCACTCCACGTCTCCTGACTCTCAGGCCTGGCTTTTTCTAGGCGTTTCTAAATAATAAGTCTTTGAGTTTATGTATGTTGAAATTTAGGAGCAAACTGCAACCACTGACATATAAAGTGTTTATTACAGGAAAAAAAAAAAAAAAAACCAACAACCTCTTGAAATGACCACTCTAAAATTTCAGTTCCACAGAGTGCTAGAAATTGACTAGTAAAATAGGAGGCATTCTCTAGTCTTTCAAAACAACAGCTGTTTACTGAGTGCCTGTTATGTCCTAGGCACTATAGAAGCCAGGGATACAGCAGTGAACAAGAAAGAGGAAGTTTTGCCCTCAGGTAAGTTTATGTACCAGATTATATTTAATGTACGCATTGATTTTCATCTACTAATCAAATATTTATGAAGGGCTTACTCCATGTCTTGGGCTGTTCTAAATACAGGATATACAGTTTATGACAAGAAAGACAAGATTCCTATTCTTACTGAGCAATGAAGCCAAAAATTACCCTGTTTTCTAGGGATACACAATAAAGAACTCAGACACCGTCCTTTCCCTACTGTTTATTAACTAATGCAATAAAAGAAACACGTGCGTGCACACACACACACATTTAATTGATAGCACTTCTTAATCTGGGGATTACAGTAAGTTCTAGGCATCTTCTAATTTCTAATATATACCTTTTGGCTGGGTATGCAATTTAGTTGGATTTAAAAATGGAGCTAGATTTAAGTGTAAATTTATTGGACTGAATTCTAACAACTCTGACTCTTTCTACCTTTATTCCTTTGTTTTATTGAATTTAACTTGAATAAAATCTTTTTTATTTATCTAAGTCTATTTCTATCTAGTAAGGAAGTTGAAATTGATCATGCCTTGACTTTGTGGGCCATCAGAGAACCATGACATTCCAGGGTATTGATTTTGTGGTGCTGAAGGGTGACAGATCTAGTGTTAAAGTGCTGAGAGAGAATTGGGTTTCAGATTGTACACCATAAGCAGTCCTGACTTTTGCTGAGGCATGACTAGCTTTTTAAAGCAATGGAAGGAATTGTAAGTCTTATGTAATTTTTACTGCATAAACTTGGAAGATTAATTTAAACCAGAAATGTGTAATCATGCATACAGGAAAGAAAGGTCCACATGTATAGAGACAACTTAGAGTATGTGTATATGTGTGAATAAAGAAAGCATACTGTGTGCTAAGAATATTGAGTAATACTTCAATTCAATATGACTGAACTTTTTCAAAACATGTTTCATCTCACATTTTGGAAGTTGCTTGGTGTTAACTGAAGTTTTGTTGTCTTTCACACCATTCTTATTATCATCATTATTTTGCATTTTGTTACTGTTGTGCTTTTACTTAGTCAGGTACTAGAGGATGTGCGTTATGCTGCTCACAATTCAGAGAGGCCAGAGGTCCACAAGTGTAATGCTTGACAATTTTTTGTTACCCTCTGGGACATGGAAGCTTGACAAGAACATTATAATTGCTGCTATAGACATGATCTTAGGAAGAGTAACCATGGTCATCTTTCAATGTCCCATTTTCCTCTGTATTTGTTCTTTTTCGGTTTAATGACCTTTAGTGAATGTATTGAAAATAACATTTTGATTATATGATTATTGTGTGAAAAACTCTACTAAGTCCAAGTGTATCTCTGGAAACTAATCAGAGGTGCACCAGATTCATTGACTTTAACCAATCCATCATAGTCATCTTTTAATTTATTTCCACATTTTCTTCCAAGTTCCCATTCTTGAATAAGACTTTGACCTGAACAGAAGAATAGAATGTATTTTATAATGTATGTTTGTTCTGTTTTCTAACAACATAAGTATTTTGCTTAAGCAGATTTGCTAGAAAGTGACAGCTTTGAAAAATTGGACACAGGATCCTCTGGAAGCATTTCAGTTCCAGGCAATCTAAATAGTGCAGAAGGGGAACATGAAATATCACTGTGGTTTAAAGATGACAGTTTTGTCAAAGATTCCCTTTCACTCTTTGGCTTAAAACAAATGGAGTAAATCAAGTATATCTGTTCAAAGTATGCATGTGCGCTCACTGAGGAAGCACTCCTTCCTAGGAATGTTTCTTCAGAGACAACCGATGAGAGAATTACTTTTAAAACATGTATCATGGGTTGGGAAGACTATCATTTTCTTGGCTTAATTGTTAGGCACATTTTGAGGGCATGGGATTTCACAAGTACATAGTGTGACTTTAAGAAGAGAGGAAAAGGAAAACCTCCTGGCTTAACACCATCTGAGTATATCATTATGTACACCTATCGTCTGTTCTTCATAAATGTAATAATGTAATTATTGTGTGTGTGCCTGTGTGTGTGTGTGTGTGTGAGAGAGAGAGAGAGAGAGAGAGAGTTTTAATAAACCTAAGATCAGATGCTACACATTTTCTGGCCATATTAAAAATGCAATAATATTATCTACCCGAAAAATGTTGCATATATTTGAAAAGGTATAGCAAGTGTGATAAAACCTGCTTTTAAGAGCAATTTTATCACTAATTGGAGAGGCAGTAGAGTGTAGTCTAGTTAAAAGCACAGACACAAAGATGAGACTTCTTGGGCTCTAAAATTCCAATGCTGCCATTTTTTTAGAACTGTGATTTGGAGCAAGTTAATTTCTCAGTTCTTGACTTCTTTCTTTGTTAAATGGGGTTAATGATAGTATCTACTTTCTAGGGACCACGTGCGTTAGCCTGAGATCTCATAAACACTCAATAGAGTATTAGTTATTTGTAACTGAAAACACTTATCATGTTATGAGGCCAGGAATAGAAGCACAAATTTTTTTTTAAAAAGTAATTCAGAGGATGAATTAAAAGCTCAAAAATTTTCAGGAAGTCTGTAATATATTGATTATGTTTCTTTCAGGACAGTGGTAAATGAGTAGTGATCACATTTTTTCCTTACAAAAGAATCACTGCTGATTATCCTTTATGTCTTATACATATTCTGTAATGTACTTTAGGAATTATACTATAAGAAAGTCACTGGTAATTTCTGTCTTTCAGATTTCATAAAATAATCAGTTAACTGATTTCATGTTCATAGGTTATTCTCAGTTTTTTGTTACACTACTGTTAGAGATAGCAGTGTTTTGTAAATGAGTGTATATTTTAATTATAATTTGTTCCAACTCACCTTTGGCAAGAGTGGTTACGTTAGTACTGTTACTTTCTGAAACAACTTTCATTTAATATGCTGTATTCATTAATTCTCTGTTCATTTATGTGCTTAAATTGTCACTTATCAGAGGCATACCTGGTAATATGCTTTATCTGGATTATCATCTAAATCTGTCCCTTGAAAAAGATTGATTCATTATGGTTTCCATAAAAAAATCTTATAACATGATCTATTTATACGTTTTACTTCATTTTAGGGCCTATCAGCGTTTCATATTAATAGGATTGTCATTTTTATGTGTGGAAGAATTCTTGGTATGGTTTGGCTCTGAGCCATAACATTACCTATCCTCTTAACTCTCTGAAAACACTGACTTACGTTAATTGCATTAGTGTAGGCTTAGTTTTATTTCATGTCCAAGATGAGGAAGGTCACTTCATTAGGCACCTCATTTGCCTTTCTTCCCTGTAGTTTTCTGGTATCTTACACTAAGTATCATGTAAAAAAATGTTCTGCTTCCATTAAGAAAAAGTGAGCAGAGAACAAAGCCAGTTATTTGCAGCACATAAAATCCTTATGATAATTTGGTAGACTTTAATTAAACTAATACATCACATTGCACTTATAAGACAAAGGAGCAGAAAAGAAGCAAATAATCTTCTCTATATTAAAAAACACCATATTGCTTTTTGATTAAACTCTTTAAGACTTGTGACCTATTTTAAAGTATGAGATTGACAGTCCTTTTCATACAAGGCATGTTAAAAATGTTCTTTGCAATATTGATTGGGACCACCCCCAAAATTTTGAAATAAAACTATAAAAAAGCTTGGCTTGAAGTAATTTCTATTAATTTCTTAATGATTTTTCAAACTCTTCAAAATAAAAAAAAGATTCTGCAACTTAGTCCATGCAGAAACATTTTTATTACAAAGAATCTTGTTTTGGTATTTAACATATAATTGCCATTGCTTGTTTTTGATGAGCCCACTGACATTATTGATGCAAAGTTCACTATAACTTAAAAGGAAGTCTATCTAATTTGTGTATCTTCCCTGCATTTCACAACTGGAATGTACTGAAATTAGAGATACTTGGTCTTTAAATAATATCATCCCCCAGTTTTCCATTTCCTTGAGATGTAATTCCCATAAATTAAATGGAAATAAACTACTGAATTGGGAGTGAGGACATTTAGTTTTAATCCTAGGTCTGTAGTGTTACATTCAATGTCTTGTCACCCCTCTGGGCCTCAGTATTATCACTGGTAAGGTGAATAATTTTGCAGAGGATGATTTCAAGTGAGTTCCTTATCTCTGGAGTTGTATTTGTGCATTAGTTATTAATATAATGTCTTTCTGTGTCCTAAAAGTCAATATTTTAATATGCTCATATCAATCCTTAAACCAGCACCACTTAGTATTCACGAAAGTATTTATAAAAACATTTCTAGAAATTTCTAGTGATCAGAAAGCAAGATTTTAAAGCTGGTCAACTACAAATCATATCAAAAGAGAATTATATTCAACTTAGAAATTTATCTATTATAAACCAAGGGACCACATACTCACGGCACCAGTTCTTACACTTTTAACATTATCTTTCATAAGCAGGAAACTGGTTGGTTGGATTTTGTAATTCTGTCCTATCTCACCTTTACTTTTTCAAGACTCAGTTAATTCATTGGATACTTACTTCATCTCCTTGTTAGTGGATCAAACTCTTAGTAAGTTTATCCATCACCTGGAAACACTTTGACTGCTTTCTACTTCCCTCTGTGGGTGTTTAAGTCTCCCCAAGTAGCTCTCAATTTTTCAGACACACGATTGCAATTTCAGTGGCATTTAAGAACAGCTGAGTTTGCTGTATTCATTTCATCTTCTTATTAACATCTAGTCTCTGTTTCTTTTGGGCAGCTTATTGCTTTGGCACATGAATACCAGCCAGTTCTGCTTTGTTTCCAAAGGAGGCCAATACTATGGTCTGAAGAGGATAATGGTGACAGCTTAAGTTTACATCATTTTACATTTTTATTCTGAGCTTTAAGAATGGAAATTCATTAATGCTCAACTTTGACCAAATGTAATTGGCACTGTAATTCTGGGATCCAGTCTAATGTTTTTGGTTGTTTAGTGCCTAGCCGTCTGTTTGAATTGATCCCTATTTCTCGAGAGAGTATTTCTTTAAAATATTATTTTTAAAAAAAGCAAGAAAAAATAAAATTGTGAAATAAGACATACATGATTTAACCTTTAAGAACAGGAGGTTCTAGAGCAGGAATCCTTGAATACTTAATTACATTAGTTTTAACAAATAATTGTTTTCTGCATTCTCTGGCTTTTGACAGTTACCTTAATTTGTCTGTGTAATTCTAATTTAGGATGTTCAGGACAGTTTTGTTGTTGTTGTTTTTAATTATTACATTGGTTTCTTTTATATGTAGACTTGAGCTAAGTAGAGAAGATAGCTCGTGATGGAGTTGAATGGAATTAGAGAAATCTCTGGTTTAGGCAGGGAAATCCTCTCATTGCCTTCTCACCTTACCTCACACATTCCTCACAAACTTTCTCTCTTCTCGGAATGCAGTTTTCCCTCATTTCTGTAGATGTCAACCTTACCTATCTTTATTTTAAGACCCAGCTTAGGTTCAATTAGTCCATGAGCCCTCTTCCTACTCCCCTCACCACTGTCTCTTCTCACTCGTCAGAGCTCTCATAATTTTATCTACTGGGCTCTCATCTTTTCCTCCTCAAGATTAGTAATCTGTTTATATTAGTAATCTGTATATATTTGTATAAATAATTTCCTCAGAACCAGGACTGTGCCTTATGTTGCTCTGTATTTCCCCTGATGCCTCCTGCAATGCCTTTCACATGATTGGACTCTATAACCTTTGACATTCTTTCTAACTCTGAGATTCCATGATTCTAACAGTCAGCCAGTCAATAAATATTGATTGCTTGGCTATCCAACCCAGGGGATGCTTTTGTTAGGGCCCAAATCATTCGTATTCTGTAGTCAGAGCAAAGTACCTATGATGAGGAAGTGGTATGATATTATCTAGCCCCTTTCCTTCCATGGCCAGTTCAGTGGTTGACTCACAATCTAAAAGCCCTCTTTTCTAAAGAGTGCAGATTAAACAGTGCTAATGAATGGCCCTTTTGTGTGTGTGTGCACTCTTACACATGTAAATGGATATAAACTTCCCTTTCTTTGATTGGATAGGATTTGTCTTATTGGTTCCTTTCCTTTCTTTTTTTTTTCTTTCTTTTTTTTTGGCAGTTTAGACAACTTGCAGATATGTTGAAGTTGCTTCTTATTTATTCACAAATTTAAGTAATTATGATAGAATCCTGAATCTGATAGATACATAGGCTTCTAGAACTGAGTTTCATAACACATTCATTTATAATAGTATAGGAAACTTGCGTAGTTTTGCTTATTATTCCTTAAACCATGGCAAAAATGGAGACATTTGCAGTTATAACTTAGCTGTTTATTTTTAAAAGATTCAAAGTCAAATTTAAAAAACAATTATGAGGAAACATAATGTAAAGGAAAAAAATCTTTGATCAAGAACCAAAGTTGGTTTGGGGCCCTGATTCTCCCATTATCTATGTGATTTTTATATAAGGAGATTAAGCTCTCTGATCTTTAATTCCCTCATATGTAAAATGAGCAAACTTGTAATAGCTACTTCACAAGGACTTTGTGAGTTTAAGTTAGATAATTAAATGCAATCTTGTAATAAACATCTATGCAGGTGATATATTAACTAATAATTATAATTTATGAGTTTTGGTACCTCATTTATATAAATCAAAATGAAGTAAAACACCATAATACCATTCAGAATTGTCGTTCTCATAGTTCTCCATTCACCAAATCCCATGTTTACCTTCTGTCTCACTTTCTATTTTAAATGATTTTCCAGTATTTTAAAAAATAATAGATAAACTTTCGATGTTGATAGTGGCTCTGCCCTGACTCAGCTCCTATATCATGCATTTATGCTCTAAAATATGAATGTCCATTTCCTGTTCCTAGATTGCAGAAACTACCATCAATTTGATTTTCTGTGTCATGGAATAGACTCTACTTTTTATATGATACCTTTTACTTTTCCCTAGATTTTAACATCAGTCAGAGAAAAAAAATAATGAATAGTCATAGAATCCTTTTACATATTGCCAATTATATGGAAACACATTCAACACACCCTTGTACTTAATCTCTACTAGTTACATAGGTGTGTGATTTAGTTTTGAAGCATACTTAATAAAAATAAGTACAAACTAGATACATGTTCCTTTCAAAATATATATATTTCCTTATTTATGGTTTGGAAGTTTTTTCAGAATTATTAAGAGTGTGTCTGTTACTTTGTGTGAGTGTTCATTTATTCTTACACCTAAATATGAATTCTTTTCCTATTCTCTGCGTGATTCAGCTTCCTTCTCCTAGCACTAGTCACCAGTTGTTGGCCAGGGAAGTCTGGAAAAGAAGAACAAAGCTTTTATAAGTTAACTTCTTATTGATAATTTTTGATAATTAAATTCCCAGCTTATTTCAGTCTCTTTGGTTAGGAAATGGAAACTGAGTGAGATACAAAGATGGCCTGGTAAAACGTGCTCCAGGAATGGCTTGGTTTTGTCTTACTCTGTGTGTGTGTGTGTGTGTGTGTGTGTGTGTGGCTTGTTGCCTGGGTGATAGAAGAAATTGAGGAGAACGGCTGACAGGGGAAGACAAAAGCTGTGTCTATACATCCTCAATAGAATAGGACCTCACTGAAAGATTGGTTTGGTCTGATTTACTAGAGCCTATCTCCTCAGTGGCAGTGATCTGAAAATTGTTTCCAGGGCCATTTTAATTAGCTGATTAAAATCAAAACAAACATCCTGGTAACATCCATTTCTACCCTGACCCTCACCAATGATTGTTTTCAGAATGGTGATTCCTAAGTAGTTCTGCTTGAGCTCAGTAAGTGATTTGAGGTATGCACTTTTGTTTTTAAACATGAATCTTTAATGGTGAGGAAAGAATCCATTTTTCTTGGCTTCAGTGACAGGTGAATATTATTACAGAGATGCTTTTGTTTGATGCATCAAAATTTAAAACCACAAAAACGTGAAACCTGCCTTTACATAGTTAACTTATGAAATGAGAGAGGTCTATTTTTCAATAACATTTTAATAAGAGGATTTCATTATGCTGCGTGGCAGTATGGTGACCATATTACATAAATGCATTCTAATTCTTGGATATGCTTTTAATTTAAAAGTATGTAAGGTCTTGAAAATAGAAAATGAAACACTGACACCTCTGATTTCCTGTTTTTATTGTTTTACTTATTCATTTATTGAAAATATATATACACATATATATAGCCACAGCACTTATCAAGTATTTAACTATTTATTATTTATTTATTATTTAACTATTTAACTATTTATCAAGTATTCAACTACTTTTGTGAAGTTATTCATTTATACACACACACACACACACACACACACAAAGGGTACCTAACAGGAAGATCTAATGTAGTCTAGGTGTGCATTATGGCTACATCACTGTAGTTGGTTTGGGAATAAAAAACAATATCTCAAACTTTTAAATATTTAGCTTTCACTTTTGTATAGGCAGTTTTTAAATGACGTGTAGTGTATGGTTTGTGTAAAATCAGATAAACTTTGTCCATCTTAAACTTACAACTTAAATCATGAACACTTACTTATCATAGATTCCTCGGTAAACTTGTCCTCCGTGTGTAATTAGCCAGAAAATATCCCAAGTTATGTTAACTTTTAGACCTGCTAGAGAAAGAAAAGAAAATGTTCTTTTTATTTCTAAGAAAAGATAAAAATTAATTTAATAAATTAAGACATTTTAAAGCTGCTTAATTTTATACAGCTAATATGGATAATCTGCAGTCAGAGCAATTTTTAAACATTTTATGCTCTTGAATATAAACAATTTTTAAATTAGACATTACCTTTTTATTTATTTATTTATGGCGGTGTTGGGTCTTCGTTTCTGTGCGAGGGCTTTCTCCAGTTGTGGCAAGCGGGGTCCACTCTTCATCGCGGTGCGCGGGCCTCTCATTATCGCGGCCTCTCTTGTTGCGGAGCACAGGCTCCAGACGCTCAGGCTCAGTAATTGTGGCTCACGGGCCTAGTCGCTCCGCGGCATGTGGGATCTTCCCGGACCAGGGCTCGAACCCGTGTCCCCTGCATTAGCAGGCAGATTCTCAACCACTGCGCCACCAGGGAAGCCCCGACATTACCTTTTTTTATACCATTTATTTTCAAATGTGAGTTAGTTGATTATTCAGTGAAAGAAATCATTTACTTCTTTTTAACTTTGACTCTCATTTGCTGATGCACTGTGACACTGGAAATTAGGTGCAATATATATATTTTTTAATTCTTAAAATATTCTAATTCTTTTGGTAGTGAACTGTAGCACTTTTATTTTATGGAAGTGATTCATTATCTTTTTGGCAATATTCAAACTCACTAAAGATTTTCCTGACATCAACTGCACCATCAAACTGGAAACAATATTCTGGGTACTTTTTGGCACTCAGAGCAGAAATCAGCCTATTCGCCAGGCTCAAGTTCAGAGAAATAAATATTCAACACTATTTAAAACTCACATTAGCACCAAAACGTTTTGAAGGAGTATTATCATCACTTTCATTCGTGGAAAACATTGCCTTCTTATGGTCATGACTTTGAAGGGGAGAGTAATTCATCCTTGACCAGAGATTAGCGGACCATTTGTTGATAGTGTGTAAACTGCTCAGATTTCTATAGACAGTGAGCTATCTAATGATTGCATTTAGAGACTAGAAAGCTACTTTGAAGGGTGTGAACATTCAGATCAAGCTCACCTCCCAGAGATATTAGGGACAGTAAATTGTAAAAGCAGTAACAACAGAATTACCATTTCATTCTTCTTTGTATTTATAGTATAAATAAAGCCAGCAATACCCCCTCTCTTGACAGCCCCTCTCTGGGTGACATTTCATAGCCTTCAAATACTTGGAGCCTGAAAAACAATTAATTCAATGTTTCTTTTACCATGCAAATATCTCTTGTCAGAGATAACATCCAAGAGATTAGCCAGCAGTATTGATCTAGGTGCCCCAGGGTTGTTAATTGTAGCTAGAACAGTTATGTCTCCATGACTTCTGAAAGAGGTTATGGCCACTGCAAATACATCTTAAAGAAGGAAAGAATACTATCAGCCAATATGTGCATCCAAACTTTGGAACTAGGCTAGCAAAACCCTACTCACATCCCTGTAAAGCAGACATATATTTTTGTATTTTTTATAGGTGGATACAGTGCAGACCACGAAACCCCCTGGCCACATTGAGGAATCGTGTAAAATGAATGTATGTGCTCGTAAGTGAAATACATGTAATGTTCCAACTCAATGTGTTGGATCCTAATAGACCTGGATTTGTCTTGTGTAAAAAGAAATCGATTCCCAAGGGGCAGGACCACTAGCTGATTAAAATGAAGCTCTGATTTTGAAGAAAACAAAAATGGCTTTAAATTACAATCTCTGCAAAAAGGAATCAAACTATAATTTGCAACCAACTGAAAAAGAAAATCAAGCTCTCATATGGAATAAAGAAGGGATGTGAGAGAGGTTTTGCAATCTTATCGATTACTGTGGAGAAACAGAATGAAATATCATCATACTCAAGAGTATGAAAATAACAGAAAATCCCTTTCCTTCAGTTTGCACTTGAATGGACTCAAGCAAAGAATGGAGACCTGTATCCTGTTACTGTTTATGGTTAATAAGGTGGAGATTAATATAGATGTGATTTCATTTGCCTTGCTTGAACTAATTGGATGCATTATGTAGAAATCACCTGAGGCTGTGCTAGATCAACAAAGAAAATGGAAATGTATACCTCAGGACTGAATTCCGAGAAAATTAGATTGTTCAAGGCTCTTTCATAAGGCACAAAGAAGAAATACTATTGCCAATCAGGGAAAGTGAGAAACTAGTGGACATGAGAGAAAATAAAATTTAGGTCAGTCTGATACTTGTTGAAGCATAATTTATTATGGTGTAGAAGTAGAAGCTCACAATATATCTCACAGACATTTTACACAATTTCTGATTGAATTTAGGGTAAACCCTTTAAGTGTTAAAGGAATGTATGGCCATTATTTAATAGGAAACTGGCTTTTAAAATTTGTGGTCCTATGCATTTATGTATGCAGAGGAGGGCTTTTTAGATTTTGTTAAAAATGAGTTGCATGCAGGAAGTACCTCTTTGCATTATAGTTACTCAACTGAAGGTACTGTATAAAGTCTAATTTTTGTATGGGTGTGAGTGTATACGTATGCATTTGTGTGTGTGTGTGTAAGTGGGAGAAGGTAAAATTTAATCATTGACATTTGCACTTTGGTTTGTTACCTAGAATGTAAAGAGGTAGAGTAAACCGTCTTAAGCCATTTCGTATGTGCCGTGATCATTATTAAAGATTATTATTCACAAAGGAAACAATTCTGAAGATAGAATGACTACTGCAAAGGCTCTCCAATTAAGTATGATATTTAATGCAATTGAGCCATTTAAATTAAAATGGTACCAATGTCTGGAAATAATGAGAGTAGGCTCTTGTGAAATCAGTTTGAAGACAGTTGGAAAGTCATATTATATTCCTTAAGGTCTCCACTCAGTGACAGAGGATGTGAATCACAGATTCTCTTATAGACGAGACTGGGGAAATATTTGTGTTCTAACTATAACTTTTTAACCTACCAATAAGTTACATGTGTTTTTTCCCCGTTTTTCTTCAGTGTAAATTATATAACAAGTGATCATATATTAACATAGATAAGATAGTAAGTATTTAAAACAGATTGACATATTTTTTGAGGTCACCATGTGCCATAATAATTTTGAAACTATTGTTCTCTGGTATTTGTATTCATTTCTCTTATCTTACCCTTTAACTTTATAGTTGAAATTTTTACCTTTTCTTTCTATGTGACAATCAACTGAAGCTGGTACCCTATCTATATTATTGCAGGGATTTTTGTCTTTATTTATGCTATTTTAATAAATTATAAGTCTACAAACTACATAATTCTATTGTATTGAATATTTTTCTGTGACCAAAATAATAAAAAAGGCTACTTTATAAAATGTCTGTATTTTTTTATTTTAATAGTCTCTTAAAACATAATGGGACGTGTAATATATTCATGTTGCTGGTTTTTAAACTAAGTTCTCTGCATCTTTACAATTTGAAAGTGAAGAGCTTAGCCACTTAAGATAAAGAGGAAAGGTTTGACAGAGATAAATTAGAGAATGTTTGGAGAAAAGCACCCTGAATGGGGTCAGGAGTCTTGATGCCAAATTTTACCCTGCTGTTAAACAGCCAGACCTGAAAGGATACATTTTTTGAGTTTTCTGGTGCTTAGATTTCTCATCCATAAATGATGGGTTTGGATCGCACTATCAATTTTAAGATCATTTAAATTCTTAACTCTTGATAAGTAAACTTAATTCTTAGGTTTTGATAACTTAGAAATATTAACAGTGTGCTATGGAACACTGATTATATCAATAATCAATACTGATCATCCATGTTAAGAGAATCATATGCTGTTTTCCACTAAAACTGACCCAAATCTCAACATATGCCTTAGGACCAAGGAAAAATATGAATTTATATTTGTTGCTGTTCCAACCTTAGTTTGACTTAATAGGAATATGTACTGAGGTACAAATAATCACGTCTGGGATCAATAGCTCCCTCTAAGTTAATTGAACCAAGCAGCACCCAAGTACAAAATCACTCAATTTGTAACAGAGGAAATGTTTTTGGACTACCCTGAGTTGAATGCATTCCCTGGCAGAATATATTAAAGTGCTAGAACCAGTTTTTCTTGCTCTTTACCCCCCAAGGATTGATCAGTACATGAAGGTTCCCCGTAACTTCAAAGGCATTTCTGTACTTGGATCAGCCTGGTTGGGTTCAGAGGAGAAGGTAACACTAGCCCCTGTTGTTTATTGCTGTAGGCTCTTTCATCTAATAGTAATTCTCTGCGTAGGAGAAGCAACAGGCAGAGGAGTCTTGCAGCTGTTATAATTTCACGATTAAGTTTTAGTCGCAAAGTGCCTCACACAGAACAACAGTACTTTTATTTTACTTTCCTGCTACTACTCCAACTGGGAAAGGTCAGAGAAACAGTGGGAAGCAAAATGAAATCATACATATCATTTGGATTTTTTTTTCATTGCAGTATACTGACTTGCAAAATAGTGTCACTTTTAATATCACAAAGATGGCATGGATAATCTTCAGGGATACTTATTTAGAGAACTGGTCACACTGAATTTTTTTTCATTTAGGTGAATTTCTGGCCATTTATGGAACTGATTTTGATAATAAAATTTAATGTCAATTTAGTCTTTGTTTTACAAGATTAGAAATTTAGATGGGAGACTTGCAGGCTTCCACCTACCAAGCTTCTCCCAAGTCCCACTATTTCTAAATAAAACTTCTACCCTTGCCTCGTGCCTCTATCCATTTGGATATCCATTTGGAAAAAAAGGTGGGGAGCAAGGGGAGACTGCACTTGGCTCAAGAGAAATGGCTATATAGAGTAGTGGAGCAACCGTGAATGAGAATTACCAATTGAAAAGTTACATCCAGAATTCATCAGATTGGATGCACATGGGTAAAACTTTTGCCAAGATATAAAAGAAAATGAAAATATTATTGGGAATTAAAATACGTGCTTTTGGTTTTAGTTCTTGTTATTTTTTGAACTGCTATTATTCTACCTCTCTGTTTTGGTAAATATAATTTAGTTGAACAGATTTTCATATTTCTCTGATAATTTTTTAAACTTAAGTTGCCGAGAGTCAACTCTGTGTAGATGATATATTAATTGCCCTATTTAATATTTATATCAACCTCATGAGGTAGATACTATTATTGTCATGACACCCATTTTACAGATGAGGCTGCACTCAACAGGTGGGCCACAGAGCCTTCATGCCAAACACTATTATAGATGGGGGTTCAAGATAGGTTCTGGAACTATTTGGGGGTGGAGAGGTAAACTTTGTGGTTCCCTAGATCACATATCTATTAGTCTGAGTGAGGCCAATTCAGAATTCATGACTTAGATGTGAAAGGTATTCAGGAGTTCTAGCTCACTGAAATATTGGATAAAGGTGGAATCTGTGATAAAAAAGGTCTGTTCTAAATACTGTATACAGGGAAGAAGAGAAATTTTTCTCTAACTTACTTGCTTTGCATGCTTAAATTATATTAATATAAATATGGACTATTTGCATCAATTTTTTTTTTTCTTTTAATGAAGACTTCGCTGCTGGAATCTGGGTGAACTGAGGAAAATGGCAGCTGCATTCTTTGAATCAGGAGAGCTCCCAGTTTAATGGGAATTCCTGCCACGCAGGCTATGTATTACAATGCCATATGCTAAATGACAGACTATCACAGTGGTTAAGAGTTCAGGGTCTGGAATCCAGGCAGCCTGGGTTTGAAACGTGGTTCACACACATAAATGAGGTGACCTCTGAACAAACAACATCTCTCTGCTTCCATTTCTTCATATGTAATATGAAGTTAATAACAGTATCTACCTCATAAATTAGTTGTGATGATTAAATGAGATTTAGCCAGGCAAAGTGAGTATGACATAACAAAAGCTCAATAAACACTGGTAATTATTAATTTTCTTACTGTTGTTTTTATAATTGACATGAAAAGAGTGAGGTTGTTGACTGATATGTTCATGGGCCAAAATAAACTCAGTAACACCGGCAAAAGTGAAATAAAAGGCACCTTACAGAAAAGTGTAATGACAAGCCCTCAGTATTCTCCATATGCTATGGTGTGAAATTCAGAAAAATTGTGCAGGTCCAGGTTCTCCAGGGAAAATGCATCAGTTTCTGATATGCTACAGTTCAAATCTGGGAGCTCTGTGAGCTGTAATTTTTTCAGGCATAGACAAGTGAAAGGAAATTGTGAAAGCTGAAACCAAACCTTTGTCATGATCCAATGACGAAAGTTTCCAAAAGGTTAAAGAACAATTTTTGGAGATCACTTTATCCACAATCATAAGGGAATACAATTTTTTCTCATTATTAGTAGCTTAAAAATTGTGAAACTTAAGAATGAGAACTATGTCAGGTTATCATAAAAACTAAGGGTAATGCCGATTATGACAACCAATCCATAAATAAGTCGTTATTCTTTGCAAGTATTTAATAAATATCTATTCTATATGATTAGGGCTTTATTTTCAAAGTCCTTCATTAAGCAGAAAATAGTGCTGCATTTATTGGATGATAAGATTTGACTGTATGAAATATAAACAAAATAAATACTTGCTGAATTGAATTGGATCATATTTACTATAAGGGAAGCCAGTGGCTTTCATTTTAAACATAGTTATTGGTTAAGTAAGCATATTGGAGAGGAAAAAACAAATAAACAACCACTGAAAATGCTCAGTTTTGCCTATTTGAAACTACTTTTTAGGTGAAATATATTGACTAACAATTGTGACTGTGGAAAATGTAAGCCTCAGAAGTGGCTCTGCATTTTTGGGAACGCATAGCATTGCTGGTGAAAACATGAGAAAGTTATATTTTAAGTTCATATCACAGTTTAGCATCTGAGCATCTGAAAAAAAAACAACGCCAACTACAGATTTTTATTAGACCATGTGTTTCAGTAATTTTTACACTTTTTTTTTTGGTATTTTATTTTATTTTATTTTAAAATTTATTTATTTATTTTATTTTTTTAGTTTTGGCTGCGTTGAGTCTTCGTTGCTGTGCACAGGCTTTCTCTAGTTGCAGTGAGTGGGGCTACTCTTTGTTGTGGTGCGTAGGCTTCTCATTGAGGTGGCTTCTCTTGTTGCAGAGCACGGGCTCTAGGTGCCTGAACTTCAGTAGTTGTGGCATGCGGGCTCAGTAGTTGAGGCTCACGGGCTCTAGGGCGTAGGCTCAGTAGTTGTGGCACACAGGCTTAGTTGCTCCGCGGCATGTGGGATCTTCCTGGACCAGGGCTCGAACCCGTGTCGCCTGCATTGGCAGGCGGATTCTTAACCACTGCGGCACCAGGGAAGCCTTAATTTTTACACTTTTTGTGAAAAAGTTGGCTACTCTATATTTTTGTGGACGTTAATACCTCTATAATAACCTATCTTATGCTGCTTTTTGTGAATTTCTAATGAGGAGTTAAAATTAATGTGATTAAAAATGAATGTCTTTCTAGACTCTATCCTTAGATGTTTGGGGAAAAATGAACATTTCCTATTTTAAGAGATTGGAGTTCTGACATCAGGTACAGCTCAACCTGTTTTTTAATTGCCACTTCCCATTTTTGTCAGTGAAAATTCTGTCTCAGTCGCAGCTGAGGGGGACCTGGGTCTCTAATCTTTCTTCTTCTCTCTGTGTCTAGCTGTTAAAAGGTGGGTCGGCAAGGGCTTTTTCTCCCCTATGTGTCAGTCTCATGAAAGCAGCAGACATTTGGTATATGCATTCCAGAAGGATCAGAAACTGGCTGCTTCCCGATAATACATTTCAAGTGGATATAGCATAGTCTAACTTCCTGCCGGTTGACTTTTTAAAACCCCTACATATTTACTAATAAATCTGCCATTTTTTGGAACCCAAAATTGAAACTTGATTGGTAAAGTCATGTAATTGAAACAAAATGTGTTAAGGAAAACACTGATAATATTAAGGAAACAATTTATTACATAAGACTTTTTAATAATCCTATGATGACTTGTCAAGCAAATGCCTCACTATTTAGATGAAGATGTTTGAGAAAATGTTTTTGAGGATGTCTTGCTATTAGTACTACGTTAAAAGAGGTTGTATTCAAATGAATGCCAAGAATCTGTAAACACAGGATCTTTTAATCTTTCAATAAACCATTTTTAATACTAGGAAGAAATGCAGTACGTATCTTACTCCGGGGCTCCTCAGCAATCATGTGCTCATGCCATCTGAGATTAACATTTGGATGAAAGAGCATGATTAGAGGATTCTAAATGAGTGGTTACCAAGTTGAAATGACACAAAAGTTAAAACAAAGTAATACAGCAATCTATTTCATGCAATATATTTCTTATACCAGTTAATTGGCAGTTTAATTAGCATGATGTTTCATGTTGTGACCTAAGCCATTGTACTCCCAATGGGTGTAATGGAGACAATGAAAAAAGAAAGAAAGAAAGCTTTAGAATTGTTGATGGTTATATCACATGCTACCAGAATTAAAAATAATTCTTCATTTTAAAAGAAGAGAACATACATATGCCTTTTTTTCTGAATCCAGAAACAGATTTTTTAAAAGAATTCTTATGGTATGAAATACTTCCACGAATTAAAAGCCTATCAAATATGTGCAAGTGTTAACTGAAGTACATTTTAAATTCCAAGTGACCACAAGTAAATGACAAGTAGATGACTAAAGGATACACTTCGATAAAAAAGAAGTTCCATTTACGATTTTGAGAGAAAACGTAAAACATACGTATTAGGGTGATCATATTTTTGAAAGTATAATGTGATTGATAGGATTCTATTAAGGGCCATTGAAATGACTTACAAAGGACTGCATTTTGGAAAGGGACAATGGAACTCTGCCTTTGGACAGGCCTGAAGAAAAAAAAATATGCATCTTAGAAATAATTTATAAAGTAAATGACATGAAAGGGGTCTCTCATCCCTCCTTCCCTCCCCAGTGAGAACATATTCATATTGTGTGTGTTTGACTTTATCACATGAAATGGAAGTTTCTGCCAAGCCAAAGACAGTCATCTGCCAGCTGATTGGTTCTGCCTTTTTACAACAGTAGAAAGAATGGCCACAGTAGTTATGAATATTGAGCCATAAAATATAGCAAACCTTCTGGAGGTACTTTTCATTTTACACTGTTGACAGTTCAGAACTTGCAAAGAAATAAAATATTTTGAGGATATGACTAATATACCTAGATTTTGTCAAGCTTTCTTTCCCAGTCACTGAACTCTGTTGGCTACCTCCTCATGGATATATCATTAGGCTATTCATTTCCGTTGAGTTTGCATACTATAGTAGGTCCAGAGGGCTTTTTTTTTTTCCCTTTCAAAAATTATTCTGTAGCCTCCTTTGGCAGTTAATGTATGAATGCCACTTGCAATGTAACTTTGGTTACTATGTTGCTCACAGATATTTTATTGTACACAGAACTGAATATCTATAGAAATCTAAAGACACTGTTATACAAAACCTTATAAAGAGAAAAAAGCAATTTGTTTTTTTTTTTCCCCGACTCTTTCCCTTGTCTAACACATCAATTCAAATTGCTCCCTTATCACGTAGCAGAAATTTTTGGCAAATGGAATAGGAAGTATATAAAAATTGTGGATGTTTAATTGATAGTATATAATCAATTAGAAGTTCTATTTTCTAAAATAAGGACAATTGAACTTGTGATAAAAATAATTCAGTAAACATTTGTGCTAGGATGAAGACAAAGATGTGTGATTCTTAAGCTTCTTTCTTTTTAGTTGTTATTACATCTTCAGATGATCAGAATGTTGCAGTTTAATTTTTGGTCTGATAGTTACCTGATAACGATCTGATCTGTGAGTGATCTTTCAGTTTAAATACATTTACTAAGTATTTGAATTGCTGTATTTTGTCCTCTCTTGGGGTTCCTGTGAAAATATATGACTTAAAGGTATATATAATTCATGAATTAAAAGATGAAATGTTTAGAGCATTGATTATGGACCAGTCTTTGAGACTTTGGGCAAGCTACTTAACCTGTCATGTATTTAAATGAAGATAATAGAAGTCTTACGGTAATATTAGGAAAAGTGTATGAATTAGTATGCTATATGTTATATGTCATATAATGAGTTAATATGAGTTGATATATACCACTTATGGCCATGCCTGGCATAAAGTGAGAATGTATAAATAACAACTATTATTAAAGAAAGGCTCAGAAATTGACACCAGTCATGTAGCTATTCACTAGTTGAGCTAAGTTTCCAGAAGCAGTTTGAAAACAATTCACAATAGTGCCCGCCATACAGTAGGTGTCTCTGAGTGCTATCTGCTATTAAAAACAAATTTGTTTTACACCAAAAACACCGGTCATGAGTTAGTTTGAGATTCGAACTTCAGATATGCCTGACTTTAAACCCTTATTTCCTTAAACCCTTACAGGAATTTAAACTTGATTTTAGAATTGTTTTTTGGTGTGGACTTATACAAACTTTACAAACAAGCTTGCTGTTTAGTATGTTTTGGAAAGGTATTTTTGGGATTATTTAGAACATACCAACGTGCTTATAAAACATGGTAATATTTATAAATGAGAATATTATAAAACATGATCAATTATCAATGGATACTTTGAGCTGTTTCCATGAGTCTCTTAACATTTAGAAACTACTCATTAAAACAAACATTGGTGAAATATCTAACAGGTTTATTTATTTATTTCTAGTACACTTCAGCAGGGTAATTTGGTAAGCTCATATTCTCACTTTCATTTTCTTCGAATATTTGGAATTATATTAATCAAAATAAATTAAGTGATTAATTATGTTAATCACTGTTGTGATTGTGGGGAGCACCTTTTATACTGTGACATGTTCTTTTCAGCTATTGCTGCATCGTTTGTGTTGCCATTCAGTTTTGTTTAACTGTGAGGAATGTTTTATTTCAGTTTTCTTGAAATAGTTTGCAGTAATTTTTCTATTAACTTGTTTTATTGACTACTTTTCACGTAGAGGTTTGTAAGGCTTCGCACCATCCTCCAGTAGTCACCATTACTTGCTGTTTAGTTGAACTTGAAACTGATATGCCCTGATGACTGTTATTAGAAGTTACTTCACTTACTGTGTCATCTAGCAATATTGGATCATAAAAATATGTGTTAAATAAAGAAAGCTTTCTCGTGCTTTCTTTGTATGTGCTACTGGCAAGTGATCAAGACTATGAGATAAAATAGATCATGGCTAGGTATGGAGAGCATGGTTGAACTGCTATTAAAGTTGTGTACAAAGTATACATAATGGATTCAGATATTACACTGAAGGCTGAAGTATCCCATACATTGCCACCCCCAAATCTTGCAAGGACAGAACAACTTGCTTCTTCTTAGGCCATGCTCAGGAACATTTAGTGCCTGTTCATTTCTAATTAATACATTTCCAACTTCTTAATTTAGAATCATATTCCTCTGACTCTAATCTCCCTTTCCCATTTATACTTTTCATTCTTTTCATGAACTTGATGCTCCTGTTAAGCTCGGTAAGTTTCGAGTGACTTTACCTGCTTCACACTTCCCTACCAGTTTATCTTAACCTATACTGTTATCTCCTCCAGCAAATCTCTGTCTTCTAATTTTACATGAGTGAATCCTACCTTCCATGATTCTTCTTTTATAAGCTGTTTCTGATTACCAGGTCGTGAGTGCTAATGTTAAGTCATTTTATCTGTGTGATTTTATGTTACCTGGAGCTTCCTACCTTTAATGATGGAATTGTTTTGTGCATGTAAGTGAATATATGTATTATTTTATTATTGCACCATAATCTCTTGACTGGGAAGGTCCAAGCTTGAATCATATTTGCTGTCTCCCCCCAGTTCTTAGCAAAGCGCCTTGCTTATGGTAAGTTAGTAGATGCTTATTAAACAGTGATTGAATTCATTTGTTGCTATAAAGGGGAATTTTATGTGATTTTAGGGCATTCAATGTAATGTATAAATAGTTATTTAATAAATATTTATTGCATTGCTACAATAGATTAGGTGCAGAGGATGTCATATTCCTATAAAGAATTAACTTCTGGGTAACAGTTGGGGTGATGTGCGCCTGTTTATATACATATATATCATACGTCATGTACACTCTGTGTGTTACTCGGGATCTGCTCTATTGCAGAAATTCTGTTATTACCAAGATAACTATATTACCCAGATGTGATAACTACATGGTACCAAGAGTAAGGGGTCTGGTGGAGGACAAGTGGATGCCAAGGCAGGATGATATAAAAGGAGACTGGGAAATAGATCAAGATGTAAATGGCATTAGATTTCATGTGAAGGAGATTCAACTTGATCCTGGGAGAAACGGGAGTCAGACAGCAGAGGTCTTTAAGTACAGGGCAGTGGAGGCCTTGATTTGTTAGGAGAATAACTCTCAAAGCAGTGGGAACGAAGCACCAGAGAGGGAAGAAACAAATAACCCTAAAGGAATCTGGATTGTGCCTTAACGGAGACATATTTCTCTTAGACTTGGAAATCTATGCCATTAGTGGCCACACTTTATGTGGAATAAGAAGTAGTAGAGACAACAGCTCTCTTTGGTCATTTCTTGGCACCGATACACTGCTCTGCTCTAGAGACTTATTTCCTTATTCTAGACTTATTCTAGAGGAATTAGTATAGTTAATAACGAAAGAAATACATATAAATGCATGGTTTCTAAAATCCATAGACTTGAAACTATTCTTTAAACATGGAGTTCAGTCCAACTTAAAATGTTTATGTGTGATGATTTGGCAAATCTATACGATGTTGAGATATAGATAGAAAGCATCATTTAAATATAAAACCCTTTTGCTGTAATACTGTCAAAAAAAGACTTTCCTTGATGTTAAGCTATGATCTCAAGTCATGCCTCAGAGACTATCTTGAGGCTGAAGGCTAAAAGTCATCGCTCATCAAATCGATGCCATCCCGTTTCTACCTCTATCATTGTCTGAACTCACTCCTCAAGCTATAAGCTGATTATTTCACACTTTACCCAAAAGTATTTTTATTTTGACCTTGCAGCATATCATTAAAGTATTTTCAGTGGTTTTTGCTTGCTTTTGTGTGTCATGGTTTTAAAAAAAAGAATTTATGCCACAGATAATGCAGATATGACTTTCATAGTCCTACTGTTTATAAGGCTCACTGTTTTCTTTTGAAAAAATAAAATAATTCGTAGGATTTCATTTGTATTGAGACTGTTCTGGCAGTTCTGTAACAGTGGAATTTTTAAGGATCATCAATACTGAAGGCAGAGTCTGCAGAGTTACTCTTTTTTTTTTCTCTTTTTTTCATCTTTAATTCCAATTAAAAGATACATATTCTATTAGACTAGATGCTTTCTGCCTGGATGTTTTCTGTGTGATCTTTGACTTGCAACCAAGGAAATGTAGCTTCAGTCTGTTAGAGCTGAATGGGACCACAGTATGCCATGAGCTATCTAGTGTTTCAAGAATTTAGAACCCCTGGTCTATGAATAATGATTAATATGTGTTATTAACATTGTTAAATTTTCCAGCAAATATGTCCTGTAAAGTTATTCTGTGTTGCTGAAATTATTCTTAATATTCATATGATGCAGACACTGCACATATCCTATGTATGCAAAGTATTTAACCCACAGTTCTATAGATAAATATCCACATTCTCGATGTGCAATTTTCAAAATGCCTGTTTTATACTTTGTCATAAAATTTATGCAAAATCCTGTATAAATCCTATTCAGTATGCTTTTTAATATAATTTTTTAAACAAAAGATTGTATTTCTGTTTGAAATTTGTATTGTGTTTGATAGGTTTCAGAAGGAATGCCATCATGCCTTTAATGTTGCTGTTACCCATGGATTGGCAGTTCACCACGTCTTCTCTAATTGAAAGAGTTAAAAGTTTTCTTTTAAAAATTAACTTAGAAATCCAAATTGTCTTACTAATATTATTATGAAAAGCTACAATCTGTGATATATCATATTGTCAGAATATCTTACCATTGTATATAATATAGAATTTTCTCAATGCTTGATTTGCCGATTCTGAATATAACTTTTCTTGATATTGTAAGTGAAGTATATCGGGAATACTTCATAATGTATTGTATGTAGTACTTCATACTGAATAATGTCAGTGTTGAGTCACGTATTGACTGGTGAAGCATTAACAAATGGAGTATAAAAGTATAAAAGTTCTGGATTATTTTGGATGCACATACACATATATCTAAATATACATATTTAGATATATAATAAATATTTTGAAATATATATTTTCTCTACATGTCTGTTTCACATATTCATATATATGTCCATATATATTATTCACATATTCATATATGTACATATATATTTCAGAATGTATTTTTCTATTCTGAGTCACCAGAGGGAAACAATTACTCTAAAATAATTACTGAATACCACTTTAGCCCAGACACTGTGCTTGAGGCTTGGAATATAAATGTGGGAAAGATGCCATCTGTGCTTTTAAGGAGCTAGTTACCAAGAGGGTCAGATGTGTTACAAGCGCTATAGGGCAACAGAGATAAAGAGGGAAAGTGAAGTCATTTGGGAATAATACAAGAAGCTTTTGCGTTGAACCTTACAATAAATTAAGTTTATTTACACTAAGGAGGGAAGAAAGAGGCATTTCAACTGGAGAAGAAATCATGAGCAAAATAATGAAAGCATCAAAATGAATCATTTATTTGGTAAAAGACACATCATCCAGTTTGGTTAGAGTATAGGGAACATGGGAAGAGTGACTAGATATGAACCGGAAAGATTAAGTAGATTCAACTCAAGAGGAGCCTTGAATTTTATGCCTAGGAGTTTGGGTTTATCCTGTGAATATGTGGAAGTCACTGCAATTTTCAAGCAGGGGTATAATGCAATACTTGGTTTAGAATGATGGCTCTGTGGGAAGAATGGAGGGCAGTTTATAGTAAAAGTACTAGAGAAAGGGATACCTGTTAGGGAACTCGGATAGTCTGATAAAGTCTGATCATGTGATTCTGATGCCACGACTTTGGAGACAGATCAAGAGGCATATGGACAGATGGATGTAAAATGTTTGGCAGATGACTGGAGGTTGGGGAAGAGAGGAGAGGAATGGAAAACAATTTTGTTTTAGATTTGAACATTTTAATAAGAAAGTGGAATTTGAAATGTAGGAGATTAAGCTTGGGAAAAGAAAGAATTAAACAGTTCATCTACATGTAGTGATAGCTGACTCCAGTCAAGTATATGAGCTCCCTAGGGAGTTCACAGAGAGTGTAAAAACAGAAGATGACAAAGGACCAATCTTGTGGAGATATGGGGAAGACACCATAAAAGAAGTATATGTAGAATCTGAAGAAAACTGTGTGATGAAAAGCTGGAAAAAAACGGAAAGTGTTTCTGCTCGTAGACGTGCTAATAATAACAATATCAAAACCAATAATAATAGCAAAAATTGACTTAACTTTTACTAGTCACTAAACTTTGCACTAAAAATATTACACAGATGAGCTCATTTAACCCTAATAATAAAATTTATTTTCAAGCAATAGAAACCAAGTTTACAATTTAGCATTTTAGACTGAAGATGGCTTTGGGAACCAAGAAATGGGGCTCACAAAGTGCTAGCAGAGGATAAACATGCTCAGGAAAGAGAAAGGTCCGTTCCAGCTCCAGAGGGTAGAAGTCAATTCAGAGGTTAGCAGGGGTTGGTAAACTGTTCCTTTCAAGCTCACTATTCAGACTCCAGAGAGGGAACGCTGAAATATCCTTTTGGGGTAACTTGTCAACCTTTTGGTTGACAAGAAGGGCAACACACTTTGAATAACAGTTTTACCAGACTAAATTCAGTGGGTGAAAGTAATTTGCTCAAAGGAACCTGAGGTATCCTTAAAAGTGACCCATACATCCGCAATTTACATATGAGGGCACTAAATCTTACGGACTTTAAATGCCTTTCCCAAATTGAAACAGTTAGTAAGTAAATGTATTCATATTAAAGCCAAACTCCCATCATTCAGATCAAGAAAACTGAAGAGTGAGAAAAGCGTCCTTTGTGTAGCATTTCGAATAGTTTCATCAGCATGGTAGCCAGCTAAGATTACACCAGATTTTATGGAGCCAGTTTAAGTAAGCAGAGCCGTTGAATGCAAGGTCCTTTGCCAAGAATCTTTGTAGGAAGGAAAAGAAAACAGCAACTTGATGGTGGAAGAGGGGAAGAAAAGATCTTTTTTTTACAAAATAGGGAAATTCAGGTAGGTTTGTAGGTTGAAAGAAGGTTAGAGGTTGAACGGAAAAGAGAAAGCACATTGATGAAACAAGATCTTGGCAGAGGCAGGAAGAGTGGAATCAAAAGGTCAGATGAACCAGAGAATAAGGATTCTTCTTCTTAGATGCAAAGTGAAGTCCCAGTGAGTAAAGAAACCAATAAATTTGGAGACATAGAGGAGGGAAGTGGAGGGGGTTCATGCCTGATGGTCCCAATGTTCTCAGTAGTAGGAGGTGAAATCATGTGTTGAGGTTGAGGGCAGTGAGGGTGAGAGTGGGGGATCTGAGGAGGGTGTGGTGGGAACAGCTGCTGTGTGGAATGGGAAGACCAGCCAAGTAGGAATGAGTAATAGGGCTGCTAAGCAGCTCTGAGAGTTCAGCTGACATCGGAAATCATAAATTTGTAGCAGAGTCAATCAGCATGGTTATTCAATTTTCTCAGTAACTCTTGGCAGCCCAGGAGGAGGAGGAGAGCAAACAGATGGTAGGATTGATTTGGTAATGGGATTGGCAAGGCCGCTGTGAGAGAAGGTCAAAGAATGGGAGAATCAATTGCACCCACGAAATGTGTTATCAGGGAGATCACAATTAGGAAGAGATGACAGTCAAGCCAGGAAAGAGCATCAGCCTTTGATGCCCAAGAGGAATTTTTGTGGGCATGAGTGGGATGGGAATGAGAGAAGAGAATTTCACAATTCTGGATAGTACAATAGAACACTTTTTGTTTAGAAACAATTTATTTTGTATCTATGGGTATGGATTGCCAAAGCTGAGTGGGAGTGTCGGTCACTGAATATAGGGGCAAAAGAATTTTGAAGCTAAATACATGAATGAGTCATCCAAGTCATCTAGGATAGTGACAAGTGATAGAAGAAAAACACCCAAAAAACGAGAAAACAAACAAGCCAGCTGCCAAATTATTCTAGTGAATTGATGAAGTACTTGTCGATGACAAGATTTAGAAGACAGATGGTTTGATTGATTGTTTGGGTTTTGTAGACATAGGGCTTATTGAACTAAGATAATAGAACAGTGTCTCAGAATTAGGAGGGGAAGTCCAAGAGGATGTCCCTCTTCCTCTTTGCCCTGAGATAGGAAGATGATTACTGTTTTTGACAGTGTTATAGAACATAGTGAAATCTAAATTCAGTGGTCAGTTCTGTCTCCTTGTCTAAAATCTTGGCATTTGAGTGGTTGTTCACTCCCTCTCCCTGGAGCACTTCTTATCACCATCTTCACTTGGTTTTCCTCTCCATTGCTGACTACATCTTCTTAGTCTCCTATGCTGCTTCTACTAAATATCTAAGTCATGTGGTGCCCCAGGATTTTGTTTTTATGTATCACCATCCCAGGCTTCTCACCTGGGCTCCATACTCAATACAATTACCTATTCAGCTTTTCCACTGGTAAAGGCAGTAGTACCCAGTGGTCATGCAGTAGGTTCTGGCACCAGATTCTCCATGACTCTATTAACTGGCTGACTAGGGCAAATCTCTCTGTAATTTAGTTTTCTTAATCTCTAAAATGAGGATGATAATAAGAATTAATTCATGGGGCTCTTGGGGGGATTAGGTAAAAGATATAAAAAATTAAATATACAAGTGTGTAGAGGTATACTTGGCACAGAATAAGTGCTCAGTAATTGCTAGTTATTAATATTATCACAAGCATAACAGAGTAAAAGTAGAGCCATTGAGTTTTTTCCTCATATACCTCAGTTTGCCATCTTCATAAATCTTCCTCATGTGAGTGAATAATACAGATATCCACTCACTTTTTTTTAGAGGAAAACTCCCGAGATTATCTTTTGCTCTTTTCCCTTATATGCCACCCCAATCCCTCAGTAATTTCTATTACCTTTACATCAAAAATTTATACCAAATCTGACCATTTTTCCCGACCTTCTCGTCTAAATCATAATCCAAGCCACCAACATCTGCTGTGTCTCTGATTCTACTATGATCCCTGCGATACCCCTAGAGTGTTATTTCTAAAGTACAAATGCAAACATGTCTTTTCCCTGTTTAAAATCTGCCGTGTCTTTCCATTACAATGAGAATAAAATCTGATCTTCCAAAATGGTCTACAAGCATGACCTGATTAGGTACCAGCCTGCCTCTGGGACCTCAACTCCTTTCACTCTCAGAATGACTCACTAAACCAAAGCCACTATGAACCTTTGTTCTGTCACTCAAACATGCCGAAAGATTTCCTCCTGCAGAGCCTTTGAACTTGTTATGCTTTCTGTTTGGAACACTCTTTCTCCCCTCCAGTCTTCATATGCCTGCCTCCTCGTCATCATTTAAGTCTCACTTCAGATATCAGGTCCTCACAGAGGCTTCCTTGACCCTCTTCATCATTATGCTCTATTTTATAGGTTTGGTAGCACTCATTTGGATCTGCAATTTCCACCCAAACCTTAGTTCGCCCAAAATGATCACACCTAAATCTGGGAAAATAAAAAAATCTATCATAGAGTTTCATTTGATTTACTTGATTATTTACATTTTGGTCATCAGAGTTCTTAAATTTTATTTTTGTGTATACTTGTTCATATAAGTAAAGTGATTATTAGATGATACACTGATGTCTGCTGGTGTATTAGGCATTTGGAATGTTGTAAGCATCTCTAGCATTCCTCTTCACATTCGTAAAAGTTGACGTGAATAAAATAGTACTTGTTTTGGATCTGGAGTTCTCTTGGAAAACTACTATTTTTGGAAAATGAGCTATTATTCTTTTGATTTTTATAGAAGATATATATATATATATATGTATATATATATATATATATATATACATATATATATATCTTCTATAAAAATCAAAAGAATATATATATATATATAATAGAAGGAAGTGCTAAAATGACCTGAAGGTTGTATTTAAGCCTGTAAGTACTTCACTTGAATCATGAATTATTTTATTAATAAGGTTAACATATCAGAAGATAATTGTTATATCAATAGTTCTCCAAAGTGTAATCAATGAAATACAAACAAAACCAAGATATTTTCTTCCTTACATTCACTTGCCTTTTGAGTAAAAGAATGCAAAACATACTTATTATTTCTGATGCAAGGATACATATTTACTTGAGAATCCATGTGTTGTGATTATAAATATCACTTGGGATCAAGATATTGACTACAGAGTCGTGTTCATGGATTACTGTTTTAAGGTAGATATATGAGGATATCAGGCATGCATGACCTGCAATCATGGGCTTTCCACTACAAAAATAGAATAGATTCTTATTCATCAAACATAATGTCATGTTTGCAGCCCCAACTAACTCCTTATAATCACTTAAGATTTGGATATAAAATTAGGCTTTCTACATGTAGTCTGAAACCACAAATATTACATTTCTGGATTCTGGTTGCATTTTTAAAGATAGGGTGGAGCAAGTATTCTAACTTAGCAGCTAAATATTATTATACTCTTAGGCCTAATGCAGCACATATTGTAACAGTCATCATCTGTTTGTGAACAAGAAAATTTGGTGATTACTGGCACAGTTTCAAAATTCCAATTGATGGACGATGAGAGAGGCTTTCTGACCTTAAATATTTTGTAAATCCCAAAGTGAGATGTTTAATTAGAGCATACATTTTTGGAGACTCTCAAGAAAGAAGTCTCAACCCAGGTTCCTTTTTTCCTGAAGGAACCAAAACAATGACAGTGGCCACAAACTGCAATCACAGTGGGCTCTCTCGGGGGTACCTACAGTGACATGGGTGGCTTCTTTTCTTAGCTGGTGTAGGAGGGAGAGGTGGGCATGTAGGCACATCTCTGTGTTGGTGTTTGCAGAAGATGTGTGAGATCCAAACATGTACAAAGGCTGTGGGTTGGTTGGAAGAGATGCCAGTACTGACTAAATGAACAAACGTGTTGAAAAGGGGTTAAATGCCATTATCAGTCATTAATTTTAGAGAGAGAATACAGTTGATAAATTCCAAATATGACAGAAAAGTTACTAAAAATTACATTTCCTAGTATAGAATACTTGGTAGTTTTTCATATGGATTCGTTAAGGTGTTTGAATAATAATAATTGGTTTTGGCTTCTTTACTGGCAAGTAAAGCCAGAAAACTTTTTCAGGGCATCTTGTTAAAAATTTCCTCTCTATCTTTCTCTCTCTCTTTCTTATTCCTCCTTCAGGATAACTTAGGCACAAATCCTAAAAGAACACCACTTGGCCGATTTCCATCTGGCATCCTTCCCCTCTTATTTTCACAGAGAAAAGTGTGGAGTCTAGTTTTTAATGCTATTTCTGAATAAATTCAGCTTTCAACTCAGCACCCATCCTCCTCCCTTGTTTTTTATATAAGCAGTTACCTCTTTTTGTGGGAAAAATAAACATAACTCTGGGCTCTAACAGTTGGGTAGAATCAGATAAAAACAAATTGTAGAAATATGGACTCACCAATTTCCAGTTATCTTTTGTAGGCTTTAGAGTAAAAATGTGTCATGTGAAAAGTTCCATCTGTGCAGGAGAATTGAGTATTTTACACACAGATAATTAGAAAATTGTCAAGACATATGTTGCTTCTTACAAATGATTTTGTATTTATTGTTTTGCAGATGAAATCAAAAATTATCATGGTGCTGAATTATGAAAAACCTCTCGACTTAGAGGTCTTCATCAATGACTAATTGCTACTATTTGTAACCCACTTTAAAAGCAAATAAAGCACCCATCTGGTAATTCTATTGATGGTTTCCATATTAAAATGGCTATTGGTCCTCAAAAAGAAAATATGCAATTATAAAATATTCATATTGGTGTCACTATTGAAAAGCTTACAAATGTATTTGGAAAAATAGAGTTTATTATTCCTTTTCTCATTCTCTGTTAAGCCTATAACCTTTTAAAAAATCAAATTGGACTAATGATGTAGCTACATATACTCAACAAAACGGAAGATTAAGCGATTATCTAAATAAATCAAGGCAAAAAAGAAACATTCATAATTAATAATTTAGATAGCAGTATCGACTCCTCTCTGTGTTGTCCACTGTAGAATTTATAGGGCTTGAATAACCTGGTCTCCCTACTCAAAAGAGGGAAAAGGAAAAACTAGTCCTGGTCTTGTTTTGAAACCCTTTGACCTTGAACAAAACGTTGCATGTCTGTGAGACTCCATTTCTGTGGTAGTTAAATGTGAGAAATGCCTCTGCTAGTCTTTGTGTTGTTATGAAGAATTAATGAAATGAAGAATGTGCAAATATTTTGTAAAAGTAAGTCCCTCACAGGAGGCAGAGATAGCTATCACCATCCAGGCTTCTGAAGTAGGGCAATCTTTGTCACCCACTTGAAGACTGAAATATTTTATCTCTGAGGAAAAACAATATGTAGAATTGCTCTAGCCCTGCTTCATTCTGAGCTTTAACCACTTAGAAGTTCTTGAATATTCACTAACCTTGCATCTCCTGATGCATGAGGGTTCTGTCTGGGCCTAGAGGGAGACAGCAATTTTCCTGCTTATTATCTGCCTTTGATGACCCCGATGTCCCTCTCTGCAGAGGCAGAATGGGTTGGTCTGGTTTACATTATACATATAACATAGACTGTGCCCCTGGCCCCAGTGCTCTAGCACCTTTTCAGATTTTGTGATGCCATCTCATTCCTGTTTGCATTTGTTCATGCCTGGAATGCAAATTCTCTTTTTCTTCTGGTTACATTTTCCTTGTTCTTCAACATGCAGCTCAACTCTGTGTAGTATGATTATAGGTGACTTACATCTTTTTGTTCTTTATACTTTACATTTTTAGTTCTCTTTCATGACTTTTATAATTTACAGTGCCATTTGAAGATTTAATTAACAAAAACCTGAAGTACTTCCCTTGTAACCTGAATCAGGGTTAGGCGCCCCACTCACCTTTCACTAGCACAAAAGTTCGCCTCTCCTAATAATTATCTGAGTGGATAATGTTTATAATGGACTGTTTATTTGTCTATCTCTCTAGACTGAGATCTTCTGTAAATATAGTTATATTGGCTGCAATATCTATAATAGGCATTTATTACATGTCAGATGAATGAATGAATGGATAAACAAATAGTTTATGTATATAGTTCATTTTACTTTAGTAAATAGATGTGGGACAATATTCAACAGTTAATAATTAATTAGATTTACAGTTCATATAATATGCTACAAGTTCTTAGTTCATTTTGTGCTTTTATACTCATTGGAAATCAATGTTGAAAATAAATTTTAATACAATAACAAATAAATAAACTATAATAAATAAATGAGGGAAGCTCTTGTAAATTATCATTTTTAAGGCAACTTCTCATTCTCTCATTTGTTTTTTGTATTGTATAAGGTATTTTCATCTTGAGATCTATGGCTAAACCTTAGTAGTCAAATAGAGGCCCTGTGCCAATATAAGAACACAGCTGATTAAATCCAACAGTGACTCTTTGTAATGGATTACCATTACAAATAATTTCTAGCTATCTGTGTACTTTGTATAAGAACTGTGTTTCGGACAACTGGCTACATTTGAATGACAATCAGAAGCTTCAAACATTGCTCTCGTGTGCATTCTCTATTGGAAGAACATTTCCTTGCAAGTGGCAGTCAGTGGCGTCTTATGTGAGTTGGCAAAGATAAGCACAATTTCATTCAATTCAATAGATATTTACTGTATACCAAATAATTTATGAGTCTCTAGATTTATAAAAGTGCATAACACCTTGGCCCTTTCTTTGAGGAACTCACAGTAAGTTTTAGGGAGGTAAAATGTAATCAATTACTGATAAAGAAAGAGTGAAATGTAAATTAGCAACATTAAACAAAATTTCTTAGGGGCTGCTCTTTGCTTGGCACTGTGTTGGGTGTTAATAAATGCTATGGGAACAAAGTTCTGTAGAATCTTTTAACTCTGGCATTGGAGAAGAACACTGGGATAGAACTGACTGTTCATTGGGCACAGTAGTTACAATGCTTTGGACCCACAATACTTTTTAGTGTGGGGCCCATGACAGTGTTTCAGTTTCTTTTAAAATCAGAAGAAAAACAAGGACCTTTTCAGTCAAATAAAATGTTTTAATATGTAATATTACTACATCCATCTTTATAACAACACAGTCCTTATATATAATTTGTAAGATTTTTTTTAAGATGAAAGTGTCTGTAAAGGCAGAAGAGCCTAGGGTTCATGGAAGTCATAATGTGGCCCTGACTGAGGGCAGGTGGAATCCAGAGAGGGTCAGGAAGAGATTCAGAGCACTGGAGTTGGGCTTTGAAATACTAGTACCATTTTACTAGGTAGAGGACAGGAAGGCCTTGTAGGGAGAAAGATTAGTCAAGGGCAAGGCCCAGACTTGTGAAAGTATAGGGTGGGATGATTCAGAGGTGCACCAGACATGGTCCCCAAATTAAAGTTCAGTTGACAGAGACAAATGTTTGCAAAGTACAACCACATAATAGAAGATATGTGCCTATTCCAAGACTGGAGAATAAGGTACCTGCTCCTAAATCTTTAAGATTCCTGAGAAGCAAAGATTTACAACCAGACAGCTTAAATAAATAAAACTGATTAAATAAGTCTACGATTGTAACATTCTCAGTGTTCTGAGAAGTGTAGTACATTTGGGTGTAGTGTAGGTGGTACTGTGGTTTTGAGACTATCATTAAGTCCTAAGATCTCCTGATATATCAATAACTGTGAATTTGTCACCATTTGTATTATTATTCTCCGTATACATTTTGAAAATATTACCTAGCATGATAACATGTCAAAATTACATTGAAGTGTACATTTTCTCCCTCAGAAATTCAGTCAGGATTGAGTACTCTAATCAAAATATGAATTCTTAAGTACATTTCATACAAATGTTCACTAATAAATCAATAAACTTTCTTTCTAGGACAAATTCAAAATCCAAATTTGAGAAGTGAGTCATATTTTAATTCATATTGATAAATTCTTTTAAACTACTTTTAAAAGTTTAGAGGGTAAAGTAAAACTTTATTCTAATATATACTCTTGTTTTCATTCCACTCCACCTTCAATCAGTTTCTTAAAGTATATGTTCTTTCCCTATTTTCTAAACGCTCTTCTCAGTACTATCTTTTTTTCTTTCCCCTCCTCATATAATGAAGGGAAAGCATTATTTATCTAATTTATGTTGAGAGAATAACATTAAGGCTACCTACATTTTTCTTGTTAGTATAATAGCTGTAGTGAAGAGTAGGTGAGCTGATGAATTTAATTTTTCAACTAACTAAACATGCACATATTAAATTCTCTGTCATAAATATAATCAGCCTTTAATTAGAAAATGAAGGAAACGTAATTCTAAGCATTATGAAGATATATTGAGCTTCTGGTGGTTAACACATCTAGGGAGATGAGGTAACTCAATCAGAATGCCATACTCTTGCTCTATTCTGAATAGAACTTTTGCAAATCTATTATACTGAGCATATAGGAGGGCCACTGGAAATAAAAGGATGTGCCTTTTTAAGGTAGATAATAGCGTCATCTTCAAAACTAAAGGACACAAGCCCCTCATATAAATAAGTAGTTGGACTGTTGGATATCACAAACTATGTTTTTAAATATAGAGGAGAATCTAGCCTTTAAAAGATATTTTTTTCATTTGTTGCATATTTATTTGCAACTCTGAAAATGTTAAAGGGGAGGCAGACAAAGGCATTGGTAAAAATTGAACTATTCATTATGGAACGTGATTCATGGGGTGATTTTGCAAGTATTCCACCAATGTCTGGATCCCCCCAAATAAATATCATTTATTCACTCAAGAAACCATTGACTTAGCAAAACATCATGCTAAAGACAGGGACTGCAGGGCTATATAAGGCACAATCCTTGCCTTCAAGATGTTTATAGTCTAGTGGAGGCAACAGAAACACAATGGAAACACTGTATAATATGACTAATGCTGCATCCTGCAGTGTAGAGGAAAGGCAAGTAACTCAGGCTTAGGGAACTGTGAAGGTTGATTCAAGAAAGTAATTTCATAAAAACCATGTGATCATCTCAATAGATGCAGAAAAAGCTTTCAACAAAATTCAACACCTATTTATGATAAAAACCCTCCAGAAAGTAGGCATAGGGGAACACACCTCAACATAATAAATGCCATATATGACAAACCCCCAGCCAACATCGTTCTCAATGGTGAAAAATTGAAACCATTTCCACTAAGATCAGGAACAAGACAAGGTTGCCCACTCTCAGCACTATTATTCAACATAGTTTTGGAAGTTTTAGCCACAGCAATCAGAGAAGACAAAGAAATAAAAGGAATCCAAATCGGAAAAGAAGAAGTAAAGCTGTCACTGTTTGCAGATGACATGATACTATACATAGAGAATCCTAAAGACGCTACTAGAAAACTACTAGAGCTAATCAATGAATTTGGTAAAGTAGCAGGATACAAACTTAATGCATTAATTAAAAAATTAATTAAATCTCTTGCATTCCTATACCCTAATGATGAAAAATCTGAAAGAGAAGTTAAGGAAACAATCCCATTTACCATTGCGACAAAAAGAATAAAATACCTAGGAATAAACCTACCTAAGGACATAAAAGACCTGTATGCAAAAAACTATAAGACACTGATGAAAGAAATTAAAGATGATACAAACAGATGGAGAGATATACCATGTTCTTGCATTGGAAGAATCAACACTGTGAAAATGACTATACTACCCAAAGCAATCTACAGATTCAGTGCAATCCCTATCAAACTACCACTGGCATTTTTCACAGAACTAGAACAAAAAATTTCACAATTTGTATGGAAACACACAAGACCCCGAATAGCCAAAGCAATCTTGAGAAAGAAAAACGGAGCTGGAGGAATCAGGCTCCCAGACCTCAGACTATACTACAAAGCTACAGTAATCAAGACAGTATAGTACTGGTACAAAAACAGAAATATAAATCAATGGAACAGGATAGAAAGCCCAGAGATAAACCCACACACATATGGTCACCTTATTTTTGATAAAGGAGAATATACAATGGAGAAAAGACAGCCCCTTCAATAAGTGGTGCTGGGAAAACTGGACAGCTATATGTAAAAGAATGAAATTAGAACACTCCCTAAGAGCATACACAAAAGTGAACTCAAAATGGATTTAAGACCTAAATGTAAGGCAAGACACTATAAAACTCTTATAGGAAAACATAGGCAAAACACTCTATGACATAAATCACAGGAAGATCCTTTTTGACCCACCTCCTAGAGAAATGGAAATAAAAATAAACAAATGGGACCTAATGAAACTTAAAAGCTTTTGCACAGCAAAGGAAACCATAAACAAGATGAAAAGACAACCCTCGGAATGGGAGAAAATATTTGCAAATGAAGCAACTGACAAAGGATTAATCTCCAAAATTTATAAGCAGCTCATGCAGCTCAATATCAAAAAAACAAACAACCCAATCCAAAAATGGGCAGATGATCTAAATAGACATTTCTCCAAAGAAGATATACAGATTGCCAACAAACACATGAAAGAATGCTCAACATCATTAATCATTAGAGAAATGCAAATCAAAACTACAATGAGATATCATCTCACACCAGTCAGAATGGCCATCATCAAAAAATCCAGAAACAATAAATGCTGGAGAGGGTGTGGAGAAAAGGGAACCCTCTTGCACCCTTGGTGGGAATGTAAATTGATACAGCCACTATGGAGAACAGTATGGAGGTTCCTTAAAAAACTAAAAATAGAACTACCATATGACCCAGCAATCCCACTACTGGGCATATACCCTGAGAAAAACCGTAATTTAAAAAGAGTCATGTACCACAATGTTCATTGCAGCTGTATTTACAATAGCCAGGACATGGAAGCAACCTAAGTGTCCATCAACAGATGAATGGATAAAGAAGATGTGGCACATATATACAATGGAATATTACTCAGCCATAAAAAGAAACGAAATTGAGTTATTTGTAGTGAGGTGGATGGACCTAGAGTCTGTCATATAGAGTGAAGTAAGTCAGAAAGAAAAAAACAAATACCATATGCTAACACATATATATGGAATCTAAAAAAAAAAAAAGAAAGCTTATGAAGAACCTAGGGGCAGGACAGGAATAAAGACGCAGACGTAGAGAATGGACTTGAGGACACGGGGAGGGGGAAGGGTAAGCTGGGACGAAGTGAGAGAGTGGCATGTACTTATATATACTACCAAATGTAAAATAGATAGCTAGTGGGAAGCAGACTGATAGCACAGGGACATCAGCTCAGTGCTTTGTGACCACCTAGAGGGGTGGGATAGGGAGGGTGGGAGGGAGGCGCAAGAGCGAGGGGATATGGGGATATATGTATAGGTATAGCTGATTCACTTTTTTATAAAGCAGAAACTTACACACCATTTTAAAGCAATTATACTCCAATAAAGATGTTAAAAAAAAAAAAAGTAATTTCACCTTGTTCAGCCTTGTGTTTTTTTGGTTTTTTTGTTTTTTGGTTTTTTTTAAGAATTGCATAAGTAATTCAAAGTGATATACCTAGATTTATCTATGTCTGCAGTTATCACAAAATTTTGACACCTTCTTTGTATTATTTTTAAATTTTGGATAAACAAATGTACTTTCATGTCCCAGTTTCTTATTACCTGTTTTTACGTATAGGTAACATGTACTTATATATATAGATAATGTTTATCTATATGCAAATATGTATATGTTTGGAATATCCGTATATATTTGAAAAAAACAAATAACCTTGTAAACACACTTTGGAAATGTTTTCTTCATGCCTTTCCAAATACTTCTGTAGCTTTAATGTCATACCAGATTCACAGTAAAAATTTCATTCATCATATGAAAATCTATTGTTGGCTCACTTAAATGTGATTTTCTTTGGTTTACTCTTCAGTGAATTATCTTAAAATTATGTGAAATGCAGCATCAACTCCATTTTATTTTCTCTTTCCTCTCTAAACATCATTGTTGGTGATATTTTTCATTTTGTCCTGGCCTACGAAAGGAATTTCCTTTACCTACCTAATTTTCTGTTTATATGAGGAAGCCACTTGTATTAGCAATCCCTGTTGACTTTTGTTCATTCATTGCACCTCTGCTTAAGATCTGGTACAAAAACATATGGAAACAAATCACACAGGTTCTTTCCCCTTGTGAAAAATGGCTAAGGCCTGAAATATTGATATAGACTTTATATAATTTATTAAATAAATATATCCTTTAGCTTTTGGAATAAGTAACTAGCTCTTCACATTTAATTCCTAATGTAAGTATATAGGAGTGGATTAGAGTCCATTTTTTCCCATAATTTTTATTAAAGCAAATGTGTTGATTAAGACTCATGAATTGAGCAGCTGCTTTCCCACATTATGTTTGATGTGATGGGAATGTAAAAAGTACTATGGGACACTATCCCTGTACTGGTGGGTTTAGAGAGTAAAGCTTTGAGACAGATCAACAAGCAAAAGTTAAATAGCATTATATTAATAAAAAAGAGGATAAAGCTAAATTTTAAGTTATATTAGGAAGACTATAAATGTATATGTTCATTTTTATTTGTGAGTATGGATTATATATATGTGTGCATGTGTATGTAAAATATAATGAAAACAATAAAAAGGAAATATACCCAGTATCTCACTGCAGATAGACCTTTGCGGAAAGGTATTTGAAACAATGTAAGTGGATTCATTCAATAAATTACTGAATGGATCTGTAAATTGTATAGGGACACTCCTCCAGTGAGACTCCTTATCGATTATTAATTATTAATTTGTGGTGTTTTGTAGATGAATCAGTGGTTTTGTTCATCCTATTAAAATATCATTTTGTCTTTCTTTATGGTAAACTCAGAAAAATACATCCAGTTAAATTTGACCAAATTGGCTTCAAATGTATTTTAAAATATATTGTACACACTGAAAGAAATTCAAATGATGTCAGGCTGTCTCTTGAGTTTTTGTATAAAGCTGCTAGTGGCATATTTTGATTTAAGATGTATTTTCAGTTCTAAAATCCCTGAAGTACTTCTCTCCTTCAGTGATTGACTTTGTAGAGAAACATTTAAAGAGGAATTTAAATTTAAAAGCTGCAATTTGAAACACATTTTCTTGTGTCAAGTTTTGACACAAGAGGGACTTTCCTCTTTAATTATGTTGCTTCTTTTAAATTAAATCTACATCGTAATTCTTTACAAAATAAGGTACATTTTTGGAATGAGATTTATTTTACTTCTCACAGATTTTAGAAGTGGAAAGTGCATACTTTTACCATAGGAATTCAGAATGATTTTTGAAACATTTTTCTATCTCTTCATTTAGGCACTGGAAGACAAAACCTGTTTTCCAAAAAGTGATTGTATATTATACAAAAATATATACCTGCATTTCAAGATAAGTTTTATTAAAACTTGGATTTCAATCAAGATTACACTGTAAACAGTAGAGAAAAAAAAGATACTGATGGGTAGGGCATTTATCAGAAAGAACTAGGGAAAAGGGACATTTCAGGAATTTTTTTTAAAAGGCCTTTTGCTTCCCTTCAAATATAGAAGAACCTCATCAGTAGGCTTTATCACGAGTTAGCACTGCATTCTATTCCTGCATTACTTCACCAGAAATTCAGTGAACAAACCAAGAGAGTACAGATCAGTCATATCGAGGCAAGTTATTGGCAGTACTGACCATTCTTAGGTATTTGATTATTTGCTATGCAATCTCTATTTTGAGGAATTTAGGAAGAAGAAAATGGCATCTAGAATTAGACACCTGGATCCAAATCAATGCCTAATATTTACTTGCTATGGACCTTGGGTAGGTCATCTAACGTCTTGAAGCCTCAGTTTTTTCATCTCCCTCTACTTTACAGGATGTTGTAAGAACTGGATGAAATATGGTTTCTGAGGCTTCTACTCATAGGGCTTAAAAATTTTGCATTCTTTCTCTAGGTTTCAGTGTACTGACTTGTTAAATTATTTTAATATTTTAAAATTTAGCTTTTAGGCCAAGTTTAATTACTAGTGTGTCCTAACATAAAAGGGGCTGCATTATAAATTAAGCATTTGGATTTCAATTTTTCCTTTTGTCTGCATGTATCTGTTTTATAAATTTCACTAAGTAAGTAGATGTAGAACATATTTGTAGGGATAATATAAAGCAAATGAAATGCTAGAGATATGTGTAATTTGTTGAAGAACATGCATTTTTTCATCCTCATTGGCGTTTCCCTTCTGATATTTGTATTCATATCCTGGAAAAATGGACTGGTCAGCAATTGCATTTTTTTCAGGACGTTGTGGATTTTCGTTACAGGGCTTTTATTGTTTTGTTTTGTTTTGTTTTGCTTTTATACAGGGACATGCATGCTACTGTATTGTTTTGTTTAATTTTCTGCTATCTCTTCTGCATGGCAAAGAGTGTCTAAAAGACTCTTAATTAGTCTCCCTGCTTCTAAGCCTGGCCCCTACCGCAGCCTATTTTTAAAACTGTCATCAGAGTAAGAACTAGGGAAAAATATAAATTTTTATATAAATATAAAAATATAAATTATCTTGTAAAATATAATTCAAATTACTTCTCTGTTCAGAAGCCTCCAGTGGCTTCCCATCTCACTGCAAGTTAAGGCCAAAATCTTCAAGACCCTGCGTGATCTGATTTCCTTACATCTCTAAAGACATCTCTGACCACATTCCTCTCACTCTGACCACGCTTGCCTTTCCTGTTCAAAGCCAGGTCCACTTCCTGCTCAGAATCTTCAAATCTGCTCTGTCTTCTGGGGTGTTTCTTCCAGCCCCCACATAGCTTCTGGTCATGTTAGGAGTGAGGACTTCCTGACCACTCTATTTCAAATAGCATCTTCCTCTTAGATCCCAAACACTCCCCACTTTTCTTCCCTTTTCCTCAATCCCTCTTAAGATTGTATGTATGTAAGTAAGTAACTATGTATGTACGTACTGTGTGTGTATAATATTTACCTATTAATTTGGCCTATTTTTCTCTCACCCATTAGAACGTAGGTTGCATGAGTTTGGGAATTTGTGTGTGTGTTTTCTTCCACTACTGTATCCTCTGTACATATTACAGTGCCTAACCAAGAGGAGGTACTCATTTATATCTGTTGTGTTGAATAGGGAAATTATTTCATGTTTCTGAGTCTCCATATCTCCACTTTCCATATCAACTCAAAGGAAGGCTTTGGGATCCACAAAGTAATAAGCCTTTGTTCCTTTCCCATAGTATGGACTATAGCTGTTGTTAACTCCTTTTTTTTCTTTTTTTTTCCCCATAAGAAAAAGCACTTTTCATTTTAGCCTGAGGATGAAAACACACGGTAGATTTCCAAAGCATCATCTTATGTGGTTATTAAATTATCTTAGACATTCAATGATTTTTTTTTTTTTACCAAAAAACTTCCCACCATTTTATTGACATCATGAAATCTTTTTTTTTTCTGTCTACATGATTTTAACTACTCTAAGTACCTCATATAAGTAGAATCAAACAATATTTGTTCTTTTGTGACTAGTTTACTTCACTTAGCATGAAATGTCCTCAAGTTTCATCCATGTTGTAGCATACATCAGAATTTCCTTCCTTTTAAAGGCTGAGTCATATTCCACTGTATGTATACACCACATTTTACTTATCCATTCACCTGTTAATGGACACTTGGGTTGCTTCCATGTTTTAGCTATTGTGAATAATTCTGCTATGAACATGAGTGTATAAATATCTGTTTGAGTCCCTGCTTTCACTTTTTTTTATGAATTTTATTTTATTTATTTTTTTATACAGCAGGTTCTTTTTAGTCATCCATTTTATACACATCAGTGTATACATGTCAATGCCAGTCTCCCAATTCATCACACCACCACCACCACCCCACCGCGGTTTTCCCCCCTTGGTGTCCATACGTTTGTTCTCTACATCTGTGTCTCAGTTTCTGCCCTGCAAACCTGTTCATCTGTACCATTTTTCTAGGTTCCACATATATGTGTTAATATACGATATTTGTTTTTCTCTTTCTGACTTACTTCACTCTGTATGACAGTCTCTAGATCCATCCACGTCTCTACAAATGACCCAATTTCGTTCCTTTTTATGGCTGAGTAATATTCCATTGTATATATGTACCACAACTTCTTTATCCATTCATCTGTCAGTGGGCATTTAGGTTGCTTCCATGACCTGGCTATTGTAAATAGTGCTGCAATGAACATTGGGGTGCATGTGTCCTTTTGAATTATGGTTTTCTCTGGGTATATGCCCAATAGTGGGATTGCTGGGTCATATGGTAATTCTATTTTTAGTTTCTTAAGGAACCTCCATATTGTTCTCCATAGCGGCTGTATCAATTTACATTGCCACCAACAGTGCAAGGGGGTTCCCTTTTCTCCACACCCTCTCCAGCATTTGTTGTTTGTAAATTTTCTGATGATGCCCATTCTAACTGGTGTGAGGTGATACCTCATTGTAATTTTGATTTGCATTTCTCCAATAATTAGTGATGTTGAGCAGCTTTTCATGTGCTTCTTGGCCATCTGTATGTCTTCTTTGGAGAAATGTCTATTTAAGTCTTCTGCCCGTTTTTGGACTGGGTTTTTTGTTTCTTTAATATTGAGCTGCATGAGCTGTTTATATATTTTGGAGATTAATCCTTTGTCTGTTGATTCATTTGCAAATATTTTCTCCCATTTTTGAGGGTTGTCTTTTTGTCTTGTTTATGGTTTCCTTTGCTGTGCAAAAGTTTTTAGTTTCATTAGGTCCCATTTGTTTATTTTTATTTTTATTTCCATTATTCTAGGAGGTGGATCAAAAAAGATCTTGCTGTGATTTATGTCAAAGAGTGTTCTTTCTATGTTTTCCTCTAAGAGTTTTATAGTGTCTGGTCTTACATTTAGGTCTGAATCCATTTTGAGTTTATTTTTGTGTATGGTGTTAGGGAGTATTCTAATTTCATTCTTTCACATGTAGCTGTCCAGTTTTCCCAGCACCACTTATTGAAAAGACTGTCTTTTCTCCATTGTATATCCTTGCCTCCTTTGTCATAGATTAGTTGACCATAGGTGCGTGGGTTTATCTCTGGGCTTTCTATCTTGTTCCATTCATCTATGTTTCTGTTTTTGTGCCAGTACCATATTGTCTTGACTACTGTAGCTTTGTAGTATAGTCTGAAGTCAGGGAGTCTGATTCCTCCAGCTATGTTTTTTTCCCTCAAGACTGCTTTGGCTATTCGGGGTCTTTTGTGTCTCCATACAAATTTTAAGATTTTTTGTTCTAGTTCTGTAAATAATGCCTTTGGTAATTTGATAGGGATTACATTGAATCTGTAGATTGCTTTGGTCCTGATCTTAGAGCAAATGCTTTCAGTTTTTCACCATTGAGAATGATGTTTGCCGTGGGTTTGTCATATATGGCCTTTATTATGTTGAGGTAAGTTCCCTCTATGCCTATTATCTGGAGAGTTTTTATCATAAATTGGTGTTGAATTTTGTCAAAAGTTTTATCTGCATCTATTGAGATGATCATATGGTTTTTATTCTTCAATTTGTTAATATGGTTTATCACATTGATTGATTTACGTATACTGAAGAATCCTTGCATCCCTGGGATAAATTCTACTTGATCATGGTGTATGATCCTTTTAATGTGTTGTTGGATTCTGTTTGCTAGTATTTTGTTGAGGATTTTTGCATCTATATTCATCAGTGATATTGGTCTATAATTTTCTTTTTTTGTAGTATCTTTGCCTGGTTTTGGTATCAGGGTGATGGTGACCTCATAGAATGAGTTTGGGAGTGTTTCTTCCTCTGCAATTTTTTGGAAGAGTTTGAGAAGGCTGGGTGTTAGCTCTTCTCTAAATGTTTGATAGAATTCATCTGTGAAGCCATCTGGTCCTGGACTTTTGTTTGTTGAAAGATCTTTAATCACAGTTTCAATTTCATTACTTGTGATTGGTCTGTTCATATTTTCTATTTCTTCCTTGGTCAGTCTTGGGAGGTTATACCTTTCTAAGAATTTGTCCATTTCTTCCAGTTTGTCAATTTTTTTGGCATAGAGTTGCTTGTGGTAGTCTCTTAGTATGCTTTGTAATTCTGTGGTGTCTGTTGTAACTTCTCCTTTTTCATTTCTAATTTTATTGATTTAAGTCCTCTCCCTCTTTTTCTTGATGAGTCTGGCTAATGGTTTATGAATTTTGTTTATCTTCTCAAAGAACCAGCTTTTAGTTTTATTGATCTTTGCTCTGGTTTTCTTTGTTTCTATTTCATTTATTTCTGCTCTGATCTTTATGATTTCTTTCCTTCTACTAACTTTGGGTTTTGTTTGTTCTTCTTTCTCTAGTTCCTTTAGGTGTAAGGTTAGTTTGTTTACTTGAGATTTTTCTTGTTTCTTGAGGTAGGCTTGTAAAGCTCTAAACTTCCCTCTTAGAACTGCTTTTGCCACATCCCATAGGTGTTGGATCATCGTGTTTTCATTGTCATTTGTCTCTAGGTATTTTTTGATTTCCTCTTTGATTTCTTCAGTGATCTCTTGGTTATTTAGTAACGTATTGTTTAGCCTCCATGTGTTTCTGTTTTTTTACGTTTTTTTCCCTGTAATTGATTTCTAATCTCCTAGCGTTGTGGTCAGAAAAGATGCTTAATATGATTTCAATTTTCTTAAATTTACTGAGGCTTGATTTGTGACCCAAGACGTGATCTATCCTAGAGAATGTTCTGTGCACAGTTGAAAAGAAAGTGTATTCTGCTGTTTTGGGGTGAAATGTCCTATAAATATCAATTAAATCTATCTGGTCTATTGTGTCATTTAAAGTTTGTGTTTCCTTATTAATTTCCTGTTTGGATGATCTGTCCGTTGGTGTAAGTGAGGTGTTAAAGTCCCCCACTATTATTGTGTCACTGTTGATTTCCTATTTTATAGCTGTTAGCAGTTGCCTTATGTATTGAGGTGCTCCTATGTTGAGTGCATATATATTTAATATTGTTATATCTTCTTCTTGGATTGATCCCTTGATCATTATGTAGTGCCCTTCCTTGTCTCTTGTAACATTCTTTATTTTAAAGTCTATTTTATCTGATATGAGTATTGCTACTCCAACTTTCTTTTGATTTCCTTTTGCATGGAATATCTTTTTCCATCCGCTCCCTTTCAGTCTGTATGTGTCCCTAGGTCTGAAGTGGGTCTCTTGTAGACAGCATATATATGAGTCTTGTTTTTGTATCCATTCAGCAAGCCTGTGTCTTTTGGTTGGGGCATTTAATCCATTCACGTTTAAGGTAATTATCAATATGTATGTTCCTATTACCATTTTCTTAATTGTTTTGGGTTTGTTTTTGTAGGTTCTTTTCTTCTCTTGTGTTTCCCACCTAGAGAAGTTCCTTTAGCATTTGTTGTAGAGCTGGTTTTGTGGTGCTGAATTTTCTTAGCTTTTGCTAGTCTGTAAAGCTTTTGATTTCTCCATCGAATCTGAATGAGATCCTTGCTGGGTAGAGTAATCTTGGTTGTAGATTTTTCCCTTTCATCACTTTAAGTGCCACTCCCTTCTGGCTTGTAGAGTTTCTGCTGAGAAATCAGCTGTTAACCTTATGGGAGTTCCCTTGTATGTTATTTGTCATTTTTCCCTTGCTGCTTTCAATAGTTTCTCTTTGTCTTTAATTTTTGTCAATTTGATTACTATGTGTCTCGGCGTGTTTCTTCTTGGGTTTATCTTGTATGGGACTTGCTACGCTTCCTGGACTTGGGTGGCTATTTCCCTTCCCATGTTAGGGAAGTTTTCAACTATAATCTCTTCAAATATTTTCTCTGGTCCTTCCTCTCTCTCTTCTTCTGGGACCCCTATAATGCGAATGTTGTTGCGTTTAATGTTGTCCCAGAGGTCTCTTAGGCTGTCTTCATTTCTTTTCATTCTTTTTTCTTTATTCTGTTCCACAGCAGTGAATTCCACCATTCTGTCTTCCTGGTCACTTATCTGTTCTTCTGCCTCAGTTATTCTGCTATGGATTCCTTCTAGTGTAGTTTTTATTTCGGTTATTGTATTGTTCATCTCTGTTTGTTTGTTCTTTAATTCCCCTAGGTCTTTGTTAAACATTTCTTGCATCTTCTCGATCTTTGCCTCCATTCTTTTTTCGAGGTCCTGGATCATCTTCACTATCATTATTCTGAATTCTTTTTCTGGAAGGTTGCCTATCTCCACTTCATTTAGTTGTTTTTCTGGGGTTTTATCTTGTTCCTTCATCTGGTACATAGCCCTCTGCCTTTTCATCTTGTCTATCTTTCTATGAATGTCATTTTTGTTCCACAGGCTGCAGGACTATAGTTCTTCTTGCTTCTGCTGTCTCTGAAATCTTATATGTAATCTTTTTTTTTTAACATGTTTATTGGAGTATAATTGCTTTACAATGGTGTGTTAGTTTCTGCTTTATAAAAAAGTGAATCAGCTATACATATATATTTTAGTTGTTGTTAACTCCTAAACACCAGATTATTTCTTACTGCAAAGAAATAGCAGCCCTTTCCCTTTGATGAGACCCCCAACAACTCTAATTATCGTAATAAATTCCATATATACGTATATGTAACCAGATAACCATAGTAACCCTCAGAGTTGCTCCACAGAACTGGAAAATCAGGACTTCTTTATTGATAAAGGCTTAAGGAAGCATCTGTCGAATGCCCCTGTTTCAGACATACCCACTCTTCCTGGAGAGTTTGAATTAGAATCTAGAATGCCAGGTTCCCAGGGCAATGTTCTTTTCAAAATATGCAGCTTAATGATCCCAGGAAACCCATCCTGAAGGAATAACATGACTAACAAATAAGCATGACAAGACCTGGAAACCAAAGGATTACTGGCAGGAAAGATTGCAAAATAGAACCCAACAGTGAGATTTATAATCTTTTCTCTTTCCCCTACACCTGCAGTTCTAAAACTTAATCTTATTGATTTCACTGTAATTATTCCTATTCCTAACCATTTCTGGTTTCTGTCTCCTGACTGTGAAGGGAATAGTAAATCATTCCTGTTGTCACAGGATGAGACAGAGGTGGCTGAACTGTTGTCCACAAAACACAGAACACTGATGAATGTTTTTTTTTTAAGGTGATGTGTTCCTTGTTCTCTATTGAGAGTATAGGAGCCATTTCTCATAATGAATGAGCTCTTTTAGAAATTTCCCGTCCATGTACTAAGACCTTCAATATAAGCTGTGTCTTTTAGGGAAGAAAATCAGTATCAGCAGGATAAAAAGTTTTGATGGGAACTTATGCCTGGCTATCTGTGCTCCTCTCTTGAAATTAGAGATTTCACTGGTTGGGCAGAGCAGTGCTGCTTTTTCTAGCACACCTAGGTGTACCCTGATTTAAATGTATTACATGAAGACTGTATTTAACTCTATATATTTAAAAGTATATATATACAGATATATATATATATTTATATACTTTTCATTCTCTTGGGATCTGATCATGTTTAGGTGGATTCTGTGATTAATTAAGTGCAGATGGCTTTGTGCTTGTACAAGGATTTTACATTGTTAGGGGGAAATTGAATAGATAAAGTAAAAATAAACTCTGTTGCCATTTTGCTAAGGACAAGTTAAATGATTCATCTTCAGATGATCTATCCCTGCCATTAATTTGATGAGTGTGTAATGTTGTGATAGTTTCTTGAATAATTAAGTTCAAGTTGGTTATGAAAGCATTTGTTTGGTGAATTTTGCTCAGATAATTTTCAACATGTAGAACTTTTCTCTAACAAGTTATGATGAATAAACTCTTGTAATCAGGCTTGACCAAAGAGCTCATCTATTTTTGGTAAGTAAATTCCCTAGGAAATTATTTTAAAGCTTTCTGTAAGGGGCTGGGGATGAATATGGGAAGTGAGGCATCTTCTGTCTTGAAGAGAGCTTAGAGGAGATAGCTTCTGATAAACAATTTCTGAATAAAGCCTGTATGAAGCCACATAGTGGTTTCACATGAATGTGAATCATGTTCTGTCTTTTGAATGTGCTCCAAAAATGTTAATAGCATCTTGAATTCTCATAAAACCAATGATCAGAATGATTAAGAGAGTAAAAGAATTCTAATAGATCAAGATTTAGCATTTCAGATAATACTTTTGGACTCTTTCAGTTAAACATTTTAGATAGCTTGATGATAGGAAAATCTTTTTGCTATTTAAAAAAAATCACAGAATACAGAGAAAAGAGGGAAACTGATATGAACAATTTTATAACAGGTCCAAAGTTGCAAAAGAAATAATAAATTAAAATATATTTTTTTGTTGTGAGGGTGCCTCCATGTACAAAATGCCCCAGAAGAGTTGTGAGTCCCTAGTTTATCTTTGTTGTCACACTTTTGACACAGGCATTAAAAAAAAATGAAAACAGTTCTTTCTGCACCCTCTAGGAATATGTAAGAAGTGACATATTAATCTGCAGGGGTAGTATATTTGACCAGTATTTGCCTATGAATATCCATATGGGCAGCAATGTGTGAAAGATGATATATCATATTCAAATGGATTTAAAAATAGTAATATATTATTCTGATGAGAAACTGAGCATATTACTGTAGGGGAAAAAACTTATCTTAAGTAAACAACACTAGCTGTTTTTTAAGGAATAAAGAAGTTCTGAGAGTATGTAGGTTATAACCAACACACCAACACATCTTATATAAAAATGACTATCAGAATATAAAATATACAGTTCATCTAGGGGCAAATGGGGTTGGGGGGGAGTGACATATTTTAATATGAATGTGAACATTTTGTTTTAAATGTGATCTGTTGATTATCTGGCATATTTGCAAAAACACAATAGACTATAGGGATTTACTGGAGATGACACACAGGGAAAATACAAGATTTATCAAAAGGACTTAGGGTGAAGAAAACTTGGGAGGTTGTTACTGAGTCTTGCAGAGTATTTCAAGCACAAGTTCCCACCACTGCACTCCTCACAACTGAGTGTTTTTCTATGCCTCATTTCAAAATAACGGCTTAACTTTTGATATTGTAGCACCATCATCACAATATACATTTCTTGAGTGCTTATCACAAGCCAAGCCTTTGTTGTAAGGACTTGTCACAATGACTTTGTGAGATGGGTACTGTTATTTAACCCATTTTACAGATGAGGAAACTGGGGCTTACAGAGATTAAGTGACCTGCCTTTTGGCCTCATAGCTAGTAAACGACAGCACTGCATTCACACTTAGGTCAGTCTTTACCACCCTGTCTATGTCCCCTCTGCAGATACATTCTCTGACAAGTGCTGGTCCAAAATAAGCGTTTCATCCGTTTCCTCGTATTTGAGGGCTTCCAGACGAACTGATATCATGCAGAGGAAAGAGGTTGGCCCCTTTCAGATATCAGAGGAAAGGGGGGTGTGCAGTTTCAGTGTCGACTCGGGATATGTGGTGTGTCTGTAGCTTGGCACCATGTCCAGAAAATATAAATGTGGCTAAACCGGTTCTGAGAAAAAACAAGGGACTGTGACCTTCTCAGGGTCTCACTCAGATGCTGCGCCAAGATCTCCCTGTCCAATCAAGGTTTCCCATGGCTTAGACTGCCCTGGAATGGACATAAGGGACATTCCTCTGCTGCAAATGCACTTATCTTCTTAAACGCAGAGAGATACCTTTGCTCATTCATGGATTTCCTTCATAATCTCCAGTGACAAATGGCCTGCATTCACGGAGGCCCAGGATTTCCTTGCACTGGTGCTGTATGCATGTAGGAATTGCCAGCCTTTGAAACTTTTAATTTAAACTCAAACCCATCCTTCTGCAATACAATTGTATTGTGTCTAGGAATATTCAGTTGAAAATGGCTTCTGCATACTGATGTAACCAGAATAGAAACAGTGGGAAGGATAAAATGTGTATCCCAGAGGCACTGTTCAGAACCTTCTGAGCTATGTTCCCTGATGCTCAGTTTTTATTAACGGTTAAATTAAGAGTTAGATAAATTGAGTTAAGCCCCATCACAGAGCAGCACAGTAATTGGTGAGAGCAAAGCAGCAGTACCTCAGATATTGGGTGATAACGTCGTAGATAAAGTTCTTAAAGGGCAGGCCGGAAACTCGAGCATTCCCGTCATCTCCCAGCCATGATTAATTCAACTCCTCGGTAGTGAGGTCATCGGAGTGACCCCGCACCCCACCCCCAACCTAAGCAAATCTATTTTCCAAGAGCGCCTACTTTTACATGTATTTTTCAAGAATCTTCCATTATTTAATTTCATGTTTACTCAAAATATTCAGGAAATTTGAAGCCGTTCCTAACGGAGGGCTAGGTGCTGCTAATGTTTCACAGCGCGGGCCAGTGCACGTTGGGTTTGGAAAGTCACGCGCCACATCCAGAAACATTTTCTCATTCTTGTGTTGCATTAAACAGCCTCGGCCTGGCCTAGACTGACAGGGAGCTGTGTAAGAGGTTAGGTGTTCTGTTTTCATCTTTTGTTCGTGTTATTTTCCTGGCTGATAGATGGTACTATAAGCCTTAAATAGCTACTTTGCATTCCTATGGGGATGTTGTGTGCATTTTTATGACTCCATCTTGGATTTCTTATATTGTGATTCCACCTCTTTATATAAAAAATTTATATTTTTCTGTTAGACGTTTCAAGTATGTGGCTTTTAAGCATCGGTGCTTCTTGTGGTCCCTGCACAAGGACTGTCCTTCATTACAGAATGCAAGTGTGCAGAGTGTTGGTGAGCAAAGGACAATCTGCACGAGGTTTTATGACCCTGGCAGTATTCTTCATCTAGCTCCCGGTTTTCTAGAGAACCCTTTTGACCCTAAGTCTTCCAGAGGTAACAGAAGCCTTTAGAAATCATGTGAAGAATTCATTCCCTTTTAAAAGCAGCAGGATTCTTGTCATGCATTATCTTTTTCTTCATTTGCAGAGTTTCACATTTTATATTGAGTAAGAAGAAAAGAGAAAATCGAGCATTACATAGCAAAGATAAAAGCTTTAGAGCTTGGATTAGTAGTAGATGACAATATAGGCATTATTAAAAATGAAATGAGCTTTGGACTGGTATTAATATAGCAAAGAGTTTGGTTACAGTGTGTGATATTTATAATAAATTAAAACATGAAGATTTGTCCCATGCAAGCTTTTTGGCACACTTTTATTTCCTAGATTTGATAATATGGTTCACCTGACTTTCAGCTGGTAAAAATACGGAGGCATGATCAGATATTCTGATTTATCTCTTTTTGTTGTTATTGCTGTCTTCTTATCCATTTCACTCTGGTGCTCCTGTCCTTTGGTATTTTTCATAGCCTGACATGCAGCTATAATGGTTCTATTAGCTGCCGCAGATGTGCTGAGCTTGCTTTTTGAAGCGAGTATGTCGTCACTGCCGCTTTTTTGCAGTTCCTTATTAGTACGTGCCCTTTACTGACTCTGCAGGAGCCATCACCTAGAATTAAACATTTTCTGCTAGACCTGTCCTTACTCTGTGCAAGATGATTAGAGTCCATTATGCCACCTTCTTGCTGACAACCAGATACTGCTGAGATTACAATAAAGTCCCTGCAAATTTAAACAGGATGCTTCCTGGGTGTACAGGGGTCTTTGATAACGAGAACCACTTGACGAAATGCCTTTCAGAGAACAGAATGTGACTGAGGCTCCTTGAAATCATATTATGGAACTTCCTGGTTCTTATTAGATTGATAACATCGGTAGCTAGAATCTTGGTGTTTAGAGTAGCTGAAAATCTGACATCCTCAAATGATCTCAGAACGGGACAGGTTAACTCAGAACAGGTCTGAGAGTGCTGCCTCCGCAGAATGAAAAACACCCAACCAAAAATGAGAATTTCCAATTTCTCTCATTTTAAGGTTACCATTTACATCTCACTCCAAAAGTGTGTCTTTCTCCTTTTGCTCAGCAAAAGCAGTTTCCTTTTATTCTTCAGCAAATTTGAAGAAAGGAACCCAGAATCTCAAAAAGCCAGTAAGTTAGGAGGATTTAGAGAAATATCATTCATAGCAAAGGCAGAATCCCTCCTGACAGCTGTCTGTCTGATAGTATGTAATTAAAATGAAGTTTCTTTTTTTTCTTCCCTTATATACATGCTTCCTCCTCCATCATCCGGGAAATTTTTCTTGTTTAGCTCTTCCTTGTAATAGCTTTAGAAGTCTTCATTATCTTGTCCTTAAGTCATTGCCCACCGGGTGTGGCCTGTGTGTGTTGTCCCCCAATCTAAAAGAGTGGATGAGGTGACACTTCCTGCTCTGAAATCCGATTTGACGTTCTCTTGGGAAACTTCAGATTTGCGGCTGTGGTATTTTGCTGAGAGGACAGTTAAGGCAATTTAAAGACACTTTTTTTTTTCTTAAAAAATGGATAAACAAAAATATTAAATGCCTTCTACATATGGCTGAGAAGGAGGAAACAACACAAACACAATTAAAGAGCATGAAAATGGTTTTGAACGGTGAAAATTCTGTTGTGGTTGAGGAAGGAGAAGCCCAGGGCAGAATATTACGGCATAGGGAAAGATAGCAGGATAGCAGGTAGCATGGAGCTATCTGAATACCATGAAAAGGTGTTTTGAATTTATGCTGTAGGAAATGGGAAGTCATCAACAGTTTATAAAGAGTAATTATTTGAGATTTGTATTACAGGAAGATTAATTCTGGCAGCAAATAGATTGGGAGGGCAAGAGTCAGTGGCAAAGTGACCGGAATAGTGTCCAGGAGACAGATGATGAGTAACCTAGCAAATCAAGTGGCAGTGGTAAAGGAAGGACAGGGAGAGACACACAAGGTGTTTTTAAAGATGAATGGATAGCGCTTCATGAATAGGTGTGATAGGTTGTGTTCACAACAGCAAGGACATAAAGATTATTCTGTGGTTCCTATCTTGGACAACGGAGTAGATGGTGATGCCAGTAACTGAGATGACGGGGACCACCTAGGACACTAGGTAATGTCACCAGTGTATTACTTTTGCTCCCTACTGCTTCAGCCTTGTTGACTCGTGTCTTGGTTTATAGACAAGGCATGTTATGTGATTCATTTTTCAGTGTTGACTTTGAGAATCTGTGAGGTGAATGAAAAGATTATCAATGGTATTTTGTTTTGGTGTAACATAGTACCATTTCTAATTTGTACTTTACAGAATGCTTTTATATAACTAAACTTTCATTTTTTTTTTTCTTTTCAGCTGTTAGTTCTCTCCCCTTAGTGTACTGCCCATGAACCTTTAGGAATCCTAAGATAGATCAATGCCACATTAAAATTTAAGGAACTACTTCATCAAAACCACATGCTTCATTTCCTGAGGATTGTCAGCAAGCCAAGGAAAGGAAAACATGTCAGCTGTGTATTGTTATTGGTGCTTCTTGCTTAACTGCTGCTTTGCCATGGTGCTGGTCCTAGGTAGCTGCTTCTCTGTAAAAACACAAAGAACACATGCGGCCAAGACAAGGAAAGAGTCAAAACTTAATTAGGGAGTTTTGAGAAAGAGCTACAGTGGTTTAAGTGCTTAAGCCCTTGGATAGTTTTGAACATATCAGAAGATATTAATATGCTTTTGTATGGCTAATTTTTTCCCTTTTAAAAAAATTCTAAAATGGCAGGTCAGACAAGGCCAAGCATTGACTGGCTTTTTAGATTAATGTTTAATAAGATGGAGTGGCTGCCAGTACCTTAAAAGAATTGGAAACATGACTTGGATAAATGTAGAATTTTCTTGCAAATTTGGCTTCTGGTTTGTATCTGGCTAGAAAAGCTATTCTTTGCTTCCCTCTTCCATCCTTTCTTCTTTCCAGCCTCTCTCCCTCTCTTCTCCCTTCCTTCTTTCCTTCCTTCCCTTCAAGCATTAGTGCTGCGTCCTTCTCATTATTCATGCCGCAAAGAAGGCTTCTTTCTTAGCTGACCATTCTTTAAAACCTAATGGCAAATCTTAAGTTCTCCTCCATTTGATAACCTCATTAAAGCCAGGGGAGCACTGTAATGTATTTATTTATTTATTTCAAGGACCTGTACTAAGTTTAGAATCATAAATATTCATTGTGGATTTTGTGGAAGGGAAGCACGACTGACAGAAAGTCAGTGTATTGTGTCTTATTGTGGTTAGGATTCTCTGGGACAAGGATAATATACGTAAATAAAATAAATGCACTGAACATTGAGACACACTTGGAACAGTGCCTCATAGGAGTAAACATACGCTTTTAAAAAATGCATCACAGAAATACAGTTTGTTAATTATCCATCATTAGTGCAACTGAGCCTCTAGCATATCTAGTATATTAAAAGCCATTCTGGGGCTTTTTCCCGTCTTGCTCCACTTTAGGCAATATTGACCTGTAGTGTCACACTTGGAAATAAGAACCAGGAAGTTTCTTTTTTTGGACCTGTACCCAGAAAAGGATATACCCCATCCAAGAACATCTAGAGATTTCTAAATCACCAGATGTTGCAGACCATGACACTTAGAAGAGGCTGTCATCTGAGAATTCTTAGAGATACGGTTATTTGGCTATTGATTATTCTCAAGAAACTTTAATTTTCAACTTAACTTCCCAGTGCTACTCTAGATTTTACTCTTATGTGTCCTACCTCTAATAGTCAATTTGTATATAAACAATGTAAATACATTTCTATTTTAGGATTAGAAAGATAAAAATGCAAAGAAAATCCACATATCCAACCCAAATGAAGTCATAGCTAAATTTCATTTATACAATTATTGGTTTTTAATTTATTCCTTACTTCCTTGGAGAAAGTCTGAAAAGCAATTTATATACTCACTATATGGTGCTTACTTTGTGCCCACTATTATTTTGTTTTATGTATTCCCATTTGAAAGCTAAGGCAACTGAGGCTCATGGAGGGAGGTTAAATAACTTTATCTAGGATTCACAGGTAGTAGTACCCACGGTTGTAGAATTGGAGCACAAACCCAAATCTGTAAAGACTGAAGTACTCATTTTTTCAAGAAGTACAAAATTATGCATTCACGACTGTCAGGGCATTTTTTGAAAGCGTAGTTTTAGGAATGATAAGTACAGAAAGAGTGGTCATTGGACATGTATCTGGGTGTCATCTACTCAGAAATAAAAAATGAAAAGATAATTAAACTGGATGGATATTTGTATCTTGAAGCATAAAATATTTAGTGCATATCTGTTAAATTTTTAAAGTTAAAACGTTATCACTTACATTATCCTCACAAGGCCATCAATCTATACAGGCATCCATGCATCTAGTGCACATTCGCTGTGTGCAGACCAGTGCAGAAGTACCCTGCAGGAGAAGACTGTGTGACACAATTTGGTTTGTACTCTTAAGAAGCCTGCAATCTAGTGTGTGTACAGATATCAGTTCTGGAAAGTTCTTGGAGGAGGTATTCAGCATCAAGTTGTTGAAGGAACAACCCATGCACGTTTTTGTGAAGTGGCAGTGCCCCACCGTAAAGAATGGTTAAGAATGCAGGCTTTAGAGTTAAATTGCTGGTGTTTAAAGTCCAGCCCCAACACTCATTAGCTCTTGATCCCTGGGAGTTCCTTAATCGACCTCTGCTTCCATTGCTTCATGTGTAAGATGAGAATAACAAATACAGCCTATTTCATATGACTGTTTGGCAAAACACTTACTTATGTAGCGTTTTCTATGTGCTGGGCAGGGACCTAAGCACTTTACAAATGACTGAATTTGTAAATTATTGAACTCTCAGCAGAACTACGTAGGTACTCTTATTGTTAGTTAGTATTGAGAGAGTAAAAGTTGATGTGCGTAAAGTATTTAGAGCAATGGCCGGCACATAGTAATTGCATACTCACTAAATGCAGCTTAATAAATACCATCCTTAACAAAGAAGCAGGAAAATATATTGGAAGCAGGGAAATATCATGTGCATAATCTACAGAGGTAAGAGCAAATACATAATACATGCTTGCTGAAGCCACAATCATAAATTTGGTTCTGGTGACCAATATAGAGAAACTCTCCAGTGGAATATGACACAGTGAGCTTCTTAATGTCCATTATCAACATATGAGCTATGCCCAGCTATTCACATTTTAGTGGCTTAAAAGTATTGCCAATTTTCTCATTAATAGTCTTCTCTTTAGGTGAGTAGGAAATCTACATTGTGAGGATACATGTATTCATCATGGAGTCTTATTACAGTGATATGAAAAAGTGTAATGAAAATATATGGCTCATAAATAAACATACCTGTTTTTTCTGAATTGACTCTTGTGGGAAAAAAAATATAAAGCTGGTGACCACGGTCCAAGAGCCTGGTTCTCTGGTTAGAGTAACTCTCCTTTATGTGGTGGCTTACTTTTCTTTATTCTCAATGTACACATTCACTATCATGCGTGTGTAAAACTATGGCTGCCCAGATGTTTTCTGGTTTTCTGGACTCTCTGTACAGTGTACCTTTCACTTGACCCTGAGTTGTTGTTGTTGTTGTTTTTGTTTTTAACCATAGATATTAATAGTAACATTTAAACAGTACATTTCTTACTCATTCGACCTAGTCGTTTGACTATGTTTTATAAAAGCTTCTAATGGTCCCCAAGCCTTGTGAGCACTTTCTGAATGTTGCTGCTGTGGTGTGTTTTTCTTTGAGTAAATTAACCTGGACGTGAAAGTTGATGCTTGAGTTTAATCCAGATTCTACCTCACATGCAGATGCCCATGTGTCTGCACTTTGTTTGTTACTTTATCTTTTTGAGCTGGAGCAGTCCATCCAGATGCCATTCTGTTCTGTGTTTAGTTGCGGAGGGGAAGGAGGTTTTGAGGAAATGATATTGGGGTTTGTGTGTGATAAAACAGAGAGAGGGCTCTACCTAGGGAACCACATTATAAGCAGAAAGAATGAATGGTTCTAGTTATGTAATCCAACACTTCATTCCACAAGCATAAATTAAATATTATATAGATATTAAATACATACAAATGCATAAATATGGAAAATTGTCTCTTTATTTTCCTAAGGGGTACCAAACAGGTAAAATCCATATGTATACAATAAACTGAGAAAGCAAATGGTATAGATTAGAAGAGAGTAAGTTGAGGGGCAGCTTTAGAAATTTCCCAAGTTATAAGCGAACATGGAGAGTAAAATTCCTATTAATAAATCAGATTTTGAGCTTCAGAAGCAAAGTGGTTGGTGGATAGAGTATCAGTATATCAGTATTTAGAAGCTACAGCCTGAGTCCACAGATACAGCTCTATTCCTTGAAGCAATTGTCAGCAGTAACTAATTGATGTCCATAAAGTACTTCTGCAAATGCCAACTGTTAAAAAAAATATGCTCAGAACTCTCTCAACAGCAATAAAGGGAAATTCTTTTACCACCAAGTGTCTAGATTGAAACCTTACCACATGTCACTATTTTAAATACATAGGAATATTACAATGTCACCCATACTGGCTTTCAATAAACTGGGGCGGGGGAGGACCAAGTAATTTGCATGGTGCACAGTTTTTAGAAATACGACTACTAAAATGTAGGAACCTTCATCATCTTATTGCACACTGTTTGTTCTAAAATAGAAGGGGGATGGAAACATGGTGATGATATTCATGTGGACCACTTTATGGCCTGAATTCTTTATGATACAACAGTTGCTCTATTGACACCAAGTTATTTTTTGAATAGTAGAGCAAATAGGCCAGTAAATCATGGTTTCATGTCTAGCCAATCAGAATCTGCCATGGTTTCGTGGAGTGCTAATTTTTTAAACTTATTTATTCTGCTTCCTTTCATTTTTCTCTTTATCAGTGTCTATTTTATAGCAATCTTTTCTTTAATAGACTCTAATCTTGAGACATTTTAAAATGCACCACATGTCAAATCCATTTCAACTAAGATTCCTAAATGCATGTTATTTAAATTAAATATGAATGCTTTGAAAAGTGTGTACTTATATCATAACGCTTAAAACTGCATTTCCACATTATGTACAGTGTAGATTTGAATCTTGTCAATGTATACAAGGACCAAAGTTAGGTTTAAAAAAAAACAGAAAATAAATTATTCACATTACATACATCTATACATCTGATAGTGCAATTAGCAATCAAAAGTGCTACATATGGTGATGTAATAGAGACATTATAATTTTGTACATCCTGCTGTTGATGGATTTAGGTACCATATTTTGCACACTTTCTATGTCATTATTTTCGATTAAAAAAAGATAAAAATAAAATAATATGTTTTCTTTATTTTAGTCCCTTTTCTAATCATCCTTCACACATCTTTTGCTTTCCTTCCGTGTCTGGCTCTCATTTCCCCAGTTTAGATAGGACTTGTTTTTCTTCATTTATCTTTACTCTTTCCTGCTCTGTAGTGCTAACACTAATAATAACAATAGAAATCTTGGATCTAAATCTGGGGGATTTCAGAGGTCATTACGGTTACTTCTCTGCTTTTAGTTAGCTTTCTAGCCATTCCAGAATAAGAATGATTTATGCTCTTCTCAATATCACCACAAATTTCTTTCATTTCTCAAATTATCTTTGATATTATTTTTCTAAAAGTTTTATGTATCCTAACATTGATTGCTTTAGCTAAAATATTACCTCACTAATTCTTATTTCCTCATAAGGTCTACACGTTTTCACTACTTTCTTCTACTTCATTTCACTCTCTTTTTTTTTTTTTCTCTTTACTAGACTGTTGGACTTATCTCTGTTAGGTACATTAAAAGTCTAATCCATTTTACTAGAGTGAGAGCATTTCATTAAAATAATTTTCTGAAAAGTATGTTTACTTAGGCATCTCAGTATTTAGCCATTTCCCACAAGTGACCTTACCTTAGTGCTTATGCTTTTCAACACTCTTCTGTGCACTGCTAGCTACCTCTCTCCTGCATCTGTCCTGTTATCTGTGATGTTTCAACTTCCTCTCCAACTGACCAGATTTTATCCCTCATCCATTTATGCCTGGGAAACTAAATAGACAAAGACAATCATAACTGGAATTTATTCATATGAGATATGTTTCTGCTGTTTGCCACCATCTTGAGAGCTAGTCTAGAAAAGACAAAGGGTATGGACTTGATTAACTTTGGAACTGGGTTCACATCTTGTTCCTGGCGTTGAGTAGGAGTGGGACAAAAATCTCATTTGTAAAAATGAGTATAAAAACTATCCGTAGATTAATGTAAGTTTTAACTTGAATGAGACAACATTTGTAAAGTTCTTGGCACAAGTTCCTAACACAATGATGGGATCATGGATACGAGGATGCCAATAAATTAAAAAAAAAAACACATTTTTTTCTTCCATCATTTAAATATTTGATGAAACTATTCTTAATTGATTCATTAAAACAGAAACAGAACCAAAAACACACAAAAAGGAAGACGGACCCCTACTCATTGTGCATACCCACCCCTCCCCCATCAGGTGATTCCAAACCAGGAAGAGATGCATTAGCTACAGTTCACCCAGCAAATGGTCGGTGATGGAAGCCCTGTTTTCCTTCCTAGCTATGGAAACAAAGTCACATCTATAAAATGCACATGAATCACCTAGTCATAGGGTTATTACTGATGTGGATACAGCCATCAATAAAACTTCCTTGTCGTGCTCTGCTAAGCAAGTGTTCTTTCTGCTAAGTTCTGTCCCTAAAATTAAAGTTGTTATCGATGGTTTATATTTCAGATGTCTTATAATTTTCATGAATCTGTATTTTTAATGTATGCCCCTTCATTGAAATCTAGCCACATATGAATCAGTACTTAAGTGATTTGTCATTTTAGTAAACCCCCAAGACTGGCACTTTAGAAAAGCACAGTAACTCACACATGAACAAATGCGATTTGTTAAACTTCTTTTGAAAAGAGTACAAATTCACATCTAGAAGTGAGTTCAACATCACAGATTGAGGCAGAATTGTGAGCTTTTTCTTGCTGCGGGTGAATGAAACTGGATTTCAGCTAGAAAAGATACAACCTCTAATAACATAAAAATAGATCATTTGACTCCACTATTGAAGGATTTTATCTCACTTATCCATGACATGCGTAGGAATGGTGTCTAACTTTTAGGCTCCTGAAGAGTTTTTTTGTTTTTGTTTTTGTTTTTTTAACCGTCTCTTATGCTACTGGATATATTCTGTGAATCCTGAAATTACTTGTGAGCATTGACCAATTCTTAGTTAATATTATATTATGTTAACTGATAGCAATGAAACCTGTTGCTCTTTCATTGATCAGTGTTTAAACTGGGATTAGAAAGCTCTAATGATTCATAGTCACAAGCCTGGATTTCTGAATCAGACTTCACTGTTCATCGCCAACTAATGTCACTAACCAATGTAGTGCTTATCTCCTAACGTTGTTGCTAGAGTAAATAAAATAAAAGTATACATTTACACCAGTGTGTGTGTGTGTGTGTGTGTGTGGTGTGTGTGCGTGTGTGTGATGTGTGTGCATGTGTGTGATGTGTGTGTGTGATGTGTGTGTAGGGTGTGTGTGTGTGATGTGTGTGTGATGTGTGTGTGATGTGTGTGCACGTGTGTGATGTGTGTGCACGTGTGTGATGTGTGTCCGTGTGATGTATATGTTTGGGGTGTGTGATGTGTGTGTGGTGTGTGTGGTGTGTGTGCCTGTGTGATGTGTGTGCACGTGTGTGCATGCGTGTGGGGTGTGTGCGTGTGTGGGGTGTGTGTGGATGTGTGATGTGTGTGTGTGGTGTGTGTGATGTGTGTGTGTGTGCGGTGTGTGTGCATGTGTGTGATGTGGCTCTGTGTGCGTGTGATATGTGTGTGCATGTGTTTGATGTGTGTGGGTGTGTGTGCGTGTGTGCATGCATGTGATATGTGTGTGTGATGTGTGTGCGTGTGTGTGATGTGTGATGTATGTGTGGAGTTTGTGTGTGTGATGTTTGTGTGATGTGTGTGTGCATATGTGTGGGGAGTGTGTGTGTGGGTGTGTGTGCGTGTGTGAGATGTGCGTGTATGTGATGGGTGTCTGTGTCCGTGTGTGATGTGTGTGTGCATGTATGTGTGGGGTGTGTATGTGTGATGTGTGTTTGTGTGGGGTGTGCGTGTGTGTGATGTGTGTGTATGTGATGGGTGTCTGTGTCTGTGTGTGATGTGTGTGTGCGTGTATGTGTGGGGTGTGTATGTGTGATGTGTGTGTGATGTGTGTTTGTGTGGGGTGCATGTGTGATGTGTGTGTGCGTGTGTGCTTAAAGAAATTTCTAGCTATTCATTCATTAATTTAAATCAAGAAAGATCAAGAAACACTGATGGGTCTTCCGTATGCCATGCATTGTCACATCATGGATATGGAGATATGAATGAGGACACAGACCCTGCCCTGCAGGCTGTCCCTGTCTAGTGAATAAGACAGGTAAGTATATTAACTATCAGCTCATATGACCAACACAATAATAGAGGAGTAGATTCAGTGTAGTTGAACCGTGTGGAGGTTCAAAATTCTCAGTCTAAGTCAAAGAAGGCAGGCTGTTTGCATTTCTACTGAGATATCTCTGTAGCCGAGGTGGAGACTTGTTTGGCGCCCAGTGTGGAGTGAGATTCTTTGTTGACTTCAAGAAAGAACAGTATTTATGAGGGTATTTACTGGACCTTGAGGACAACAATGTTCAAATGCTCGAAAGTATATCTGAGTGAGTGTGTGTGGTGCGTGTGTGTGTGTGTAAAGGTATTCACACACATACATCTACATATAGATGTTATATTACTCTCCTACTGTTGCTGTAACAATTACCCAAACTGAGTGTCTTAAAACATCCCAAATTTGTTATCTTACAATTCTGGAGGTCAGAAGTCTGAAATGAGTCTCAGTGAGCTAAATCAAGGCACCAACAGGGTTGCATTCCATTCTGGAAGCTCTAGGGGAGGATCTGTTTTTACCTTTTCCAGCTGTTAGAGCCTGGCTGAATTTCTTGGCTCATAGCCCCTTCTTCCATCTTCAAAGTCAGCAATAACCGGTAGAGGAATTTTCACATCACATCACCCTAGCACCTACTTCTTCTGCCTCCTTTATCCACATTTAAACTACAGTGTGATTACATGGGCCCACTTGCATCATCCAGGATAGTTTATCTTATTGTCAGCTGATTGGCAGCCATAATTCCGCCTCCAACCTTAATGTCACCGCCCCCCACCACTGCCAGGTGACATGACGTATTCATGGATTCCAGGGATTAGGATGTGGATATCTTTGAGGGCGGGCCTTTATTTGATACCACAGAAGTGTATATATTTTTCCAGTTAAAAATTGTATATTAGGGAGAAAATGTAAAAAGACATAAGCAATAAACTGAAAGTCTCTTTCCATCTACACAGTGGAGAGAAGACCAGGACTTGAATCTCCTGTTAAGAAACTTCCCTGTTACATATACTATGTGCCATATTGAGACAAAAACTATGCAAGTAAACAAATGGAAAGTATCATATAAATGCCATATAAAAAAGGATGGAACTCACATTCTACATATTTTGTGTGAAGGAAAGATGGAAGGATATGATCTCTGTGAAATAAATAAGAGGTGGTACATGTCGACGATGTGTCCCCAAATCCAGGGCAGATGAAAAGAACATTGTTACAAACTTGAGAGCTCATTCGAAATTGAGATCTAGCCAGTATCTAAAAACAATGACCATTTTTCTTTATATTTCTTCCATGTTTAGAGAAACTGTAAACTCTTTAATTATAAACTAACAAACACTATACCACTTACTATGTGCCAAGCACTCTTCAAACTGCTTTATGTATATTAATCATTTATTCATCACCAGGGCTTTCTTCTTGGGCATCAGCCTATCTGGTTACACAGGCCCCGCTCTGAGAAACCCCTCCCTACAGCCCCCTCTCCAGCCCTTGGTTTAATACTTCACTGTTACTCTCTTGAAATTGTTGATCATTTTATAATGAGGGACCCTTCATTTGCATTTGACACTAGGCCCTGTAAACTATGTAGTTGGTTGTGCTCATCACACCAAAGCTATACACTAGATAAAATTATTACCAACATTTTGTAGAAGAGAAACTGAGATACAGAAGGGTCACCTTGCCAAGGTCACACTGATGGCCTGAAGGAGAGCCAGGATTTGAACATGAGGAGAGTGAGCTCTGACCACACCCATCTCCTGCTTCTCTGAAGGCAGAGGTAATGTCTTCTTCCCAACTATGACCAACTGTCTGCTACATGGTTAACTTTTGCTAAGTGCTTGTTGAACTAAATTATATTTGATGGTCTTTGGTAAAAAATACTCATTTCATTTTTCAACTAATAGAGATGAAAGTAAAACAAAAAATTCTGAATCTTTTCCAAGACATTTGTTCAAACAGACCAAAATTGGCTTTTTTCCCTTTACATAATCACATGTCTAAGGATATTCCCTTGTTCAAAAATCCATTATTTATTATTTATTAGTTAGATTTATATAGCAAAATATTCTGGAGAGATCTGATAAAACTACACAAAGCAATATTTTACCACTGTCCTAATGTATTCTTAAAAAACTTAAATTTTAGAAACAATGGTTTTATACAAATCCATTGATAAAATTAGTCTAAGAAGTGTAATTTCATGTATATTCAATAGAGTGAACAATAGAAAAGCCATATATAATAATAAACCATGAGGGTGGGAGGAGCAGTTGAGAGGGTTTGTTGGTTGTTAGGCCTCAAATCAATTTAATATGCATTTTCCAGGGTTTGCTATGTGCTAATGCTAGGCTGTATCAGGGAAATTTTAGTCATAATTATATTAGTAATAATAATAAAAAGTCATCCTCAGGGAGCCCAGAGTCCTACAGGCTGAGAGATCCAATCATATGGGGGTTGCATCAGAAAGATTCTATAGCAAGGGCTGGAAGAGCCGGCATAGTAAGACCCTGAGGCCAGCACTTGGACATTTTAATGTTTATTCTATCAATTGATAACATGTGTAAATTTGGGCAGCTCACAGCCCCAATACATTCAGTATCTGCATTTCACCTTCCGTAGAGTGGTGCTAATAATATCTTTTCTACCTACTTCACAAGGTGATGTAAATACTAAATGGATCCATGAATGTGAATGCATCTTGAATTTTTTTTAAAAGGGAGGAGGAGGGAGGTATTAAACTAAGGTGTTTTTCTTGCACTAAGTAGAGCTCCAAATAAGACATAGGCTGTAAATCACAAAGTATAAAAAAGGAAGCCTTATTTCACATTAAGTACAGCTACATTACTTTCGCCTCTATTTTACTACCTTATGTAATCCATATTCAGTTGACTCAGATTGCTATTGGCTCAAAATTAAAAGATTGAAGATGTGAGCAGTGCTAACTTACTCTATTCCTTAATTCACAGTCTTGTATTTATAATTCGTATTTGGTTGGCTCAGTTAGTAGAGGAGGCAAAACATGAAGCTAACTTGTTTGAGTCCTTTAATCACTTTATTGGGCTTTTATTATTTATAAGATGTTAGAAATAATACAGAGATGAATAAGAAAAATAAGATATAGTCTCTGCCTTTATGGAGAGTATGGTTTACTAGTGATAACAGGGATAAAATGCATGCATCCAGGGCCAGATGTATGAGTGCTATGGAATGGCTGTGAAGATTCACAGAAGGAAATGAGAATATGAAATAGAAAACTATATAACTAACAATCTGGATTTATATATATATATATATATATTTTTTTTTTTTGTATAAGAAAAACAGTTTAAAATCAAGCAATGTGGAAGAAATGAGCAGTGTAGGGAAAGGTATTATCATTTGATTGAAAACACCTGTTATTTTATAAGGACTAACCAAAGCTGCCCAGGAGGTTGTATGTGTTGGTGAATTTTTTCATAGCAACCTTTACTGTGGTTTATGAAAATTTAAATTTCTCTCCTGAAAGTTTTATTGTGAGGAGTAATAGTTTTGAAAACATGATCAGTTGATCTGGGAATAAAATAGTATTATGATAAAACCTGTAGCCTGGAGGTTATGATGATGGGAAAAAAAAATCTGGCTCTAGCTGGTTCAGATCATTTCAAGATGGTATTACAATATCTGCAGGTTTCAAACAGTAGAGGAAAAACCTCCTGAAGAATACACCCATTTACATTATCATGACCTTAAATCGCTGTCAAAATCATTGTTCAATCACTGTTGAACTTCACTAACTGAGCTAGTGAAGAGTTCATTGCAGCTGACTCACTTTAAGCCACACAGGCTACCACAGTAGGGCATTCTGGGTCCCTCCTTGAGACACAAATAAAACATGTTACAGTGAGAAGCTAGCTTTTGGCTGTCAGTATTTTCAAAAATAAAGAGCAAGTGACAGACACACCAAGTCTAAACCAAGCGTGGTTTGGAATATAAGAACCACATTTTTTTTTTTTTTTTTTAATGTTGGATCAGCAATTGTATGGTAAGTAATCTAACAAGGATTTCAGCAACAAACATGCCCCAAAGCACTGGATTAGACCTGGGCAGAAATTATTAAAATTACTCGGGGCCAAAGGCTTTGTTCCTGCTGGTCACCTGCAGTGTGTAGTAATGCCCTTTTAACGTTCTATCGATGGCCCTGCCTGGACTGTCTGACTTGACATTGGACACTACTAAGAGGAGACAAGCATGCAGAGAGAGAGAGAGTGATTAATGTAAGCCCTTCTGCAGCTAGCCAGAGGCTTAAGGAATTCTTTTCAGCAGCATTCCAGAGATAATTGCCCAGCATTTTATCTAGGAAAGTGTTAAGTCATTAAAAAAATATGGCAAACCGTGACATGCAAGATGGTGGTGTTACACAAGGAAGGAAATGAGCAACAAAATGGAAAATGGGGGCTAAAAAAGAAAAATGTGAGTCTGTGGGGTCTTTAAGAGAGGGTGGGGTTCATTTTACCAACGTCCATCAGTTTTTCACATTGATAAACTCAGAGGTATTACACAATTTCTCCTTTACAGTCTGACAAACTTGCATGACTTCCCTGAAAAGGTGCTATTTTATAAGTTGAATCTAATATACATGCCAATTGAAAACTTATTTTCTTCAATTTCTAGAAATTAATTCTCATTCTATTGTTAATGTCTGTGTAAATGAAACTAAACAAAGTGCATATTTTAAAAATAATTGATCAGAACTATGTATAACATTATTGTGTTTGAATCCATTACTGTCTTATCAATTCCGTTCCAATTTGGCATCCACAATCCGCAAGAGCATCTTAGGTTCCAAAATATTGTAGCCAAATATCCTCTTCATCATGCTGGGGCTGGGGGCTAGGGGAGATAATCGACTTCAGTTGTGTTCAGAATGCCTGGGCGCTCCATATGGCCTGTTTTCCATTGGCAAGTTAGTCCTTAAAATCTTAGGGGATTCTGCTACATATGCATAAGTATTATAAATTAATGTTCTAATATGCTTTGAGGTCCTTGCTGAATGAATGACAGGCAGAATGAAAGAAAAAGAAAAACATATTTTTTGAAAAGCCGTAGGCATGCGGTTCTCCCCAGGCACCGGAATTAGGAGTTTGAAGAGACTCAAGGACTCGATCCTTCCTTTTCTGGAATTAATTCTTGGGAGAGATACAGAAATTAGGGAGTTTCTTTAAAATTTTTTTTTATTTACTTATTTATTTTTGGCTGCCTTGGGTGTTCATTGCTGCGTGCCGGCTTTCTCTAGTTGTGGTGAGTGAGGGCTACTCTTTGTCGCGGTGCGCGGGCTTCTCATTGCGGTGGCTTCTCTTGTTGCGGAGCACGGGCTCTAGGCGCACAGGCTTCAGTAGTTGCGGCACTCGGGCTTCAGTAGTTGTGGCTGGCTGGCTATAGAGCACAGGCTCAGTAGTTGTGGCGCATGGGCTTAGTTGCTCTGCAGCATGTGGGATCTTCCTGGACCAGGGCTTGAACCCGTGTGCCCTGCATTGGCAGGCAGATTCTTAACCACTGTGCCACTAGGGAAGCCCTACGCAGTTTTTAGATACCTCAGTTTTCAGAAGTGGCTGTAATCATTCCAGTTAAACTCCTTACATCATCTTAACTTATCAGCACTTTTTAAACATATTTTAAAGTTTTTTTTTTCTTTGCAATTTTAAATAAAAGCAAAATACATTTAGCCACATGGAAGTGATCTATCAGAAGGCTCATTTGGAAAGAAAAGCCCTCATTTAACAAGTGAGTCCGTTGGCTTTGGGAGAGCAGCCTAAGAATCTTCTCTTTTCTCTCTCCTTCCTTCCTTCCTTCCTGCCTCCCTGCCTTCCTTCTTCTTTTCTTTTACTGAAAATTCAGATTCCTTCTCTCCATATGCTCCCTGGAACTGTAAAGCATTGTGGATCTTGTTTCCTGTTGCAGAACAGTGATTTACAGGAAAAATAATTCCACCAAGGATCACCAATTAAACAAAGTCTAGGGTCCAGGATTTCACTCTCAAACCAGGGACCAACCATTCTTGCAAATCAGTTCATCATTCACACATTCAGAAATCTAATAGTAATTTATGGACTGTGGGAACAAAGCATAGCTGCCTTCTGTCCTTCCTTCCCTCATTCCATTTTTCTATCCTTCTTTTCTTTTGAGTATTTATTTTCAAGTAACAATAGAACACTAGTGCTAAAAGGCCACCCTGAATTCACAATAATGTATTACCAATTAATAACTTTTATATACATACTATGTATAAGTGTAGTAATTGCCGTGTCCTACATAGTATATATAATTGCTATATATAATATAACCAGTTAATTACTAAATATTTTAATCTTAATTATTATTATTCATTAGCAGAGATCAGGTCATGTAAAAGAAAGAAAAGGGAACTTTTCGTCAAGTTGACTTAAGTTCAAGTCCTCACACTTCTTGGGCCTCATTTCTTCTGTAAAATGAGGTTAACTATTCATAGTTTATATGGCTATTGTGTGGATTAAAAGTCACAAAATATGCTAGGTACCTAAAATAGTGTCTGGCTCATGGAAATGCTTAATAAATGGCAGCTAATATTATTATTTCATATTATGCAAGTTGAGTAATAATTACTAGTCTCCTTGGACCATCCTTGGGGGGGAAGTGGTCAGGGTAATTTTTATTTTCTGCCATAGAAACTGCAATAAGGGAAACATAACACTTACTCAAGGTCACCCAATAAGTTGTTCTCTGTTGTTAAGACTTACGGGTTAAAAAAAAAAAAAAAAAAAAAAAGACTTACGGGTTTTCGGCTTTGCTGTCTGATTTCAGTCCATTAGGCCACAAAAGTCATCAAAACAAACCAGAAGAGAGCACCATCAAAAAGCAAAAGAAATAAAATCAAAGGATCCTGGAGCAGTATTGTACTAAAAGCCATCTGCTATCTTAGCCCACATTCTCAACCCTCTTGAAATGTTATTTGTAAAGCTTTAAAAGGCTTGACTGGAAACCTTCATGCCTTTTTAAAGATACAGTGTATCTATTGCTGACTCATGCATGCTGAATTAGGAATTGTAATATAGATTTTTGAATATACATCAGAGAAATGCCAATACTTTTTACATTGCCAAAGCCCTTAGGCTTCTGCTGTTGAGGAAGAAGCTTTATGATTAGCTAAGCAAATGATTGTTGCTACAGCAGGAATGATGAGAAGAGTTTGTGTGTGTGTGTGTGTGTGTATTTTTGTATAGATAAGTGTGTTTGGAGGAGTGGAGATAGTTGAACAAAAGTGTTTGCAACAGTTAAATGATAAATACTGGTATGCATATTATTTCATTTCTTCTTCCTTTTTTAATCCAATGTTCTTACCAGCCTGCTAGAATTTGTGCCATAATCAGGTGAAAGAAAAAGAAAAAAAAGATAGGTAACTGCTGTTTTAGCATTTCCACTTGAATTTGGTACCTTGTCTCCCTGCCTTGCTCTGTCAAGTGCCCTTATTCTTCCCACTCCTTTTCTCATCGGGGCTTGGCAGGCACACTTCCGCTCAGTGCCAGTGCGGTAACCTTAAACTCACTTACTTAAGGTGGCTGGCTGACCTCATCTCTTCCTTTATGTGGTTTGTAGGATTTCTCCCCCTCTCTGGCTTATTACTTCCTTCTACCACCTTGTAGGTTCGCCTCTCTCATTGTCTGTCTGTTATTGTGTGATCTTTTACAAATAGAACAAGAAATATTTAAAACATAAAGTCTTTTTAATGCCAATCGTGGGGCCAGATAGCTTTATGTGAACAAAATGAGGAGGAAAAATGGATTTCTTCAAGCTTTATAAAGCCTCAAGGAAGCAGAGGGCACATTCTCAAGTTACAGGATTCTATTTGTCCTATTTCTGAGGAGCAGAGCAAAAAATTTTTTTTGCAGATATTTTAAGAGATGGCAAAACAGGGAATCAAACCAAAGTCATCACAAAAGGCTCCCAGTGTAGACCCAGCCATCTGCATATAGTTCACAGAACTCTTCTGTTTATTTATGAGTCGTGGAATGTGTAAAGCCAACTTCTAGCTGTAAAAGGACATACAGTTGCTCTCATATAATTTCTTTGGCCCTTTTTTTCTGCAAAATCAAGAGTTTGCTTTCTCATATAAAGGGAAACACTGCCATGCATAAGGACCCAGTTTTGGGAATTCAAATTCCTTTGCTAAAGCATTTAAAATAACAACTAAAAAATATACTAGGATTTAAATAAATGCAGCTGATCTTGATATGCATACCTTGAAGTACTGTACCTGCCAAGAATACTTTAGCATAGCTCTAATGTACTCCAAAAAAGAAACAATTAAATTGAAGATAGAAACATTAATTTTCTGGTATAACTTGGTTCTTTTCAAGATAATCATCTTCGATTAAGACAGGAGCAAAAGAAGACTATGAAAGAAGCCACATATTTTACCTTAAGACTTCACAATTTTCTTCATAGTAAGATTTTTCTAAAGGTTTTTATAGGGAAAAAATGATTTCTCAAATTTCATCATGATATAATTTCAAGGAGCTAAATTGCTTATACATTGAAAAAAATTAAATGTCTTTGCCATTCTTGTTCTGCAGCTCTGGCCTCTATCTTTATATTTAAAAAGAACATTATGTTTTGCAGGACAGCAACTTCCTTGATATGATGTTTTAGTTTAATCTATCCAAAACATTACCCTCCAGACATTCTAAGAAAGTTGCTTTTTTGACATGATGTGATTTTATGATCTTGTTGAAACATTTTCAGCCTTAAGCATTAAACACAAATAGATGGAAATAGGTGAGAGCTTGAGTGCCTGACCTCTAAATGTGGGTTTGGAGTTTTGGAGTTACCCCCTAAATATGTGAAAATGTAAAATGATACATATACCCAGAAATATAAAAATATAAATAAAAGCCACACTAGTCCCGGTCAGAGTTATCTAACTCTGAATTCTCTTCATCTCCTTATAATTTCCAGTGGATCTTGGTTACCATCTGGGGATGAATAGTGTACATACAAAGAAGATGTTACTACCCACAAAAAAGGATGGAGCAAGTTTAGTATTCTCTAGAGTGTTCTGTTGCCAGACATAAAATCTTCCTATCTGTACATTTAAGACCTTTACCCCTAGGGAAGTTGTCAGCAGGTAAATATATTTTCTTTAAGAATGCAGAGTCTGGCCACAAAGTTTCATAAGCTTTCAAGACAAAGGCCATTGGTTACATGAGTTGGCTCTGAGGAAGAGGGAAGAGCTTGATGTGGAAAACAAACTTGACAACAATAAAAACTGAGCTTTTGTTTTTTTTCGCCTCTGCTTTTAACAGTAATCTCAGCTATCTATAAAATGTTAGGAAGAGATATAAACCCATTGGAAATAATTCCTTTATCATTTGTTGTATATAATGCTTTATATACTAGGCTGGAAACCCAGAAATAACCTGCCCTTGAGGAGTGCAGAAATTTATTGAACACATAAAAACACTTAATTAAAACATCTAAAGATACATGCCAATAGATGCCCAACTGTCATTTCCTCTGAGGATCACATCCCTTTTTATTAATTCTTATGGTATCTTGTTCCTCTTTTGAAACACTTTTCACATTTGCAATTGGTAGTTTCTTTGCTGGATCTGTTTTCTATGCCAGAGTTTAGGTCTTATAATGGAAGGGACCATGAACATTTATATTAAACATTGTGTTAGCAGCACACATAGGCATCCTGATAAATACCTTCTTGAATGGGTAGATGTATGAATGGATAAATGAAAGTTATATTCAATGTGACATGGCACACTTTGTATGGAATGTGAAGTTGGAAGGGGAACAGGTAGGGAAGGGAGGTTTCGAGGATCTGGAGTACCACAGATATTAGATTATGTTCTGTAGGAGTTAATGAAAGAACTTTAGCAGGTATTTGACACAGTAAGAGTGATGATTTAGCAGACAACTGTGAAGGTTATATGGAGGAAGAATAAGGAGAGAGACGGCAGCATGGAGACACTGGAAGTGTAGTTGTAGTAATTACCATAGTACTTTGTTTTATTTTTTCATATACTCACTTCTCCCTGATATTTGCTTATTTATACATTTATTGTCTATCAAACCCTGTTATCCTTCCATGAGAGAAGAGATAGTGTCTGTCTCACTCAATGCTGTAGTCCCAACAATTATAAATACTGGCATAAGTTAGGGCCTCAATGAATATTTATTGAATAAATAAGTGAATAGTATTTTTGAGAACTTGAACATGGTTAGGGAGAAGTTTATAAATGCCTGCTGAGCTATATAGTATATCTTATTTCTACCTATCCTTTTTAAGCTACCTTGCATTATGGGTGGATTGGAGACTTTAAGTAAAATAGACATAATTCTTCCAGTTGAGGATGTAGCAATTATTTTCAAAGACTGTCACACTTTCTGACTTCTGTCTTCACATTTTTCAGCTTGTGTTCTGTTAGACATGAGGCAAACAAATAAATAAACAAACAAAAAACCTACTCAAGCTGATTTTAACACATAATCTAAAGAACAATCTTGCTTCTGCAGCCCCTTAGATTTTGTTCTTTAGAGATTTGTGGTATATTTGGGCTGAGATTGCAATTTACCTTTTCATCAAGATTAGAATAGCCTCTTCTTATCAGCACAAGAATCTGTTTAAATAAGTTTACGACTGCACTTTCTCCCAGTGGCAAAAAATACTTCTCTGTGCCTAAGCATTTAAAATTCTTTCGAAACCTCAGGCAGAAATTCACAGTGATGATTTTCTCGCAAGTCTCTGTTATGAAAGAAATCACAGTACCCAGAAGCAAATAAATAACCTTGACAACCAAATTCTATTTTCTATTAAAATATGGTTCTCTTGTCTTCAATGTCCAGGAATTTTCTCAACTGGAAAGTTGGGAAAATCAGTTTATTTACATATATGGCTCATTTTGAGTCTGCACTGTAGATGGTTCCCAAACACTGGATTCTTCTTTGTAACACATGGACGTGTTTATTTGCTCTTACTAAGTAAATGCATATCAATTAGGCATGAACAGTATGATCTGAAAAATTAACAATTTGTGTAGAGTTTTCCTAAGTCTTATAGTGTTACCAAGAAATGAAAAACTCAGCTTATTGTTGCTAAATTGCTGCTATGGGAGTAAACAAAAAACGTGATCATCAATTTATTTTTTTCGTATATACTTAGCTATAATTATCAGAAAAATAAGCTTTTCAAATAGTTACATCCTAATCAATCATCTGTGAACTCTGTGGATTCCGGATATGTAAGTGTTGACTTTCATAGACTTTCACTGCCTAAGTTTTATTTCATACTTGGCCTTTCCTAACTTTTTAAGAGCCTTTTTATAGTTGTTTCTAAGGTAGGTTTAGAATTAAGGTATTCGGAAAGAAGTTCCAAAACTTCTGTAGAAACTTATAGATGTAAGTTTCCTTCCCCAAATCAAGTACTCACAGAAATCATATAATCTACAATATGTGTGTGTGTGTGTGTGTGTGTGTGTATATATATAATGTATATTCTGTTTGAAACAAGGAAGGATATATACATATATCCTTTGTTTCAAAAAGAATTTGAGCACATGTCAATTTGCATATTAACAAAATAAACAAACTAGTTCTGGTATGGTGGTGAGGAATATTGAAAAAAGTGCAAATTAATATATCTAATAACTAAGATCCAGTTTTTCTCATTTTGTTCCATATGATAAAAGTCAGGTGGGACTAGTCAAGCCACCTTTCTTCTACACTTTGAGGGGGATGGAGGGGAGAAACACAGCAATGTCCTTAAAAAAGTCCTATGTGATTTTTAAAGTGCATCTTAGAATGTGTAGTATCTGTTCCCCCCCACCCCATCCCACCTTCTTTTCACCTACCATGGGTACCAATACCACTAATCTTCAGGGGAGTTTTGTAGATAGTCATTACTTTATCAGTGAAGTTCTTATAAAGAGCTTAAATACCTAAGTGATTTCCCTTGGAGAAGTAATAGTGAATTATGTAGTGCTCTAATTGTGCTATTAGTTTATCTAAGCTAAAATGCAATCTACTTAATTTGAGGGTTTTATTACACACTGGTCTCAAAAGGTGAAACACATTAAAAGCACATTGGTTCTTTTAACAGGAGGTTAAGCCTTTTCAGATGGATGGAAATATTGTCTCTCATGTTTACTTTGAATGTTAGTGTGAGATGTTTATTTTGACACTGAAATGTAACTTCAGAAATTTGTAGAATACTTGTTTAATGTTTATTAATTTTTTATTATTTGTGGAGTTGAAGTTACAATTCTTTTAGTAAAACCTATTCCAACCTCATGATGCATCTAATCAATATACGAATTCATTACGAAACTATACCACTTACTTTGTGATGTGCTTAAAAGTTAAAAACGCAGGAAATAATTTCAAATAGGCAGAGCAGAGAGGATTTTTAGGACAATAAAACCAGTCTGTGTGATGCTTTAATGGTGGATACACGCTATTATAAATTTGTTCAAACCCATGGAATATATAACACCAAAAGTGAACACTAAGGTAAACTACAGACTCTAGGTAATGATGATGTGTTAATGTAGGGTCATTGATTATAACAAAAGTACCACTTTGGTGGGGGATGTTGATAGTGGGGGCGTTGTGTGTACGTGTGTGTGTGTGTGTGTATGTGGAGAGCAGGATGTATATGGGAAATCTCTGTGATTTCTGCTTAATTTTTCAGTGAACCCAATACTGTTCTAAAAAATAAAATATATTTTTATATCAACACACTAAATTTTGACTTAAATAGTGACAGCTGCATGTCTGACTATATTTAGAACAGGGCTTCTCACCCTCGGCCCTATTGACATCTTGCACCAGATAATTCTTTTGTTTGCGGGTGACTGTCCTGTGCATTGTAGGATGTTTAGTAACATCCTTGGTATCCATCCATCAGATGCCAATAGTGCCACTCAAGTTGTGAAAATCAAAAATACCTCCAGACTTTGCCACATGTCACCTGATGGGAAATTGCCTTCTGTTGAGAACTATTGTTTGTAAGGTAAATGTGTACAATTATACTTTATTGTTCAAAATATGTGGTGTGCGTGTGTGTTTAAACTCCCAGATCTCTGTGTAGAAATCAGGTTTTTAAAAGACAAGAGTGCAGAGGTAAAAAGAAAGTTCTTTTTTTGTTGATAATTTACAATGCTACTATCATACTTTTGTGCTTTTGCCTCTCTTTTCGGTGTGGTAGATTAGCAAATGATGGATGCAGACTTTTACCCTCTTGCTCAAAGAACGTGCAGGAGGGAGAACCTGCTATCAGTAGACTGAGCTTTCCTTTCTGCATTAGGGGCTGCTTCAGACTAGCTGGGCTGCAGGTTTCCTCTGTGCTTCACACCAGAAGACTTTAGAAAAACCATTTGGCCGAAACATCTTTATAGAATACATCCAGCTGTCCTGTGATACTCACTGTTGCCCACATCCATGTGCATTAATGTATGACTTGCCAAAATGTTTGTTTGCCTTCACATAGATAAAGTCACAATGCAAACATGAACAGTATACTATTAAATTATCACTCCCTTAGCCAACCAAGTGAACTTGGAATGTGTCCATTTGTAACATAGATGGTTTAGTGAACCGTTTTTAAAACTATGGTGGAAATTATTAGCTGAAATTTTAGAAGAAAATAATTTAGAAATTATTATTTCTAATCATAATAAATAAATTATTATATTTTATAATATAATATAGTCATTATATTTGTTATATGTCATATAACAAATATAATAAATTATAATTATATAATACATTATAATAATAATGTTAGAAATGATTAGATGGAAATGATTATCACTGAGAATCATGATTCTAAGTTAATCTTGCAGTGGATTTTAATACTAAAAAGGAGTCTTACTAATAAATTATAGGACAATATTTAATTCATTTTGAGAATTACATTATATATTTTACGTTACATTATATATTTTTATCCTATCCCCTTACCCTTTCCTCTCTCCTACCTTTCCTTTATGACTTTGTTCATATTTCCTACTACTGTTGCATCTCTAAATCGAGTAATATATCAATGTGAACTTGAAATTTAGAGTCGACACCAATAAAAGTAGCACATTCCTTTAAAACAATTTTCAAGAGAAAAATGCAATACCACTGCCATTCTGCTGCTATTAATATGTATTCAGTGAAGTACCTTGCCATATGCCTGCTCTGTCTTTAATGAGCAATATTATCTTCACTCCCATAAAATGTACATCTAGTCAATTGCATATAAATGGATTATATACATACACTATAAACACAAACTTCTGCAATTGTGACATCATATTACCTTCTCACATCAACTGACTTTTAAAATAGTTTGAGTGAGTGTAGCAGTGGCAATCTGAAATTTTTACTTGAACATAAAACTTTGCTGGTAGCAACTCTAAATATATTTTAAAATGTGAAGTGTTCTGTATAAACAGCTATGTGATCCAATTGGAAAAAAAATACAGTACAGATAATATATCATCAGTAATTCTCTGCATAATTACGTTTTTAATGTGTATTTATCACAGTCCTGGCATACTAAATGGTGATTTTTAGGCATTTTGAAAGATTTCTGTAGCAAAGTGCATTCCTTCCTTTTTCATTTAGGTTTTCTTCTTTTCAGATGAGGACAGATGCAATGAGAGCTGTGTGCCTAAATGAATACTTTTACTCTTGACTAAATTGGTCTGGCATAAACACAGAACTGCTAGCTTTCAGTACAATCAAAAATAAGAGCTGTGGTTCAGAGGTCTTTCTTTTCAGAGTTCTGCTAAATCATGCTTAAAGTTCAGTTTGTATTCCAACACTAGCATTTAAGACGATGTAGTTAAGAATCTCTTAACATTTCCATTTACAACTTCTCTCTCGTTCTAACATTTTCTTTATTGATTTTAGGATGTTTCATGGTAACAGCTTATCAGCGGTTACAGCCAATGACCTAAACATGTGATTAAAATTGTCCTATTTTAGTGAGGTGATAAACTGTCCCTCACTATGTTGCTTTGGAAATACTATTTTCTTTCCTCAAGACCTCTTCTCATTACTAATTATAAAATGGACAAGCACACTACTGAAGTTAAACCCTTTGGAGAAATCATGTTAGGTTCTTTATAGATTCAAAAATGAAGCTGTTTCAACATTATTTTGCCTTGTCAGTAATTGGCCTTTAACATTCCATTCCAACTAAAACCATTCATTTATTTGTAGTTTGTGGGTACGGAAAAATAGCGTGGGGATATCTATATTTTTATAATTTAAATGGCCATGTGGAAAACCACCATCCAAGAGAGCATACCATTAGATGAAACTTGGCCTTTTGGCAGTTGTGTGTATGTGTACAGAAGAGGACTAACTCCTCCCCGCCTCCCCACCACCAAAGACCATGCTTGGAAAAATCATAGGCTGGTGTAATGAAAAATCATGGTAGTTCAACTTCCTTATTTTAAAGATGAGGCAGTTTCCTCCAGATCACACGAATAATGGCATACTAGCTGTCAGATCACAACATGGGTTTCCTGACTCTCAGTATCGGTAGTCTCTGATAATTTAGGGCTTTTGTCCATTTCACATTACTTTCAGCCTTCTTTCCTCTGACTGCCCAAGGTATAACAGGCCAGAGTTTGAGCAGTTTAGAGGGTTCTGTTTTACTAATGGTAATGACACACTTATACTGTATCATGTTATATATGTGTGTGTGCATGTGTGTATGCGGATTAGGTTAGTTACAGATATATAACTTCTGCTTATTCAAATTAACTAGCTACATCATTTTCTTAACTTACTTTGCCTTTTGGGGTTTCATTTTCATTGTCTGTAAAATATAACCCTGCTGATTGTTCTGAGACTGCTAATTCACTAAATTCAAAGCATTAATTGTTTTCTTCCACTCACCATTCCGTTCCTGAATCCAAGGCAGAATAGGTTCCCCATCTTCTGTGAGCACAGATGCATCCGTGTTAGTCTGAAACCTAGGTTTATACTTTGTGGCTTCAGGTTAAAATTGTTCTCTTGAAAGTTAAAATTCTGTGAGGTCCCTAGTCTCTGTCTATAAGATTACTCTGCCTGTAGCGTAATCTCCTTTATTCTGCAAAAGAACCAGTTTCCTCTGCTTCCTTTGTCTGCCCCTTCTTTCCTCTATCCTTTATAATTTCCTTACCTGTGTCTTCATACAGTTTCGAAGTGTCTTTCTCCACAGACACCAACTACTATCTCTTCTGATATAATCCTGTGTTTTTGCAAATACAATTAAATTACACTTTTTTTGTGAAGACTTCAACTGAGAGGATGTTCTTGATGCATATACATATCATCTGTGGTTGGAGGGCATGTTTTTACCGGATCTCCACGTCTGTGCTCAGTCTTCATGGAAGAAATGGAAAGGGCTTTTAAACTACAATTTGATGGCTAAGCATTGAGACTGCTTTGATATTGATTTTCCCTTCACTCTACCTTCAATTTTAAGAACTGCTCTTCTCATTTCTGCAAAGAAGATATACAGATTGCCAACAAACACATGAAAGGATGCTCAACATCACTAATCATTAGAGAAATGCAAATCAAAACTACAATGACGTATCACCTCACACCGGTCAGAATGGCCATCATCAAAAAATCTACAAACAATAAATGCTGGAGAGGGTGTGGAGAAAAGGGAACCCTCTTGCACTGTTGGTGGGAATGGAAATTGATACAGCCACTACGGAGAACAGTATGGAGGTTCCTTAAAAAACTAAATATAGAACTACCAAATGACCCAGCAATCCCACTACTGGGCATATACCCTGAGAAAACCATAATTCAAAAAGAGTCATGTACCACAGTGTTCATTGCAGCACTATTTACAATAGCCAGGACATGGGAGCAACCTAAGTGTTCATCGAAAGATGAATGGATAAAGAAGACGTGGCACATATATGCAGTGGAATATTAGCCATAAAAAGAAACGAAATTGAGTTATTTGTAGTGAGGTGGATGGACCTAGATTCTGTCATACAGAGTGAAGTAAGTCAGAAAGAAAAAAACAAATACTGTATACTAACACAAATACATGGAATCTAAAAAAAAAAAAAAAAAAGGTTCTGATGAACCTAGCGGCAGGACAGGAATAAAGACGCAGGTGTAGAGAATGGACTTGAGGACATGGGGAGGGGGAAGGGGAAGCTGGGACGGAGTAGGAGAGTGGCATTGACATATATACACTACCAAATGTAAAATAGATAGCTAGTGGGAAGCAGCTGCATCATAAGGGGAGATCAGCTCTGTGCTTTGTGACCACCTAGAGGGATGGGATAGGGAGAATGGGAGGGAGACCCAAGAGGGAGGGGATATGGGGATATATGTATACGTATAGCTGTATAGCTGATTCACTTTGTTATACAGCAGAAACTAACACAACATTGTAAAGCAATTATACTCCAATAAAGATGTTAAAAAAAAAAAAAAAGAACTGCTCTTCTCCTCATTCCTCTGACCAAGCCATAGACTGTGTTAGAAATAGCTTTTGGGATAATTTAGTCTCATCCCATATTATATGTGAGAAAACTGAGATTCAGAGAGCCTAAGTCATTTGTGCCAAATCCATTCAGAGTCAGGTCTAGAAATCAGGTTTTTGTGGTTTTGTTTTGTTGCTAGAATTTCGAACTCTGCATCCTTGCTTTGTATCTAGTTGTTTAACTAGGTTGCTACCTTTGGCATCTATGTTTGAGGCACGACTTTTCTTTTTCTAAGCTTCCAAGGGACTGGGAGCCTATGTCATGGCCCTAGCCCACAGTTAGGTACTCACCGCCAGACCCCAGACTAGCCTCATGCCCGCTGCCTGCTTACTCCTAGTACCCAGACTTTGCCTCCCCGATTGACTCTCCACCTGGTAATTCTATGTGGGCTCCGTGAGGCCTTCTTGGTTTTCTCGCAATATCACCTACCACTGTGCTTCAGTTACCATGCTTCTTTTCCTTGACTTCCTGCATTTTCTTCAGTTGTCTGCATAAGAGAAACTTTACGTTTGTTTGGTTTCTATTTTTGATTTATCATTTGTTCTGACTGATGGAGATATTGAAGGTGGCCAATTTCTCTGGAAATTTTTATAAAGTGACCCAAGGATTGCTTTTGGAAATGTGAAATCTTGTTTAGGGTGAGGAACATGTTCTGCATGACTTTGCAACTTTCCTTCAGTTCTTATGAGACCGAGAAAGTGAAAGTAAATGTGTGTGTGTGTGTGTGTGTGTGTGTCTGTGTGTGTGTTTATGTTGAAGTACGACACAAGTGATAAAAAACATGATATTATTGGAGGGATTCCTTCGAGGGCATTGTTATAATGGGTTAAGTTTGGTTCTGGGAATCAGATTCACCTCTTTTGGAACCCAATTCCTCTAATTACTTGGAAAAATTATATGTTAAGTGCCAGAGTCAGAATTCAAACACAAATTTACCAAGCCCTAAAAACTATGTTTTTCACACACCATGGCAAAAGACAAACTCTGCTTGGGAAGATTCATTTAATGTAACTGAAGAGAAGACTGTTCATGGTTTTTTGCCTTTAGCATGAAGGGCAAATTGACTTCAACTTACCTGAAGGTAAATGATTGAAAACTGAATGATTGGTCAAATTACTGAACATCTCTGAGCTTCAATTGCTTCAGTTGTAACATTGAGATAAAGATATTTATAAGGCTGGGCTTCCCTGGTGGCGCAGTGGTTAAGAATCCACCTGCCAGTGCAGGAGACATGGGTTCGATCCCTGGTCCGGGAGGATCCCACATGCCACAGAGCAACTAAGCGTGTGCACCACAACTATCGAGCCTGCGAGCCACAACTACTGAAGCCCGCGTGCCTACAGCCTGTGCTCTGCAACAAGAGAAACCACTGCAATGAGAAGCTCACGCACCGCAACGAAGATACAACACAGCCGAAAATAAATAAAACAAATAAATTTTTGTAAAAATTAAAAAAAATATTTGTAAGGTTAAAATAAGATCATGTATGTGAAAGATGTCTTTTAGATATAGCACTAATAGAACTATCATTCTACCCTCTCTCCATCCTAAGAAACTGAGAAGGGTACAGTTGTTTTTTTTAAGTAATGATTATGACTTAGTCTCTTTGGGCTGCTATAACAAAATACCACAGACTGGGTAGCTTATAAACAGCAGAAATTTATTTATTACAGTTCTGGAGGCTGGAAGTCTGAGATCATGGTGCTAGTACTGTTCGATGAGGGCCCTCTTCTGGTTCTCAGATTTCTCACTGTGTCCTCACATGTCACAAGGGGCAAGGAAGCTCTACGGGGTCTCTTTTATAAGAGCACTAATCCCATTCATGAAGGTGCCATCCCCATGACCTAATCACTTTCCAAAGGCCCCATCTCCTAACACCATCACCTTGAGTATTAGGATTCCAGCACGTGAATTTTGGGGGAGGGACACAAACATTCAGGCCATAGCAGATTATCATTAATTTGACTTCCAAGTATATTGTTGAGATGATGAATTTGATAGCCATTGATTTCAAATACATTACTAATGAGATAAATAGAAATGGTAATTTATAATAATTTACTCCTGGAAGCTAATACATACATAAGAAAATCAGCTTATATATTATGGCTACATGGAAGTAATTAAGCTCAGTGTTTTTCCCTCAAAGAAAACCAAAGTTATAACCTAGGAAAAGAGATTTGTTGAAGGAAAGTAATAGATAAAATATGCAGAAATTGTCATTTAATACTCTGCTATTTTATGGTGTTTACTTCAACAAAGCACCTAAGAGTACTGTTTTCCTATCTAAAAAAGGTTGTGATGTAAACATTTCTATTTCTGGCTAGGGAATTGAGTCTCTTTGTGCCACTTTAATGTTTTATATTTAAGAGGCTATGTCAAAATATATAATACCATGCTAAGGCACAGGTTACCAAGTTACAGAGTCACATCAGATTCAATAAAGGCCATTTGTTTACATGTGCATATATATATATATATATATAGAGAGAGAGAGAGAGAGAGAGAGAGATTCATGTATACATGAATACAATTATACATGAATACAAGTATACAGTTTAGCAATTGCATCAAAGTCAGGGAAGCAAAAGGCATGGATACAGGGGTGTAGGGGAATAGAGAGTAGGGGAAATAATTATTCCAGATCTAGGCAGTAGCCCAAGCTACTGAGGGCTTCAGATATACCAGAGGAGAATCTGTCCTTCAGCAATACTACTTCATCTAATCAGCCAGGTTCCTAAACTCTCTCTTGAGACTCCTTGAAGTAGTCTCAAATTATTAGTATGTTAACCAAATGGTGGTAGAGTAGAAAACCTCTTGGTGATCAAATCAAATAGCACTACTTGATGTTCTTTATTAAATCATAATAGTCTTTCTGAAAAATCCTTGAAGGAGGAAGGACTTTAAAACTTTGCACATGAAACACTTATTTCATAATATCGTGCCCTCCAAATTTCAATACCTTCATCCCAGAATTTCAGGTGCTCTGGCCTGGGGTGGGGGATAAGGTGGAGAAGATCATAGAAACTGATGTGGAACTGTCAGAATCAGAATTTAAACTCAGGTCCACCAATCTCAAGGGAAAAATTTCTGTTCAACAATGTTGACCAGCCTCTTTGACTGAACAGCAAAATGTTCCTTATTTATGTTCTTAATGTTTATCAGGGATGGCAAATGGGTTTCATTCAACCTGTTGCTTCATAAGGATTGATTGGTAATGGCTTGCTGGAGTGCCCCATTGAGAAGGACTTTATGATAAATCCAAGTTATTGGGGAAGTGACATGATTGATTAGAGAAACTTGCCTTGGAGTGTGATGGAGAGGATGCTTGCCAATACTTGACATTTCTAGGTTGAAATAAAATGTCTAGGAGAGTGCTTGGTGAGAATTAAGTATTTAAGCAATGTTATTTATCTTCCATTTATCATTAACCACTTCTTCTAAGTGTAGCCAGCAAGAGCCTTCTTACAGTGGATTTAGCAGTGAGAGAGTCCCAGAAGGCAGAGTGGGAAGGTGAGTAGAAAGCTAGACAGAGGAAGTGGTTCTATGTAAGGCACCATATTGGTTCCTAGGAGGACTCATTCAACTTTTATATATTTATATTTAATTTTTAATTAAATACATTAGGATATTCATAAAAGGTAGCATATTTTCTGAGTAGGGGAAGTAAGCTGAAGCTATATTTTCTCTTGTATTTATCACTGTGTCACAGTATGCCTAAGATATTCAAGACAGATATCCAGGGTTAATGAGGATATATTTTATTCTTCTATTAGCACCCCTTATTTCTTCTACTTAAAGCTAAAAGTGACTTTAATGTAAAAGTGTTAACTACCAAATCAGCCAGGATTTTTTTAAAACCATTGTGTACTCAACAGCCTATTTTCCTCTGGGTAGCTATGGAAGACTGGGCTTCTAAGAGACTAGATTAATCAAATTTAAAAGCAAATGTAAATTTAAATCAACCATGGAGCCCTGCTGTACAGTAATTAACATTTCAAGGTAAAATGAAATGTGATGATAGTAAATACCGGTTCTATGAAGAATTGGAAACATATTCTGTTTCATGGTGTATTTGGGCAGAGAGTGGAAATTTGAAAGGAAAACCATTATTAATACACTAGCTTTGACATTTCAAGATATAATTTAAACTTGATTACAACTTCTATTAAAAATTTTTCAATTTCCCCACCTCATAGTCTAGATAAGTTTCTCAGTCTTGGCATTATTGAGATTCTGGACTATATAATTCTTTCTTTAGGGGCTGTGCTTTGTGCTATGGGACATTTAACAGTCCCTGGCTTCTACCTGCTAGATGCCAGTAGCAACTTGCTCCCTCCCACCCTTGGCGGTTGTGATACAAAAAAATGTCTCCAGATACAGAGCATTGATTTGGGAATGAAGGGAACTGGGTTACCACTCACTAGCTCTCATACTCACGAACTGTGTAACTTTTTGTGGTTACCTAGTCTCCCTGGCCCAGATTTCATTTAAATAAGTGAGGCTTTTGCATATCTTATTCAGTTCTAAAATTCTTTAGTTTGCTCTTTCTATCACTTTCTTCAAGGAAAATACAATGTTCCAGAGACAGAAAGCCCTTGAGGATGGTCCTTGGGGGTTAAGCTGAAAGGAATGTGAAAACATGGGTTAAGATTGGTGCAGCAAAAGTAAAATTACTGGAGTCATGCATATTCTTTGTGAATGTGACCCAGGAGTCTGAATTTTTATAGTTGTTCTTGGTTACCATGGAAATCTGTTTGAAGGAATTGGGAGCAGTGGAAGGGACGGATGGAAGGCTGTGGCGGTAGGTGAGGGGCAATAAATTTTAGGAGCATTCAAGAAGTAAAGAATTACCTTCTATGTAATGTTTATAATTTTAAAAGCTATTTTCAGGCAAAGCATGTATTATTATTTGTTTATTTCTGATTAAGATCTCTGTGGTTCTGAGTTAATTGACTCACCTAAAATCACGATCCAGTCATTACCTTGGTTCAAGAATCTTTTCTTGTACTCAAGGAGTGGAGGTCAAGCATTTGCCTTCTGAAGCCAGAAGGCTCATTGCTAATTTTTAATGTGCACAAAATCTGCTGTTGTGGTATTTCTGGGTCTGTTGACAAGGACAGGAAGCTCCATGTTGGTGAAGTGCCTATGCACTGGCAGCACTACTGATGGATAATGGAGATTCTAATTTAATCAGCCTGAGTTAGGGAGAGCAACATAAATTAAAGCTTTCTAAAGATGTTTGATTTGTCATGCTCAGAGCAAAACATCAAGGTACACCTGCTTCTTCATTTACAGTTGTGCTTTGTTCTGTTTCTTAACTCTTGTCCTTTCCTAAGACATCGGTGTGTCATTATCCCTTTAGCCAGACTCTCCAGCGTGACTGTGGCGTGCATATTTGGTATGACTGTGACTAACTCTGTAGCTGGCCAGTGGGCACTGTTGCTCTTTGCAGCAAATGTATCTTTCCTCCCTGATGAGAAATCACTTTTACTGGAAGTTATCCTTAATTACCAGTCAAATGAGCCTCTCTTGAAACCTGGCTTCAGTGTAACCTGCTGCTACCACCTTACCGTATTGGCATCAAACATGGTCATATATCAGTACAAGTTAATTTCTTGAAATCTGTTTAATAGGGTGACCTTTTGCTCGGCAGCATGCAGATTATGTTGGTAAACTTAGTAATACATGGGAGTTAACCCAGGAATAGTCCAATTCTGCTCTTTTTCTTGTTACAGAGTCAGGGGATAGGCAATTTATTGTATGCTTATTCACCCTGACTAGGTCAGAACCATGAAATTTGAGAATCCTTCATTTGAGGCTATCAAGTCATTGGGGAGATTAAATCTACATTGTGCTTTAATCTGCAGGATGGCCACTGGCATCAGTAAAATGTCGGATCTGTCTGCATTGTTAATGTAAGGGGCACTTCTGGGTGATCATCAGCTGAATGCAGTGACAAGTAATTTTATTGAAGGACCAAGTGAGAACTTAACCCTCTTGATTTTTTCCCTTGAACCCATTTTCTTACTTTTGATGGAATGAGGACATTTTTAGAAAATACAGTGAGTTCTACGTTCGTTTTAAACAAAATTGTTTCTCTCTTAACATCTAAATTTAGTTCATCTGAGAGGTTATGCCAAAAGGAATTAACAGATTACCAAAAAATAAAAATAAAAAATGTAATTTTATAAGATTTAACACACTCTATCTTGTGTTAAGTCACTATTTTTATAGTAATCTTTTGGAGTGTTTACATTTAATTTTTAAATAGAAAGGGTTCTTCCCCCTCTATGGATATACAGGAGTTGTATTAATTCTTGATATTGCTCGAACCTACTTTTCATAATAGAATATGTTCTCTTTCTCTTTTAGACTGAGAATTTAGGCAGGCAAAAGAAGAAATATAGATTAAACTTAGAGCTTCTTAAATAATTCAAGACTATAAGATGTTACTAAAGCTTAGAAGTCAGATATTAAAAACAGAATCCATATTCTGCAGTTGTCATATACCAATATAAGCTTGATCACAGTTTTATATTTATGAAATATGAAATAACAATTTTACACATATATGTATATATATCCTATTAATGCTTAGGGGGGTATAACTGAAGTGAATTGGAGGTCATTTTGCAAGTACTTACTACATTCTGTTATATATGTTTTAAATCAGTGTAAACCAGGACTATAATTTGTTCACATAATAAGATTAAACAGAGGTGTATATATGTGGCTTACTGAAAATATGAGTTTAATGACTTTCAAAATCCACATTTTTACTGCTAAAAAAGAAAGATAATTAGATTTCCTTTCTGAAAACAAAATCCTGTAATATTTGACTGTGAAATTGTACGTCTAACTCTTACAGCAATTTGGGAAGCTTTTTTTTTTTTTCTTTTTTAGTCTTCAAATGACTCCACTTTGTCAGGTAGTTCAGTTAAGGAACAGCAGTGGTGGTGGTGAGTCAACATGAAGGTTGAAATAGAGAGATAATGAAATACATTCTGAAATTAGAAAACAAGGTTAATGGTGATGTTTGAATGAAACCTTTTCAAACCCACTGTCAAAACACGACTTCTTTTCCGCTCTTGTTTGACTCTCATCGCGACCTTGCTACCTTTTACAGCGACTTCCCTTCTAGGGTGTGTTTTCCGAATGCTTTTCATTTAATAGGCATATTTTAGAAATCTAATTTCGCTGTCTGCTTCAGATCAGCGATGCTGTAGGAACCTAACCATTTTAGACTGTCTCGTTGCTGTTTTCATCAAGTCATTAGCATTATTATTGAGGGTGACATAAGGAAGTTATCCCCCCTCACTCGGAGCATCTTATTTGTTAAAGACCACGACCCCTTAACCTTTATAAAGGATGTGGTTTCACCAAGTTAACTTTTTATGTGGAGCTGTTTTCCAATACAATTTCAGTTTATATCTGTCTGTAGTGCTTCCTGCAAAACGTAGAAGGCTTTTTCGTGTCAGCAAAGCGTGGTTGGGTTGTGAATAGGTGTTCTTGGGATCTTAGTTTTTTAGCACATTAGAGTTGAGCCCAGACTCCTCACTTTTGAGATGAGGGAACTGAAAACTCAGGTTGTCCTGCCAAACAGCAGCAACATGACAAGCTCTATTATGATATCCTGACACTTCATCAAATGTGTTTTCCCTCTTCCACATCCTGCCCTCTTGCACCTTTTGTCAGACTATTTTGAGACCCTGAAAACAGGTAATTTATATTAGCCTTTTTGTTCTGGATCATTTCTCCTTTGTTTATGTTAAATCACGGCACAGATCCCAGCCTTCTGCTTTATGGCATGATTTATTTGGGCTAAACTCTAACATGAACTGAAATGAGATTTGTTATAAAAGAAGCATCATTGCTTTTGTAAAAATGGTACATACTTGGGCACAAATTTAAAATAATACAGGTTTAAATGAAAAAAATACTAAAAATAAACAGAAATTACACCAGCCACCAATCAAACCCATGATTAATATTTTGGCAAACATACTGTCAGTCATATGTCTATGCAAAGATTTATTATTCATATGCATATGAAATTTTGCCTGCCTTGATTCATACCATAATACATCACCAGTAATGCCTGAGGTTGCCATTTCCTTTAACATGGCTAATACAGATCCTTGTCAATTTTTAAAATGTTTACGATTCTGATCTACACGAAAAAACATATTTTATTTTTCTAGCTCAGCAGAAGCCTTTTCCTGTATTTTGTTCTTATTTGTATGAGCACAACCATGTCCTTTTGGTTCTTACTGATTTGTTAAATTTCTCATCTATTTGGTTATTTACTCTTTATATATGATATTTTGCAAATATTTTTCTCAGTTTAAAAAAAAGTTCCAACTTGTCATGTCTTCTTTTGTTGTTTTTGTTTGTTTGTTGTTTTCTGGGTTTTGCCACCATAAGTTTTCCTTTGTAGTGAGGTTACATTTATTATTCTAAACCATGCAGGTACTCAGTTACTGGAATTATATTCAGAGATAGGCCTATAGATAAGCAAGTTAATAGTTAATAACATCATGAATTGTTTTTAAAATAATAGGTAAATAATATTGATAATACCTCTGTAACCAGGAGTGGGTCTTTTATTAGGCAAGAGTAGCAAATGCCCAAGTATATGTAACCAAGCTAATTAGCTGTTTACTGATCTCCTGTCATTGGGTTAGTATCCCTTGGTCCTTTAGTTCTTCATCTTGTTATTGTACTGACACTCCACATGAAGCTTGATTTTTTTTTTACCTTAAGTGTGTTCTGTGTGAGAGTAGTTTCTGAGCTGAATGTATTAAATTCCTGCCTTGAATTCTTCCAGCTTGCCATATGCTATTTTATCATTGAATAGTGGAAATAAGATCATTTACCCGCAGGAGTTCTGCATTGTCTGAAGGCTGGCTGCCACAGATCTATTGGTCAACAGCGTTAATGTTCTCTATCTCTCGTATTGAGCCTCACAGCTTATGGCTCTGATGTTTTCTACAGATCATTCTCTTCTTTCTATCCTTTTCTTTTTTTGTTCTTTACTGTCGCTATTCTTGCTGTAGTGAATTTTCTCATTTTGTTTTTAATACAGTGCATGCTTTCTTTTAAGGACTTTCTATTTGCCTATTCAAAACTCTGTTGTTTTCATCCTGGGCACCTTCAGACACCAATGAAGTCAAGTGGAACTCTAGGTAACAAAGACATGGTCAATGTGTAAGGACGCTTCAGCATTTAAGGATTTTTATCAACTTTTGTGTTACAATTAGGAGATCACACTGACATCAGGTGAAGCCAGTCAGTCTGCCCTAATGCTTGTGTATTGCCCTCTTGGCAAGCCATGGTTTAAAAACAGAAGATATTAATCTTGTCCCCCTGTATGTGCAGTGGAGAGGGCTCTGATTTTTTTGGAGGGCAAAATCATTCCAGGTTAGAAAAGGAAAGAATTGAGATGATTGAAAGGATACTAAAAGCCAGGGAGATTTTGCTTCTAACAGATACAGGAAAGTATAGCTTACAGAAAACCCCGAACGAACTTTTTGGCCAAGCCAATATAAAGACTGAGTAAATCTCATTGAGAAGTACGAGAAAGAATTCTCTCAATGAGTTGGCACTTTGAACACTAGTTCAGAGGGAAAACCAATAAAAAGTAAACTTTTTATTAAAAATGTGACTGAAGCTGGGAATCTTTTACATTTCTTGGAGGGTAAATACTAAAATTAGTGAACGAAATGAGAATTAACGTTTGTTGGACAATCTACCAACGAACGAACATCAATAAGGCATTGGATTCTCAGAGCTGTAAAAGATGACTCTCATCTTTCAGATGGGAAATCTGAGGTCAACACCTAGGTCAAAGAGGTCAAATACTTTGCAATGTGTTTAGTTAGTAGTGGAGTGCCAGGTCTCTCTGGTTTCAAAAACATGATCTTTCTGTCTTCTCTGAGGGTCTTAGAAAGAAGAAAAATCTCCAGGGAAACAAACAGGTTTGGTGAACTCTCAGATTGTCAAAACATACACTACTGAACAGAAAAAAAAATCTCTCTGTGCTACCATGAAGAAATAGAGCAGACAGGATATTGGTAGGTTTAAATGAATGATTACCTAATGTTTTCTTGTTTGTTTCTTTGTTTTAATATCACCTGTATTTTCAAATTGGAAGATTTCAGGTTATATTCTCCAAATATGGCTTGTCTATTTATTGTAATTTTCAGATCATGCATCATTCCTTACATATGTTGAGAGTCTATGTGAACAAGCATATACTGTTCCAAGCTATTCTGTTTATCTGCCCAGAATCTTATCTTCTCAAGTGATCACCTTCCCGCTCAGTCTGCCCCAGGCCGCAACTAACATCATTTGCTCTTTTTTAGTGTTTCAATTTTGAAGCTATTAAATGTATTTAAAAGTTTATGCCAAAGTAAATATGAACAGACTAGGATTCTTCTTTTTAATCTTTCAAAATTTAGCATGTTACTCTTTCACAGTACAAATGCAGGCTAATTTCAGTTTTGATTATTAGGTTCTAGGCTCATGGAGGAAAGAAAACATTTTATACTTGTCTGAATCTCTAGCATCCAATATGCTGTCATCTGCTTTTGAACTGAATTGTTTTGATGCTGTTTAAGTAGAACACTTTTCTGTATCAAAATCATTAAAAGGAAACATTTTAATCTACACATTTTACAGTATATTAAGCATACTGGCTTTGGATAGACCTCTGGAGTTTGTGGTTAGAACTTACTTCCTGGTTATCAAGTAAAGTCGTTGCAGAGCTGCAAGAGAGAGACAGAGAGATTCATGGGTTTTCTACGGAATCAGTGTATTACATGGCAGCCCCACCTTATCCACTTAAAGTTCTGTTCTTTGAATAAGAAGATGATACCTCTAATGATTCAACATTAGCATTACACAATATTGAGTCATTTTTCCGGTAGAGGTAATTACTTTTCTCTGATTCACCCCCACTCACTTGGTTCTGATTCCCTAATGATATACTGCATGTACGTATAGCGTGACTGGTTGGGTGATCATTACATTCTCTTAACAATGGTCTGAGCAATTAATGCATGTATTTCTTTTTTGTCCGCACTTTATGTTATAATAACCACTTGAGCAAAATAGCTATATGTACACACTATGTTGAAAAAGCAACAAAATGACAAGAAAAAAATGAAAAAGATTTCTATTTTCTGCTTTGTAGCACTTATTTCATTACCTGTCAATTGAGGGATTTATGTTAGATGATTTTTGACTATTCTCAAGTTCTAAAAATTTATGGTTCATAAATTCAATGTAGTTAAATGAATAGTTTTCACACACTAATTCCTTACATAGTACTATATTATTTAATGTTTTAGAGACATTGTTTTTATTGTTCTTGTTTAGAAAATAAGCACAATGTTATAATTATCTTTGGATATATGTACATGTCAAAATAACATTATACAAATTATTTATAGTTGATATATTTTCAATGGTAGAAAATAATCATATTTTAGTCAGCCACACATTATGTCTAAGTAACATAGAAGCATTTTGTTTGTTTTTATTTGACTTTTTTTTTCAACGTTAAACTTCTGATTCACTTTGGTCCTTATTAGTTTCAAATTATAAGCTATGTATAAATTCTAAGCATGGAAAAATATAATCCTATTAAGGGCACATAAAGGAGTCTGGTCTATCTTGTAGGAAAGCTGAAAAGGTCCATGGAAATGACAGCCTTTAAGCCCTCATTTTATGGTTGAAGAAACAGGTCAAAACAATGTTGTACCTCTAGTTAGCTTCCCAGGTCCTTTGAGTTCTAATCCTTAGTCTTCCAGCTTATCCATGACACATTTCTTTAAACTGGAAAATAATTAGTAATAAGGTGATGATGTTTAGTGTATAAACCCAGTGGAAATTCCTAGAGGTGATGCAGGCCAAAAATTGTTCTGGGCTCTCCAAGAATTTCAGAGAGAAATGCCAACAGTGTGAAATTCTCTGCAGCTTAACATATTTCCTTTATAGGACACAGAATTGTCAGAATCACGTTATTCTCCCCACAGAAAACTTTCTTGCCATTAGCAATCTGTACCTCGCAAGGTATAAAATCATGCTGAGGTAACCCTTATTCATATAAGAAGAGGTTTGCATCCTAATGCCTTGGCCATTGTGAAATGAAGAAATTTATCTCTGAAACAGCCCTCTTTTAAGTGTACATATAGTGAGATATCACAGAATTATGTTTCAGAATTGATAGTATATTTTGTACAGTGTTTTTACCAAGATATCTTATGGCAATTGTAAATATCCTTTTAGAGTTTGCTGTCTCTGCTGAATCTTTAGTTGCTGCAGGTTTTAAATAAATACACTGAGAAAAATCTTGCTTTGTACTCTTTTCTCAGTAGTTTTTCTCAGCTAAACAACAAAAGGGTCATAAGTGAGATCAGGTGGAGCGTCACTTGATTTTAGTCTTTCTTACTTGAAATGAAAATATTTGTTCTCCTGACATTCTGATATCTTCAGCACTACATTTTTAAAGGTTTTATATAATACCATGAGGTTGATTTAGTATAATTCCAAACCACATGATTATAGAAACATAATTCATAAGAACTTATTACCCAAAGTGAGTTAAAGAAATGAAAAAATAAGTAAATAAATGATTTTCTGGTCATATACAAGAGAGAAACACTAGAGTAAAATAAATCCTTTCATATTTATTAAAACCAGATAAGGGAGATGTTTTGGCCTGAAAGCTTTAACATTACCAATAAATGTCTCCTTTTTGTAATGTTTAAAGCTTTCTTCAAGTTCATTTGTGTTCTGGGATTAGAGTGCTACTAAGGGAAATTGGACTTTTGCCCTGTAGTTATGGAATAACTTCCCCTTGCTCCAAAATTTAATGGGATGAAGAAGATATTATATTGGTTTCCTGCCCAGAAAACGATGCCTCATACTCTGATTAAGCAGTTAGCTATTCCCCATTTGGTAACCCCAGACTGCCATATATGGCTCTAATACAGTGGTTCTCAACGAGGGGTTATTGTACCCCCAGGGGAACATTTGGCATTTTCTGGCATTTTTGGTTGTCACAACCAGAAGTGGTGCTATTGGCATCGAGTGGGTAGAAGGCATGGTACCACTAAACATTCTACAGTGCACAAGCCAGGTTCCCGCAATAAAGAATTACCCAGACCAAAATGTCAGTAGTTCCCAGGCAGAGAACCCCTGCCTAATGTGTATCACATTGTATCATAATCATTTGTTTACCTCTATCTCACCTTTACTGGCTTGTAAGATTTTTACTGGTCAAGGACTAGCCTTCTGCCTCCTAAAGTATTCTCAGTATGAATAGGAGTTCATAAAGTATTCTCAGTATGCCTCCTAAAGTATTCTGCCTCCTAAAGTATTCTCAGTATGAATAGGAGTTCCTAAATATTGACTGTTGAATGACTCACATGTAAGTCTGATGGTGATTTCTACCTAATTATACTTTTCTCCATATACTCATTGGTGAGGTTTGGAAATCATTGCTTACATTTTGTATTGACATTTGGTACAAAAAAATGTACAAACTCTAAGTGTACCAGTCAATAAATCATTAAAATAATGAACACATCAATATAAGTACCTCATAAATTAACAAATAAATGTGGCCAGCCTGCCATAAACTATATGCTTCCCAAACATCACTTCCTACCTCCTCTCCGCTAGTAGCTGCCATCCTGGCTTCTTAGATTTTCCTGTTTTAAAATTGATTTCTGGTTCAAAATCACAGAATGTTTAGGAGGTTCATCCAAGTCGTGTATAGCTGTAAATTGCCCATTTTCATTGCTGAATAGTATTTCATTGGATTAATATATCATGTTTGTTATTCATTTAATTGTTGATGGATATTTTGGTTGTTTCCAGTGTTAAGCCATTATAGTTAATAGGACTAAATATTCTTGTGCATGTATGTTGGTGTGTATATACACACATTTTTGTTGGGTATATAATAAAAGTGAAATTATTGGATCATAGGGAAATGCATATGTTCAACTTGAAATATAAGAGACATGATCATATGGAAAGATAGGCAAAATAATTATTTTTCCTACTGCAGCATAGGTATAGTTTACGAGGAATTTGTTGCTACTTGTGATAAAAAATAACCTCAAACATCAGTGACTGAGGCAGAAATTTAATTGCATGAGAAGCTCGAGTTTTATCATCTTCATAGTCTCCTATTGTTTTAAGCCTTTCTGATTCTGCTATAACATAGGCTTAGCCACTGTGACTTGATTTCACAACAGCTAATGTTAAATAAGAGATATTTATGACTTGATTTATGTTAACCACCCCTCCCCATAATGCACACATCTCCTCTATGCTCTATTTACCTATTGACCTTCTACTTTGAACCTTTGGTCCACATGTATATCTACCACTTTTTTTTCCCCTTTTATTTTCCTTATTCAGATCATCTTTATTCCATCTCATCATGGTAATTTTTCCTCCAATTGAACTCTGTGCGTCTACAGCCATATATTAATAACACATGGTACTATTTGGGCACTTTGAGAGAAATCATATTTAACATGCAGTATGTAATTTCACAGTGGCACTTAAGACACTATAATCTTATGTATTAAGCTTATAGAATTTTAAGGCTTTAAAATACCTATGAATTATTTAGTGCAAGACTCTAATTTTACTTTTGAAACTCATGGGAAAATTTAAAGTGACTTGTCCAAAGGAAAATGGCTACTTAGTAGTGGGGCTGCGGCTGCTCCAGGACTCTGGGATTTGGACTCATAGTCACAGGCTCCTTCCAATGAAGAATTATGTGCTCAGTAAAAAGTGATGGAAATGGCAGAAGGGAATTATTCAATTTTTAAGAGTATGCTATAGATGACTACAATCTAGTAGCCAGAAAAAACTTGTCATAGGAAATATGTCTTTTTCATACAGAAATATATAAATAGATATTCTTAACCTCTTTGAGCAACTATTGGTGCAAAACATCTTCAGGTTTAAAGAACACACACACCCAATCAATTTATTGATACCAAAGAAAGAAATTCTAAAAGAGAAATGGGAGTGGTTTTTCTATTTTAGAATGTGTGTGTGTGTGTGTGTGTGTGTGTGTGTGTGTGTGTGCGTGTGTGTGTAGGAGAATGGTAGTGATGATGGTAAAGTACACTAGGATTATATACTGAGTTTTTTTTTTTCAAATGAGTTATGTTGGCACATATCTATTCAAACAAATTAGTTCTCCATTATGATGAAGTCTCTAATGGAAACCATTAAAATCAAATTCAAATAGAAAAGTGGAAGGAAGCACAAAAAGAAGAGAGAAGTGGAAAAATAATTTTAAAATTTCCTGTAATGTGAGTACTAGCATTTTTTCCTTTTAATAGCAGTTCCAATAACAATTTAAGGTTTGCCGCTGCTTATAGTCTAGATCATGGATAGAAAATAAGTTTATTCCCAATACCAACTTCCTTCACTTGGTGATTGTTATAGGGAACACTATTTTGGGAAGTTACCTGAGGCCAACGGCAGATTGATTAAGGAGTGGCAGCAAACATGCCAAGTATGTGCCATCTTGCTGGATACTAAAAAGACCAGTGTTCCAGTTACATTCTTAACCATCTTTGCATAGATTTCTCATAGGCATCTTAAACTGAGCAGATTCACAAAGGAACCCCTGATCTTTTTTCCTAGGCTACTTTGCCAACATACTTTTCATCTCAGTGTATGGAACCATTGTTAATACTGGTGACTAGGAATCATTGCTGCCAGCTCTTCTTTTTTCATCCCACTTCCAAATAATCACCAAGTCCTACAGAGTCCATGTCTCAAAGGGATCCGGAGTCCATCCTTTTCTCTGCATTTTTGCTGCACTAACCCCAGTACCAGCCTCCATTACCTCCCATCTACACTACTATGAGTGTCCAGCACAATCTTCCTATGTTTACATTCTCTTTCCCAATTCAGTGGGTAATCCAAAAATGAGCCTGAATGATCTTAAAATACGAATCTGGTTATACCTCTTTCCTGTATAAAGCCCTCAGAGAGTTCCATTGCCCATAGGATAAAGGTGAAAATCTGTATTATGGTCTATAAAACCGTGTCTAGTCTGAACTCCAGCTATTTCCCTAGCATTGCCTTAGGCCTCTTCTTCACAAAATCACTTTGCATCATCCACAGCGGCTGTTCAGGTTTTGAGCATTACCAGCTTTCTTCTCTCCTCAGATCATTCATACATGCTCTCCTCTGTTCCTGCAAATCTCTTCCACATTCATTTCATTTGGTTTGAAATCTCTTCCTTCCTGAAATCTCAGCTGAAATTTCGGGGAAGCTTTTCCTGAAACCTCAATTTTGGTAAGTTTTCCTAAATACCTATTTATAACATTTTCTGCAGTCTTTATTCTACGTTATACAATTGCAATTAAAATCTAATCTGATTGATTATTTATTGAAGGTCTGTCTTAGTCTCCTATTGCTGCTGTACAAAAAATTACTACAAACATAGTGGCTCAAAACAACACAGATTTATATTTTATAACTCTGTAGGTCAGAAGCCCTAAATGTGTCTCATGGGGCTGAAATCAAGGTGTCAGGCAAGTCTGCATTTCTTTCTGGCGGCTCTAGGGGAGAATCCATTTTTTGCCTTTTCTGCTTCTAGAGGCTTCCTGCATTTCTTCTTGTGGTCCCCTTTCATCTTCAGAGCCAGCAATGGCCAATCAATTCTTTCTCCTGATGCCATCTCTCTGTTTCTGATTCTTCTGCCACCCTCTTCCCCCCTTAACGACCCATCCGATTACATTGGACTCACCTAGGTAATCCAGGATCATCTGCCTCTGTTAAAGTCAGCTGATGAGCAAACTTACTTCCATCTGCAACCTCAGTTCTTTCTTGACATGTCACATAACATAATCACAGGTATCAGGGATTAGGGTGTGGACATCTTTGGGGGGCCATTCTTGCCTACCACAAGGTCTATTTCAATAAATAAATTTTAAGCTCCTTAAGGGCAGGAACCATACTTATTCTTGCCTAATGCTTGATCTCTAACACCTAGCATTTTGCCCAGTACACTGTAGCATTTCATAAATATTTGTTAGATGAAAGCATGAATTAATAAAGCACAATTATTATCAGTTGTCAGAGACAGGTAGCCAGTTTCAGGGTGGGGAATAGGCTGCATACTAATTATGCTCCATCAAGCTATCGTGGAAGGATACAGATAAATTGTTTGAACCTCTTTATCCAAGTCATCTCGTCTACTTTGGGAATTAAAAAACAAACTTTGCATTTTATTTTGGAATGCCTTTTGGTTCTCTCCAGCCCCCACCAGAATGAATTTCAAAATTATGTATTCTGTACAGAAATATCAACATAAATGTGCTTTCCTGAAGCATGCAGCTGCTATCACTGAAGCTGACTGTAACTCAGACATATGCTGGCGGGCAGCAGATAAGTTCGGCAGTAGTTGTGATAGGTAATCCACTAAATAGCTAGACCGCATGCCAGTAATCAAGAATTCACTGTAATTAATCTGTAATTGGCTCAGCACAGCTGCACAAAAGATTGGCAGAGGGATTCTGCAACCAGACAGGAAGTTGGTTAATTACTCCAAGACCATCTCTTTGTTCCCATATTGATTTTGAATTCTATGACCTTTTCATTCATTCATTAATATATTTATTCATTCAGTGGAATGTGTTAATTACAATAGGAGCATATTAATTACACTCGAAACAAAAACCAATTAAAACATGTTCCCTCACCTCTCAGGACATTCGGGCTTATAGGGAGAGATAGACATGTAAATAAACCCGTAAGTGCAATATTAATTCTCTTCCTTCCTTGAAAAAAGAGGAAGTTGTAGACTCAAAGTTAGTAAACAATTACTGTGAGAAAGTCCTTTAACTTCTATATTAGAAAGACAAATTATTGGAAAACACACACCCATACATAAGCACACAATCATGTTGTTGTCAACGGAGCGTAGTTTACTAAGGAAAGTAGTTTAATTTTTGTTCATTCCTGAATCTGCAGGCTATAGACTCTATGTTAAACTTAAATGGATGACAGACTGTTTATTGCACAATAAAGTCAGTCCATAAAAATTAGGTGCTTTTGTATTCTCCAAAACAGTCATCTTATAGGGTGAAGGAAAAACTTTGTATCTTCAAAGTTCAGCTGAGGAAACTTCTGATGCTGTCCCACATTCCTGGTTACCGGGATACCATGGCTTGATCCAATGTGTAAACATCTCGAAGCAAACCAGTGCAAAAAGTTCTTACAGGCTGGATTAAGGGTGGGATCTTATAAGATGCTATTTAATATGGATAATGGAAACTTTTTAAAAAGGCAATATTCAAATAAAGAATGAGGGACATAAACTTTGAGAGCAACATATATGAAAATAATCTTCAGGAATTGCTTGTGATTATAAGTTTAGTGTTAAGTTAGCACTGAGTGTAGCTCTCACAACAAAATGAGCCCATTGATTTTAGAGTGCTTGATTAAGATTATAGCATATGAGAAATAGGAGCTGAGAGATGGTACCACATTGGTCATACACTACTAGTTGTATTGTTGTCAGGCGAGGTCACCAAGAGGACGAGACCTCTGGTTGACCCGAAAGCTGGCCGCAGGCAATCAGAGGCTCCTCAGCCCCACCTCCATCCTTGAAATGTACTTTCTACCCACTGTTTCCACAGCGCGTGCCATTTTCAAGGACGCAGTCTTGAGAGAGCAAGGTGTTGTTGAGACCATCTGGACAGTATATATGACTGAACCCAGTGAAGGTCTCTATACAAACTTTTAAGACTCTGGCAAGTGGGCGTGAAGATCTACTCATCGTCTTGCCACTGCCCAAGACAAGCATCATATGTAAGTTCCCTTGCTTATTTAACCTGTCACCTTCTAACCTGAGGTGATTTACCTCGTTCTTTGGTCTCTCCTTGCCTTCTGTGTACAGAGGCCAGTTTCAGATTTTACCTGGGAAGCTCCCCAAATTTCAAGCCAACAACTGTGCTTCTTTTTAGGCATCTCAGGTAACAAGTGACAAAATACACTTAAAAACCTGGAATCATTTTTAAGAGGTAGGAATTCAGGATGGTGAAAGGGTCATGCAAAGAAAGGTTGAAGATATTAATAATGTTTGACTTGAAGAATATAAGACTTGGGATGTTTATAAGACTTCATTTTAAAATTTCAAATATTTGAAGATGTGTCACGTTCAGGAGGAATTAAGATGTAGTATTTAGGACTGTAATTAAAAGTTACAGGAAAAGTAGCTTCTGATCCGTATTAGAACATTCAAATGGGGCATATGCAGAAATAAAATGGGAATCCTGGCAAGTAGTGAGGGCCCATCCTTTCAGGGTCTTAAACAGAGGCTGGACCATCATCAACACAGAGGGGATCTGAGCATCTGAGCAATGGCTGCTTTAACCATATTAAACATCAACTTGTAGTCTTGTAGATTTCTGATAGCTATGACATTTAGGTCATGAGACAATCATTGAAAGTATATGATAATTTATACATATTCTTAGTGGTTTACAATGGCATCATACTTTGAGGAAAATTACCTTAGAAAACCTCATAAAAAAGAACTGATAAAACCGTACATACCTTCTGCCTTTCCAACATAGTGGTTATTTTCTCTGGTGATAAGTAATGGACTCTTAAGTTAGGTACCAGCCAAAGTAGTTGGCATACTCATAGACTATGTTGTAGGAAAACCATGTGTTATTTGACCCTTGAATCACACTTGGCATGGAAAGATCCTCACATGCTGAGCGGAAGGTTGGAACTAAAATGACTGAAGGAAGAGCAGATCCAATGCTCTCATCTCACATTTGGGGGCATATATTCATGGGGTGGAAAATTGGACAAAATTTGTACACAGCCTGGTCTCCCTCTGTTTTGTTCCCTTAAGCTGTATAGTTAAATTCTCATTTGTTAAGTGAACATACTACGACTCCACTCTTTGCCTTTTTAAAGCTCTGTTATTAGCTGATAATCTTTTTTTTTTTTTTAAATATTGTGTAATTATTTTTTAATTTTATTTATTTATTTATTTATTTATGGCTGTGTTGGGTCTTCGTCTCTGTGCGAGGGCTTTCTCCAGTGTGGCAAGTGGGGCCACTCTTCATCGCGGTGCGCGGGCCTCTCACCATCGCGGCCTCTCTTGTTGCGGAGCACAGGCTCCAGACGCGCAGGCTCAGTAATTGTGGCTCATGGGCCCAGTCGCTCCGTGGCACGTGGGATCCTCCCAGACCAGGGCTCGAACCCGTGTCCCCTGCATTGGCAGGCAGACTCTCAACCACTGCGCCACCAGGGAAGCCCTAGCTGATAATCTTGAGCTATTTCTGCTCAGTGTCATACGACTCCTTCCAATTCCTTCCTTTACCCTCATTGCTTTACTTGGCAAAATGAATGATGCTGGTATTTCCATGCTAAAGTACTGTATCAGGAAGTTTAGCCTTTTTTATGTGTGACTAAGGAGGGGTGGTTAGAGAAGTTTACTTTCACTTACTACCTAACAGGTTTACTTTTGAAATCTACATGATTTCAAGAACGTATTATTATAAACATCTCCAAGAAAGTATTATTATTATTATTATTAACATTGTAGACTTAAGGTAATAGACTGAAACTGAGGAAACAACAGATCTGTTTGACCCCGAAGTCCATATGCTTTCTGTCACACACTACTGCCTCCCTTTTTTGACTCAAACACTTTCAATCGAGTCATTTTTACACCAGGTGGCTATCATGTTAGATCAAATTTACTCTATTTTCTAACTTTTCTGTTCAGGTTTTCAGGTTGCATTTCTGTAAAATGAAGCAAATGAATATTTTTCTTAGATAGCTTTGCTGAGTAATCATTTGCTTTCTAGCCATGGCCATAAAAGGAAAATGCTTTCCACAAATAGTATCTCGGGCAAAAAACAAAGTATTGTTCTTTTTGATGGGTTTTTACTCCTCTGAAATCCTTACATGGTAAACTGGAATAAGACAATAGTTTATAGAGCAATAGGGCTTTAAAAGAACAGAGGAAGCCCTCCAACAGCTAATAAAGAAGTTTCTGTATGCGGCTCTCATTTGATAGGGCAGCAAACTTGCAATAATTTTTTTTTCCCCAGAACATAGAGCTAGACAGAAGGGGGAACAGGAAATATAACTCTACCCTTAAGTGTGAGTTAAAACTAAGATTCATGTGGTAGAAATGGCAAATGTCTTTCTAACACCCTCTGTTGCTGCTATCAGAGATTCTGTTTGCCTAGGGTGAAGAGATCAAATTGATGTGTCAGCCCAGGCTTTCTGTAAGGGTACATAGATCAGCTCTCTCTGTGGCTTTCCAGAAACTCAAACCACAGATTAATAATTATTGCTGGTTTGAACTTTCAGTTCTGATTTGATTCAGTTATTCCATATAGAATTAGCCTCTCCGTGTTAAGGTAGGAGAAAGGTGGTGCTAGAGGTGAAGGGCCAATTTAATATTTCCCGAAGTCCCCCCCTCAAGGAAATTGTTTGACTTTTAAAGGATGTAATCCAAGCAGGGAGAAAATGTGTATGCTTTGTGATGTGCTTTGTGATAATCTAGAACATTTGTCATACACTCCAAGGCACTTAATAATAAAATAATTGATGAGCTAAAAGCAATGAAAATAGTCTTTTTTGAGATGGTACATGACATATCCAATAACTTTTGCGTTCATATTTTCATGTTTTTCTCCTGTGTCTTATCATCAAAGTTGTAAACTTCTTGGGGGAAGGAAAGGCAAGGTTTTATACATCCGTGGATCCATCTGAGAGCGTAGCACAGTACGTTTCACTCGGTAGGAGCCCACAGAAGTTTTGGTGATTCACTGGTGTTGCCAGTTTCCTTGTGAGAAAGGGAAAGACAGACTGCATGGGATGATGTGGAATGCGCCTATTTTGCCCTGTCACCCATATGGATCACCTGAGGGGAAAATAGCATTCATTTTTCAGGCTGATTGTAGGACTATTCAAAAGAGCTGCTTGAATTTTATCAGAGATGAAATTCTCATTTCGAGAAACTCAAACTATATGAAACAACATATAGTTTCAGATTAAGATGTGCTTTAAAAATCACATGGTATTTTTAATATATGTTAACATTTAGTTCTGTCAATCGTGTTGGTGTTTCTATAAGAGGATGTCACAAAACCTTTCCCCAGAAAAGGCTCAAATTTGAAGCCACATTAGTTATTATTAATAGTTATTATCTATCATTACACATCTCGTAAAATCCATCATTTTCACTACTTTTCAATAGTGCTGTCAGCAATGTATTCTGAGAGAAATAAAAATTCATGCACTACTAACTAGGACTTCAGTTAATGATACCAACTGTTATGAATATTCACTTTTTCAAGATACCATTTCTGGCGAAATTCCTGTATGCTAGGCATGGTGCTAAGTGTTTTACATACATCACCTCATTTAATCCCTATTATAATGCTATTTTAAAGATGAAGAAATGGTGATTTGGGTTCATTTGCATGTTAGGATCATACAAAACGGTACAGCTTGCAAAACTCCAATTTTAAACATTGCACTGTTGACTTAAGTTCCTTGCTGAATTGTCTCTGCCTTTTTCTGAACACTTGGGAACAGCCATCCTATATTTTCTGATGTAGCTACTTTGACGAGGAAACTTCAGTGCTTTCCATTTTATGATGCTTATCTAAAGACTTCTGTTTGTGTAACAGCAATTCCAAGTGCTTTTTTTTTTCTATCCTTTTGTTCCCTGTGTGCATTTAAACCATTTAAACTAAATGATAGACCCCTGATGGAGAAAAGAAAAATCTATGTTTATGCAAGTGTGATTGATGAAAGCCTGGATCTAGTAACGAAAATTCTTGATCCCTAGCATAGGCCTGTTGTTTTAGAATCCAAGAAAACAAAAGCAATTTGTTCTTTTACTCAAGAGCACATCCAGTGCAAAGCTGTCAAACCCAAAGGTGTTACAATGCATCTGCATCGCCATATGTTGACAGATGTTTCTATCTGTAACTCTAGCTTTCTGATATACAGTGTGACTTCCACTCAAAGATTTTTTTACTTTACTTTTTGAGTTTTCGTCTGCAAAAATAGTTCATCCATATGAAGAAGAATTAGTAAAATGAAAAAGAGTGAATTAAAAATATACAAAATCAAAAGGAAGCCAAGGATGTTACCAACCTCTTTTTCTTTTTAACCCCAGCTAGTGATGGAGAACAACATAATAATCTTGGATTCCTTCTGTCAGATAGCACAGAAATATTGCAAAGGAGAATGCCAGTTCCAAGATGGTGGCATAACCACTGATGGTACAGTAGCATGCTGCCTCAGCACATAAACCTGCAGTCTCTTTAGGACTTATTTTAAAAAAGAAGTTTGCAATCACATGCAAGGGAAACATTAATAAAAATCAATTAATAAAGCAAAGTTTAGCTTTTGCAAATTCAGAAAATAATCAAGTAGACTTAATTTTTTAAAAAGAAAGGAAAAACATAGAATGTCTCATTTGGAAATCTTTGCATTTAATATTTCATCTTCCTTTACTCAAGGCAGGTAAATGTTCTTCCTAGTCACAAATAGCCTCTACGGAGTTGCAGGTTTCAAGACCCATCCTTGACAGACACTGCTCTCAACATGTGTTATCCTGTCTAGGAGGTGCAAAAATAGCACCAATTGATTTCCTCTCTGCACCCACGGAAATATCACATTTTGGCATCACTTAGAAACCATTGTTTGCAAGAAGGAGAGTTGTCTGTGACTCATGTATCCTCACCTCTTGTTTCACACTTTGCTTCAAGCCCAGTCCTGGCTATGCATCACATTGATCTTTGGGCTGCATTTCTTTCCCAGATGTCCCCAACTAAATCTTATTGCTAGATTTTGTACTTCATGTTACCGCTAAACATCTGGCCAAAATTCTGAGAGTTTAGTCATTTTATGTTCACCATGTAGCCATAGTTTGGATGTCCTCTTGTCAAATATTTTATATGGCTCTCCTGTGGTCTTTGCGCTGATGACAACTATTTCTTGAATTTGGGTTGATATGTCTATGAACTTTACATTGGTGATGTCCTTCTCCATTTGGTTTTTATAGGGCCGTCATAATGTAACACCTATGAGGAGTTCAAGTTCTACAAACTTGATTTTGTGTTTAATAGTTAATGAAGTTGATGTAATATTAGCTGATATAACATAAAAACATTCTAATGGCTTAACCTAATAGAGTTTTACTTTTCACTGACATAAAGATCAGTTAGCAGAGGGGAGGGTTTTATTTCATGAATATTTCCAGGGCTCGGGCTCCTTCCATCTTGTGGCTCCACCATCCCTTGGGCTTTTGAAACTTTTGCTAGATCCTCTGCATCCAGCCTGAAGAATGCAGACTGCTTCCTTAGTCACTTTGGTCATTATACTGCTACTGATATTCTGTTGATGAGTACAAGTCTTCTGACCCTGACTAAAGCTGGCAAGGGGCAGGGAAATGTTGTCTCTGGCTGAATGGATAGCTCCCAATTATAAGTCTACTAAAGAAAAACAAATTGTTGATGGTCACCTGTGATACACTATTCAAAGTAAGTAATTTAGTGCTAACCTCTGTCTCTGCATATCCTAAAGAGCATTGTAGTAGTTTCCTAGGGCTGCCATAACGAAGTGCCACAAAATCGTTGCTCAAAGCAATAGAAATTTATTCCCTCACAGTTCTGTAGACTGAAAGTCTGGAATCAAGGTGTCAGCAGGACCATGATATTTCAGAGACTCTGGGTGAAATCTTTCCCTGCCTTTTCCCAGCTTCTGGTGATGGCCACCAATCCTTGTCATTCTTTGGCTTGCAGCTGCATTTTTCCAATCTCTCCCTCCATCGTCACATGCTGTTCCCTTTCTGTGTCTCAGTCTTCCCTGGCGTTTTCCTCTTCTTATGAGGACAGCAATCATATTACAATAGCTTACAGTACATACGAATGACCTCGTCTTAACTTGATTTCATCTTCACGGACTCTATCTTACAAACACTATCACGTTCATAGGTACCAGGGATTAGGACTTCAACACATCTTCATGGGGAAAAGAATTTAACCCATAGCAGGAATTCTGGTCTCCTTAGTTTTTTTTTTTTTTAATTTCTTTAACAATTTTTACCTATTAGTAAATTAAATACAAAAGATGGCAACTATAATCACAACAATGTTCTTTTAATTCTGCTAAGATCTCAGCTAGGGACATCCTAGACCAGAGGTCAGCAAACATTTTTTGTAAAGGCCCAGACAACCAATCATTTCTGCTTTGTGGGCCGTATAGTCTCAGTTACGATTACTCTACTCTGTCCTTATAGCAGAAAAGCAGCCACAGTCAATAGTAAGTGAATGAACAAGGCTCATATAAGCTCCAATAAAACTTTATTTACAAAAACTGGTGGCAGGCTAGATTTTGCCTGTGGGCAGTAGTTTTCAGACTGCTGTGCTAGCCTATGGTCCTTTATAACCTGGAGGTGAACATTGTCAAAGGAACCCCAGCTGTGGATTCAGATACACATAAATTCAAATTCCTGCCATCACTGAGTAGCAGTGACCTTGAACAGCTTAACCTCAGTAAGTGCTAGTTCCTCATCAACAGACATTTCACATAAATCAAACACATAGTGCTTAGCTCGTTGGAGGCATTCAGATGGAGCTGTCTATATATGTCTTCTTTGCAGAGGCAGTGTAGCAAAATGGGTCTGAGCAAGAACTATGAAGCTAGACTGCCCCTTCCTAGTGTTGATCTTGGGCAGGTTCTTTACTATCTCTGTGCTTCATTTTTCTCATTATTAAAATAGATGTAATCGTATTGTCAACCTTTTAGCTTGCTTATGAAGATTCAGTGAGTTAACACACGTAAAGCAATTAGACCAGTGCCTGGTGCTTAATAAGCACTCAGTAAGTGGTGCCTACTCGTATTGGTAATCATTGTTATAATTGGCTTCTCTTTTTACTCAGCAATAGGATGTATTGTTGAATTTTATTTTTGCTGAATTTATATCGAGAGAACTAAACGAATACATTATGATTATTCAGGCCTAAGTGATTTCTTTTTCGGATTTATCAGTTATATTAGGATGAAAGGATGGTTTCTCTTTTATTCTCTATACTATTTCTACTCAACAAGGGAGAACAAAAGCATCAGACTGTTCAGACAACCACTCTGTCCTCCAGTTGCACTATGCCTGAAGTTTTTTGCACATTACAATAAGAATTAAAAGGAAAATGAAATTCCATAAGTGGAATTCTGCTTTAGAGCCAACTTTGGTATAAAATATTTATCTATTACATCTGAGGATTCGAACACCATCTTAAAAATTCTTTCGATTAAAAGAAAATATAAAATTGGATAACATTTTGACGTTATCAAAATGTTACTAACGTATACTTGAGAAGTTTTCTTAGCTCTGTAGCAGAGAATAATCACATGGCTACTGTATCTTACTTGGTTATATTAACTTAATGATTTTCAGAAACTTGCCTTGTTCTTTTGGAAACAAATAATGATGAAGATTTTTCAGAAGAAATAGAGTAGTAATACAGAATTAGAATCAGAGTAGTAAAATAGAAAATTACAAATTAAAATACTTAAACTTTTGTTGTTAGTAACTTAAACATGTAAATTCAGTTTGTAAATACATATTTCTAAATAATGAGAACTACTTGCAGAGAACTAATTACGATGATCATCTAGCTAGTTTCTCTCTTTCCTTAGAGAGGAAATGTGGGTCATATTGTTCAATTGGTTGTCTTGCAATATATTCATGGGGTCATGAGGTTCAGCTTAAAATTGATATTTTTATTTCTTTATGTTGACTATGACATGTGATATGCCTCCATGTTCATACTGTAAATGCCACCTTACACTGGTCTGGATGAATTCAAATCAATAGAAATATACTTTTGTGTTTTTGTTACTTATTTATATTTGGTGACTTTTTTAAATTTTAAAGAATAAAAGTGGGAATCACTTTAATAGTATTTGAAAACTACTTAATTTAATGGTTCAGAAAGTTCCTAGTTGTTTCAGCCAGACTATGTTAAACAGTGAACTTGGGAAAAATATGTCATTATTGTTTATTTCATGTAGAGACATTGTGAATCTTTAACAATCTTCTAATATTGATTCTCTTGGTGGCTCCCTCCCCCTTTTCTCCCATAGCAGAGCCCATTACTTGGCTACTTCAGCCTCATTAAAAGCATTTAGCATTTGCTCTTCAGCTATAGCCTTTGGAGATTTTAATTAAAATTAATATTATTATTATTTCTTTTTTTTTTTACTGTGTCTCCTGAATATATATTACTGCTTCTGCTTGCTCTCAGACTTGGTATATCATACAAATCCCCCAAATGCACACATGTTTTTTTCCCAGTCCACATCCAGTAGGATTTTTTCCCAGGTTTGTTGAAGTCTACCCTCCTCTAGATCATAGTATTTTAGAGTTAGAGACTGTATTAGTTTGCTGGAGCAGCTGTAACAAAGTACTGTGCTGTATGTCCTAAACAACAGAAAGGTATTCTGTCAAAGTTCTGGAGGCTAGAAGTCCAAATTCAAGAGCTGGTTTCTTCTGAGGCTGTGTGGGAAGGAGCTGTTCCAGGCCTCTCTCCTTGGCTTGTATGGCCATCTTCCTGTGCATATGGTAGTCTCCCTGTATGCGTATCTCTCTGTGTCCAAATTTCCCTTTTTTTAAAAGGACACCAATCACACTGAATTAGGGTCCACTCTCATGTGCTCCTTTTAACTGGATTACCCCTATAAAGACCCTATCTCCAAATAAGGTCACATTCTGAGGTGCTGGGGTTTGGGACTTCAACATATGGATTTGGGGAAGACAATTCAATTCATAACACAGGCTCATTAGAGAAAGACTGGCGCGTCTAAGCGACTAGTCTAAGCTTCTGCATTCCCTTTGTGGCAGAATCACAATAATGATTCTAATTTCTGTTCTACTTTCCAGAGTGTTCTGTTGCCCTTCTCTGTACATTAATGCATAAGCCTGTTCTACACAAATAAACCAAAAGCGTCTCAGCACTGGACTCACTCAGGTTCCCTTTGAATTTATGTGGAAGTGATAGAGGCTCATCTGAATCTATACCTGCTTTGTTGGTCCTTATCTTAAGGTTTTTTTACTTAAAGATGAATGTGTTAATTAAATTTTCTATGTATCTTGCACACATAATTACAGTTTATTCATTCAGCAAAGATTTATTAAGAAGGCTTGTAGTCCTGAGGCGGGCTAGACCTGAGGTTGTTAATTTCAAAAGGGCCTGTGAATGTTCTCTTCTGTCCTGTGAGGGAGGGTGAAAATTAGTTTCCCTGATTTTAAGGCGTATGCTGTCTAACAGTTATGTAAGTAGTTTCTGAGGTCTGTTGTTCTCTCAGGAGCATTTGTGATTTCTAACCAAGTATGCCTGTAACGTCTGTGAGTACTGAAGGTGTCCCCCATGATGTCTGTGAAGAGTGTCAGTCCCAGGAAATTTCAATTACCTTCCCTCCACTTCACCCTGGGCCACTCACAAGTGTATCAGCCAGCTAAGGTAACAGATTGCAGTATGCATTAACATCACCCTATAGTGTTAGTATTCTTATCTTTTTTCATCCAAGGAATAGGAAAGCACATCAGAATGGAAATTATTTATAGGCAAAGTTGCAGTAAACATATGCCAAGTATGTGATATATTAAATTTATATTTATTTTGGGCTTAATGTGCATAGAATATGAGAAGTTAAAACAACTGTTCTTATTATTACCTTTTTGTATTTAAGATCCAAAAATGTTCTAAAGTAAAGATTGTGTAGATAGTAGTGTGGATACACCCATTATGCTTAACGCATTCTGAAGGATACTTTGTTCTAATACTGTACATTTGTATCATAATATGGCAATCAAATTTTGAGGTACATTTCTTAAGAGCTTTAGTTTAAAATTAAAACTTAGTTTAGACCGCACAGGGCAGGTATTTACTTGAAAAACAGGTTGTAAGTCTTTTACCTACGACATATATTTTGTAATATATTTTGCCCCAGCCCTGACAGATATTAACACTTTCTTGTTTTCATCTTTTTTTTTTCCTCCATGAAAAGTCTCCTTAGTAATAATTGAGGGGCATTATGAAAGTTTTAAGAAGTGTTTTGTGAGAATAGTAGTGAATATTAGATGAAAAAAACAACTACTTAGGAGGTAAGGACAAAGTTATACTAGGACATGATTTTTTTTGGAAGGATGACAGGAATAAAGGCCCCCAGAAAAGCTTGACAGGTCAGGCCTGAATAAAAGAAGTTGGACCAATGTGTGGAGAGCAAATGCCTGTTAGTGAGGACGAGAACTCTCCATCTGGTGTCAAAATCAGAAAATAATTAGTGAAGAAATGTGAAAAGTGTCAGGAAGTGGTATGAGTCTTATAAAAACGAAATTACTCTGGCACTTCATTGTGTATTGATTAGTGAGAGATGAATGGTAGGAAGAGGAAGTTGTAGCTATCAAAAAAGGACATGCCTAAAGCAACCATGCTTGTGCTTAATAAAAATGAAATAAAATAAAATAAGGCCTAACCTGAAAGAAAATAGGCAGCAAGCCAATGATAAAGGCAGATCAGCTATCCCTCTGCCTTCTTCAGAGACACCTCTCTCTTCACCATCTAGCTCCCACCCGTAATTTACACCTCTGACATATTACTTTCAACTCTATCCTATTATCTTTTTCATAATGTATTTTTTCTATGATTTCATTCTTATTTTTATGCTGCTTGCTACATGGTATTCGGTGGAAAATTTAGTACATACAGCTTTAGGCAAAAATTTCTGTTCTTAGACAATTTACATTGGAATCAATAGACAGAACTGGAAAGGTGTCACGGCTGATTCTCTTCTGGATACGGAAATTTGGATGGTTAGATAAGTAAAAGTTTTGGAGACAATTTTTTTTTTGTAATGGGAACTCTAAATTTCTATGGTGCCTTCGTTTATTTTGCGTGTAACAGATAACCCAATATGAAAAAAAAATGTGGATGGGAGGAACTTACAAGTATGCTTGTATCAGAAGAACAGTGGGAGGAAGAGCAGCAAGTATATTGTATTGATGCAACAGTTAGGATATAGGCTCAATTGCTGTGACATAAATTTGTTTATGTAACATCGACGTAAGAGTAGAATGTTATTTTTCTCTCACATAAAAACCCATTTTGCTGGTACAGTGGCTTGGTTCTATGGTGTTAGGTATAGGCTCCTGTGTTTTCATCCTTCACCACCCTTACTGTGTTGCTGTGGCTCTCCATGATGCCTGTTAGAGAGTAAAAGGCAAGGGAGGTCACCTCTGCTCCTTTAAAAGCATGATCCAATTTTTGTATATCATGCTGTTGTGCATGTGCACATGCTATTGCTCATAAATTAATCAAATAATCTTACCTACCTGCAAGGCAGCTTGGGAAATGTGGTCTTTCTGACATTCCATGGGGTTCATGTGATGGGAGAGAGAAGGCTAGAATGGATATTGAGGCGCAGCCAGTGACCCTGGGGAAAACGGAGTTTTTGGATATTGTGGTAGAACAAGATGGAAGGAATCTGGGCATCCAAGTGACCATCTGAAGCAGAGCTACACTGCCAGCTTGGATCACTCACCTCTAGACCTTGATTTAAAATAGATTTCTGATGTTTTAAGCTACCCTGCCTTTTTGTTTTGTTTTGTTTTTTGGTCTCTTCGTTTCAGCCGCCTAATCTGCCAGTCTCCTAACTAATACAGTTAAGTGGGGAAAATATCAAAAGTAGATCCTTTAACAGTATTAAGTAAAATATACACTTTGAATATTATAAGATAATTAAGAAATGGAGCAAAATTAAAGCAGCTGAACTTAGAGGGAGATGGAAGTTTCTCTGCAAATTTGCAGTTAGTGTAAAATATACTCTCTTTCATTCTTATTCCCACCCTCCTCTCTTCTTCCCTCCTTCCTTCTGTCTTGGTGCTTCCCTTTTTTTCCTTCACTAAATGACTTGAAACAGTGATCTGACCCTGATTTCTAGACACAAAATCACCAAGAGTGATTATTTTTCCAGGATTAACATAACTGAATGTTCATTAAGGGGAAAATCTTTGTATCAGATAATTTTAAATTTCAGAACTGTGATCACATAAATGATTCTAGTGTATTTTTGCAAAATTTTATCCTTGAGCCCTGAATTCTTACCATTTATGTGACAATATCCTTGAAAGTTTATAAATTTGCCTTTAAGGTTCAGGTCTGTCTGCACTGAGCTTAATTGTGATATCATGGAGATATGCTTCTTGCATTTAATTCATATTTGGATTACGTTTCCTGGCAGGAACACTGACCACTGAACAAAAAAGCAATTATTGCTATGATGATATGCAATATTGAGCAGATTATGTCATGGTTAACTTTACATATTCATAACCCTACCACCTGCAGACGCTGACACTGTATTAAAGCCGTTTTTCAGCAAGATAAATAGAAAATGGAAATTCTGAGAACACGGTAGCATGCCTTTTCTCTTGAGTTTCCCTTTAAAGATCAAAATTTCTCTTACTCTTATTTAATAACATTTTTTGCATTATAGACTTTTTTGAGAATTTGAAAAAAGCTAGGATACTTTCCTTGGGGGGGAAAAATATACTCAGACATATGTTTCTGAAATTTTTTTCATACAACTTCAGTGGTCAACAGATTCCCTAAAGCTCTTTCATAGTTTCTATTTTAGAACCAAATGTTAGGCACCTCCACTCTTAATATATAAGATTGACTCATGGAATACCTAATGGAATGTCCTTAAGTATATTACAACTTAGGATGAATTTTAACTTCTTGGCAACGTGTAATACCTAGGAATAGTTGAAGAAAGCTAAAAGTTTTAACTAACTGGGGAAAATAGCCAGTGAGAAAAGGTGGTTTATATTGTTTCCAGGGAGGATCTCTAACGTGTAAGTTGTCATCACCTATGGTCACACAGAAAAACACAACTACACAAGAAAAAGAAAAAATCAGCTTTTAACTTTTCTATAAAAAGTTTATATTGCAAAGGACTTTTCATATAAAGAGCTTAATTAAAATAGTCTCAATAACCAAATATTCATGTACAGTTTTAAAGCAATATGTAGAATATGCATAACTGTTATAGCACACAGAGGTATTGTAGTGGTGATTCATTGAAAAACAGTGAAATCACTATTAGAATAGCTCAGTAGAAACACCTCTGCATTGAATTTCTAATAAAGTTCTATATCCACTGAGGTAGCATCTGCTTTGTGTCATACAACTTGAAGCAAACAAAACAAAACAAACACAGGAACAGGAGTTCTATCTCCTTAAAAGTATATTTCTATTTTTTTTCTTCCTCTCCTGCTTATTTAAATTACCTGAAGCCTCATAGGCCATCCACTCTTTTTTTTTTTTTAAAGGAATTTCTTTATTTTTATTTATTTATTTATTTATTTATTTATGGCTGTGTTGGGTCTTCGTTTCTGTGCGAGGGCTTTCTCTAGTTGCAGCGAGCGGGGGCCACTCTTCATCGCGGTGCGCGGGCCTCTCACTATCGCGGTCTCTCTTGTTGCGGAGCACAGGCTCCAGTCGCGCAGGCTCAGTAGTTGTGGCTCACGGGCCTAGTTGCTCCGTGGCATGTGGGATCTTCCCAGACCAGGGCTCGAACCCGTGTCCCCTGCATTGGCAGGCAGATTCTCAACCACTGCGCCACCAGGGAAGCCCCCATCCACTCTTTTTTTTTTAGCAAAGATGCAAGCAAATGGTTTACTCTTGGAGTGAAAAAAAATAGTATGGAGTAACAACGATCAGAAGAGGGAGAAGTGAATTCGTGTAAAACAAACAGAGAGAGTGCAAAACTGAGCTGATTGGCAAACTCAACTGAAAGTCCCGAGGCACTGTCTTGCCACAGGTATGGCTGGCCCTGGGGACTCAAACAATGACATCAAGATTTGGTTGCTTTTTTGCTTTCCTTGCTCTTCACTGTTCTGGCCTCACTCTCCTTCTTCCTTGGTGGTCTCCATAAACTCAGATTTACACCTTCTCAACCCCAAGACCATCAGATTAGCTCTCTTTGAACAAACTAAGATCACATAACTTCGGAATCACTGCTTTGAGCAGTGTCAGTATGAATTAACAGGACATTTTCTCAAACTGGACCAGTCACTGTGGCAAGATGGATGGGAAAAAGGTTGACCAGGTCCTGTTACCCATCCTGGAGTGGTTGGTGGGATCAGCAAAACATCACCACAGGTCCAGGGAGTAGGAGAGGAGTGAGTTCCCTCGGAAACGATAGTGCTCATCCCAGAAGAAGAAAGATGGATGGGTGACAAGTCAAAAGAACAGCTATCCAAAGATCCACACACGCATAAAAACAAGTTGCATATATACGGCATCCAGAGACCACTGAAGAACTTGTTAGCTCTCACACAACTTAAGAGGCAATTTTGGTGAGTTCTGGTTGTCTCCTACCACCATTTCTAGCTTGGTGACTGCAAGTTAGGTCTCTGAACAACTTTGGAAGGAAATTTTTGTGTGCCTAAAGGAGTCCTTTCATTTAAGAAATAAATTTGCTCAGAAAATTGAAAAGTGCTTTCAATAAGTCACACCGTCTGATGCTCTCATATTAACTTAAAAATGGCCAAAATTGAATCTTCATTAATGTGACTTGTAGGTTTCACCTCCACTTTTTTTTTTAGCAGTGTTGTTTGAAACTAACTCTTCAAAATAGTCCTTACATTGATGGGATTGTGTTTTTGTGCATTATTCTGCCTATTTATTTATTTATACTTTAACCAGGCTGAAATACAAATGTGGTTCATATATAAAGTAACAGATGCAAAACTTTTTAAACACTAGTAATATAACTGGCCAAAAAGCAAAGGGGCCAGGCCTTACAGGCTACCAAGTGGGGACACAAGTCTTATTTTGGATGCCACAACTTGAGGCCAGCAACTCTGAGAATACTTATTCTCAGAGGATGTTAGCTAGAAACGCTTTTTTTCTTTGTTAACACTTGGTAAAATAAATGAAATATACAGTCAGTGTATCTACCACCTCTGAGCTTTGGTCATGTGGGGAAATAAATCTTTCATTGTGTGCCTTGCTCTTTGAAGAGCTGAAAGAAGATAAAAACAGAGTAAAACTTTTGGAAGCCACTGCCTTAGCAATAGCTGCAATTGCTGGGGATCGAAACCATGCCAGAGGTTAGTAGGCAATGCTTCTTAGCTGGCACACCAAATATCCTTCTGTATCTGTGGAGACTACCTCATTTCCCAAGCACTTCGTATTTCCATTTTATCACCCATTTTATTGTCCACCAACCCAGCCAGGTGATAGCGAGAACCTGTGATCTCAAGAAGCTGTGGTTTCTCTTTCATTGTGACACATATTTTGCCTTGTTATCTCACACTTTGCCATTCTTTGTGTTAGCATTGGTTTTTCCATTCAGCAAGCACACACGTGCGCACACACATACATACTCACACACACAAACACACATTTCCCTCAAATATTTCTCTAAATCACTACATTGACTTTTGCCTAAATAGCTCAGAGTCCCACAGAGGTAATTAGAGAGAAGGGATTGTTATCTCCTTTTTATAGAGCAAAAACCCAAGGCACATAAAATTTAATTGATGTATCAACCCACTCAGCTTGTTAGTGATGGTATAACCATCAAGCCAAATTCTCCTAGTACTTTCTGGAAGTATGAGACAGAACAGAGAGCCGTATGCTACTCTATATGCATGTATGTGTGTGTATATGTGTGTCTGTATATATTTTGATTTTTTTCTCTTTACCTTGAGGTACTCTAAGAATATGTGTAGGTCCAAGCAGTTATTGGATCATGACTTTAGTAGTTTGGGTATCAATAAATATTTGTTTGGCTATTATACAAACATGAGGAATGTGTCATGGTTCTGTGTGTTTCTAAATTTTTTTGACTGCTCCAGACATTAAGAAATACAATTTCCATGGCAACTCAGTAGACCCATGGTTATACACAGCACGACATATAACTGCAATACTTTGACCAAATAATATTTGCTTTCACTTCACGTGATGTACACTAATATTTCCTGGTCACAGTCTACTAAAATGATTTCACGACTATTTAAACTATTTCATGACTTATAGTATGAAAAACACCGGTGTAGTAGAAAACTAAGGGTCAGGGAGTTATGGTTTCAAATCCTCCTGATTTTGCCGTTTACTGTGTGATTTTGAATTATCAACAAGAATCAGTTTTCCTCACTGTAATATGGGAATAAGAACACTTTTCTTGTGGGGTTGAAGTGAATATTAAGTGAGGTAACTGTGAAAGTAGCAGATACTCTTTAATCTTTTTTGACAAATGGGTTCCTTTTACCATTTTCTCTCTCCTTTTGTAACGTTTCATTTCTGTGGGAGGTACGAGGAGAAATAGTTTCCCCTGACTACTTCATTTGCTATTAATTTTAATATTGTATATTAGATATGGTGGCTCCCCTTTTTCAGAACAAAATCTAAATAACATTGCCTGTGTTTTGGGTTCATAATGATAAAAATAATAGCTAACATTTTTTTAAAAATTATGTATTTATTTATTTATTTTTGGCTGTGTTGGGTCTTCATTTCTGCGCGAGGGCTTTCTCTAGTTGCGGCGAGCGGGGCCACTCTTCATCGCAGTGTTTGGGCCTCTCACTATCGCGGCCTCTCTTGTTGCGGAGCACAGGCTCCAGACGCGCAGGCTCAGTAGTTGTGGCTCGCGGGCCTAGTTGCTCCGCGGCATGTGGGATCTTCCCAGACCAGGGCTCGAACCCGTGTCCCCTGCATTGGCAGGCAGATTCTCAACCACTGCGCCACCAGGGAAGCCCAATAGCTAACATTTTTGAGTACCTTACTAATTGCCAAACACTGTACATGCCCATTTTTGTGAATCCTTACAGAATTCGGGTGAGGTAGGTACTATCGACATTCATATTTTACAGACAGAAGAAAGCATGAAGTACGTTGCACAAGGTCATGAAGCACAATCCAAGCCCAAGCACTCTGACTCCAGTCCAGCTGACACACTTTGCTGCTTCTCCTTTGTTTCTCATCTACATGTTTTAGGAGGCAGTTTACCGTACTGTTAAAACACATACCCTGTAGTCACACTGCCTAAGTGTGATTCGTGGCTCTGCCACCTATTAGTGTGAGACATCAGGCAAGTTGATGAAACTGAGTTTTCTCATATACAGTCATTTGTATTATCATATGTATTGTGTTGAGTGAATTAAATGAGTTAATAGGTGCAAACAGCACATGCCATGTAAGAAGCAGTATGCAAGTATTATTATTTCCTCGGTCCCTTTCAAAAGAATTCCTATCCTCTTTTGAGATAGCTCTGTGTGTGTGTGTTTGTGTGTGTGTGTGTATGTATGTGTGTGTGATTTAAGAGCTGTGAAGAGACTCAAAATCTTAATCTCTGCAAATAAAGCAGTGGCATGCTAAGGCAGCTATGTCTAAATAATAATTCCCTATTGATAGTAAAAATATCAGATCTTGTAATAATCATTGTTTTTTTTCAACTTGAATTTTTAAAGCTGAGGTTGTTATAAACATACTTATACCATAATAAGATTATAGCAGAAATCATCTGTGTGTATGTGTCTCTCTTCCGTATTATACTGAATTATACTGAATAATTCTCAAGACATCTTTCTATCTCAGGAGTCCAGAACACTAGAATACAGTAAGCACTCAATAAATGATCGTGCTGTTTCTAATACGATGAACCACATTATCAATTGCCAAATGCATTTTAGGGCTACAGCAAAAGGTGGACACACATTCACTATCTAAATACACACTACTATAGATAACTAATAAGAACCTACTGTTTAGCACAGGGAACTCTACTCAATACTCAGTAATGACCTATATGGGAAAAGAATCTAAAAAAAGAGTGGATATATGCATAGGTATAACTGATTCACTTTGCTGTACACCAGAAACTAACACACATTGTAAATAAACTATACTCCAATAAAAATTAATTTAAAAAATAAATACACATTCATTATCTAAAGTACATACAATTTTGCCATAATAGTTCATGAAACACATATGAAAAGCCACTCCCTTCTTTTACTAGAACTTAATTTTTTTCTATAAGACATTAAATAAATGTTATTACAATTTGGTCTAAGATAATTGTGTTAATTTTATATTCAGTAATTTAGGTATGATTCAAACTGAATATGAAATTAAATCTTACACGTGAAGGATTGTATGCCAGAACGTGTAGGCAAATTAACTTGCAGTCAATGAAATTTATAAGTTTGTATCCAGGGGGCATTTGTCTGATTTTCATAATAGAAGCAACAGTGAGTCTTTTCTTTTCTAAATTGATTTATATAATGGATCCACCATAATTTTAAAATGCAAACATTGAAAATACTGTAGGCACTTTCTGTGAAGTAGTCTTATAAAACACAAACAGGATCTGATAAGCCTATATACAGCCATAGGATAGAAGGGACATGTTGATTTTTTCTTTTTTTTTATTACAAGGTTAATTTTTTTTTTTTAATAAATTTATTTTATTTATTTTTGGCTGTGTTGGGTCTTCATTTCTGTGCGAGGGCTTTCTCTAGTTACGGCGAGCGGGGGCCACTCTTCATCGCGGTGCGCGGGCCTCTCACTATCGTGGCCTCTCTTGTTGCGGAGCACAGGCTCCAGACGCGCAGGCTCAGTAGTTGTGGCTCACGGGCCCAGTTGCTCCACGGCATGTGGGATCTTCCCAGACCAGGGCTCGAACCCGTGTCCCCTGCATTGGCAGGCAGCTTCTCAACCACTGCGCCACCAGGGAAGCCCGGACATGTTGAATTTGACCACAAGAAGGCAATCAGCAAAATTCAAACTGAGATAATGCAGTAGCTGGTAAATAAATAAATAAATAAACATCTATTTTCCTCTTCAACAAATAAGTGACAAGACAAAAACAGTGAGATAGAATACCTATAGATTAAGAGAGACATAGACATTAATTGCCATGTTATCATGTATGAAAGCTATTTAGATTCTACTTTAAAAACATAGAACAAATCATTAAATGTATGAAACAATTGGACATGTGAACACTCACTGGATATTTGATGGTATTAAGGAATTAATATTAATTATTTAAGAGTGATAATGGTGTGGTAGCTTGGTTAAGATAGTCCATATTTTATAGATATAAGTACTAAAATATGGATGAAATGCAATTGTGTCTGGGATTTGCTTCTTAGTGTTTGGAGAGGGAGGAAAGTGGACAGAGGAGTGGTTTGGGCAGTTGAGCTCTTGGGATGACAGTTATAAGGACTGGCTGATGTGTGCATGAGAACTTCTTATATTATTTTGTTGAATTTTGTGTATGTTTGGAAGTAACCATAGTAAAACAAGTTTGAGAATACTATAGATTTACCTTAGTTCTATCTATTAAATTGTATTGAATTAATACATTTAAAAGAGGAGGCACTTAATCAAACATTTATAGGGTAGCTTAAAAGTAACCGAGTGTTTGATAAAATTAAAAATGGTTTGCCATGTATAAAGGAAATATATTTCACTACTGGTTTCTTTAAAAAGAAAAAATAATAATTATAAGCTATAGCAAATTGACACTAGACTATATAACATAATCTTTAGAGTCTAAAATACTGAGAGCTTTTGTAGTGATTTCCATAGATGAGACTTGAAGATAATATTATAATATATTTCACAATGTTACAGTACAATAGAAATGCTTTGTGCTCAGTAGCAGAGACAAAAACCAGCCCTCACTAAATGAAAATTCTTAGTAGGTAGATAAATACAGAAATACAGAATTGCAAGATAATAGGATAAGTACAATACTAGAGGTGTGTATTGAACACAGAAACACGGTGATAAGTTCAGCTTGGGCATTAGTACAGACATCAAAGAAAATGTTGTTATATGTTTTTGCTATGTGATAGGCACAGTGTTCCCTTGTGGTGATTTAAAATCATAAACTAAGATATTGTTAGCAGACTTTCAGAAATAAAAACTTTAGAGTAATATTTGCCATTGACCACTATTTCTAGGGATCTCTTTCAAAATAGAGAAAATGAAAATCACTGTCAGAGAGTTATAATTTGTATGCCAAGTGTGTCTGATTTTCATTTAATGCAATTCATACTCATTTAATTTGAAGGATTCTGAAGCTGAGGTGATAGAAAAAATGTCCTACACACTTAGTATACTTTCATTTTAATTGCATGCTTAACATAAATACCTTAGACTAGTACATGATTTATAGTGCACTTTGTTTTATGTGTCTGCTAAAAGATGGAATTCCATTAGATTTCATCATTTGTTATTTTTTTTGGTCACTGTGTAGTCAATATCAACTGCCAAGAGTCAAATATTTTGAAAACTTACACCTAAATATATGATCAACTTCGTTTTTTTTACAGTTTGAGAATCTTTTCAAGGAGAATCTATTTTGATGCACATTAATGGAGTTCAAGTCATTAGTTTATCTTAAGAGTTTTCAAGATCAGAGAGAAGAAAGAATCAATAATCTGATAGATTTCTTGGGAAAACTGCATGCATGAGATACCTAGGTAGAGGTGCATTGTACCAATCTTCTTTTGAAAAGAAATCATGTTTTTTCTAAAGGTTTATATAAAACTTTATATGTACCTAGTGTAATGCTACCAGTGATGTTTTAATAATATCCAGGTGAAGTAACTGACATCACGCAAATAGGCTATGTTTTCTGTACAAGCATTGTAGCAACCCATTTAAGTGGACTTTCTTTGTTATTAGTCATGGGGAAGCAACACGGACAGAAGGTTCACCAAGGTTAGGCACAGGCTCACAGTAGGTGCTCCATAAATGCTTGATGAAAAAATCAAAGCTCTCATTGTGGTCATACAAGATTATGCTTCGTACATCCTCTGCCTGCATTTTTAAAAAATCACCTTCTCTAACTCTGTTTAAATGAGGGAAGAGGCCTATAATTACCAGCTGTCATTTTGAATCATCTATTAACCCCTCTCCAGTCATTAAAATAGTTAATTGGGTTTCCAAGTTAGTTTAATCTCATGATACGGTGAATGATTATATCTATCTTACCGGAGATAGGAGAATATATTGATTACATTTTGGAGGTACATTAACTGTTTTGAGCCACTCAGGGAATGGGAGTAGGCTCTTTACTAAATGGACTGAAAGCTCTGCTTTTCTTTGGAAGTTATCTGGACTCGTGCTGTAATTTCAGTTTTTCGCTTTTTAACATGAATTGTGGTATAGAAATATTAAGCTTGATTTTGACCTAACCCAGAGAGCCATTTACTGCATATAAATATGTGGAATAATTTATAGAGTTAGAACACCTAGTTAGATGTGGATTAAGAGACTGGTTAGGATCTTAGTATCCCTAAAGAATTCCTCTTCCCCTTGCCAAGGAAACTATTACTCCCTGTGAATGAACTTGATATTGTGTCTGATCGAAATCCACTGTTTTTAAACTTTAAATACAATAGCAGCAGCAACAAATTCTATTAGGGAAGGAGGAATGATGACCAAAAGTCACTTATTGACTAATATAAAACTCTTAATTACATGTAGCAACCAACTAGTTTATTGTGTATGTGTATTTTTTGTTTTTTGTTTGTTTGTTTGTTTCCCCAATGTTCAGTTGGCTATTTTATTCTGTTAAGAGTTAAATTGCACTTTCCAGAGTCTGCACTATATAAATTACTTCAGAGAGCATTACAATGATGTCATTTTTCACTTAGGTTATCTGTCAGACTTTCAACTGATTTGGTCAGGGGAACATTTTCCCAAGAATTTACATGAACTTACATGCATTTCACATAGAATAGTTAGGAAAAGAGAGATATTCTGTCAAAAAGTATGAATGTTAAATAAGTGAATCAGTTTTTATGTGGTATTACCCCAAATCTTTATTAGGTAAAATATGGAAGAAAATTGGTAGAAATTATTATCTTTTGGTTATAAAATAGACTATATGGAAAGATAGACTTTCTAAACTGCCAACTATATACATATATGACAAGGGAAGAAAATTCACAAGAATGATCCCATATTCAGTTATTCCCAAATTAATTGAGAAAGTATTAAAATTTATTGGAATATTTCATAGTGAATTGAAAACTGAATCAAATAATGCTAGCAGAGAAAAATAGTCACTCTAAACAGAATTCTGAAGTGGTGTCTTTTTATGTAATAAATTGTACTGCATAGGTATGTGAAAATCATATATATTAAGTACACCAGGCACTTTTTCTTTGATGGATTTAAATAGTGAATGATTGGTAAATGAAGATTCTTTTTTTGTGAGATGAGTAATCATATCCTAATATCCTAATATGTTATTCACATGACTTTTCTCTTTCGATGTTGAATATAATGCATGTAGAAAATAAAATAACAAAGTATGTGTGTATGTATGTATGTATGTATTATTGTATTCTGTTTTCCAAAATGGAAATATATGTGATGAGGCTTTTCATGGAATAGGTTACTGGATGACGACTCTGTTAAATAGTATTGCTGACCCCTTCCACCAGTGTATCATTCCTGTTTACCTAGACCACTTCCTCTTGCCACAGTTAAAAAGGCCACAGTTCTTTGGACAACTAATCACTCTAAGCCATATGGTAGCTGCATCCTCATCAGGTCTGACTAATATACTGAAGTGTGATTACTATTGTTCAAAAAGTTATATGAGTATGTAGTCACTTTTCTCAATAAATCTTTTATGTTCTTCATAAGAAATTACTCTCATACTCTGTATGTTTTGTGTCACATACTATATAATCTTAAAAATGGAAATTTTAAATAGATTGTTTTCCATGACAAAAGAAGCAGAAAATAATTTGTCTATGTATTAAAATGATACTATTTTCAGTAATTAAAAAATTTCCAAGCTACCATTGTCATTGTTTTTCAAAGTCTGTGGTAACTTAATAAGTGGGTTTAATTTTACTTTCCAAAACAGATCTAACCTAAATATCTGTGAATTGACATTCCCCTTGAATTACTATTAAATTTCCATATACCACCAAATATCAGTATTCAGTGGACTGCAATGGAGGTAGCAAGTCTGTCTTCCTATTTCTGGACTCACTTATGGCTATTTCCACTTTGGGATTTAAAGTCAGCAATTTAGCACATTTTCAGGTTTGCAGATATGGGAGCTAGTAGCCATGCAGAAATGTGACTGTGCTATATATGATCTGGAAAGTTCATCTCCTGATGATAAAAATGGACTCCACTGCTTACACGTGCCTGCACGTATCACCATGGCTGAATACACTAGAATAAGTGTCTAGGGAGTGGTAAATTTTAGATCATCACCACTAAGATTTTGAGAAATATATATGGCAGAAGGAAGCCACTGAAGGTTGAAGTCAGTCACACTCCTCTAGGTGACAGTGCAGAGTACCAGGCAGACACCTATATGCTTCCTGGGAGAGTTGGATATAGAATCTTTCAGTCTTGATAATGACTTATTAACTGCCCGGGACATTTTATTTTGTTTTTAAGAAATTATTCTTGTAGGTAAATGAGCCTAACATTCTAAAGAATCATCTCCAGTGAAAAGTACAGGATCTCAGATGCTTAAGGTTTGCTTTGCACCCAGGCTTTAATTGCCATCAAACCAAACAACACCCTAGAGTGAACACTTATTCCCAAAGAGCAACTCTGCTAGATTAATGTCCTATCAGGTGAGGAGTTATTGGGAGAAGATAGTTTTAATGTCTGTGTCAAAGTATGCACTAGTGAATGATGTTTGTCAGCCTTGCTGGAAATTTAGCTTGCCAAAGAATCCCAGTTGAGTGTGGTATTGATGAGGCCAAGGCCATGTTCTGGAGACCAATTACCTTTGGGAAAAGAAGATTCTGTGGCATACACACACACACGCACACACACACACACACATTATTGAAGTATAGTGACTTGCAATATTATACATCGTTGTAGCTTATTCATTTTACACATGGTAGTTTGTACTCTTAATTCCCTAACTCTACCTTTCCACTCCCCCCTCCCCGCTGTGCACTGGTAACCACGAGTTGTTCTCTATATCTGTGAGTCTACTTCTGTTTAGTTATATTTCTTCATTTGCTTTATTTTTTTTAGATTCCACACATAGTGATAACATACAGTATCTGTCTTTCTCTGTCTGACTTATTTCACTAAGCATAATACTCTCCAGGTCCATTCATGTTGTTGCAGATGGCAAAATTTCATTCTTTTTACAGCTAAGTAACATTCCACCATGTATATATACCACATCTTTATCCATTGCCTGTTGATGGACATTTATGTTGCTTCCATATCTTGTCTATTGTAAATAATGCTGCTATGAACATTGGGTGCATGTATATTTTCAAGTTAATGTTTTGGTTTTCTTCAGCTATATACAGGAGTGAAACCCCTGGGTCATATGGTAGTTCTCTTTTAGTATTTTGAGGAACTTCCATACTGTTTTCCATGGTGGCTGCACCAATTTACATTCCCACCAACAGTGCACTAGGGCTCTCTTTTCTCCACATCCTCGCCAACATTTGCTATTTGCAGACATTTGATTACAGCCATTCTGACGGGTGTGAGGTGATATCTCACTGTGGTTTTGATTTGCATTGATCTGATGATTAGCTATGTTGAGCACCTTTTCTTGTGCCTGTTGGCCATTTGTATATCTTTTTTGGAAAAATGTCTATTCAGGTCTTCTGCTCATTTTTTAGTTGGGTTGTGTGTGTTTTTGATATTGAGTTGCATGAACTGTTTATATATTTTGGATATTAATCCCTTATCGGTAATAGAATTTGCAAATATTTTCTCTCATTCTGTAGCGTGTCTTTTCATTTTGTTGATGGTCTCCTCTGCTGTGCAAAAGCTTTTAAGTTTAATTAGGTCCCATTTGTTTATTTTTGCTTTTGTTTCCTTCACCTTAGGAGAAAGACCCAAAAAAATATTGTTATGATTTATGTCAAGGAGTGTTCTGCCAATGTTTTCTTCTAGGAGTTGTGTGGTTTCCCATCTTATATTTAGGTCTTTGATCCATTTTGAGTTTATTTTTGTATAGGGTGTGAAGATTCTGTGTTTTGAGGTCGTAACGCCATCATTTTATCCAAGTATATGTTCTTGCTAATGTAAGCATTGGTCACAGCGATATTTGATGAAAAAATACAGTTTTAACATGGACCCCAAACAACGACTAAAAAACAACTTTAAGAGTAGAATGATCCAGACCCCGGCATTACACATTGGCTCTACCCCTTTGTGTTTGAGTGTTGGAAGGTTATTCAACCTCTCTGAAACTCAGATTCATTTTCTATAAAATGGAGGTAATAATTCATATGCCATATGATTCTTGTGAGAAATAAATGAAACAACATATGTAAAACCTCTAGCATTATACTTAGCAAGTTGGTAGGTGCTAAATAAATTGTACTTATTTTTATTATATTGTTATTTTTTTTTATTATAGTGTTATGTCATGCATCAGTTTCATCTTTTTATACCAAGAGGATATATATAGCCTCCCTCTTTACAGAATGTTAAATCAATATATATTTTTACATTTAAACAGTTAGATTTTCAATATGAACACAACAATTTCAACAAAAATAATGAGTACCCACTTTGTGGCAATAGCTGTGGAGGATACAAAGGAAGGTAAAACCTAGTGTCCTGGAGAATCTTCCGGTCTACTTAGGAAGACATGCACTGCATAATCTCTATATGTTTGAGTATATTACCATACCTTCTTGCACATATAGTATTCTACAGTATTCGTCTAGAGTATTCATGACATATGATCTCAGATATGTAGAGCAATAGAAAAACTCCTGTATCTTATGTAAAATAACCGGAAAATGCAAGTGATGTTTAAAAAATAAACCTCTTCCAAACAGTTTGGGTACAGGAACATGTGATGTATTTCTAATATGGAGTCAGTCGTGTATAGCTGTATCTCAGGATAGTGTCTATCTCACCCTTCTCCCACCTGCTGTCCCATTACGAAAGTTATTTTCCCCTATTTATTTTGTTCCCAAGAGGAGGCAGAACAACACTTCTCTTTTCAGATAACGAGTGGTAAAAGTTTGAGAAAGTCATTTCCTACTTCACTACTTGCAGACCATCCAAGGTTATGAAAAATATACCACACCTTCAAAAAAGATGTAAGAACACTGATGCCAGTTGCCCCAAGGACTGGCTTTGTCCTGGTCCAGTTCCTGACAGACTCCTCATTTGATGTCACCTTACTCAGCCTGAATTTATATGACAAATGAATCTAAATGGCAGTAAACCCATTCAAAGTGAAACTGAGCACATGGAGGGATGTGTGCAATGGAGATATCTGCTTTGTGCAATGAGCATATCAATAATTCAAAACTATCAGTGCTTGATTTTTCCATTTCATCTGATGTACCCTACAGAGTCAACGTCAAGGGTATTCAAAGAGTTCCATGCACTCTTATAAACAAGAATGATTTTTCACTACAGAAGCGATGATGTGTTACAGAGGTTATTGTTTCTTTCTGAACTCTGTGACATAACTAAATATTCCAATGACATTTTTTTCTACCTTTCACTACATCATAAACAACTTCTAGCTAAATCCAGTTATATTTGCATTTTGGACTGTAAATTTGGTATGTCTAGAGAGCATTTAATTCACAATTTAGTTATATGGATTTGAACAGGCACTAAATTCTTGCTGTGAAGTTGACAACTAAACAAAATATAAAATGTTATCTTTGAAATTTTTATTTATTCCAATGCAGCTTAATTGCTTTTGTTGATTTGGGCAGCTATTCCAATTCTGAACTGATTCTCAATGTTTTGTTTCTATAAATGTCCCCCCCGCCCCCAGACTGTAACACATCACGATGATAAAAATAACAAAACTCTACTGTTATAAATGTTACGAACTGTCTTGTACTTTGAATATATAGTACAAACCTCATCACTGGAGCAAGGAATTTGTTTTTTCCTTTTTAATGTTACAGATGATGAGTGATTGAGACAGTACCTTAACAAATTAGGTATAGTAGAACCACACTAGTTCAGATTGTGTGGAAAATTTTAATGAAGTGAAAAATTTGAGAAAGAAGTTTTAAATAAAGTTTTATTTCTTCAAAATATTTACCATATCTTGTGCTAATAACTAATTGTGTCATTATAGTGACTTCATATACTACTTTTTAAAGCAAAAACATGTAACTTATTTGTAGTTTACCCTTATCTTTGCACACACATGCTTTTGAAATATTAGCCAAGTACTTTCCCCTTTTCTTCTGCCCCCTGACAGTCCTTTTGTTTTTACCACTAAATTGCCTCAGAAACTCCTTTTTAAGAGATAATACAAATATCTAAAGTGCTTGAGGATACAAAATTTTAAAATAATTCCCTTCATTCATTCAGTAATATTTCATGTTACAGTCTACTAAATCATAACAGTGGTTTAATAACTTGAAATATTTTCTATATCCATGCTAAATGGAAGTTTTTTAAGGTTATTTTAAGGGAATTCCCTGTTTAAAATATTTCTTAAGCTACATAGTTATCTCCTTTAATTATTGATATAAAATAACTGATTAATATTCATGTTTTATAGCAAGATCATACAAAGGTATTTGATGTTGGATATATATATTAGTTGGATATATTTCTATCGATTACAGACTTCTAAAAGAGGGCTAGACTTCTGTGATTCCCAAGTTCTGTGACAGAAGCTATGTGATTTAATCATTTTGTTCTTGATGATAGAGAGTAAATATAATCAGGCAGGCTGGAGCTAATTAAAACGCATAGTTGTTTATCCTTCTGAAATAAGTCATATATGTCAATACTGCAGAAAAACAAAGTGGGTTGTATTTACTTTTCTGTAGTGATACCATATGAATGGTAGCAAAATTGCTTCTGGTTTTATTGAGAAATCGTTTCAAATTTTAGCCAATTAGTACAATATATAATCTTCTTAGGCAATAATAGGAAATATCTTTACAACTTGGTATAATCAGCTCTCAGTCCTGTAATGGTCTTCTTTACCCATGTAACTCCAGAGTACATTAGAAATCGTCTCTCTTTTCCCTCAAAGGTACATCTATAGTTTAACCCTAATAAGAAAATTGAGAAACTAAGTTTTCCAATTTGCAGTAAGATAAATACACGTTAAAAATAGGCTTGAGTCAAATTGGTTTAATATGTTCCTATTTCTAACCATAAAGGTAGCCTCGGGGGGAAAAGCTCTGTATGACATAAACCATAAATTGCATATGAGAAGTTTTTTTTGTTTTTTTGTTCTTGTTGAGTTGAACTCTGAGATCTATACAAACCCTGTAGGAATTTAAAAACCAGGGAAATCTGAAGGGGGTTGTGAATTTATGTCTGCCACTTACCTTCTAGGACCTCAGTTTATTCATCTGTTAAATATGGTGCCAGGCATGGAATTGAGTCAGGTCTAATGTCAGCTTCAATTCTGGTTTTTAGTGGTGGAGAAGCAGACAGGAGCAGGAAGGTAGAAGACATCAGGGAAGGTGAGATCAGCTATATCTGAAGACAGTTTTGACTCCATAGGTCACAGTATTTTGAGAGATCAGAATCACCTAAGGCACTTATAAAATGCACATTCCTGACACACACCCTCAGAACTATTAAATACCTATCTTGGGGTGAAGGTGGAGCTGAAATCTCCATTTTTAACAAATGCCATTTTTTCTCACACTGTAATTAAGACCCAGTAATGGGGCATAAAATCAATTTAGTGGATCTTAACAACCTTTTTCAAATTAAAGAAGATAATGGAATGAGGTGGAATATGATTAAAATATATATAAATATATATCAAAGTACACTGCATGCAGTAAAGAAAAATATTGTATTATCATGCTTCCCTTTGTGTGTGTGTGTGTGTGTGTGTGTGTGTGTGCGTACCTGTACATACAGGATAGTAGTGCAAAATTTATTTCTTACTATTGGTAGTGATTAAAAAAAAAAAACAACTTTGAAGCCCACTACCCTGGGAATATCTTACATTATAGATTTGGAGAATGACTGTCTAGAACAATGCAAATTTATAAGATATTCCTATTCCATCTACTTTGAACATAGATAAAATCACTTTATCAAAGAGAGGCACTTGGAGGATAGCAGTATTTCAGATTGTAAAGTGTAAAAATTGCCCTTACTTTGACTTTCCTAATGTACATGTTTTGTGTATATGTCAATTTTTGTTGTTTCTGTTTAAACAATTACCACTTGCCTAATTTCCCATGCCTTTCTTATCTCCAGTACCTTAAAGCTATCTTAGGAGACACGGGTCCCTCCATAAGGCTGATCCCATCTGAGCTGCCCTTGTGAGGTAGGATCTCTCTCATCTGCTGCTGCTGCCCTCAGTTAGGCCTTTCAGCCAATGGGAAGCAGTGGCATGTCTGTCAGGACAAGGCTGTCATCTGGTAATTTCCATGATGTCCTTTTTTGGATTTGCCTCTTCTGTTGCCTCCATCTTTCAAAATGTGTCTTTAACTTTCCCTGGAATCTTTCTAGAATAGAACCCACTTGATTATGACTCTACTACCCATCTTTCAACAGTTCTTGACCACATACATTTGTTTGTGTGTGAGGGTGGGAAAAGCAATGAATAATTACAATGCTTGGTATTTGTTCTCACCATAACTAAATTTCCTGATAATGGGTGGGCCTGACTGCCACTTTATTGACTGCTATGAGGAGCTTCTGAGGGTTAACCATAATAATGAAGGGCTGATAACAATTGTAATATTAATAAAACAAATAATGTGCTCAGGATTTTACATGCTTTATACCAGGGATTCTCAAAATTTGGTGTGCATCACAATCATGTTTGTTTTTTTCCTAAACAAACAGATTTTCTGAATATGGGGCTAGAGAGCTTTTGAGTACTGAACAATTTCTCCAGTACTTGCCATGCACCCTGGAGATTAGGACTCACTGGATTGCGTAACTTAAAACTCTTAGTCATACTCTGTTGTAAGTGCTCACAGTTTACCCCCATATTAAAGATTAGGAAACTGAGGCTTAGAGGAATTAAGTATTTTGCCTTAGATTATAGAGCTTGTGAGTAGTTAAAGCTCATGTGAACAACGTAAGGATCCAAGAAATGTTTCTGAATTGCTACTGAAATGAGAAAGCTTAGGTATCAACTTCAAGTCCAGTGCTTTTTCTAGTTGAAGGAAGAATAGATGAAATATTTATGACTTTAGGAGTTTAATCTCCCTCCTCAAATTTCTCTTAATCTTTAGGTATGATATTCTTCAAATTTACATCACTCATGAAAGATTTTCTTAAGACACCAAGTATTTTAATTAATGATTCATTACCTAAGGGGAGCAACACACCATCTAGAAGCGTAAAAATTCTGGTTGTCATTACCATGGGTATTCACAAATCAGTGCACACAGGTCACAGGACAGAGCAAGGGTAATTTGTGCTGGATGGTTGATGCAATATGTTAATAGAATTACGCGAGATATTTGGGAGAAAAAGACAGTGAAAAAAATATGGTGTAAAAAATGTTAAAAGGAGGAAGGGATACTAAAGACATGGTTTTAGAAGTGCTTGATAATGCTGCCACTGATGGCATTCCATCTGGGGATTTCCTAGTCTTAAAAGAAGAACTAGTAAATTATTGTGTAGAAATAAAGTCATGAATAGCAATACATATTTGTAATGATGAAAAATAGAGTTATCACTAGTCATATAAGACTGATTGCTAATTGAGGAATAAAATAGTTCTCACATGTCTTATAATAAGTATTAGGTAACTTCATGAAGATGAATTTTCTTGTATTCTAATGGAATGTTGATCATTCCCATACTAATTAATAAATAGAACTCTCTTAGTCTTCTTATTTTTGAACAAAACCCCAAGTATGGATGGTTTTAATTACAAATTACTTTATCTAGAATGTATTATTGTCTTTAGAAAATAATATCCAAGTCATTTGTTTTCCCAAAGTAGATAAAGTGAATGATAAGAAACATTCATTTTAAGTTTTTCTGTAATCATCTTCAAAATGTAGGCCTTCTGCTTCCAAAAGGATTTGGGATATTTTATGATAAAACAAATTTATATTGAGACATTAAAACATAAATAATACCTTAAAAACCACATAGAGAGAAGAATAAGGAAATGAAACTACCCTACTTGGGCTTATAAATAGATGGTGATGGAGTACTGATATTCTTGGCAGCCAAGGCAGATTGAAATTTAGAATGACTTCCCATTTTATTTTAGGATTAGAGTGGATTTTCAACCCGGCTGACATAGAGGCTGAGCGCTATCCCAAAATAATTCAGGGATATAGTCCAAGTATGAATGTTCTTTAGGTGTCCCAGGTAATTCAAATGCACAGGCAGTGCTGAGAACAGCTGACCTGTATAAAACAAAGCAGGAAGGTTTATTGGACTTTAAGAAAATTACTTAAGCCCCACATGGTAGAAGGTAAACTATATGTCTTTTCATCTATACTTGGCTTAAATGTAACAACAAACTACAGATAATCTCCAGTGGAGTTCAAAGCTGAGTGTCTAATTTTCAGCCTAAGGAGCCCTTATTGGAAGTGGCTAAAATAATCAACTTTATTCTCCTGAGTACTTGTTTTCTTGTGTAGTCCAGGTTCTACCATCCTTTGCTTTTAAATAAGCTGACCTGTGCTAGAATATGGTTTCGTTAAGCCAGTGCTATTATGAATATATGCAGAAGTCTCAGTGTCGGTTTATCAATTTCTCAGGGTTCAATTAAGTCCAAACTATTGCTTGGTGAGTAAGAACCAACCTATGGATCACTTAGCAACTGTGTGACTTCAGGCGAGTTACCTCCATGGGTATTGGTTTCTACATTTACCCCATAGTGCTATTGTGAAAATTAAATAGGCTTTGAATGGACACATGGTAAGCAATCAATGAGTGTTAGGGAATATCACTACACATTTTAAGTACAGACACGTTATCAGCTATATCATTAAGGAGATTTTGTGTTCTTCCAATATGTTCTGGGAACTGTCTGCTACCAATTATCGATACTGATTGCCACCTAGAAAGGTTTCTCTTCCCATTGATCAGTTGCAATATGTAAGTTTCTTGCTCAGCATAGTATCTCTGCTTTACTTCAGGGCTCTCTGTCAAACTAGGTGAAGATAATACATGCTATGTTTAGTTAATTCATAATCTGCCAATATAAGCAGTTGTTAAAAAACTGAAGTTAAATATTTAAAAAAAAACAGGCATGCCATGACTATTTTGTTTCCCCCAGAATACAAGAGTTAACTTAATTACATGGTTTGTTATTAATTTTATTTCTTAATACACAGAATGTGTATAATGAGATCCAAGGGGCCGAAGCACTGGTGATTCAAAAACTTTAATAGACTATAATGAATTTCACAAACTATGGGTGCCAAAGTGTTGCAATTTTAGCACTTCTAAAGTGAAAATTGAGATATCAGTGAAGGAAACAAAAAAAGATATCAGTGAAGCAATGTGTACAAAATGTCAATGTATATAAAGTTGTGTGAAAAAAAAAGATCAGAGACTTGGAAAAGGTCTAAGGTTAAAAAAAAGGAATAAAGTATTTTATATATGGCTCCCCATATATCTTCTAAATATGAAATGTAAACAGACTTAGAAAGCCGTATAGTAGTACTAATAATAAACTATGATGGTCTTATGATGTTATTGCTTTGTGGACTTGTTTTTCCCTCATGCTTAAAAATGTGCATTTTCTATAAGCTTAAGAATTTGACTGTTTTTCTCAAGGAGGTGGGAATTGAAATAAGTTGGTCTTGTGGCATTTAATATTGAAATATTATATGGCAAATATTGGATAGTATTGGTTACATTTTCAAATTATGGCTAAAAATTAAACTCCAGTCAGTGTTTCTGAACACTTGCCCTTCTGTATAAGAATCACTTTTGAGTCCTCATGTTAGGGTCAAGTTGTGAGTATCCTCATTTCTCTAAAGAATCATGAGATGCCAACATGCTTGCTTATTATTTATTTGGTGAATTTATTTTCCATTTTTCTTCTGAAAAGTTCAACTTTTAATACAAATAATTCACCCTCCTAGAAAGATTCTTCAATACACAAGTATAAAACAAAGAAGAAATAAGAAAGAAAGTAGCAGACAAGAGGCAATATCTACGAATATGGTAACTCCAGTTAGGCACCAATTAGGATTTATTAACTCTCCAGTATAGATGAGGCTATTCTTGAAAATTGAGACATTCATTATCTTTTTTTCTTTTTTTTAATGCTAGCATGGTGGGAAGAATTCATTTCCTCCAAGTTTATGGAATTTTTCTTAGTGACCGTTATCAGCTCCCTAAATCTTTGGCCTATGGACAAAATTTTGAGCTCAACTCACCATTATAATTTATAGAACACTTCATAATATAAAACCTGACTCACTTATAAGATCAAATTGGATTTTCATTGTATTTAAAATGGAGAGATTATCATTTATATTTACAGAAGTTGAATCCTGGCTCAGAAGAATTAAGTCAGTAGCCCAGGCTTGTTCAACTTCTAGTTGACATCAGGAAAACAAATTATGGTTTCCTGATTTGAAAGTTCATGGGTTTCCCCAAATACAATGTTAGTTATCTGATAAGAGAGGACTGGAATGTAAATTTGAAGTGGTTTTCCCCACATGAATGAGTGGACAGAGACCTAGTCCACTTAATGTGGTTTTGTTTGGTATTGGTATTTTCACTGCATTAAAAGAATAAAAAATATGAAAATAAGGTTATAAAGATTATTTTAACATTTTTATAGTTACTAAACACTTTCAACATAAAATACATAACAATATATTTGAGTGTTTTATAAAATAAGTACAGTTATTAGAATTAAATGCTGGTTCTCAATGCCCTACAGGTGGAGTGATCCAGGAATGGAACACCAATTTAATTTTGAACGATGATTAACCTCTTTCATAAATGTGAAACCTAAGTCCAACTGCTTTACTTCCCTTTTCTTCCCATCATATCTCAGGCTCCATGACCCACTATATAAGTTTCTTATTGCTGCTATAACAAATTACCAAGAATTAATGGCTTAAAACTATGCTTATTTGTTTTACCTTATAGTTTTTGATGTCAGAAATCCACAATGGGTCTTTCTGGGCTAAAATCAACATGAGGTAGTGTTTATGCTGGAGGCTCTAGAGGAAAATATGTTCCCATCCTTACCTTTAATAGCTTCTAGAGGCCACCAGCATTCCTTGGAATGTGGCCCTTTCCCCTCCAATGCTCGAGAAGGTGAGTACAGATCTCACATTGCATCACTCTGACCTCATTTTCCACCTTCCCTTTCTCCTTTTAATAATCCTGTGATTACACCTGGCCCAGCCAGATAATCTAAAATAAATTCCCTATTTTAAGGTCAGTTGATTATCAAACTTAATTCTATCTGCAATCTTAAATTCCCCTTTGCATGTAAAATCACCTAGTCACATGTTCCAGGGATTAGGATGTGGACGTCATCAGGGTCCACCTTTCTGCCTTCCAAAACCACTTTCACTGATTTTTCTGGAGTCGTTTGACTTGTTTTAAGGAATGAAAATGAGCATATAGTGGGCATTGAATAGGCTATTCCTTAGGGACACTGGTAACTTTTCTTTTAAACGAAGTACAGATAAAATAAAACAAGTAAACCGGCAGGGATGACAGAGGAAATGGGTTCACCGGGGTAGCAGAAGTTTCACATAGGTAGCAGAAGATTCTGTCTTGAATCTACTTAGGTTTCAGCTCAGTTTAATAATTAAATGCTTAAGTAACACTTCAGAGCCTTGTTCCATTTGTCTGTCTTGACTCCTGTCAGACACTTTAATCCATCCATACCAGGAAAAGCTACTTAAGGACACAGACCTCCATTCCACAGAATATGAAAACCCAATGTTTTTAAAATGCATGTAATTTCCCAAACAGATTTTACCAGGTGCAGTTTCGATGAAATGTCTGAGATAGAAAAGAAAAAAAGAGAAAAAAATCTGGAGCATCTGTTTGAGTGCCTAAAATGCAAGTTTTATTTTCATTCATTTCAGTACGGGAGAATTGATTCAGGTGTTTATGAGGCAAGCTCCTGTCTGTGCTTCTAAACTTCTATGTATTTTAAGAGGTAGCTTTTTAAAGGTTATTTTTTGTCCTTGTTGTTGTTTATTTGTTCATTTTTAGTGCTTTATAGTTGGAAACCTGGGCAGGTCTTTTGGAGTTCCACTTGGTTCTTCAGCATTGCTCCCTTGAACTGCTGCAGACTAACGCCAACTGTGTAGTTTAAGACACAGGTTTATCGACCTCATTCAGCTGCTTCTGGAACTGCATAGGTGTGTAGCGTAGTCATGCAAAGCAACTGAGAGGCTTGTGAACTGAGCTTTTGATGAATATCACAATAGCCAAAAGAAAAAAGGAGAAAGAAACCTTCACTTATATTCTGTGAGTGCTTTTGTATGATTAATCTACACTTGCCCAACTGAGCTTAAGGCCTAAATTTGCAGCATGTAGATTTTTCAGCACAGTGGTAGGCACAAAGCAAGCGCTTAATAAGTCTTTGTTGGATTGAATATTATTGCAAAGATCGTCTTTTTCTCATTAGTTGCCTGTCAGTATTCTCTTTTCCTAACTAGGACTCCCTCTGCCTTCCTGTTTCTCTGTGCATGTTTACATAGAAACTTCCAAGGGACTGTGTAAGGTCTCAAATGAATTGGCAGGTGAAATCTAAGCAATGGCTCAGCATGTTTTCACCACTCAATTTCATACCAACCTTGCTAACCTCTGCTATTCGAAGCATACATTTAAGCGACGAATGAGATCTCACAGCCTCTTAACCCACAGTAGGAACTCAACTGAACATTTTTTTGGGTTGAGTCAAAGAAGAAATCACAGAAGAGGTGGTTTCAGAGGATAGGGAAGATTTCGATAAGCATATTCCATGGAGCTGACATTCCAGAGAATTTCTTTACTAGTTACAAACACCTCTCTCAAAGATGTTGTCATCTTTGTAGCTTTTCATCAAGGTAACTGACTGAAATGTTTGGTTGGTATACATATTTTTGTTCATGGTTCTCGTTTCATGAGTAAATGCACTTCAAGTTGCATTCATGTTTTCTAGACCGTACAATGTACTAAGGAATTTCTTAATGGGTGAGCAAAGACTACTTTAAAATCATGGATTTCAGCCATTTATTCACTTATTGAACAAACCTATCTTCTTATAGTTTCAAAGAATCAAGGAACTGGAAAGGATGTTAAATATCATTTGTTATAACTCCTTCCTTTTAAAGTTGAAGCTGAAACTGAAAGATTGATCTTTCCACCAGATTTTACTCTTAGTATCAGAGCAAGTACTTGACTCCAAGTCTCCTGATTCTCCAGTTCAGAGTTATTTGCAAAAAGGACAGTAAATATTAAAACAGGCTAACAAATGACAATTGAATCTAAACTATTTTCAAGGTACTGTTGAGGTATAATTGCTACACACTGTTTATGAGGACTTTACACACTGGTTGAAAAGTCCACAATAACTTGAAAAATGTTAATAAAATAGAAAAGTTGTATTTTTACATTTGATTTTTTACATTTCTATATGGTTGAAAAAATTTTAAAACAGCATTTTATGAATTAGGAAAATTATATGAAATTCCAGTTCCTATTTCCATAAATAATGTATTATTGGAACATGACCATTCTTATTCATTTATGTATCTTCAATGACTGTTTTGCAGGACAACGTCAGAATGAGTAATTGTGGCAGAGACCTATGACCTACAAAGCCTAAAATATTTACTTTCTGGCCCTTCACAGAAAAAGTTTGCCAGATCCTCAACTAGGCTTAACGGAAACCAGCAAAAAGAGAAAAACTAGATCACACAATGTGTCCACAAAATAAAGGACCCACAGTTTGTGTTTTAGAGCACAATATCTTTTTTAGAAGTTTTCAGAAAAAAATGTTTGCCTATATTTACTAAGTTTTAGGCTTCGTCTCTTCTGTTTTCTGATATTTTTCATTAGAAAAAAAATAGGAGACAAGCTTGTATTTTTAGGCTAGAGTATTTCTTGCAGTAGTTTGAATATTAAATTCATTGTTTTTTTTTTCATTTGCAAAATCAGAATATCAGCATGACCTATGTGAAATGAATAGCTCCTATTTTAACCATCATTATTGTTCTTTTGCAATATTAAATTGTTCGTGATCTAGTGGTCTAAGAACTATAAAGTATAACCTGCATTCTTAGTTTCTGCAGGACAAATATACACAGTAATGTCAAATATGTAATTGCATGCAAGTCAAAAGAAATACAGTTATTTAACTTCTCCTTCCCCAAATGAGTGTTTTAATTAACCAATCCAGATGTCTCAGCATGTTTCTTTTTAATACCCTTTCATCTGCTATTGACGTGAAAGAAAGAAAGACAGTTTGAAGTACGGAACAACCTTAACGTGTTAGCAAAGGAAGATGCCCCCAAAAGTTAAAAGACCTCATTAAAGTTCGTTTGGAGATTCTGCCACACATATTCCAACTAATGCACTATGGAATCCTAGATATGTTTGTTCACTAGCCACTGACACTGGTTGAAAATGCTTGCAGATTAATCAAGTACCTGTTCATTTTCAAGGAAAGATCTCACTGTCTTAGGTAGCTCCTCTTTAAAAGTAAAAAGCAAAAGCAGTGCTCCTTATAATTCAGCAATGTTCTGCTCCATGACTTGTTTCAGTGCTTTATGACTGACAAAGAGAGTCATTAGAAGTCTGTTTGATGGACATAACTAAGTGAATTGGAAAAAAATAAAAAAGCCTTTTCATCCCATTCAGAAATAATTGATGTGACTGAGACAGCTGTATGTGAGTTCCAGATAAGGAGACGATTTATGGAGAAACTATTGAAGCTAAAAAGGAAGGTGCAAATTTAAAGTTCCCCATAAAGTTGTCTGTAAGACACAGAGCAGCATTCAATAGGGAAAGAGATTTAACCTGAAGTTCTTTCCAGAGGCATCCTTAGAGTTCTATCCTCTTGCAAATGAAATCCTCGTAAAAGTAGTTTCACTAGGTTGATGGACTCCAAGGGGAAACTTTCTACATTCTTAACCTGATGCTGTGTTTTCTCTTATACTGTAAGCAATGTGTATAATAGGATATTCCTAAAGTTCAACTCTTTTCCTTTCCCTTTTCAAAAATTGGCCACTGCCCTACCAGAGAAAACAATCCATTATTATTGTGCAGGTTGTAACTTAGAAGATTTTGATAATGCAGATGGAAGGCCAATATTTTTAAGTGTGTCTGATTATGGGACTTAATATTTGCTTTTATGGTATGATGGTTACCTTTTAATCAATCTAACAATTAAGAATGGATAAAAATAAAATTTTCATTATTATCATATATTTGCAAATATGCATCTGGTCTTTATTGCTTTTTTTAGAGACTATAAATGAACTTTGTGACAAAGATTTTTTTTAAATAGGTAGCACCTGGAAATGTTAAACATATTTGACAATGATTGCATTCTGAAAACAGAATAACATATTACTGTTAATTTCAGAATGAATTTTCTTAAAGGTGTAGATTATACATAGTATATGCTATTATATCAGTACTGTCAAAAAAGGAGGGCAGTTATAAGGTTCTCTAAAATTTTAAAAAATTAAAAATGAATCTGCAATACAAAAAACAAGGCAGTATTAGAATTCGACATCAACTTTCTAGATATTAAAAAAAAAAACTTTTTAGAAAATTGTTCCAGTCCTCTAATGAATTTGAAATGTATGGACTTAACTTTCTTTGAACTCTCTGAATAAGACCAGGATGAGATCCGGCTTCTACTCCATATTTGAAGTGGGGATTGTGATAACTTTGTATGTGACCTCTAAACCAGCTAAACTGCCTAGATTTAGGTTTACTGTTTGGTAGTCCACATTATCAATTGCTGAGATGAAATTTTACAGAAAAGAAGAATGAATCAAATGCTCATCACCTTTTCCCTTCATGAATGCCTTACCCCTTGCAATACTGTCATTAGAACACAGGCATTGTTTCTGTCATCCAGACATATTCTAAATCCCCTCCTCATCTACGCAGACTGTCTTTCTCTTCATCCCAAGTTTACCAATACACCATTTTAACTTATGTTCATGTTTCCCAAGTTTAAAAAAAAATCCAAAATATTAATAAGCAAATGCATTTATTGAATATGTTGCATTGTATATCCCCACAGCACCCAACTTAATCCTTACTTGCTATGCTTGTCTTTTCAAGGCTATGAGGTTGATTTTACGTGGACATAATCATGGCAATCACATGTCCCTCACCTTGGGCTCATCAGAATTCTCAGGGAGGAGAGGAGGATAGGAAGACACGGCCATACTTATGGACTCCCACAGCATGAGGGAAAGAATAGAAGGGAGAAGACCTCTCCATTCACATCTGTATCCACTTCCCATGTGACCTCTAGATTTCTAGAACAGAAAGTGAATCAAATTATATAAAGAATGGATAAAGATTATATAAAGAATGGACTGGTTCCCAGTCTATAGTAGTTTAAAGCAACGTCAATTCTAATGCATTTTCGTCAGCTGGGGCCTGGCATGAGGATGGAGGTACGCCCCACACCCCAGGGATTGGATATGATCCAGAGTTACCTTTGCATATATGTGTGTCTTCAAGTGAAAGTCTCTAGTGTGTCATAATGGAAACAAAAGATAATTGATGAATGTCATTCTTAAATAATTGAATATAAAAATATTCATGCTCAATAAAAATGATTAGATTTGAATAGTTTTTGAAAAATGTGGGTGTTACTGTATGTACCTATTTCTTTTACAAATAACTTGCATGTAGAACAATAAAAACTTAGTGCATGAGTTGGAGAATTAGGTTTGAAATTTCATATGAATGTTTAAAATTATATTTAGAAACTTTGTAAATTACTGGGCCCGCTCTATATTTTCTTAAAAAAGAAAAACAAAAACCTAAAACATAATGGTAGATAGCTCTAGTTATATAGCTGTGGCCGGAGGTATAATACCTTTTATATTATATGTCTTTGAGCAAGCTTAAGGTTCTTCCGTATAAACTATCTCATTATTTCTCAGAGAATTTAAGTTAGTAAGGGGCAGGTATTATTTTCTGCATTTTACAGACCCTGAGCATAAGGCACAAGAACCAAGGTCAGCTAAGTTGTCTGAGGTCAATAGGGAATCTATAATGTTGCTTGGAATAAAATTTTTTTTCCTATTATTTCTAATATACAGTATTTTTTCTCATTAAACACATACACACGCACACATACACACACACAAATCATACATGCAATTCCTCAATGAGTTTTATTGTTTACCTTGCCTTTGTGATTTTATTTTTAATTTCATTTTTCTATAAATTCTAGTTAGTTTACTTCCAGTTTCTGATTTCTTTCATTCCCCGACAACGTTATGTTATTAGGCATATTTTTGCTTGCCCTTTTTGTTGCATCTTCAACTATTTACCCTAAAGCAAAACTTTTTCAATAACAATGAAAAAAGACAAAAAAATAAAGATTTTACACAAATCTTTTTTCTCTTTTAACTGCTACCCCACATCTCTCTTATACCATATTTTAAAAATTAGTAGTCTGTCCCCACCTTCTCCATTTCTCCATATATTTACAAGTGGGTCTTTTACTTCTTCTGGCTTAATCTCCTAGAACTGTTCCCCAGAGTTCAGAAATTTTATAGCAAAAATGCCCTTCTAATGGATGAATCCAATGGACCTTTGGTAATCAGCACTTTTCTCAACATCTCTGATGGCTTTGATCACGTAAGATTTTATTCTCTTTCCTGAAATTAACAGCTTCCTTGGCTTCTGAGTTTCAAAAGTGACCTGGTTTTCTTACTCACCCTATTTTTTATCCTTTGCTGCTGGTCCCAGATATGAAATCTATTATCAGCCTTCAAATATGTATTATCTATCAAAATTATTTTAGAGATCTCGATCCAGAAACCCCTCCTTTGCAATGCCTGCCCTAAATTCCTAAGCAGGTTTCATGGCATTTTGGGGGTACCTTTATTTTACTAGAAACTTAATCATATTATATTTTGTCTGTTTTTATATAAGATTTTGAGTTTCTTAAATGTGTGTAGAATTATTGTTGGAACATCCTTGAAACCCTGGGACATAATGGGACGAAACAAGTGTAGGTATAATGACTAGGTCCAGTCAGCCACACAGGTTTGCTTTGTAGTGGCCTTGCTGGCCATTCTCTTTGCGGTTCCCTCATTCTTTCTTAGCATAATTCTCTGCCTTCAACATTTCTTCTTCCTTCTCTTTTGCAGGGAATTGTCAGATCATGTATTCAATCTCACCCCTTTAATTAGATCATTTATTTGCCTAATAAAATCTTTGATTTCCACTCCCTCTTGTTTATAATTCTCACACATGTCCCATGCACAATTTTTGGAACAATTTTCTTGGAGACTTCTTTCTTGCATTACTTACTCAATTTTCAAGCACATCTTCATAGTTTCAAAGAGCTGGGAAGCTGACACTCTTCCTCAAGCTCTTCCTCTTTTTCCTGTTTTGTATAGACCGGCTTGCCTTTGCAAGACATGAAGTCATTTATCATCCTAGACAGAAAAATAGAAAGCTCAGACACCTCAGGTCACTAAATATCTTCATATTATACTTTTGCATCCCAAGATGAAATCATGGTTCTATTGATTCTCCAGGGAAATTTTATGACACTTAGGGGACCAGCTGGCTTTCTGAAGCAGTTTAGTCTTTTTGACCAAATAGTCTTTTGACTGTAGGGTTTCTCCTTCCTCTCTGTGCCTCTTCATCACCTGGAGAGATTTTAGAAATGATTGATATCCAGTTCCACCCTGAATGCTGATTCACTGGCTTTAAGTTGAGGCCAGATATTTGCATCGTGTTTTCTCAAAAGTACTCTGGATGATTCTGAGGCGCATCTAGGTTTAGGAATCACCACTTAAACCACTCTGCTTCAGCGTATCAGTCATTAACAAAGTGACAGTTACATATACAATGCAAACTCATTCTCTCTGTCACACAGTCAACACATTGCTTACATTTCTGGTTTAGTCAATATATCTGGACTATATAAATAATATGAATTTCTGTGTCATAATTTCTGCTATAAAACCTATCTTCTCAATAGACCCAACCCAATGATGAAAGATAGTGTGTAAATACTTGTCTGTCTCCCGAACTATCTGCCTATCTATTTACCTATCTATCTAAATCTACACGTGTGAGTTATTACTGAAATTAAAGCTTAATTCTTGCATTAATGGGTTCTGTTTCAGAATTCAGAATTCTGTACTAATTTGGTTCACATTACCAACTTAAATAGTTTGCCACAAGATTTTATTTATTTAAATTTATCAAAATAGAGTTTAAGAGGTAGTAATGTAATGTTTATATTGTATGTAGAGCTCTAATGGGATATTTTAAAGTGTAGATAAAAATGATAGATGGAGTATTTTATGATCCATTGTGTGATATTCTTTATTTTAGATTTTTATTATGAATCATTTTCCACTCATTTAGATATTATTTTAGATGAAAAAGCTTTTTATAAAAAGGAAGTATTAATGGATCTAAGCATTTGCTAGTATATATATTGATCTTAGTATTTTAAAATTACAACATTTTCCTTCCATCGTTAAATGTAATATGTAACCTACAATAATTCATGGGGATCAATATATTCACAATTAAAATAGGGTACGGAATCAAGAAAATGCACAGATTCACAGTAGTTATTACATAATACATAATAGAAAAATAATTATTTTATTTTTGACATTTTTCATTGCAAACATAGACTATCACCTGTCTCTGCTATTCTATAATTACTTTTGGTAGAAGTAGCATTTAAGCACAGATTCTGAGATTTCCACCTTTGTTCAAACACCACCCTCTTTTCTATTTTTATATCAAGATGGAACATTATCTCTCATAATTTCTTATTTCTCTTTGTCAATTTATTAGCATAATTTATGTATTTCTGTATGCATTTTGAACTTTCTCCTTGCATTAGTGGACTGATTCTAAAGATTTGAGAATCATTAAAATAGAATTAAAAATAACATTTGACCCTCCTTTTTCTTTTTATATGTTTTTCTTAACCCACTGCTATGTCTTGAAGTGATAATATGTTTTCCTGACTCTTGGCATCCTTTCCTAAATTCAACATTGTCATTAACATTTTATTGTTCGGTAGTATTTGCTGAGTATCTTCTGTGTGCAGAACAGTATAGTTTTAGGAGACTGTCACTGGTCTTACTTCTGAGGTGAGACCAAACATAAAACAATTCACAGAGAGTCTGCAGTCAGTTAGGAGTAATAAATGGGAAAGAAAGAAAATATGCACACATAAGATAAAGCATGGGAAATACATACTGATTTCTATGTTTATTAAGAAATAAGGTAAAATATCACAATCATACTACTGTAAAGCAATATGAAAATTATTAGTGAAATAAGGAAAATGTTTCTAGAGATTTAGTTGCCAGTAAATTTTGGCCCATGGTGTGCATGCTGTTTGTACTAGAAATACTTTGTAATTGTTTTAAAATCTGCAGTCCCAATTCAGTGAAACATTATAAAGAAGAGAATGTGCTTTAAATGTTTTCCCTTTGTAAGTTTGATTTTGAATTAAATTAAAAAGATTTTATAAAGACTGTACACTCCAAGTATGTACATGGAGGGAGAGGTACTGGGTTAGAAATACGAACAAAACAATATTCCTGGCCAATCTTCTATCTGAGACAAAATAAAAGGAAGATTTGTGGAACCATGTGTTTGTCTTTAGTAAAACAAATTTATAAATTTGGGGGAAATGTCACAATTCTTCTTAGCTTTCCCATTAATAACCTACCATATGTAGATAATCCTTAACATTTTAAAAATTCTACTGGTCCCAGTTGTGATTAGTGATTTCTACCAATAGTATTCAAGTTCTAAAAGTACAAAAAAGGTTCTTTACCTTTCTCGCTATTCTGGCAACATTAGTTTTATACTTTATATTAGAAAGAACCAGTCTGAGTTATAGGTGCAAAAATCTGTACATTTATGCCACTTTCAAATCATACAAGAGCTTAATGAATACAACTATTGCCAAGAATAATCTCCAACAAATATTACAGAACCTTTTTATATTTTTTTTCCCAAAATATTATGTGTACATAGCCCTGACAATGTATGGCATTAATTTGTCCCCTTAATGAACCTAAAATGTTTTTGTTTTATTTTGTAGTTATGATAACCTTTAAATTCCGTATATATTAAGTAGTCTATCCAGCCAACAGTAGTAACATAGTAAATTGTGATGTCCAATTGGGTAAAGATTTGCAGCACACTTTAAATACAACTTAAAGACTGTACATGATGTTACTTTTTTGAGCAAATTGTGAATAGTCATAGTAAAAGCACATACAATTAAAAATTTTGGTTTATTTTGAATTCCCTGGTTCAGGAATTTTTTGTCTATTATTTCAATACTACCCTTACACTTTCAGGGTCAATAGGTAATATATTTAAGATGAATGAAGTAAGAAATATATTCCGATTTCCTAGCACTACATCTAAATTCCTGTTTATCAGCTGTGCCTTTAATAGTTTGTCAACTGCCAGAACACTCAGTTTTAAACCATTTGCCTTATGGAAAAAGTATTTAAAAATGAAATCTTCTTACAATGGATTAGCTGTATATTTATTGCTCTCCAAAATCACTGACCCTTGCTTTTATAAGGAGTCTATTTGTGGAAAACATATTTGAAGTGAAGACTACAGAATAGAAAAATGGTGAATATGTGGAAGTAACATATCAGATTTACATGTGTGTGTTAGTGACATTGATGTTTCTTATTTCTGTTTCAGAAAGGGAATTTTCAGTTTTTCCATAATAAAATCTAAGCTCTAGGTATTGTCTCAGAAAATACAGAGTTAACCAAGTAGATTTCAACATGTTATGTTAACAGTTTTGTATTGAATTAGTTGTCAGTCGACCTTAATGTATGTAATTTATGTATTTTTTAAATAAGATTATTTACAATCTTATACCTTAGTGACATTCAGAATCTTTTCTCTTACAGCCATTTCGTAGAGTGACGTTTTCTGTTGTGAGTCAGCCCCAGGACCCACATCAGGGGTCACTGCAGAGTTGCTATGACAGCGGGCTGGAGGAGTCAGAAACACCAAGCAGTAAGAGTTCATCAGGGCCAAGGCTGGGTGCCCTTCCACTCCCAGAGGACAACTATGAAAGGACCACGCCGGATGGCAGTGTTGGTGAGGCAGAGCATATGGAAAATGGTAGGGGCAAACACAACATCACACACATAATCACGCTAGTGAGCCGTAATAAGTAGACTTGCGAAGGTCAGTCTAAAACCAAAATAAAATAGCTGACACTAAACCTGGTTTATTTGAAATAATCAATATTTGCTAAAAGTACAGAAATGCCAAATAAAGGAACATAACTCTATAGATAAAATTCACCAAACTTGCACCATCATTTTAAAACAACCTGTCATAAATAAACACATTTACAAATAAATCAGAGTAGTACCTGTTATGGAAAAGACTAAACTAGTCCATAATACCTAAACAATAGCCGCTAAGAAAGGTCTTGTGTGATTGTTTTCTTCTATTCATTTTTGTCATGCAACTATTTCTTCAATTGCAATCATCCAGTCTTGGTAAAAGGAAATGACAGCAAACACACCTTGCTGGATTCTTTCTTCTCATAGGTATTTAGAAAAATATTTTCAAACCTCTCCCTTTCAAGTGATAACTGAAATGGAGTCAAAGAAGGAGAACAGTATTATCTTATTCTCCAAAATATATTGTATATGCTATTAGAACTCCCCTCTTATTTAATTATAAGGTTTTTCTCATTTTTGTGCAAGGGAAAGGGAGGAAAGAAGATTATATCACTCTATATTCTTATCCTGTTGTGAGATGGTTCTCATATTATCACAATTGGCCTTATGTACACTTTCCTTTAAGTTATAAAGTTAGATAGCAAGTAGTGCTTATGAAACTTTTCACATTTGTTTATGTTACCAAAGACACTTAGGTGATTTATATTTTGGATTTCAGGTTATAAGTAAATGCCTGAAGAATAAATTTGTGTCAAATAATGGAATGGTAAAGTTCTTGCTAACTTTATTATTTCATATATAAAAATAGATTTGGTTATATGCAGAGAAAGGAAGGAGAATCACACACATTTTTATTTCTAGTGAAACCTTGAAGTGAATTTTGTCTTTCACCACTCCATCCCCCAAGTGAAGCAAGACACTCTAAATTTTTGTTATATGCCAGTTTCTTTAGTGATGTTATGCAAATAGAACATATTAGAGCAGGAGAAAGTCTGATTTTTTTTTCTGGACATTTACCTATGAATATTAAAACCCAACGTTAGAGAATAATACATTGTAAATGACCTTAAGTGAAATTATTATTAAATTAAATCATGTTAAATAATTATTTTTCCACACTGTTATCTGGTTGAGCAGATATGATATTGAGCAGGGTCTGATGATTGACAACTTTCTTGATTAATTAGCCAGAGATTAAATGCATTTTGCCTTATGGCTATGAAGTCATGCTTACCTGTGTGTATGGCGGTGTGTGCTATGTGGATGGGAGTTTGATATGGTTTTTAAGAATTCACATTTTTTTTAGTATTTTTTAAAATAAGTATAAAAATTTTGGTATGAATTGCAATGCAGATGAATGTATATTTAAGGCAAATAGGTTTAAAATGCTTTGCACGAAAGTAAAAATTAATTAAAAATACCGTAATAATGTTTTGTATATACACACACCACCCCCCAGGAAGGCAGGATTAATTTACTTTAAGGGCATTAGTATATCTGCATTACCTTTTGATGATATCATATAATTTTATTTGTGTTTTAAAAAGTACTTGTCTCACTATAAACAACATAAAGTACAATTAAATCTTTATTTTTTGGGTGTCAGCTATCATTGGCATTATAATCATGTTTTAATGTTATTTTCTGTTTTTAAAGTTTGAGGATTCAGTGCCATTAACATAAGAAAAATAATAAACATAATTATATAAAACAAACACATAGCAGTTACTTTTTAGGAAACATACATGTCATGGAAAACATAACTGGTGAGCTTGTTGAGAGGCTAGAAAGTTTACTGAGAAACATTTCCCAAGGAAGACTTTTAGTTATTTTTTATAACCATGTTTTCAGTCTTGTCAATGGCCAAGGAACACAATAATGTAACTGATTTTTCCTGATTTTATGTGACTGACACTTGAAATTCAGTGTTTGTGTAACCATTTGTCATCTGCTAGCTGTGATTCATGTTAGCCCTGATCTATAGGTAATGACACAGGAGATGTGATTCACTTTGGGTGATCCAAATGTAGCAGTTGACATTTGAGTAAGAGTTTTGTTGGGTTCAGGTTTTCAGACTATTATCTAGCAGTAAAGTGCAATTGTATGCTTGAATTCTGGTAGTTTCATCTTCAATATTAATGGAGCATTCTGGCATAAATAGAACTGGAGTTGAAACCTGTCAAATATTCATTTGTCACATTTAATTGGAATCCAGGTAATCTGCAGTGTTTTGCTTGGTTAGGTTTTAATCAGGATTTGTATTGGATTTTCCATGAAAATACCATTTTGGATGCTGTCCTAGTTCCTAATTATTATTACCTCAAACATTTTTCTTGAATTTTAACCTATGTGAAACAATGCAGTTATAACTCAATTTTTTGGATTAACTTTCTTTGTAAAATTTAGAAGATAAATTCCAGTGCAATAATTTTATAATATTCCAATGTGATAAGGCAAACTGGGTATAAATTGGGACAGCTAATGATAAAAATAAATTGTCACAGATGCTGTAGTAAAGAAATAACCAAAATACAAGAAAATTTAATTACATAGGCAGTGAAATGCACTTACGTTTTACAAAAGCTTTTATTTCTGCCTTCTATACTTTAGCATAATAAAATTTTATTAAGAGCTTATGGGTTAATTCTCTTTATAACAAGTTTTACCCTATATTTCAACCCACATTAGTGCCAAATGATAAAAGAGGCTTTATTTTCTTATTAGCTTAGGTAAAAGAATACAGTGTAAGAATAAACATAATTTCTTGAAACTAGAATCTATTAATTAATGTGAGACCCACCATTCTGATCATTTCACGTCTGGGGTACTTATATCCCATGGGTCTCTGGAAAGGAACAATGAAAATTATACATTAAAAATACTTTTTAAAAAACCCTCATGAATTATGCATTTATTAATTTAAAAAATCACTAACATTTTTTCTTTTCCTTTAATTAATATCAATAGTATGATTACTTCAAGTTGATCCTTTGATAAAATTGGGGAAATTGGTTATTTGTTATTTTATTAAAATACATTTAATGGGATTACATATTTTAAAATATGGAGTACATGGTGGAAAGTTAAGTAATGATAAAATACTTTATCATTAATGATATTTTAATGATAAAATAAATTAATAATTTAAGTGAAAACCAAATATTAGGCTTAAAAGCACCACCACATTAAGGGTAACCATTGACTATGCAAGAGCTTGCCCTTGTCTTAACTATGCAGCAGGCTTCAGAGTCTGTCTTGGAATGGTGTTTATGAGTTTCTTTATGTCTATTGTAAGTTTTTATTTTGACCCCTGCCTTCATGCCATGGTCTCCTTATTCTTCCAGAAGTCCCCCTGAATCATATTTGCAGAGCTAGTTTGTTTTACTATGTATCACTTGATCATATAATATGTTTAACAACTCAAATATGGAAAACAGCCCACTTGACCTCTAATCCCAATTTTCGTTTAGGATTGGGTAGGTCACTTACTCCTTTTGGGTCTGTTTCTATCATCTATAAGGCAATTAACTAAATTAACGTGAAAACCATATGCAGATCCAATAAGCTGCGATTCTTTTCTTACATCCAATTTTTCTTACAAAGTTTATTCTCCTGAATAGAAAGAGAACTTTGGGTCTCTTAGTGAGATGGTGAGTGAATTTGATAATATCCAGTAATATGGGCAAAGCAGAAGTAATTCTAGGGCCTTCTTCACAACTTATATAACACATGTGCATTCTAATAGTAGATAATGAATGTATTACATAAATCAAAGAAATGAATCGGGTCAAAGGGTATGATTTCTGGCCAGGTATGTGGAAAAGTTGGTCCAACAGCAGGTCAGTATGGGAGACAGTTTTGGAGCCTCCCCAAATTACACTGTGCAAGAGAGGCATTTTTAGGTCTGATCTGGCTTTGGGTACAGTGCCCTCAAAACCATTAATTATGACTAAGTTATCTCACAATTGAATAAGCACATTTCCTTTCTTACCTCACAGCGTAAACTTTGGTCAGAGTTAAGAGTGAACAAAAGGTACAAAACAGTATGTATTTTTCCTCTGGGTAAACTTACAAATAGTATAACATAGAAATAAATTAAAATAAGAAAATAGCAGTTGATCCATAAGGCAGGTTTTTAAAAAGTTAAATGGTCAGAAATTTGGCCATTCTAACTGCCTAATTAATTTTATGCTTTTGATTTTCTCAGACATTTAAAAGATAATTTTGATTTTTATATGCTAATATTTTTGAATTTCACACTTCCAAACTTTCTTACTTCTTCAGACCTATGTAAACTAGGCTTAACTGTTTTATTCATTCCCCTCACTACACATGCTTTAGTGTTTACAGCACATTGTTCTTGAGGGTTGAAACATGGTGCATTCCACTGGGAAGTCTTTTCGTATCTGCCATGGACTTTCACATTGCTTTCAGAAGTAAATAACAGTACATTTGAAATATCATTTGGAAATGAAACATCATGTTTATATGACCAAAGGTAATTAGAATAGACACTAAACTCATATCCTTGTGTGGGATAAAGGACTCTCTACTTTCTGCTTTTCTTTTACATACCCAATTTTCAGTAGTCATCTGTAAGGTACTATCATCTGGTTATCGTTGGTTTGTGCTGTCTTCATTTAGATTGAATTAACAACACTGTCTCTTCCAGCTTTCCAAAGATGCTCATATACTTGTTAATGGCATACTCATAATACCCCAAAACAAATTCCCTGCAAATTTTTGTCTGTAGGAAGAGACATGTACCTTGGAAAGATTCATTTTCATGGTTCTGCATTTCACTGTGTCTAGTTACCAGTGTCTGACTGCATTTTTTTACTTTTCTAGCCATCTGTAAAATGGCTCTGTACCTCCCAAGTATCCCCAAGTCCACACCCCCCACCCCCACTTCTGGAGGGCCTTATTTACTCCTACTTCTTCATAGTGATTCTGGATAGTGATAATAGAGATGATCTCTAAGCAGAGTCTCAACTAATCAAGATGTGTACTACAGCAGTTTTCTAGCTTTCCAGTAAAATGAGCAGCACAATCTAAAAGAATCTAAAGAAGACATTGTCCTGTAGAAGAAGAGGTAATATAGTAGACAGAATGTACTGGCTTAAGAAACAGGCTTGAAATCTAAGGACATCAGGTTAAATCCTGATTTCTCCTCTTACTAACAGTGTAATTTTCTGACTTCTCTTAGCCCCACTTAATAATAAATCATAGGATTGTGGAAGACACTAAGTGAGATAATAGCACGTAATAATTTATAAATAAATAGTAGAAGAGTGGCAATAATTTTACTATATTAGTTGATGATAAAATTATTTACTACTATTATTTAAATAGTAATAATAAAATAATTGTGATTATTATTAACCTTAGGTAGATTTGACATGACACAATGGCATAATCATGAAAACATCATAAAATGTTTAGTTTCACAAAGATAGCATTCTAAAATGACTGGTAAGAATGATATTCTCACCTTGAATACTTCCCAGTCAATTTCTCATTTTTGTGGGGTACCAAGGGGTGACACCCAGTGACATTTAAACATATCAGGGAGCTAAAAAGAGGGGAAAGAAAGATTCTATCCTGAGGTATCAAATCAACCCAACTCTTCGTGCGCTCTGTCATTTAAGGTGAGGAGAAGTCATTATCTCCCTGTATTCTCTTCTCTCTTTTTTAATGTTTTTACATTTTATACCCAGTTTTCCAGTTGAATGCATTATTCTTCAGGTGTATATTTCCCTTTGAACTGCCGCAAAGTATTCACACTGACAGAGAAAACGAGATGAAAAAAGTGTCCTATTAGTATGCTTACCGAACTCTCAGCCCTTTCTTTTTAATCTCAGTATTAATAATTAACACTGATAAAATGTGTGGCCATATTATCCTTTTTATTCTAATTTAGTCCTTTAAAACTAGATCACTCTGCTGAACCCTTATGACATTTGAGGAGGGAATGAGCTCTCATCAAATCTCAAAGTGACTTTGGAGGTCAGTTAGGGGGTTTGTTGCCTCCAGACTCTCAAAGCATTTGCTTATCTGGATTTCAGCACACTTATTAGATAATGAATTCTATGTTAAGTTCCTTATTTAGTCAAGGTATTATCCCCATACTTGCATTCTTCTTTGCTTATACATTGTATATACTTTTGTTCTTCCTCTGATTTTGTTCTAAAGTTATATATAAGAAACTTGATGTTGCTGAAATATGATAACACTCAATCATCTTCTGTGTGATTTAAGGAACTCTGGAACTAACTTAAAGTGTAGTTAGCACTCAACCTCAGAGGTTAGACCACTTATTGAGAAACTGTTTCATCTCAGTATTCCTCTTTTAGGTTAAAACACTCACTGTTGTTACTTTTCCTATTGCAGGTATTTTTTTTTTTTTTGTAAGAAAAGCATTCTCTTAAGTAAAGCAAAACAGAGTAATATCCTCCCTGTCCATTGTTTAATGGGGTAATTATATAGTGACAAAGCTGTGGTTATTCATTTTGATTCAGCAAACATGTATGGAAAATAGAACTTGGCCAAGGCTTTCTGAGGAAGTAGAAGTGAACGCGAAAGAGTATCTGCCTTCATGGTGGAAGTCCTTAGGTTAGGAATATAGAACCTTGATTTCAGTATCTTCACTATAATATGAAAAGGAGAAAGCTCGTCAGAGAAGTTCAGAGTGGTATGAAGCACAGAGAATGGAGAGGAAGATTATTCAGATGAAACAATTATAAAGGCACTTGCTGAAATCTTTCCATTTTATAAATAATAGCTTGGGCTGGAAGAAGGCCTTGAAATGTTATCTGCATCATAGCCTCTCTTTTTACCTCCCCATCTTCTACATGATTTAAAAATAAGTACTATATTGGCCTGGAAGCTTCATGTCAAGCTAAATGAAGTTAAATTATTTGTTTGTTTTACTTTTCTAATCAAGTTATTGCTTTTGTTTTTCTTGGTGCTAAACATAATTAGTTCCAAAACTCCAGAATTTATCATTGATAAAATTGTCAGCACATGGTAAATCCAGGTCTCATCTACAGAACAGATTATTTTTTTGTCTCTTTTCTTTCCCTGCTCATAAATATGGACAATTACTAAAAATACATGTGCTTTAAATAAGGCTTTTCAAACTTAATAAGAGCCTGTAAATAATTTTTTTTAAGTTCTTGTGATTTCTTTTCAGAAGACAAATTGTATTACTCGAATCAGATGATTAGATTGGGGTAGATTGGATTAGATTAGGTTTATTTTTTGAAAAACCAATTCATTCCTTCTGTTGTGGTTGCAAATTGTTTTTGTAATTGTTATCTCAAGATTCGAATTAAATATTTGGGTATTTGTCTTTATGTCACATTCCCTTTCTATCTGAAATATAGACAACAGGTTGCCTTATTTTTAAATCTTGTTTCTGATAAATTTTACTTAATTTATGCAGGTGTATATTTTTTTGACATCAGTCTCATTATCTTGTATGCCTTCTCATTACTGTACAGAAAGTGTAAGTTTATTACAAAATGAAAAAATATTTGAAACACATGCAAATTTAAATGCCTCCTTTAAAACAGATTTTCAGCTGCTAAAATGTGATAGTCACAAAGGAAACTAAGTTTTGATACTGTATATTTAAAAGAAATCTGCAATGAGTGCTATAAAATATTTTGGTAATAAAAAGAACAGCATCCTATTGTTTAAAAATAATCTACTCATTCATTTCTATTGCAAAATGTATCTTCTGTGATTTTATTTTTGCTCTGAAATGCTTAGCATTTCCAACGATGAGGTCATTGGGGGACCCACATATGATCTGAGAGTGGTGTGCTACTCTGAGGTTGCATTCCTGCGAACCATAGTTCCCTATACTGAATTGTGCACATTGTTTCTTTTCAGTATGAGGTTGCATTTCACCAACCCAGCATTTGTAGCAAAAGGTCATCATAACCATAGATGAAATTTTATACAATGAACAGGGAATTTGGAGTATTATGAGAATTCATGAAGTTCAATAACCATTTGTTGAGCATTTACTCTATGCAAATTCCCACAAAGGATCCAAAGGTGAATGAGACATTCTCTCTGCCTTCTAAGTGTTAGATATTGTGATGGAGAATGACATGTACAGAATTAGGTGTTTAAAAGTAAAGGCATGAGAGGCTCTAGGTTTAGAGACTAAAGGTTACCAGAACCAGAATAGGATATGAGTTGGGCATGTGAAAAACCGTAGCCAAACTGTGAAGGATGGGTGACTAGGATTTGATAAGCAGAAAAAAGGGTAAGGTTATGGAGAACAGTGAGTGATACCAAGGATACCAATGGTGGGGAGACAGAGGTGCTATTTGCCAACTTGGGAAAAATGAAAGGAATAGCATCTTTCCAGGAGAACGAACCTGATTAAGACATGTCAGATTTAGGGTACCTTTGAAAAATTCAGGTGATATCTAGCAGGCTATTAAAATGTACATTAGAAACTTGGGAGTAGAAATAAATAGCAGAAATACAGCGTTAGGAGTCATTGGCACCCTGAGGATTATGAAACTTGGAGAATAGATGTGACCATCAATTAAACATATGACACTAGAGAAGAGAGAGATTGTACCCAACACAGAATCTGAAAAAAATACTGAAATATAAGAGAATAATGAAATAAGCTTCAGAGAAGGATATTTTAAAATAAAAAAGTGAAACCAAACAAAGCGTGGCAGGCTAAGGGGAAATTTAGAATTAGAGTTATATATAGATGTTCAAAAAAACTGTTGAATTTAGTTGTATGGACTAGGAACCCTGTGTTGCCAATAGAGATTCAACAGAAGTGAGACAATTGAGAAAGACAATTGAGAAAGCAGAAGACCAGGAGATGTAGTGTAAGAACACACTTGAAATTTTTTCCCAAGGTCAGCAAGCCCATTATAATGTCATTGTCAGAGGCAGGGGCATGGTTACACCCCTTGACATCAATCTTAATAAATTTCTAACCAACTTATACTTTATGTTATGTTCAGGATTTTTTGTCGCTCTTTCTACAAAATTTTCTGAAAGTACAACAGAGTCTGAAATTTCTGTATAATAGCTTTTGCTATCTTTCCTTGAGATATAATAATTACTCTTTTAAGTGAGTTTTGGCCTCTCATGTAACTTCTATGTTTTATTTTATACTAGGTCATCATTCGTCCATCTCACTGGCTTGGAATTAAAATAGTATCTGACTAATTGCATTTTTGGTGAGATCCAATAATTGATATCAAACATTTTTAGTTGTCATCAAACATTTTTATTTTGTGATTATAAGATTCCTGACACTGTAATAGTGCTATCAATTGTTAGTAATATTATGCAAACAGATATGCTTCAAAACAGAAAACAATGAAATAGAATTTGCAGGATAAATAAATTCAAATTGTAAAGGACTATCCAGTTCCAGTCACAGAAATGCAAGGTCAAAGATGCTTAGCACAGCTAGTGCACCATGCAAGGGAAGAATTGCCTCCAAATGTGTTATGTGCGGAGACTTACTAATGATGATTTGCCAGGCAGATGTCACTTTTGATGTTGTTTTTATCTAAGAAAGGACAACTATCAATGTCACATAAATGTATTCTCCTTTCTCTGTATTCATTGTTGCTTAGTAGGAATTATAAGTAGGGACTACATTGATAAAACTAGTCTTCCAGCCCAAGGTAATCTAAATAATTGCTACATAATCATTTCCAAACAAAACTTCAACTCCTATTTAATCATGCACATGTTTATTTGGTTCATCAAAAACCTCTAGAAATGTGCATCCTTTCCGGTTACTGAGTGGCCTCTAGGTGGTACCTGGAAATTTTTTTCTAGATCCAAATATCAGTTTCATCAGTGTGCAGAACTGTACAGAACCAAAACAAATTCTAAACATTATTATAAGACCTTGGTGTTAAACTGGAATATTAGTTTATTAAATTTTGAACAGGAGAATATCCCATTCAAGAAATAGGAAAGTCCCTGCTTCTTCTCCAAGGCAATATTCTTTATCTCTAAGGAGACCCAAGGAAAATCAGTGTACCTCTTAAAAGATTGCCTGGCGAGGATGAAATCAGAAGAGGAACTCTTCATCCAGACCCAGTGAGGCGGATAAGGTCTGCTGTAACATGTCTACCGTTGACCGAGATCCTCTCCTGAAAACAGATTGCTTTGGCGCCCTAGATTCAGGGACTCTTTTAGTACTAGGCAGCAGCTGCAATTCTGTGTCTCTAACTCATGTTTGCTGTTTTTGTTGTTTGTTTGTCTTCTCTTCTCTTTAAGGTTATCTCTTAAGGAAAAATTTTTTTTTAAATATGTAAATGATTTTCTCAATATCAGCTTTAGGCATGATTTAATGGCCAGACTTTGTTTCCCTCCTTGCTTCTGGTCCATTCTGTAAGTTGTCTCTGCATTATCTAAACATTCAATTAATTATCCATCAATTTCATTGTTTACTGGGTTACTCTTAATTAATACCTGACTCTCAAAATACTGTGTCAGTCAGAAACATCTAGACTGATATGTAATTTTCAAAATCATTATTTATATAGTCATAATTTCTCAGATAATTTTCACCTAAAATAAACTCATTTTTCAATTATACAAGTATTTGAGAAAATTGAATTTAGGGCCCAGTCTTTATTCTTTCCCTTCACTTTGGTTGAGGCAATGTTAATCATACATCATCTTTAAACAGGTGATTGGAAAGCAACATGTGCACACAGAACCATATTTTATCAGAGTTTTGGTGTTTTTTTTTTCCCCTTAAGCTTACTGCCCTTTATTTAGTGTGATCAATTGTATTCAGCCTTTACTAGTTCTTTGAGAATTCAATTTTAAGAGGCACTTTTAGTTTCCTGGACAACATTGGTTCATCTCTTTTTCCCAGAATTAATGAAGATCTAAAATCTAATTCTTGGCTATTTCAGCCCCAGACTGTTTTTATCCTCTATTGTGAAATCAAACCCACATGCTTTTCCTTTGCAGCCTATGTCTGAGTATTATCTATGTCCCCAGAATGAAGTAGCTATTAAATTAGTTCTATCAATTGTCCATGGGTTTAGAGGTCCCCATGTGTGTTTTTCTTAAGTAACCACATTTTATTTCAGGGCACAAAGTACAAGACTTCTGACTTGATTACTTAGCCTCTGGTCTTTATGTTTTAGTTTTGAAAATAGCAGGGAAAATGCATTACTCTTCTTTACCCTAATGAAAAGTTCTGAGCTCCTCTGACAGTCATTTCATTTCTGAAGGAGGATTAAAGGAACGTCCCACAGACTGACTCTGAGATTTTATATTTTTTCTTCATTTTATCCTTCTAATAATCTTGCTCCTTTGCCTCTCCCAACCTCACCATCCCATGCACATTTTCTCCCTTTATCTAGGTCATTTTAAGGATCAAGTAATTCATTTTCTCTACCAAAAGTCATTATGTTTGAGTCATTTCAGACTATCAAGTTTCTATACTCTTTTGGGGATACTTTTTGGAATAGTCTGTTCTATAAGTTTTCAATTTTAAAAAGTCCTTCTTAAACCTAACTTAATTCTGCTGTGTTGTGGTATATAATACAATATGTACATTTGCAAGGAATTGATACCAGAAGTTTGGGTCCTAGTTCAACCTCCATCACATTTTCGAGAAGGGAACCTAGATCAGTTCACATAATATCTCACTTCCTTATAAAATGAAGACAATAATTATAATAATTATTGCCCTATCTTTCTTAAAGAGTTATCGTGCAGTTATACATGAACATATTTTTTAGATAGTTAGCATTTAATAAAATTCTATCAGATAACTACTTTACTATGCAAATTGTTTTAAAGATACCTTAAAATTTTTTTCTGGTTCTGTAGTTCTTTTTTTTTTTTCAGATTAAATCAGATCCATGATATTTATGATATTTTTAAATGCATAATTGTTTTCTTGCTTACAAAAGTGTTCACTGGCCTCACATATATTTTGCCATTAAAGTAAGTTGTTTCCTGGCCCCTTTTGAATTCCTTATCGGTTTCCAAGGCTAAGAACACGTGGCTCTCTACCCACTGTGAACAAGTGCCAGTGTTTATAGAAAATATAATAAAAGTCATAGACAGAGAAAACATATTAATAGTTTCACATTTATTTTCTGCAGCTAAATGGCTTCTGTCTTTAAGAGACCTGCATATATTTTCCTGGATTTATTGTTAAGGAGTAGTAAATGACAAAAAACAGTAACTCACAGAGATATTCATCAAATAATTATTAAAGATCATTCAGTGCCCAGTAGCCAAGTGGTTCCTAAAAGACTGAGATTACGGCCAACTCTCAAAAATTCATGGCAGTAAGAAAAGCCTTGTAAAGATGACTGCCAATCACAGAGTGTGGATAGACTCCACCAATTAGGCACCAATTCATAACACTTATTCGCATCTCCTCTTAAACTACTAATTAAGCCTAATACATTTATAAATGTAGAAATCAACTTTTATCAGTTATAGGAGATAATTTTCAGATCACAGTATGAAACACCCCAGTTACAATACAATTCAAATATAAAGGGCTGAAGGGAATTTAAAGGAACCAAGTCATCATGAAGTATCTCTAATGTCAGAGACAAGTGAATTATAGATTCATTCATGCCCTCTTACACTTGCACACACAAAGAGTGAAGCACCAGAAAAGAGAAACGTAACATAAAGAGGACAATCTATCTATCAAAAAAGTCTTACTAGAATGATGAAATAGTATCTTTATTAAGTATCTAAAAATAAATGATAAAAGGGTAAGGAAAAATTGAAATAATAAATGAATATTTTACAGTATATTAGTGATAACCTGAGAGTTCTACATATTCATTTGCTTCATAGAATCACTCTGAGGAAGGTAATATTATCTGCATTTTATAAACGATGTAACTGGGAAGAAGAGAAGTAAAATTATGGTTAATACTTGATAATACTAGGTGCTCAACTTAGTAACTGTTATTATTTATTATTCTTGCTTTGTTGCTATCAGCTCCAAAGAGCTATGTTTATGTTACTACATTCAAAGCTCAGGAAAACCTATGATAGCCATTATAATTATTTCTATTTTAAAAATATCTTTAAGTAGGAAAAATTTAGTTTTCATTTTATATATAACAGAAGCATTAATGTATTATGCAGTTTTGAGCAAATCACTGATCTCGTTGTCTCATTATCTGAGGCAACCAGTAATCCATTCCCTTTTTCAGGGATATTAAGGGAATTCCCCTTTTTATTTGCATGTGTTATAAAACACAATGCATTTTTGTAATTTTGTGTAAGGCAGTTATTTTGTGTCATCATCAAGAAATACTCTACATTGTGGGCTGACATAAATGTTGATACCTGGGATCATAAGTGAAATAGTTGTGTTCATATCACAACAATTAAGAACATGCTAATTATTTTTTCCCTTCAGAATACTAAGATAATAGACTCAATATAATGAGCTGCTTAAAGAAATACCGTATGCCCAAAATAAGGTAAGAATTAATACCAGGTGCTTTATTCACTGATTAAACTATACAGTTTTATTCCTTATGCCTATATTTCATTGGTAGTTCATTCTACACACACACACACACACACACACACACACACACACACACACCCCTTCATTGCATCCTTCTGCCAAGGTAGGGAAGGTGCTTCACTGAAAAGGATAATGCCTGTGTATGAGAAAATACAACACTAAGAGCCTGCTTCTGGAGTTGGTCCCATGACTCCCAAAGATTGTGGAAACAGAGCAATTAACTTTAATTATGCAAACCGTTCAGTAAAGCATGTATTAAAAGGATACTTAAAGTTTATTTATTACTTTTAATGTCTCAATAATGTTGAAAATTTCAAAATAAGCAAAAAAAACAAGCAAATTTATACTCTTAGAGATTTTTCTTTCAAATGTTCCCCTTTGTAGGATAAATATAGCGAAAACACTTATTTACCCATATCACTACTTTCAGAACTACTAGACTGTGTTAAATAATAGAATTTTTATAGTATATGATTGAATTAGAAAATATCTTAGCTATTTTAGGACTGGGGCACACATATTTTTAACTGCAACATAAGCCCCATGCCTCTCTGGGGAATATTTATTTTAATTATGCCTATCAGCTGATATAAATTATTGAATTTGCTCAAACTTGCTTAAGAAAAAGAAGCTTCCTTAGATACAGTAACAAATAAAAATAAATTGAAAAGTAATTTCAAAACCACTGGCATAAACAAATAAAAGCGCGTATATATCATCTGCACAAAAGATTTTCCAACTCCTTTATTCTCAAGTATTATATCTTATTAAATTTTTTAGTAGTCAGGAGAAGATATGCCTTACAAATATAGATTGATAACTCAACCGGTGCTAACAGTTAAGCTATTGTAATTTGGTTTTCATACTGAAATAAGAATATTGCTTTTTTATTTGGCATGGAATCATTTCATGTATTTAGGAACATGCAGAAAAGATAGTGCATATTTCAGTGTGGGATTAAGTGAAAATATCTGTTTTCACTGAGAAGCTGGCATATTTAGTTTGCTAATAATTGACCTAGTCGTCAAGCAACCAAAAGCTCCCATCTGCCCCTGCTGCTCATTTGTATCTATTGTATATATTTTAGCTTCAGTGCTAAGGCCTTCATTTCCTTCCATAGGAAGAAGGTAGGGCATTTCTGAAGTGCTTAAGGCAGTTCTCTTGCCTCAATAGGGGAGAAAAAAACAGAAAACATAATATAACTACATGGAGAGATGCCTACCTCTGAGCTCTTTTCATTTTAACAGCTTGAGAAATATTGGTACACGTTATTGCTCAGACACACATTTTTTCTAAACAAAGGTTACTGCCATCGATTCCAAAGAGAAAAAGGATCCATTATAATATTTTTTGCACTTCATTTAGCTAGTGTCCTTATTGATTGGACTTCACGGACTATCTACTTGTACCTGATGTGCCTTCCTAGACAATATTGAGGACAAATATTTTATTTGATGGCAAAATATGTGGAGAATTTGACTTATCAGTTGCTGTATATTTTGGATACTTATTCTGAAATTTATGAGCAAATTTTAAGAAGACTCAGTATTGCTCACCTGGGAAACACACACGCATGCATGCACACATGCATGACACACCATCCTGGATGGGCTGGGCTGAGAAGGCGAAAGCAATTCTTGGAAATAATTTGAGTAATAAACTATGCCTCCAGAAAGACTTTATTTTGGAAATGTTCCATTAAGTTAAAGTCAATAGTTTCATCATTTGCAGATTTGACAGCCTCCTACCATATTGAGACTTTTATTGTAAAAATAAGTAATACTCCTATATTAAAGTAAGTTTATTAAATTGCAAATAGAAAATGTGTAGAGCATGTGCCTTTAAAATTTGGGTTGATTTTTCTCATTATGTAACATGCCAACTTGGATTTCAATATAATCTCTTCAGTAAAAAACTAACAAAAGAACTATAAGGTTAATTTAAGGCTGTAGTTTTCTAATGCCTTCTACTGCTTCCCCCCCACCTCTCAAGAATAAGATGTATACTTACATTTTCACAATATATACTTAGGGGCTGTGCTGATTAAGTTAAAATAGCTGTATGTTTAGTTAGAGTATTTTAAAATATTGTTTCAAGGTAATTTCACTGGATCATTCAAATATTTCATCATTTCAAAATATCCTTTACACCTAAAAGTCTGGTTTTCCTTACAAGGGATTTTGTTTTATAATATAAGCCTAAAAATCCTTTGGGAGCATTTACGCCTGACTCTGATAATGCATAACAGGTCTCAGCAAGAAACTGTGCCCAGAGACTGATACTGACAGAGTTGGCATTTCAAGTTTCTGTTGAAAATGTATGATAATCCGATGTAAATGTACCAGCTATTTATAATAACAATTTCAGTATTGCGGTGTATTAGGCTTTTCAAGCTATTTCTCTCTTCACTGGAACCCAGCCATAACTGTGTCCTTGGCTTCTGCAATGCTTGTTATAATAAAGTCCTTCTGATAATACTCGTAATAAACCTTCATGGAAGCAATCCAAGATAGACCCTACTGATAACTGAATTCTTTTTAATAGTGAATTGTATTCTTGTGAGACTCCAGCATAGTTATTTTCCTTTAGAGTTAAGGGTTTTATGTTGAAATAGTATTTATTTATTTATTTATATCATTGAACAGTCTCACTGCTATGACTAAGAAAATTGCTCCATAAAATACTTGGTAATGTAAATGTGAGAATGAAAGTTATATATCTGATGATTTATTAAATTTATGGCTTGTAGGAACATGACTGTCTCTATAAAGGAATCTAACGTACACATTGGAGAATATTCTAGTAATGCCTTGTAAAAATGGGATGCTGTTGTAATTTGAAATATCAAAAGCATGAACTACTGAAGAGGTATGCTTTCAACATTTGTAATCATACATGGCCTGGCTTTGCAAATCTAAATTTGATGTAGGAAAATTTAGAATACACATTTATTTTAGAAATACTTGCTCTTACACAGAATGTAACTTTCCATGTACATGCCTACTTTTGATGTATTTCCTTACCTGTTTCTTTTATTGGCAAGAAATGGAAAGGTCCTTTAAGAGTAGGAAGTTTGCTTCCATGTCCTGGCTATTGTAAATAGTGCTGCAATGAACATTGCGGTACATGTCTCTTTTTGAATTATGGTTTTCTCAGGGTATTAAAAAAAAAAAAGAGTAGGAAGTTTAATTGAGTTCATGTTAGAAGAAAAACGGACCAAGGTTGATGAGCACAGACCTGGAATTTGAGACCAGTGATTACCCCAGAATGAAGAATATTGGTGTGTGTGTAGGCAAGAGGGACTCAGGGTTATTACCAGTGCTCTGAAACTGCATTTGGCCTATCAAAATATATTTAACCTCTTTCTTCGTCTCCCAGGAATTAAACCTCAGAACTTTTGGTCCACATTTTAAAGAGTGGATTTTTTTTTTTTTTTTTTGGTCTTGAACTTTTCAAAAGCTTTTATCATCACACTCTGTGAACTGATTTTCATTGAAACTCTACTGAGAAATTCAGTGTATTTGGTCAGTAAACTTTTACTTTAAAAATGGTGATTTCACCTTCTTCTTCTTAAAATGAACCCCCATTAATTGAATAATTGACTATTTAAAAGACTCAAAAAGTTTAAGCATACAATATAAAATTTTACAAAATTTTATTTCCATAAATGGAAAAATATACAACAGCAAAATACAAAAGCATATTTTGTGCATTATGTACAAATAGAGAAGATATACTAAGGCAAAGATTTCAAAGGTTTTGTTTCTTTTTATACAGTACTCTTAAAATAAACTTAGCTGTCATTTTTACAATGAAATCCATGGCTTATTTTCAAGGACCCCTCCCCCGCAGGAAACGTATCACTTAAAGATAAAAGAGCATATATGTGGCAGGGGAAAGAAAGAATAGGTTCTTCTCATATATTAGTAGGTCCATATGCTGTTTATTAAATTTGATGCTATTTAACTAATTCAGATAGGTGATTCAAATAAGAAGAAATCAGCAACTTTGTGGAAGTATGATGCAGTTTTATCATCTGTCAGATTTCTCAAGAGGATACCATATTTTATAGGCTTGAAATAAAACATTATGAATTAATACATCCATAATGAAATAATATATATGCTTCAAGGGAATAGCATTGCCCAAAGTTGGCATTTTAGTTCATGTAATTTAAATTATAGTATTGAAAAAGGTGTTCTCATGTATTAACTGAATTCCAACTTAGAGCATGCTGCCTGCTTCTCTGGTTGTGCATGAGTATGTTGAGGAGGAAATAATACAAAAAAAAGTCTGACTAAGAGTCTGAGATGTTTTATAGTCAAAGAACAGCTTGTGTTTTAAAAAGAAATTAAAATACATTAACTCGGAACAGTGGGCAAAGTGTTTCAAATGAAGGATACGGTGAACAGACTGTTTCACTTCCCTTCCATTCCACATATCTATGAATAATCATTCCTTGAGGTTTAAAATTATAAATAACGCTGCAGAGTGGAGTTATTTTGACTTTACAAAGGAAATCATCCATTTTGTTTTTATTTTCATTTGGGCAAACTCAAAATGGCTTAGCGTAGCTTCTGCTAAACTTATTCAAGACTGAAGCATTTTTGACAAAAAAAAAATGTTTCCCAATTGTGAGTAGATTACTACATTTATGTGGCTAAATTCACACAGAATTGACAACTGTTGTTTGACTTGGCAAAGTCAGAATATGGTAGTTGATACCAACCAAGAGAGGGGAGGTAGCAAAAAATAATTGTAAGGAAAAGAGAAATTTCAATGAATAATCTATATGCAACTGTGCTCAAGGGAAGGATGGTTGAATAGGGACATTTTATCCTAAAGTTATCACCATAAGTTGATTATTCTATGTCCTGCCCTCACATACATGTACACATACATGAGACCAGAAAAATGAAGGTAAAAGTTTGTCATGTAATATTTAATTTCAGTTATTAGTACAGTCATTTGTAAGTCCTAGATAATGAGTGCTACATGGAGTTAGACACTGTCTATTTGTATATAGAGCTTTACTATTCAGATTTATAAAGTCAGGATGTGAGAAATAAAGTGAAAAGCTTGGTTACATTTTTAACGATATATAAATGTTTTTACAACAAAATTATCTTGAAAATAATTTCTAGAATTATTTGCATGTGCATTGGGTGGAATAAAATGCGGTATTTATTTATTTATTAAGCTGAATTAATTAAAGAATAAATTAATATTTTCTGGGTCCAAGGTACAACAGTAATTTCCATTATTGCTTTGGCTTTAATGCTTTATTTTCTTTGCTTGCTCTTCTGATAACTTAGTGTGGGTTGAATTGTAGTGGTGGGGAAATCAGCCAAAATGATGGATTAGTATAAAGCATACTTTGTAAGAAAAGGAATAGGCTAATACTAAACTCTTCATAGAATATTGCAAACTTTCTCACCTAAAATTCACACTGTTCTTATCGGTCATTGGTGTATTATTACAGCCAGTGTTTGTACACTGAGCCTGGATATTTATTGTGTTTTATAAAATTCGAAACCTGGGCCTTGATGAAGTTTATTTTACATTTTAAAACCGTGCTTCTCTACTAAGTGTACTTTTTTCCTCTGTGCCCTAATTGTCAAAACTAAGGTGCATCAGCAGAAAATAGTTTGCAGTTGGGAAATAGTTTTTAACATTCTATCCATGAAGGCCTTGAAGATCAAAGATAGACTCTAGATGGTACAAACCAGCATGGGGAAAAATCATAACATTCTCTGTGTACCACACTCTTAATAAAAGCATTTTCTAGATAAGTTGACATTGATTAGTAGACTTTATGAGCCTCCTAATTCTCAATTCCAGGTTGAAAAATCACAGTTGCCAGTTCAGATTCTTAATACATTGTTCATATGGGTTAAAATATATTTTTATTTATATATTCATTTATTCATTCATTGCTGAAATGTAACTGAAGTCTAATTTCAAAGAGAGCTGGGAGATTCATGTCAAGTAAACCTCTATAAGAGATGGAAGAGGTTCGTTAAATTTGTCTTAAGTTTTTTACCATCCATTTTTTTTACACATTCATTCTATATTTATGATGATACTGGAATATGTTTTTATAAAATTGCAGTTTGTGTGTTTTCCTGGGAGAGGATAGGACGAGGCTGAGTGGAAATCAAGATTTTTCTATGGGTTTGCTAAGATCTTCATGAGAAGTGATTCTCTTTGGAGTTTCCAAGCTAGTTCATTTCATATTATTGTATTTCTGTTTTTTAAATCGCTCATAGTCACCTTTAACCTCCCCACCCACTCTACTTCACTGCTGCCCTTTTCACTGCTGTTTATAACTTCCATTCTCTCCCTGCCACCATGGTACTCTGTGCTCTCAGCATGATAACAAATTCACTCTCCTTAAATATGCAACAAAACGCAATATATTACTGAGTGTGCTAATTAACTGTCACACGTGAAAATACTTTACATATTTCATCTCACTTAATCCTCATGACATTCTTAATATGTAGCTTTTATTATTCACAAGAGAGCAAAGGGAGGCTCACAGACCTTAGGTGATTTGCTCAAAGCCATGCAGCCAAAATAGCTGAGATGGGGTTTGAGGAAACTCTGTCAAACCAAAAAACTCACATCCTTTCTATTACAACATACTGTGTCTAGCCATGCCCTTCTTTCACTGGAATGGTCTTAACCTCTTTCACCTCTGTCTCTGTCCTGCTGGCAAATTCTTTCTTAAGTTTACTGCAAGTATCACCTCTTCTGTGGAGCCTATTTTGACCCTCTCCTGCTTAGCTCTTTGCATATCACACATCTGTATTAGAACATATCATAATGTCACTCTTCCCACTTATTTTTTTGGTTTTGGAAAGTATGGTAATCATTTTTCATAAAAATATTTTATTTATGTCGGCATGAAATGACTTTGTTATGACTATTTTCAAATATGTTTACAATTAATTATTTTTAAACAGTCAATTTTATTTTTGAATATAGTGAATACCAATTATGACATACGCCACATAAAAACAAAAGCACTTTGAGCCATCTACAGTTTTTAAGTGGCTAGAGGAGTCCTGAAACACAAACGTTTAAGTACTGCTGGCGACAGCAGTGTCTAGCACAGATTGAACACTCTTTAAATATTTGATGAACAAAACTGAATAATCAAATTGATATAACAACTTTTAGTTGTGGAGACTATAAATGTACTATGTGAGGATTTAGGATTTACATAGTTTTATAAATTTACTCAAACAATTATAAGTCAAGAAGAAAATGAGCAAAAACCACATTAAAATATGTTTTTTTAGGGAAAACTAAATTCAGAATATTAATTATATTAATCAAGTAAATCATATATTAAGTAAAATTAAAATTCTAAGTGAACATTATTCAATACATTAATCAATGATGAAGCAGGCACTCAGGTAGCCGATTAGTTTGTATGGAAGACACAGTGGGTCATGCTATTATGGCTATAAATTGTGAGATTTTTTTAGAGAGCAGATTTTTAAAACATTATAAATTTGAAAATAATAAAGCGCAATATTATAGATTTGCTAGAAGCTTTATAAAATGTTTTTGATGCAACTAAATCTTGAAATTTTAATGAAATTGTTAGAAAAATGTATCACAACTCCAGATTTATATATGGCAATACTTTGTCATTATGAAAATTTATTTTTAGGAAGTAGTGTGTGATATTAAGTAAAATTAATGAACATCTTCAGTTAAAAGGAAAAAAACAAAAGAACATTTCATGCTTTTATTGAGTTAAGAAATTTTAAACGTCGTATACTAGCATTATTATATCACACTTTAAATTTACATATAACAAACCTAATTAAAATGTATAATTCAGTATTAGTAACAAAAGTTTACACTTAAATCTCTTTAACATTATCTTCTAATTTCTTCATTACACAATTGTTTTACTAAAGTTTGTAGCTGGTAATATTAAGCACTGTTATTTAGCTGATTTGTATTGCCATTAAGCTAAGCAATCTATACTTTTAAACCTTAGGAATGTAAAATACAAAGCAAGATACTAGAAACCCACCACTTACTAAGGAGAGCTAAATAAAGGGTTAATAATCATTCTTTCATCTTAAATCAGTTATAATTTTTATTGATTAAAAAAAAGTCAAAAAAACAACAAAACACAAAACTTCAGGTGTTGCCTACACAATGATGTTATTCCCCTTGTATTTTCTGTTTTTTTCCTCCTCGTGGTCTCAATACTCAAGCGCTGACTGATAACCTTACCCAGGGTTTGTACGATTGTTTATTTTATACTTAAAAAAAATACTGTTTGTTCCTCTTTAACAAAAACTGAATTGAGCCATGTCATATCTGCAGTGGAGCAGTTTCCTGAGTGCAGAAAGAACATGTAGCATTCCTTCCTCTGCAAAGATTTTCAGATTCCACCTCTTTTCCTATTGCCACCAGGGCAGATCTTAACCCCGTCCTGCAGGAGCTAGCAGGAAACACCAAACACTCCAGCCCTGCCTAGACACACTATGGACACTAGCATTAAGATGAATAAATTGTCCTTTTTGAGAACTATCCAGCCACTCTTAGCAAGAAGGAGAATGAGAAAAAATTGAACCAATTTATTGCCTGGAGTGTGGCCCCCTAGGAAGAGTATATTAGACTGTGTTCAAAAAAGCCTTGGGTATGAATGTGAGAGACTGAGGGAAAGTTTTAGGGTCAGAACCAGAGCTAAAATATCAGTTTTCTAATCGTTAGAGAAAATGTACTTTTAAGATGGACCTTACAAATAGGTTAAAAAACACTACTGTTATCAGGAATGTTTATGCAGTATGGTAATGGCCTTTTCTCATGTATCCTTATACCAGACAAGCCAGGTTTTGATAAAGCTTTAAGGACATCAAGCAGAGAACAGCAGTTTCACTGGCTAATTAATCTCCCTCTTTATATGTAGTTTGATGCGTCTCTTCTACATATCAAGGTGTGTTCTGTTTCTCCCACCATACAATCTATTCTGGGTTGACTAACTTCAGACTTGTCAGCACTAGACAACCTCCTTCCCACCACATTGCATTAGGCTGTGTCAGCTTCCTTTTCTACAAACGGTTTCTTTCTTTCATCCTTTGTCCATATCTGTCTTCTCAAGGTTCATCCCCTTATCTTTAACTTTAACTTTAACTTTAACTTCCAAGCACTATGAAGTTCGATGCTTATTTTTGTTCCCCACCTAATGATTATATTTTTTGAGGATATGAACTGAGTCTTGTGCCTTATTCTTTGGCATTACAGCTCGATTTTGTGTTCTCTGTGCTGCTTATTTCACTAAGTCACACAGCCTTTATATACAATATCTTAGTATTGGTATTTCTACTTTTATCATACATTTTTCCAAAAACAGAAACCTCATAACGTTGTCTATAAGCATATTCCTACCAAATACCGCTTTAGTAACGGAGATGATTTTGTTTTCCTAGCCCTACCTTTTAAATATGAAAAAAAAAATAGCTTTCACTTTTATTTCTCAATCTACAAAGTTCTATTGTCCACTCTATGAATTCATGACTCGAAAATTTCAGTTTAATCTTTTCAGTTACCATTCTATGTTGTTTTAGTTATTTATAAACTCGGCTATTTATAAAATAATTTTATTACTTGTTACATCTTGATAAGTTGTACTACTAGTGATCATCTGTGTTTTGTGTGTGTATATTTATTTTCCAAAGTTTCTCATAAGTACACCTTTAGTTATTTTTGTATCTTTCACAGTGCAGTGCTAATTTCCAAATATATTGTCTCATAATAATCTACCCTTCCTAAAATCAAAGGAAGAATTTACTATATATCAGATCCTTGCGGTATTAAGGATTCATGTACAAAAAATGCTGTATTTCATGCTAGATTAAAGTATTTTGCCACAAATTAAGAACATGAGGAGTCCCCTTTCTTTTTTTTTTTTTTTCCTGGCTTGGGAGATTCCCACACTTGATTCTTCCAAAGATAAAATGCTGATCCCCAAATAATCACTTAGGAATATTTAAATGTAGGAATAATTATATTTTTGTTATTTTGATATTACTGGAATATGTAGGTTTTAATTTTGAAGGGAGATTTAAATTTTTAAATATTATGTGTAATGGCAGTTAATATTTTTAAAATTAAGTACAAAATTTAAAATTTATAATAAAAAAAGCAAAGCTACCAAAAAATTGTGTTCATTCATATTAGATAAAATGTAAGTTGGCTACAAAAAAAAAAAATTTAAGTTTGCTACTTTGAGCTCATTTATTTTAATTCAACAGGCCTAGATACTGCATGTGCCTTCAGAATTCTTTGATGCTAATCTTTTATGATAACCAATTAGCTTCCAAATTTCTCAATTCAAGGGCTGACTAATACTATTACCTAAGCATTAAGTGGGTATGTTATTTTAAACAGAGATGATGGCTAATAGTAAGCAGTGTGTCAAAGACCAGAGGAGTTGAGAAACTGGAAAGTTTTGAGACATCCTGTCTAAACAGGATTAAGGCAAAACCAAAAGGATTATCATGCTTCAAGCCCCAAAGATCTTTGTGATAGCTGCTTTCCTAAACATCAGGATTAAAGGTTAGAATCACATTCAGAAACAAGAATGCAAACATGTATTCACAAAACTCCCTGTCTTTAGAGAAAAATTCAAGAATGTCCCAGCCCTTCTGTAAATATTACACTAAGAAATGTATTGGTGTGAGGGGTCAAAAACATTTTTTTTTTCACACAAAAAACTAATCTCTCCTACCTTTCAACTTTACGATACTTAAAAAAAAAATTGACTGTATTTTTTTAGAACAGTTTTGGTTCACAAAACAATGGAGAGGAAGGTACAGAGGTTTCCCGTGTGCCCCCTGCCTCCACAAATGCATAACCTTCCCCCTTACAATGTCCCCCACCACAGAGGAATACCTCTTCTTCATAAAATATGCATATTTCAATCAGTTTATCTCCAGTCTGTCTAAAAGCTTCTCTAAATAGTGTAAAAATATCATTTTTCGTATAAAGTTTGTATTTAAATAAAAGCATACAAAGTTAAAGATTTCTTTAAAAACAAATACTTAGAGCAAAATCTGTAGCAGTATTAGGTTTACAGGTGTGGTATTATCTCCTATATTGATTTATAAAAGCAGTTAATCACTATTAAAATTCAAATCGTTTAGTATTATCATCAACTTTTTATTAAAATTTTTCACTTTCTTTCCATATAATTCTATATATTTACTTTTAAAAAATTACATATAGTCCAGATTAAACCATGTCTACAAAAATATAATTAAAACACAAAACTTTTTGCAACTTTTATTAGTTTGACCTCTTGCAGTATATAGGGATTCTACAAATCTAATTCTTTTTTTTTTGTTAAATTAGCAAGTTGAAGTCGTTTTGATATCACAACTACATACCCTTAGGAGAGCGTAAAAAGGAAGATGCATTGTGAGCAATTAGATGTATGTCAATTAGATGGAGACAGAACAAATAAATGGTTATAATCCTACTGTGTGTGGGGGGAAGAATACATATACCTTTGGTTTTGTTTATCCAATAGTTTTTTTTTTTTTTCTTAAATCTGTTGTAAAAAAAAAACAACTATACCTATAGAAAAATAGCCTGCCTTAAACTACCCAGTCGAAAAGTGAGAATAAGATGGTAGCTCATTACTTGTAGCAGCCCCTGTGTCCTAGACTTGGAAGATGATAGTTGGAGAGTGTTCAGATTAACGCCGTTAGAAATACCTAATTTGTTTAAATTATCTTTGAAATTTATCTAGTTTTTTTTAAAAAAGAAAGAAAACAAGCTCAGGGTTTTTGGAAATTGTTTTATTGGCAAGGTCTATGGATGGACACCATTGTGTAGGGGCTGCTGATTTTCCCTTTACAAATTTCCCCATCTCCCTTCCCCAGGTGTTGCTGCCATCACTACCTTTCCCTTCCTCCCCTTTCCTCATGGCAAGACGCATGGAAGAAGAGTGCTGTTAAGGCCTCTCCATTAATGAACAGGTATGGTGGTTCTCATGAATCAGTGCAGTGCCCCTCTTCTGCGTTCTCCATTAATAGTCTATCTCTTTTATATTGAGAAGACTCATTTACCCACCTACACAGAGCCTACTGATACAGAAAAATCACTCAACCTGAGTATATCTTTACATATTTCAGCATGCTATGCATTTCAGAATTCCCTGCACAGTTGCAAAATACTTTTTAAATGTAAAGGAATACAGAAGAATTTATTATATCATTTTCAGAGAAAGGTGCTATGCAGTTTCCTCAACTGATTGTACAGGAATTAAATGGACCCTGTATGCTTCTATATGCCTCTTTCAATGTTATACAAATACTTTTTATGTAACATATCTTTGAAAAGTATAAAATGGAAATACTTTGTGAATTAACTCAAAATTCAATTATTATAGCATTTGAATTTTCAAAAGCATTACACAAAACTGTATGTACATTAATTATAATGCTTATTGATCTGGTTATAGAAAATTAGGTATGAGCCAGTTCAAATGAATCTAAATACAAATCGATGTCATCCAGATGTCAGAGCTGAACATATGCTAATCGCTTTCCTCAAAACTTTCTTTTGTCAATTCAGCTGGTGGCATTTGAGGGAGGTGGGGGGCACTATTTCTTTCAGCAGTCCCAAGATTACCTCATTCAGGCTGCTACCTTTTGAAAGGAGCTAGGCCCTCAGGGCTCAAACAACAGCAGAGTCATAACCTATAAAACAAATACTAAGTCATCACAGAGAAACACCCACCTTCTTAATATCCTAGGTGAACTGGTCCACCTAGCTCCTGCAGGGGCTTGTTTTGAGGATGTGTCAGGCTCTACATCCTTGTGACTATCCAGATCTTTGAGACATGTAACTAGAACACTACCTTTGGGCTAGGAAGATTATTGGCAGATGTCTTAAAAACCAAAACAAAAAAAACAGTGGTTGTGTCTATAGGTGTGCAAGTGTGTGGCAGCACTATTTGTGGTATTCCTTAAAATAGTAGCAAAATTAAGACTTGTTTGTGTACATAAACAAAGCAAGCTCTTTTGAGTTATAGGCATTTTCACTGATGCGACCATTAACCATTAAAGGCTGGAGCATTAATCTTCATTCAGGAATGCATGGCCTCTTACTCCAAAAAGCTCTGAAATCATTGGCTGGCCTTCATGATCCCATTTCTACCTACATTTCTAGTCCATATTTTATACCTTTACCCTGATGTACACTGTACTCTGGCCTCCCCATCTTTCTCAATGGCTATAAATAATCTTCCCTGTCCACAATCCTCTGCATTGTTGGGTCTTTCCATCTGGAGAGCACTTTCCCCAGGTCTGTTTGGAAAACTCACAAGAACAATAATAACAGCAAACATGTACAGAGGGTTTACTGTGTGTCGGGCACAAAGTAAATAAACTTAATAATCTCCACTTTCTTAATTCATCCATACAAAGGAACATAGAGTTAGAAATTATTATTATTCATATTTAATTGATAAAAAATGAGGCTTGGAGAAAACCTAAAGTGGCCAAAATCACTCAGAATTGACCGAAGTGCCATGTGCCTTATGTAGTATCTTCTGATTCCTCCCAAGCAAAGCTAGGATTCTCATTCATGTTCAGCTCTGAGTTTCTATGATTCCATCTTATTCTTTATGAACTCTTCTATGTCCACAGTGTTTGTTACTCACTAAATGCTGAGCAAATGAACGAATTTTTAGAAAGAAGTCATTCATCCTTTTCACCCTTGTATGGACCCTTCTCCTCATCCACACTTCCTTCTACTCTGTTTTTATTCCCCTTAGTTTGTGGCTCTTGACTATTATTAGATTCACAGATGACATAATAAATTGTATCATAAGAAATCAGTCATTATTTCCCCCTAATTTTAGGACCTGCAATTAAAAACCAAGTAAGTATAAAATAATTGAAAACACAGAAAGAAAATCATTTAAATTTTATAAAATTTATCAAATCTAGTGATAAGAAAAGAAGAACAGATATACTTATATCTCACATGGAAAGAAGGAAATTCAAGCAAAATGGTCTAAAGTTTTGAGGAAAGGTTATCAGAGAAACACTTTTTTTTACATTATAGGCAAATAAAGGAAATATGCACCATATAAGAAAAGAGTCGTTTACCATACAAGAAAAGAAAGAAATGGAGAAGTAAAATTAGATGAGCAAAAGAGGATAAACCAAGAAAGAAAAGAAAAATCTTTGAGAAATTAGAAACAAAAAGATTTTAGGAAAGTGAATAAATTGAAAAGCAATAAAAAATTGAAGGAAAGATATTGAAAACCATGGACACTGAAAGAACTTTAAGAGAATATGAAATAAACCTTGGAGGGAAAAAAATTAATGCAGGTAGAGAAAAAGGGCTTTATTTATGAGTTCATGTTTCCTTTATTCTTAGAAAAGCCTTTGAGGTAAAATGGCTGGAGAGAGAAACGGGAGTTAAGATACGTTACCTTGTGTACACTGTATTTTTCTAGGACTTTTTTTGTGGAAACAGTGCTTTTGAGAACAAGATAAGCACTTAAGCATTAACTTGGAGCTATGCACTTAGAACTAAAAAAGTTGTGCCTAGAGGGTACAATTGAGCAGGCCTTGATGGAAAATTAGGATACAAGTCAAAATACCCTCCTCTCCCCACTTTCTACCAAGATAATCTTAGAATTAACCAATCTGTTAGCCCTGTGAATATAAGGATCATTTCATTTCTATTTTTCTTTATGTGGAGTGCCTGGAGCACAGAATGAATATTTGCTGAATTAGTCATGGAATTTTAAGAGTTGGTAGAGAGATTATGGTCCAACCAATCTAGTCTAGATTGTTCATGCATCCCTCAGCACCATCATAAGAATCACTAATCTCTGCTCGAATGATTCCAGTGACACAAAATCCAGAGGTGGCTCACTTTATTTGAGGACATGTTTAACTTTTCAGCTTTTTCTTATATTTCTTATCAAATTCTGCTTTCCCATAACTTGAATCCATTTATCCTGAATTTTCCCGTTGGGAAAACACAGAATAAGTTCTATTCCTTCTCCAAATGAAAGTACTTCCAGGACCTAAATTCAGATAGACACTCTATCCTAATGTCTAGCTATATAATGTCTCTCTCTTTCTCTCTCTTTCTCCCTCTCTCCCTCTCTCTTTTTCTGGTTTACAGCCCAAGTTTTCCTAACTGTTCTATGTTACTTGATTGCAAATACTTTTAGCATTCTGGTTATTCTCATTTAGTGCAAAATACTTTATCAAAAGAACAAGGAATTCATAATGGGCTCCCTCGGTTTATATGCTTATATTTGTTCAGTATGAAGAACCCAGAAAATCCACTTAAGTAACTTCAGGGGGAAAAAAGGAGGTGCAGTTTAAAACTGCATATAGCTTTGTTCTGAATTTGTACAGAATAAAGGTATGGCTTGGCTAGTATAATATATAAATAAAATAAAATAAGTACAAGTATGCACAAAAATGAATGAAAAAAGAAAAAAATGAATGAATTGAAAAATAGTGTTTGATGAAAGTAAAAGAATTTTAAGTGTCTACTTTTTATTTCTTAATTGAATAAATATTTTGGTTTGAGTTGGTGCCTGAGATGAGTTTTTCTTTAAGATGCCCATTCACCATTCTAACAAATTTGGTACAAAAAAATACATATCTTTACATGGATAATATCAGTGGAAGTAAAAGGCAAACAAAACAAAAGTAGAACAAAACAAAAACTATTTTCTCAATGCAAATTATTGACTTTAATGACTAAATATGTGCTTGCATATAACAAACACTATGTTACATGGAGGTCAAAATAGAGCAAAATAAGATTGAAAGATATATAAAGGATGCCCTGTCAGATATGGACTTTCCTCAGTAAAAGTTACCAAAAAGTAAATTCTTCATGTATGTGAACTCTTTCTTAATGCCAAATTGCTATCAATACCCCTTGGTGAGTCCTATTCATGAGTAGATTACGGCACTCTCTCAGAAGCCCTGCACATCTGCCTTTCAGTGAGTGCCTACACAGAATATATGGCCTTTTCTAGAACTGGGAAATTTAATCAATTTGCTGGCAGAGAGTACTTTTTATGCCACACCACTTTTCCCTGACCCTACCCAAAATTTCAATTTTCAATGTGCTTCATATATTATGAACCTATATAATCTTAATGAACGTCTTCCATATGGTCATTATAGTGATTGACTTTATATTCTCAAAAGCTCCAGTGCCTACATAAATTCTTTCTCTATCAATCATACTCATGTTGCTTTGTATGCTCCCTCAATTCCCAAAGTAATACCCTTTTGATATTTGGTTATATATGAGTCTTCTTAGGCAATATTCTCAAAATAACAGAAAACCTATATGTGCTTTGTCTATCAGTGCTATAGAAGATGTATATACTATGTGCACATATATAATTTAACATTTTAAAATTTCTTTTAATATTTTAGAAAGAGGGGAGTTAAATGCAGGAGGTACAGATTAATCAATTAACCTCTCAAAACCTCACTTATTTCACCAAAATGGGGATTTAACTAAAACTGATCTTTAAAGTAACTTTCAATTTTCTACAGAATATGGAAGACAAGGAATTTTAGAAATTGGGGTTTTGGTCTAGGTTTTCCAATAAATGATATTTAACCTCCCTGGAGCATGGTTTCCTCATCTGTATAAAATGGAAACCAAGGTAGACCAGGGATGTTATCTTTAGTGATAGCATGTGTTGACCTATTTTTCTTTCTGGAGCTTTCTCTTGAGAAGGATTCTGAGAACTTCCTTTGACTCTGTGGCATGGATTGCTGTGACCATGTGCTCAATTAGCATTTATGTTATAGGCTTCTTACACAATTTCTAAGAAGGCTTCTAATGAAGAAAAAAAAAGTTTATTGATTGCTATCACTTAAGCTGCTATATTTTTTCCTTTTTTGTGTGCTTTTAAAAATATGTGAATCCAAGAAAATGTTTGATGTGCTGAGGAAGACAGGTGGAGAGGACAGTCATTTAAAAGATATTTGAAGCACTTTAATGCAGAGAGAGACAAAGGATTTGACTCATTCTTTGTGATTCCTGGAGGCAGAACAGATGCTAGCAGGTGTAAATGGTAGAAAATTACTTCCTTATAAGGATAAAATGTATTATCTTAAGAAATGCTCAACAAAATCTGCTCCATAGAATAGTCTGTATTCTGAAATCTTTATCACTGACGATATCAAAGTTTAGGTTGCATGATAATTTCTCAAAGTCATTATTAAAGGAATTCATTCATAAGATAACAAGTTAGACAAAATGGATTCCAACACTAAAGGTCTGTGATTCTATGGTAATCAACAGACATAATAGCGATAATTCTGGACTGGAATCTGGTGACATAATTCTCAAAGATTTCATTGGACTGGGTGATTGAGAATTTTTAACGTAAGTCGTCTAATTTTTAGCCAATGCTACAGTGTTCTAGTGAAGCTCTTTAATTTTACTAAGACTACCCTTCCGAAGACAAAGTCTCTAATTTTCATTTGTGGAACCATCACTTCTTTTGCACCTGGAGACACAACTCTGTCCTCGTTTTGAATGTTATTTCTCTATTGCAATGAAACTGACTATAGCAAGGTCGTAATAAAGACAACTTGCAAAAGTAATTTAATGATTGATTGTTTTCAACTTATTAAGGAGTGGAATATAAAGCATTCTCATAGAATCATAAATTATTTTATCTGGAAGAAATTGTTTTATCTGAAAATTCATCATTTTGAAATCTAGTTAATGAAAAGAGTAACTTTTTCAAGGTCATTAAGTTAGTGAGAGAGCTGTGCTCCAGATTTTCTGAATCACAATCCAGGGGTAGCCAAATTTACTGCAGTAGCATGCTTAAAAGTACAGATCTTGGTGAGTTGACACTTTCTTTTGTGTCCTTGGATTCACTGCTTATCTGGAATCAGCAGAATGAAATAGGAAAGCGAACAATTTTATTCATAAGAATCAGAAAAACACTCGGTAGTGTAGTCTGGAGGGACATGGGAGTTGGCATTCTTTTGCAAAGCTTGACATTACAAACATTCTTTGTAATCGACTAACAATTTTTGCCAGAAGTGAAACCAGTCAAAGATATATTCCAACTTAAAATTAGGAGTTTCCTCATATGACCTTATCACCACCACCTTGTGGCTGGGGACACCACAGTATGCAACACCCCCAGAGTTTACAGCAAATAAAGCAGAGCAAGTTACCAAAGCTTCCAATCATAAGCCTTAACAAGACTCAACTATCATCATTTAAGCTTGCCTGTCCACTCTAATCAGGACAACAGGCATCAATTAAATAAATAGAACATCCGATTATAAAGAGAATTGTTAACACAGGCACATTAGCTGCTTGTAATAGGATATTAGCTAATTGACAGGGGGAAAAATGTCCTTAGACACCATAATGCATATTACTCAGGATTTTAATTCTTTGTGATCTTTGTTACGTGTAATACCATGATAAGCCAGTGTGTTCAAGTAATGAAGAAAATGCAGGAAAATATTTTTAAAACAACAAAGAAATGTAGATCTAATTTAGAAGTTATGCCACTTTTGTGAGGATAATGGAAAACTTGGCCATAATGCTAAAGGTTTACTGATTTCTGAATTTATAATTCAGAACAAAAAAATGAGGTTGGGAAGGCTGATGGCTTTCCAGAGGTGTTTTGGATCATTTATTTTAAAAGGATTTTCCAATAAAGCGTGATACTATCAATGACTTTTTTCTTATTTCTGAACTGATTATTAAAAAGACATTGTATATTATATGTCTTTAAATATGTGAATTAGGTAGGCTTTGCATAGTAAGTATCTTTTAGTATATATCCATAAGACATTTTCTTCCAGGGGACTGAAGTTCTAATTTTATCATGGAGCTAAATGGAAAGATAACTTTCAGCTAATCCATTAATTTGCTTTATTGCAAACTCTGCTGGATCACATTAGGTTAGGGGAAAATGTCCAAATAGTTTTCATTTCAGTAGGAATGAGGAATCAAATCATTTGGTGATGTTTTGCAACACTCGTGCTTAAGAAAAGTGTGGTTATGCCTCAGAGACTGAAAATGTATGCTGAAGTGTGATGAGTAGAGGGTAGCTCTATGAGAAAGTAAAGAGAGGGAAGATTGATTAAAAGTAGGCAGAACAAAGTACATGTGCATGGAAAGAATAAGTGAAGTAGGAAGTTACAGTTTTTTTTAAATCTGCTTAACTTTTAGTTAATTTGTTTGTTGCATGACAAGACAAGGAAGAGGACTGGGAATGAGGGCAAGTAAGAGTGAGGGAGGAAGGAAATCAATAGTACTGCGCCAGGCCTGCTCAAGAGAGTGCCTTTTTAGATGTCTCATATGGTTAACTGGGTCGATAGTCTCTTTTCACTTTTCCAGAATATATGTCAGGGATACAGGAGCATTATGTAAACATGGCAACCTATCAAATATGTATCAAAGAATACAGAATCTTTTTATGACCAATTAGGTTGCCCTAATAGTGGTATAAGGTTATTATATATCACAAAAGAAATATATCCATGTGTGTGTAAAACTACAATTTATTACTTTTGGATTTAAAGAATAACTTTAGAGAATAAAATATATTTTATGTACCAAATTCTCCTTTTAACAAGTCTCTTTTAGTTTTAAGAAGAGTTTGGTGTAAGTTATGAGAAAAAAATCTTCATGTATTTTTGGCCAAGCACTTTAAAGTTCTAATGATATATATATAATTGAATGACAGAGTCTTTGAATTCTATAGTGCTTTACAATTTTCCCAAGTTCCAGACACAGGATTTCATATAATCCTATAATAACCCTTCCTTTTCCCCCACCCCTATATTGCCCCTCCCCCCTTCCCTCGCCCCACTATTGACCGATAGTTTGCTCTCTATATCTGTGAGTCTGTTTCTTTTTTGTTTTATTTACTAGTTTGTTGTATTTTTTAGATTCAACATATAAGTGATATCATATAATATTTGTCTTTCTCTCTCTGACTTACTTCACTTAGTATGATAATCTCTAGGTCTATCTGTGTTGCTGCAAATGGCAAAATTTCATTCTTTTTTTATGGCTGAGTAATATTCCACTGTATATATGTACCACATCTTTATCCATTCATCTGTTGATGGACACTTAGGTTGCTTCCATACCTTGGCAATTGTAAACAATGTTGCTATGAATATTAGGGTGTATGTATCTTTTCATGTAGTGTTTTTGTTTTTTTCAGGTATATACCCAATAGTGGAATTGCTGGGTCATATGGTAGTTGTATTTTTAGTTTTTTGAGAAACCTCCATACTGTTTTCCACAGTGGCTGCACCAATTTACCTTCCCACCAATAGTATCTGAGGGTTCCATTTCTCCATATCCTGGCTGACATTTGTTATTTGTGTTTAAAGTTGTAATGATATTTTAACAAATTGGATTAGTTCAATCTGGAAGTGAAATGGTTTACAAATGAAATAAGTGATTATGGGGCATTGCAGGACTTTTACAGGATATAGCTTTTTTTTTTTTAATGAGAGAATTTTAATCTTTTTTTTTTTTTTAATAAATTTATTTATTTATTTTTGGCTGCGTTGGGTCTTTGTTGCTGTGTGCGGGCTTTTCTCTAGTTGCGGCAAGTGAGGGCTACTCTTCATTGAGGTGGCTTCTCTTGTTGCAGAACACAGGCTCTAGGCATGCAAGCTTCAGTAGTTGTGGCATGCAGCCTCAGTAGTTGTGGCTCGCAGGCTCAGTAGTTTTGGCGCATGGGCTTAGTTGCTCCACGGCATGTGGAATCTTCCCAGACCAGGGCTCGAACCCGTGTCCCCTGCATTGTCAGGAGGATTCTTAACCACTGCACCACCAGGGAAGTCCAAGAATTTTAATCTTTATCTAATTTAATCAAAAAAAGTAGACCAAAATTTTCCTATAATAAACCATTGCCACAATTAAAATAGTGACTGGCAAAAGACAAAAATCAGATTATCTCATTACCAATTTAAGAATAAATTTTTAAGAAAAGAAAATGTGTCATGAACAGATAAACCATAAAAGTATTTTACTAAGTTTTTAATAATTTATTTTTCCAAACAAAATAATATATTTTTCTTTTTCTTTTAAAGAGTCTAATATATTTGCTAGCCATTTAATTTTAATGTAACCAGTAAATAAATTGAAGAGTAGTTCAAGGAGATATCAATTATTTAACTGTTTGTTACATTTTTGTAATGGTGGGGGGAGCCTACTAATTGTTTCAATAGTGTGAAGCTCAAAGCACTATATTAGCAAAATTAGATGGTTCAGAAAGTTTAAGAAAGTAATGAATCATCTACAACTTTGTATAAGTATCACTAACATTTTCCAAAAATGTCATTTATTGGACATTGCAGTGATGCTATATGTTTAGCTTTTACCTCCAATTGAAGTTTATTTATGGATTCAATAATGAGAATGATTATGTTTTTGAATTTTGCTTATAAATTGAGGGGCACTAAAAGAAGTATTTTAGCAATATAAAGATATTTTTAAGGCAAAGATTTATTATAAATAACTGTGAGATTTCAGAGTAGTTTTTCTAAGGAGATTTGTGATATAAAAGCACCATTAGTAATTAAAATGATGAATTATTTTCAGGACTCTCATAAAGTCTAAATGTCAGAGATATAAATTATTTTATCTTATTAGATGAGTTATATATTTTTAGGAAAAAAGTAGAATTAAACATCAGAACTACTAATTACTGAGCATTTTTGATAAAGGAAAACAAACTATATTAAGTGTTACGGAGTATACTTTGGCATGGCTGTAGTTTATATGAAGGTATGTTTTTTCTATAGTTTCATGAACATTATATTTATAAGTAAAATGTGTATATTACTTATTCTTCCAGAAGTCTGATGGCATTAAATTGATTTTCAAGTGTTTGTGGGTTACTTGCCTGCCGAGTACCCTGGCACGTAAGGATTTACTTGGTTGATAATGAAACTTTTAGACTTAAACTGCAAAGTCTAAGTGTCATACACTTAAGACATACACTTAAACTGTAATGTCTTCATCTATTTTAGTAAGTGGTTATTTACTTATTTCTCTCTTTTACTTTGAATAAATAGTTGAGAGCTTCCATTTTATTTTGCACAAGTCCTAAATGAAAGGGAACATAGATAGACTTAATGAGTGATTGGCTGTCAGGGCAAAGCATTTACACTGATTGTCAGCTACTAAATATGATAGACAGTCTAACCACTCCATGTTCTATTTCTCACCTGTAAAATAATAACATAGTAACATATGTCAAGCTCCCAATAACTCATGTAGGCATGATACCCTACGGATGGTTTCAAATAGAAAAGGAGCGGGGAAGGAAGGAAGGAAAGAAGGAAACATTTTCTACTGTTTAATAAATGTGTCAGTCCCTCAGTGCATTTGGAGATGCTGCATCCAAGTAGAGAGGGCATAGAGTATGAATACAATAGAGAACTTCACAGTTAAAAAAGGAGTTTCTATGTAGGTGGGCTTAGAAAAATGCTCTTAGGAATGAATTGGAAAATGAGAATTGGCTGCAGCTAGGTTATGTAACAGGGCACTATGCAGACCCCAGGAAGCCAGTCAGTTTATTAATGAGCAGAATTCTGCCCTGCACCACTACCTCCTACTGCTAACTGTAGGCAGAACTCCTTGGGCATAGCTACTTTTGGGGGATAATCTTCTAGAGAACACTTACACAATGGTCACAGTAGAGATCTGGTGAAGAAATTACAGGATAAGTTTCATGCTGAATATTAGAGGAACAATCTTTACACATGTGATTGCTTATTGCAGGATAAAAGAAGATGAATCAAGTATAGAAATTGTTGGCCTACAAATAAAATACAAATAGAGATAAACAGAAAAAATGTAAACATGAGACTGAAAATTATGTGAGAACTGCTCATTCTCTAATAAGAGTTAATTAAAATATCATTTATCTTGTGCATCTTATTTTCTATCCCAGGATTCTCTGGCTGTTATTGATGAAAATCAACTTTGGCTGCTAAGGGGGCCTCCTTCATTTTTCATGTGAACTTCAGTTATAGTCACATGATTTTTACACAATATAAAATGAGAAAATAATAGTAAGACCATACATGAGACCAAAAATATCTCTACTGAGTTGAGGAAAAGGGAAATAATATTTATTTTTAAAATGTTTTAATCTGAGTAAACTGAGTTAGATCTCATTTTGAATACAGAAATTTTTAATTAGATTTCATTCCATTAAAGAGTCTAGGCGACTAAAATATATGAATTAAGAAAAAAGAAGGCATAGTTGTTATTTTACATTGAAATGAAAATATATGGGTTTATAGATGTTCTAGGCAGACTATTTTCTTTCAACAGATCTTCTCTTGCCATATGAATGCAGTCATTTATTATTTCTTGGGAACATTTATAAAATATTAACTATATTCTTAACACTTTTAAATTATTTTCATTCACATTTTATCTTATTCAAAAATGATTTAAAGTGGCTTATAAAAATGTATTATAAAAACTTGACAACTCGTCATGGTTTTATTATGATTGAAACATATCTAAGTCTACCAAAGCCACAGCTCCCCCCCACCTCCTCCACATATTGTTCTTGTTATTTGAAAGTGTCATCTTGGTGATTGCTCGTCACACATGAGTGTTGTCAATTGACATGGACCACGCTTGCATAAAACTTATCTGTTGGGTTCTTGACCTGATACCATCTCATTGGTTTTACTGCCATCTTCTTGCCTCAAACAGAACCAAATCAACTCACCTGTCTTGCAGATATGAATAAGCTGTCTACTGCTGCTTTATTCAAACAGAACATGCCCATAGGGTGTTATTTCAAATTTTGTTGTAATAACTTTAAAACATTTCCTCTGACCTAACTAATCTCCCTCACTCACCTCTCTACCCACAAAGTAATGTTGGTAATCTGCCTTTCCCTTTCCTTAATCAACACTCACATTTATTCAGCGCACCTCTTCTGAGCTTGATACTAGGAACAGCAGAATTCAGTCGAACAAACGCACGTTAGTTTATAAATGAGTTGAGTTGGTCTTGGAGGAAACTATTTGAGTTGAATTCCTTCTTGTATATGAAAGACTATTAAGGTCCTAAAACAGGGATATCTACAATTTTAAAAATGTTTAATAAACAGATGTCTCTGTAATAGATTGAAATTCAGGAAGTATAACTGTCTGGCATTGTAATAAGGGAGTTATACAGCACCACAGATATGTATCAAGGGTCATCAGCTGCTCTTGCTCACGTTGGACAGCCTAAGGCATTATTTTCTTAAACTATTAGCCCCCCAAATATTAAAAAGCTGTAAGATGTGTGTATGTGTGTGTGCATGTGTTTGTGTACTCACACGTGTGTGTTTCCAGTGGAGGTAGAAAGGTGGTCAGTTAAGTGTAGTCATTCTACATAAGTCATTCGTTTAAGACCCATGAGATTGATGTAAGAGTCTTGGCTTAATATTAGTATCTATCTCTATAGCTGTTTGATTTGTTCATTATTTCTGCTGAAATGATAACAGCTCAGCTGGGCTTCCACCATGAAAGTTAGAAGCCTGAAGACTAAGTTGTATTATCATCAGTGTTCTAATCAGCCAAGGTTCTTTTAACACTTAACATTTCAGGTATTTCCCAATAATAGGAAGTATTACAGCTGTTGACAGGGTGAGAATTGCGGAAGAGATATGCCTTGGTCCACTGTTGAAACCATCGTATGAAACACAAACCTTGGCTAATGGTAGCTATAATCAGGATGATCTGATAAGGACTGACTCACTGATTCCTCTGGCTTTTGGTCTAAATCTAATCAATCAAAAATAAGGTTTCCAAGTATAAAATAACATGCCATATGTTGACTAAGCATGTGTTTTGAGGCTTAAAAGTCATCGGAGATTAAATATTCCTTTCTAACTTTCGTAAGTTGCTTTTCCTGGATAATATTATTTTCTCAGTTTTTGTATATATGCTTCCTCAATATTGGGGATCTCTAAATAATGAAATTTTCCCAATTCTTGGTGATTGTTTAAGACCAAATAATACATTTACATTGTTGCAATATAATGCACCTTTAGAAAAATAGTGGTAATTAATTTCATCTAACAATTAATAATAGTAGAGAATACCTTCTTTGTGCCCAATCCTGTGCTAGGTGCTAGAGTGAATTTATAGAATTTAATCTGTTGCTTATATTGTTTTTATCCTTTTTTTTTTTTTTTCCTATTTCATTACAAATGGAGTGGCTGGATATTCCTGCATTTGTTACACTTCACAGATAGTAAAGTGGTGTATAAATATGTAGTGCCTTTTAGAGTTTATGATACCTGGCAAATCTGAATAGAATGTCAGAAAGGAAAAAAAGAAAAAAGCACAACCAAGCAAGCTACCCCTTTTTCTCATTTCCAAAATAATTTTTCAGCTCTAGGGAAATTTTGATGTGAGTTAAAACCTTCCTGAACTTTGTGAACCAGGCTTAATTCAGAAGATCACCCTGAGTCTTATGGATCGTGACAGTCTCAGAGAGGCCATATTTTTACATGGATAAACCATTCCAGGACAAATTCTACAATATATTAGACACAAATATATTACCTTTCAACTTCAAACTCTTATGTCTTATCTTGCTCCCTTGATGTATCTTCAATAAATGCATGTATTTTGGCTTTATAAGAAATACTCTATTTTCAACTAACATTAAATGATCTGCATATTATCTTATCCCAATGTTGTAAAGCAGAGTCTACCCTGTGCTTCAGAGTTCATTTTCTTTGGGGAACGTCTCATTCACAGCTTTAGTTTGCCATGAGGAAATGACAGGGTGTATTAAGTTCCTTCAGTGGCAATAGTTATATTTATTTGGGGACTTACTGCATTTCACTTTTTATATCTTTGCATATGAGAACCTCACATGTACTTCTTTTCTTACCTCCCTGGGGTAGGCAGAAATAGCAGCAGAAGATGTGGAGTTTCAGAGCTTTGGACAACAAAAGGGCAGTACTGTGAGGCCCAGCATATAATAGACTAAACTGAAATGGTTCAACAAACATTTTCCCTCACTCAGGCAATTCATGCACAGACTAGAAAGTCCTTTCCCTTTACCATGTTTTTGGATGAACTGCTTTGGTTTTGTTTTTGTTTGTTATTTTTGTTTCTTAATGCTAATCCCAACTGTGGAGAGTAAAGAGGCACTTTCCATCCCTTTGCCTAAAATTCCTTTTCAGGGAACATGACCGGTATTTAGAGTTATTGCTGTCAGCTTTGCTTGAGTGCTTATTTTTTAACTCATAGTTATGCCATGGTTTTTCACACAAAGAACTCAAGGCATTCTCTGGAATCCATAAGAAATGAATATATGTTCATTAGCTTACATCCAGTTATTTTAAATACAAAACTCTTAGTTTCTGTTGGTTTGTATTTTAATGATTTGCAATCCTAGTGTGGTATATTTGATAGGTGGTCTTTAAGATACAGTCATTTATATTTTAATTATATATGAGTTTATGTAGAATAATAAAAAATGATAGGTATTTTTTGCAATGTAAATTTATGTTTGATGATCCTGACTCACAACTGGGAAATGAAGTAATCTGGATCAGCCAAAGCATGCAGATATATGAATTGATTAAATAATCTGTATTTCCTTAATTCTAATTATATAGGATGACATCTTTAAAATTAGCGGCTAATTTTTGGGAAAACATGAAATTTAATTTTTCAGCCTTTTCAACATGCATTGAATCACTGTTATCAAAATAATTTTATTTTAAATATGTTTGACTAGAATATTTTATCAAGCTTCCGCTTTTTCCTGAAGCTCTTCCCTCTATACATCACATGATATCACATCACCTTTCATCAGTCATGCAAAGCAGAAAATCTTCAAAATTCTAAGCATTTATCCCTCATGAGAGATGTTACCTCATGCTGTTGAATCCTTCCATGCAAATTAGGTTTATTCCTAGTTCTACATCAGCACTGAGAGAAATTAAAGAGAAGAAAGTACAAAACTTGCCAGCTGGAGATAGTCGTGTTAAATATTTTGCCCTTTTGTATTCTTGCATCTGTATACTTCCATCAAAAACAAAATAATCTTTGAAGTTTTGTGGAACTTCAAGAAGAAAATTTTTTAAAGGAGAAACAAAGTAATGTTTCCCTAAATTTAGAAGCAACTACAGCCAGATTATTATGGATAATTTTCATGCAGTACCCAGATAGGATGGCCACCTTCATCCAAAAGTATTTCTGTGGAGTGAAAGTACATTTTTCTCTTGGAATCTTTCAAGAGAATTAATTTTCAGCACACACAGATGATTTAGTGGATAACCTGGACTTGTTAAACATGTATGCTGTTTCTGACCATCAACATTATAACTCATCAGACTTTTCAAAGCAAGAGCTGTTTAAATCAAAGGATTTTCATTGCAGATCCCTGACTGCTGCTGGCTAGATGTCAGAGCTTGGAAGATACTCTCTAAGTAATTGTAAAGCACTGTTCTCCAATCAGCATACATTACTGCAGAGCAAGAACTACACCATCAGAATTTCTACTGAGGTTTTAACCCAGTCATTTGAACTTTGAGTCATACAAACGTGAATGTCTCTACTGGATTAAAGGAATGTTACCTTATTCCCTTTACATAATGCTGTTCAGGACAAAAATACACTATTTTGAGTTCTCGAATTACACACTGAGGATAACTGTCATTGTTTTTGTGATAGAATTTAATATCCATAAAGTGTTTCATGTTAGCTTTCACATGCAGAGTATATAACTCTTAAAGGACAGCAGAAATTGGGAGACTTCTTTGAATATGAGACTAAAGGAAGAGAAATACATTTGTAGTTTGGTTTGGTTAAGTCTTTTGTTTATTATTTTTTTATTTTTTATTCTTTTTAAGGGAGTGGGAGATGAATTCAGTAAGAAGGGAGATATAGATGTAGATATAAATATAGATAGGTATATGTATATATTTATATATATTTGTTTATATATATATATTTTTGCCTCCAACTTTTAAGAGTAGAAGTAGGAAATCACTATGGAATCTTCACCAACTTTCACACAAAGTTTTTATATTATTAGTAACTGAAAAAGACGGAAAGGCACCCTATGTTGAGATTTGGCCGTGTTACAAATAGGGAGCAAAATGTCCTCTGAGACTATGCATCAGATTACTGTTAAAGCAGAAATAAAAGTTGAGGTTATCAAAATTGCTTTCAAGGACAAAATTCTATTATTCTTGTGAGAGAGCATATTTTAGTAAAAAGAGCATCAAAATAGGAACCTCCACTTTAACCCTTCTTAGGAAATAAACCAGGCTATCTGTCAGCCTCTGTATCCCTCAATGTCCATATTGTGAAATTATGGAATTGGGCTAAAGATTTTTAAAATTCCATCTGGTTTTAAATTTGATTTTTTTCTATGTGCCGGATGTTTTTAAATTAGCCAATATAAATAAAATGTGGATATTTCAAGTAAAAACAATTTATTATAAAAATTATAATAATTTAAAATCTCTTTTAAATTCATATAAAGATTGAGGCTAATGAAGACTGTTAAATTACAAGACAGAAAAGCAATGATTAACATTACAAAAAGAAAAAAAATCTAAGTCATAAACATTGATTTTTATCCTCCCACTTTTTTGGTTTTGTTTGAATTGTAATTTCAGACTGTACTTTTAAGGCTAAACATAAAAGAGCCTAATAGCTAGCAATAGATAGTTCCTAAAATTGGGCCAAATATAATTTCCTGCACATTTATAATCAAGCAATTCTTATAGTTCATATTATACTCATCAATAGACAGTCGTTGGCATATGACATCTTTCTGACTTTGCTATGTTAAAAATTATAGTTTTTGATTTTGCAAGAAAACCTCACAGGCTGTGATTGGCAGAAAATATAGACAATTGTATAAACCAAAGTACACTTTAAACAGTAGAAAACACTGAGTCCTATAGAAGCTGTTAAGATCCTGGAGGTAGTCTTAATATTTTTTCTCTCCTATAGATACATATATGAGGGAGAGACGAATATATAAAAATATAAATATATATTTATATAATTTATAAGCACTGATTGATTACACTCAAAGTGAGCCTTTTTACAATGGCACTAAAAAAAATACATTAATAAATATTAGCCTTCAGAACCAAATGCTTTGAGTAGCATTTCCCAAAACACAAGTATCAAAGAATTCAAGAAATGAGGCATCCATACCCTCTGAATCCAAAACTTTGGTTCCAATCTATAGAACTTTCCCCAATGAAAACCCACTGTTGTTGAGACTATTGTTCTGGAATCCAGTACAGTGAACTGGCACAGTTTATACACAACTTACGGCAGAGCCCATATCACAGCTCTGAGGAGCCTTAGGCTGGGCGTTTAACTCTTGTCCTAGATAGACTGAGAACCCTGTGAGTATAGGACTGTCACCGTGTCTGCGTCACTCACAACTTAGTGTCTCATATGTAGAAGCTCCAATATATATTCGTGAAATAGAGATAGTTCCTTGATTTTATTAAAAATATGCCCTTAAATCCAAATATCAGACACAAGGACCCTATTCTCTCTAAGTATCCATTGTCCCTCTTTGACTTTATTTATTTTGCAAATATTTGTGGAGTGTACACTGTGTTCCAAGTACCATTTAGCTTTCAGGAAGGAAAAAGATTAACCATATGGAATTCTTGCCCCATACAAATTCAGGGTTCAGTGGGAAGAAAATAAACATTGATAATAGAAAAACTGTGATCATGAATGTGTAGAAAGAATTATGGCAGAGTAAAAAAAAAGAGAGGGCAACCCAGCTTCAGGTCAGGGTCAGAGACTTTCTGATGGGGGAGACACATGAGCAGAATTTCTTTGCTTCTTTTCTACTTTAATCTCCTAAAATAACCCATAAACCCATGCTTCTCACACTTAACCTTCTGCTGACATAATTGTGCATGTGTTTTTACCACAAAGAAAAATTTACTTTTTTTTAAGCAGGGATTTTGAGAAGATAGTTAAGTTCACTTGCCAGTTATTTTGAATCCAGCTTTAATAAAGAACTGCCTAACAATGATTAGTTTTTATGTCTCTATGTGAACAAGAATGTCACCTGGACATTAAAATAATTCTTATTAAATGTTGTAAAACTGGAAATGGCTTATAATAGTTTATAGTGACACAAGACAACTCCAAGTTTTTCAAGGCATGTATGTGTCTATATACTGTGTGTCCTTTGCCCTATTACAGTTTTTCTCTCTTTTCTTTTCGGACAACCCCTATTCATGCATTAATGTCCACACATATTACCTCTTTCCACAAATTTATGTAACAATTTCAGAATCCTGCATGAAAGGATAATCTCTTCTTCCCTTTATAACATTTGTTATGTATCTCAGTCAGAGAATATTTACTGAGAGCCTGTTTTGTTTAAAGCACTGTGCCAGGAACAAAGAGTCATTTCAGCTCTACAGACAGGGCTGTTTTAGGCCAGAATGCAGAACATAGACTTACTGGTTATTTACGGCCAGTGTCCATTCTGAAAGCCTCAAGCCCTTGCTTTGCCAGTGGTTAAATATTTTGAATGTTGCCCCTACACAACACATAAAGAATCCCTGGGCATTGTAGATGTGACATTCATGTTACTTTCCTTGAAGCTCTACTACTGCACCTATGTGGCAAACTCCTCCATAAGAAAGAAATTTGATTTTGTTTCACTTTTTTTCTCAGAGGTTCCCCAGAGGAGTGTTAATTCCTGTTCTATGAATCCTTCAGGAAATGAAGGAAAACATTGGAAAAGCAATTTAGGAAATATGTTGACAAACTCAAATGAAGCAGAGAATTTGGTTCCTATACTTACAAGACTGACAAAGTGAAAAAAGGAATGATGGAGGAGGTGTCCAAATGTGCAAGCTATTGCTTAACTTTTGAGTCTTATAGATCCAAGACTGCTTGGGAGGAAAGGAGAAGAAAGGAAGTTAGAGTAAGAGAGAAGGAGAAATAAAGAGAATGCCTGCAGCTGAAAACTCAGGTTGAAAGACATGATTTTAAGGTATCTTATCTCTCATCAAAGTGTGTGGAACAAAATTTGAAGTTTTTATTCTCCGGTTTTCGATAATAATAGTGGTTAAAATCATGAACATCAGTGCCAGACAGACTCATGTTCAAGTCTCATCTGCATTTAGAAGCTGAGCGTCGCAGACACTTTAATGACCTCACTGAGCATCACCTTCCACAGATCATTTTTGCATGAATTAAAGAGATAACCATTGATTATCAGTCACTTCCTGTGCTTCCTGTGTGCTAGACTTTGCTCTCTGAATTGTGTTAATTAATTGAATTATCACAACAATCCCATGTCCTCATTCTACACATGAGAAAACTGAGGCTTAGAGTTACTCACTTTGCCTCACTCACCCGTCAGATATTTTCACCCTGGTGGTCAGATCACAGAGTCTGAACCCCGTGTGCTATGCATACCGCTATGTCTCACCCGCTTCCTCCATGCTGTGCCTGGCACGTAGTAATGCTATATAAGTAGTGTTTTATTAATAACAATTTTGAAATAGACCTATTATGCTCCCAGCATTTTATTGTAAATTACACAGCATAGAAGTGTGACAAAGTGGTAGTTGCTTTCTTCCTGGCACAAATAATATTTCATATGAGTTGAATGATACCTTTTTAATATCAGACTTCTTTTTTCTCCTATTCCTTTTTGGAAGACAAAAAGGAAAACATTGTTTTCTTTACTACTTCTACATAACCCAGGCAATCGATACTGGTTTACAGAACATATTGCTATTAACTAGATTTGTCAGATGGAAGAGGGATTTAGTATATTTTCTATAGCTACGGAGCAATCTATAAAGTGGTGTCATTGTAGTAGCAAGTATTAAGAGCCCAGGTTTTCAGAATCTGTTCTGTGAAGTGGTGAAAGTCTCTTCATCTGCCTAAGCTTCAGGCTTCTCATATGTAAAGTGTAGAGTAAGTTCAAATACAAGTTACACTTCTAGCTCTAAGGTCAATAATCCTGTAATTTTGTAGGTAAAGTTCTAGGAAGGAATATTACATGTACTTCAATAGGATAATTCAGGTTATCCAAATATAGAATCATCTACCTTTTAAAGTAATCAGGTCCATATCATTAGAAATATGCTAAAGAATTCCCTGCCAGAGGTGATTTAGAAGGTACAAACTGTGTTGAGTTGAAAGGTAAGCTACATTAGTTCTTAAAGACAGTTTGTTTCTGACCCCAAGTTTCTTAACTTGCTTGTATAAGCTAAATGCATATACAGTCAGAGGAACCTCAAGAAAGGACTAACAGAGCTTATATTCAGGTTTCTTAATCTCAGGGAAAAACAAAACAAAACAACATCCCTAAGTAGACTGAAACCAGGGCTCCAATTACTCTGTGAATTCTGGCAGCAAAGCAATAAGACAATAAACCCAAACACCTGCTGTGTGTTTATGTAAATCAAGTTTAGGCAGGATTATTTCTCTAAAATGTCCCAGGTAATTGTGGGTCAATAATTCCAGCTTTATTGGTAACTAATGTAAATTTGATCAGCGTTTCTTAAAATGTAGTCCTCGGGCTGTCTGCATTAGAATCACCATATTAAAACTGCAGATCCCTGGGCCTCCCAAAATTTTGAATCAGAATCAGTCTCTTTGTCTGTATGGCTGGCTGTCTGTCTCGCTTTTCAAACAAGCTTCGTTGTCAGAGGTTTTCAAACATTTTTGACCAAAGTGCATAATGAGTGATATATTTTAGGTCAATGTCTCATTGTAACGATGGGCTTGTAGTAGCCACACTAATTATGAAAGGTCGTATATGATTCAAACCAAAAGCTACAAAGATCATTCAACCAAAAAGAATATTGAGATGACTTTATTTATAATTTGCTTAACATTTATGGAAAATATAAGAAATCCCAGTCTTTGTGATAATGGATGTTAGTCATATCACTTTTTTAAGATGAAAAGAAAAATCTTTTTTATAACTAAAATAATTCTCTCTTTAATTGTCAGAATTATTATTATGGAAATGAAAAGAGTTCCAATTTTTCTTAATCTGAACACCAATATCTCATTTTGCAGTTACTAAAACTTGTGGGCTATTATGGTATTTTAACACATTGTTTCTTTTGCTATGAGTCAGTCAACTGACTTGTTACATTTATTTTTAATTTTTTTTGTTATTTTTTGCATGTAGGTTAATTTTTTTTCAGAGGCTATTTCAATTCCAAGTCTGCCCCACAGTTAAGATGGGGATTATGAGAGGTAAATAGGAGGAGGCCACTACCATCTAGGAAATAAAGAAGCTTAGAAACATGACCCGTCAAAGTCCCTTTCAACTCGAAAATTCAGTCATTTTCTGATGTAGGTGCATTCAGGTCTTCCAATGAGCACACCACTTTCCAAAGAGTGAGGTAATCAAGGCCATCATAACACCCAACCTATATTTGATGTAATTGTTCTCTACAGTACAAACAGATTATCTCTAAAACTCAGTTACACTTCACAGATCTTATTTTGCTTGTAAAATTACTGGCCTCACCCATATCATCCCACACCCCAAGCTTCATACTACCTAAGATGACATATAATTATTTTGCACAATCAGGCCTGGCCCATCTCAATCGTGCCCCACCCCACCCCATAGAGATGGACTCACTTGACAACATAACCTCACACTCATCCTCAAATGAACAAATTCTAAAAAATATCCCTCACCACTTTGTTTGTTTGTTTTCTTCTAGTATAGACAGTTTCTTTCTTACAAATATTTCTGGAACACTTGCTAGATGAGAAATAAATAGTATTATTAAGAGATGTGAGGAAATGATAGATTACTTTGCTGACCTCTGAAAAGATGACATGATTGAGAAAATAAGACATCCAGAAACAAATTCCCTAAAATATATGGGAGTATGATGTTGGGCACAGATTAAACTCATAATAAATTTGCTATTAGGTGAGGATGCAACATGAGCAGGGATTGAGAAATGCTGTGACATGTTTGGGGACAAAAGGGGAGCTTGGTTTGGAGAGAGTATTATTTGGGAAGGTGAGTTTGGATAGATGAGATATAATTAAATCATGGACCCCTTGATTGCCAGATCAAGTGGTTTAACTGAGTGTGATAAGAGATTGCCTTCAGTTCTTGAATGGAAAACTACATTACTGGAATTTGGGGCAGATTGCTCTAGTAACATTCCAAAAGAACAAAGTAATAACTGAGACCTTCCTGAGGATGGGGACTAAAGTCAAGCATTTCTGTTGTTGAATGCACTAAATATTGGTGGTAATGGCAGTAGGATAGTGGGTGAAATGAGGTGAGTATGGGGTAAAACTGCACTGGACAAGATGTGCCAGGATTCCCACGTTACTGGAAGTCAAAATCCCCGATTTTTCTTTTTAATTTAGTTCAGATTCCATTGTATAAATTTGTTTTTAAGAGTGAAAATTTTATTAGTTTCTATTGTAATAGCTCTCAAATTTGCCATGAAAAAAATTACCCAAATGGATTGTTACTTTATTTCTAAAAAAAAAAAAAAACCCTGACATTTACTGGAGAATGTTGCTTGTTGAATTCATGTAAATTTATTTTCTATCTTTTAGAAAAAGCAAGTCTTGATCAATTCCTAGCAGAACAGCAAAGACAAGAAGGAGTGTTTGCAGTGGTGGGAGGTGTAGACTTGGGGCAGATACCCCTGCACTCAGCCCAAGTCTCCTGTAGAATTGCACTAAAGAAAAATACTAGCAAATGTTTTCCTATTTCTCAAGACAGGTACCTAAGTTCAGGTGTCAGTAGATGAAATCTGATCATTGCGGTTTTTTCTTCCTTCCTCCCTTCCTTCTTTCCTTCCTATCTTTTTCTTTCTTTTCTAAACGTGAGTTTCTCTCTTTGATATAATGCTTTGGGTGAACTGTGGAAGAAAACAAAACAGAAATTCTTCACAAAGACTTAATAATTTCCTACTAAATATGAAAGTTATTTTTTTTTAATTCAAGCATGCTTCATTTCATAACCAAAAGTCAGATCCTTAATGAACTAAATTGGCTGATAGAGACTTTCACTCTGTAAGCCTCCCATTTTTCTTGATAATGTTAAGAAATAGTGGAAAATGTCATGCAACTTGACTAACTAGAAATTACCAGTTGTGTGTTGGCTACGTAAAAAGATTAATCTTTCCCTCAAGCTAATTTCTGATAATTAACCAAAATATCCAGGAGTGCCAAGACAAATTAAGCGTGTAAGGTAGTATTTTATAACCTCCTTTGGAAAGCGTAGCTCAGCTCAGTAGTCCCTACGGTCTGGCCATATTTAATGTAGGTAACCATTTAAAAAATGCTGGAGTATCACTCTATTTACAGTATATTTTATGAGGGCTATTTTGAAGGCGATAGAGCTGAGGGAGGGAGGGAATTAGTAACAACTACAGAAGAAAGAGCCCCTTTATTTAGTTGGCTTGTAGTTCTCTCATAGTCTTTGTCACTCAGCCTAAGTTAAGCACACAGGTTATTTTTCTCTGGAAAGAACCAGCAGGGCAAGGAGGCAGCTGCACTATAGTTCTCTGTCTGATTTTAGAGCTGGCAGCAGCCTGACTGCCAGCAGAGAGAGTCCAGGGAGCAGATAACCCTCAGAGAAGTACAGACAAAGCAGTACTTTGCAAATCCATTCTGTTTCTCTTTCATTTTCCTGTGTGTGTGTGTGTGTGTTGGTTTAAGTTTCACTGAACACTGATTGACTCAAAACACTCATAGGTTGGCTTATAAAACAGCCATGAAAAAGATTTCCAGAGAAAACATATCACTCTGGAATGTTCTAAAAATGTGTAATATTCTATCTCAAAAATCATCAAAATTCTTTTTTCTCCATCATAATTAATATAATATAGGACCTTCCTTCACACAGGGAAAATCACTGTTATACAAGAACAGTTTTATTTATACAAAAACCCTGACATTCTTAGTGTTTTTTTTTTTTTAATGTCCTAGGAAGACTACTAAATGTTCAAATGACATTTAGTAGTCTAGAGATGATATTCCCTGTGCCCATTTGTTTTATGTTTGTAAAGTACTTCTATTTTACAAAGCAGGATGATGTTAGTTTTCCAATTTTACTTGTTACATATATTTGTTTATTCATTTTTAGCTCCTGAACACCTTTCATACTCCAAAAGCAGCTTAGAATTGATTCACTTTTCATGTTACACTTGCGGAAAATGCTTTTTGACCTGTAGTTACAATTATTTTAAAATTTATCAATGCCTATTGTCTGTGAATGTTAAAGCTGGCCCCCTCGCACAAACCTTTGAGAGTCTTTAAGCCAGACAGGAACTTCAGTGTTCCCCAGGCAGTCCTTGGGTATCCAGCCACAGACCCCCTGCAGCATTTCCATTATTTTTTTCAATCCCTTTCAGTCCTGGTAAATCCCTACCTCCTCAGGTGAGCATTTGTCTTACTTTGAAAGAATGTACTACCCTCATAATGTGGTTATTTATAAATGCCCATCACTTTACAATTATGATTTCCCTGATTAACAAATGCAAATCACAATATCAGTGGGCTTTGATATCTGAAGTTTCCAGAAACAATTCTCTTAAATCACAGAGATTTGTAGTACCTCCAGGAGATTTTATATTTACTTTCAATATAAAGTGCTCAAAAAAAAGCCAGTAAGTACAACTGTATGGGAAAATGCTTTGGTTACCATTGACAAGGTTTTATTGCTTACTTCCAATCTCATTCTTGCCAGAAATTAAAACAAAAGTCATTGTCAAGTAAGAGTAAACAATTATATCTCTTATTTTTCAAGGTCAATAAGTGAGACTTATTTTATTTCATTAAGAATAATTAGTAACTCATCTGGAAACTGTGTAACTATTAAACTAAACATATACCAAGTATGGTTTTACAAGTAATAGCAAGTTATTTAAATCTGTGCTATGTTTATTTGTAAATAGTTTATCCCAATGAAAATATGTGGTTATTTTGTTTATCTAGAAACCTTTTAATTTTAAAGACTTCAATTCATGTTAAACACACAATATTTATAAACCAGCATTTATAATATCTTTCTTTAAAAGCCTTATGTGTACAAGAGAGATGACAAAAATTTTAGTAATATTTAGGTCAGTTTTCTTATTTGGAAGATTTAGAACTAGCATCTAGGTAGGTAGCACTGGATTCTTTTCTCTGTGCCACATTTATATTTGTCCTCAATCTTCAGCCCCTCTCCTTATTTTCTTCTGTCCCTGACCTCATTTCCCAGATAATTTGTCCCATTGCTGTCTGTGAAGGCTCAGTTAGGTGTTTTGAAGTCAAGGCAAGAACCACCTCTTCTATCAATGGAAGACTCTTTTGGAGGCAATATACGATTTTTCTTTTTCTTCCCCTTCTCTCCTTGCCTCCCATCTCTGGGGGGTATATGACTTGTATGGAAGCAAAGCTTGGAATGTGGTGGTATGTTAAGAAGTATCACTAAGTGCAAATCTGTGAGCACTATTTTGTTCTCAGATATTATCTATCTGAATTTCATTTCAGGATTCATATTACTTTCTGCCTTTCCCTCGTTGCAGTGAGGTTTCATGTAGGCTTGTGTCTCTTTATTAAGCAGCCTAAATCTCAGGGGTCTCCTCTTCCCACCCTTCTCCTACTCTGGCAGGTCATCTGATCAGGTGTTTTTTGTTTGTTTTTTTTTTAACATCTTTATTGGAGTATAATTGCTTTACAATGGTGTGTTAGTTTCTGCTTTATAACAAAGTGAATCAGCTCTACATATACATATATCCCCATATCTCCTCCCTCTTGCGTCTCCCTCCCATCCTCCCTATCGCACCCCTCTAGGTGGTCACAAAGCACCGAGCTGATCTCCCTGTGCTATGCGGGAGATCTATTTTACATTTGGTATGAACAATTATCTTTTCCTTTTCAAACACCCATGTTGGCCATTTTGAAATGAAAATCATTTGGTATTTAAATAACATGGTGGAGACCATTGCATATATGCTGATGCATATATACTGATGTAGAGATGCACATGCCCTGTCTTCATATAAATCTAAAACTTTCCAGCTGGTCATTTTTTTCCTACATACTCTGAATTTTCTTTGCTGCTTGGCCATATTTCATGAGTATAATTCAAAAAGCCATTATAATGTTGCAGTGAACTTAATATTATACATATATGTGGTCCAATCTGAGTTCATGGGGTCCTGACTCTCTTGTCCTACAGTTATATAGGAAAATGTCTTATAAATTAATCAGGACCTATCAATATCCAGGAGAACTGGTTTTCAATCCTCACTGCCTCCACATGTTGTGTGACCTTGGGTACCAGACTTTCCCTTTCTGAGCCTTAATTTCCTCATCCATAAAATAAAATGATTATATGTCACTAATTATTTTTCAAATACTTTTTCCATGGTAAAAATTACATTCCATGGTAAGAATTATTTCAACCCTCATACAGTATAATCTTAGCATGGTGTTTGATAGCCCATACAGCCCTGCTGTTGGAAGAATATAAACATGTCATGTTTTGTACAATTTTTGTATTAGTGCTGTGATTTAGTGGAAAAGTATCATTTGGTTCAAATTTACCTGTGATCAAATCTTTATTTAGCTATATGATCTCAGGCAAATTTTTAAACTTTCTGAGCTTTGATTTCATCATTTGCAAAAAAAAAAAAAAAAAAAGGAATAATATTTTAAAAGTTGTTGTGAGGAAATTTAAAAGTAACTATCACATTATCTGGTGATTTTTGGCATTCGGTAAATGATCATATACTTCTTTTGTTTTAGCGATATCTTTAATAAAATATATCAGTAACTAATTAATATACTACATGTGAATGTTGTCAAAAATTCAAGTTATTTTTTCACTCTTTGCTAGATAATAAAGACCCCAGTTTTCACTGAAATGAAATAAAGGGATGGCAATGAAAAGTTAGTCTTGAATAGGACAAAAGAAATTAATCATTGTCTCTGGATATTAATAAAAGTAATTTTATTTTTAAACAAAACCACAAAACAAACCATGTCTAAAATTTGGGACTTTTCAAGTTAATAACAATGTTCATGGGTGAAGAAAGATTAGTGAGTCATCATATAGACTGAATGAATGATCCTTTCAAAAGTATTTTGGGGCTACCTGAATTTTTGCCAAATAAGGAAAGGCTAAAGATGTGAATAGATAATGAGAAGATTGATGTTATAAACTTCAATACTGGTTGACTAGCTCAATCATAGATGTAAAGTGGTTTGACTTTTGCAGTGCAATCTGATAGTAGAAAATGTATCCTTTTCTAAATCACACCAGAAACTTTCATCACTCTCAAACATCACTCCTCTGGCATGTACAATATTGCAGACAATATCATAAAATGTAGAATTCCACTATTTTATTCTCATTGCCTAATATTGTTACTTATTTTTCACTCATATGTGTTTTGATGTCCAATTAAATCAAAAAGGCCTTTGAAGTTGGGGACTGTGTATTACTTTTCTATCTCTCCCAGTATCTGGTCACAAGCATGCATTAAATGTATTATGATCTCCACTACTTGTTGGACCAGATTTTTCAGTAGTGAATATACGTTCCTCATAAACTGCTTCATATGCTACATTATAGCAAGTTTTTATTCACAACCTTCAGTCTGAAGGTGTTTATTTTCCTCTACACTGATATGGCATCATGGCCCCGACCCTGAGAATATGTTGGAACATTGCCATTAAAGAGAACTGTTGCCACAGTGATATTAATTGTCTCAACAACTGTACTTCTAGTTTCTTTTCCCTTTGTTGGGCTATTAGACCAACAGTGTTAATAGTTTTGGGGAATAAGGAAACTTCTTGTTTCTTTGTTTCCTTGTATAGAAGCTAAAGATGCTTCTGCTTTCCGATAATATAGAGTGTCTGTAGTCACTTTACATCTTACAAGTCTCAAGTAAAATAACATTAGGCATAGAAGTATTCAACATGACTGTTTACATTAGACCTTTCTGGTAACAAAACACACTTTTTCATAAGTATCGCGTTAATAATTCAAAGTCACAATCATCTGCAACTCACAATATCCTTATTAAAACTAAGATGTTACAACTAACTTTTTTTTTTTTTTTCTGTGAAGAGTATATTTAGCTACTAGCACAAGCATGGGATATCTTTTTATGCTTATCAGAATTTAGTCTAAGCAACAGATACTGACTGACACATAATGAAGCGAAACATGAACGTTAAGAATTGCTCGTAACTTCAGTATTCATATTTTGTTTTCTCTAATGGATTCTGAAGAGAAGAAAAGATAAGGCTGGTAAAGAAAAAATGAACGGTGTATCATACTCACCCAGAAACAAATGATGCATTCATTATTGAGCGAGGAAAAAAAAACACTTCTAATAATTATAATTAAACTGGCTATTTTTTAAAATTCCTGAAAGTTGTTTCAAACTGTTCAATAATTTTTAAATTCTTAAAAATGGAATCAATTTTGGTTAATTTTGTGTAGACAAAATATAAATTTTGTCAGAATATTTATTTACCTATGGTTCTTTTTGTTTATTTATAAGTTCCAATGGTTGGGATACATTAACCCTCCCCCCATACCGCATTTTCCTATTTGTAGATTACTGTTAATACCATCATCATCAAATACCAAGATCAATAATTTATTTGTGAAGCATTTTAAAACCACCAGAAAGTGTTATATCATTTGAAGTCTTTATTGACAGTAGATTATTGGTGAGAAACACATTTCATTTTTGTATGCCAAGATTTATGACAGATTTAGTTACAAGGGAAATGAATTCGATGGATAACACAGGAGGCTTCGAACTGAATGGAAAAATATCACAATTTTTCATAATATTACTGTCTCACATTGAACTATCTGCTGCCTTGCTGCCCAAGGTCGAAGTAAATATTTTATTAGAAATCAAATCAATTTTAGACAATTGAAAGCCCGTATTCTATCACTGAATAAAGTACAAGCTCTTCAAAGATCTTCTTTTAAATTAATAGAATATATCAGTTTATGTATTATAATACAGCGTCCAAGAATAATAAAAGATTCAGTTTTCACCCTTCTTCTTAACCTTGCTCCTTTATGTGAAGTCCTCCGATGCCAGTGTTGATCTGATATGAAAATGCTTTGTGCGCTATGTCCCTGAGGTTTTCTTTTTTTTAAATGTTGCCTTTATTCATTTATTTTTTGGCCCAGTGTAGAGATAGTCAGAATTCATATCTTTTACACTTTAGAGTACCATTCACCTTTGTGGGCCAGGCTCTGTTCTGTTTCTATTGCAGGGGCAGAGGAGCACAGGGGAGGGTGGAGAGGGAGAAGAGGAAACACTGGATGCATGTGTCATTCTCTAGTTCTTTTTCCCTTTTCATGTGACTCTTTCCTTAGGAGTGTTCACAAGTCTTTGCAGCAAACTCTCCCACCTACGACTTCTCTCCCAGTTTTTTTCACTTCTCTCCTCCATCCCACTTTTTCTGGCAGGTCTACTAATGCTCTGGGTTTTCTTTCAAGAGAGCCTCCACCACTTTCTTACCCATAGGAGATAGAATCCTGATGCCTTTCAAGCCTGACACCCAAGTTTGATTTGATCTTCAGAACAAAGCTATCATCTCTACCCAAACTCGTAATTTGGGAATCCCTTTTCAGATTTCCTCCTTTTCAAATTAATTAACAAAATAACCCTAACTCTTTGCAAATTATGTATGGCCTGCTACATTATGTGTAAAATACCATTAAGGATGTCAGGATTTCTTTTATTTTTCAGCTACTTTACTAATCTCCTTCACATTTAACAGTAACTTCTCTGTCCACTCTTTTTTGTGTGTGTCATTTCTTTTACTGTCCTTCATATTTCCAAGATAGGAGGAACACTTGAGTCTAGGTCTGATAGCACCTAGAACATTCCTGCAGAATTAAAGAGGAATTTAGAGACTTTCTCTATTATTGATTTTTTAAAATTAATTAATTTATTTTTGGCTGCGTTGGGTCTTCGTTGCTGCATGCGGGCTTTCTGTAGTGCAGTGAGCGGGGGCTACTCTTCATTGCGGTGCACGGGCTTCTCATCACAGTGGCTTCTCTTGTTGCAGAGCATGGGCTCTAGGCACACGGGCTTCAGTAGTTATGGAACGTGGGCTCAGTAATTGTGGCATGTGGGCTCTAGAGCTCGGGCTCCATAGTTGTGGTGCATGGGCTTGGTTGCTCCACAGAATGTGGAATCTTCCTGGACCAGGGCTTGAACCCGTGTCCTCTGCATTGGCAGGCAGATTCTTAACCACTGTGCCACCAGGGAAGTCCTGTATTATTGATTTTTAAGGAGTTAAAGATTTGAAGAAAAATATTTCAGTGTTTTAAGCATTAAACATTGATTGCAGTTGGGATCTTCCAGCTATACAACATGTACTTCTCACAAAATTCAATTTATCATTTATAGAAAAGCAGTTAACAACATGCCTCTACATTTGTCTAGACATCTCTTGCCTCTTCCTGAGATCAAGGAAGTAGTGCAGGGGGTCCGTTTTCTAGCTTACTTTGCTCTCTGACTACTTCTATACAAGAAATCAAGTTGGTCAAACAAAGAAAGAAATCACACTGGCCAAAGAATTTGGATAAATATTGTCAAGTTATTATACACGCATACATCTGTATACGTATACATGTATCTTCATCTATCTAATCTATAATGTAGTTTTCTTTTTAATAGAAAAGGGAAAATGTATCAACTTTAAACTGTTCTTAGTATAAACCGAAGGATTTCTGGTATTCATTGGAGAAAGATGAAAATCAATCTTCCCCCAATTTAAGAGGGAATGGTAATTTGTTTTAAAGTCAATGCATGGGTTGCCATCTAACTTTCAAATCAGCTATGCTATTTGTTTAACAAAGAGCTAACTTAACTTATGAGATGTTCAAAAATCCATCTGCTTTCACTGATTATCATCCAAATTCTCAGTGAATTTACATTTTCCAAAATAAAAGGAAAGCAAACTTACCAGGGTTGGATCTTTAAAAAATATATATAACTGGAAATATTTCACACTCAGAAAAATACTATAATTGTACATTTGCATGATCATTGATAGCTTTGTTTTTCATCAGATTTTATTGCAAGCAGTGTAGGAGAGATTTATTAACCCCTAAAATGTTAACATATTTTTGTTTCTAAATGTATGCGGCCTAGTACAAATCAAGTGGCCATAATCAGTATGCATTTCTTGTAGAATGGAAACATAAGTGACATTTTGAAATATTTTAATTGCGTGTTCAGAAGTGCTAGTGGATATGCCAAAGTGAGAATAAGATCCTGAAACTAATTAATGTGGCTTCATTTATCAAGAGCACTAGAGCTGTTATAAATACTAATAATAACATTGTAACAGTGTATTTCCGTTTGTCTGTTGACACTCTGTGCTGTCAGAGTGCCCCACGCCATTGAGTCGAAGAAAGTCTTTGTGTAGATTTAACAAAAAGCATTCCACGTTGTTTTATAGTAAATTCATGAGACTGCCTACACTTCTAAGGCTTCTTACACTAATAAGTAGTGATCTTACACTAGTATCTATGGTACTGAGATTGATGGACTTGAAAGAAACAATTGTGTTCATTGCTTACAGAGCTGGAGCAATAAAGGAATCAGTAAAACACATTCTACATTCAAATACATTAATTTTTAAAAATATATAAAATACAAAAATAATCACATGACTTCTGTGCGGGAGGTAAAGGTGAGCTGAGGGGAGGTATCAACATGCAAGTGTTAGTTTTAATATAAAGTCTTGCTTCATAAATTGTGACTACACTGAAACAGAAAAGTCTTCAAAATAGCATTCCTGGATAAAGGCCAGCCTTCATTTCTCATCTTTAAATATCTGGGAATCTTTGCCAGGGGAATGTTTGTCTACCACTACAGTTGTGAGTACGTATGGAAAGAGCACTAGATTAGGAATTCTAGATTTGGTCTTGAATCTTTTATTCCTTGGAAAACTTTTTTTTCATCCACCTTTATTTCTCAGGTCTTCAGTTTCTTCATATACAAACATAAGGGAGTTGAATTCACAAACGTTATAGGTCTTTTCAACTAGCTCTAAAAGGCTGTGATTTTGGACTCATTACTATAGGATGATAGGTGTTCCAAAGAAAGAATGCAGTGAGAGCAAAACTTACTAGTTAGAATTATATCCAAGAGAAAATTGCCTGCTAATGTGTAATTCTAAAAATTATTTGTGGGTTCTTATCAGTCACATCTAAAGGCAACCAGTTTACTCCTTTCAATGGCAATGAAATTTCCAAGTTAAGTACAGAGATCTCCATGGGCAATAAAATAATCCAAGTAAAATGTGGCAAAGGAATATTAAATCCAAATAAAACTCTCATATTAGAAAAAGAAAGAAAGCCAGCCATGAGGAAGCTAAATATGTGTGAAGAGAAATTCCCCTCAAATTTGAACTACATTTATCATCTGGGGCAAAGGCTAGATTAGTAGCACCATTAAAGGAAAGTAAGGACACCTTCCTGCGTTGTTTTATATGTTCTCTTGCTGAAAAGCTTCATTTGTCTTTGTTTTGAGCCCCAAGTACAGCTAAGTATTTTTTTAATTTATCTTTGGATTCCTCTTCAGGAAGCTTTATAAATCATCACCCTCATTATTTCAACAAATATTATTCTATACAAGTTTGGTTATACAGCAGGCCTTCAATTTTAGTTATTTTAACAAGTAAAATGGAAAGAACATGGGATAGGAAAGAGGAACGCTTTGGGTTTTAGCAGTAACCATGCAATCAACTTACAAGCTTTGTGACCTTGGACAATTTACTTAGTCTCTCTTATATTCAGTATTCCCATTTGAAAATTTAGTTAAATCCATAACCTCATGAATTATATTAGGGTGAGATGAAAAACTGTATATGAGGCATGTATCATAGTGCCTATCATCAGTTCTTCATCAAATTCTTCATCAAATCTTCATCAATTCTCAGTTGATTTTCCTTCGACTTACTCATTCTCACATTGAAATAAGCACGATTCTCAATTCTTGGAATCTGTAAACTTGTGATTTACTCCTGGCTTTGCTGCAGGATGTGTGACCTTGAGCAAACCACTGTCCTTTTGTGCTCCATTGTTCTTATCCGTAAAAGGAAGATCTGAACACTACAATCTTAAATACTCTACCACCCTTTCATTTAATTTTATTTCTTCTGGTCTTTGTAGTTTTAAAAGAACAACAACAACAAAAAATAGATGTATTACTATTTCCTGATTCAGCAATAAAGTACAATAGTTTTCTATGCAACATGTCATAATCCAAGAATATATTAATTATTGGGACCTTAAATCAAAGCCTTGTCCTATGTGAGAATCACCTTGAAAAGCGTCCTAATTTCCACCTGGAATTGTTAAGAGACTTGAGATGTGTATTTTTAATCTTTCTTAAAAACAAGGAAAATTTAATCCACATTTAGACTTTTTTTTTTAAGTTGAAATTTTCTTCTTATTAATTTCTATTGAGTTGTAGATATCTAGGTTTAAGTTTCTTTTGGCCTGCAGTTGATTTCTCCTTGTCTTCTAAATGACAGCTACTGATTACATTAATATTCAGATCTCTGTCCTGTCTTCCCAAAAGGTCACTTTTTGTCTTTTTAAAAAATTAAGCTCTTGTATTCCTGAGAAGAGAATTATTATATCCCATGAAAATAGATTGTAGTTAGAAGGGCCTTCCTTAAAGCACACAAACAAACAAAACACTGTCTCCACTTTAGATTATCAAATTATTCACTGTTATATAGGTATTATAACAAATCTGCAAAGCAAAACCCATGAGAAATACATAGACAATCCCTATTTCACTTGACCCCTGCCAAAAAAAAATAATGACTATAATATCATTATGAAGAAATGGTTGAACAATGACAAAGGTGATCTTTACACAACTCAACTTTTCTTACTTAAAATTTAAAAGTATTCTAATATATTCAGAATGCACTTGAAAATATCTTTGTCTTTGGGCATAATATTCTACAGTCCATTGTGATAGGTCACACTTACATGAAAATTACAGTATCCTAGGTTATAGATTAGAGAGAGTGACTTCTTTATAATTTTATGATTTTTTCTTTTCCTTTATGATTTTATGATGGAGAAGCTAATCAATGTTATTCTTATACCATACTCCAAAGTCTTCCACTTTTCCAACTCACAGGGAAAAGCAAACAAAAAACAAGAGCAACAAAACAAAACTTAATACAAGGATAAGAATTCTTTAATTAATAAATGAATGTACTACTCATCATTTTGCCTGCTTACCTTACCTGAATATCATGTAATTAATTTACAAATCACTTGAAAGTTAGAAGTTAGATGAAGGTAATAAATTGTGTCTATTTTGTCCCAAATGTCCACTTGAAAATCCTTTCTTTTTCTGATTTACCTATTCCTGATATGTCTCTTCTGTAGGGGCACCTGGCTAATACCTGAAAAGTTTCTAAGTATGGCTGTCAGATTAGCTCCATGAACCCCATTTAGTAGTTGGTGGGTACTATTTATAGTATCTCTGGGAAATTTTGTCACTAGTATTTCTCAAATTATGTCACATAGTTTAAAATCATGAGAATGACTCATAAAAATAACATTTTCTTTCTTTTCCAGATATGCATATAAGATTAAAAGATAAATAGTCTGAATACATTTAATTCTTTTATATTTAAGAAATATCTGGAAGCATGGTAGTACCATAAGAACATGTTTTAGTTTAAATATTAGCTGGAATATGAAGCAACAAAATAAAATATCAATGCAGGATTATAGACTAACCTAGGAAATAATTCTCATAATAGGCAGTTTAGGAGTATGTGCCAGGGAGGAAGGAACATAATGCCCCAGGTACATCAGGGGATATTTAATGTCCAGAGAGGACATTGTATTGCAAATGGTGGGCATTCACTAGGTCACTGTCAGGATGAGACTGAGCTAGAGCAGAAATGTAAATTATTTTAAAGCCAGATTTGGTGCTTTGAAAACATGTTATCCCCTGAGAAGCACATAAATGAGGTTGCATGAAAATATCCATTCATAAAAATTGTGTGTTTCTCCCAGTTTGGCCATATGAATCACCACATGAGAAAGGAATATTAAAACATTAATTATTGTGGTAAGCAGATGGAAACTTCATGATAATAACACGTGATAAAAAAGGAATGCATTTTTTGGAAATCTCATTATTTTGGCATGTTTATGCCCACAGGTGTATCAAAGCCACTACATTTTCCTACATGGTAAAATACTGATAATAATTAGATTCAGACTATTGAAATATGTTAGATAGGTAGATAGATAGATAGATAGAATTATCACCTACATACTCTGAGTTATAAATAGTTGTAAACACTATAATATGAATGAAATTTAAACAGAATTCTCAGAATATGAGAAACCCAACATTTTCCATATGCACTGTCATATTCCATTCTTTTTCTAATATTCATATTTCATTAGCATTTAGTACACAGGCCTTGGGATTTTTTAAAAAGAAATATAAATATATTCAATTTTGGTATTTGTGAACTATTTATCATTTAATTTACCATCAAGGCCTACTTAATTTTGTTTAAGACAGTAAATTAATTTAAATCCCACCTCTTGTACTTTTGATATGCAAATATTTTTACTTTGATGTGTAGCAATACAAATTGAAGATTGCAACATGAACCGCTAATGCTAATTTGATTACTTCTGTATTAGTGTTGAGTGCTACAAAAATAGCAAGAGATTGTTTAAAAAATGAAACTGGGAATGGAAGAACTCTTTCTTTGCAGGCCTTCTGCAATGATGGTAGTATTAATGCATGTACATTAATGCTTGATGATTCTCATAGAACGATGAATGCAATTTTAAAGGCAAATAATTTAGGATTTTTAGAAAACCTGACAGCTTGATTTTTTAAAAATTTGAGTTCATCAGAAAGTCCTCACTGTACTTTTTAATAGCTCAGAGAGTTTGAGTCTATTTAAAATATTTATTGGAGATGATTTAGACCATGATTTATTTTTAGCAGTAAAGCTGTTTATCAAATATAGTGAAGACAAGGTGCCTGAATTGTGAATTCAGTACTTTTTGGATGTAAGTGAATCGGGCTTTTTAAAAAAGAATGAGCCTTTTTAAAAGATCTATTTAATTGATTTATTTGATAAAGTTAAGGAGATCTCTAATGACCTGTAACAAAAAGGATGATATAAATATCTGCTGCAACTCAAGCTAAGACAAATATACCTGTTGAAAAATATAACTGTTGAAAAACGATTTTTCCCTTTTTTTAATAGTACTTGAAAATGGTATTTCACCACGTTGAAAAAGAAATATATATATATATATCTACATGATCTATAAGATCTTCCAGTGGTGGAGCTGCAGTAATATCTGCCACCTGTAGTGTGCCTGCAGCGTGCATGTTGCTTGTCTGTTAATCAATGAAATGTCTGTGTCTGTCTGTCTGTAATTTGCGTTATGCCTGAAAGTCTCTATGCTCGTTAACCTTTTACAGGTGCCATGCCGTTCCAAGGAAATGCAGGTACTAAAAGAATGGGCAGTACTTATAAAGGCACAGCACACTTTGAGCTCCACCCTCTCCTCCTGCCTACCCTCAGGCAATGTTTTGGAGTTAGATATTTGTAACCAAGCTAAGGAAGTAAAACAGAGGAGTAGCTAATGATTGAATGAGGGCCATGTATATTTCCCACATATTACCCATCATCTGACTAAAGAAAAATAAAAGATTTAGTATAAAAAAGAGATGGAGAGAGATTGAGTGAGATGGATGAATCATTACTTTATCAAATTATCAAAAGTTTTTCCTCAAGATGTGACTAGAAAAATGTTTTAGGATGTATGCACATACTATTGGGTTTCTTAAAAGATTCTCAATAGTGTATGCGGTATGTGAAAATATAATACAGAGATTAACTATGTTAGGATATTGATGAATAGAGATTAATAGGCTGATGGATCATAAAATTAATTACATTAAGGTTAAATACTGAACACTGGTTGGTTGATTCTCTTTAAAATTGTAATAGAATTCGTATGTAATGTAGTCTTTAAATAAGATCAAGCATTCACCTATTCCACACTTGTGGAAGTTCACAATTTGTGTACTTAGGGAGGGGAAAAGTATACAGTAATAGCCTCAAAAAAGTGGGGCAATGTTTATATATATTATATATATGGTATAGAAGTTTTATCAACATGATAATAACTTTGATAGTAGAGAATTCTCTTCCAGAATTCTATGGCTTTGCCATAAATATTCTTAATCTCCATGTGGGAAAGAAAAAGATTCTGACTCTTTCTAATCAGTGCCTCCAAAAAATCAATTTTCTTTTTTCAAATTACTCACAAATTTCTTTTTTGAAATTTCTTTTACAAATGTGTTCTTTTATATACAATGCAAAGTTTTAAAATAATTTAAGTCAATCTCCCATAGGTAAAGCCTTATTAAATAGGTATTAAATAGACTTGAGCAAACCACTTATAAAATCCAACAGCCTTATTAAAGGTGGTGAATGCTATTGTGATTATGAAAATCATTAATGCTATTAAAAATAGTGATGCCACTGATACTAGTCTTTATCACTGAAACTATTTCCAAGGGCTAAAAATGGGGCAAAGCATAACGTAAGCCCACTTCTTACTGGGTTCACAATCTAAATTACCATCTTGCTCAACCTCCCATTTTGAAAATGCAAACTCTTTTATGTCACTTATGGAAATTGTTAAGCATAATAGCCCCATCTCCTTGTTTTCATGATGAGTGTAAAAAACTATCTAAAATTCTTCACATATATAATGAAGAAAATCAGGGTTGGCTATAGTAAGGATGGAAGTCATCCTATTTTCCTCACTTTAAAGATGTTTTACAGATGTAAACGTTCATTGCTTTGTTCATCTCATCTCTTTCTCACACTATTTCTTTCAGTTCAGATGCCATGCTTTTCAAAAAACTGTCTGTTTTAGAATGCTTCCTCTTCTGGTAGAACTCAAGTCACCAATGAAATCTTGTGTCTTAAATTATATCTCCTGAAATATACCATTGGCTCATGCTAAAAGAAAACTGAGCCCTACTCCTCACCCTCAAGTCTTAACGTCAGTTCTTATTTTGCCAGTCTTCATTTTCATTTAAGCAGACAACTTGTCCACTGGATCCTGTTAAAGATAATGTGAAAATCACAACCAGTTTATCTTATTCACAGTGAAGGGTTGTGAAAGGGGGAAAGAGGACAGAGCCTATACAAGGGGAAAGAGTTAGGGTAGAACATCCTTGATAAAAGCATTGCTTAGTTAATCCTTAGTTCCATTTAGATCAGTGCTCATGTGACAGGAACTAATTTTTAAAAATTTTATTCAATCTTAATTTAAATTTCAGTAGCCACATTTGGCTAGTGGTTACCATACTGCACAGTGCAGATTTAAATACTCATGTTCTCATTTAATTTTAAAAGACAAAGATTAAATGTTTTCAATTTAGCCTTTGAAATAGACCCCAAAGAATAAAAATGGTCATCATTCTTTTGAAGATTCATTGTTCCTTTTGTTAATTTCAGATGACTAATCTTGGCTTCTGTGTTTTTAATCTCCTCCTTCATTCAATATAATTAAAATATATCTTGCAAATTAGTATTACACACACATATACATATGTGTGTGCATGTGTGTGTATATAATTAATATATATGTATATATAATTAATATATGCATATATGTATATTAATTATGTATATAATTTTTATTAGTGGAATTTCAATAAATACATATAAAAATTTTATGGATATTAGCCATGGAGCTAGCCTTAACACTTCTGTGGTTGATGGTTCAGGTCATGGCTTTGGAGTCAAATAGACATGGGATCAAATTCTAGTTCTGTGACCAGCCAAGTGACCTTGGAAAAATAACTAAGCTTCTTAAGTCCTCATTTCCTTCAGTGGGAAGAGATAATAATGCTTCATACATTGTAGAATTGTGGTGAAGATTAAATGAGCTAGTACTACAAAGCATTGTGCGTCTCTCATAGTGTTTGTTCAGTAAATGTCAGCATGTCAGCCAGTCTCATTCTTAATGCTGTGTAAGGGGTCATATGAGTACAGCATATCCTCAAAAGGAACATGTTTCTTCTTTCATGTGGCTAACAATGGATAATTCCCAAGCCAGCTGAATATAAGCAGTGCCAATGAGTTTTAGTACTTTCTCCTCCACTGGCCACACAGGGTATAGGGTAGTCTTACAGAGTGCCTCAGTATAACAACAGTCTTATACAGTTTGGAGAAATGATAGAATTTTCAAGTGTTTAAAAAATTGTCCCAAGGAAGGAGGAAATAAATTTAATTCAGTGAGGCTTCTTCTTGAGCTTCTAGCTTTAGCTTTTAATAGTAACACTGTGGAGGCATGTACCTACTGGCTTTCAGATGGGGCCAATTCCTTTATTACAGCCAAACTTAGGGAATGATCCTTGTCATTTGATAGGCCTTCAATCTGTGATCTTATAAGTGACATCAGCTGAAAGAAAAGGAGCTGACATTACCAACTGGGATGGAAAAAAATAGCTAACACTAAAATACATAAAGTAAGTTCTTCATTCTTGGTCCCCCAACTACTATCATTAATGTCAGTGTGCAATGAGGGTAGTTGTCCCACTCTTTTTTGACAAACAATCCCCAGACATCCAACTGCCACTCAGAACTTCCTAAAATGTTCATTTCCTAAGATGTTCACTTCAGCAGCAGGTAAAGATGGAGGAGATGAGATGTGTGCCAGCCTATGTTTCTACTGACCCTAGTTTCTGCATTTTCCGTTAGGTGATCCTCCATGGATGGATACTGTGCTTGACAATTTTTTTGAAGTAAATCTAAGAAGCAGGGTGTTCATATACTTTGAAATCGGGTTATGGTGTTTTCCCTTTCCAAAGTGAGTCATGGTGCCCTTGGGTCTAATGCACCTAGACTGAATTAAAATATAGAGAGAAAGGACCATCAGAGTGGCAAGATACTATGGAGGCTGATAATGATGATGAATAACATCATTCATAAAGTGTAAGACTTTGTTAATTGTAGGGAAAGCCTGTTCCTAACATAAATATTAGACAATTGGAAAAAAAAATAGCATGCCCATATTTGAGCATCAGCTATACTGTGTTAAGTTTTGTTACAGCCTTATAAGAAAAGCAAATTAAAGCCAGGGCAAGGAAGGGACACATGTGGGAAACATTTTTATATTTTTTACAGGAAATAAAATATTTTAAGAGTTTTGAAGAACACCATCAGTTTAAGGTTTTTGCCAAATAGAGATGATCTTTAAAAAAAAAGGCCTAAATTTAGAAAATTTAGTTCATTGTAAATTAAATAAAAGATTGGAATAAAATTAAAGCAAAGAAAAAAACAGCTGCAATGTCCACCAAATATTTAGAAGAGGGTGCTTCTGTATGGGTATATGTTCACAGTTTATAACATTCCCTAAATGTATAAGTCTGGAAACTAGAAAAGGAAAAAAAAAAAGCTAGATTGGTAGCTCTTTGGATAGAATGCATACATAGGCAGTGAAAAAAACTGCATTGCCCAGTTGAGGTTTTCAAATATCAATATAGTTATTTAAAATGCTGGTAGAAGTGTTAGCTCTATTTAGAAGAACAAGCATAATGGGGAAAAACTCTACTACCTGATTAGGTTGAAATAAAAACCCTCAGGATTATTGATTTTCGTAATCTACAAGTGCTTATTTTTCTGTAAAATGTCTAATTAAAGTGTCAGTTTAAATCTCATTAAGAATTAACTATGCAGTTTATATAGATTATCCCAAATTATAAGCAATCGAGAACCTGTAGAATTTAACTGGCCCTGGGAAAAGAAGGTCTAAAATACCTGTGCTTTCACCTGCAATACTGTGGCTACCTCAGCTTCCTCTCTCTTGGCAGACACCATGACCCATGACAGCTTTGCGGCAGCTGTGCTGTGATATGAATAAGCAGCTATTCAGAGTAGATGTAAAGAAGCAAACTCATTTTACTGTAGTTTGTTTTGCACTAGAAAAATTTGATTCCTCGCTTTCAAGAGTAAAAGTAGACTAGGTAAAAAGAAATTGCAATTGGAAAAAAAAATACCTAAATGCATGACAGATGTGTAAATATCATACATTTCTACTTGGTTATTTGGAAAGAATTCATAGGTTGAGATGGTCCTGTTAGCATTTAGATTTTTGTGTTTATGTTTGGACACTTTGTGCAGTGTCTTGATCAAGTCAAAGAATGCGCCCTTTGAAACATATAAAGAAATCACTATCTTTTATTAAAAAACAGATACATATTAATATAGTTTTTTAATCATATATAGTCAAAACCATCACCAAAATTAACTTCAGAATATTTATATATATATAGATTTAATATACAGATTGATATTGCCCAGTACAGCAGCTACTAGCCAGTTGTGACAACTGAGCAATTATTATGTGGTCAGTCCAAATTGAGATGTGCTCTAAGTATAGCATACCCATCAGATTTAGAAGACTTAGTAATAATAAAAAGAATGTAAAATATCTCAATAATTTCATATTGGTTATATACAGATATGATAATATCTTGGAAATTTGGGGTTGAATAAAACACATTATTAGAATTAATGTCACTTGTTTCTTTTTATTTTTTAACTATAGCTACAAGGACATTTTAAATTATGTCCATGGCTCTTACGTGTGATTTGAATTATATATTTCTATTGGCATTGATGTGGACAGTGTTTATCTTTAAACCCAAAAGAGAAGTTCTGTAATTTAAAGAGAAACAATGAGGCAAGTGTATGTATGTGTATGTTTATTTCTTATTGCTTCTTTAACTTTACCACAAATTTAGTGGCTTAACACAAATTTATTTTACAGTTTTAGAGGTCAGAAGTCTGAAGTGGATCTCACTGTGCTAAAATCAAAGTATCAAGAAGGCCGCATTCCTTTTGGAGGCTCTAGGGTAGAATCCTTTTTCTTGCCTTTTCTAGCTTCTTGAGGCTACCCTCCCACATTCTTTTGCTAGTGACCCAGTTCTTCCATCCTCAAAGCAACACGGCAAATATTTCTAAGGCTGTCATCCCTCCAGTTCCCTCTCTGCCTCCCTCCTTCTTTTATTTATAAGGACCCTATGATTAGGTCCATCTGGATAATCCAGGATCATCTCCCCACCTCAAGGTCAAGTGGTCTGCCACTTTAAACCTCCCCTTGCCATTAACCTAAATATTCACAGTTCCCTGAGATTCGCATGTGGACATCTTTGGGCAACAATTCTTCTGCCTA